>NC_132794.1:97015467-98342967 GCF_048418805.1 Vulpes vulpes
AACAGAGGAGTAGAGAGAAGTAGAAAGAAGCCTACGGTCTTCCAGGGAAACCCAGTCTCATTTGGAGGGTGTTCAAAGCATGGCCATTGGGCTTTTAAATCAGTCTTGGTTCCTTTTCTTCACCTACTCCAATTCACATACAGTTCATTGACTATTTCAAAAATTCATTTTTCTGGTGACATCAGCCCTAGAATAGGACTCTGTGTGTGTCCCTGGAAGCTCATTGTTAAGGACTTACTCTGATCTTCAGTTTTTCCATATGCAAAGTAAGATGTGCCATAAAATGAACCCCAAGCCCAGGGTCTTCAGAGGCCTTCCCACACACGCAGTTGCCAAGAGCTCTGACTCCTAAGTCCATCAGACACAAATTTGACTTCTAAACATGAAATTTAGTGGCTGGATGACCTAAAAATGTTACACAGCTTCTGCTGGGAGTAATTTCAGCAAGTGTCAAATGTTTATCAAAATAATAATTTTTCATCTGGTTACTCTAAAGATCAAATGAGATCATAGGGAATAGCTCTGTGATATGATTAACTTAGTAGGTATCAGACAATTGATACTATCAAAGGCCAGAAAGATATTACTTCTTAATTGTCATTAATAATTGTCATTATTACAGGATATTTGTTCTACTGTCTGGATCTCTGTGAGCATTCAAACCTGAGTGAAACATTCTTAACTTGCTCCTCACATTTTCATGTTCCTGTAGGAGGAATATTTTTGATACAATCTCATTTTCTGGAAAAATATGTATAATTCTCTTCTTGGAAGCTGTAATTTCAATCCTGCCTTTCACACGACCCACCTGGGCAAGGGGCCAGGGAACTTGCAATTGAATTTGGCAAAAGTATTATCCACCAAGAGATAGCAAGTAATACCACAATGCCACTCCAAAAACCTGCAGACACGTACAAGTAAAGAAAATCCAGAACTACTAAAGGAGATTTCCAGAGTGTGCATGTCTCTTTTTATGTCTTTGTTTGCTAGTTGTCTAAGAGTATCTCAGTAATTCCTACTCTTAATTTTTCAACAGCTTTATTGAGATATAGTTTTTAAAAAACAGGAGGTTCACTCTCTGGTTATTATGTTTTTGAGTATCTCTGAGGGTCTTTCTGCGTGTTTGGGGCTAAGTTGATACATGTGGGCTTTTAAATGCATCCAAATTTGTATGTGTTTATGTTTTTTTGTGTGTCTTTGTAGCAGCACCTAAATCTGTGTGAATCTATTACTGTGGATTTCTTTCCTATGAGGTCTCTGAGTCTATGTGTGTCTGAGTGTCGACATATCCAGGAGCTCATTTGTGAGGTTCTAGGAATGAATCTGTGTGCCTGAATAGGTATCTGCAGCTGTGTGGTGTAAGTTTCTAAACATGTTAGTGTTTGTCTCTTTGTGCCTGCTCTATGTTGTGTGTTTTGTGAATCCATAACAGTTCTGAGCAGGTGTATGCCAATTTTTGTTACAAGTGACAAGGTTGAGCAACTGTAATTTGGCCCATCAATGTTACTAAATTGTTCAAATAAGCATGGTGAAAAACACAGGTGAATGATTTTAAATTCTGATTTTCTTTTTTTACATTGGGACCTATATCATTACTCCTCCAGTTATTTTGGGTCTTCGGTGATTGGTCTTCGGTGGCTCAGTCATAAGAAGTCGTAGAGATCCCCAGGTAATTCTAATATGCACCCAAGGTATAGAATCTCTTCGCCAATAAAGTGGCTAAGTCCCTGCCACTCTTCTTGAAATCTGCAACCTGCTTTCCTTGAATTTGACATTAAGTCTGTAACAGTGTGGAGGGAGGTTAATTTTATACTTTATTGGATGTGAAAAAGAACTTATCCTCACTTTGCCTGTGGAGCAGGGAAGTGTCCCAGGAGACTAGAGCCTGTGCATTAACAGCTCCTAACAGCTGAGGAGGAGTTCCCCCAGCCCAGTCCTCCTCCCATTCCAGCAGGCACTGGGCTCCTTTTATGAGTACATCTGTCTAATTAGGCAGATGTAGTGCTGCCTTAATTTCCATATAAATCCTTCAGATCCACTGTGGGTATTTGGCAAACCCAAAGAGAATTTACTAGTATAATAAACAAAATGTTTTATTTTTAAAAATTGCATGTTCTGCAACATTCCTTTAATGGAGAGGCACAGGAAAGAGAAAATGCAGAGTGGTGTAGAGCAAGACCTGAAGTTAAGAGAGAGAATCTAAAAAGGAATGAGAACAGTCTTTGAGAATTAAGCCCCAGAAAGGGACATCTGTGAATGGCACAGTAACTACATAAAAATTAGAGGAAAAAAAGAGCCCCTTTTTTGGGGGTTATAGACTCACTTATAGTACCGATAGGACTTTTTGAAGTGAGAGACAGATTGCTGACTTTCCAAACTCATCACCCACTATGCTCCATGGAGAGCTGTCTCAGGTTCTGAGAGTTTTAATTCTGACACTCATAGCAATGAATTCAGGTGGGTAACAGACTTTCACTCATTGAGACTAGAGAAAAATTAGATTCCTTAATATTCGTACTATCTACTAATACAACTAGAAGTTTACATGAAACACAGTAACTGCTCAATAAATATTTGAAGAATAAATAAATGACAGGGCTGATTTTAACAACCTGGAGATCTGAACTGGTTAACTAA
Organism: Vulpes vulpes; assembly: GCF_048418805.1. Classification (NCBI taxonomy): domain Eukaryota; kingdom Metazoa; phylum Chordata; class Mammalia; order Carnivora; family Canidae; genus Vulpes; species Vulpes vulpes. The sequence continues at coordinate 97,018,105 of NC_132794.1, forward strand.
AGGTCTCTCTCTAACAGAAATAAAGTGAAATAATCAGTGAGAAAGCTCTCTTAAGTCTCTAAATTGCTCACAAGGGAACTATTACATGAAATAAAGTATTCCTAAAAAAAAACACACGCAAAAAATTTTAAGAAGCTAGAGAATAGAAGTAGAAGTAGAGGATATGAGTCAGTGTTTATTAGCATAATTTAATGATGCTTACAGATGCATATAGAAGGAAAATAAAGTGGGAAATACGTTATTACCACAATCCATCTGGAAATTTCGGTTATATTTTACACAGTACTTTATAGCTTCTAAATATAATTCAGTTAAAAGGGTTGGGTTGGTAGAAATAATAGCTAATATTTATTGGATCACCTGGTATATGTTCTAGCACCATGATTTACATAAAAGGCCTCATTTCATATTTTCATTTACCTCAGTAGGTTGTTTTATGATACCACAACTTCACAGGTAACAAAAATTAAGACTCAACAGGTTAAATTACTTGTCTAAGTTCACATGACTAATAGAAGGGAATCTAGAATTCTAAAACAGGCAAACTGACTACAGAGCCCACAAGATTAACTACTATACTATTTGATTTGACAATGTTAACCAAAGTAGTACAAGGTGCCCACCATTCCGACATCCACTGAGGTCTTTTTAAAAAGATTTTATTTATTTATTCATGAGAGACATAGAGAGAGAGAGGCAGAGACACAGGCAGACGGAGGAGCAGGCTTCCTGTTGCAAGCCTGATGTGGGGCGCCAGAATCATGACCTGAGCCAAAGCCAGATGCTCAACCACTGAGCCACCCAGGTGTCCCTGCACTGAGGTCTTGATTGAAAAAAACAATTATTGAATATGATGGAAAAGCTTGGATGGGGTCTACTTCAAATGCATGATTCATTTTCCTTGAATCCTATGCCTTAAGACACTTAGATACAACACAAGGTCTATACTGTCCATAAGTTTGGGAATACCTTATTGTTGAAGGCACGAGATTGCCTTGCTTTGCAATTCTTAAGACAGGCAAAATGGCCATCCCACATATTTTTATAGCTAACTCTGGACAGTTCAGTTTTATTTTTGTTCTTTTATAGTTGAGGGTCCTGCCATCTCTCTCTCTATTCCTGGAGAAAATTTCCCAGTAACAAACTAGGCAGTGATAAAACTAGGATGAGAACTTAGTCCTGCCTACTCCCTAGCTACAGATATTTTGCTGATATCATATGTTTAATCTTTTTCCTGAAACATTTCAGAGACAGGAAGACAGCTTTGTTGACCTCCGTGATCTCTGCCTACACTAAAATAGCCCCAGGGGGTTGCTATCCATTGATCCAAAATAAATTCTTAATAAAAAGATTTTTTTCCCCTCAAATGGGAACCAAGAAGGACTCTTTCCTTTCCTCTAGACCTTGGCATTTATAACATGGGGAAGTAGTTACAAGCATTATGGCTGTAACTATTCAGTGTGATTCCTCACACTGAATCCTTTGGAATAGCTCTTGCGGTTATTTTGTCCTCTAATATAGAATTATAGCTTCTGGATTACGGGAAATAATATCTATTCTTATACTCAAACAATATCACATCTCTGCATCACAGTAAGAAAAGTCAAGACAAAAAGAAAAACAAACAAGCAGGTTTTTTTTTTTTCTAATTGTTTTCTCAGAGCTTCCCAGAAACAACCCAAATTTTAGGAATTTCATGCATACGGTCTTTTAAATCAGGCTATCGTTAGAAATTAGCCCAGCAATTTGCTAAATTAATCCTACTTTTCCATTAGACGCAGCTTTTATCTGACCACCAGTCTGTTATCTCACACACAACAGTCCCCCTACGCAACACCATGTGCAGCTGCTTCATTTAAAATGAAATGAGCTTCAGTGTATTGATGAGAAATTTCCCTAAGAAAGAAAGAAAACAAAAAGGATCTTAAGACAATTGAGATGAAGGCACATTCTAGGTTAAAAATTGGCATGTTTTAGAAAGTGCTAAACTGAATGGCCTTTAGGTAAATAGTATCAACATCTTGTTCCTGGGTGGGGAAAGGTAAAGAGTAGAGGGGAAGTGACCAGAGCCAGCATCAGAAAGGGAAAAAGGATGCTAAACAAATTCCTCTCCCCTAAATTTAGCATGTTGAGATACAACTCATTTCTATGTATTCTCTTATCCCCAAGTGCACAGTCAGGATTCAAAGAAACTTGAAGATCTTTTATTCCAAATGTTACTCGTTAATTGTCTCCGACGCATTCCAACCAAGTAGTTGCCTCCTTCATGCTTAATTAGCACCTGGAATGTTACATGCCTAGCCTTCCTCCTCAGTTACCCTTCTTTAAATGTTCTTATGATGCTTCTTCTTCATCAACAAAGTTTAAGTGAGATTCTTAACTATTTCAACAAACATGAAACACTGTCATTTTCACTGATAATCAGAGATTTGAAAATTAAAACAGCAAGGTGTCATTTTATAACAATTAGCGAAGTATTTTTCTCCGTCATTATACCCAATGCAGATTCACAACTTGTCTTGATCCTATTAGAGATATAATTGGTAATACCCACACACACACACACAGACAGAGAGAGATAGAGATGGAAAGAAAATAGTACCTGCAAGGAAAGACAAGATGCAAATACTGAGTTGGGTTTACAAAGTGGGTTCAGGACAAGTATGCATGGTGAGGAAGTTTAAAGCCCCTGGGAGGACTGAAATTACAGCAGTTAGCATTCTTTTTGAGGTTTATTTTTCTGCAGTAATCCCAACAGGGGCTCATACAAAGATTGTAGAAAGTCCTGTGAAAATGTCCCCATCAGACAGACCTCAGAGAGAGAATAGCAACCCTATCTAGTGAGACGCATGACCCCACTTGGATAAGCCTCACTCTCTTATTGAACAAAAGCCTGTATTTGAGTTAGAAGGTACAGTGTGTTGAGTGGTTCCTCCTCCATGAATAAAAATCCATGTCCAAATCCCTGAACCCTATGAATATTATCTGATATGGGGGAAAGTGTGATTAAGGATTTTGAGAGGAGCAGTTTAATTTAGGTTATCTGGGTGGGCCTTTATAGTGTAAACCCTGACAGTTGCTTTTTTTCTTTTTTGTAATGCAAGTGACTGACCTAAATTTTGATTGCGAGGCCATCCATTTCAAAGAGGCATCCATTCAAAATGAATAAATGCATTGGCAGACATAGGACTAGATAAAGTATCTGGCCACCTTCTCTAACTGAAGCTTCTTTTCTCTTTCCACTCTTGTTGAGTTTTATTTTTTTTAAGTTTATATTTATTTATAAGAGAGAGAGTCTGAAGCAGACTTCACATGAGCACAGAGCCCAATGTGGGGCTTGATTTTACAATCTTGGAGATCTTGTCCTGGGCTGAAATAGTCAGATGCTTACCTGACCAAACCACCCTGCCCCAAGTTTTAAGTTCACCAATAAGAAAGGAGCCCGTGAAACCCTAGATCTCACCCTTGACCTCACTAAAAGCAGAACCACTTGCCAATGCACTTTAACCTCTCCCCACCTTGACCGTGCTGTGCTGTGTAATTTCCAGGTCTTGTAAATAATAAACCTCCATATTTCTCAGGTTCTTGATGGTTGTTGATGAAGGGTGTCTTACAGTCATAATAAGAGCCACAGGGGCCTATCTGACCACAGCATTTGTTATCAATATTCTGAGACCTTCACAAAACAACCCTCCATGCAACAGAGAAGACAGATTAAGGAAAGGATGAGTGAAAACAGAGGCAGAGACGTGGCTAAAGGCACAGAAATTTCAGAGCAGCCACCAGAAATTGGAAGAGGAAAGGGACAGATTCTTCCAGAGAGCCCCTGGGGGGTGTGTGGCTCTGCTGGATTCCAGACTTCTAACATCCAGAACTGTGAGTGATCACATTTAATATTTTAAGTCACCAAAACTGGGCAGCCCCAGTAGCATAGCAGTTTAGCGCCGCCTGCAGCCCAGGTTGTGATCCTGGAGACCTGGGATCGAGTCCCACGTCAGGCTCCCTGCATGGAGCCTGCTTCTCCCTCTGCCTGTGTCTCTGCTCCTCTCTCTCTCTCTCTCTCTCTCTCTCTGAGTAAATTAAAAAAAAAATCTTTAAGTCACCAAGACTATGGCAATTGCTACAGCAGCCTCAGTACACTAGCACAGAAGGGCAACAAACACTGAAAGGCTAAGGATACTATTGATAATCAGAAGGAAAAAACATAAAAAAAAAATCTACTCCTGGAGGATGGCCAGGGGTAGGTGCTAGAACCACAACTACAGCCAAGGTGTGTTAGGAGCACTGATAAGACACAGGGCCATGGTGTCACTGAGACTGGGGCTTCATCAGAATAACCAGATAAGGCCTTTCCTGCCTCCCATTGCTGAGGTAACAAGTATGGCATAACAAGTAATCCGGAAATCATGTTGGAAGGGGTAGGAGAGGGACAAAAAGGTAAGAGACCTGGGAGGTCTTTTTGAGATGAAATACAAAGCTCCATGTGGAATAGACACTGAGAAAAGCTATCTGGCAAATAAGGCCTTACTTTAAGCACAAATTTTTACTAGAGGAATTTGAAGCCCGTGGCACACTGAGGATGATCACACTGACCACAAACTTCAAACCCCAAGTCCCAATTAGAATAAAACTTCACTGTAAAGTCCTAGAAGTCCTAGAAGAGGGAACATTTTGTCCATTAATGGGTTACCTAGTATGAAACTAGTTACCTCAGGCTCCACTGGCCTTCCCAAGATACCCACCTTGCTACAAAAAAAAAAAAAAATCATTATGATTCCTACAAAAAGTAAGAAAATACAACATATTTTCAAGAGACAAAGCAATCTTCATGACCAGACTCAGAGCTGATATAGGTTGGAACCATTCTTCAGCAGATTTAAAAGTTATAACAAAGAGGCTACTAGGTATAAAAAGGTGGAACACAGATAGGACCAGATGAATAGTTTTAGCAGAGAGAGGGAGACTAGAGAGATTCAAATATAAATGTTTCAAATGAAAAATACAGCAACTAAGATGAGACTACTTTTGAGAGGTTCATCACAAGACTCAATAGTGTAAATGAAAGAATCAATGTCTTTGAGGATTATCAATTGAAAATACTCAGAAACAGAACAGTGAAAAGCTAAAAAATAAAAGTGAAAACAAAACTAAAAGTAGAGTAATAAAAGCAGAGTCATTAAGCTCTGTGACAATATCAAGTGCTATAACACCTGAATAATTGGAATCCCCCCCAAAAAAGAGGTCTGAGCAGCACAGAGTAAATACCTGAGGAAGTAATGACCAAGAACTTTCTAAAATTAATTGCATTTCTTTGGTGTTGAGTTTAATAAGTTCTTTATAGATTTTGGAAACTAGCCCTTTATCTGATACGTCATTTGCAAATATCTTCTCCCATTCTGTAGGTTGTCTTTTAGTTCTGTTGATTGTATCGTTTGCTGTGCAATAAAGGAAGGGAAAAGAAATGTGTGGGAAATATCAGGAAGGGAGACAGAACATAAAGACTCCTAACTCTGGGAAACGAACTAGGGGTGGTGGAAGGGGAGGAGGGCGGGGGGTGGGGGGGAATGGGTGACGGGCACTGAGGCGGACACTTGACAGGATGAGCACTGGGTGTTTTTCTGTATGTTGGTAAATTGAACACCAATAAAAATTAATTAAAAAAAATAAAATAAAATAAAATAAAATAAAATAAAATAAAATAAATTGCAGATCTAAAAAGCTAATAGAGTACCAAGCTCCACCACCCTGCAAACACACACACACACACACACACACACACACACACACGATGTCTTTCTTGTTTAAATTGTTTAAAACCAAAGAGAGTATCTTGAAAGCAACCAGAAACCAAAAGAAGTTATTGAATGATTACACAGATAAGAAGTATAGTAGAATTATTGTTCAAAATCACACAACCTAGAAGAAAATGGAATGGTATCATAAAAGTACTAAAAAGGAGTTCAATAAATACAACTGTCAACACAGAACTATAAAGAGCAAAGGAAAAGTAAACACTGGTTCAGAAAATCCAAAACAAAAATTGAGGGTCTTCCTTATCAGAAGATACACGCTATGAAATATCAAAGGGAATTTTTCAGAAAAACACACTGATAATAGTTGGAAACTTGGGTCCACACAATGAAATCCCAGTATTGAAAATGACATACATGAAAGTAACATAAAACTTATTTTTCTTATTTTTAATTGCTCTAAGAGATAACTGGCTGTTAAAGGCAAAAATGGTAATAATATATTTTATATCTGTAACATATGTAAATATAAAATATATGATAATAATGGCACCAAGTATTATTGACACCTGTATTATTCTAAGGCAGTACTTGGAAAAATACTGTGATAAGTATTAGACCATATTATTTGAATGTTGACTCAGATCGTTCAGAAATGTTAAAGGAAATTCTTCAGGCATGAAAAATTTGTATATTTATAGAATATGAAAAACATATGACAGCAAAAATACAAGGATGAAAAGACTTGAAACTAAACAGTTGTATGATCTTAAATCACATATTCAAGCTGTATAACATTATTTTAAGGTAGTATTTAATTGAATAAAGATATATAATGTAAGGTATATAATTTTAGGAAAACCATTAAAGTTTTTAAGATTTTAATAATAAGTCAATAGAGGAGATAAATATAATCATAAATATGTTCAAATAATCCAAAGAAAGAAAAATAGAAGAAAACAAACAAAATTAAATGGAACACATATATTAACAATATGGCAGACTGTAGTTCAATTTTTTCAATGATCATATTAAATGTGAATTGTGGTGGTAAATACATGACTCTGTGGATTTTTTTCCCCAAATGATAGAACTGTACACCATGCAGAGTGAGTTTTACTCTTTGGATTTTTTTGTTTTCAAATCTACCAGGATATGCAGGGAATTCAAGATATAGTAAAAACTGTGACAAGTAATTCCATGTTGCAAAGGAATCATCTCACTCCTCAAAAGGGCATGGGAAAGAAAGGAGCTGACCTAAATAACTTTGGAAAAAGTGTTTTGATTGGATATTGTGAGACTTAAAGACAATTCACAAAACTATATTCTGGTTGATGAATTTGTTTAACAGTTGGCAACTGTATGTGTACACCAGTGTTGAGTGAGAGTTAGTTTCTTGTTGTCAGAGAAAGAAGCTGTAAGAATAAAGACTAGAGTGAATGAGTCCTGAATTGCCAGGGATTATTACAAACTATTTTACGTATAAATACTCTATGCAAATAATTATTTGGAAGTGGGTTAGTATATATCTGTATATTTGTCAGGTCTGTTCACTAGAAGAATCAAAGATCTGTGCCACCACAGTAGCAATAAAAACACCTAACACCTACAACTTAGTTTCTTAATTCCATGTTCTGACAAATACAATCTTCTTGGAGAGATGTTTTTTTTCAGGACTGAGACAAGCAAAACACAGGATGACCCCAGATATTCTGATGAAAAGTAAGTGAATCCCTCCCTCCCACTCTTCCAAATAGAATAGGCGTATGTTGAAAGAACACAGGAGCTAATCTGAAAGAGCTCCAGTGGTCACAACTAGAAGAATTTGAGCAACATCAGTAGCAAGTTTGGATCATAATCCAAAGGATCCATGGATCCATGTTAATATAAGTACATAACAAAATAAATAAATAAATAAATGGAGCTAAATGGATAATGCTTCCTTACAGAGTAATCTCAATAAATGTAGAAGAAATGAAGAGACTAGAAAATCACTATTAAAACACCATAATAATGTTTGCTTTGGTTCTTGAAGAATATGGTTTCAAGGTCTTTGTAACAAGAAGAGACAGGATATTGACGTAGTTTCAAATTATTCCCACCTCCAAATACTTACTAATTGCAGGAAAATCATGATTATTACAAAGGTAGAAATAATAACCTCCTATATGATACCCTGAGAAGGTCCCATCACTTAACATAATGGATATTTCAATTTAATCATTAGAAAATATCACACACACACATTATCACACAAACTCAGATTGAAGGGTATTGTGCAAAACAACTAACAAGTACTCTTCAAAATCTGAAGTTGGTAAAAACAAAACAAGAAAAGATTAAAGAACTATTACAGATTGAGGGAAACTATGAAGACATGAAAACTATATGCAATGTGGGATTCTGGATTTTTCTTAGTATAGAAGAACTTTAGAATAAAACTAGTAAAATCTGTGGCTTAATTAACTTTACCAATGTTAACTTCTTAGTTATGTGAATTGTAAGATGGCTATGCATGATGTTAAAATTAGGAGAAACTAAATAAAGAGTATTTGGGAACTCTTGCAACTATTTTTGTAACTCTTCTGTACATCTGATTACCTCAATGTAAAAAAATTAATATGAAGGAAAGTCTTAATATTTTTGGACCTTAAAAAATAGTACACATATTAATTATATTTGGAAAAGTTAGTAAAGTAAGCAGGTAACTAGGTTAGGCAAAGTAAGTTGGTTTGGATAGGTAACAAAGGAAATAAGGAAGTAGAGAGTTGGAATGAGTCTCAAGTCTTCCATTCCTTCTCACACAGTCACAGGCTCCACAGTCACAACTATTTTTGTAACTCTTCTGTACATCTGATTACCTCAATGTAAAAAAATTAATATGAAGGAAAGTCTTAATATTTTTGGACCTTAAAAAATAGTACACATATTAATTATATTTGGAAAAGTTAGTAAAGTAAGCAGGTAACTAGGTTAGGCAAAGTAAGTTGGTTTGGATAGGTAACAAAGGAAATAAGGAAGTAGAGAGTTGGAATGAGTCTCAAGTCTTCCATTCCTTCTCACACAGTCACAGGCTCCTTGACCACAGCCATAATCCACAATCCCAGACAAGGTACCAAATGCAGAGAGCTACAGTGGGACAGGTTGAGATTGGGGAACTTGAGTAAATAATAACAACTTGAAGGCAGAGGTGAGGACATCAACCACTGTGTCTAACCTGACCACACACTAAGAAAACATATTAAATACCATACCTTACCACACAGTGTATGATCAATACTGCATTCCTGGAATTGCAAATTTCATAGCACCTTGTGATAACCTTTGATTCTTACACAGAAATTCTTTACCCTAAGGAACATGGAATCAGCCCCCACAATCCCTGCCAGCCAATAATACAAATCAAATACAATCCCAGCAGGAAAATACAAATCAAAACCACAATGAGATACCACCTCACACCAGTGAGAAGGGGGAAAATTAACAAGGCAGGAAACCACAAATTTTGGAGAGGATGTGGAGAAAAGGGAACCCTCCTGCACTATTGGTGGGAATGTGAACTGGTGCAGCCACTCTGGAAAACTGTGTGGAGGTTCCTCAAAGAGTTAAAAATAGACCTGCCCTACGACCCAGCAATTTGCACTGCTGGGGATTTACCCCAAAGATACAGATGCAATGAAACGCCGGTACACCTGCACCCCGATGTTTCTAGCAGCAATGTCCACAATAGCCAAACTGTGGAAGGAGCCTCGGTGTCCATCGAAAGATAAATGGATAAAGAAGATGTGGTTTATGTATACAATGGAATATTCCTCAGCCATTAGAAACGACAAATACCCACCATTTGCTTCAACGTGGATGGAACTGGAGGGTATTATGCTGAGTGAAATAAGTCAATCGGAGAAGGACAAACATTATATGTTCTCATTCATTTGGGGAATATAAATAATAGTGAAAGGGAATAGAAGGGAAGGGAGAAGAAATGTTGGGAAATATCAGGAAGGGAGACAGAACATTAAGACTCCTAACTCTGGGAAATGAACTAGGGGTGGTGGAAGGGGAGATGGGGAGGTGGGGGTGACTGGGTGACAGGCACTGAGGGGGGCACTTGACGGGATGAGCACTGGGTGTTATTATATATGTTGGCAAATTGAACACCAATAAAAAATAAATTTATAAAAAAATACAATTCCAGGCAGCTATTTGAATATAAAACTCAGCAGCGAGGCTCCTTCCACAGTTTGGCTATTGTAGACATTGCTGCTATAAACATCGGGCTGCAGGTGTCCCGGCGGGAAACGAACTAGGGGTGGTGGAAGGGGAGGAGGGCGGGGGGTGGAGGTGAATGGGTGACAGGCACTGAGGGGGGCACTTGACGGGAAAAGCACTGGGTGTTATTCTGTATGTTGGCAAATTGAACACCAATAAAAAATAAATTTATTATTAAAAAAAAACTCAGGAGCAGCCAGAATAAACAGAATAAAAGAATGAAAGCCAGGCAGGCAGGCAGGCAAGCAGGCATGAAGGGAGAATGGATAGAAGGAAGGTAGGCAGGGAAGAAGACAGACTATAATCAACACAGTCAAAATATTGGTTCACTTCAAAGACTGAACAACTTAGTTGAACAATCCTTTTTGAAATGACTCAGAAAATTCAAAGCTTTAACCAATAATAATTGCTTTTTAAGGGGGATCCCTGGGTGGCGCAGCGGTTTGGCGCCTGCCTTTGGCCCAGGGCGCGATCCTGGAGACCCGGGATCGAATCCCATGTCAGGCTCCCGGTGCATGGAACCTGCTTCTCCCTCTGCCTGTGTCTCTGCCTCTCTCTCTCTCTCTGTGACTATCATAAATAAATAAAAAAAACTAAAAAAAAAAAAAAATTAAAAATAATAATTGCCTTTTAAGCCTTTTTAATTATTATTATTATTATTGGCTGGTACTTTTCCTTTATTTTATGAAGATGAAATCAGTAGTCTTTAAGTTAAAAGCCATCTCCATAGCAAACAATTTGTCTCGCCATAGACACAAAAAGTGGTAAAGAAATCAGGGAACTGGGATCCCTGGGTGGCGCAGCGGTTTGGCGCCTGCCTTTGGCCCAGAGCGCGATCCTGGAGACCTGGGATCGAATCCCACCTCGGGCTCCAGGTGCATGGAGCCTGCTTCTCCCTCTGCCTATGTCTCTGCCTCTCTCTCTCTCTGTGTGTGAGTACCATAAATAAATAAAAATTTAAAAAAAAAAGAAAGAAATCAGGGACCTTACCAACTGACTCAGCACTGGTTGGGAGGATTTATGTAGCTATTTGCATGGACAAGCCACTGGTATATCATCATCAATTAGCAAATGTGCTGGATGCGATGACTCTAATTTATTAACTATATTTACACAGTACATGTCCATTTTTTCTTTATTTTTATTTTTTATTTTTTATTTATTTATTTTTTATAATAAATTTACTTTTTATTGGTGTTCAATTTACCAACATACAGAATAACACCCAGTGCTCATCCCGTCAAGTGCCCCCCTCAGTGCCCGTCACCCATTCACCCCCACTCCCTGCCCTCCTCCCCTTCCACCACCCCTATTTCCTTATTTTATGATAAAAATTACAGATCTAATCCTTGTGCCTTTTAGGAACATAAGTAAATTTCTTAGTAGCCTTTGACTTGCTTAGCCTTCATCCACAAAACAAAACAAAATAAAAGATAACGAAAAGTTATGCAGAGGCTGTTTGAATGCTGCGTATGTTAGAAAAAGTTATCAACTTTTCTGGTCACCATTCAAAACATTCAGAGAAAGGTCCTTGGTGATTTTGAACACTTACAATATGAAGAAAAAAGTTTGAATAAAGAAAATGAGGTAAAGTTGCTTATATTAGAGAATGTAAATAATAAACAAACAAACAAACAAACAAATATCTTTAAGCTGCCTAAGATAGTGATATCTACTGGGAAGACACTCACAGGGCAGTAGCCATCAAGAAACAAACTGCCCTCATCCGGCTCTGCTATTTTCATTCTTATTACTCTCACCTCACCTTCATAGGATGGACACAAGAAGGCTAAACACACTCGATAAAAGCAGAAATGGAAAGCTCTGGTATTGCCTCCTGTTAGAATGCTTAATCTTTATTAACAGGCCCCCATTTTGTGTATTTGACCATAACTGAGTCACCCAGCCACCCCTCGCTGCAAGGGAAACTGTAAAAGGGGCAACATGATGATTACGCTCCACCCCTGCTCCTAGGCCCAGAAAGAAGCAAATGTTGCTTTCAGGAAGAGCACTAATTCTAGGTGGAAGGACTCCTGGGGTAGAGGGGTTGGGGGCAACAACTAAGAGCACCTCCCAAGACTATTTATCTCGGTTCAATGCCTTGATCCATCCACAACTCTGACAGAGACACCAAGCTGCATGATACAAAGTCATGTCATGAGCCTTCATAATATCACCCCTTAGAGTTTAAGTGGGTGCCCTATCCTACTTAACTAGATGGAAACAATCAAGATGAAAGTAAGTCACCTAAATCAGTTTTGCCAAATGTCCTCTGCTGAAGATTAGTCCTGAAATATAGCCCAAGAGAAAAAATGTTGCTGTTGTCAAATATGTTGGAGCGTCTTAATGTGCAGTAGTACGTTAAAGCCTCTGGCAAGTCCTTAAGTTAAATATGCTTAACATAATGTCTCCCAAATGATAAAACATAGTTTTTGTGACATATATTACCATTCTTAAGAATTAATTTGGGCAATGTTGATAAATCTGTCATAAGCCTGGAAGGCGAATCCTTGTTTTCTGCAGAGGAAAATTTTCTATAGAGGATTTTCCAATAAATCCACTGATATTTTAGCCCCTTGTTAACAATGCCGCATGTCAAAATTATTTATGTTTTTCCTTATTTTTTCAGTTCAAGCAACTGGATCAGGTTGGAATAAGTAGGCAATCTTATTCTTTTTTGGTTAACAAGTCTCTGACAGAATCAAATAGGTTTTACTGAGTAAACTGAAGTTTAAAAATATAACATCTTCATTTATAATACAGGAAAATAAGTACCATGTGAGAAATTTAGAGAGACTATGAAAAAGTAGAAACAGACAGTATGTTCTGTGATTACCCAATTAAAAATTGCATTTAGCTTACTTTAAATATGACCCCTTTTTTATAGCTCAGAACTATTTCAAGAAAAGAAAGAGAAAAGCCATGGGCTTAGAGAATCTCTAATGATATCTCATTTCCTGCCTTTCTCTCCTCTGTCCCCCTCCAGCCTTTACTGTCCACTGTCTTAGAGTAGTCAAATCCCAACTAGTCGGAGTCTGAAAAGTAAAGATGGGCTATGTCTTAGGGTTCAATAATATTGATCCCCATGCTCATGACCTGACATGTTAATGGATATAAAATGTATTCTCTTCTGAATAGTCTAAGTCCACATTTCAAGGGATGGGCTGAGGAATAATACAAGCATTTTCTGACACACATACGGGGGCAACCATAATCAAACCAGTTAAACAAACACTTGGTTCAGATGTGAAAATTAGAAAGTTTTAAGAATGGAACACAACCACCAACGAAATCCCTTTTTACTTCAGAGACTCTTTAGAAGACACGGCTTTAAAGTCTTCTGAGTTATCTACAAGTAATAATTTTCCTCCCTTGTATGGTTAAGTCACCAGAACTCTTCAATATGCCTGGAATACTTTTTCTTACAAATGTTAAACTCAAACCCCCTGGTTGTAAGGAAAGTCAAAATCTTAAGACTTAGCAACACTTTACTATGAATTCTGACTGCAAAAAGACAGGTGTATTAGAGTTTTGGAGTCTATATGTCTCTATTAAAACACACACACTGGGTGGGGTTTTTTTGTTTGTTTGCTTTTAAGATTTTATTTATTTATTCATGAGAGACAGAGAGAGAGAGGCAGAGACACAGGCAGAGGGAAAAGCAGGCTCCATGCAGGGAGCCTGACGTGGGACTCGATCCCAGGTCTCCAGGATCACATCCTGGGCTGCAGGCAGCGCTAAACCACTGTGCCACCGGGGCTGCCCACACACACTGGGTGTTATTCTATATGTTGGCAAATTGAAAACCAATAAAAAATAAATTTATAAAACAAAATAAAATAAAACAAAACAAACACACACACACACACACACACACACACACACACACACACACACACTTGCCCCTGGCGGGGTGTCACCCTCAGCCTCACAATGGATGATGTATGTTAAGTGAAGGGAACACACAGGGATGGAAATCTTGGTACCTGGGAGAGATCCAGTTAATTCATGTTAGAAGGGGAAATTCTGATAATTTTAAAAAAGATTTTATTTATTTATTCATGAGAGATACCCACAGAGAGAGAGAGAGAGAGAGAGAGAGGCAGAGACATAGGCAGAGGGAGGAGAAGCAGGCTTCATGCAGGGAGCCCGATGTGGGACTCGATCCCGGGACTCTGGGGTCACCCTCTGAGCCTAAGGCAGATGCTCAACCACTGAGCCACCCAGGTGTCATGGGAAATTCTGAGAATTTAATGAAGTTTTCATCTTGAAGTGGTCAATTTCTCTGTCCAATTCTATCCCACCAGAATGTCCACATCAGATCCTTTAAATCTTATGTTATCAAATGCAGCTTTGGAATTTCAATATCTTAGAATCACCTCCATGTTCTAGGTCTTTCTCATCTATCTCTTCCACAAAGCCTCCCTGGCCCATGCCTTAGGTAAGTTAAAGGACTTATCTGAGGGTACCCCACTAGCAGATAGTAAAGCTCAGATTTGGACAAAAGTCTATCTAAATCCAAAGTCCATCATGATCTTAATTTCCTCAAACAGGAATAATGCTCTTCATCTTCCCTAGTAAAAGTGGTCTTGTGAAATCTAATCCAAATGGTATAAGTCAGATGATTTCATTTCTCTCACATACAGAAGGCACACTCGGTTTGGTGGCTAGACTCTACTTAGTGAAATCCACCTATATTCCTGTAGTCCTCACTTGTCAGCCTAGAATGACTGACATGTTGGTGATTTGAGGGAGGAATATTGTGGAGAAGATTTGGAGGCAAAAACAATCTGGGCATTTCACAGTTATGTCCCCTAAAGAGGGTCAACTAGTGGCTTTACTGGCAGTTTCAAAACAATATTTTGGACATGCCTCAAGCAAGCAATTACTATAAAGTGAGATTCAAAACCCAATCAAATTTATGAGGCAGCTGACACATTGACTTCAGTGTGACATGTTTGTGTGAAAAAAGCATCACAAAACCGCTCCATTTATTTCTGGCAAATGTTAGCTTCTTAACAAGTGCCAGTTATTTTATGGAAGGCACAAGATGCTATAAGATCCTTTCCAAGAGAAATTGGAGTTCCTTTCCAGCTTATACTTAACTACTAAGCTACTCCACGGGACCTTACTGGAGACAAAATATTTTAAACCACTATCGCCACAAGTCATTTTCATCTGTGTGCACTTTCTAAAGTTATTAGCTATTAAATTTTCAGATTAAAAAAAGAAAACAACTAGACTGAGGATTTAAACAATGTACTTAGAAATATCATTTGGAATTTGGTACTGTCACTGTCATCATATTTAACCGTCCCATAGGAAAATGACCTAGCAGAAAATCCACATAATACTTTCAATTCCTTATTATTCCTCCAGCATCACCTCAATTAATCCTTACCATAACACTCAACACATCTATTAATTAACCTTTAAAGAATTAAAGTGTCCCAAGGATATTTTTTAATTAAAAAAATTATGGATCAAAACAATCTTCTCAGTAGTGATTTGTATTTCAGGATTGCAATTGTACAGTTTCCTTCTCACTTTGTTCTAAAGACCCATCACTCTTTGTAGCTCAGTTCATAGGTTCTCATCCACTCTCTGAATGGAATCCCTCCCTCCTCTGGACTCCCATAGTCTTTTGTTTATCCTTGTCCAAATGCATTTATAATCTGACTTGCTTTAGAGATACTTACTCTAAAAGACTGCAAATTCTATGAAAACATATGGGACTTTATTAATCTTTGCAGCCTCCACCACATCTAGAAAGGACATACTTTTCCTAAAATATAATTATTTAGTAACTCAGCATAATCTTACTAAATGATAACATGTTCAAAAACCCAGTACTTTGATAGGCAGCATTATTTAAGTAATCAAACACCCTCAAAATTGTCTGAATCATCTAAAAATAGATTAATACCGCATAATATATAATATCAGGCAGACTGAGATTTCAACTCTGCCAGTTACTATCTAAAAGAGTGTGGACAGGGGGATCTCTGGGTGGCTCAGCGGTTTAGCGCCTGCCTTTGGCCAGGGGCATGATCCTGGAGTCCAGGGATCGAGTTCTACATCAGGCTCCCTGCATGGAGCCTGCTTCTCCCTCTGCCTGTGTCCCTGCCTCTCTCTCTATCTGTGTCTCTCATGAATAAATAAATAATAAAAATAAAATAAAATAATAAAAAATAAAAAATAAAAGAGTGTGGACAATAAGTTCTTAAAGTTCTAGAAGTCTTGAGTTTTCAACCTGTAAAATGGGTAAAATGGGTGATATTAATACAATATAGTTCTCAAGATTATTGTGAAGAAATTCAATGCCTACCATAGAATAGATTACCAAGGCATGGTCATCATTTATATTCATTTACATAAATCAGGGCATCATCTTTGCTTTAGTTAAGATAGGTAGTTGTTTTCAAAGCATGGACTTTGGATGAACAGCATTGGCATCATCTGGAAGTTTGTTAGAGATCCTCATATCTGTGTTCGCTTCGGCAGCACATATGCTAAAATAGAGATCCTCATATCCCTTACCTACATACTAAAGGAGAAACCCTGGAGGTGGGCCCAGCAATCAGTTTTAAAATCCCTTCAAAAAATAAAAATAAAAATAAAAATCCCTTCAAGTGATTATGATGAACACTAACATTTGAGAAGCTACTCTCAACTCCTAGTGGCTTAAAAGATTTATTTCTTTTGTGTAGTACCCATTTGCTGGAAACTCTGTTCCAAATAAACCTCAATGGAAGGCCAAACCTGGAGAGTTTTCTCCAGCACATGTTACTTTCATTTACATTTCATTGTACAAAATAAGACCAATGGCCATACCTGATTTCAAGTGCAGTCTTAAAATACACTCAGAAGAAGAAAAAGAATACGTATGGATAGCCCCATTGACAACCATGGTTGCTTTCAGCTTTTTGGTTTCTAATCCCTTGGTGAAAATGGAGTTCGTGATTTAGTCAATTGCAGATATTTTGACCTTGCTTCAAAAGAGGAAGCTTATCAACCTCTACTCATGTAGAAACCTGACTGCTTTAAAAAGGGCACTTTACTCAATTGCCATCAATAAACTAAATTACTGGGTTGAATTTTTCTCAAGCTTAAGTCTTTCTTTCATGATTATTTAATCCTCAAAGCTTGATTCAACTTGCTAATTTTGGATCTAATATAAGATGATGCCTGATACAGACAAATATTTATATTTTATTGACATTTCAAAATATTTTGTAGACCCCTATAACCTCCAGGCATTCCACCTCTGTCAGGCAAAGGTATCTGAGCACCACTCCTGCCACCATGAATGGTCAGCACCACCCAACTCTTACTAGGCAGGAATTAAGAAATAGAAATGGAAAGGCTTTCTCATTAGCTTTTCATACTAACCACCAGCCCCTGGAGCCAGTGCATCTGCTTGTGCTGGTTGGGTATTGAGAACAGTAACAAACTAGAGGATATGAACACATTGCCAACATCAGATTTTTGTATATTTATTAAGAAAAGCATTGACACAACCAAATGGAAAATATCTAATTTTTCTAATTTATCACCATAGTGTGATAGAAGTAAATTGTATTGAGAAAAGGATGATGTAAATTCTTTCTTCTTTCTTTCTTTCTTTCTTTCTTTCTTTCTTTCTTTCTTTCTTTCTTCTTTCTTTCTTTCTTTCTTCTTCCTTTCTTTTTTTCCCTTTCTTTTCCTTTCCTTTCCTTTCTTTTCCTTTCCTTTCTTTTCCTTTCCTTTCTTTTCCTTTCCTTTCTTTTCCTTTCCTTTCCTTTCCTTTCCTTTCCTTTCCTTTCCTTTCCTTTCCTTTCCTTTCCTTTCCTCTCCTTTCCTCTTTCCTGCACAAAGGCAGCCGAAGGGTTAGAGTTGACCTATGTACTGTTTTATCCAAGATTTTGCTTTAGGCATCTCCATATGCCTACTCTGTTTCACAACCTAGCTAGAGTCTTAAAAAACTAGTTAGAGAAATTGAGCTTTAGCAAATTAGAACTCTTCTACAAATAGAAGAGGCCCAAAATATGAAATACAATTGTTTAAAAGCTGAGTCCTTTAGCAATCCTAGCAATTACCATCCAGATATATCCTGGATATATTTTCTCAAATCAACCTGTGTATATATATACATATACATATATACAGGTTGATTTGAGAAAGAAAATATATATATTTGCATGTGGGGGGATTTTGCTGTTTTAGCATATCTAAGTCTAAGCAAATTTTGCAAAATAATAGAGAATAAGAGAAGGATCCATAATTACTTAAAGTCCCTAAATGGGAAGTTTGGGTCAATTAGGTAAAAGTTTTGGGAAAAGGTTTTGTTTTTTATTTTCTTAACAGCCTTCCCATAGTCGTGACTCTTGTTATATCTATTTCTACACTACATTGTGATCACATTTAGGTAAATAAGTTGTATTTAGCAGTCAGCATGTTACCTCTTAAGCCTACCATATTCTTAAAAGACTATGTAGGAGCACCAGATTCATGACGATAATTGCATTCAGTCTGATATGAAAGTACATATGTGTACTGAAACGTATTAATAAAGATGGTGCACTGGTGGACTCATTGCAAAGCTGAGAAAGCAGCACTTTTTGCTCTGACTTCCTATTTCTAATGCACAGCAGCAGCCCCTGCCTTCCTCACTCATAGTCACTTCTGCTGGACTTCTCCCAAGGTTACTAACAGCTCAGCCAAAATCAAAAGCTTGGATGCCAAACATTCTGCAAATACACCAAGGCACCTCTTGAGTAAATCTCTGTGAATGACCCTCTCTGCGGATAACTCGCACAAGGTATTTGAAGGAAAACTCTGCTTAAAGCATCCTTAGGGATATAAAAATTTGAAAGAATGAGGGGAACCTTAATTTGGGAACTTACCTGCAGAAATTACATGCATAACTTCGAAAACTGAAGCCAGAGTCTTTCAAAACTGTTAGTCTTTCTTTACACGATTATTTAATTTACCACAGTTGTACTTTTCACACATTCAGGACTTTTCCACTGCACTAACCAGTCATTTAAATCAATCCTTCCTACTGTCAGCAAAAGTTGGCACGGGAAGAAAGAATGCTGAGTAAAAATAGAGTTTACCTCTTCCTATAGACTGGGTGCATGGCTTATAAAAGTCGTAATGCACATGGTTCTGACCTGGAACATTTTTTTTTTGTTGTTGTTGACCTGGAACATTTTCATGTAATCACTAAAGACACATGATCTGCAAAAGTAATTACAAAATGACTTGGATCTCTTCATACACTTTTTTATGGTGGTATGAACATTTAACATGAGATATACCTTCAATAGATTTTTAAGTGTAAAATATAGTATTGTTGACTATAGGTACACTGTCATGCAGCAGATCTCTAGTAATTCATCATTTCTGGAAATTGCACATTAAAACCACAATGAGATACAATCTCATGCCTGACAGGATGGGTGTTATCAAAAAAGAACAAAAGACAAGTGTTGGTGAGGAAGTGGAGAAATTAGAACCCTTGTCCTGTGGTGGTAAGAGTGCAAACTGGTGCAGCCACTACAGAAAACAATGTGGAGGTTCCTCAAAAACTAAAAATGGAACTGCCATGTGATAAAGCAATCTTGCTTCTGGGTATTTACCTAAAAGAGTTGAAATCATGGTCTTGAAGAGATATTAGCACTTGGATGTCCATTGCAACATTATTCACAGTATGCAAGATATAGAAACAACCTAAATACACAAACCTAGTATATATCACATTTTCTCTCTACATTCATATATAAATAATAGAATGTATTCATATACTTTTAAAACACATACTATAGTGACCTTCACTCTATGCTTCTTAAAACACCTTTAAAAAGACTCCAACCCTATAAAACTAGAAAAAGAGACTATTATCATTATTATTATTTTCACTTTACCTCTATTGTTCTTCTCCCTTTGCACTTTTCACAGATATTCTTTGGAAAATGAGGAAAGAAGCAAGATTAAGAGAGGTGCAACACCTTCTTAAAAGCTAAGGAGGAAATGGAAGAGAAGAATTTTGGAAATCTCAGTCATTTGTATCTAGCACATTAAACTAAATAAAATATAACACTTGCCTCATATGTTGTTATTTTTTATTATAGCCACCCTTTCAACCTTCCTCTTGCTCTAACAACAAACTACCTGCAAGCATAACACCCACACATATAGATTATTTTTAATTTGTACCTCCTTTTAAGTACTTGTGTCTAAGACTTAGCAGTCATTACCCAAATTTAATGCTGACCCTCCAAGAAAGTTCTATGAGTTTGAGCTTAGAAAATATAGAAGAGGGCAGTCCGGGCTTCCTTTTCATAAAAGTGCTGATAGTTGTTTAAAGAACACTATTGGGTCATTTATTTTAATAGCTTTTCATTTCCTGTTTCGGTTTGTAATACCTATGGGACTTGGGAAATAAGTGCTATTCTAGATAAGTTTCATTTGGTAAACATTGATTCCTTTGCTCTTATTCTGATTGGAGCTGAAATAAACTGTTCTCCTTCCCCGTTTTTATTCCCCAGCACCCCAGATGGATGTCCTGAGCTGACCTGTGGCTATTGGTCACAACATGCTCTCAGCACATGCCTCTCACTTTCCTACTTCAGCAAAGGGTAAAAATGGGGGTCCATCTTGTTTCCTCTTGCATGCAAAACAAATCTATTTACCTATTTTAGGGATGTGGAAAACAAGTCTTTTGAGGAAACAGTATTTGTCAAGTTATATTGACCAATTTTCTAATAGATCTTCCCTCATATCCTTTAAGGCCATCTTCATGGTCTTAAACAAGTGACATCATTTCACCAGACCAGTTCCTGTATCTGTAAAATGGAATTCATAATTGTATTGTCTTCAGTGCACTATTGTGAGGATTCAATGAACAATGCTTAGTGAACAGAAATCTAGGTAAAATCATATTACCTCAATACCTATGAACTCAGTCCAGATCATGATACTAGAAAAAAAAAAGAAACAGCAATAAATACCATTGGAATAGCATTGGAATAGCTACAGACAGACACACACACACACATACACACACACACACACACGGACACACATAGAGAGAAAGAGACAGAGAGACTAGTGGTATATTGTCTTGAAATGCATAAAGAATAATCCACAGTCAACATTCACTGTACATGTTGAGGATGAGTTAAAGTACCTAGGAGTTCATATTATTCTCTTCTTTGGATAAGTTTGAAATATGCACAATTAAAATATTAAAGCAAAGAGAAAGAAAACTGAATTCTTGGTATGTAGGCCCCTACAACTGTGGGAGAAGCAAAAAAATTGCATGAGCTTAATTTTTTTTCTCTGCATATATTTTTTTAAGTTTTTATCTAGAAATAGCCTATCCTCATTCTTGCCTTTATTTTTGCCAGGACATGCTGCTGGGTATGTTTTTTGAGCAGCTCTGAGAATACGTTTGGCAGTAATATTTCTCCTTAGATAAGAGGGAGGCAAAGGGCAAGAGAAGGCTCCCAAACCCTCTAGGGAAGGAGGGTCTCCCTAGATATTAACATAAAACTCTCATGGGCTTATAGGAGATTGCAAATTACCTCTCCCGTTCTTTTGGGATCCTTGACCTAAAGGAAGCCAGGGAAACTGACTCACTGAGAAATAATGCGTGGCATCCAAGGAGGCCATCTGGAGCTAGTGTAGTAGAAAAGGCTGTGTTGAGAAGATTGATATGACAGCAGCTTCCACTCCCTTCCTGAAGTTAGCTTCTGACCTTCTGATTACCTTGTTTATCCTAAGGTGTAGTGCACCACAGGCCTGAGAAGCCCCAAGGTGCTTATCTTGACATGAGGTATTATGAGTATTAAGGTATAGTTTCTGAATAAACTGGATCCTTCCATATCAACCAACCTCAGATTCAGACTTTTATAACTATGGAAAAGGTGGAAAGTGTCTAGCTGTGTGGTTAATGATTGGTTTGATGTCTGTCTTCACTATTAACAATTATGAGAATAAATTTTATGACCCTCTTTCTCAAGGCTTTGGACAAAGGCTTCAAGGAGAAAGTATATGAAAATGAGGCTGAACATGTTTTGATCCCAGCAAGGAATAATGTATGAATTATCTACTAGTAAGTCACAGATTACTCCAAACCTGAGCAATTTAAACAAGAGTAACTTTCTCAAAGTTTCTTTCGGACTATAATATGGGTGTGGCTTATCTGGGACCCTTTGGTTCAAGGTCTCTTAGAAGGTTGTGATCCAGCTGCGACTGGGCTACCATTATCTCAGGTTTCACCTGGAGAAGGTCTGCTTCCACACTCATCACATGCTGTTGTCAGGACTGAGTTGCTCACAGGCTGTCTGACTAAGGACACTAGTTCCTCACTGGCAGCCCATCACAGACATCTATGAAAATAATCACAGTGATTAGTTGTGTGAATATTTTTCTTGCCTTTTACTTTTGATGGAATGAAACTCACAGATTCACTGTGATAAAGGACAAGCAGTGTATGTTCTCATTCATTTGGGGAATATAAATAATAGTGAAAGGGAATATAAAGGAAGGGAGAAGAAATGTTGGGAAATATCAGGAAGGGAGACAGAACATAAAGACTCCTAACTCGGGGAAACGAACTAAGGGTGGTGGAAGGGGGGAGGAGGGCGGGTGTTGGAGGGGAATGGGTGACGGGCACTGAGGTGGACACTTGACGGGATGAGCACTGGGTGTTTTTCTGTATGTTGGTAAATTGAACACCAATAAAAATTAATTAAAAAAAAAAAAAAGAATACACACCTTCAAAGTGCCTCAGGCTACCCGGTGTCTGTCCTCTAGCCAACCCTCTACTTATCCATCACATCTCAACTTCAATGGGTCTTCTTCTGGGAACCTATCTTTGCTTCTCCAAACAAAACCAATGTCCATAGAACTAACATTATGTCATCTACTAAATGAAACAAGATTGAGATTATGCACAAGGAGTTTACCATTGACTGAAGGGGTCAGTGTGAAGATTCTGGTCTGTAAGATCCTTTTTCTTTAAGACCATCTGTACTATACAATAGGAAAGGAACAGAGCCTGTGTTTTGAGGGTTTTCCTCACAGAGCCATCCAACACATTCCAGAGCTAGACGGGCCACTGTTCTCCTCTCATGGTGGTATCTGTCGCAATGGAGAGACAGGATGGATCAAGCCATCCATTCAGCTTATGAGACGTGTGCAAATGAGAAAAGAATGCATGCTTGTCTTAATGGATTGTTATGAGAATGAAGTGACATGACATGAATGCGCTTTGTAAATTGTACGTAGGAAGATAAATGAGAAGAGTACTTTGTTTCCCATTTACATCATTATTAGCACTGAGAGCTGACTATATGCCAGGTACTATGTTAGGCAGCATATACACTTCACCCACCTAACCTTCCCCCAAACCTTAAGGCATACATATTGTAATCCTTATGCTACAGATAGAGAAACAGGTCCAGAAAGTCTCTGTGACTCAGTCATACCCTAGGTTGTTACATGGCAACAGTGTAGACTCACACTCAACTCTCTGACTACAAAGTTTAAATTCTATCCATAATTTATCTCTTTTCTTTACCTTTATTTATCTTACATGAAACATATATGGAATAAGGTAAAACCTTTGGCACAAAATCTTTACTTTCAGAAAAGTTGTAATGAATACCCCTACCAAATCTTGGTGAGTGACTAGCAATGAATCTGCGACTGGGTCTCAGCCAGCAATAAACCCGGTCTTCAGGGCTGAGATGGGGACTTAGGAACAGGACTCATGAAGGGAGCAGTGTGTTGAGCAAAAAGGTAACATTTTATGTAGTTCCTTTGTGGGTTGTAACTGCATTCCCTTTAATGCCCTTTCATTTCTCACTCTCAAGTGTGGGGGTGAGAAAGGAATTAATTATAGTGAGCCAACGCTCCTGCCCACGACAGAAAGCTGCTCATAAACTGTCGGCTAGGGATAGATGTTCCTATAAAAAAATGAAATGAGAGGCCATTCCTCCCCTGGAAAAGACTGAGAATAGGCATTGCTCTACTTGGGTTGAGAAATGCTTAGACTATTCAAAGGGTAATTCCTTTTATTACCAGGAGCCACATCCCTTGAAATGACAAGATCTTCTCTCCCTTGTTCTAAGACACCTGTTCATGTATATGTATGGAGTCACATGCACACATTCTAGGTATGAGCATCACATGTGGACTTAGACACATGCAGTCACACACGTACTTAATGCATGTGTGTGCATGTGTGCGCATGCACAAGCAGACACACACACACAGACACCCCAAACTGAAGAGAGCTGGCTCTGAGTCTGACAGATCTCTCCTCAGATTCTAGGTCCATCATGCATTATCTGTAAAACTTAAATTACTTTCCTTTCCTCTCTGAGATTCAGTTTTGCACATCTATAATTAGGTATAAAACTACTTCTTTAAGGGACTATAGTAAAAACTGCATTAAAGGATACAATGTATGCAAAAATAACTTAGTACAGGAACCCAACCCCATGTGCAGAAAGCACCAAGGAAGCCCTTTACAGAGCATATACATTCCAAATATGGAAAAATCTGAAATATGGGAGTTTGATAAATTTGATAAAGCTGGATAATAACAGATAAAGAAATATTCATTTTATCATTCTCTATTGTTTCTTGTATGCATATAATATTTCATAACAATATTTGAAGTAATGTTTAAAAATCTCTATAAGTACATAGAACCTGAACACAGAATGTATCCCAGAAGCAAAACTGGAAAATGACAGCATTATTTAGAAATTTATACTCCTAGGTATTTTTTCAATTGTTTCAAAATATGTGTAATATTTTTGCAAAATGTTGAACTCTATACAGATTTGTTTGCTTCTTGGTTTAATATAAAGAAACTATATCTCACACATACAGTTAGCCTGTGAGCCACCAATCAAAATATTCTTTTCCATTTCCGGGTAGCTGCCTCACACTAAAGTGACCTCTAGAGGGCTTCTAACATTTTTGAGCTGCTCTTACTTGATTTTAATTTCTTAATTGGTTGGGATAGGAGGAAAGGAATACAGGAAGTAGGACCAATGTGCACCTCCATAAAACTAGAGGGACCCTCTCTCACATAGCCAAGAAATGAGCCCTGCTTTAGACACATGTCCATGCTTGCCACTTGTTTTTCTGAGATCTCTCCTTTACCATTGTTCATACCACAGTAATTAAATAACCACAGAAAGAATCCTTTAAACCTAGCCAATGAGAAGAAAAAAACAGAAGGCTGGGCCCAGGGACAGATCCTGAAACATATATCAAGAGTCTTTGTTATGCTGTCCAGAGGGAACAAAAAGACGAAGCGGTAATTAAATATACTCAAATTATATTAAAATAATTACCATGTCTCATCAAACAAATAGCAAAAGAAACACATTTAAATTACTAAAAGGGAATTGGAGAAGATTGTAGAACACTGGTACACTCATTGCTGGCAGCAAATTAAAATTTTTCCATTTTTTAAAAGGGCAATCTGAACAAGTAACAAAAGCCATAAAAATGATATGCCCTTTGACCCAGTAATCCCAATACTGGGAATTTATTCTAATGAAAAATAACCTTACAGCAAGTAAGCTGGCAAACAAACAAACAAAATAGTAAAAAATAGGTAACTCAGATTCCAATAGGAGTTTGTAAGGTAGATTTCAATGTGACAGCTCAATAGACCACCATGTAATCACAACAGATGAACTCTCTTAAGTCCATGTTGATGCTTAGAGAAGTTGATGTGAAATTATTAGAGTAGGAAGAGCCTTTAGAAATAGCCAAGTTCATCACAATTTTGGATGCTCAGTATCAGTTTTGGTGCTTGCTAATATAGATTCTGAGGCCTGAAATCTCAACTTCCCGTTCAGCCATGCCAGAGCCCAGGCTTCATGCCCATGCTTGGCTCTCAAAGGCCAGCTCCTTGCCACTTCATTATCCAGTTGGGTCTGAGATATCAGCAGATGTATTGTTGCTGCCCCTACTGAAGTCTAACTATGGGGACTCTTGCTGTCTCCTATGGACCTGACCAGGAGGAATTCAAATAATAATCCAGAACATGAGTTTACTGCCAGCAGGATTAAGCTCTGCTAAGAGCCAGCCACTTTTCCTTTGCCAGTATCCTTGCTTGCTAAAATGATCATCAGAGAAAGGAGGTGTTAAAGAAAGAAATTGCACCAGAAGCAGTTCAATAGGCAAGGAATTTTTTAAAAAGATTTTATTTATTTATTTGAGAGACAGGGAGAGAGAAAGCATGAGCACAAAGAGGGGCAGAGGGAGAAGCAGACTTCCCACTGAGCAGAGAACCTGACATGGGGCTGGATCCCAGGACCCTGGGATCATGATCGGAGCTGAAGGCGGACATCTAACCGACTGAACCACCCTGGTGCCCCTATTTTTTTTTTTTTTCTTAAGCAACTGGTAGGCTAGTGAAAAACTATTAGAAGGCATTAGGAAAGAGTTTGGTCAATGAAATTACATCATGTCTATTTGCTAATTGGTGCTTAATCAAAGTTAGCTTCCCACCCATCCACAAAGACTGGGAGGTAAGATGATTCCTTGATGATTATATTTCAAAGGGACCCAGTTCCTGTCCTTGAGAAAGACACTCCTGGGTCATAAAACTGGCAAGTGTCATCTTAAAGGACAGAGAAATCATTTATAATTCCAAGTTTTCTAAAACAAATACTCTATGAAAATGTAGATTAGGAGCCTATGATCAAGAAGAAAACTTGCCTGATGTTGAATCAAGCTGAGGGATTGTTAATCCAAGAGAACAGTGTTGGTCCAAGAGAACATCCATGAGGGGTCAGCTGACTGGGATCATGTTTGTTTGGGAATAAGGAAAAGATTCTATCTTCCTGGAATTGTATCAATAATGATACCATATTGCCATCAGTTTCATTATGGCTGAGTAGACCCAGTGTATTTTTGCATGGTCAACTCCTTATCAATAATGTGTCATGGGTCATGTGAAAGCAGACCATGGGAAGCTAACTCTATAACAGAAATTTGCATCCAGGAAATCTACTGGGGATTGTTTTCAGGATGAAACTCTGGGTGGGGTGGGGTGGGGGATGAAGAAAGCAGGGTCAGGACAGAAGGAGAAGTTGAAATGTGATGACTATTCAATGAAATTCTCAGTCAACGTCATGGGGAGTTTGGGACTGAAGAAGGCTCTGCATCTTTGCCCTTTATTAGAGCAAGGTACCTGGGTCTTTACATGATTCCTTGGTGAGTTACTGCATGTGGACTCCTTCCATATGTCCCTGGAAGGGAACATAGTTGTGTGTAAGGCAGCTCTCTTCAGCAGAAGGCAATCACTGGATTGGGGAATTCATCTGCAAGCCGACCATCCAATTTAAAACATCCCATTCAGATTCTCCTCACCACAACTATAAAGAATGCTTTTTATTTGTATATGCATCATCACCTGAAACTATCCTGTTTATTTGTACAAATGTTTGTTTTGTCTCTCCTTCCATCTAGAATGTAAGCTATGTGAAGACAGGGACCTTTGTGTGTTGTCTATTTTGATAACTTAGCATAGTTTATGGGTTACAATAATTAGTGGTATTTGCTAAATAAATAAATGAATATATTGAATGCTTTCTGTGTATGAACAATTTGAAAGCTCTGTGAGAAATTTTTGACCCTACTTCCTAGGAGGCCCATCTCTGAAAAGCTCTAGTTCTAAAGAAATCCATCTCCTAACGCAAATATCTTCCTTTGGGAGAGGGGGGACATTCCTATCATTAGGGCACCGATTTTCTTTTGCATTTTTTTCTCTCTGACACTTACAACAATAGCTAGTATTTAGTTGATATTCTGTAATTATTTATTTAATGAATACATGAATGAATGAAATAATAAATTAATCAATCTTAATTCTGTCCCTTGGAGCCATATGAAATTGACACTCCTCAATTTAGTGTCTGAATCTCCTGTTCATACTTAATTTCTCCAAGGCAATAATTGACATCTTTTCATCATTTCTCAGATGACTAGTTTCCAAACTCCAACATTCTGGCCTGTCTTCTACAGACTAAAATCAAGATGTCAAGAGGCTTACTCATGTTTTACTGATTTATAGTTCCCTCCACAACTAAGATAGAAGATCCTGGAGATCAGAAGCTGTGCCCTGTTCTTCTAATTCCCACCCTACTTAGTGTAATACTTCACAACACTGCATGTAGGAGGTGCTTAATAAACACTTGCAAATGAAGTTATTAGTCACTTCCAAAAATGAAAATTGATCAAGTTTAACTAAACTGATTAAGTTGCCATTACTAAACATCTTTACCTTCCCTTCATTCTTTAGACTTTTTTCCCCTGTCTCTTTTTTTTTTTTTCTGTGTAACTCATCCCAAGGAAATGTACCCCCCCCCCCTCTAAATCTAATTAAAGTTTTCTAATAATTATAATAATTGCCAGAAGACAGGTCATGTCTTAGATTCTAATAGCAGGCACCTTCTTAAAACCAAGGTGACTCTTCACACAAAGATCTTTCAATATATATAGTAAGTAATAAAATCCATAAGAAAAAATTAGAAGAATTAAAGGGCAAGGAAACTACAACAACAATCCCCAAAACCCACAAAGGACAAAGTTAGAGAATATGGGGGCAAGAACATAAATTTGTTGCAAATAAGATATAAATAAAACAGAAGAACATAGACTGGAAAAAGAATCTACAACCTTATTTAATACTCTCCATATTTAATGCAAATGGCCTCATTCTACAACTCTGAAAATAATTTGCACAATTCATTAGTCCATAGAAATCTACCATCTTTCAACTGTGCATGTCCCATAATTCCCACTAAAACTTTATTTCCCTAATCTCTCTTGTTTGTCTAGGCATTAGTTCACACTGACTTTATATTAGAAATTATATTTAGTACCAGACATCCAGTAGTAGAGAACAGTCAAAGCTCTGAATGCTTGGCATTGCATTCGAGCATGGAAGACAAACATTCAAACAAAGTTACACAATTGATTAAGTACAGTGATGATGCATTTTTCTGGTTAATCTCAGGCATATATTATCTTGGAGTAGTATTAATCTTTCATTTATTGGGTGCCTACTCTATGCCCAGCACTTTGGACGATGGCTCACTGTACAACATTCTCAGCAAGTAATCATTAGTTCTACCATTTTATAATTTTCTAAAATGCATTGACTTTTTTTATATAGAAGACCCTTATGTACACTATTGCAGTCACTCTCATGTCCAACCTATTGAGATGAAGAAGCTCAGAGAAGTTACGAGACTTTTCCAAGATCACAGAACCAGAATGTAGGAATAGTAGAATTTAACTTACCACCAAATCCCATGTTCTAAACCCCATACAGTGCTAAAGATTTTTGGGCAAACTGAAGCCTTAGAGAGGTGAAGTGATGGGCCTGGGATCACATGCCTGATAAGTAAAAGAAGAGGTAACCCCAGCATGTTTCACTGCAAAGTGCATGTTCTTATCATTAAAGATAAAGGATTGATTTCCTTAATGTTTCAACTAAGGATGGAGAATAACTTGATTTGGGCCTAAACTTCTTCAGGATAGAGCCAGCCTTGCCCCTCAGGCAACTGAGGAAATAGATATTGCCACTTCTTGCCCATCTGCTCCTACACACCAGGATAACCTTCTCTCCCTTTGCCAGCAACACTATTGTTTCCCTCTCTATTCCTTCTGCAAACTTCCTGTCTCTGCTGTGCCTTCACCCATTATACCACAAAGCTGATAGGCTCTCCCTATCCCACATCTTTTTAGCACTTACCAATTCCCTGGGCACTACATTAATCTGCACCTGTTTATATCCTGCTCCAAAAATATCCCTAAGTCATTCTCATGAGTATGCACTCTTTCTCCACCATTCTGCTTTATGTACCTACAAGGCAGAAATAGACCCCCTTATGGTTTTTATAGTGGCCTTCACAGAACTGTTTCAATGCTTGCATACAGTAAGGTTAGTGAAATCAAGCAACTCTCCTTCCTTCCCTGGACAGACTGATGTAAACTGTATGATAAAAGACAGAGGACAGGGAGACAAGGAGAGTAAGTATTCACAGGTGGTGTTTTTGTGGTGGAGGGGGAACTATCTTCAGATAGAACACATTGCAGAAAATGTTGCACCTATTGGGAAGAGTTAGACACTATCTCAGAAGGTTGCATTGGTTAGAGAGAAATCTTCCATTTTAGCAGCAGGGGACATATTGGGGAAGTCAAAGGGAAGATAACATCTGAATTGAACTTTAAAAATGGTGGTAATTGGGCATTTAGAGAGGGAGGGTACTGAAAATGAGGAAAAATGGAAGCAGTGCCTTCAATGGGGTAACTGCAGTCAGACTTGAAGAAGAGGACTCAGGTCCATCTAGATGGGCCACTAGATGCAGCAATGTGTGCAAAGGAGAAATAATGTTTGAAACGTGAGTGGGATCTAGATGTAGGAGAGCTTGTGTTCAAGCTAGAACTTGAAATCTAATCAGGAGACAAGGAGGAACCACAGGATTTCTCAGTGCCAAAGAGTGGCATGATCAGAAATGTGGTTCTGAAAAATTCAACTCCTTTACCATAAAAAATAGATTGAATTCAGACACACTGTAGGCAGGAAAACAAGTTATAAAGTTATTCTAGTATGTCAGAAAGAAGGAACAATGGTCTGAACTAGAGTAAGAGTGGTTTGTAGACAGAGGAGAGGATTCCATAGAGGAGGAATGCACAAGACTAAGCATAGAGGCCTATATGAGGGCAGGAGAGAGGGAGGAATGAATGCAAGGCCAAATACCTAATCTGGTAACTGAAAATAATAGTGGCTAACATTTTGTGGTCACATCTTCTGTTTCATGAATCATGCTATGCGCCTATTACATGCCTTACCTCATTTAATCTTTATAATAACTGCTTTGAAGTAGGTAGCGGCTATGAAGTTAGATACTGTTGTAAATCTTATTTTGTAATTATAGCAATCAAAGCAACAAAAGGTAAAACAACCTGTCCAAGTACACTCAGCTATTAAGTGATGGAGTTCAAATTAACCATGAATCAGGCTGCTCAGCCCAGGGGCTTAACTAAAAGATACAAATGGAGCGTCAAACATAGAAATCACAGTGGGTAAAGAATGATTAGATAGAAGGATTCCAAGAAACATCATCTGAGACAAAAAAAAAAAAAAGAAAGAAAAAGAAAAGAAAGAAAAGAAAAGAAAAGAAAAGAAAAGAAAAGAAAAGAAAAGAAAAGAAAAGAAAAGCAACACAACACCACTGTTGGGAACATGGGATAGATTCAACCAGGAAGATACTGTCCCATGTATTGAATGCTAACTGCCCCGGGCACTGCACAACATACTTTAGATACTTTTCCTGTTGAATGTATGTAACTACATTATGAAGTAGGCATTGTTGCTACTATTTACTTTCTATAAATGGAGAAACTGAGGATCAGAATAGTTAAGTAACTTGTGTAAGATCACATATGATTGCTAGAAATTGAACCCAGGGTACTATGTTAAAGCTTATAGTCATAACCTTAGCACACATCTGCCCAATGTTGATAATGAGAATGAGAACTCAGTAATGGCCATTTATATGGTGACTAAGATGTAGGTAATGACCATAAATGATTCTCCAATCTGTGAGATTTTATGAATTTAAAAGCAGAGATCCATTAATATGAGTTCCAGGACCACAGGTATATACTGCAGCTATCCCAGGAAAATTGGGATGGAGGAACACCCTACCAAGAGACTATGGGCATCCTTTATTTTTATTTATTTATTTTTAAAGATTTTATTTACTTTTTCCTGAGAGACACAGAGAGAGACAGAGACATAGGCAGAGGGAGAAGCAGGCTCCTCCTCACAGGGAGCCTAATGTGGGACTCTATCCCAGACCAAGATCATGTCCCGAGCTGAAGGCAGATGCTCAACCGCTAAGTCACCCAGGTGTCCCCATGGGCATCCTTTAAAAGAACAGTGTCTGCAGACCTGTGAGAGTGGAAGCCAGAGAGTCATGGACTGAGAAGAAAATTGGAGAGGAGGAACAGGAATAATTAATTATTACATATCTTCTTCAAGAAATGTGAAGTTATAAAGAAGGAACCAAAGAGAAAGGCTGAAAGTGGGCTGGGCTGGCATGTGGACACAGGATGGGCACCCAATATTTGTCTGATGACTCATGATCAGAGACAAAGAAAGGGCCTACTTCTGTTTGTTTTTCTTTACTTTTGTATATCATATTTATTCTCTAAGAGGAATACTGAGCATGTCTATAGGCAGAGAGCGAGTACCCAATAGAAAGAAGGAAAAAGTGCAAATGGGAGAGGAAAAAACAAAACAAGAATGGTTGAAGAGCTTCAGGTATTCAAGGAGAGAAGTCATCTTGGAAAGAGAATAAATTTATTTTCTTAAAGAGATAATATGATGACAAAAAGAGGGACAAGTGGGAAAGAGACCGCTATCTAGCAGGAAGTGCCCAGCTCCTGGTTGAAGACAGGTGACAGCCACATTCATTCCAGGCCGCACTTAGTATGTACAGATGTGGTGTCTACTGAGTGCTTGGCACCTGAATGAACACACAAGTATAAGTTGGCCCTTCCTTGTAGAGACTTGTCAAGTTACAATGATTGTCTCAGGATGAAGGACCCTGCAGCATGGCAAGGGTGCTGGATTAAGTTGAGAAAGCTCTGTTCCCATTGGGAACACTGGTTTGTTTCCTGACTTCAAACAAGATGGTTTTCCTTCAGGTCCTCAGTTTCTTCATCTGCCAAAGGGAAATCAAACCAGATCAGTGATTTCCAAATGCCTGTTGGTCTATAAAGGAAGATGATGACAAAATCCTTTATTTTTTATTTTAATTGAAGCTTAACACATGACAAAGTTCATGTAAAACAGTGTATGGCTTGCTGAATTTTCACGAGATGAATAGAGAAGTGTAACATCACCTGAACCAAGAAACAAAACATGACTATCACCCTAGAAATGTGCCCACCCTCACTCTCTCCAGACTCTCCCAGATGCTCCCCATCTACCTCTTGATGATGACCCACAGCCCTGACTCCCGTCAGCAGAGATCAGCTTCGCCTGTTTATATCAGCGTACTATACAGTATGAGCTTTTCCGTATCTGGCTTCTTTCACTCACCATTAAATATGGGAGATTTATTTTTATTGTAGAATGTAATGTTGAAGGGTTTAGTGATGGATGCATGTTTTAAATATAAGAAAAAAAGAAAATAAAGTATGTTTTTCATAAAGCTAAATGTATTCAAAATAAATGACTGTCATTTCATTTGAGATTACATGCTTTCATCTTTTTGGTGACAAAAATCATCTTTCTTTCTGGAAATCTTTTGTTAACTGGTGGAAGTTTAGTTTTGGTGCTTTATTTATTTAGTTAGTTTTCTTTTCATTTTCTAAAAAGATTTTATTTATTTATTTATTTGAGACACAGAGAGAGAGAGAGGCAGAGACATAGGCAGAGGGAGAGGGAGAAGCAGGCTCCATGCAGGGAGCCTGATGTGGGACTCGATCCCAGGACTCTGGAATCACTCCCTGAGCCAATGGCAGATGCTCAACCACTGAGCTACCCAGGTGTCCCTTCTTTTTATTTTAATGTGACAACTTATCAAATTCAGCCCCAAGTTATGTCATACTAACATTTTTGATCGGGGCTTGAAATCCCTAAGCTTGGGTTCCATGAGGCTAGAAGCCCCTACGTTCCTTGGCTCTGTGGTTTATAGGCCAGCTAGAGGCTCTGGGCTTTGGTTACAGCTAGCTTTGATGGCCAATTCCTATGGGCAGATTCTCAGCGGTGCCCCCCCAAAACCACAGTTACCAATTATTGATGTATTTTGACAGGGACAAAAACAGGAGAAAGTTTTTGTTTTGTTTTGTTTTTCACACTTGTCATTCACAATTATAAGTAACAAATAACAATGTCACTTTCCCTAAGTATCAGGTCAGATTGAGTTTTATCAGAAGCCCTTAAGAATTGCCAGAGAGTCTGGACTAGGAGAGAATAAGTGCTCCATATGCAAGAAAAGAGAAAAGGACAAAGATAATAGGCATGAGATTTTTGTGCCCTAGTGAACTTTTAGAAAAGGAAAATGTACCCTGGGCTGGTGGTCCTTAAGGAAAGTGTCATCACCAGAAGCAGACTCTAAAGAAAATAGGACCTCCCAGCATGCACTCAATTAACAAAAATGAGTTATTTAATTGCCTGGAAAAGGAGAATAAAATCAATCATATAAGTCAGAGCTGAAATAGCATGCATGATTGCTACAAGAATCATATACATGCTCACACAAAGGAAGGAAAAGAAAGGGATCCCAGTACATTTGGTTCTTGAGGGATATTGGCTAAAGTAATAGGATCTGTGATGGAATCCTCCAACAAGATCTATTCAAAAAAGAATCTTCCTGAAGGCAAAATTCAGAATTTCTTTCCTTAAGGGAACTCGATTACAAATTCAGTTTCTGTCCCTTAAAGCACGCCATTATGGGATAATTCTACTTTTAAATGAAATCAATTTGAGGCTTGTTTTGCATTTGTATTACTAACAATGAAAAGATGCAGCATCCAAATTATTACAACTAGTTGGTTAACCTTTACAACTGAAATAAGAGATATTTTAAATACAGTTTTTAGAAACCTGTAGGTTATATAAGGCAAGAAACACACATATACACATACACACAGCACGATATATAAAAAATAATAATTTGTAACTTGCTGGTTAGCATTCAGCCCTTTCCTATCCCTGTTTCTGTAGCACTCCACCTCTACTCAGTTGAATTATCCATGTTGTCAGAGGTGGCAGAGGAAAGCCCAACCTTCCTCTGCCACCTCCTCCTAATGAGAGAGCCAAGGAGGCCACATTCTTCCCTTTCCATCTCCTGGAAAAACCTAGATGTAGGTTGTTGACCTAGTCTCAGTCAGTTGGATTATCTTCTCTAGGACTCTGAATCTTGATCAAATGATACTTAGTGTAAGGGAATATCTGAAGTTCAGTGGTACATGAACCATACTGCCCTTTAATAGGATCTTACTTGTAGTTCCTGCTACCCTACCTATCCCCAGGGCTAATGATATTTTTCCAATAAATCTCCCCCGAATAAGTAAACAAAATCTTAAAAAAAAAAAACGGGGGGTGGGGGTGGGGGACGCCTGGGTAGCTCAGCTGTAGGGTGCCTGCCTTCTGCCCAGGGTGTGATCCTGGAGTCCCAGGATCGAGTCCCACATAGGGCTTCCTGCATGGAGCCTGCTTCTCCCTCTGCCTGTGTCTCAGCCTCTCTCTCTCTCTCTCTGTCTTTCATGAATAAATAAATAAAATCTTTTTAAAAATGAATCTCCCACTTTAAAAAAGTCTTACTTATTTTTAAAGATTTTGTTTATTCATTAGAGAAAGAGAGAGAGAGGGAGAGAGAGAGGGAGAGCGGGAGCAGGGGCAGAAGGAGAATGAGAGGCGGGTTCCCCTGAGCTGAAGCCAGATGCTGAATGGACTGAGCCACACAGGTGCCTCAATATTTACTTATTCATTTGACTTATTTTTGTTTTTGATAAAGATAAGTAAAATTTACTTTTGTGGCTTTCAAACAAGAACAGCTTTTGAGGCATAGGCTTATGACCAGACAAGCACCCTAATACATTTTAATTTTTCAAAAGTGAAGAACATATTTTCTTTCATATATCCTCATTTTGTCCACGGGATAAAGCAGATGTTTGACAATTAGTTTTCACTTCCTGACATTTGCCAAATGGCAGGAAAAATTATTAGGTGGCCTCACAGCCCAAGAATTCAAGGCTTATGTATGACGTTTCCTGAGGATTGGCAAATAGAAGCATCTTAAAAATCCTCTAGAGAGGGTATAGTTTCAAATTATACAGTTTTGATTATAAGCACAAGAATAGAAATAAATATTCTGTGTTTCTGCTTCAAGATATACTATTCCTGATGCCTTTATTTTAATTTTTACAGTTAGTAAGAGAATTGCCTCTTAATTAATGAACATTGTTTCCCATAGCATTGAGAGGAAGTTAGTTTCTTTCTTTCTTTCTTTCTTTCTTTCTTTCTTTCTTTCTTTCTTTCTTTCTTTCTTTCTCTTTCTTTCTTTCTCTTTCTTTCTTTCTTTCTTTTTCTTTTCTTTTCTTCTTCTTCTTCTTCTTCTTCTTCTTCTTCTTCTTCTTCTTCTTCTTCCTTCTTCTTCTTCTTCTTCTTCTTCTTCTTCTTCTTCTTCTTCTTCTTCTTCTTCTTCTTCTCCTCCTCCTCCTCCTCCTCCTCCTCCTCCTCCTCCTCTTCTTTCTCTTTCTCCACCTCTGCCTCTGCTTCCTTCTCTTTCTCCACCTTCTTCTTCTGTAGGCTCCATGTCCAATAAGGGGCTTTAACTCAGGACCCTGAGATCAAGAACTGCATGCTCTATGGACTGAGCCAACCAGAACCCTAAACCCTAGGGAACATTTCTTCTAATTGGCATCAGATCTGGCTCACATACACATGCCTTCTAATTACATATAACAGGAAGCAGAGGGTGGAGTCCAAGAAGGGAAGGACATGTGGACCTGTCTTTCTCTTTATACTCACAAGACATCTCATTTACTGATGCCCAAAGATTAGACCTTAGGAGATTAATCCCTTCCCTGCCATTGGATACCTGACACAGTGCATCGAAACTGCTATTCCTTGACCCATGAGAAAGCTTTATGGGGTCCTAAATTTGACCACTTGTGACTACAGATGGAATTCCTTTCATAACAGAAGTATGGATGTCCCTTTCATTCCAGTCCCCAGAACTTCCCCAACACGTCCAGTCCCCTTAGTAATCTGTTTGAATCTGAAAATGACCAGTGCCCAAGTGAGGATGGCTTCAGCTGAAGGGAAGCAGAGAGAGCTGTGGAATCACACTGCCCCTCAGGAGCTATACAGCCTCTGCAAGATGTCTGGTTCCTCTAAACTTCAATTTCCACTTAAGTACAATAGAGCTATTATACTACCCACATTGTCAGTTTGCTGTGAGTATTAAACAAAATGATAAATGTGTAGCCATTAGAAGAGAGCCTGGCACATGTAGAAAGTGCTCAATAAATGTTCATTTTTGTTCTGTCTTGACAACAAACTTTCTAGAAACCTTGATGTCAATGCTTATAGTGATCCCAATGACCCAAAGCCCCTCATCCTAGTAGTGTCTTTTTTGTTGTTGTTGTTATATGAAGGTGACAAGGTGGCTCAACTTCTATACCAAATTCTCTTTGTATGAGGTTCCCAGGGATAGAATGGGCTGCACTGCTTCATCCTTGCTCTCCCTTGCCTGATTGCCGGTATGTCCAGGACTACAAAGGGGTAGGCCTTGTGTCTCATGACTACCCTGCGCACTAGGATGGTTAGCAATACAAACATTCAGAAGCAGAGAAGTTATGTTGAAGAGTAAGTTGAATGCTGGTATTTTAGGCTGGTGGTCACTTCAGAGAAATCAATCAAAAAGAGAGTGCCTTGCCAAATGGGAGGAACATGAACTTTTACCATTTGAGAGTGAGAAAATCTGGACCTTCATGCAAATAGTTGGCATCAAGATGTAGCACCTGTAGCCAGGCCCAGAGAGTGAGGCTCAGGATTGGGGTTGGGGGGAGTGGTGGGAAATGGGAGAATGGGAACAAGCCTTTTTATGCACAGGCACTTGCTGTATCTTATCATTTCTAGTTTTCACCATACCTTGCAAGGCAGTATTATTAATCACCACCAATTCTTTTAAGAAAGAGGGAACTGAAGTTCAGAACCAGAGAACTTAAGTAATTTTTCACAGTAATTTTTCACAGCTACTATATGGTATAACCAGAATTAGACCCCTCTTCATACCACCTTACCACCTTGACAGTACCTTTACCCTCCCAGAGACTACAATGGTTCTGGGCAGGAAACCAAAGCTGTATCTTAGACAAGGAGGATATTCAGTAGCTCAATTCCCAACTTGATAAT
The DNA here is from genome assembly GCF_048418805.1 of Vulpes vulpes. Taxonomy (NCBI): domain Eukaryota; kingdom Metazoa; phylum Chordata; class Mammalia; order Carnivora; family Canidae; genus Vulpes; species Vulpes vulpes. Next base: position 97,056,094 of record NC_132794.1, read on the forward strand.
GAATAATGCCAAGGGCACTTTCTTAGATATACAGACAAGGGAGTATTAAAAATCCTTTGGCAGAAAGGGTATCTTGAATCAGCTTAGCACTCAGCTTGACTCCTCTTGACTGATAACTGCCCCTTCCAAAGATTTTGCCATGAAAAGGGCAGCCAGGATCTCTGCAATGTCAGTTTTTCAAACAGTCTAGGGATGCCTATTTTTCCAGTGACCCTCAGAGTCTGGAGAAGGTGCTCTGAGAAGCTTTTTGTTTTAAGAGCATGATTTTTTTTTCCCCAGCAGAGGAAGATTATTGGGAGCCAGAGGTGGGATTTAACCTGGGGAATGTTTTTAGTCCAAAATCATACAAACAATGAAATGACAGTATTGATTTTCTTGTCATACTTGTAAACATCCACTAGATGCCCAATGTTAACCCTATTTACTACACTCCATTAAAGACTAGGAATGACTGAGGTAACAGAATAAAATATTAATTTGTTTCTGGGTAGCTTACAAACCTTTAGGAAACATAAAAGACAAAACATACAACGAGTGCTTTTAATTATAGTATTTAAACTCTCCCTGGCTTTCCCAATACTGTTTATGGGCAGCTTAATTAAATACTATCCTAATTCAGTGTAAGGAGACCCTAAGGGACATGCATTATAACTTCAAACTATAAGAGTAAAAGAATACTTTAGGTTTTTTTTTTTTTTTGAAGTTTTTGTTTTTATGATTTTTAGGCAACTTAGAGAACATTTAGGAGTCACCAAAAACGTTTGGTTACCTAGGACATGAAAGAAGATAGCATTGACAAACTTTAATGGAAGGGACCATTTGCCACACATTCTCCAGGTCCCCCTGTTCTTTACTAAACTGAAGTTCTGACTCTCTTCTATCATGCTGACAACCTCTCTTCCCACAGATACTCTGGATCTGAGGAGCTGGGCTTTATCTATATTCACAAATCACCACTATCCTGAGAAGTCTTGGTGAAGTTTTCTACAATAAGCAGGATTTTTGCATTTTAACATCTTCAAATTTCTGGATGCATCTTAGAATCAATGAAATATAATATTCAATGTCATCTAGGGGACAGTTATGGTGCCATGGAACAAAAACCTTCTGTAGATAGCTTCTGGAAATATCAAGAAGCCACCATTATCAGTGAGGGTGACAGAATATGAGAGACTCCTAACTCAGGGAAATGAACAAGGGGTAGTAGAAGGGGAGGTGGACAGGGGGTTGGGGTGACTGGGTGATGGGCACTGAGGGGGGCACTTGATGGGATGAGCACTGGGTGTTATACATGTTGGCAAGTTGAACTCCAATAAAAACATAAACAAAAAAATAAAGAGTACATTTATCATAATGAGCACTAAGTAATGTATAAAATTGTTGAATCACTATATTGTACACCTGAAACTAATATAACCCTGTATATTAGCTATACTGGAATTAATAAAAAAAATTAAATTAAAAAAGGTGGCACCATTATCAAAGCACCTTAGAATCAATGAAATAAGAGTATATATAGTTAATATTTATTGATCACTTTCCATAGACTGGTGTACCAATTATCTAGTACCACATTAGTGCTGCCTAACCAACAACCATAAAACCTCAATGTTATATAGCAGTCAGCATGTATTATTTCTCATGAATCTATGGGGTGGGTGATTGAGCAGTTCTGCTGATCTACACCAAACCCAGCTGGACTCACTGTGTCTGCAGTTGGCTACAGCTGCGTGAGTGTTTCTGCTGATCTTGATTGAGCTCCCTCATATTTGGAAGTTAGCTGTCTAGGCTGGTTATTTGGGATACATTTCGTTCCTCCTGTGGTCTTTCACTCTCAGGCAAATAAGCCTAGGCTTATACTTAAGGTAGGGGGATTCCAAGAGAAGAGAAGGACTCATGCAAGCAGTTTTTCAAACTTCTGCATGAATAACATTTTATGGGACAAAGCAAGTTATTTATTTGCCTAATCCCAGAGTGAGCCTTAAAACAAACTTGAGGATTTTCAGCTCCTCCTCTGAGTTCTCTGGCATTGTGTAGCACTTACCTGGAGATGGACATCTGCTGCCCCCTTTAGGGTTAGAGATCACTTTTCAGTCTATCATCTCTTGATTTGCCTAACTCATGAGCCTTATCCACCTGATATATCTATGGCTTTATAGACCATGCATATTAGTTAGTTCCTAACATCTATCCCTTTAGCTAACATTGCAATTAAGAACTACAGTAGGGGGCGGCCCGGGTGGCTCAGCGGTCTAGCGCCACCTTCAGCCCAGGGCGTGATCCTGGAGCCCCGGGATTGAGTCCCACGTGGGGCTCCCTGCATGGAGCCTGCTTTTCCGCCTCTGTCTTTCTGCGTCTCTCATGAATAAATAAAATCTTACAAAAAACAAAACAAAACAAAACAAAACAAAAAAACAACTAAGTAGGGCCTTAAAAATCTGCAAATACATCATCCTTTTAAACCAATCCGTCCTCCACAAAGTCAAAAGTGCTAGAGCTATTGCTTAAAAGTGTATCAAAGTCCCTCATATAGAATCCTTGGGGGTGGGGTGGAATTCCAATACATCTCTCCTGATGAACTCCAAACTCACCAATTATTGATGAACACCAAGGTCAAAATCTTGCTCAAGATTGGTGATCACAGTTGCAATTCCTTTTAAACCAGCCTGTTGAAACTTCTCATTCTGAATCAGTCTGAGGAGAACAATTGATACTTGTAGGAAACCAGTAATGTGAGTGCTAGGCTTATACTGATTACTGGTCTTACAGATAAAACTTTAAGTAATGGGTAATATAGCAAGTCAAAGAAATAGGGTCTGCTCCTCTGGAGTTATTTTGTAATTTTAGCCTAATGACCATTCTCTTCAAATATTTTTAATACATTTAGATAAAAGTGAGGAAGAATAGTTCTTTCATACTACATGCTTATCCTCAAATCATCCTTTTGAGATATGTGTATTACAATTTTATTGTGGTGTTGAATCTCCATCAGGCCATCTCATGAAATTTATTTTTCTCCAACTTAACTGCTAACTGATGGCAAGGTCCATGAAAGAAGCTTCAGACAAGCAGGGCATCTAAATATTTTTACCCCTTGTGCTTGAACAATTAAATAGAATTTTGTTCTGTAGGCTGCTGTAGGAAATGGCAGGCTTAATAGCCTGGTGAATGAACAGTGGGGTTTACACTTGAGGTAAAGTCCGCTTAAATTTCAAATCAGCTACAACTCAGAACACACATTTCCTAAGCAGGTAGGATGGATAAAGCATCTGGATATCGAAGAGACAACTGACTAAATTCTGAGGAGGTTTTCAGATTTTTAAAGGGGATTTTTAAACAAATAACAAATTGGAACTTTCCCTAAATGTTCAAACAGAAACCCCCTTTATAGTCTTATCTTATGGAGTACATCAGAGATGTGAGCAAATACAAATCAAAGGTATCCCACAAAGATCTCTAATGGATCAAAATTTAGACTACAGTTATGAAACATCACTTTAAGCTTCCCTGGCTTGGTTACTCATATAACCTGAGCACTAGAAATGTGTTAAGGTTCAGCTATGCTATTTTGAATCAGTGGTTCTTGGAAACACACAAGAATAAAAACTGTCTATCAGACTAAGTTGTTTTTAGGTACTTATTTTTTAGTAGATTCACCTTATTAGCATAATCTAGTTTGCTGCTATTTATGCTGTTATATATATATTTTAAAATATTTTATTTATTTGTTTATTCATGAGACACACACACACACACACACAGAGAGAGAGAGAGAGAGAGAAGCAGAGACACAGGCAAAGGGAGCAGTAGGCTCCATGCAGGGAGCCCAGTGTGGGACTCGATCCTGGGACTCCAAGAACACATCCTGGGCTGAAGGCAGCGCTAAACTGCTAAGCCACCGGGGCTGCCCTATGCTGGTATATTTGACAACTGTAGCTCTGGGTGATAAATAGAGATTGGCATCCTTTGTTTTCTGGACCTCCAGCTTGACCAAGTAATGTATCACCATCTCTGTTTTGGTGGATGGCCAAAGGTATGCTTTTGTTCGTTCACTTTTAAAGTTATCTAAAATAAATATGCACTGAAGACTTACTGAGCGTCCTTAAATACATTCATTTAGTAGACACTTTTGCAGCCATTAAATAAGGTGATGTAACATTAGCATCAGAAATGAAATCCTTAGGTATAAATCCAACAAAACATTCAAAAGAGCTACATGAAGAAAATTACAAAACTCTGTTCATAGAAATCAAAGAAAAACTAAATACGTTGAGAGATATTTCGTACTCATGAGTAGTAAGTCAATAGTGTTAAGATGTTTCTTTTCGACTTGATCTACAGATTCAATGTAATCCCAGTCAAAAATCCCAGCAAGTTATTTTGTGGATATCAACAAATTGATCTGAAAGCTTACATGGAGAGGCAAGAGACCTAGAATAGCTGACACAGTATTGGAGAAGAACAAAGTTGCAGGATTGACACTACCTGACTTTAAGACTTAATACAAAGCTACTATAATCAAGGCAGTGTGGTATTGACAAAAGAATAAACAGAGATCAATGGAAAAGAATAGAGAGCCTAGAAATGGACCCACACAAATATACCTTTTACAAACATTAACTCAAAATAGATCATACATCCAAATTTAAAATACAAAACTACAAAATCCCTGGAAGATAATAAACGAAAATATAAAAGACTAAGTTTGCCAATGACTTTTTAAATACAACAGCAAAGGCATGATTCATGAAAGGCACAATCCACATTGAAAGACGGTATGGCAGGTTGTTTGTCATAAAAATAAACATATTCTTATCAAGCAATTCAGCAATAACATTCATTGGCATCAACCCAAATGAGTCGAAAACTTAGGTCCACAGAAAAATTTGCACACAAATGTTTATAGCCACCTAGTCATAATTTTCAAAACTTGGAAGCAACTTGGATTTCCTTCAACAGGTGGAAAAACTGTTACATTCATACAATATAATACTATTTAACTCTAAAAGGAAATGAGCTACCAAACCACATTAAGGCATGGAGAATCCTTAAATGCATATTGCAAAGTGAAAGAGGTCATTGTGAGAAGGTTACAAACTGTGATTCCAACTTTATGATATTATAGAAAGGACAAAACTATGCAGATGATAAAATAATCAGTGGTGGTCAGGAGTTCATGGGAAGAAGGAATGTGTAGGTGGATAAAGAGGATCATTAGGACAGAGAAACTACTCCTGATTCTGTAATAGTGAGTACATCACTATACATTTATCAACTCCCTAAAGTGTACACCATTATGGGTGATTCCTAATGTAAACTATGATTGATAATCGTGTGCTAATATTGGTTCATGGATTGTAATAAATGTACCATGATATTGTGGGATGTCGAACGTAAGGGGGCTGCATGTGTAATAAGGAGAGGGTATGTGGGTAGCCTTGCTCAATTTTTCTTTGACTCTACAACTGTTCTAAAAAAATTAAAGTCTATTACTTAAAAAAAGAATGAGGTAGTCTTGCATGAATTCAAAGGAGAAAAAATGAAATCTATTTTCAGGAAAAAAAAGGCAAATTGCATAATATGCATTATATGAACTGATGTTTCTGTGTGGGTGTCTGTGTATTGAAACATTGTTCTATAAATATACACACAATCATTTTATATGTTCCTGAAAGCATTGAAAGAAAATTGGAAGAATACATACTAGTTAATGGTGGTTATCTATAGGTGGTAACTTAATAATGGGTGATTGCCACATTAGATTTTATCATTTACATCACTAGATGCTTGTATCAAGTGTTTGTTGCTTTTATTGTCAGAAAAAAAAAGCGGAATGATAGGAAAAGAAAACAAGGTTTAAAAATCAAATAAATCAGGCAGTTTGAGGAGATGCCTGAATTTTCTCAAGTTGGGGCAGGTGGAATGCCTCTGGAATCTTCCTGTTGGGCCCATTTTGTCTGCTGTATGTACCTGCAGTGGTTGTGATCCATGGCTCTGCTCTTAATAAAACATGTATGTGTTCTTTCAGGCCCTAATCCTGGGCACCAAACTTTTCTCTTCAGCACTTACACCCTGTACTGAAAGGGTTTCAAGACCTAAAAGCTTCTGGGCTGAACTGATGCCCAGACTCAGAGTGACCAGTTGCTTTTGCTCTGCCTCTCTCCTCCTTGTAAGAAGTGGGCACATATTCATGGAACCTGCCTCTTATTTCCTGAATGCTCCAGGAAATGCAGGAAATATAGAAATGGCCCTAAGGCTCATCTGCATTTCTTGTACAGGACAACACTTCAAGGGTGGGGTGCCCCACTCTGCTGTGGTTCCTGTTCTACTGGAAGCCACGGTCCTATAGCTTCTATCCACAAAATTTAACAACTCCACAATACTGAGGGAACAAAAAAACAGGCAGGCTCCTTGCAGGTGGCCCAACAAAGAAAAGAGAAGCTATTCTTATTTTCAAGCAATTCACACTTCTGAATGTTTTTAAATGTGGAGAGTAGAGAAGGCTGGTCATACCTCTCTCCCACTCTTCCTTCCCATACTTTCTCCCTTTCTTGCTTTTTCATAAGGTAATTCTTATCTAATTATTTTGTCTGTGCAAGGAACAAAGTTAGAGGTTTAAAGATCTAGTTTCCTGGTTGTTGGCGATTATACCAAGGTAAAGAGAAGAACCTAGAACTTTGACTCCTCTTTACCACTGCTTACCACTATCCTCATAGTGGAACATGGAACATAGTGGAACATACACCTGTTCCCGGTGTATGGACACCCTCACTACTGGACGGGGTCATGTCAGGAAATAATTTTTCAACTTCCTAATAGGCACATGAGATACATGATCAGTAGTTTCTCATCTGCAGAAACAGAAACCTGAGCCCTCAGAAATGTCTGGACAGTGCTTTGAAAGCATCCCAGCACACCAAGCCCAATAAGGTTGTTCCTCTAGGCTGGAGATAAAACACAGATGGAGTGAGGCTGTATCTGGGCTTAGTCATTTGTATTGGCTTTTGAGAATTCTACTGAGGCTAAGCAACCACAAGTTTCTGTTTGGTTTTATTTTGATTTAACAGTCAACCATATGCTACTGCCTCAAATCAGCCAGTCCCCATAGGTGATAACAGTTTTTATCCATTCCACAAGGGTGACATTGGCCCATGATGGAAGGAGCAGCTGGTTCTTTATTAGTGGCAATGCTCTTGGGGAGAAGTAGGATGCTTCTTTCAAAAATGATCACTTCTATATTGGAGAAAATCCCTTTCATCAGCCTGGCTACAGGTTTATGAAGCTACTCCTTTCCAATCATATGATTTTGATAGTCACTAAAGATGAAACAATACATCAAGTAAAGTCTCATATCTAATATATTAATACTCCTTGGAAATACAGGTTTGGGGCAATTGTTTCTCAGGCTGTTGATGACCTAGAAATATTTTATTGTATGGGTCATGATCCATTTCTTAAATTTACCTAACAAAATTCACCTGGAGATTTTTGCAAAAGACACAGATTTCTTAAAAAAAAAAAAAAAAAAAAAAAAAACCACAGATTTCTAGTTCCCCATTTTGATGACTGGTTTATGTCTGTAGAGAAGTGGGGTATTGACCCCTTAATAATTACACCAGATGACTGACCTCATTATATGGAAGTGGAGCCTTTGTGCTGCCAGGGCTATGTTCTAAGAAGCAAGGGAGCCCTAGATTATGGTAATGGAAAACAAATCTGGGTTTCTTTGATTTCCAGCTGGGAGTTCAAGTGCATTGAGTTTTCTTCATGACATCAAAGGACAACAACTTCTTGATCCTTGAATTTCCTCGATTTCCTTGATCAAGGGAAAGAGACCACTCAAGCTCTTGGTGGGTCCAATTTGTATAAGCAAATAAAACAAACCTGAACCCTTTGTTACTCAGATAAATCACCAGTATAGCATTTTAAATTTGAATTTGTGAGTTGACGACACACATACAAACACACACACACACACACACCGCAACTCATTGTGTTCAGCTTTCCAGCTCTAAAAAGATCTGATCTATATGTCTTTTAATTCTCATTTAGGGGTGAAGGGATTACTGGGAATAATACTTCCACAGGAATCTAGAGGGAACAGCCCTGAAGCTCCTAAAAACTAGGAGACTGAAAATCAGGGATTAGGATGTAATTCATTAAGTAAATTATTGTGTATTCATTCAATAAGAAATTATGATGCAATCATTATAATGATAACACTTATAAATAAGTGGTAATGGCATGGAAAAGACAACATAATATTCAGTAAGAGAGCAAAACGTAGAACCAAAGGACCATATGTTGCATAATTTCAACAATTACACATAAACACATATATATGTAGAAACACAACCAAAGGATAAGGTATAAAAATATAATTTTATTTTTTAAAATAGATGCGTTACAAATTACTTTAATTTTATTCCTTATATTCTTCTCTAGGTCTTTTTTTTTTTTACCAAAATTTCATATATCTCTATTACTTTTCAGAATGAAAAATAATGCAAGGTGGTATAAGAGGAAATACTTTTTTTTTTTACAAGTAAAATAGAATAATTTAAAACCTGTTAAGAAGCATGTGTTTCCAATTATGGCTCTAGGATTTGTGCATTCTCACTATGGGTGGTGACATCTGCCATTAATAATAATTAATAATACCTTCCCCCAGAGAACTCCAGGGAAAGTTTTATAACTGATGCCACAAGGATCCCTGATAATGTTCAGAACACTGCACCATATCCTGTTCTATGCAGTCAACCTAGATCAGAACCCCCTAAGGCAAAGCAAAGGAGCTGAAGAGATGACTTGATAACTAATTAGAAAAAAAAAAAAACAACTATGGTGGGACTTTTTACAGTAGTCTTCAATATACAGAATACCTTTGTGATAAAAATGTATCGTTGAGTCCAGGTGAGATAGAAAATGGAAACCAGCGGGTAAAAGTTACTGGAGGGTTCAGATTTCAGCTCAGCCCATGGAAGAATTTTCTAACAATCAGAGCTCCTGAGTGGGCAGATCCCCAGCCAGAGCTCAGTTTGAAGTTGGAGGATCATTTATCCAGGATGCCAGTGAAGGGTGGCTGTTTCAAGCAGACAAAGGCTGTGTGGGTTAGCACATAAGCTTCCTACCCAGCTCTGGGACCCTAAGTTCTCAGATTTACAAAATTGGGGTTGTATCTGATCAAGCAAGCAGGACAGGCATAACTATTCCCATCATACAGAGGAGAAATTTGAAACTTAGATTAACTGAAGGCCCGAAGTCATACAGTTAGAGTGGCAGGACCACAAACTTCAAAGCAGTGCCACGAGCACTGCTGATATACACACTCAAATACCAGGGCAGAGGTACTCAGCCAGGATACCAAGAACTGAAAGATTCGGGGCAACGGAACCTTGACAGGTAAACAACAAGGGAAAATGGCAACTTCCCCTCAACCTCTGGCTTTGGTGACTGGATTACACTCTGCAGAGATCATCTTCTTTGGTCGTCCAACATGTAGTTTGCCAGGAAAAAGAGTCATGGCCGAAGTCAAAGTCCATCAAAGTTTTGTTGTCTGAGAGACACTCCAAACTCTCTCGCGGGGCTCACGGAGACTCCTCCAGGTCACAGCCCTACTTGTCTTGACTTGGCCTGATGCTGGGGGTGGGAACTGCTGAACCAGGAAAGGAAAGACCATGTGCTTCCACTTGTATGAAGAAATGCTTGATTCCCTGAGTGAGAACATGAGCCTGCCATAAAGGAAGCAGGAACCTTCTGCCTCTGTTTCCAGGAAACACTGCTACTCACAGCTACAGGTCTCCTGAGGTAATATATAAAACATTGCTGCCAAAGAAACCCCAGGGACACAGAAGAAGACTAGGGAGGAGGGGTGGTCTTTTCATCTCTAGTTTCTGGCACTTTGGTCTCTGACAAGAGTTGTTGTCATTGTTGTTTTTGTTGCTGCTCTGCCACAAAGAGAAATCAGGGTTGGAGGAGAGGAAAAAAAATTAGATAAAATAAAACTGGGAGCATTAGACAGATTTTCTTTTTCTTCAGAGAACTACCGTGGCATTAATACAGTATTAGCAGTACACTCAGCATTCTGATTTCCATGATGGGTTATTGCATTCAAGTGAGGACTAGGAAGGAAAAAAAAATCAATTAACATTTATTGAGCATGTGTGATGTGACAGGTACTCTCTAGAACATTTTCCATGTGTTGGTTCACATCAGCTTCCTGAAGATTGTATGAAGTGCTTATTTAACAGATAAGGAAAGAGGCACAGAGAAGCTTTTACAATCTGTTCAAGGCTTTGGACTAAATTTGTTATTTATTAAATAATAGAGATGAGACTGAAACTTGAGCAGTCTCACTCAGAGCCAAAGTTACACTGGTCTGCGGCGATCCTAGCTCAAATGAGGGAATGAAATACTCAGGAAAGGTTATGTGACTTATTCAAAAGTCACTCACAAATGAGGGACAAATCAGCACTAAACCTTTAATATTCCAGGATGAGGTCAGATGATCATCCCCTAGCCTAAGAATATCCTGGACCAGTGCTCACAAGTCATGACCACTGGCATTTCATGAAACTTCCTGAACAAATGTCTTAGAAAAGATTGATGTAGAGATACCTGGGTGGCTCAGTGGTTGAACGCCTCCCTTCAGCCCACGGCATGATCCTGGAGTCCCAGGATCAAGTCCCACATCAGGCTCTCTGCATGGAGTCTGCTTCTCCCATTGTCTGTGTCTCTGCCTCTCTATCTCTGTGTGTGTCTCTCATGAATAAATAAAATCTTTTTTTTTAAGAAAAGATTGATATATATGTTGAGCCAAACGTTCAGTGGACATCTACAGCAAGGCAGGCCCTAACTAGGCCAGCCATTCTCCTAAGTTACAGATCCCTCACAACCAACTTTGTAAACAGTATTTTTATCTCCTTACCTATGGAAACAAGCACCATATTTGAGGTCACCAGCTAACAGTGGACAAAGAAGCAGCAGGTGTCCTGACTCAGCCCTGACCCCTCCACTCCACATTTCAGTTTACCTCCTCCAATGCAAGAGAGAGTTCTTGAAATAACACAACTTCTAAAACATTTAAATGTGAATCTTATCACTTTGACCTTAACAGAGGCTGATAAAATTTTTTGAAATGTCCTAGCCTTTAATAATTAATTAAATGGAGCTCATAAAGAGGATAAGGCTGGCTCTAGAGTAATGAGATGTTTTACGCTCCCTCATATAATTTTACTGATGTTTGCAGTCACTTTTCATGAAAATAACGTCCTTCTCAAGGAAGCAAGTTGGCTTCTCTAAGGTTTGGCTTCCATGTTACCTTCTCATAGACTCTGAGGAACTCCAAACCCACAGACTAAGTGAAATTGGTGGAGGGAAGCCTTTCCACAAGGAATTAGAACAGATATATATATATATATATATATATATATATATATATATATATATATTTAATCAAAATGAGCCTCTGGAGACTTAATCGATTGAGAGAAACAGAGAGAGAGAGAGAGAGAGAGAGAGAGAATTAATATGTATCAAATAGCCAATATGATAGGAATGACTCAGCCAGCCCTTGGCACTTAATGAATTACCAATTTCATGGGGATGGTTTAAGTAAAGTTCTGAAGTTAGCAGTACAAGGAATTCTATAATGCCAAGACAGTGTAAAATAGCAGTCTTTTCAGAAGAATTGGACTGGAACTGGAAGCCAACTATTCATGCTAGCATGGCAAGAGATTCACTAGCAGACACTCTGGGGATACAGAGGTGCCAACTCTTGGGATGACCTCACCATACATTCTGAAATCAAAAATAATACCTCTTGGGATTATGTTGAAGATCATCAGTAAGAGAAAGTCCCTGCCATTACTTTAAAAAACCCTATAATTTCAATTGTCTATTACTATTAATAGAAACTCACCAACTCAATCAAAAGTCATGTTTTCTACAGAGTCGGTTTAGCGTGTTTCCTAATTAGGTTTTCCATCAGCCACGTTCATAACATTCAGGGGGAATGGAGCATTAAAGTTCATTGTTACGAAGCACTGGCCAAATCACTGACGATCAGTCACATATTCTCTATGCTCTCTATATGTGACTTTGCACCCTCTTAGTCTCCCACATCAAGACTCAATCCTAATATTTGGTTCTTTCCTGAGATGGATGCTTCAATAAAGGATAACTCTGAGGAAGCAAGATGTGAGAGGAGAAAATCAGCAATGAAGTGGCAGTCTTCATTTTTCATGCATTTATTGATTCATTACAGATTGAATAAATGAAGCTTTTACATCATAATACATCATATACAATAACACTTGTTAACAGTATAGGGGATTGACTCAAAGTTTATTGGGGTGGGACAGAAGATTTTGAATGATGCCCAAAATTTACCTTTTTAACATAAAAAGCTCTCTGGCATCTTATAGTCTTTAATGAGAACTGATTCACATTAGTATATTTCAAGAAAGGGTGGAAAAGCACAAAACTGATTCCACTGGTAGTAGACCCAAGATATAACTGGCTTAGCAATCATGGCTGGAGGTCAGATTATTTACCAATTCTCTTGACATAACTCATTTAAAGATCACAGAGGCCTAGATTCGTATATTTTCCTTGACCACTGGAACAAATAATGTATACCTCATTCAGGAAGCTTCAAAAGGATGGTCAGATGATACAAAGATTCAAGAGTGGCAGCTCACCTCTGTGTTACCATGAAAAGTTAATGAGTTTACAATGAACCACAGTGGGGTCACTAACCTTGGGGATTGCTTTCTTTATGATAATGCTGGTTGTCTCTGAGCCACACCTTCTCCCTCAGGGAAAGGTCATAGCACAGGTCCTTAATTTTGTTCACAATGGACTTGTAGAAAAACACCTGTGATTTGTATTTGGTGTCCAGGATGGATTTTGTAGGTAACCTCATGATATGTTTATTCAGCACATGGATTCAATCGAACAACAGATAATCCCCCATATCAGAAGGTTCTGTATAGTCACCATTGATTTAAAATCCTGCAGTGAGGAAAGAGCCAGAGGAGACTGCACTCTTGTGAGCAAGTCAGACCAGGTGAAGTCATGTGTGCACATGCACATACATAAATACACACACACACACACACACACACAGAGTTATCCTCAGTGGTACTGGGCTTCCCCCACCTAGCAAGGTACAGAGGCAGAGCTCAGCAGACTAGATTAACCTTTCTTCCTCCTTACTGGCAACTCCAAATCCAGTACCCCTAACTTGTCCCCTATCATAACACATATTGCCATCAGGCACTCAGTGGCCATAACTGGAAACATGTGAGTTACCTTCCTTGCCTCTTTCTTTTCCCACCTTCCTTCCTAGATTCCCCATGGTTACTGGTTATATATCCTAAAATTTGTATCAAATGTTTCCACTTTATCCTACGTCCATCCATCTTTATAAGTGACCTGCTGATTCTGACCACCATAACTTCCTACCTGGATTAACCTTCTAACTGTTCTCCTTGCCTCCATTCTAAGAGATTTGTATGTCTAGTTTGCTCCACAATATATTTGCTGAATTCTGAGGATGTACAGGAACACAAAGAGGCAAACCTGCAGTTTTCCCATGCTTAGTAAACAACCTACCAGAAGGAGGAAGAGGCCCAATGCAGGGAACTCATGAAAACCTTAGGAGGCATGGTGAATTGATACTGAGAATCTAAATCACATTTCACCTGGTGGCACATCTCAATATTAGTAAAAGCTAAGTCTGAGGCCCAGCGTGGACTGTTGGCAGAAAGCTATGATTCCTTAGCTGACATAAATTAACAGCAATTTCTGCTTAGTGACAAGGTTGAGGGTTTGGTGGACTTCAAACCATAGCTATTCTCCATCAAAAAAGGTGGTGCTGGGGTTGCTCAGTCGGTTAAGCATCTGCCTTCAACTCGGGTCATGATTCCAGGGTCCTGAGATTGAGCCCCGCATTAGGAAACAGGGAGCCTGCTTCTCCTTCTCCCTCTGCCATTCCCCCTGTTTGTGCCTTCTGGATCTCTCTAGCTCTTTGTCAAATAAATAAATAAAATATTTTAAAAAATAAATTTAAAAAGAAAGGCAGAGAAGAGTATTGGATGGAGTAGGAGACCAATGCTAAGCTAAATATTTGTGAAAAAAAAAACCACCCTGAATTTCTAGCTGTTTTCTGGAGGTGAAGACACCAGAGATACCAGAATCTCAATTGAAAGTCATGGAGAATCAAACCATGGTAGCAGGGGCTAGCCAAAAAAGACTGAATCTTACCACATCTGAAACACAGGCAAAACCCATATCAGCCCTTGATAAGACTGAGGTAGTCTGTTCTCTATTGATGATCCTAACAGAGGAAAAGGGAAATTTCTCTTTTGGAACCGGAACCATTTGTATTTCCTCAATTATCTTCTATGCCATTTAGCATTGTTGAACCTGTGAAGATGGTTGGCACACAGACCTATGATGAAGCCATATAATTAAAATAATATAACATTAACACAAGGAAAAACCAACAAATAGATTAGAGTGGAGAGTCCAGAAACACACTGACAAATATAGTCAGCAAATCTGTGGCAAAGGGCACTCAGCAGAGAAATGAGTAAACAATGATCTTATCAATGAGTAATCCTTTGTCAACTGCATAGCTGTAGAGAAAAATCATGATTGTATGTATCTTTACTTTTATATTATACCATACTAAAAAATCTATTCAAGATGAATTACACATCAAAATGTGGCAGATGAATTATTAAATAGTTTATAAGAAAATATAGGAAAACATTTTTGATGACTGATGCAGACTGTTTTCTTTAAAGATTTTATTTATTCATGAGAGACACACACACACACACACACACACACACAGAGGCAGAGACACAGGCATAGGGAGAAGCAGGCTCCATGCAGGGAGCCCGATGTGGGACTTCATCTCGGGACTCTGAGATCACACCCTGAGTCGAAGGCAGATCTGAGCCACCCAGGCATCCCGCAGACTGGTTTTCTTAAACCAATCCCTCAAAATTTCTGAGCAGCTATTATTATGCAGGAATAAATCACAATCAAGAACCTCTGTACATGGAGAGACATATCACTAGGATAGTAAAGAGTAAAATCACATATAGGAAAATATACATGTATGTGACACGTCTCAGCAAGATTAGATATATAACAAAAAACTAAAAACTCCCAAACATCAATAAGAAAAAGACAGGAAACAGAATAGAATTCAAAAGATTTGAACAAATAATTTGCAAAAAGAGATATTGATATCCAAATGAACGAGTAACCTTAACAGTAATCAGGGAAATACTTATTAAAATCATTATGTGACAATATTCCATAATCAATGGATATATAAAATTAAAAAGATGTAAAATATTAAATGTCGGTGTATGTGTAGTAACCAAAACTCTTTTTCACTGCTGATAGAAGGATCAATTGATACAATTACTATGTAAAAAAATTTGGCAGTATCTATTAAAGCTAAACTTTGCTGTCCTCAGAACTGGAGATGGATCTGTATGCTCACTAAAAAACACAGAAAAGAATGTTTATAGAAGAATGACTCATATTAATACCAAATTATGTAGTTTAAATAATTTAAAAGTAAGTATATTATGGGAGAAATTTGAAAACATAATATTGAACAAAAAAAGATAGGTATAAAAAAAGGACACAGAATTGGATTCCATTTATATAAACTTCATATGAAGTATAAAACCAAGTAAAACCAATCAATGCTATGTAAAGTCAAAACAGGTTATCCAATGGAAGAACTGACTATAAGGGAGTATGAGTCAGGCCTCCGGGGAGCTGCTAATGCTCTCTTCTTGATCGTAGTGCTCCCTACACAGGTGGATTTTCATTTATGAAAATCCTACAAACAGTGCAGGAATGATATGGACACTTTTTAATGTATACTTACTTTAAAAAAAATTCACAGTGAAGAAGAGATGGATGAGAATTACTGGAGAAAAAATAATAATTATAAATAAATAAATAAATAAATTAATTAATTAATTTTTACAAAGTCTGATTAAGAGTTAACTTTCTTCTTTAGGAACAGCTCTGAGAAAGCTGGCAAGGTTAAAATCAAGAGGTAAGAATACCTACTTTAGGTACACAAGCCCTCCTCACATTCGTATGTGTAACAGCTTGACTATAGATAATTATGATGTCATTCCCTCTTGCATACCATCATACTCCCCAGGGTAACAATACTGCACTAGCAGAAAATGACAAGGGTAATGCACCCCAACAGCTGCTCTGGTTCAGGCCCCATGCCCAAAAAAATGACAGAGTCACTCATTCCTATCTTGTGTAAAAGAAGCCACATAACAAATAACAAGGAGAAAGAAGCCTCATCACAACCATGCTAGTAAAATTCTACTGTAAAGAGATGAGAAAGAAATCTGTTTGGGAGTTCAGATTCTTTGGTTCAGTCAAAGAGATGATGCTCAAAGGGAAGAAGGAAATCAAACACACCGTATTTAAGGACCATTAGACTGAGTCCCAAATGGCAAGGACACAGAGGAGACCAAAAAAAGGAAGAACGACTGATCACATCCGCTAAAAGTACTAAGAACCACAAGGTAGACCTAGTTCTCATAAAAGGGAGGGCATAATGGCTATACATACCCTTTTCCCTCCCAACAGTCCCTGGTTGGCAAATCCCTAATCTTGTTTAAAGGCCAGCTCAAATATCAGCTCCTTATAAAGTCACTCCTTCCCTCTCCCAGAGACATTTTTGTCCTCACAGGACTTTGCACAAATCTTGATTATACTTACTATGTACTTATCACTCTAAATTGTATTTTTTTATGTCTGTATAGCAGCTACAGCCTCCACAATGTGTAATGTAACCTCCGGGGCAAAGTATCTTAGCAGGTAGCACAGTCATCCAAGATGTTTTAATAGTTTTATTACAAAAGGAATACATACACATGGCAAAAAAAATCAAAACAACATAGACGAATATGAAAGGGATGGATAAACGTTTCTTCCCCATGATCTAGGTCATCGGTTAGCAAGCTTTTCTTGTAAAGGTCCAGATAGGAAGTATTTTAGGTGCAGTAGGACCTACGGTCACTGTTAGAGCTATTCAACTCTGCTGGTGCAAAAACAGCTATAGGTGATGTGCAAAAACAGATGAACGAGGTTGTGTTCCAATAAAATTTTACTTTGAAGAACAAGTAGAAAACCAAATTTGTCACAGGGAACATAGTTTGCCCATCCCTATACTGAGTGATGAGCTCGTGTCCCAAATTAATGACTGTTAAAGTTTCTTATAAAATGTACTGACTGTTAGTTGAATATATCCTTTACGCAGTCCCACTAACCAAAATGAAGCTTTTAAAGACTGCAAAAATAGAGGATCCCTGGGTAGCTCAGCGGTTGAGCATCTGCTCAGGGCGTGATCCTGGAGTCCCAGGATCGAGTCCCACGTCAGGTTACTTGCGTGGAGCCTGCTTCTCCCTCTGCCTGTGGCTCTGCCTCTCTTTCTCTGTGTGTCTCTCATGAATAAATAAATAAAATCTTAAAAAAAAAAAGACAGCAAAAATACACAATAATTGACTTGGTCTTCAAAGAGAAAAAAATTCCTAAATCACTCCCCCCTACCACCACAAAGAACAGGTATATGTGGTTAGGTAGCTACCAACTACCTTTGTGGAATGTCTGAAGAGTCAAAAAATAAAGCAAAGGTATTGTTGTCTTTGGGACCCCCATATCTCCTCAAATGCACAGTTTCACCAGAAATGAAATTATTAATTCTAGTTTTATGCTCAGATGAGCCTATAAAATTATCTAACCCTTTCAATATCTAAATTATAACATAAGCTCTAATGCTAGGACTTGAAGCTTTTGTGGGCTGCCTAGAAATCTAACCACAAGGATGAATACTATTTCAAAAGTAAAACCCATTGCAATGGACACTTGGGTGGCTCAATGGTTGAGTGTCTGCCTTTGGCACAGAGTGTGATAGCAGAGTCCCGGGATCAAATCCCACATCAAGCTCCCTGCTTCTCCCTCTGCCTATGTCTCTGCCTCTTTCTCTGTGTCTCTCATGAATAAATAAATAAAATCTTAAAAAAAAATTGCAAGCCAAAGGGAAAAAAATTTAAATACCCTTTCTTTGTGACATCAGAAGCCACCAGCACATTCCTTCAAACGGGGACTGTGGTGGTGTACTGGTTAGCCTTGTGCCCTACAACTGGGCATATATTTCAGGTCCTTTAGTAGTAAGACATGATATCTATGGGAAAAAATAGAAATTATACCAAAACTTAAGAAAAAAAAACATAAAACAAAATGAAAAACACCCAACTTATTAGTAAGAAAGGTTCTAGTGGATGTAAGATCAAGTCCCACTCTAGAACTTTTGAAAACTCTGATGAGTTACAAGTTCTCCACTGTCACTGGTTTCCCTCAGTTTCTCACTCTGCCTGTGATTCTCTCCTTGGATATCTGGGTCTCCATGTTTCGACATAGTCCTGTTCCGTCTCCCTCTCTCTCCCTTCCTCCTGCTCTCTCCCTCTCACTCTGGTTCTATCATAGTCTTTGGGATCTTTTCTCTTAGTCTGTCTCTCTGTACCTCAATTGCTGTCTATTCTGTCTTCTCTTTGTCTCTCCCTTTGTCTGGTTGCCTTTCATTTAAGCACTTCAATTCAGCAAGGTTCTTTTCCATTGCCATGCAAGACCTTCTAATGATTCATATTCCTGGGTGAGGAGTTACGGTAAAATATGAGTGCTTTACTCACAGTATTCATATGGCTAAGGGTGCATGCATGTGTGTGTGTGTGCAATATGAATATGTACATGTAGGTAAATACATAGATGAGCATCGAGATCAAGTAATGTCTGAGATTTAAATTGAGATATATGTTTTCTCTGTTGGACTTACAGGTCACCAGAATGTCTAGTATATAGTATACAGTCTTGTTGGTACAAGAACCTCCATATCTGTCTCTTTTCTAAAACAAAAACAAAAATAAAAACAACTGATGAGGAAAGGCCTAGAAGCATCTACTATCACACAATCAGAAGAAAAAAATACAGTGATCTCCTTATCACCTTTGTCATCAAAAATATCTACCAACACTAGTAATTAGAGATTTGAGTTTTTTTGGTGAAATCTAGGTGCCTAGAATTAAGTATAATGAAGCTTATAAGGTTAATGATCTTTTTATGTTTGGTTTAAAATATTTTTAAGTAATAAAATTAGCATATATTCATATAAGAAACATCAAAAAACTCAATCTAAATGATACTTAAGATAGTCACAATCAATGATAATATTTGAGTTTTATCTTTCCAAATTCTTTTCACATTTTCTTTCTTTCCTTCTACAAAAAAGTTTACTGAGCTCCTATTATGTACCAGATGCCCTGTTAGATATTTAGAATACACCAGAGAACACAACAGACAAAAATTTTTACCCTCATGGAACTTAAAATCTTACTATTTTAAAAATAAACGTTTTTATATTTTGCTTTGCTGTGTAAATTTTTAAAATCATTAAATACAGATCTATATAATATGTTTAATGGGTATATAATATTTTATAACACTAATGCACAAGAACATGGGTATTGTTTGCTTTTGTGGACCAAGAAAAGTCCAAAAAAATAAAAACAAACCCAAAAATCACACAAGAATTTAGTATTTACTCTGAGAGAATATTTATTTATTTTAAAAACTTTACTTATTTACTCATGAGAGACATAGAGAGAAAGGCAGAGACATAGGCAAAGGGAGAAGCAGGACCCCTGAAGGGATCCTGATGCAGGACTCGATCCCAGGACCCTAGGATCACGACCTGAGCCAAAGGCAGATGCTCAACCACTGAGCCACCCAGATGCCCCTGAGTATTTATTTATAAATGCTGTGAGGGATATATAGGAAAAAGGACAAAAAAATTTTTTTTAAATATGAATGATGGTCTCAGCCCTCAAAAACATGAAAATGGACAAGGAAGAGTATAATTATAGAAGAAAGATAATATGCATTACACATCTGCTAAGGGGCATTAGATGTGCTTACTTTAACATGTTATTAATTCAGTGATGACAGCAACAGCAAGAACAACAACTACTACTACTACTACTAATGCAGCTAATATTTATTACTATGTGCCAGGTACTGCATTAAGGCCTACCAAGCCATTTAAGATTGTAGGAACCCTTTATGAATATTTTTACATATGAGGAAATAGAGGCATAGAGTCAGTTATTTTCATGAAGTCACAGAGCTAATTAATGATGAAGCAGTATTTCAAACCCAAGAAGTCTGTTTCCAGAGTCTTTGCTACTAATCACTATTATTAGAGTTAAAAAATTGCACCATATTTTATCTTCAGAACACAAATCTTATTTATGTGGATAAACAAGAAAGATGGTACCAAAAACTTATTTCCATTATACAAACTACAAAGTGTTTATTTCCAGAGAAAGGTGTTGTATTTCCTCTTTCTGACATCTTATACATGCATCATTACCTCTCCTCCAGCCTGCTTCAGAGGGTTGTACCCCAATATATTCAGATTCTTTTGAGAAATTATAGATAGCTGTGGACTGCAACTTTTTTCAAAAAAAAATGCTCATATACACGCAATGTGTAGGCAATCTCAGAAAGTTCATGGACTCTGAAGCCTTACAGAAGAATTCCCTAGGGAAATATTTTTCAAACTTTAGTGTTACTAAGAATCACCTAGGGGATTATTAAAACATCAATAACCCTGCTCACTCTTCTGCCCCCATCAACGGAATAAATACTAATTCCAGAGGCTACATTTACTTCAAACACCCCAGGGTATTTTAAATGTGGGGGCCAGAGGACCATCTCTGAATGTAGTTTCAGTTGCCAGTTGGAGAACCCAAGGCTGCTCAGTTCAAAATCCCTCTATCTACCCAGAGCTAGTCAGGTAGAGATCAGAGGCAGCATTTCCAAACCTGAGTGACAAAAACCCTTCCCTTGATTCTAATCGAGAGAAAGAAGTGAAGAACTAAGCAAAAGACCTTTGACTTTCCAAACAGGCAAGCCCTGGATCAGATGACTAATAAGTTTGGGTTCTCATATCCTCTCTCATTTTAATTAGAGAAAATGACCAGAGCCATCAAGCCTTTGGCTCACGAGTACAGTATGATCAGACAATTACCTGATAACATGTCTCGGTAGCCTGATGTTAGAGTGAGTATCCACACTGTCCATGCTGTCTAAGGTCAGTAGCCAACAGGAAGAAATCAAATGCCGGCTTCCACACGTTCATTCTTCCTGGAGAACAAGCTGGACATGACATTTTAGTGATGCTACAGGAGTCATTCACAGGAATGGGTGGGCATGATGAAAAGAATAAAAGAGGCCAGTAACCTGAGAACAGAGTAACATGGAAAGGGGCACAATTAGATTCTTCTGTTCATGCCAAGGGCTCCCCTACCGTCACTTGAACTGGCTTAGGAATTCCTCTTTAAGAAACTTCAGCATGAACCCAATACACTAGGGCAGTGTGACAGTAGAAAGAGCTTTGGAGTCAAAGTCAAAGCAAAACTCAAATTGCTGATCTGTCGCCTTTTAGCTAGATAATTTGTGGCGGCTTTCTTAACCTCTCTGGAGGCAGAGCTGGGGCTGGACTTGGGTCCCTCAACTCTGACCTCAAAACTCAGCATTTCTTGGTAGCTGGACCCCTATGCCTCTTGAGTAGTAGATCTTACAGACATGTGGAAGAAACACATTTACCAAAAGAGAGACTCAACCAGGAAGACTGGTGAAGACTGAACAAAACCAGTCTGCGCCAAGGCGGACCACAGTGCTGACCTGACCTTTCACTAACTTTTTTCCTCACTATAACACTAAAAAATCACACCTAAGGGCGGAGATTAGACATGCTCATGAGACATGCAGTGCATGGTGAAGCGTGTTCCACCCACTGTGCCTGCATGCCTCATTTCCTGTATCTCCCACCCCTACATACTTAGACATCACTCCTTTGCCACCTCAGGCTCTTTAGAAACATGCCTCAAATTGGGCTCCCTGTGAGGAGCCTGCTTCTCCCTCTGCCTATGTCTCTGCCTCTCTCTGCGCCTCTCATAAATAAATTAAAAAAAAAATCCTTGCCCAGATTTTGGGATGCCTGGTGGCTCAGCCGTTAAGCTTCTGCCTTTGGCTTAGGTCGTGATCCTGCAGTCCTGGGATTGAGTCCCACATCGGGCTCCCTGCATGAAGCCTGCTTCTTCCTCTGCCTATATCTCTGCCTCCCTCTGTGTGTCTCTCTTAAATAAATAAAATCTTTAAAAAAAGAAACATGCCTCACCTTCTGTTCTGAGAGCCAGCCCGAAGGATCCTTTCCTTTGTTCTTCTCCCATGTACTTGAGCATAAGCCCCAAAAGCCTTGCCTGGAACTCCCATTTGTCCTCTAGTAAATTTCTGCCCAAGGACCCCAGTCATTAATACTCCACTCAGTTTCCACAGTGTTAGAATGGGGATAATTCCTACTTCAGAGGGTTGTTGTAAGGATTAAATTAAATAACATAGTGATGATATTTTGCAAATGTTCTTATAGAGGGTTGCTCAAAAGATATGGTGACTTTTTTTTTTTTAGATATGGTGACTTTTATTACTGTTGTTAAAAGTCAGCTTCTGTAAGATCATACTATAGAGCATATCAGGGTGGAGTAGAATCATTGCTCTAGTGTTCAGCAAACTCCCCTCTGCCTTGTCTCCAACCCCCAGCCTCAATCAGATACAAGAAGAGCAAAGGGAGCCATTGATGACTGATTTATAATTGTCAGCATAAAACATAACACTTCTATCATGAGGCAATGACATCTGACTTGAAGTAAATCTTAATAGTTCCCTCAATGGCCACTTCATAAGGCCAGTAATGACCCCTCAATCACCCTGAATCAGACAATTTGTTCTGAAGCCCAGCACATATCACCTGTATCAGTTCTCCTGGACCCCAGGAGCCCTGTGCCCAATCCCAAGGGTACTCCCTGATGTGCAGGAATGCTGGCTTCAGCCAAAACATAACTCTGTCCCCAGCCCATGGCAAAAAGGCCTGAGCAAGTCCAGATGTCAGTGGAATTCTGCATCCTAAATTTTAGTCTCCCCTTCTTCCAACACCTTATATGTGTAAACCACACTGCTAGACCAGCTATCTCTCAGCTTCATCTCCCACAAAATGTCAGTAATAATATCTGTCCTTCTTATCTCTTAGGACTATGATGATAATAAAACTGAAGAAACATGACAAAATTCTTCAAAGTGAAGCATTTTGAATAGTAAAAAGGCATATTACTGATCTAAGGTAGTAGAAAAATATTCAGTAGATCTTAGCAGAAGCAGAGACATGACAGCTTTGATGTATATGTAAAAACTACGTAGAGTTTCCTACAAGAGCATCCAGGTCCTTTTATCCCTATCAGAATTTTAGAATAATGCCTGTTCTTTCAGTATGAACCTTGAGTAGTAAGATTTCACTTTTGTTTCTTGCCAAGCTTTTAACCATTGCATCTATAGGGGCCAAGAGCAGGCTACCCCCAAATGTGCTACTTTGGCCTATTGATGATTTTAAATAAATGTCACTTACGAGACAGCCATTGCAAAAATAATGCTCTGATCGCCCCTGCCTCTCAACCTGTCTTAGACTCCAGAAAGCAAGAAATCAATCTCCTAAGTGAAAAGTTCCTTCCCTGTAATACAGGTAAAGAGAATCTTTGCTCTCTAAGAAATCTGAGCCAGGGAGACTATATAAACAACCCTTGTTACTTTTTTATTCTTTTACTTTCCCAGCCCAAATTCTGTTTAGAATTCCTTACCAACTGTAGCTCCCAAAGTTACATTTTGTCATCCTGTCAATTCCTCATAGATTTATTGTCTCTTTGTCAAAAAAAAAGTGTAAAAACTGCCTGAGCTGGTCATTTCTTGAAGTCTTAATTTCATTATTGTGCCTCTGTGTGCACTTTAGTTTGTTTTTTTTTGTTTTTCATCTGCCTCATGTCAATTTAATTCCCAAACCAACTGGAAGGAGCTTGGAAGAAACAAGGAAACTTCTTCCTCTCCTAGACATGTATCTGATGTAAGCAGAATCTACACTCTGCAGTGGCTGGCACATTCTGAGGAGTCTGGTTCCTCCCCACACTCCTTCCTCCAAAGCTCTTCCAGGCCATCACTTTTGGCTGCTGCAGGGATGATGTCTGGCCAGTATGCCTTTGGAGACAGAGATGCATCCTTCACACTTTCAAGAGGTATGCGACAATGATCAAGATACACATAAAGAAAAGCCATAGTATTTGTATATAAATTTAAAGACATAAGGCAAAGTGGCATTTTGGGGAGCCTGGCTCAGGATGTCTCTGATAGAGTTTACTAAATAAAAGACAATCTTTGTTTTGAAAACAAGTCAGGATAAAAAGAAGCTATGACATCCAAGATGAGATTTAAATATGCAAATAAGGGCAATGATATCTTTAAGGGATGGCATGGGGTTTTTTTGTTTGTTTTTTTCAGGCGGCATGAATTTTCAATTTCTCATTGGGCATGCAATATATCCTTAATCGTTCAAACCTGATGTCATATATTAAGGGATTTCCTCTCTACACATGCTCTTGCAGTTCTTTTGCCTAACATGAACTGTGGCCACCTCAAAATTCCCCTTTTAAAGTTCTCACTACTACTATTCCTTGTTCAATTTAAGCACCACCCTTGTCAAAAAGCCTTCTTAACCATTCCTACCAGAAGGTTCCCACCTCACCTTTAGTCCTCTAGAAGTTCTCCCATGAGAGGACGTGCATCTTCTATCGCCTCATATGAATTCGTTCATGATTTTTTTATACCATGTTACTCACACCTCTCTATCAGTGCCTGGAACAACTTAGGTTCTCAGTGATATCTGTAGAATGAAAAGTTAATAAGATTATTTGCAAAAAGCTGTTAGTGTTGTCCCTGGCACATAGTACTACTTAAATGTTAGCAATTATTCATATAAATAAGAAAACACTCCACGTATTTTTGTGCCCAAATCTATGGTTTCGTGTCTAATTCTTTTCTATTCATATATTTTTTCTTTAAAAGATATGAATCTTCCTGAGTCTTTTAAAAAAGTTTTTATTTAAATTCCAGATAGTTAACTTACAGTGTAATATTGATTTCAGGTGTACAATATTGTGATTCATCACTTCTATACAATACCTGGTGCTCATTAGAACAAGTGCCTTCCTTAATCTCCATCACTTATTTAACCCATCCCCTACCCCACCCCCAAAGTCAATATTTAATTATCTTTTATAGAAGGTATCAGCAAATTCCAAAAAGAAGTGTAATTTCTATTCTTAGATTATGCATTTTTCAGCTAAAGACTGCACGTTTGCCAACACAAAGATGATATAAAATAAACTACTATGTCTTTCTTACTATGAATACCAGTACCTGATTTAAATAGTGGGTTTCAAACTTCAGGAATTTATGTAAACACATATGTATGTGAACAATAGGGAAATACCTAATCATGTGAAATAGAAGGCTTGCTTACTCCAAAGTCAAGGACATAGATCAATGTTTTATCTTTGTTCCCCCCAAACTTATAAGCTACAATGAGTGCAACACTCTCAAACTGAAAACACTAACATATTGTGTCTGACATGGGTGGAGCTTCAGAGAAAGAACTGACTATGTGTCATCAGAAAGCAGAAAGCATGTAGTCTCCCTACTTTTAAGATCGCTAATAGGGAGATTCAAACTGGTCCCTCTTGCCTCACATCTTATGCTTTCCTCCTCTATAGCATCTCACTTTCCATGTCCAATGCATTTGCCTTCATAATTAGGATCAGAACCCTGATCAGGAAAAGAAAACTGTAAGTTTGTTAAAGAAAGCTAATTCTATTAAAATTTAAAAGGTCAGGTGAAGAAAATCTTATATAAATGATCACAGCTGATATCAAACGAAAATCAGATTTTTTTGTTGACTCATAAATGTATAAAGTAAGACTAGATCTTAAAATTTTCCCATCAATTTATGCTCAGTGAATCACTCAAGAGTTGATTTTCAGGCTCTCTAAAGATGAAGAGGAGAGTGTGAGAACAATGCAATCACTACTGCAGCTCAGGAATGAAATTTGACAGGTAAGTATTAGGAGCATTCCTTTTTCTCAAGGAGATAGAGCATCCATAACTGATGTGCCTCCTTCCAACCTCCTCTGAAATCCATTCACGATGAATAATTTTAGAAACATATCTCAACTGGCTCTGATTTCTATGTCCTATATTAAAATGTATCAGGCAAGCATAGATTCTGGAGTCAGATCAAAAAAGTTTACAAATTGTGCTCTGTCTCTGACACTCTCATAAGAGCCTGAACATCTGACTTATTCTTTCTGAACCTTAGTTTCCTGTTTGGTGTAATGGAAGTGATCATTCAATCCTCACAAGATTATTATGATATTTTTTTAAATGATGAATATGAGACATTTTACAACAACAACAAAAAATACCGGCCTGGTTTTATTGCCAAGTTTGCATTGATACATCTCAGGTTTAAAAATACCTGAAGGAGAAGATGCACATGTCAAATAACCAGATAGTCCTACAATTTGATAAATGCGACATAAATATCATCATAAGGACATATGTATGCAGATGATTGTCTATGAGCAATGTTGCCAGTGAGAAATAGAGAGTAAGAAACTGAAGCATTTTAAATCACATTCAGCATAAAAATGTGAGGAGACAATATTAATGCTTATACTATCCACCTAACAAGAATTTCATAGGCACTAATGAGCTAGTGCTGGTTAGCATTTTGAAACCCAGTGGAGGAAAGAATAATACACACAACACACCCCACAAGGCAGTGACTATAATCATATGAAGTTAGATCATGTATAAAATGAGCTGTGTAGAAGCAATATGTTCTTGCTCCTGACAAATTGTCTGTGCTTAGGATCCTGAATGCCACAGCATTCCCTCATTTGGTCCAAATCTTGCTAAGGTCCCCATCAAGAAAGTCTGCCCTGTATGACAAGGCTACAAATGTCAATACCTGAATTTAAATAATGGCTCAAAATCTTCAAAATTCCTCTGAACTTTCTCTCCTTCTCTCTCTCTTATACACGCACGCATACACACACACTAAAGAAAGGTTTAGTCATGTGCAAGGCAAAAGTTATGCCCTCAAATGGCTGTCCCAAGAGCATCAGCAACATGCACAGGAAGGAGGCAAGAAGAGGGAAAGTAGTCAATGAAACCATTCAGAAAAAAAAAAAAAAAACAACATTCAGAATTCCTGAAATGTTATATGGGCAGTCTATAATCACCCCACTTTAATTTAGCACAATCATTAGTCTTTTAATGGGTTTTAACTAAAGGTCAGTTTTAAAAGATGTGTGACACCTGGGCCTCTTTCTTTCTTTCTTTCTTTCTTTCTTTCTTTCTTTCTTTCTTTCTTTCTTTCTTTCTCTCTCTCTCTCTCTCTCTCTCTTTCTTTCTTTCTTTCTTTCTTTCTTTCTTTCTTTCTTCTTTCTTTCGATTTTATTTATTTATTTGAGAGAGAGGGAGAAATAGAGGGAGAACAGGGGGAGAGGGAGAGGGAGAAGCAGACTCCCCACTGAGTAGAAAGCTTGACTCTGGCTAGATCCCAGGATTCTGGGAACATGAGCTGAAGGCAGGCATTTAACTGACTGAGCCACCCAAGTGCCCCTGCCCCACTTCATTCTGAGGAAGAAAATTGAGGTGGCAAATCATGAATTTCTGATTTTTGTCTTCATGTTTGGGGTTGATGAACTATTCCCTTTACTGATCTGAGAGAAAGAAAGGCATTGGAAATGACAGTAACACAAATATGTAGGGACCTTATCACAACAGTGTCCTTTCATGTGTATCAAGATCTATCATTCTGTCAATTAATTCTGATTAGCACTGACCTCACTTTACAGATAAAGAAATCTAAATTCAGATTATTGCCTCAACTTGCCAAAGGTACTTGACAAATAAAGAGGGCTAGAACTCAAATTTCCAGTCTTTTTCATTACATTAAGTTGCCTCCATCTGGGAGGTTTCCTCTGCTTCTATACTATCCAATTTACAAAAATAATAACTTTACTTTCTTCGTGATGCTGAAACAGATATATCTGGATAGACGAAATTGATTAGCTCTACTTTTGAGGACAGAGAGAGAAAGAGAAGGTTATGGGGTAGGTGTGTGTGAGGGTTAAGATAAAAAACAAAGGACTTCAGGCAAGAGAGAAAGGTCACTAGTTAGCAGACTTTGAGTGCTCAATCATCAGTCACTACCCTTATTATTGACAATAAGTAACCCTAGCAGACCTACTGCATGTCCCCATCCAAAATTTGACCCACACTGTCCCTATATAATTTGTAAGCACAAATACATGACCATGCTGGCAACACCCCCACATGTACACACACACACACACACACACACACACGCACACACACACAACCTGGCAATACAGTTTAGTAATTACTTAAATGAACAAGTATCTGGTTTGCCAAGGATGCATTTTCCCCTCTCTCATTCTCTTTCAAGATTAGGTGAGGGATAATTTACAGCTTGGAAAACAGCATGCATTTCTAGTCCAAAGTCTTTTGCTTCACAGTACCTACATATTTGATGTGTCCAAAACTTCCCTTTACAGTCAGAAATTGTGAGCTAACTATTCGAAGAAGTGGAAAAGTTCTAAAAATTTCAAACTTAAATGGAGTGAATAGTTTTAGCAGTGATTACATTAAAGATGTGATTATTAAAGTAGTAAGTAAGAGCAAAGATCTCCAGGAGCTCCATGGAAATAACCTCCGCTTCAATGGTTTAAGTAAATGTGTGTGAGAACAACATATAGACCAGCATCTGTATCCTCAAGGGTAGATATTAGAGCATTCTGGATGCTCTCAGGACAGGGCTAGGAATATTAACTCTTAATATTGTGATTTGCATCAATATATTCTAAACCTATATTCATTCCTATTGAACAGATTTCACCTTAAAATACTAAAAATTTCTATTTCAAAAGCTCAGTATGAGCATAACTATAGTGGGAAGGTTTCTAGCAGTAATATTACAAATGAAGTCATGGTAGAAGGTGCTAGCCTGAATAATCTGTGCGTATTTCAAAGAATAAACTCTCAATTTCCTGATTGAGTCCACCACTCATTTATGTTTATTATTTGCCTGCCCTTGTTCATAATGTTCTCAATGTCTGCTTTATGGTAGCCTAGAGAACTTTCATGCACTTTTTGAATGGTCTTAATCATAACCACCAAAGCTGTTGTTTCACCACGTCTGCCAAAGATAGTTTCCAGGTTCACTTTAAATTGACAGCTGAAGAACTGCAGATATATTCCCCAAATTCTAAAACTTCCTCTGGCATGGCCCCAAATCACTGATGTTCACCTCTACAAGCCACTCTGTGGGCAGCAAAACCCCACCACACCTACTGTCCTCCGTGTCAGCCTCCTGTAATCTAGCAATCTCTTCACCTCATGAGGTAGGGTCAAGCCTTTATTTGTGTTCTTCACTGGAGGAGGTCAAATACTGGAGGACAACAAGGGGTTGCTGTCACTGGGGTATTGATGTTTCTAGGAATGGATCACACTGGAAAAGCACACACGCCCTCAAAAGGCTGACCGGGCTCTCTCTGTAACTTGCATCTCCAGTGCCCAGAGAGAGGGACTACACCAAAAGGACAATGACCATCCCACTGCAGTTCTCATCCACGTTAAGTTACCTTACTAATATGTCATCTTGGACTTACTCAATCCATCAGTAAGTCTGCAAAGTCTGCAGCCAGGAAAGGGGAACTCATTCCACTGAATATCAGGCAGCCCTACAAGTTAACCCTCTCATCCCCGCATTCCAGATACTTCCTTACAAACCCCCTCTTTGCCTGCTCTTCAACCCCACAGACCATTGTGACAGGGGGTAGGATTTACCTGCTAATTTGGAAGTTTCTTTCATGGTTGGGGCTTGGAGAAGATAGATGTCCCGGAGGGATGGAAGCATTCTGGAGGTGACACAGTTCCTGGGGAAGTTGGGCAGTGGCTTCGCTTCGCGCAGTTCCCGAGTAAGAAGCTTCAAACACCCCTGTCCACCTGACTCTCCAACACACTTTAGCGCTTACTCCCCTCACCCCTCACCTCTTTCATCACCCCCCCCCCCATCCTGCCCCTTCTCCACTCCTGACACCGTGGCAGCCAGCCAAGTGGAGCGTCCTTTGTGTGCGGAGGTCCCGGTCACCTCCAACGTGCTGATCCTCAGCTCAGCTCCTCCAGCGCAGAAGCTTTGTGTCTCTCTTGCGGAGGAGTTCCGGGGTCCCGCTGCTTAAAGTCTCTCCGGGGCTTCCACTTCTGCGGGCCTCCGGTTCCCGGATCCCAGAAGCGGCCCCGAATGGGAGGGGGTGCAGCAGCCCGGCCGGCGGCGGGGCCCGGGGGCCCGCGGGGTGTGGAGGGGGACGCCGCCGAGCGCCCGGACCGGGAGGACCCCTCGGCCCCCTGGGGAGCCCCCGCCCCGAGGAGCGCGCTCAGCCCCCGGGGAGCCCCCCGCCCCGAGGTCCGCGCTCAGCCCCCTGGGGAGCCCCCGCCCCGAGGAGCGCGCTCAGCCCCCGGGGAGCCCCCCGCCCCGAGGTCCGCGCTCAGCCCCTGGGGAGCCCCCGCCCCGAGGAGCGCGCTCAGCCCCCGGGAGCCCCCCGCCCCGAGGAGCGCGCTCAGCCCCCGGGGAGCCCCCCGCCCCGAGGAGCGCGCTCAGCCCCGGGGAGACCCCCCCAGGACCGCGCTCAGCCCCCGGGGAGCCCCTGCCCCGAGGAGCGCGCTCAGCCCCCGGGGAGCCCCCCGCCCCCAGGACCGCGCTCAGCCCCCGGGGAGCCCCCCGCCCCCAGGACCGCGCTCAGCCCCCGGGGAGCCCCCCGCCCGCTTTCCCTTCGGGAGCCGGGAGCGCCGGGCGGCTGGGGCGGGCGCTCCGGACCCCAACTCCGTCCAAGTTGGGGCGCGCGGGGGGCGGGCGGAGGCGGGGCGCGCGGGGCCAGGCGCAGCCACGTGGGCTGCAGCGGGTCTCGGGACCCCGGGCCGCTGCCTGCGGAGCCCCCGCGCGGGGCGGGGAGTGCCGGGCTCTCCGGGGTCCCTGGGGCTCGGCTGCCCGCCGGGAACGCGCTGCGAGCGCCGGGGACCCTCCCGCTCCTGCTGTCCTCTCGCTTTGTTCCCCTCCGTCCACTGCCTGGATCTCCTTTGCAGCCAGGGCTCTTGCCAGCGTCTTTGGGAGGAAGGGACTGAAGGATTCCTCCTCCTCCCTCTTAGTCTCTGTGAATTGGCACTTTGATCTCAGCTCGAGCGCCAGCCGCGTGTCTGGGCTCTGGAGGGACGCGAAGGGCAGCAGAGGGAAGGGTGTGAGGTCCTGTGTAAGATCCTAGATAGACCCATCTTAGATAGAACCATGTTCTATCTTTTGTAGATCTTTTATAGAGGTAAATAGAAATATGTTCTAAGATCGATCTATCATCTACCTCTCCAATGATGATGATGGTATGTGTATTTAGACGTTTCTCCCAGCAGTGGCCATGCTTTGCTCCCTTTCCCAGATCTTCTATAACATTCATCCTCAAGCCAGTTTTTTTTTTTTTTTTTTTTGCATAACTCGTTTGAAAGAGCACTTTGCTACTAGCCATGTGCTAAGTGTTTTGTGGACATATCCTTTCACAACTTCCAGAACGAGACAAAGTCCGGGGTGAAACAAAAAAGGAGCTCAAACTGTGGGCGTGGGACCATTTTGGTTTTTGCTCACTGTTACACATCTCATGGCTTAGCACAAAATCCAAGATTTCATAGGTAATCAGTAATATACTAGAGGCGTGTGTTGAGTGCATCTATTAAAACTGTTGTATAAATTCACTGTTTCCTTGTCAGTCCTTGCCCTTCTGGAAGGAGACCGGCCTTCTGAAATCTTAGGATGAACTTCCATACAACTTGCAGCCTTCTATTTGTGTTTAAGTCGGCCACAAATTTGCTGTGAGTTCTCAGGGAATCACCATGCTTGACTACCTAAACTTGAAAATGGAAGGGTTGCAAATGAAGAGCATTCTACAAAACAACTAGTACAGTTTTTAAAAATGTCAACATCATGAAGGACAAAGAAACTGAAAAACTGTTCCCAGTTTAAGGAAATTTAGGAGATAAGAAAACAAATGGTGTGTGTGATCCTGGATTGATTCCTAGACCAGGAAAAGGACATGACTGAATAAATGAGCAAGATTTGAATAAGGTCTATAAATCAGTTGACAGTATTATATCACATTTAATTTCCCAATTTTGAAATTGTACTGTGGTTGTATAAGATGACTGTATTTGTGGAAGCTGAATAAAAGGTATATATGAATTTCATTTTGGCAACATTTCGTAGTCTGGTACTATTTTCAAGTGAAATGAAAAAGAAAATTGGCATGAAAAAAATATAATGAAAGGATTGGACTAAATGACCTTTAAGACTTCTCTGAGCCTAGAATTCTTCCACTGTATTATATAATATCTTCCAAGCCACCTCTCCTGCTGCTGTTGTTATAAAGTTCAAATGGAGATTTTAGGGAGGAAAAATGACTTTGGAAATTGCAAAATATTTCTTAAATTCCAAAACTTTTCACATAGACAGTTTTTTTTTATTTTTTATTTTTATAAGGGTAAAATGCCTTCAGGTGTCTTCACAGCCCTTACAAAACTAATAACACTCCTGTAAGCACATGTAGGCATCCAATATTTAATAAATGAATGTCAGAAATATAATAGCTATAATGATAAGAGTAAAAGTTCTTCTAAAGAATTCACTATATACTAAAGAAGTGTATATTATTCTAAATATATATTTTGTTTGCCTTGTGGTAACTTCATTGAGAAGTAAAATTTCTAGACCTATGAAGGAATCACCTTAAAGATAACAGAGTAATTGTTACTCATTAATAATCAAACCCTTTGTGACTTGACTTCTGTAGGATGTGTTTTGGAAGAATCTGCTGAGTTACTCTTTAGACCAATCTAACATGAGCAGATGCAAGCAAAGCAGCCAGGGCAGCCATTACATTTCAGTGTTTCCATGAACAAGAGAGTGCCCTAAATGAGATTAGTTCAGTCCTTAAAGGATCCTGGAATATTCTTCCAAAAAATATCTCTACTATTCACAAATAAGGGCTTATCCTTGGAAAACAGACCTGCACCCTCAAAGTAAAACAAAGTATCTGCCAGTTGTGGTTTTTACATAGGAGAAAAGAACCTGCTATTCTCTTCCATCCCTGAGCCCCACTTGCTATTTGTTAAAACCCAGCAAACCTGTTTCTCTTCTCTCATTTCTTTTCTCTCATAATGATTTCAAAATTTGCAGATGCATTTGTTTAAAGTCTTGTCGAAAAGCCTTCCTACCTTCTTTCTAGCCATGATAAATGTGTAGAAATTATTTCGTAGCTGGGAAACAGGATTAAAACGTCAAAGTACAAGTAGGTCACTATACAAATGTGGAACTGGGCAAAGCAAAGGAAAAAAGGAAAAAGAATAAATTGGAAGGGTAAGGACTAATATTGATTTTGAAATAATGTTTTTAATATTCTAGTCCTAGATTATTGATTATCTACCTAGTGTAAAAACAAGAATGAATACTCACACTAAATAGTTCCCAGAGAAATTTGGTAAAGATTCAAATGCTTTGATTTGTTTTTGTTTTTGTTTACCTCAATATAAATGTTGCTTTCTCCAGCCTCCCAAATACACTTTGACAGATCATTCACTTAAAGAGGGGGTCGGAAAGATTCATTTATGGGAGTTTAGTGAGGATGGGCAATTTTTAAGAGTGTATTTAAAAATAAAACTGTATTTTGCAGAACACTTGTAGATTTACAGAAGAATTATGAGGATACTCAAAGACTAGGCACTCCTCAGTGAGAGTGGCAAACTAAGGAGACCCAGGACTGTTGCCATCTTGCATCAGCCGAACATTCAACAACTCAATGTGGAGTTTCACCCACAAAGAAGCTGACCATTGTCCCCATCTCCAAGACCAGATCTGTGGGTCAGATATTTTGCCCATAGGGAGAGACAGGCCAAAAAACAGAGCTCTAATCTCATCTCGAACCCCCAAGGAACTGATTTCAATTGTAATGAAGTACAGAGAAGCTCAAGCCTCAGGACACTCTGAAAAGCAGTAAAAGTTATGGTGAAAGGTAACTGACAGGAGATCTATGGATTCATTGGTTATAAAGGCTACCCAGGAGGTTGCCCTCATTTCAGTGGAGAGAAATGAGGACAGTGACAGCTGGGAGGAATCCTCTTGAGTCAGACAAATATCAGCCAAGGACCTCAAGAACTGTCCTTTGAAAGGAGTCTAAATTTGATTGAATTCCTCTGTAAAGGAATTTATGTCTTAAGGCATTGTTGAAAACAACAAAGGAATTAGTTAGCAATTAATGGAACTAACAGCTGTGTGTGATCAGGAAAAGAAACAGAGTTCTACTATAATCACTGTCACCCTAGGGTAACTGTGGACATATTCAAGTCTATGTCCCCTGAAGACCAAAATCAGAGGCTTCACACTGGGTGTGTGATGGGGTGCTGAGGTTGGGGAAAGGATAGGCTTCACTAAAATAATCCAGACTGAATCAGTAAACAAACAAACAACAAGAACAACAACAACAACAACAAAAAAAACCACACACACACACACAAGAAAATAATACTAAGCCCTGGGAAGAGAAAGAAAGTGCCTAGAATTGCTATAATATATAATTTGAAATGTCACAGTCACAGGAATATACACACACAGAGACACAAACACTGGAGACAGATGGTCATACTGGAAATGCGTGACCCATACACCAGAAAAAAAAAAAGATTATGGAAAGTGCCTGTGAGAACATTCAGGTGTCAGATTTATTTTAATTGAAGTATAATTAATATAATACTGTATTTGTTTCAGGTGTATAACATATTGATTCAAGAATTCTATGCATTACCCAGTGCTCATCACAATAAATATAGTCACCATCTGTCACCAAACAATGCTATCACCGTATTATTGACTACATTTCCCTATGTTGTACTTCTCATCTCCAGTACGTATATATTATATACTACATCTTCTTTATCCATTCATCAGTTGATGGATTTGGGCCCTTTCCATAATTTGGTGATTATTGATAATGTTGCTATAAACACTGGGGTGCATGTGCCCCTTTGAATCTGTTCTTTTGTATCCTTTGGATATATTAGCCTTGAAAATAATCATCCTCAACCAACCTCTACAGTTCTCTAACATACTGGTCCAAATTAAGAAGAATATGTATCAAATTCACAAAGCCAACTCTGTAAGGCATAAACAGAAAGAACTAATGGAAAGTGAATTAATTATAAATGTTTGTTATAATTTCTTTGGGCTCACCAGCCAGAAAAAGGGTATCAAGAGAAGTAGACATCTTTCCAAATAGTGGAAAGTGGAATAATGGAATCCCATGTCAGGAGAAGTTTTAAAGAGCTTATCCAAAGATGAATGAGGTTAATTGAAGCCAATTCAGTAAATTTGGGGGTCTACTGTTCCAACAGAATATATTTGTAAACATTGAATACTGGCCATTGCAGTGACAGAGAAATTGAGAAGTCCCTTTCTCACAGTAGCTTTTGAGTTGATATAGTCTACAACCGGGGAACAGTCAATGTTAAATTAAGTTCAAAATTATTTTTTATTTTTTTAAGTTTAAATTTTTTGTTAGACTTGTATTAGATATTCTGATTTCTGATTGGAGATTACTTTGTGACTTAAAGTTTTTCTCTTACCAAAAAGCGAACATAAAAGTCTGAACCTGGAAGATTTTTAAAATTTTAATTCAATTAATTAACATATAATGTATTATTGGTTTCAGAGGTAGAGATCAGTGATTCATCAGTCTCATATAATACCCAGAGCTCACTACCTCATGTGCCCTCCTTAATGCCCATCACCTACTTATCACATCCTCCCACCTCCCTCCCCTCCAGCGACCCTCAATTTGTTTCCTATGATTAAGAGTCTCTTATGGTCTGTCTTCCTCCCTGGTTTTGTCTTGTTTTATTTTCTCCTCTCTTGCCCTATGATCCTGTATTGCTTCTAACATTCTACATATGAGTGAGATCATATGATAATTATTTTTCTCTGATTGACTTATTTTGCTTAGCATAACATGGAGGATTTTTACTCAGGGCCAGAAAAAGATCTGCTCCTAAATATTGTAAAGAACAATGAGAGATAAAATAAGGTTGTGTTTTGATTATGTCATGAGTCATGCTTAATCAATATACTAGTTTCACACATGTTGCATCTTAAACAATTTGCTTCAAATTCAGGATGTTTAATGAGCCAAAGCTGAGCTAATAGAAAGTCTGCTTATGGACAAATGACAGCTTTTCAAGGCGGCATCAGCAGTGAGTTTAATTTTTAAAACCTTTTGTAATGATATGGAGTAATGTTGCAACGGCAATTCAGCATAATGAATGAAGATTTTCTGCCTTTCAGTCTAGTCCTTTTTCAAAGTCCTAAGTCTGCTATACATTAGTTGTGTTATATGGAATGTATTACACATTTCATAGGACCGTGTGATGAATGACTGGTATGGGTGATTTTTAACATTGATGGGTGCAGTTCTACAGAATTATCTAAGGGGAATACTATCTGAATGAAATATGAATTTCTGTTTCTATCCATTTATTTCCAAGGTGACCTTTGGCAAGTTGTTATTTTCTCTTAACCTCATTGTCTTGCACCTAAAGTGACTGCCCTACAATCCTACAGAATGTGTGTAGACTCAGAAATATTAATATTTAAATATCATTGAAGATTTTCAAATACTCTGGAAACACAGGATACAATAATGGTTTTATTTTATTAATTTTGTTTATAAAAGATTTATTCATTTATTTGACAGAGAGAGACTGTGTGGTGGGAGGGGAGAGAAGCAGAAGGAGAGGGAGAGAGAGAATCCTCAAGCAGACTCCCTGTTAAGCGTGGAGTCCGCCACGGAGCTTGATCCTAGGATCCTAAGATTATCACCTGAGCTGAAGCCAGGAGTTGGATGCTTAACTGACTGAGCCACCCAGACAATCCACAATGGTAACTTTATTTTTTTTTCTTACATTTTTTTTAATTAATTTTTATTGGTGTTCAATTTACCAACATACAGAAAAACACCCAGTGCTCATCCCGTCAAGTGTCCACCTCAGTGCCCGTCACCCATTCCCCTCCAACACCCGCCCTCCTCCCCCCTTCCACCACCCCTAGTTTGTTTCCCCGAGTTAGGAGTCTTTATGTTCTGTCTCCCTTCCTGATATTTCCCAACATTTCTTCTCCCTTCCTTTATATTCCCTTTCACTATTATTTATATTCCCCAAATGAATGAGAACATACACTGCTTGTCCTTCTCCGATTGACTTATTTCACTCACAATGGTAACTTTAAAAGATATTCTAAAACAATGTACTATGAACCCTGACTGAAAAAATTCCAGGTGCTGTCAATGATGGGAGGGAATTCTAAAAGTTATCAGCCATACCTACTCCCCCTTCTCACCTCATCTTTATTTTTAACCAGATGCTATTATTCAATCCCTGGATATCACAGATGCAGATATTCATTAAAAAACCAAAGATGAGGGATCCCTGGGTGGCGCAGCGGTTTGGCGCCTGCCTTTGGCCCAGGGCGCGATCCTGGAGACCCGGGATCGAATCCCACGTCAGGCTCCCGGTGCATGGAGCCTGCTTCTCCCTCTGCCTGTGTCTCTGCCTCTCTCTCTCTCTCTCTCTATCATGAATAAATAAATAAAATCTTTAAAAAAAAAAAAAAAAAAAAACAAAGATGCCAAACCCAGATTCTCAAAAATCTATTTCATTTGTTTAAAGATTTTAGTTATTTATTTGAGAGACAGAGAGAAAGAAAGAGAGATAGAGAAAGAGAAAGAAAGAGCATGAGCAGGGGAAGAGCAGAGGGAAATGGATAGGCACAAGCAGAGTCCCTGCTGAGCTGGGAGCCCAACACGGGGCTCAATTCTAGGACCCTGGGATTGTGACCTGAGCCAAAGGCAGACGCTTAACTGACTGAGTGACCCAAATGCCCCCCAAATCTATTTCATTTTTTAAAAGAAGGGTTCAAAAAACAAGCAAAACTATTTTATTTATTTATTATTATTATATATACTACTTATTTGATTTATTTATTATTTATTATATTTACAAAAATGGCAGGAGAGTGGGGAAAGTGGGGAGATGTTGGTTAAAGGATACAAACTTTCAGTTATAAGATGAATAAATTCTGGGGATCTAATGTTCTGCAAGGTGATTATAGTTAATAATATATTATATACTGGAAATTTGCTACATGAGTAGATCTCAGGTGTCCTCACCACACTCAAAGGAAATGGTGACTGTGTGAGGTGATGAATGTGTTAACTAGCTTGATTATGGTGCAAATTCTGGAATGTATTTGTAAATTATATCTTCATATTGTACATCTTTAAAAAATCACATTGTATAACCTAAATATGTATCATCTTTATTTGTCAATCATACCGCAAAAAAGTTGGAGAACAGGCAACAATAATATTTTTAAAAAGAGAATAATGGGAAAGAGTAAGCCACAAAGAAGAGTTTTTTAGGAAATAGATATAACTGTAAAGATCCTAAGAAGAGACCAGCCTTCTGAAGGAGGCTACAGAAGGAGAAAGAATAGCATGGAGAGAACAGCTCATAACAAAAAATTATTTTCACTAGGTTAGACTCGGTCATACAAATAGTTCCCCAAACTAACTTCTATTCAGAAAATACCATTTTTATTAACCTTTTTCAATTCCAATAATACTGCCCAGATACATTGTTTGTAGGATGTAACTACTATCTGGTACCTAGAATTTTAGATATAAACTATATATTAAATATCATCTATTTAAGTGATTTCAAGTCAGGTTGCAAATTTAAGTCACTTGCATATTGTTAGAATATCTATATGTGGGCTCTGCTCTCCAGAAATTCAGATTTAATTGATATGAGGTGGGGCCTGGACACTGAAACCATAGTTTAAAACCAATGAATTTCATTATATTGCACATTATGAAACTTAATATCTATTACAAGTAAAGGAAGTCTAATTCAGAAAGGTCAAGTGACTTGCCCAAGAGTCACAGATAAATCTAATTGTTATAAATCTCTACTCAGAGGCCAACTTTCTCCTCCCTCCCTCCTTGCTCTTCTTTCCTTTCCCTTCTTTCCTTTCCCTTCTTTCTTTCTTTCTTTCTTTCTTTCTTTCTTTCTTTCTTTCTTTCTTTCTTTCTTTCTTCTTTCTTCTTTCTTCTTTCTTTTCATCAAGTACAAACATCCTCACTCATGTTTCATGAACGCTCTCTGCCAAGATGCACACAAGACTTGCCCTGAGAATAAATACATGTTCTGAAGGTGATGTTTGATTTTCATTAGCCCACCCTGATGGCCTACATTGGAGGGACACTCTTTTCCTGACAGAACAAACTCGATTTTAGAGTCCAGAGACATATTCACTTACCCAGAATAGATAGCAAGCTGGAAGTAATTCCAGAGTACAATAGAAAATTTTTTGTAACAAGAACTCTGTACTGGAAGGTTTTTTTTTTTTTTTTTTTTTTTTTTTTTTTTTTTTTTGGTTGTGAGAATTAAAGGGTATTAGCCACATAAGGCATTTAACAAAACTCCTGGGTCATATTTTACTTTGATCGGTCATGAAAATCACTATCATCATCACCTTGGATTAGGCCTAAGTTGGTAACAGTGCAGATGTACAATGAATAAGGAAGGAAGTCACATCTTATATCTTAGTTACCCTAATATCATTGTATATTCATAGTTTTATTTCATTCTATATACTAGGTACTATTATCCCTAGTGCATAAATGAGAAAACTGAACCTCAGAAAGACTAACTTGCTCAGCATCATATAACTGATAAGTGATGGAGCTTGGTGTAGAGTCCTGGTCTACTACGTATGATTTATAACCATAGAAGAGTTCCTCAGTTCGCCACAATATTTTTGCAAAAGGGGTTAAATTAAATGCATAGGTAACTGACTTGATTTCAAATGAGGATTTGTTATTGCAAACCTAACAGTTTAAAGTTACATAAAAGAGGCAAACATTATGATCTTCCATAAAATGAATATTTCTGATATTCCTGCCTAAATGTGTCACAAATATATGATATGAACCCTCTGTGGAAACCAAAATGGCTCATGGTCTCCATATACAACATGTGCATTGCTGTCTCTACCTTTGGCCATAGTATTCACACTACCTGTACTATCATTTATCTCTTTGGCTTCTCAATTACTACTCATTCTTTCAGGATCAACATAAGACTCACCTTAACCTTTCCAGTCTACCACTCCTTTCTCTCAATCCCTATTGCAAATGTGGTTGGAACATAAAACTTTGTGCCTCTCTTTGTGAGATTTCCTTTAGTTAAGAGT
This sequence comes from Vulpes vulpes, assembly GCF_048418805.1. NCBI lineage: Eukaryota > Metazoa > Chordata > Mammalia > Carnivora > Canidae > Vulpes > Vulpes vulpes. Next base: position 97,096,571 of record NC_132794.1, read on the forward strand.
AAAAGATGGAGGGTAGGGCAAGATGGCAGAAAAGTAGGGTCCCCAAGTCACCTGTCCCCACCAACTTACCTAGATAACTTTCAAATCATTCTGAAAACCTATGAATTCAGTCTGAGATTTAAAGAGAGAACAGCTGGAATGCTACAGTGAGAAGAGTCTGCGCTTCTTTCAAGGTAGGAAGATGAAAATAATAATAATTAAAAAGAAATAAAAAAGCATCCAAGGGGGAGGGGCCCCAGCAAGTAGCCAGGCTAAGGCTGAGGGGTGAGTGCCCCCAGGACAGGAGAGCCCCGGCCCCGGAGAAGCAGGAGCTTCACCAATCTTCCCCGAGGGAAAGGCCCTGGCAGGGAGATCAGGCAGGATCCCAGGAGGGGCGGGGATGCCCTCAGGCTCCCAGGGGCACTAACAGAGCACCTGCACCCCAGGGAGAGTGCGCCACACCCCGCGGCCGAGCTCCCTAAAGGGCGGCAGCCCTGGGCCTCCGGAGCAGCTCTGGCGGCGGCTCCGGTGGTGGGTGGCGGCTCCCCGCGGAGGGGGCTGCATGCCCCAGGAGCATGATTCCAGCAGCACAGGTCCTGGAGCCCAGGGCACTGGGGGACACAGCCCAGGACCCTGCACTCTCCCGGGACAGGTGGAGGCGGGGAGGGCCCAGGACAGCGAGGACGCTCCTGCCCCGGGTGCCTCCAGAGCTGTGCAGATCGGTGCCCCCAGTCCCTGGAGCATCCAGGCCCCTGCGGACTGGAAGCTGCGGTAGTTATTGCGAGAGCTGACTCCAGGGCTGGAGAGCTGGCCGTCACTGTTGTTGTTCCTCCTGGCGTCACCTTGTACCTGGGTCTGAGCCAGGGCATCACAGGATAAACAGCTCCCACTGAGCCCTGCACCAGACAGGGGCTGGGCAGCTCCCCCAGGTGCACACACCTGAGAATCAGCACAGCAGGCCCCTCCCCCAGAAGACCACTTAGAAGGACAGGGGAAAAGCAAGTTATTGACCAAGCAGCACTGGAAAGTTCCAGGGGAAGTTGAGGGATTTACAATGTATAGAATCAGAAGATACTCCCACTTGTTTTTTGTTTTCTTTTTGCTCACCCTTCCCCCCCCCCTTTTTTTTTCTTTTCCTCTCTTTTTTCCTTTTTACATTAAAACTCGTTTTGGCCACTCTGCACTGAGCAAAATGGCTAGAAGGAAAAACTCACATAAAAAGAAAGAATCAGAAACAGTCCTCTCCCACATAGTTACAAAATTTGGATTACAATTCAATGTCAGAAAGCCAATTCAGAGGCACAATTATAAAGCTACTGGTGGCTCTAGAAAAAAAGCATAAAGGATTCAAGAGACTTCATGACTGGAGAATTTAGATCTAATCAGGCCAAAATTAAAAATCAATTAAATGAGATACAACCCAAACTGGAGGTCCTAACGATGAGGGTTAGAGGTAGAAGAATGAATGAGTGACATACAAGATGAGTTGATGGAAAGGAGGGAAACTGAGGAAAAAAGAGAAAAACAATTAAAGATCATGAGGATAGGTTACGGGAAATAAATGACAGCCTCAGAAGGAAAAATCTACATTTATTGGGGTTACCGAGAACGCCAAGAGGGACAGAGGTCCAGAAACTATATTTGAACAAATCATAGCTGAGAACTTCCCTAACTTGGGAAGGGAAACAGGCATTCAGACCCAGGAGATAGAGAGATCCCCCCGCTAAAATCAATACAAACCGCTCAACACCTCAACATTTAATAGTGAAACTTGCAAATTCCAAAGATAAAGAGAAGATCCTGAAAGCAGCAAGAGACAAGAAATCCCTAACCTTTATGGGGAGAAGCATTAGGATAACAGCAGACCTCTCCACAGACCTGGCAGGCCAGAAAGGGCTGGCAGGATAAATTCAGGGTCCTAAATGAGAAGGACCTGCAGCCAAGAATACTTTATCCAGCAAGGCTCTCATTCAGAATAGAAGGAGAGATAAAGAGCTTCCAAGATAGGCAGAAACTGAAAGAACATGTGACCACAAAACCGGCTCTCCAAGAAATATTAAGAGGGACTCTGTAAAAGAAAGAAGAAATCCAAGGAAACGATCCACAAAAACAGGGACTGAATAGGTATCAGGATGACACTAAATTCATATCTTTCAATAGTAACTCTGAACATGAATGGGCTTAATGACCCCATCAAAAGGCTCAGGGTTTCAGACTGGATAAAAAAGCAAGACCCATCTATTTGCTGTCTACAAGAGGTGACTCATTTTAGATCTAAGGACACCTACAGCCTGAAAATAAAAGGTTGGAGAACCATTTACCATTCAAATGGTCCTCAAAAGAAAGCAGGGGTACCCATCCTTATATCAGATAAATTAAAGTTTATCACAAAGACTGTAGTAAGAGATGAAGAGGGACAATGTATCATACTTAAAGGATCTATCCAACAAGAGGACTTACAATCATGAATACTTATGCCCCAAATGTGGGAGCTGCCAAGTATATCAATCAATTAATAACCAAAGTTAAGACATACTTAGATAATAATACGCTTAACACTTGGTGACTTGAATGTAGTGCTTTCTACAATCGACAAATATTCTAAGCACAACATCTCCAAAGAAACAAGAACTTTAAATGATACACTGGACTAGATGGATTTCACAGATATTTACAGAACTTTACATCCAAATGCAACTGAATACACATTCTTCTCAAATGCACATGGAACTTTTTCCAGAATAGACCACATACTGGGTCACAAATCAGGTCTTAACTGATACCAAAAGATTGGGATCATCCCCTGCATATTCTCAGACCATAATGTCTTGAAATTAGAACTAAATCACAAGAAGAAGTTTGGAAGGATTTCAAACACGTGGAGGTAAGGACCATCCTGCAAAAGATGCAAAGGTCAACCAGAAAATTAGAGAAGAATTAAAATGATTCATGGAAACTAATGAGAATGAAGATACAACCCTTCAAAATCTTTGGGATACAGCAAAAGCTGTCCTGAGGAGGAGGTACATTGCAATACAAGCATCCATCCAAAAACTGGAAAGAACTCAAATACAAAAGCTAACCTCGCACCTAAAAAAGCTGGAGAAAAAAAAATAGATCCTACACCCAGCAGAAGAAGAGAGTTAATAACGATTCGAGCAGAACTCAATGAAATAGAGACCAGAAGAACTGTGGAACAGATCAACAAACCAGGAGTTGGTTCTTTGAAAGAATTAATAAGATAGATAAACCATTAGCCAGCCTTATTAAAAAGAAGAGAGAAAATCATGAACGAGAAAGGAGAGATCACCACCAATACCAAGGAAATACAAACGATCTTAAAGACTTATTATGAGCAGCTTTATTCCAATAAATTAGGCAATCTTGAAGAAATGGAGGCATTTCTGGAAAACCACAAACTACCAAAACTGGAGCAGGAAGAAATAGAAAACCTGAACAGGTCAATAACCAGGGAGGAAATTGAAGCAGTCCTCAAAAACCTCCCAAGACCCAAAAGCCCAGGGCCCGATGGCTTCCCAGGGGAATTCTATCAAATGTTTAAAGCAGAAACAATGCCTATTCTACTAAAGCTGTTCAGAAAGATAGAAAGAGATGGAATACTTCCAATCTCATTCTATGAGACCAGCATCACCTTAATTCCAAAACCAGACAAAGACCCCACCAAAAAGGAGAATTACAGACCAATATCCCTGATGAACATGGATGCAAAAATTCTCAAAAAGATACTAGCCAATAGGATCTAACAGTACATTAAGAAGATTATTCACCATGACCAAGTGGGATTTATCCCCGGGATGCAAGGCTGTTTCAACACTCGTAAGGCAATCAATGTGATTGATCATATCATCAAGAGAAAAACCAAGAACCGTGTGATCCTCTCAATAGATGCAGAGAAAGCATTGGACAAAATACAGCATCCATTCCTGATCAAAACTCTTCAGAGTGTAGGGATAGAGGGAACATTCCTCAGCATCTTAAAAGCCATGTACGAAAAGCCCACAGCAAATATCATTCTCAATGTGGAAACACTGGAAACCCTTTCCCTAAGATCAAGGGATGACAAGACAGGGATGACCACTCTCACCACTGCTATTTAACATAGTACTGGAAGTCCTAGCCTCAGCAATCAGGCAACAAAAAGAAACAAAACGCATTCAAATTGGCAGAGAAGAAGTCAAACTCTCCCTCTTCGCCAATGACATGATACTCTACATAGAAAACCTAAAAGACTCCACCCCAAGATTGCTAGAACTCATACAGCAGTTCGGCAGCGTGGCAGGATACAAAATCAATGCCCAGAAATCAGTGGCTTTTCTATACACTAACAATGAGACTGAAGAAAGAGAAATTAAGGAGTCGATCCCATTTACAATTGCACCGAAAAGCATAAGATACCTAGGAATAAACCTAACCAAAGAGGTAAATGGTCTATACCCTAATAACTACAAAACACTTCTCAAAGAAATGGAGGAAGACACAAAGAGATGGAAAAATATTCCATGCTCATGGATTGGAAGAATTAATATTGTGAAAATGTCAGTGTTGCCCAGGGCAATGTACACATTTAATGCAATCCCTATCAAAATACCATGGGTTTCTTCAGAGAGTTGGAACGAATCATCTTAAGATTTGTGTGGAATCAGAAAAGACCTCGAATAGTCAGGAAAATATTAAAAAAAGAAGCCATAGCTGGGGGCATCACAATGCCAGATTTCAGGTTGTACTACAAAGCTGTGGTCATCAAGACAGTGTGGTACTGGCACAAAAACAGACACATAGATCAATGGAACAGAATAGAGAACCCAGAAGTGGACACTGAAATGTATGGTCATCTAATATTCGATAAAGGAGGAAAGACTATCCATTGGAAGAAAGACAGTCTCTTCAATAAATGGTGCTGGGAAAATTGGACTTCCACATGCAGAAGAATGAAACTAAACCACTTTCTTGCACCATACACAAAGATAAACTCAAAATGGGTGAAAGAGCTAAATGTGACACAAGATTCCATTAAAATTCTATAGGAGAACACAGGCAACACCGTTTTGAACTTGGCCACAGCAACTTCTTGCAAGATACATCCATGAAGGCAAAAGAAACAAAAGTGAAAATGAATTATTGGGACTTCATCAAGATAAAGCTTCTGCACAGCAAAAGAAACAGTCAACAAAACTAAAAGACAACCTACAGAATGGGAAAAAAATATTTGCAAATGATCTGTCAGATAAAGGGCTAGTATCCAAGATCTATAAAGAATTTATTAAACTCAATAGCAAAGAAACAATCCAATCATGAAATGGGCAAAAGACATGAAGAGAAATCCCACAGAGGAAGACATACACATGGCCAATAAGCACATGAGAAAATTCTCTGCATCACTTGCTATCAGGGAAATACAAATAAAAACCACAATGAGATACCACCTCACATCAGTGAGAAGGGGGTAAAGAAACTGGAGGAAAGGCACAGTCTAGCCTCAGTAGCTCCAGGAAATCACATCTGTGGAGGTCTGGGCTAAGTGTTATGTTACTGTGTCAGAAAATGTTCTTTCCAGTTTATGTTTTATTTTCCAGTGACCCTTACTTTCTGTAATAGAACAATAACTCCTTGTTATGATCAAAATCTATACTGAATAAGGTTCTGAGAATGGCAATTACAGCTTACTACTGATGAAGGTCTGTGTATCTCTCCCTAGGAAGTAAGGTATTTTACACCTGTTTCTGTTGGAAGGACTATGTTTATCTAAGTGTGTGTTTTTCATGGTGGTATATGCTGACCTTTCTACAAAGTGCAGTTATTATGTTCAATTTCCAAATGAACCTTGTTGGCTCACCTTGGTTCTGGTGACTGTTCATTGTCTAGTGAATAGTGACAAGGGTTTGTGGTCACACAGGCAAACTATAGATGGCAAAACCAATTTTGTGCATGTTTGCATGTGTGTGTGTCATGTGAACACATGGTTCACTATCCCCTGGTTCTCTATCAAGGGATAACCAACATTCAGCAATAATAAGAGTGGAACATTTGAGTAAAGGAGCCTTCTTTCTGACCAAGAATGGGACTATGTGAGAAACCAAACCACCTGTACAAATTTGGTAAGTTTGGCCTGTATCTCCTATGCCTTAAGGTGAAGTGATAATTTTTACCTGTCATACTAATGACAAAGATAGATTTTTTAAAGTATAGGAAATGGGCTAACCATGATGGCTAACTCAAGAATGTCTTAAATAAGACACATGATTTTCATGTATGAATTTCCTCATCATGAGAGAGGATGAACACTTGCCATTCGTGGTAGGCAAAATTCTTAGATGGCCACATTTCCCAATCTTTTGTATAGCCCTCTTCCCTTCTGAGGCAGAGCCTGTGAGTACAAGGAGAGGGTTACTTCCTTGATGAGGTTATGTTATGCATGGCAAATGATTACAGGATAGTTACTCAATTATTATGTTACATTATAAAATACCACTTCACTGCAGACTGAAGAGGAATTAAAAAGTCAAAGATATAATCCTGATGCCAGGAAAAAAGCAGATAGTTTTGGTGTGAAGGGCCTTTGGAGCCATGAGACAAGAGATTGAGATAATCTTCTCAGAGCTGAGGGCCATTCCTGGCTGATAGCTAGCAAGAAAATGGGATCTCAGGAATACAGCCACAATACAGTGAATTTTGTCAATAATCTGTGAGCCTGGAAAATGACCCTGAGTCTCAGGTGAGAATTTAATCCCTGACCAACATCTTGATTTCAGTTTGGTGATGCCCTGAGCGAGTAACGAGCTAACCTGCCCCTAAACTCCTAATCCAAAGAATCAGAAGATGTTAAATGGGTGTTATTTAAATCACTATTTGTGGTAATTCATTACACAGCATGGGACACTAACAAACCATTAAATAAATGGTTAATACATTCATTTAGTGATTTAATAAACTTTTATGGGTAATCCACTACATGCTAAGCATCATGGTAGGTGATGGAGAGTCAGAGTCAAGCATGACCACCAGCATCCCCATGCAAATGAAAAGAGATTCTAATTAGGAACCAATTTTCCTAAGAAAAGGGAAATAAGACCCCAGACTTCTCAGGACATCATCACCCATTTGTTAGGGACAAATAGTGAAATTCAGATTACAAAAGAACAGACCTAGAATTTACAGTCAGACTTCAGAGAAGGCAACGTTATCACAGGATGAAACTGTTTTCTTTGTGTTTCTACTCCTTTTCTTCCACTCTAATGTTCTCTCTTTTCCTATTCAAGCCAAAAGCAAAGGCACAAGTTTCATGTAATGAAGAAGGTGTCTGTTGGGTAAAGAGTGTTCTAATTTTCTGAGATGTTCACATTTGCAAAAGTACCCTTTTCCTCCCAAATGTCTTAGACTCAACTAGCCAGAGATTCCAATTTGTGGCTGCAGCAATCACCTGGGAAGTCCTGATTTCAGCCCCACCAAGGTTAGGCTCTCAGGAGTGAATAAACAAGTCCAGAATAAGAAGCTGAATGAAGCAAATCTCTAACTTCACCCACTGCAGCTCAGATGGAAAACAGCCCCTCCCATCTTTACCCCAACTCCTACACACACACAGCCTATTTCCATATTGTCACAGCTCTGCCATTCCAGATGGCAAAACTGCAAGCATTCTCCTTATACTAGAAGTTTTAAAATCTATTTAACTGATATAACCTGGAATACAATTCATCCTTTGGAAAAGTTTTTTGTTTGTTTTTGTTTTATTTTGTTTTTCCTCTTTCAGCTTCTTTTTTGGAGTGATTAGGGAAAACTTCTCTTTCTGTGAAGAGACTAATGGATCAGATACAGTGGAAAAAAGGGAGAGGGAAGAGATAGAGATACATATATAGAGAAAGGAAAATGGAGAGAGAGAGAGAAGGAGAGGAGGAGAGAGAGAAAAGAAGATAAATAAGGAAAGGAAGATGGGGGAGCGGGAGGGGGAGAGAAGAGAGGGAGACAGGGGGTGAGAAAGACTAAGAAACGTAAAGAAAGCTTCTTGCATCATTGAATAGCTGTCCTATATGTGGGAGGCTCACTGCGGAGCCTTTATAGATGCACAAAAGTTAATCTAAGTTTCAGGTTGCTGATGTGGCACCCTAGGGAAGAGCAGCTCCATCCTGGGCCTGGAAATTCATTTCAACCATACCAATGCCATAGTTAATGGTATAAACATATGTTTTCTCTTGTATTAGAAATGACTTTATTTCTCTTCGCCATCATTACTTATGCAGTATGATAGTTTACTGCCGTGCAAATACTAAAGTTAACAGAGGTAAGCCCTGTAGCTCAGGATCTGATATAAAAACTCTATAAACTGTAGCTGTAATTATCATCATCAGAGAATTCAGTATATTTGGAGTGAAGGACAGTTGTATGTACTTTAAAATAGATGTCCTAAAATAAAATAAGGAATAAATATTTTTTATTATTTTATAGATGATTCTGTCTCCCCCCACCAAATTATTTCATTCACAGCCTGACATTCTTCTCATTATCCTCAACATTATTTAATACAAGCTTAAAACATTTGACTTTCTTTACATTGTCATTTTCCCCCACCATGTGGATTCCAGTGTCCTGTCTGCAGAACTGGTCTTGCTTTCTGTGTTGAGAAAATTCGGCCTATAAAATTAATTCTTAGATAGCAATCCTTGCCTTGTAAAGAAAACTTAAACGTGGCATGTATCTTCTGTCTATTTCAACAATGTGAGGTCTCTTGCACCCAAAGCATTTGATAGATTGTAAATTGAGATGCTTCCAAATGGAGGAAATATGAGCCTTTTTATATGCACCTGTCACTTGACACAATCATTCTTAAGGATGGTATGAACAGTGATATACAGAAGACACAGGGGCATTTTGATAAATTTTGTTAAACAGAAAGGGTCATTTTATGGCTTTAGGCAGTAGTAAATAAGTCAACACATTTTGGCTGGCTGTAAAAGTCTGGGACCAGAGTAAGAGGCAAAATATAACCTGAAATCCTTACCCAGAAGAGTCCCTCCCAGTTTCTCCATGTAGAATCTTATAGATATGTTTTAATATTATATTTCTCTGCCATAGGCTATTATACTCAATGGAGGCAACCACCTACCCTGCTCCATGCCAGCCAATGGAGCTGTCATCATTTGGCTTATAGTATTTTGAGAAATTAAACTGTCAGTCTTCATTTCTCTTGATGGCTGTACCAGCATGTCTCATTTTTGTCTACGAAGCTTATTTGAATTTAAAATCATCCTGGTGACTTCAGAGTCCCAATTTCAGATTTCTATCTTCTGCTGAGATCCAGGATACTGGTGTCCAAGCCATCAATACAAATGAAATTTGACCATATCAGAGGGAGATAAAAACCACTCTTCTTTCCTGCCTTGAAATTATCTAATTAGGAAGCTCAGGAGAATTTCAAGTCCAGAGATGACCTCACTGTTGTTGAGACAGGAGGAGAGAGGCCTGAAAACTATGTCCCAGGATTACAGTGAATAGGAGGGGAAGACAAATCTTCTCATCCATGCAGTTGTCCAGATATATGATCATTCCTAAACCTGAACCACTGAGGACTTCTCTGGAAGCAGCATTTTGTTACCTATTTATCATATCAGAATTCTGAACCTCATCAAATGGGGACAGATCTTTGGGTTTTTCTCCCATCTCTCCATCTACTCCTTCACTTCTGCTCTGCTCCCTGAGATCACCAATGTTTTTGTTTTGTTTTTTAATATTTTGTTTATTTATTTTAGAGTGTGGGAGAGAGGGGGGGCAGAGAGAGAGGGAGAGAGAGAATCCCAAGCAGGCTCCTCGCTGAACATGGAACCCGATGCAAAGGCTCTGTATCGAGATCCTGAGATCGTGACCTGAGACAAAATCAAAATCTGGACACCTCAATGATTGACCCACTCAAGTGCCCTCTGAGATTACCTTCTAAATAAGTCATCTTATCCAAGTCTTTTTGTTAGGGTTTATTTTGGGAGAAAATGAACCTAGGCATTTCTCTTATGAACTCAGACTCTTCTAGGGCCATATTACTACTCACCGATTATGTTCTAAAACTTCAGAAAGTTGTTACATTAATACGTATTTTTAGGGAGAAGGAGGATTTAAGCAGTTTTCCTTTACAGAAGCATTTATTAGAAACTTAGGTGAATTGAGATGCTCTCAGGGGAGGTAGAAATTATTAAAAAGTACTTTCCAAATTGACTTGTCAAAGAATCCTTTGGTTGTGTATTCATCTGCCACGTTGCTGGTCATTTTTAGAGCACAGTTTAGTAAATGATAATTAGATTTTCAGAATATGAATATGTAAAAAGTCCAAGCAATGAATGGGAAGGACAACTGTCAGCGAGGTACAGAGAGTATTGCACACAGGAAAGTGCAAGTCTCCTGAAGGCATCAGGTTCTTCCCTTGCTGTTCTGCATCCAGCTCCTACTGGCCAGCCTCATTTCTCGCTTATCCTGAACCTTTTCTTCTCAATTATAAAATATGTGTACTGATTCAGCACTCAAGCGTTCCCTTTCAAGCTTTAAAATTCTATAACTTTATAATGGATTAATGTATTTTACTATAAAGATCGAGTCTAGCAAGAGAGTCCCTGAATCTCAGTTTATTAACTAAAACACTGTATGATGCACAAAACAGAAAAACCAACCAAATGATTATAAGCTGAAAAGGAATTTACCAGCTGACATGACTATAAAGGCAAAGCTTAAATACTTCAGGAATGACCTACAGCAGGACTTGAAAACTATCACCAGGACCCACTTCACTCCAGCCCCTCTGCTCAGCAATGTTTTCCTCCATGTGTTGACTTTGCTAACAGGCAGGTATGATCTTTGCCTGTGTATATATCTGCTCTGAATACTATGTATATATATATATATATATATATATATATATATATATATACATATATATATATATATATATACATATATATATATTTGTATTGCTTTTTCTCGATTTTGTTGTTTCCATTTCAATGATTTTTTTTATATAATCTTTGTTATTTACTTTCTTCTGAATTCTTTGGGTTTAATTTATCCTTTTTTCTAGTTTCTTTTTTTTTTATTAGTTTCAGAGGTAGAATTTAGTGACTCATCAATTGAATATAACACCTGGTGCTCATTCCACCAAGTGCCAATTTTATATATTTTTAACTTCATCTTCAAGTAGAAAGGGAGAGCTTGTCTTTACTTCAGAATCTGACAAATGTCCAAGGTGAGACTCTCATTGGTTGAATTAGATCGAATTCCTACATCTGAAGTAACCACTACAGGTAGGGAGAGAAGCTCTCCCATGGTTGAAAATTAGTGTCTGTACCTTAGAATCACCTGGAGAGATTTTAAAAAATACTTATGTTGAAGCCCACCTTAGGCTAATTAAGCCTGTACATCTGTGAGTGGGAATCAGGCATTAAATGCTTTGAAGCTCCCTTGTCATTTCAATGTCTACCCAGACTTAAGAACCACTGATTTAGACCTGGACTACAATGATTCATGTTTCTAGAATTCATCTGGGAAATATTTCCAAAGACAGATTCTGATTCAGGAGGTCTGAGGCAGGGCCCAGTATGCTGCATTTCTAATAGCTTGTCCAATGATGCTTATGATGTGGTTCATAGTCCACACTTTGAGAAATAGGTCATACTATTCAGTATCTATTCCTACAATAGTAAGGTCAAATCTAACCATAACATGTGGGCTAAGAGTGAAGAAGTATGACTCACCAAGGGAAATTTTACTTAGTTCTGATGAAATGTTCACTCCTACCGATGAGACTGGAATTTACAAAATCTGCTTTTATAATTATGTATAGTAGCTCAGGCATATGTTCATATCATAACTGTCTTTCTGAAGTTTAGTACTCTAGTGAATAAGAAGTACCATTTGAATAGAAATCATCTACCAGTAGCCAGGAAGTGTTAAACTTACTTTTATCTCTTTCTTCTTTCCTGTGAAATAATAAAATTGGGCAAGATTCTTAGATAAAACAAACTACAAAAAAGTGCTTTTAAAAATATCTAAACAGTAGTTCTTTATTGTAAAAGGTTAGTTTCAATAGATTAAAAAATTGCTTTGTAAAATGATTTTCCGGAAGGCATTCTGTAGGCAAAAATTATCTCATAGTAAAAGAGCAATTATCTATTCACAAAATTATTTATTTATATTGGGGTAGCAAAACAAAGGAGGATTTTAAGTGTAAGAGGGTAGGTCCACCCACCCCTGCATAACCATTATTAGATGGCAGCTAGCCCTAAGGAATACTCAAACATGCACAGGGCTTATACTGAACCACTCACAAATGCCTTTTTTATTTATTTAATTATTTATTTTTTGACTTTTAAACGTATACTTTTTATTTTTGTGTATACTTTTTATTTTATTTTTTTATTCATAAATTTATTTTTTATTGGTGTTCAATTTGCCAACATATAGAATAACACCCAGTGCTCATCCGGTCAAGTGCCCACATCAGTGCCCCCTTCACCCCCACCCCCTGCCCACTTCCCCTTCTACCACCCCTACTTCGTTTCCCAGAGTTAGGAGTCTTTCATGTTCTGTCTCCCTTTCTGATATTTCCCACTCATTTTTTCTCCTTTCCCCTTTATTCCCTTTCACTATTTTTTATATTCCCCAAATGAATGAGACCATATAATGTTTGTCCTTCTCTGATTGACTTATTTCACTCAGCATAATACCCTCCAGTTTCATCCACGTCAAAGCAAATGGTGGGTATTTGTCATTTCTAATGGCTGAGTAATATTCCATTGTATACATACACCACATCTTCTTTATCCATTCATCTTTCGATGGACACCGAGGCTCCTTCCACAGTTTGGCTATTGTGGGCATTGCTGCTATAAACATTGGGGTGCAGGTGTCCCGGCGTTTCACTGCATCTGTATCTTTGGGGTAAACCCCCAGCAGTGCAATTGCTGGGTTATAGGGCAGATCTATTTTTAACTCTTTGAGGAACCTCCACAATGTGAACTGGTACAAATGTCTTTTAAAAGAATCACCACCACTACAACAAAAACAGCTTTTACTAGCATAGTTAATAATGCCAAAATAACCCCAATAATTGATCTTGCATTGAAATGCTCTAACATCATAGAACATTTTTTTCTTGATAAAAACTGAACAATGCACCTAAACTCTGTGTGTGTGTGTTTGTGATCAAGACCTGTTTATTTTAGAGACATAAGCAGCAGAACTAGGAAGGAGTGATGAGGTTGAGATACTAGTCACTGGTGTAGGACCAGATATAGCACAGGCTCTGACTGTGCATGAGGAGAAGGAGACAAGAGTCTCCTGTTTCTATGAGAAGAGAGTATGAGGATAGCCTGAGGGAAGGTGAATTTTCCATGAGGGTGAGGGTCGAATCCCTCTGGACCAAGTGAAGAAGGCCTAAAGCCTCATGACACCCTTGGCCAAAGAGCACCCTAATGTGGCTCTGTCTATGTCTGGGAAAAGTCATGTTCAAGAGGGAAACTAGGGTGCCCTCTGGCACCAGGAAGGCCCCACGTGTTCCAGAGCAACCTGCAGTGAGGCCCTCTGATTAGCAAGCACTCCCTTCCCCTGGCCCCAGTCATTTCTGTAGAGCCTCCAAGGAGAGTGCATTCAAGGGAGCCAGACTTCAAAAGAAGGGTTAAAATGGTAAAAATAGATACTCAGTATTGCAAGCTGGGCACATTTGAATTCTTTCTTTATCTCTATGTCTCCATTCTATCCTTTGTGTGGGCATGAGGAGTGTGGGCCCCTGAAACCAGATGGAATAGCCAAACAGCCAGAGGATATGGAGTCCAAACCCAGGAGGTAACTAGGTGGTCACATCTTATGTACTCTGAGGAGATTATGTCCCTTATGCTCTTTCCTCCAGGACATTTTTTTGAGAATTTTCCCTCTCCTTTAGAATTCCAGAGACTGTATCATCAAAGCAACATGAAACATGAAGAATAAATAACCTGAGGTTAAAATAACCCCCTGAGTCCTGACCGTATTATCTAGAGACAATGGCCATGCAGCCGAGATCCATGCCTAATGCAGTACCAAAAGTTCTGAAGCTGACATGAGTTGTAAAGAGCCTACCAAGAGTCCTGCTATGGTGTCCCAGGTTGTTTCTTAGTCCCACTTTTGATGACTCAGCTTATTTTGGATCATGTTAAATAAATCCTCGTTCAGCCCTGAAAGCTAAATATCTAATATGTAATCCACATGTATGTTCCTGGCTCCCTGGAATCTCCTCTCTCACCTGCTCTAACCATATCATTACTCTCTCTGGAGCTCTGTTCTCACAGTGCCCTGCTCTCCTCTAAGGCTTTTAAAAAGAGAACTACATTGGGACACCTGCCCTGTGGTTGAACATTTGCCCTTGGCTCAGGCCATGATTCCAGGGTCCTGGGATCGAGTCCAGCATCAAGCTCCCTGCAGGGAGCCTGCTTTACCTTCTTCCTATGTCTCTGCCTCTCTCTCTCTCTCTATGTGTGTCTCTCATGAATAAATAAAATCTTTTAAAAAATATGTTATTATTGACCATGTGTACAGTTAAGGAAACTGAGGGTCAGAGAGTTAAGTTATTGTTCTTAAACCAGACGGATAAGAAAGCCTAATCTGAACCAAGGCCTTTTCAACATACCACATTTAATGTGTTAATCTTTCCCAAGTTCCTCCCTGCAAGAATTGTCTATGATTTTGAATTCTCAGAGAGCAACAGTTTTTTCTCATTTGCTCTGGAGTGCTCTGCACCACACACAATACCTGGCCAGAATTTCCACTCATTAAATATTTGTTAGATCAGAGAGAGGGACAGTGAGTGGTGAAGAAGATATTTTTGTTAAGGAAGAAGATTTTAGCTTCCTCTAATTCATACTTAGGTTGGCAATGTGTTCGTTGTCCCTCTATACCTTCAACAAGGAAATGGGAATAACTTTGGTCATCACAGGCATACTTAAACACTTCCTGTTTGTTGCTCTCAAGACAAGAGTCTGATAAGAAGATACACAGCAAAAAATAAAAATAAAAAATAAAAGAAGATACACAGCCAGAGCAATTACTCCTGTCTTCCCATCCTCTCCTGGTTAATTATACTATGACATCAGTACCCCACATACTCATTGAGTAGGAATCTTACTTGTTTGCCTCCAGCCAGGGACATTTACTTCCTTTATAAACCCATGGAACCTGGTACATAATAGCTACTCAAAAATACTTAGAGTCAGAAAATATTAGAAGATGGTGTAACAGGAGAAGTGGATTAGCCCAATTATTTTGTGTGATTTATGACAATAATGAAATCAAAAGGGGGGAAAGTATACTGATTATCAAAGCAACAGGTTGCTTTTGCTGGCTTGACTAAATTGAGACAGAAAATGACTTATCTTCCCTACAATCTGTTATCCAGATTGAGAACTATACCTCTGGGAAGAGTCTACAACATTAAACATATGACTCAAAGAAATTTAAATTAAGTAGGAACATGTCAATGGGATCCTTGGGGAATATACTTCTGCCACTCTAGACTCTCTGACCCTAAAACAGTTAGTAGTGAGCAATTCATTTGTTAATGCCCAGGGTAAAAAATATGGACGTCCAACAAGGACTATGGGGAATGCTTTCTTATCATGAACCAAGGAAAATGTGGGATATTATAATATATTGTAGGTGGCTGCAATATCGGGGCAGCAGCCATACAGCTTAGGCTTCACCACTTTCAAGATTAAATAACACATACTGACTGAGAGACTTAACATCTGAACTATGATACATATATTTCAGTTTTCTGTAAAAGTATATGTGTTCTAAAATAGAAGACAATGTCAGTATGTCTCTAAATGCAATATGAGACAGGAGGATGACGTAATGGAGAAACACTGGGTGATATTTAATAAATGCCAATCTTTCTAATAAAAGTAATATTTAAAATCAATAAATTATTGACTGTGATAGTCAAGTGATAGTATTATAATGTTGCATCAAAAATTCTGGATTCTATCATTCTAAATATATACTTCCCAAAGACAATTTGTTATATATCATTTTATGGCGAACATTAAAAGTCATTTATATTACTGTCTACGAATATTGGGGGAGGGAGATCATGAGTGTTCTGCAATGATTTTGTATCTCTGAATGCTGAGGCAGAGAAGTCAGGGGAGAGAGATATTCATTCAGCCAAAGTTTTGACAAGAAATTTATCTGAGAACTGAATAACTATAGATCTCATAGATTTGGCCAGCTTTAACGTTAACGAAGGAAACAAAGAAAATTAAGCTGTCACAAGTACTCGACATGGGCTGGGTACTGTGCTCTATTCTTCACATATCTTACCTCATGTAATTTTCATGACAACCTTGGGAGTAGGTATAACTATCCTAATTCCATGGATGTGGAAATTGAATTAGAGAGGTTAAATGACATAAGTACTTGCCTAGATTTGATCCCTTGATTTTCTGACACATAAAGCCGTGTTCTTTCACTAATCCCATTGCCTGAGATTTTCTGACCTTATGCACACAAATAAATCAATGATCCATTCATAGGGATGTTAAGTAGCTGTCATGTCATAATAGCAGTAACACTGAGATAGAGCACATCCTCACAAGTGGCCCCACCAAACTTAAGGTACCAGGCTTCCTTTAACAAAACTTTTCTAAGAAAATTACTTTTACAGATACCTATGCAATCATAGACTTAGAGATTTATTTATTTTTTTTTTACCTAGAAGATACCTTTCAGATCTTTTTTTTTCTTTTTTTTTTTTTGCTTAGACTATTGCCAACTTTTATTTTTTTTATTTTTTTTTAATTAATTTTTATTGGTGTTCAATTTACCAACATACAGAAAAACACCCAGTGCTCATCCCGTCAAGTGTCCACCTCAGTGCCCCTCACCCATTCCCCTCCAACACCCGCCCTCCTCCCCTTCCACCACCCCTAGTTCGTTTCCCCGAGTTAGGAGTCTTTATGTTCTGTCTCCCTTCATGATATTTCCCAACATTTCTTTTCCTTCCTTTATATTCCCTTTCACTATTATTCATATTCCCCAAATGAATGAGAACATACACTGTTTGTCCTTCTCCGATTGACTTATTTCACTCAGCATAATATTACTCAGCACTTAGAGACGACAAATACCTTTCAGATCTTTTAATCCAATCCCTTCATTTTACAGAGGAGAAAAATGATATCTAGGAGGTGAAATGTCTTGTCTGAAGTCCCAAAGCAAGTGAGAGGATTAGACCTCAGAATGACTATTGACATCCTGTTTCTCTTGCAGCTATTCCACATTTCCTATATTATCCTGTCAGTTACAGAATATGGAGACAATAAAAGGAGGACAAGCAGTTCTGACTAGTATTTTCTGACTTCCATTACTTTACTCTAGGAAAGAGTAGCAAGGATATGAGAGGTAGGCAGCTGGAGTTTGGAAACTAGGGAGGAACCAAAAAACATATATCACCAGCATTGGACATTGGATGGACTTCCCCCTTATTTGTGAAACACATCAGCAAATAGTGGAGTATGTCCAGAGTGCCAGGCAAAGGTCGGACAACATTGGGAGCAAACAGAAACCCTGACAGTATTGCTGACTGTTGTGGTTAACACCTCACATATGTAGAGGCTTTCTAGACTAGAAGATTTAACATATTCAGGCATTCTGCTAAGAACTACAAAGAAGTATTGCCCTTCTTACAGTAATTTCTAACATTAATAGTTTGATGAACAAAAGGAGAAAGCTCTGTTATCTCCTCTCTGGGGAAGGAATAGAATGGGTGATACTACTTCCATTTGGCAGAGGTGGGGAATTGCCATCAGACTGTGGGGTTGTCCATCAAGTCTCAAGTGCTTGTCATGTCCATGGGGTCACATCTCAGTGCATTCTGAGGGGAGCCAAGCCCTTTTACTCAGCCACAAATGATGGCATCAGGACAGAGGTAAATCACATACTAACAGGGCAGGACCAACTTGTCTCTCAGACGACTTGTCCTCAATCTCTATTCAGGGAGGACATTACCTAAGTAATGGAGCAATTAAATCAACATTTCTTTGTGGAAAGTCTAAAAAAATGTATGTATACTCAAATATTTGAACACTTTGGTTATAAGGCAATATTCCAGTTCACGATGAGAAAACGCATAATAAAGATTTCTAAGACAACCTGAATCATTGCCATCACAAAACTTATGAGTAGCAAATGTATGTGGACATTTAACTTTATTGCTATTTACAATCCTAGGAACTTCATTGCTAGAACCATTATTAAGTCATATAGCACAAAAAATAGGGGGTAGATCATGCTTTCTAAGATGAAGTTGTTTGACACTTTTTGAATCGTATCCAATGTGAATACTAAAGAATTTATTCTAAGCCACAAGCACCCTTTTACATAATATTAAAGCATTTTTTAACCAGCCTTTAAACATATATTTATGACTCTAGAAAACATAATAACAACAAAAACTTATTATGTTATTTTGTAGTTACAATCTTTAAAAGACTTATTTATAATAATATAATTTGCAATTATGGAGATATACACCTCTGACCAAGTACTACATTTCTAGTTCATCTTTTTAATTTATTTTTTAAATATGATACTGTGTGGTAAACTTTAAAACAGAAGTTCATAATGTTTAGGAATGTGGGTTCCAGAGCAAAACAGCCTATTGCTGAAATCTTGGCTCTTCTCCATCATAGTTGCTCAAACTTTCATCACTTCCTTCTGTTTTCTCATGTGTGAAATGGGATAGTAACAGTAACTTCTTTGAAAAATGAATACAAAGATCCAAAGAAAATTTAAATAAAGATTAGCATTTGATGCATTTTGTTATTATTAGCATCCCAAGCTAGCAAAGGCCGAGGTAATTTCAAGTAATGTGTCTTGCCCAAATTTTTTTGGCAGCTTTGCTTTGTTTAGAAAAAAAAGTAACTGAGTTAGTGTGATGATTGGAGATGATTTGTAAAATCTCAAAGCTTAATTTTTTTTTATGAGAGAGAAATACCGGGGAAGAAGTTTTTTAAATGTTTGTATCTTTGTTATTAAAGAATAAATAAAAGAATGTCACCAGTGCTTTGGCCCTGTCATAAAAGAAGCAGAATTACTTCCATGGGCTTTCTCCAAGGCTTGCTGTATGCCTCAGGGTTAAAAGGCAGTTACCATAGCAAGCTCAAGTTTATTTCTGTGATTCCTTGCAGTAACACCCTTCATTGAAGGTATCTATACGAATCATTTTTTATTACAAACATAAGACCCTACTTAATACATGTGAAAAGACACCCCGAGAGAACAATTCTTAGCCAAGTCTCAGAGTATATTAACGGCAAGATTGAGTTAGGAACCCTTATCTAACAGAAAATATACATGTCCTGCTATTATTCTCAGATTGAGGAAAAAGATGAGTAGTCAGATGTATCTGAAACAAACTATTGTTTGCTAAGCAAAAAGCAAGTTTGGTTGCAGAGCTCAGTCATTTAGAACAAAGGAGGAAAACAGATTTACTAGTGTTTTGGGGAAGTGGTGTTGGGGCTTAGGAGACGGGCTCATTTCCAGAAGCAGGGAAATTAGGGTGAGAGAGTAAAGCAATTTACATCAGAAGCCAATCTTTCACTAAAGTTGTATTTTGTTCAATATATTTTTTGCATTAATTTCAATTGTTTCAGACAATGCTTTATAATGTGGTCTTAATTATTGAATTATTTGGTGTCTCCTTCAATGCTGTGTCTGAGATGAATGCCTCACTTGCCTCACCTTTGTCCTACCCTGGTTAAAGTGTGTGTACTGAAGAAGGGCTGGCATTGACTAGAAAGGGTGGGTTCACATCCAGTTCTGTGGTCCCTTGGGACTAGAGTTAGTGAGCAGTGTATTTTCTCCTGATCTTAAATAATTGCAGCATTTCATTCTCACTATGTTACAAATCTGAAATCTGAATGGCTTTCTACTACTATTTTTCAATATGTCAAGGTGATAACTAGAAAACTGAGAAGAAGAAAAAAGGTTGTAATACCTCTTCCCTTCTGTTCAGCCTATTCTCAACCTTTTCTACTTGCTTTACGCAGTAGAGTGATGCCTTCACCTCCTCCTTTTTGAGATGGTGGCTCTCTGCCTCTGCTTGCAATTAATCTATATCTTCAATACCCATAAGGTCTTTCCTCCAATGTCAAAGGTATAGAAACCTGAACTTCTGTTCATAGCTGATTATTCCACCAAGATTGTAATCCCAGTACTCTTCCAATTTCTGTTTTTAATTTTTCTTTCTCTCAACGATACTTTGGCTTCAAGTACAGTGCCACAAGTCTTTCTAATATTATAAAACTGACATTAGTCAAAAGCCTAGGCATCTAGTTTTCCACCTCATTTTTTTTTTTACTTTCAAATTGATGTGAACAGTCATCTTCACAATTTTTATGTCTCACCTCCACATCCCTCTATGGTTCACTGCAATCAATTTCACCATCACCACACTACCAATTTCACTTCTCTTCTCTTGCAAGCATAACTAATAGCCATTAACACCTAAACCCAATGGACAATGTAAAATCTTACATGACTTGAACTTTGTAGATTCTTTGTAAATTTGATACCACTGACCATTTAGTCTTTGAAACGCTCTCCTTGCTTGTCTTCTGTTACCATCTGTATCTTATTCTGCTTTCCTGGTTATTCCTCTTTGGCTTCTTCACCTCCTATTTTTGCTAATCCTTTATTTATTTATTCATTTATTTATTTTTAAAATTCTAATTCCTAGTCCTCATTCTCTAAACAATATCCCTGGACAATATTTAATGCCAGAATGACTTAGAATGTGTTTATGCTAATGAATCACAGGCTTACCTCACCAGCTAAAACATCTCATTGGTGAATTGCACTCATACTCATCAGCACATTTTCACAGAAAACATAGGAAGACATTAACCAGCTCATTTTTTATATTTGATGAATTATTTGATTATCTGGTTTGAATCATCTTAGTTAATATTATCAGAAATTACTTGAAAATAACCCCTAACTTTTCTTTTACCATCATTTTTCACAGCCAAGTATTCATTAGGCACTATTAATAGTCTCTACTCTCATTACCTCTCACTGGTATATTTAAATAGCCTCTGGAGTAGGTAACTGATTCTCCAACTTCTCTAGTCTGTCATCTATCTACTATCTATCTATCTATCTATCATATATCTATCATCATCATCTAATTTTCCCAGAGATATTCTCTATTTTGATTTTAATAACCTTAAATTGTTTTTTGTCTGTTCTTGCAGATTATCTATAGAACCTCAGTGTGCACTCTTGTAGACACAGGTGTGTCTTTTAAACAACTTGTGGCAGTTGTTTACATTATTGTGTATGTAGGAATAAGTTCATCCTGATAATGGATAAAACTCCTATTAATCAAAATTCCATAAAATTAAAAAAAAATAAAATTCCATAAAATACCATTTGTTAAAATACTACCTGTATTTATGTGTGTAGTCTTGAAACAGAACATGTAGAGAAGAAAGTGGAGGGAGGAAAGTGTAATTGGCACATAAAATTTGTCACCCAAACATTTTTTAGTGAATTAAGCCCCCTAAATACTTGAGAAGGGCAAGTATCTAGAACAAGAATAAAAGGCTATGGGACCCAAGGTGATGTTACTTTGGACTTACTCTTACTCTGAAGAAACTACTCCTCCTTTTGAACTTTTTTTTTTTTTTTTCATGGATCAATAAAGTTAATGATAGTACATACCACACAGGATTGTCCTCAGGTTTAAATGAGAGGTTGCTTTGGAAAATGCTCCATAAACTAAGAGTTCCATTTAATTAGTCTGCTGATCTGTGGAACTCTAGTGGGGTTTTT
The DNA here is from genome assembly GCF_048418805.1 of Vulpes vulpes. Classification (NCBI taxonomy): domain Eukaryota; kingdom Metazoa; phylum Chordata; class Mammalia; order Carnivora; family Canidae; genus Vulpes; species Vulpes vulpes. The sequence continues at coordinate 97,118,408 of NC_132794.1, forward strand.
ATTAAAAATTCAGGGCATTTTAAGAATATATATTTTTTCTGATATCATAGTGAAAAGCCATGACACTGTAGTCCTAAGAACATAGTTGTATTCTACACTGGCAATGCATATGTTTTCACATTTTGGGTTAGGAAAATTTTCTGAAATGTCCTTTGAGGCTGGTGTGTACTGCAATCTTAATCATAGTCATAATAATAGAAGCAGGTAGTAGTAGTAGTAGTAGTATCAGTAGTGGCACTATTAGTAGTAAATGCATAGGAGAGAAATCATTTTAATCTTTTTTTTAAAGATTTTATTTATTTATTCATGAGAGACACAGAGAGAGAGGCAGAGACACAGGCAGAGGGAGAAGCAGGCTCCAGGCAGGGGGCCTGATGCGGGCCTTGATCGCAGGACTCCGGGATCACGCCTTGAGCAGAAGGCAGACACTCAACCGCTGAGCCACCCAAGCATCTCTCATCTTAATCTTTTAATGGCAAAATGGATACTAATTTAAATTAACTATACTTATTGGCTGACAAAAGTGATACATAAACATTGTAAGAAGTGATATATGAAATCAGGCTATTTATCATAAGATATAATCATAACTTACTGCCTGTTCTCATGCAATTTTTCTTCCTTTGATTACAGAATCAGAAAGAGAAGTAGAATTAGGGCCCATGTCTCTAAATACCAAGTTCAAACTTTCATTCATGAGATCAGATAATTTCTTCATAGTCAATGATTTTCTTTTGTGGCTCAATCCTTTTGTTCCAGTGCTTAGTAAATTTGACACCAAAAGAGTGAAGAGTCTTGCTGTCTATTAATATAGCTGATTTCAGTAAAATTATGGAATTCAGCTTAGAAAACTAAACAAAACAAAACTGAAGAGATAGATCCTTTTGTGAAGCCCATTTTGTCTTTTTAATTTTATTGTGACTGAAATGGGGGGATTCCTGGCACCACATCCACCATGACTTTGTCCAGTTGAGTTTTATTTATTTTTTATTTTTTTTCCAGTTGAGTTTTAAATGACTCACATGATCAGCCTCATACTATAGCTCCTGAGAATGTGTTCTGTGACATAACAGAACTGAATGGTAGGAAGTTCCACTTGATATAATATTCCTGGACTCAATTATTGAGAAAAATATCCTCTGCACAATTTCACCACCATAAAGAAGTCAATGGGAGTCAAAAGCAGAAAAGCATTTGGCAGATGGATGAGGAGAGAGGGTTGTGGGATGGAGTAGGAGGAGCAGTACTGAGAGAACACATGCCAGGCAAGAAAAGGAAGTGGGCCCAGCAAATTTACATCAAAAGAAAAGACTGACTGGAGAGAAAAATATTTTCTCCAAATTAATCTTAGAAAACAGAACTATCAATGCAATCAGTGGAAAATCCTTTTCCTAATTGCTGGTATTCTCTTAGCAAAAAAAGAATTCTCAAGATGCTGACTTTAGTAACATCCAGTACTGTGTTTAATTTTCAGATTAGTAACTTCAAATTAATATGTAATCCATTTAAAACCCACCTCCTTCCAGGTTAATAGGCATAACATGACAAACACTAACTGATGGGGGCACCCAGGTTAGAAGTGGATAAAACAATTAAACTCTTCTATTACATTCTCACTGATACCCACTCATCCCCATCTCTCTTGTCACATTTCCATGGCTATTTTCTTTGAACCTTGAGTCCTCAAGGAATTTAGAAAGTAATGACACAAGAGCAGACATATAGAACCCAAGATAGCTTTTGGGAACCAGCTTCTTTTCTATCCTGCCTGTTCAAGTAGTCAAGGACAGTTTCTCTCCATGAGTATTATAAAGATAAAAGTATCAGATAAAATTCTTAGGGTACCTTTGAGGGGAAGAAAAAAACATCCAAGAAGGAGAGGGATTCACTGTATTATTTCTTCTGCATGCTTTAACTACACATGTTTTAATTCAAAGTTAAGCCATGTTATATTTTATATACATATAATGCTAAAATTTCCAGACTCCAGAAAATTCAGATCCAATGGGTCACATTGCTTTTGGGATAAGACTCAAAATCATTAACATGATGAACAGGACACTGCATGATCTGGCCCCTGTCTGACTTTCCAGATTCACCTCTCACCAGTCTTTTCTGCTTTCTGGTCACACTAGATATTCTGAACTTCTTTAAATGTGCCATGCCTCCTTGTGCTTCAGGGGCCTCCACATGCCACTGTTCTTTGCCTGAATTCTCCTGACTTCTCTTCTGCTCTACTTTATCCTCTTTCTTTTCTACTTACTTTTGAGCCATTGATTAATTTTCACATACTCAGGAAAATCTTCCTTGGTTAATAATCACCCCTCAGACTAGGTTATTTATTTTAAATTCATTTTAAATTCCCATACGATCCAGCACTTTTCTTCTAAAATAGGTATAAACACATACTTAACACTGGTAAACATATAAATATGTTCTTGGCTGAAATGTAAGCTCTATGATGACAGAGACCTTTCATTCATTATCATACCCCTTGGGCCTGCTCTGTGCCCATTGCATTTGGGACCCCTGTGTGCCTTTGTTGAAGCTGTAACTGTGCATGTTACAGCTGAAAATAATGAAACAAACAAACAAACAAACAAACAAAAAAAGAAGTGCCTATCATAGTGAGGCATGACATATCTGGGAGGAGTGGAATAGAAGTATGAACACATACCTGTATTAAAATGGGTAAACAAAGCCCTTCCCAAATGTAAACTAATTTGCTGCCTGCTTGAGTCATCAAAGCAATGCTCCTGAAGAAAAATGTGCATGTCCCCTTCCACACAGCTAAAACAACCCTATATTTCACTTCTCCTCAGTGTTCTTTCCATTCATACTCCATGTTTTCCTCATTTTGTATACATTTTTCTATATTTCATATATATATATTTCTAGTTGAGAAAGGATAGCACCTTTTCCTTCACAGTAGTCAGTGGACTATTAAATAATGCTAACAGTACTGTATAAGGATAACAACCACAGCATGTGTCTTGAAAAAATTAAAAGGCTCCCAGAGTACTTTTATTTTATGTTGTGGGTAGATGGCTGTGATAGTTAAATCCAAGTTGACAAGTGCACTACAAAAGTTAAGAGATTCTCTGGTATTTCATAGATAAGCAAAAATCACGTATCATTCAGAAACTTGCATTCAAAGGGATGAGAAACGGGAAAAGAAATTCCAGTGGTTCATGTACAAATAAAACGCCTGTTTGGGGGGAAAAACATAACTGTTCCAGAAGCATTATTAGGATAAAAACACATTAAAATGTGAAGTAGTGGGGTCCAAGTCCCTGCTCCGCTGTGTCGGGTACACTTGGACCCAAGCTTGAGCTTGTAAATAAACCCTCCTGTGTTTGCATCGGTGTAGGCTCCTTGGTGGTTTCTCGGATTCGCAATCTTGGGCACAACACCCAACTCATAGTTTATGGAGCCTTTCAGTTGACCAAAATAATAAGTGTTCTGAAAAATATAATATCCTCGACCCTTAAATTTTTTTTGCTTGTTTCTGAGTTTGAATACTATGTTATAGGCAAGTTTTTCATTAAAGCTGCAGAGTCACTATGACCAAAAAAAAAAAAATGTGGAGTAGTGGGAGTTAACAGATGGAGATAAGGTCTGTGAGTGGAAGACCAAAGAGTTCAAAATATATGTAAGTAGGAGCATCACTATTATCCTCATGCTGAGTAGGGTGAAGAAGACCTTCTAGGACAGACATCTGAATGCGCAGAAAGGTAGAGCTGAGAGTAGGAGCTTATAGCTGCAACTTTTCTAAATGCCCTAAATTGGAATATGAAATTCAGCAGTAGCTAGAGGACATACACTCCAAACTAAAATGCCAAGACCAAATGGGCAAAGAAAAGGGTTCAAGAAGTGTGTACCAGTGAGAATGTGATAACTGAACCTAATCCGTGAAGACTTTCCTCATACCCCACCCCCAAGTATAGAGTCTCTGCACCTGTGAGACTGCATGTTTCATTCACACAATAATGAGGTTTGGGCGCAAAACACAGTGCCTATAAAGTTCTAAGCTTTAAAATAGTCTTGCTATACATCAAAGACACAATTGTTATTTTCAAATGCAGTTCTAGAAATCTGCTTTTGATAAAACCTTGGTTCTAGTGCTGGACATCTGACTGAACAATGATTTTCAGATCTAGCTCTGTGATGCAGATGCTTTCAGAAATATCATAGCAGCCACAGCTCATTTCTCTTAGAACTACAACAGATGAGTTGTCTTTCTTTTTCCTGTCTCTGCTTTGAAGAAATACAGGGTCTTGACAGTGCAGGTGATCCAAATTTGCTCACTAGTATGCACTTAATTAAGCTTGTTTCACGATTATACCCTTGGCTGCCTGATAGGTATTCCTGGATGCTATGCTAGGCAATATGAGTTTTAAGAAGACTCTATCATTTCTACATTGGAACGTGTAGTGAACTTTTCAAAACAATTGTTTTTTAGAAGCTGTGGGACCAATGCATTTGTTCACTTTGCACTAGAGTCTAAAATGAAATCATAATCACCCTTCTTCCAGCCTCCTAGTTATGAGACTGGAAATTTAGTGTTTAGGTACACAATCTGGAATTAAGATGAAGTGAGCAAACTAGATCCTTGATTTATTCATGTTAATTCAGTAATTATTAGGATCTCAACCCAGAAAAACTCACATTTTCTTATTTATTTGAATATAGCTGACACACACTGTTACATTAATTTTGAATGTACAACAAAGTGATTCATCTTCTCTATACATTATGCTATGCTCACCACAAGTGAAGCTACCATCTGTCACCATACAACACTATTACCATAACATCGAATATATTCCCTGTGCTGTAATTTTTATCCCCGTGACTTATGCATTCTATAATTGGAGGCCTGTATCTCCCATTCCCCTTTACCCATTTGCCCATCCTCACACTTCCTTTTCTCTAGCCACCATCAGTCTCTTTTCAGTATTTATAGGTCTTATTCTGATTTTTGTTGTTGTTGTTGTTGTTAATCATTTGTTTTGTTCTTTAAATTCCACATATAAGTTAAATCATTTGGTATTTGTCTTTCTTTGTCTTATTTCACTTACCATGATACTCTCTAGATCCATTCATGTCATCACAAAAGGCAAGATGTCATCTTTTTTATAACTAATATTCCATTATACATACATACCACATCTTCATCATCCATTCATCTATCTCGATGTAAAAATCATATTTTTAATTTCAGTCCTTAGGTTACATGGCAGAGTACAAGGTAAACTAGAATTAGTTATATATCCATTATATTTTGCTTTGTAACAAAATTGCCAGAACAGAGTGGCTTTAAACAACAGCCATATTGGTGTGAATTACATATTTTGGCTATACTCAGTTGTTGTACTTGCTGGGTTCGGGCCTAGCTATTTTTAGATGAAGCTTGGCTCGGATGACTAAGATGTTTGTGATACCTTGGCTGAGTGTTGTCTCTTCCTACATGCTCTGTTTTCTACTAATAGATCAACTTCTTTTTATCTTAGTGGCAAAATTCCAAGATACATCAAGGCATGATAGATAAGAACAATGAAATGTTGCTTCAATATTTGTAGTAGGGATCATTCCATGGTACTTCAACCTCCAATGAACAAGTCTCTACATGAGTCAGATTTCTATTATCTCATTGGTCAAACAAAGCTAGCCATATCCTAGAGACCCTGTGGTAAGAGACTAACAAGGACATGGACATAGGGAGGCATCAACAAATTGAATGTCTTTACCTCAGCATTCTATCAGAGAATTCTACTTTCAGTTGTTGCTACCCAGCATAACTTTCCTGAAATACACCACTCTATCTTTTGAGGTCTTTGTTTCTTTATTTATAAAACTAAAACTCAGAATAAATAAGTAAATAATTCACCTTTTCTAACTTAAAGTTCTATAAACACATATCTCAAAAACCTCAAAGCCCAGAAGGAAATGGATTTGCTATAGTTTAATGAATATTTATATATGAATGAAATAAAGATAAATAGAACATGAAATGTTATGTAATACTCTTCATTTTTACCCATAAAAATTAATTTTCACCAATGGGTCATTCATTATGCAATGTTACTCTACAAACCAAATAAGAGACAATAAAGCAGTAATGACAAAAATAAGTGTTTATTACAGCTGAACACTATGCTAAAATTTTTTCCTATGATGACTTTCTGGGATTCTTACAACAAATCTAAGAAGTAGACTTCATTACCTCATCTTTAGGAGGTAAAGAAACCAAGGCATAGAGAGAGAGTAAGGTGATGGGGATAGTAAGTTTTTATGCTTAAACTAGTATCTTTCTAATTTTAAAGCCACCATTCTGGAACATCAAGTATGGGACTCTTAATTTGGGCTCATGTCATGATCTTAGGGTTGTGAGATGGAGCCCTCTCTCTTCCTCTCCTTCTGCCCCCACCCCTTGCAAATAAATAAATAACAAACAAATAGCCACTAATCCTATACTTTACCCGGAATGAACTAAACAAAGCACTTGTATTTTCAGTGGACATAAATTCAGGAGATTTTTGCAAATACCAGAAGGAATAATGTATAAGAACAGTGAAGTATTGACTTTTTTTTTCCTGTGGTACTTCTATTTCATTATTTTTATAGCCTTATTGATTTCATTTAATCTGTCAATGTGATGAGAAAAGCTAATCATCACATGATCAGTAGGGTCTATGATATTATATGAAACTCCCTGCCTCCTCCGCTTGGGCAAATATATTAGCATTGACCTTCTGATGTTCAGACCTAGGAAAAGGAATTTTTTGTGAACAGTCAAGTGTCTCTTGTAGGAATAAATGTCTATAAAATGGATATCAAAAGACAAGATAATTTCTAAAATCTGACTACTGGGATTCTACAGACAGTACAGACTCCACTTTCTCCTACCACTCACACACATAGAGACACACATGGCAGTTTCATTAGTCAGTACCCTTGAGCTGGCACTGACTTCATGGCTTTTGCACAGGGGCTAGAATGTTCAGAAAGTACACAATGTGCTCTGCTTGATCCAAGTCCAAATAGAGCTGCTAACATTCAAGGAAGGACAACTTTTGGGTCCATTCTATATATGGCATTATGTTATTAGGTGTAGTGTGATGGATGCCCAGTTAACCCCCTAGCACAAGAGAGACTCCATAAGATTTCATGCAAGGATTTATGGCAAGAAGTGATTCAGTCAATTCCAATACCAGGCTGCAGTATTTTTATAGATGCAGTCATGGCTACTTATAAAACCCATTTAAATCTATAAAGTAAATTACCTTTGCTCCACGTTCATTCTATGACTAACTCTTTTTTTTCCCCATGTAGATAAGCAAGAGAAATCCAGTAATCCTGAAATCGATATGCTAGAACTGGACCCAGAAAGAATATACTCAGTGAATGCTTAACTAAGTGCTCATGCTGCCAATGGAATGTGCACTTTGTGATTTTTTTTTCTAATAACAGTGGGTGCTATCTTTAATTATTTATCCACTCTTGTGTGGTCTTCACTTGCTATTATGTGAAAGTTGCCAATTCCCCATGACAGCAAGGCCACTCTCTCTGTAGAGCTTTAGAGAAGTAGCAGAAACTAAAGAAATCATGTGTCTGTTTTCTGATTGTCTGGGATGAAAAGGCTAGTCTATATACAATCTCATCAATCACATTGACTTCAGTAACATCCAGCCCTTCTACATTAATTGGGCACATTAGTTTTCAAGTTATCTGAATCACTCGAGTGAATATAATATAAAAAAACTATATGTAATAAAGATACAGGTGTTTCAGAGACAAAAAAGGCAGCTTTAATCTTCTCTCTTCAGATTGGCTCTCTTTGCCCAATCAAATCTTATTGTAGAATGGGTTCTGTAGATGGTATGGACACGGGCAGATTTTTAGTCTCCATTCCCAAAGAAAGGACTGTGATTGACTCAGTTTAGGTCTCATACGATGGTAGGTTAATTATGGAGTCTCAGTTTTATTACCACCATGCAAGAGATTCACACTTTCTTCTCACTGCCATGGCCACAGTGTTGGCAGAGTATGCATTTCCCCTGCAACTGTGTTTGAGCTTTGTCGTGTGATTTAGTTTAGCTAACAGAACACTAGAAGTTGTGACACAGGTAGAGTATTGACATGTGTTTGCATATGTGGACTTTTTCTATTTGATTTGATTAAGCACTATGAGAAAAACATACTCCATGTAGGTATTGGATATCATACTTCTGGTTGAGGTCTCTGAACAAACATACGGGAGTAGACATGAACTGAAGCAACAGCCTGAAGCTGAGGCCAGTAGAGATCGTTAAATGCCAGCTAACTTACAGTCCTAAGAGCATAATAATGCTGTTTTAATTTGGGGGTAGCTTGCTATGCCACAATATTGCTGTAACCATTAACCAATAGAGAAATCAGTACCAAAAGTTGCATGCTCCCATAAGAAACTTAAAATGTGTTGCACTGCACTGAGAAAGGACAAGAGGTGGTAAAGAAGCTATTACAGACTAGAAAAATAACAACATATTTGCAACAATGTGAAGACAGAAACATACCCCATAGCCATAAAGCATTGTATAAGAGAATCTCAAGGCAAATATTGAAAAGGTAAGCTACATTTGATAAGGTTCACTAAGGAGTAGATAAGCTCAGTAAAGTACCTCTGGCTTACAAAGACTATTGAAGAGAGATATAAAGAGCCCAAAAATATGAGGCTTGCAATGCGGTACAGTAAAACAGTTTTCAGACATTTAAAAGCTATGGACATTTAAATGCTGTGAACTTTAGAACTAAAACTGAGGGGGGCACTTGACAGGATGAGCACTGGGTGTTATTCTGTATGTTGGCAAATTGAAAGCCAATAAAAAATAAATGTATTATTAAAAAAATTAAAATAATAAAACCAAATCTCTATCATTTCTTATTTGGATTTCTGAATATAGATGCTGCTTATTCTGATTTTTATTTTTATCCCATTATATATTTAAAATAAACATAATATGTATTCATTTAGACTCATATTTTGTAAAGTTGTCCTTTAATCCATGCCTTTAACTCTTCTGTAAATTTCCAAAGAACATGTGTTTCAGTAGGTAATTTCTCCTAATTAGCACATAATATGTAGATCCCATATACTTTTTCAATATCCACACCAAAAGTTAGTTTAGAACATTTGGGGTTGCTCATATTTTTGAGGCAGTTACAAGACCTTTTGAGTATGGCTGATGGAATTTCTACAGTATTTTTGTTGCCTAAGTCACACCTGCAATGGAGTATTCATATTTCCAACTCCCATTTCTTTAAAGTATAATGAGAAATTGGACATGTGAAAAAATTTGAAGGTAAATACATTTTTATTGTTATTTTCAGCTGTCTAGTTCATATATTTCAAAACCTTTATCTTTAGCAACTTGCCTTTATCACACCTTTACTAAGTATATAACAGTTTTTATGCCAACATCCCTATTTTTATACTTTTAAATCAAAACTTTACAATATTAATTTAACCACACAATAAAATAAGTGCATAATTATTGGGGTAGGCATGTTCTAAGATGTTCCACCTCAATTACCACAGTTTCTGGTATTCACATTCTTGTTATACACTCCACTGCAATGTAATCTGATGACTTGCTTACATCCATAAAATAAGGCAGAGATGGGATGTCACTTTCATGATTAGCTTACACAAGATGTTAACTTGTATTGTGCTATGAGAATCTCTTTGCTGCCTATTAGGCTTTTATACTTTGATGAAGCAAGTTTCCATGTTGTAGAAGTTCACATGGCTAAGTACTTAAGAAAGCCTCCATCCAACAGTCAGTAGGAACTGAGGCTCTTAGTCCAACAATCCTTAAGGTACTGAATTCTACCAATAATCCAATGACCTTTGAAGTAGATCTGTCTCCAGTCAAGCTTTTAGATGAGATACCAGACTTAGCTAACACCTTTACTTGCAGCCTGGTGAGAGACTGAAACAGAGGATGCAGCTAAGCCATGCCCAGACTCCTTGCATCCAGAAAGTATAGGATAATAACACTGTGATTTTTTTAATATTTTATTTATTTATTTGACTGAGAGAAAGAGAGAGAGCCAGAGACCACAAGTGGGGAGAACATCAGAGGGAAAGGGAGAAACAGGCTCCCCATTGAGCAGGGAGCCTATTGTAGGGCTCTAACCTAGGACCCTGCAATCATTACCTAAGCCAGATACAGATACTTAACCAACTGAGCCACGCAGGTGTCCCTAAATTTGTGATTTTTAAGCTAGTAACCGCAATAATAACAAGAATACAGAGCATTGCTGTTAAGACTAAGAACCAGGGCAAAGACATAATCTAGGATGTGGCTGTCATATTTTGCATGCTTCTTTTGCATACTTCTGAAAGCATTAAGATGGCACCTTGTAGATCCCTTTAGCTGGACAAATGTATCAAGTAGACATTAGATATATTGAAGATATGGTCTTACAGAATCCTAATACACATACAGTCTAGAGAGGCATATCTGAACATAACAGTGATTGTGGCTTTTGGCACAAAGAATAGACTTAAATTATTGTACAAATATAAACTGATTCAAGTCTTTAAAAAACATGTAAAAATAGAACTGAGTAACTCCAAAATATAATTGGAAATGAGCTACAAATAACAGATTACTCAAAAATTTCTCCCAGGCATACTCACTTCTCAAAGTTTATCCTGTGTCTGTGCTGCCGGCGAAACCTGGTACACTGTTTGCTTCAGTGGGATTCCAATTCCTGGGCACCTTGTCATTGCTACCATTGATACCTTGCATGATTCCTGCTTCTACCAGGCTTAAATAGATACAGCAGAAAGCAGCATGCTTATGTTACAAGCTGCCAAGAAAGAGATTGTTATAAGAAAGAAGATAGGATGACTCATCATTTAATAGTGTTCATGTAAATTGCTTGGTGCTCTACATAGAGCTTTAAATAAATACTGAGTTTTGATCATGAATGTGAAAAGAAAAGGAAATGTAATCATCTTTTTCTCCCCTTCAATCATTAAATTTAGAAAATATGAAAAAAATAAAAAAAATAAATTTAGAAAATATGGCATCACTGAGAACAGTCTCATCAATGCTTAATGTTTCCAGATCCTTCACTGTTCATAAAGTTGCTGCCCTGATCTACTGATCACAGTAGAGTTAACCATATAGAATGGCCAACCAGGCAGCTGTGACATTTGTGCTCCCACAAAATGCTGCCTGAAAGCTCAGTCTTTGTAATTTAGACCCACAAAAGGTTCTTCAAACTTTAGATGTTCACAAGTCTTTGCAGATTTAGCCCACAAACTCCAAGTGGCTGTCAGTGTGCAAATCTTAGTGTAGGTAAGAGATGCTTTTCTTTGAGGGAGAGAAAAGGGCAAAGTGAGAAACTAGACTTGGAAGCACGAGGTATATTCTCTGAAACTGTCATTTATAGGCAAAGCACAGACATTGTTGGTTTTGTTTCCACCTGTAAAGTGGGCTAATGGAATAGGAAACAAATGGTTTCACGTTAAACACAAATGAGGAGTTTTCTTTTAATTTCTGCTTCTCATAGTTCATGTCCAATCATTCAATACTCCACAGTTTATGCTGTTAATGGAATCTGTGATACAATCTCTCTTTGACTTGAGTCAGTATCAAATTGGATCAGAACAAAACACCTTCAAAGCATTCATCAGAAAGAAAGAAGGAGGGGACAAACCTAGGTAGATACAGTTGGGTATGGACTACATTGCACACATTTCAAAAAAAGAAACCTAACCACCCAATCCCCACCACACCCCTTGCCCATAGACTTGCCGTACTCTGAGGGAACTTCGGGGCAAATCTGTGAACAGGCTTCCTCTTTCTCGCTTTCCACAAAGTAGAATTAAACTCTCATTTTGCTCCTTTTTCAGGCCTCTTAAAATTTCTCTTCTATACATTGTCTTCTCCCTTTGTGTGTGTGTGTGTGTATAAAATCTCTGTCATAGCAGAAGGAATCAGCATACTTGAGTTTGCATTTCAAGTCTTACAATTTATTCCAAGTTGTAGAACTTTATTCACTTGCATAATATTTGCAAATCATATATATGTTTAGGGGTTACTATCCAAAATATACAAAGAACTCATACAACATAATTAGCAAAAAAAAAAAAAAAGACTAAAAAAATGGACAGGGGATCTGTATAGACATTTTTCCAAAGAAAAAATATAGATGGCAAACACATACATAAAGGATGCTTAACATCACTAAGCATCAGGGAAATCAAAATCAAAACCACAATGAGGTATCACATCATACTTGTTAGAATGACTACTGTCAAGAAGACATAAACAGCCTTGGTGAGGATGTGGATAAAAGAGAACCCTTGAGCACTGTTGGTGGGAATGTAAATTAATGTAGTTACTATGGGAAACAGTATGGAGGTTTCTTTAAAAAGTTCTTAAAATAGAACTACCATATGACTGAGTAATTCCATTTCTGGGTATTTATCTGAAGAAAATGAAAACACCAACACAAAAACATATACACCCCATGTTCATTGCAGCATTATTTACATTAGCTAAGATATGAAAACAGCCTAAGTATCCATCAATGAATGAGTGCATAAGGAGTATACAATATATAAAAAAATCAGCCATAAAAAAGAATTTAATCTTGCTGATTGCTGAAACATGAAAGGACCTGGAGGGCATTACACTAAAGTGAAATAAGAAACCAAACTTACATATATAGAGAACAGATTGATTGTTGCCAGAAGCAGGAGATGGAGGTGGGGAAATGGGAAAAGAGAGTCCAAAGGTACAAACTTCCAGTTATAAAATACATAAGTCATGGGGATATAATATACACCATGGTGACTGGAGTTAATAATACTGTGTTGCATATTTGAAAGTCATGAAGAGAGTAAGTCTTAAAAGTTCTCATTGCACAAAAACAAAACCCACAAATAACCCAGTCAAGAAATGGGCAGAAGACATGAACAGACATTTCTCCAAAGAAGACATACAAATGGCCAACAGACACATTAAAAAAAAATGCTCAACATCATTCGGCATCTGGGAAATACAAATCAAAACACAATGAGATACTGTCTCACACCAGTCAAAATGGCTAAAATTAGTAAGTCAGGAAACAACAGATGTTGGTGAGAATGCAGAGAAAGGGAAACCCTGTTAACACTGTTGGTGGGAATATAAGGTAGTATAGCCGCTCTGGAAAATGGTATGGAAGTTCCTCAAAAAGTTAAAAATAGAGCTACCCTACCACCTAGCAATTGCACTACTGGGTATTTACCCAAAGGATGCAACTGTGATCTGAAGGAGCACCTGCACCCCAATGTTTATATCATCAGTGTCCACGATAGCTAAACTATGGAAAGAGTCCAGATGTCCATCAACAGATGAATGGATAAAGAAGGTGTGGAGTGTGTGTATACTAACAAAAAGGATAAAATCTTACCATTTGCAATGACATGGATGGAACTGGAAGGCATTATTCTAAGCCAAATAAGTCAATCAGAGAAAGATAATTATCATATGACTTCACTCATATGTGGAATTTAAGAACAAAGCAGAGTATTATAGGGGGGGGAGGGAGGGAAAAATAAAATAAGGTGAAATTACAGAGAAAAGTTAACCATAAGAGACTCAACTACAGGAAACAAACTGAGGGTTGTTGGAGGGGAGCTGGGTGGGGGGGATGGCATAACTGAGTATAGACATTAAGGAAGGCATGTAATGTAATACATAACTGGGTGTTGTATGCAAATGATGAATAACTGGACTCTACATCTGAAACTGATGATACACTAGACATTAATTGAATTTAAATAAAATACAGTAATAAAAAAGTACTCATTGCAAGAAAACCATTTTGTAGTTTTTTATAAAGACGGGTAGTAATATTTCCCCTAGAATTGTGGGGATCATTTCAAAGTGCATACAGATATTGAATCATTAGGTTGTACATCTAAAACTGATTATAATGTTATGTATCAATTATACCTTGATTTACAAGAAAAGAATGGGGGAAAAGTAACTTCACTTCCATTCATTTTAGTAAATAAAATTATTTAATTACATTTAAATTCAATTCTAGTGCACTTCTTTTCAGTAGATAAGGAATCTTGTTAAGAATTCTTCGAACATCATGCCCTAACATATTTTTCCCCATGAGAAGTTTCAGTATGAACTAATAATGTAGCTTATACTTCAGGGCCACTCACAACAGCGCTCTTCCAAGGCCTCTTATTTTCTCATTCTAAAGAATTATCTACTTTTATTTTTACCTAGTTTTGTATTCATAGTTTTGTGGGTTTATCTTAAAAGAGTTCCTCGAATTTTTAATATTTGGGCCCTACCTTGTCTTGGATCCTTCTAAGCCTCATGTTTACATAATATCTTGACTTAGATAGACTGACAGAAATCTAGAAATGCCACAATAACTCTGCTCCAATAATTTCTCCCCTCCTCCAAGCTTCCTAACTCACCTGAATGCCTTTGGAAATATAGAGTGGAAGTCATCACAAGCAGAGAAAATTAGGCATCCATGCTGGAAATTTGTCAGCATCAAAATATTGGAGTGTAGATTAGAGCAGAAGCATGAAGATAGTGTATGTTCTCATTCATTTGGGGAATATAAATAATAGTGAAAGGGAATATAAAGGAAGGGAGAAGAAATGTGTGGGAAATATCAGGAAGGGAGACAGAACATAAAGACTCCTAACTCGGGGAAACGAACTAGGGGTGGTGGAAGGGGGGAGGAGGGCGGGTGTTGGAGGGGAATGGGTGACGGGCACTGAGGTGGACACTTGACGGGATGAGCACTGGGTGTTTTTCTGTATGTTGGTAAATTGAACACCAATAAAAATTAATTTAAAAAAAAAAAGAATTCTGGGGAAAAAGCAATTTAAGATTAATATCTTAGCAGTGTTGTGAAGCCTGACATAGTCCTTTACCCTAATTCTATGGTGGAAATTAAGTAGAAAAATTAGGACTTAAAAGAACAAATAAATAATTTACTACCCAGGATGATTGGAGACATTGAAAATGAGCTGTAAAGCAGAACACATAGATCAATTACTTGTTTTTTTTTTTTCTTAGCCATCAACAGAAAACTAGAATTGTGGATTCTTTTCTATCTTAAAAAGCTATCCATAAAGAAGAGTTGACACATAGTCAAATCTGAAATGAAATTTGACAGCAAAAAAAAAAAAAAAAAAGAATCTATCAATTTTAAATGGAGGGAAGAGGCAAGAGGAGCGGTTACATGATGCCCCATAAGAAGTGATGGCATTTAAGAATAGAAGCAGAATCATTTTAAAAATACCTCTGGCTGTTGTGGGCTATAATTGATTCTTAAATCTTTCACTGTCTGTGAGCCAAACTCTAACATATCTTATTATCTAATTAATAATTCACCATAATGCCCATTTTTTGTGAGTGAATTCTATCATTGCAATTATCTGGATAAACAGCAGGTGACCTGACAATTTCTACAACCTACTCTATGCATTCTCATGGATTTTCAATTTTCTTTATAAATACTCTAAAATATTTTAGAAGAATTGTGGTTACACTTCCTATTAGTTTGGAAGATCTTAAGAAAATGAACTAAACTCTATTTCCTTTACCACCTCAATAATTCTATTCAGTTTGATTCTATAAAAACTTGTTGAGCATGAATTATCTTATGATTCTTTTACATTGCTGTATTGAATATTTATATATCTCTTATAATGGTGTTTAACTTTTTCATATATTCTGTGACTTCTCAGTTTGATGGTTCTTTTAATGAAGCTATTATAAAATATTTGCAAATGTTAGAGACTTCCAGAAATGTGTGTATATATATATATATATACTTAATGACTTATTATATACTTAATATATATATACTTAATAAGTATAATGACTTATACTTATATGATATATATATGTATGTGTATATATATATATATATATATATATATATATACACATAGTGCTTACTCTACATCCATACAAAATGATGCAATGGGAAATCTGAATAAGTAGAAGACTCAAAGCATGACTTCATAGAAAATGCCAGCATAAATCCTGTAAAAACAGTGTTGATGCATATAAATGGTTTTATTCCATGTAATGCAGAAAGAAAACCAAAAAAAAAAAAAAAAAACAGAAGATAAGCATGTCCCTTTGTCTCATTTTTCCCGATTTATTCACTACAATTTGAATAATGACAAAAAATATTGAATATTACATTGCACTATGGAGACAACACTAACCCAGCTCAACATATCTCAGGGACTAAAATTAAAGGTAGCTTATATGGATAGCTAGAAAGCAGGGCTATTCCTAGCCAAAATATCTTGAAAAGAGACTGTGGCTATATTTCAAATGCAGGGCCTTGGAAATTAAAGTGAACACAACTTTTAAAAACTGCGCTGTCTCTTCCACCTTAAAGCAGCAGCTTCTTGGCTCAACTAGCCCAAGCATAAACCAGGTATTAGGAATATCCTGTACACTAACTACAAAGGCAAGACCACTGGTCCTCTGGAGACAACTACACTTGTTCATGTAGTTACAGAATATTTAGCAAAACATCTGTAGTAACATGGAAAGGAGGATATCTATCCAATTGCTCTTGGATCTGGGAAAGGAAATTTGCAGCCAGATTTCAAAAGTGCCAACTGGTTTCTTCAAGCTCCTTATAATGGGGTTTGAGTATACAGAAATGAGATACGAAGCAAAACAAGCCAAAAACAAAATAAAATAAAACAAAACCCCCAAACCTGCTAAGTTTTAAAGAAAAAAAATTATAGGAAAATAAAGAAGCCAAGAATATGTTGGTTTGAAAGTAAAATTGTTTCTCATCTGTAGCCTCAGTAGGTTATCAAGGATTCTGAAATTAAGAAATTAAGGAAAAATCATTTAAAATGTCTATAGTAAAGATTGAATTCAGTGGAGAAATAGTTAATACTCAGATATTCCAATGGGATAGGGAATGAGAGAAAAAAATGCCTCTTAGCCCTAACCCTGTTAAGTCTTTTACTAGATAGCCAAGCCATTGGAAGAAGGTAAGGAAAAATACTTAATGACATCTAGACTTTGAAGAAAAACATCAAGCTGTTATTATTTGTAGATGACTTATTTATGTAGAACATAAAAACTATTACAGAAATATAAAATTAATATGCCCTTTACAAATTTGTTAGATATAAGATCAATATACCAAAATACTGGATTTCTATGTTATATTAAAATAAAAGTGAAATTTAAAAATTGCTACTAATAATAGCATCAAAAGCATCTAAGAATACTTTTTTAAAAGGCATGCAAGATTACTGAATTGAAAACTATAAAATTCTATTAAGATACATTATTAAAGTCTTAAATGTAAATATCACTTTTTTCTTCTCAAAGGCATCTATTAAATATAGTAACATAATCCAAAACATGTATTTTTCACTTTGTTCTCACTTAAAAAATTGTTAGATTTCTTACAAAATCTATTTAAAAGCATACTAAAAAAAGTGTATGAATATTTTATATTTTGCAGATTGATTTCACAACTGAATAATGATTTACAACATAATAACTAGCTTTGTAGGATGAATAGAAGTAATATGTTCACTATGTTGAGCTTACTAATATTTCTTTAAGAGGCAACAAAATCCTAAACCCAGAGGAAAAGAAAATAAACTATAATGTGTAAAATTAATACCTTTGTTTATCAAAGGACATCAATGA
Organism: Vulpes vulpes; assembly: GCF_048418805.1. NCBI lineage: Eukaryota > Metazoa > Chordata > Mammalia > Carnivora > Canidae > Vulpes > Vulpes vulpes. The sequence continues at coordinate 97,136,137 of NC_132794.1, forward strand.
CAGTGAAATGGCAATCCCCAAGTTTGAAAGATGGTGTTTTCATTTTTTTTTAAAGATGGTGTCTTCAAATGCATGTATCTGACAGAGGACTTGTATTCTAAATCTATAAACAATAGCTATAATTCAATGAGATTATGTTAAAATAGACAATACTAGAAAAATGAAAAAAAAACTCATTGAACAGACATTTTATAAAGGAAGATACCTGAATAATGAATAAAATTCTGAAAAAAAATCACTATTTCTTATTTCATCAGAAAAAGTAAAATTGAAGTTAATCAGTTTAATATGAACAGTGGTTCGCAAATGTAACATTGAGAGATAAAGGACAAAAACAGGCATAACCAACCTATGCCCTTACACATCAGGATAATAGTTATTTTTGATGGCATAGAGTGTTATAGAGCAAAATACAGTCTTCTTTAGGGTTTGATCGCATTTAATTTCTTGAGCTCAGTGCTGATTATATAGGATTAGTCACTTTCTAAAATCTCTTGTGTTGTAAATCTATGTTATATACCCTCCTCCATATTTAAACTATATGTTCCATAGCTTTGGAAAATCTCTCCAAGCTTGGTCAAACTGCTTTCACTGTGCAGTCTCTCTATATCCCTCCTGCCTCTGCTTCCAGCTCATCAGCTTTTTCTCTGCCTTTCATATATCATCTGGGAGACTTTCTATCTCTTACTTTCTCTCCTTCATCCTCTCTCTCTCCCCCTCTCTCTCCCTACTCTGCCATTTCACTCTGTAGCACAGGCCTTTTGTAGCTTCCTTCCTAAATTTTTTTGTAATACTTCTCTCTTCATCTTAACAAATATTGAAAAGAAACTCCTGTTCCTTGTATCTCTTAGTTTCTCCACATATTCTCCTGTTTTTACATATTCTGTCTTTTTCAATAGGAAAATATGGAATTACATGGAGAAAAAAATCTGGACCCTACCCAGATTTTCAGGACATTTATAATGAAATATTTAGAAGCAAGTATTGTTGGGAGGGCCAAAGACCTAATTAACCATCACAAATTCATTGAGACCATGATTCTTCTGGCTGCTGGTGGAGGCAGAAGCCTATGACCACTGCTTCTACTCTGCAATCTACGCACTATACCTATTTCTTTTATTTTTATTTTTATTTTTAGAAAGATCTTTTTTTTTTAATTTTTTTTTTTTATTTATTTATGATAGTCACAGAGAGAGAGAGAGAGAGACAGAGACACAGGCAGAGGGAGAAGCGGGCTCCATGCACCGGCAGCCCGACGTGGGATTCGATCCGGGGTCTCCAGGATCGCGCCCTGGGCCAAAGGCAGGCACCAAACCGCTGCGCCACCCAGGGATCCCTGTACCTATTTCTTTAGGTACAACTTTTGGAAATGCATCTAGAGGAAGGCTGTTTATATTTATAAAGGTTGGGAAGGAGAGAAATGAACTGCAGGGAATAGATCTTGTCCCTATCCTTGTCATCACCATGCTAACTTGAGAACCCCACATCCTTCCATATGCATCGGTTTCTTCACAGTCTTTGAAAGATACATCTAATTTGCATGGCCTCTGCTAGTTCAATTCATCTCAGGAAAACAATTTATTAATGATACAATTTGTAATCCCCAAATGGCCTGGATGACACTGCACTGACTGAATGTTATTTAAAAGCATGATTCAGGGGAGAAAATGCCATATATTATGTCTTCCTGGCCATTTTAATTTCCTTTTATTGCATCTTGGCAGGAGCCTAATAGCTATACATTAAATAAAAATAAGACATTACACATCATGTATTAATTACTACAGTGTTAAGAAATACTGTCTCTGCTCTCAGAGATAGCAAATTTAAATAAATGGAATTTTAAAATATCACTTGCCAATTTTCCTTCATTCAGAATGCAAATTATAAATATATTTCCTTGTTTTCCTAAGAGGGCAACTATTATTTGGATGGGGCATTGCTAACCTCCTGCCAGAGAATCAGGATAATTCTGGGACATACGAATTATTTAAAGGTTTCTACCATCACTTTCATCTCTAACTTCGGCAGTTACTCTTTTTAGATTCTGGCAGGAAAAGTGAAGCAGTTAAGTGGCTTTTTCAGTTCCCATTGTCATTTTCCCATCTGCCTTGTCTTTCTGCAAATGCTCTCTCCATTCCTTCTGTATTACGTGCTGTAGGCTAGGGGCCCTAATAGCACAGAGGTTAGTTCCCAGAACTTTGAATCAAACTTCTTGAGTATTTTCCCTAGCTTTATTAAAGTATAACTGACAAATAAGAACTGTATCTATTTAAGGTATACAGTGTGGATATACTTCACACTGTGAAGTGATTACCACAAACAAGCTAATTAACACATCTATCACTTCACATAGACACAATTTTTGTATGTGATGAGAACATGTAATATCTACTCTCAGGAAATTTCATACCTATAATACAATATTATTAACTATAGTCACCATGCTGTACATTCGACCCATAGAGCTTATTTATCTTACAACTAAAAGTTTGCACCCTTTGACCAACATCTCCTGTTCTCTCCCTTTCCACTCCAACCCCTGGTAATCATCATTCTATTCTGCTTCTGTGAGTTAAACTTTTTTAGATTCCATATAAGTGAAATCATAGAATACTTAACCTTTCTATGTCTGGCTTATTTCCTTTGGCATGCTATCCTCCAGGTGCATCCAGCTGTCACAAATGGCAAGATTTCCTTCTTTTTTATAGCGGAACGATACTCTATATCTTATATATATTCCACTTCTTTATCCATCCCTACATGACTTTAAGTCTTAATTCACCTACTTACTCTAGGACCACATGATTCTTCTCTTAACTTCCATTTGTTTATCTGTAAAAGAGGGTTAAACATAGCTACAAAACCAAAAGTGTTCTGTGCGTACTAAATGCACAATACAGATAAGTGCTTAAAAATACTATCAAGCATTCTATTATTAATTTATTGCAGAACCATCTTTCTTGAATTAAGCAGAACCCCCTGAAAAAAAAAGCAGAACCCCCTGACCTCATGTATCTAATCTCCTTCCACTTTACCAGAGCATCATATGTAATTTTAAATGCAGTGTGAGAAAGCTTTGATGAAACTGGGGTTGATGCTTTTTCTTTGTTGAATCCAGATGTCCCAGGAAGATCTCCCTGATTCTCATGATGCAGAAAAAGCTAATTTAATCAACACCAACTGGAGATCTAAAAACTTCTCTAAGGTTTTTATTCTATATCCATGGGACTTGTGGGTTTTGTTTGTTTTTTGGGGTTTTTTTTGTTTCTTTTTTACAGATTTTATTTATTTATTCATAGAGAGGCAGAGATGTAGAGGGAGAAGCACGCTCCTCACAGGGAGCCCAACACAGGACTCGATCCCCAGATCTGGGATCATGCCCTGAGCCAAAGGCAGGCACTCAACCGGCATCTTTGCAGACTAATGTTTTTAATGAGTGCTCTTAAAATCCTTTCAAGGAGAATGAATAATCAAGACTATATTTATATATAATACTTAAGGGTTACTTGTATTTTCCTTCCCATCCCTAAGTGTATTCTAATATTAGTTGAGATTTTATATCTGACCAACTGATTATTTAGACATTATTGCTTAATAATATTGGTTAAAATATTTTTATTTTATCTATAAAATATTGATAATTTTTATTTACATGGTATTTCCCTGAATGTATTATTACTAATCTTATCAGAGCCATTCAGAGTAACAATTGCCATCCTTTTAAATATGCTGAAATTTATTTTATTGCCTAGAATTATTGTCTATTCAAATCAAAGTATCTTGCATACTTAAAAAAAAAGCATTATACTCTGCAAATGGAAATACTATTTTATAAGTGAAAATTAGATCAAATTGGTTTTTCAAATCCTCCACTGAAGTTTTTGTTTGATGTCTGCCAATTGCTGTGAGAAAGGCTTAAAATTTTCAGATATGACTGGAAATTTTTTTTGTTACTTTAATTTCCTCAATTTTAGATTTATGCATTTTGTAGATTTCTTTTATTTGTTTGTTTTATATTTCTTATAAAGCACATGTATATGCAGTTAAACTTTTAGGATGAATGTTGTCCTTTTAATTGTGAAATGACTATATCTTAGGTAATACTATTTATCTTGAAATCACATATATCTGTTGTTAATAAAAACACTTCAGCCTTCAGTTTTTCTTCCTTAACTTTTAAACCTATTTATATTTTATATTTATATGTGTACCTTCTAGATAGCATGTAGTTGAGCTGCATGTGTGCTTTAATATAATGTCAATCTGTGCTTTAATTGGAATGTATAATGTTAAATTTGAGCATAACTACTACATAGTTATGTTTTGGTATATGATTTAATTAACTATTTCCAGAATGCCTCTCATTTTTGGTTATTTTATCTCTCTAATCCATTTCCTGCTATCTTCTGTATTTTTTTAAAGATTTTATTTATTTATTTTAGAGAGAGAAACAGTAAGTGGGGGAGCAGGAGGAAGAGGCAGAGGGAGAGGGGAACCCGACTCCCTGCTGAGTGAGAAGCCTCACATGGGGGTGGATCTCAGGACCCTGAGATCATGACCCAAGCCTGAACCAAGAGTCAGACACTTAATGGCTGTCTCACCCATTGTGTCTTTGAATATTTTTATTATACTATTGTATGTATTTTTATATACTTTAAAATTTTAATTCCAGTACATTCAACACACAGTGTTATATTAGTTTTAGGCATATGGTGTGATTCAACAATTCTGTACATTTCTCAGTGCTCATTATGACAAGTGTCCTCTTAATATCCTTCACCTATTTCACCCATTTCCCCACCCAAGTCCTCTCTGGTAACCATCAGTTTGTTCTCTGTAGTTAAGAGTCCATGTTTTTGGTTTGTCTCTCTCTCTTTCTCTTTTTTTTTAAATTGTTTTGTTTCTTAAATTCTACATATGAGTGAAATCATAGGTATTTGTCTTTCTCTGAATGACTTTTTCATTTAGCATTATAGTCTCTAGATCCATCCATGTACTTGCAAATGGCAAGATTTCTTTTTTATGGCCAAGTAATATAAGATAGATAGATAGATAGATAGATAGATAGATAGATAGATAGATAAATATAGATGTAGATCACCTTTTCTTTATCCATCCATCAATCGATGGATACTTGGGCTGCTTCCATATCGTCACTATTGTAGATAATGCTGCTATAAATATAGTGATGTGTGTATCCCTTTGAATTAGTGTTTTTGTATCCTTTCGGTAAATACCCAGTAGTGTGATTACTGGACATTAGAGTAGTTCTATTTTTAACTTTTTGAGGAACCTCCATTTTGTTTTCTATAGTAGCTACAACAGTTTGCATTCCCAACGGTGCATTTTTCCACATCCTTGCCAACACCTTTTGTATATTCTTTTGTTGATATTCAGCCATTCTGACAGGTGTGAGGTCATATCTCACTGTGGTTTTGGTTTGATGTAAGTTTTCTTGTTTCTTTTGCTGTACAGAGTTTTTATTTTGATGCAGTCCCACTAATTTATCTTTGCTTTTCTTTCCCTTGCCTCTGAAGCTATTTCTAGAAAAAAGTTGCTACAGCTGATATCAAAGAAATTAGTGCCTGTGTTCTCTTCTAGGATTTTAATGGTTTTCTATCTCATATTTAGGTCTTTAATCCATTTTGAATCTATTTTTGTGTATAGTGTACAAAAGTGGTCCAGTTTCATTCTTTTTGCATTTTTTTGCATGTTGCAACAAATGCAACACCACTTTTGTTGATGAGGCTGTCCTATTCTCATTGGATGTTCTTTCCTGTTTTGTCAAAGATTAGTTAATAATGCAATTGTGGGTTTATTTTTGGGTTTTCTATTCTGTTCCATTGATCTATGTGTCCATTTTTGTGCCAGTACTATCCTGTTTTGATTACTGTAGCTTTGCAGTATATCTTGAAATTTGGGCTTGTGATCCAGCTTTGTTCTTTTTCAGGATTGCTTTTGATATTCAGGATCTTTTGTGATTCCAAATACAGATTTTGGTATTGTTTGTTCTTTGGTGAAGAATGCTTTTTGTATTTTAATAGAGATTACATTCGATTTACATGATCTATTTGATTGCTTTGGATAGAATGCACATTTTAACATTTTTTTCTTTGAATCCATGAGCATGTAATATCTTTCCATTTATTTGTGTTGTCCTCAATTTCTTTCATCAGTGTTTTAGTTTTCAGAGAACAAATCTTTCCCCTCTTTGGTTAAATTTATCCCTAAGTATTTTATTGTTTTTGATGTAATTGTAAATGGGATCACTTCTTAAATTCTCTCTTTCTGGTCCTTCACTATTAGTGTAGAGTAATGTAACAGATTTCTGTACATTGATTTTGCATTCTGTGATTTTACTGAATTCATTTATAACTTCTAGTAGCTTTTTGGTGGAGGGTTTTCCACATATAATATCATGTCATCTGCAAATAGTGAAAGTTTTACTTATTCATTACCTATTTGGATTCCTTTTATTGTTTTCTCTTGTCTGATTGCTGTGGCCTAGAACTTCCAATACTATGCTGAATGAAAGTGGTGAAATTGGACATCCTTGTCTTTTTCCTGGACTTAGTGGAGAATTTCTCAGTTTTTTTTTTTTACCATTCAATGTGATGTTACCTATGGGTTTTTTCATATGTGGCCTTTATTATGTTGAAGTATGTTCCCTCTAAACTTACTGTGTTGAAGGTTTTTATCATGAATTCTGTTGTGCTGTGTTAAGTGCTTTTTCTCCATCTATTGAAATGATCATATGTTCTTTACCTTTTCTCTTCTTGATGGATGTATCACATTAATTGATTTGTGAATAGTGAACCATAACTGCACCCTTGAAATAAATTCCATTTTGGTGAAAAATTTCTTTTAATGTTTTGTAGGATTCAGTTTGCTAGTATTTTGGTTTTTTTTTTTGTTTGTTTGTTTGTTTTGTTTTGTTTTAGTCTGCTAGTATTTTGTTGAGGATTTTTTGCATCTCTGTTCATCAGTTACTGGCCTATAGTTGTCTTTTTTTTTTTTTTTTTTTTTTTGTAATGTCTTTATCTGCTTTTGGTATCAGGGTAATGCTGGATTCATAGAATAAATTTGGAAGCTTTCTTTTCTCTTCTATTTTGTGAAATAACTTTGAAAAGGATAGGTATTAACTCTTCTTTAAATGTTTAGTAGAAATTCACATGTGAAGCTGTCTTGTCTTGTCTTTTGTTTGTTGGGAAGCTTTTTCCTTTTTAAAGATTTTATTTATTTATTTGAGAGAGAGAGCAGAGTGAGAGAAAATGCATGAGCAGGGGGGAGAGGCAAAAGGAGAGGGAGGAAAAGTAGGCTCTCTGCCATGCAAGTAGCTGGATGCAGGGCTCAATACCAGGACTCTGGGATCATGACTTGAGCTGAAGACAGGTGGTTAACCACTGAGACACCCAAGGTGTTCTGTCTCCATTTATTTTTAAATTTCCTCTTTGATTTCTTGGTTGACCCATTTATTGCGTAGTACCATGTTATTTAACATCCATGCATTTGTGCTCTTTTCAGATTTGTTTTGTGACTGATTTCTAGTTTCATACTGTTGTGGTCAGAAAAAATGCATGGTATAACTTGAATCTTTTTGAATTTGTTGAGACTTGTTTTGTGTCCTAATATGTGATCTATTCTGGAGAATGTGCTATGTGTACTTTGAGAGAATGTGCATTCGCTGTTTTAGAACAGTATGTTTTGAATACATCTGTTAGATTCATCTGGTCCAACGTGTTATTCAAAGCCACTGTTTCCTTGTTGATTTTCTATTTGGATAAGCAATCCATTGACGTATGTGAGTGTTAAAGTCACCTACTATTATTGTATTACTATTATTAATTACTATTGTATTATTATTATTGTATTGTATTACTTCCTTTATTTGTTATTTACTGCTTTATATATTTGAGTCTTCCTACGTTGGGTACATGAATATTTACAATTGTTAAATCTTCTTGTTTGTTCCATTTATGATTTTATAATGTCCTTCTTTGTTTCTTGTTACAATCTTCATTTTAAAGTCTATTTTATATGATGCAAATATTGCTGTCCCAGCTCTTTTCACTTCCATTTGCATAATAATGCTTTTCCATTTCTTTACTTTCAATCTGCTTGTCTTTAGTTGAAACGAGTCTCTTATGTGCAGCATAGAGATGGATCTTGTGTTTTTATCCATTCCATCACTCTATGTCTTTTGAGTGGATCATTTTATCAACTTGTATTCAAACTAATTATTGATAGGTATGTATTTATTGCCATCTAGTCACTTGTTTTATTATTTTTTAGTAGTACTTCTCTATTCCTTTCTTCTTTCTCATTTCTTTCACAGTTTGCTGCCTTTATTTAGTAATATATTTGGATTCCTTTCTATTTATTTTTTGTATATATATTACCAATTTTTGATCTTTGATTATTATCCTTAAGTTTGTACGTAACATTTTATGCATAGAGCAGTCTATAGTAAGTTGATAGTCACTTAAACATCAGAACTCAATTTTTGCTCCTCTCCCCCCATGTTTTAGGTAATGGTGTCACATTTTACATACATTTATTATGTGAATCCCTTGACTACTTTTTTAGATGTACTTAATTTTACTGCTTTTGTGCTTTCTACTTTTCTTACTCCTGCTTTCACTCCTTCCTCTTCCCTCAAAGAGTCCCTTTTAACATTTCTTGTAGGGCTCTTTTAGTGACCGTGGATTTTCACTTTTGTTTGTCTGGGAAACTCTTTGCCTTTCCTTCTATTCTGAATGATATCCTTGTTGGATGGACTATTCTTGGCTACAGTATTTTCCTTTCAGCACATTGAATTTATCATGCCATTTTCTTCTGACTTGGAAAGTTTCTGCTGAAAAATTAGCCCATAGCCCTTTATGGTTTCCCTTGTATGTAATTGTTTTATTTTTCTCTTGTTGCTTTTAAAATTCTCTCTTTATAACTACTTTTGTTTTTCTTTTTGCCATTTCAATGACTATGTACCTCTATGTAACCCTCCCTGTTTCCTTTCCTAGATCAGGAAGTTTTTTATCTACTATTTCTTCAAATAAATTTTGTATTCTCTTTTCTCTATCTTCTCTTTTTGTGATTCCTGTAATGCAAATGTTATTATGCTTGATGGTGTTTTGGCTGGGTTCCCTACATCTAATTTCATTTTTTATCATTTTTTTCTCTTTCTTGTTCAGTTTGCTTTCTTTCTACTATCTTGTTCTTCAGCTCACTGATCTGTTCTTCTACTTCCTATTGCTACTATTTGTTCCATGTAGTATATTCCTAATTTCAGTTATCAAGTTCTTCATCTCTGACTGGTTCTTTTTTATGTTTTCAATCTCTTTGTTAAGGTTCACACTGAGGCTCTCCACTCTTCTCAGGTCCCATGAGTATTTTGATTACCCTCAATTTAAATTCTCTATCAGGTATATTACTTTTATTCCTATCCCTGGCTGTGATTTTGTCCTGTGGTTTGAGACACATTCCTCTGTCTCCTCATTTTTTCTCTCTATGTCTGTTTCTATTTGTTAAGAAAGTCAGTTACATCTTCTACTCTTGAAATAGTGACCTTATAAAGAAAATTCCTGTAGTGCCCTGCAGTCCTCTGCTGATCAGAATCTGGTGCTTCACAAGTGTCTATTATGTGTGCTGAATGCACCTTACTATTGTGGCTGACCCATGTTTGTCTTCAGTTAAGTCATCTGCAACAGCTCTCTTTGCCTGTTATGGGCAGGGCTTGGTCACTGTGTTGTTAGTGGGCCAGACTGGGGCCACCTTGGGCTTGAGTTAAGTGAAACCCAGCATTTGACAGAGATGCAATAGAATCAAGATGCAGGGTGTATTTTCCCTTGAGAAGCTTTTGTCAGTGGGTGGGGCTTACAGCCAGATCAGATCTCGGCCCCCAGCTCACTACTAGGGCTGCAGTTGGATTGGTGTGTGTGATTATCTTCTTCTTTTTCCAGAGCAAGAGTACTTTGGGGTATCACTGGCCCCTGTCTAGGCTATAGGCACACTGCCAGGCTATTTTATTAAAGGAAGCAGGACCATCAGAAATATGCATTGCTGAGGAACTCAGTGCTAGCAAATTTTGCAGGTGTCTGCTGTGAGAGAGGGCTTGCAGCCATCCAAGATTCCTGTGGAGGCCTTCTCGGTTGGAGGTAATAGATCAGTAGAAGCACATGACATGCAGTCCACTGTTAGCAAGTTAGGTGGACAGTGTGGGCATTGAACTAGTTCCTGTAGTCATCTGTATGTCTAGCCTGGATGTCCAGGGAGAGAAATGTTACTTGCCACCTCAGTGTTCTTAGAGAAGTCTCCCAGTGATCCCTCTCCCTGCAGCATACTCTCTGAGACTAGGAAGCAAATTTCCCTCTTGTATACCCCAGGCAATTTTCCAAATGCTTCTATCCTGTATCTCTGAGGGGCTATTTGCCATGTTGTGTCTAAATGTGGGGACTCACTTTCCTCTTGCTCTCCAAGCTTCCTCAAAGCCAAGCTTACTGATTTATAAAGTTTCAGGTGTCAAGCCCCACTGATTGCAAAAACTCATAAAATTATGCCCTTTCTGGTTTTCAAATCTAAATGTTATGAGGATTGGGCTTCCTGGGTGGCTCAGCAGTTTAGCGTTGCCTTCAGCTCAGAGCATGATCCTGGAAACCCAGGATCAAGTCCCACATCAGCTCCCTGCATGGAGCCTGCTTCTCCCTCTGTCTGTGTCTCTGCCTCTGTGTGTGTGTGTATGTGTGTGTCTCTCATGAATAAATAAATAAAATCTTTAAAAAATAAATAAATTTTATGAGGATTCATCTTCCCCATGCAAGCTCCCAACATCTAGGAAGTCTGGTATGAAAGTCTGTTTCTCTTCCCTCTTGGTGACCATGGCATCGCTCTCTCCTATGGACAGTCCCTCATGTCCATTTAGCTCCAGACTGTGTCTCCAAACCTTCCTACCACCTTGTATGTGGCCTTTTCTTTACATTTGGTTGTGGAGAATCTGTTCTGCCAGTCTTCAGGTCATATTCTCAATTATTTATACAGATGTGAGGGTTATCCTATTATATCCATGTGATGATATTAGTTCAGGATCCTCCTACTCTGCCATCTTCTCCAGAAGTCTTATACTATTTTAATACATCTATTTTTTTCTGTATTTCTTTGTATTTTTATTTACAATAGGGAGTAGAATTTACAAACCTAAACTTTAACGGTTAGGTTACATTTAATATTATTTCACAAAATCTTAATTGAAGCCAATGTTGTAACATTTGCTTTAAAAGTGGTCATCTATAGGAGTGCCTGGGTGGCTTCATTGTTTATATGTCTGACTCTTATTTCGGCTCACGTCATGACCTCAAGGTTTCAGGATCCAGCCCCATAGTGAAATCCATACTCACTGGGGACTTTGCTTAAGGATTTATCTCCCTCTCCTTCTGCCTCTCCCCATCCCCATGCTCTTTATTTATCTTTCTAATAAATAAATAGATCCCTAAAACTATTTTTTAAATAAGAGTGGTCATCAGTGTTTTAAATAACTTAAGAGTAAAAAAAGGTCTTTTGTATTTATGCAGATAAGACCATTTCAGATATTATTCCTTTGTTTCTGAAAATTCAAGTTTCCTTCAGGTATTTTCCTCTAGTTTGTAGAAATTCTTTAATTTCTTGTACAAAATATCTGATGGTGACAATTTGTATTAATTACTCTCTCTGAAATGTATTTTACCTTCATTCCTCAAGGATGATTTTGCTGAAAATAAACCTCTTCATTGATAGCACTTTACTTTTTTCCTATCAATTCCTTTTTTCTTTTCTTCATTGGCTCTTCTGTCTTTATTATTTTTAAAATTTTATTCATTTTCTTCCACTCCCTAGATTAGATCATTCACATTAATCATTCCTCAAGTTGCCTGATTTTTTCTGTTATTTTTATTTTGCTATGGATACCATCTAGACATTTTTAAAATTATAATTCTGAAGTTTACATTTTGGTGTTTCTTATTTATTTCTCTGCTGAAATTTTCTATCATTTGATTCATTTTATATTTTTCCCCCTTTAGCTCTTAGATAATTATAGTATTGTCTTAAGCTCATAATTGCAACATTTGGATCATCTCAAGGATGACCGTTGTTTTTGTTTCTTCTCTTGAGATTATGTCACACTTTCCTTTTTCTTAGTATGTAAATTAAGTTTTGATTATTGCTGGATATTACTTTCCTTTTTCTTAGTATGTAAATTAAGTTTTGATTATTGCTGGATATTATGAAAGCTTCTATCTGTAGTTTGTTAATTCTTTTATCCTTTTGCTGAATGATGATGTTTTAACAGACCATCAATGCAATATCAGGCAAACTCTGCCTCATCTTCCATTGTTCAAATCCCAATTCAGTACTCAGAGGCTTTGCTATATTAGTTTTGTGTCTCTTAGTTTCCCTGTATACAGGTTAAAATTTGAATATGTGTTCTAAATATCAATTCAATTCTGAGAGCCTTTTCTATTTTGATTTGTGTCTGTGCTGTGCAGGTATTATTCAGTGGTTTGCATGATATACATGAGAATTCTTCAAATCTTTCTCTTTTTTTGTTGTGGAAAGGACACTCTACATGAGATGTATCCTCTTAAAATTTTAAGTACCTAATACAATATTGTTAGCTAGAAGCACAATGTTGTAAAGCAGTTCTCTAGAATTTATAGTTTTCAGGGAAGTAAAAATACCCTGTATGATATTTTAATGGTAGATATGTAGATTATACTTTTGTACAATTCCATAAAATTTTCAATAGCAAGAGTGAGCCCTGAGATAAACTGTGGCCTCTAGGTGATCATGAACTCTCAATGTAGGTTCATCCTTAGGAAAAAAAAATAATAAATGATGTTGATAATGGTTGATATTAGGCATATGTAGGGATAGGGATACATGGAAAATCTCTGTATCTTTTTCTTCATTTTGTTATAAACCTATAACTGTTATTTTAAAAAGCCTCAAATAAATAGTCTCACTACCTATCTCTCAAAAGTCTTCAAATTAATAGAGTGAATTTTTTCTTACCCTTAAATTCTATCTCACTAGGCATCTTTAAAACTTTTTAAGCAGTTTTTCTGTGAAATCACTCTTTTCGATCCACCTCTATAAATACTGGGTATCAAGAAACTAAGGGATAGCTATTTGTCAGAATATAGAGTAAAGATGGGGAATCAAACATCTGTACTATATTGTGACAACTATTTCCATAAAGAGTTTGACAAATATGAGTATGGAGTTTTCTCAAAAACTTAAGGATAGAATTACCATATGATCCAGCAATTTCACTACTCTTTATCCGAAGAATACAAAAACACCAATTTAAAAAGATACACGTGCCCCTATGTTTATTGCAGCATTATTTACGGTAGCCAAATTATGGAAGCAATCCAAGTGTCCATTGATAGATGAATGAGTAAGGAAGAAGTGGTATTTATGAATATAATATATAATGAAATATTATTCAGCCACAAAAAGAATGAGATCTTTCCATTTGCAATAACATGGATGGGACCTAGAAGGCATAAGGCTATGTGAAATAAATCAATCAGAGAAAGACAAATACCATATAATTTCACTCAAATGTGAAATTTAAGAAACAAATGAATGAGGGGGAAAAGAGATAAACCAAGAAACAGACTCTTAATTACAGAGAAAAAACTAATAGTTACCAAAGGAGAGGAGGGTGGGTGGTGAAATAGGTGAAGAGGATTAGTGTACATTTATGATGAGCATGGGATGATGTATAGATTTGGTGAATCAGGGACCCCTGGGCATGATCCTCGAGTCCCAGGATCGAGTACCACATCAGGCTCCCTGCATGGAGCCTGTTTCTCCCTCTCCCTGTGTCTCTGTCTCTCTCTCTCTCTCTGTCTCTTGTGAATAAATAAATAAAATCTTAAAAAAAGGAATTGGTGAATCACTATATTGTACTCCTGAAACTAATATAACACTATATGTTAACTATGTTAAACAAAAATAGCTTGACAAATGTTGGCAAATGGACTTTGATTTACCATACTACAAGTATTTATTTTGAAAAGAGAAAATGCCCACTATTCTCACATATAGTCAGAAAGCCTCTTTAGCTTAAAGAAATGCCTAAAAATGTTTACCGGTGGGGGGGGGGGGGAGGATTCTTTTTTAATTTTGCTGACCTAAGTCTCAATTACTAATTAAATATATTCCATGGAGGTCTGACTTTACTTTTGGTTTGCTCTTTAAATAATAACTCTACTGGACATTTAAAATTTATAATAAATGAGATATAGATGGTAAAGAAACATGGGTAGATAGGTAGATAATAAGGATTTAGATATAGTTAGTCTTTTTCTGGTTTTAAGAGAAGTCCTCTTGGCTACAAACTCCTAATGCTTGCATAGTAGCAAAAAGAAAATTTGCTTTTTATGCAACTTCAAGGAATTACTTGAGGCCCATATGGAATTCAGAGAAATATGTTAAAATCCATACAAAACTCAAAGATACAACTGCTATAACCAGGCTTTCAAAAGCACTTACCAGGAAAGGAGTTTAAAACCTTTTTCTCTCAACACATATAAGCCAAGTATAGCCTGGATTGACATTTCCATTTGACTATGCACCAATCTCTAATGCATGATTTAGGAGTGAATTACAACTTTTGAAAACAGCAAAAGAGACATGGTCCTGTTTTCAACCCCATCTATAGGTCCAGTTAAAAATAAGAAGTCAAATGATCTTTGAATCACAATTTTTAACAAAATGAAGTCACTTTTTCCAACAAATTTTTCCAGCCAATGCTCTAACATGACTTAAAATCATACTGACACAATAAACAATTGCAGCAGCTTTTAAAATGATGATACAATCCTATAAACACTTTCTTCTAAATAGCTTAGACATTAGACATATGGATGCATGAATCATAGATCTATGCAGAAAGTAAATTTTCCTCAATGAGTTATACCTGTTGCAATTATATTACATCACAAAATGGCAAAACTTTCAGTTGAAATAAAAATCTGAAACTTTCTCCAGAGCAACACTTAAACCCTGAAAGTGAAATAGCTTTAACTATATTTAGGATTGTCTACTTTTGACGATTAACATTGTAAAAGTATCCAGTGATATAAGTGGCTTTCATCAATTCTGACGAATTCTATTTCCTTTTGTATTAGTTTTTTAGAGCTGCCATAATAAAGTACAACTAACCTAGTGGTAAAGCAGAAATTTTAAAAATAATAAAAATAAAGACATTAAAAATACATTCTCTCACAATTTTGGCTAGAAGAGTCCAAAATTAAGGTGTCAGAGGGGTTGGCTCTTTTTGAGGGCTTGAAGAAGAATCTGTTCCACGTGACTCCTTTAGCTTCTGGTCAATTGCCAGCAATATTTAGCATCTCTTGGTTTGTAGAAACATTGCATCTTCATATTCATATGACATTCTCCCTGGGTCTAAATTTTCCCTTTACATAAAAATACTAGGGGGGAGAGACGGCGGGGCAAGATGGCAGAGGAGTAGGGCCCTCACCTCACCGGGCCCCACCAACATACCAAGATAACTTTCAAACCATCCTCAAAACCTATGGATTTGACCTGAGATTTAAAGAGAGAACAGCCGGAACGCTACAGACAAAAAGGGTTTTGCTTCTAACAAGGTAGGAAGGCAGAAAAAAATATTAAAAGGGCAGAAAAAAAATAAAAATAAAAATAAAAAAGAATCCAGTGGGGGAGAGGCCCCGCAAGGAGCCAGGCTAAGGTGGGGGGTGGGGGTGGGGGGAAGGAAGGATGCTCTGGGACAGAAAGGCCCAGCCGCGGAGAAGCGGGACCTTTAAAATATCCACACGGGGTTCTTCCCGGAGAGAAAGGCGCTCAGCAGGGAACCTGGGCAGGAGCAGGAGGGGCAGCGGGACCTCCAGGCTCCCAGGGTTACTAACAGGAGGGGCGCCCGGGGAGAGCGACGCATGCAGCGGGCCCATCTCGGTAACAGGCTGGAGCGCCCAGCGGGGCCCTGGGGAGAAGTCGGGGGTCCTCGGGGAGAAGCCGGGGGCAGTCGGGGGCTCCGGGGGAGGGGGCTGTGCTTGCTGCCTGCGGGAGCTGCGGCCCCGGGAGCACAATGCCAGTAGCACAGGCCCCAGAGCCCAAGGCGCGGGGGACACAGCCCAGGACCCTGCGCTTACCCGGGACAGGCGAAGGCGGGGAGGACACAGGGCAGCGAGGATGCTCCTGCAGCCTGGCGCCCCCGAGCTGTGCAGGTCAGCGCCCCCCGCCCCGGAGGATCCATGCCCCTGCGGACTGCAAGCTGTGGGAGTTACTGCGGGAGCTGACTCTAGAGCTGGGGAGCTGGCCGCCACCAGTGCGATTGTTCCTCCTGGCGTCACCCTGTGCCTGGGACAGACCCGAGCTGCCAGGGAACAGGGACCTCATGGGGTAAACAGCTCCCATTGAGCCCTGCACCTAGCAGGAGGTGGGGCAGCTCCCCCAGGTGCACACACCTGAGACTCAGCACAGCAGCCCCTCCCCCAGAAGACCAGCTGGAAGGACGGGGGAAGAGCAAGTGCTTGACCAAGCAGCACTGGAAAGCTCCAGGGGAGGTCGAGGGATTTACAGTATGTATAACCAGAGGATACCCCTCCTTGTTTTTTTCTTCCTTTTTCCAGTACAACTCGTTATTTATATCAGACTGTAAATTTCCATTTTTTTCGCTTTTCCCACCTTAACTACAATATTTTACCACCTCTTCATTTTTAAGATTCTTCCTTTTTGACTTTCATATTTCTACAATTACAGGTCATAGATATATTTACCACTTCTAAATTCCCTTCAACATACTCAACTTAACTTTGGGAGATATACAAGATATGTTTTGTTGTTGTTGTTGTTGTTGTTGTTGTTGTTGTTTTGTGGGTTATTGTTTTGTTTTCTCTGCCTCATTTTGTTCGACAATGGTGGAAGATAATACCTTCTGAAACGTGACCAGCATGCACCCAGAACCCAGTGGTATACCATGCTGGTTCATTCTGTGAAATTCCTCATTCCCATTCTGCCCCCCTCATTTATCTCATCTATGTTTTGGTGGTCAATGCTAGGGCCATCTACAAGTATTTCTGGTTTATATAAATTTGGGACTGAGCATCTTCTAATATTGACAACTTAACATACTCAGAAGCAAGAGGATCACCCTTTAAAACCCCTCAGGTAGACTACATTCTCCCTCCACTATTTCTTCACCACCACCATCCCCAGAACCCCCGTTTTTTTTTCTTCTTTTTTTCTTTTTTTTTTCTCTCCTTCTTTATGATTCCTGGCCTTTTATTTTTTACTACTTAGTTTTAAAATTTGTTTTTCACTTTAGTGGTCCTTTTGTTTTATTTAGTTCTGACTTGGTTTTCAAATTCTGGTCTCTGACCTTGGCAGAATCATCTAGGGTGAAATTTACCTAGGTCGTGCTTGCTCTTCTTGATGCGGCCCACTCATACAGCCACTCTGCACTGAGCAAAATGACTAGAAAGAAGAACTCACCATAAACAAAAAATCAGAAACAGTACTCTCTGCCACAGAGGTAGAAAATTTGGATTACAGTTCGATGTCAGAAAGTCAATTCAGAAGCACAATTATAAAGATTTTGGTGGCTCTGGAAAAAAGCGTAAAGGAATCAAGAGACTTCATGACTGGAGAATTTAGATCTAATCAGGCCGAAATTAAAAATCAATTAAATGAGATGCAATCCAAACTGGAGATCCTAATGACGAGGGTTAATGAGGTAGAAGATAGAGTGAATAACATAGAAGACAAGCTGATGATAAGGAAGGAAGCTAAGGAAAAAAAGAGAAAAACAATTAAAAGATCATGAGAAAGGTTAAGGGAAATAAATGACAACCTCAGAAGGAAAAACCTACATATAATTGGGGTTTCAAAGAACACCGAGAGGGCCAGAGGGCCAGAAAGCATATGTGAAAAAAAAATCATAGCTGAGAATGTCCCTAACTTGGGAAGGGAAACAGGCATTCATATCCAGGAGACAGAGGGTCCCACCTCAAAATCAATAAAAACTGTTCAACACCTCAATATTTAATAGTGAAACTTGCAAATTCCAAAGAGAAAATCCTGAAAGCAGAGAGACAAAAGATCTCTAACTTATATGGGGAGAAATATTAGATTAACAGTAGACCTCTCCACAGAAACCTGGCAGGCCAGAAAGGGCTGGCAGGATATATTCCGGGTCCTAAATGAGAAGAACATGCAGCCAAGAATACTCTATCCAGTAAGGCTCTCATTCAGAATAGGAGAGATAAAGAGTTTCCAAGATAGGCAGACACTGAAAGAATACGTGACCACCAAACCAACTCTGCAAGAAATATTAAGGGGGACTCTGTAAAGGAAAGATGAAGCCAAAAGAAATAAGCCACAAAAACAGGTAATGAATAGGTATTATGATGACACTAAATTCATAACTTTCAATACTAACTCTGAACGTGAATGGGCTTAATGACTCCATCAAAAGGCACAGAGTTTCAGACTGGATAAAAAAGCAAGACCCATCTATTTGCTGAAGAGACTGATTTTAGGTTTAAGGAAACCTACAGTCTAAAAATAAAGATTGGAGAACCATTTACTGTTCAAATTGTCTTCAAAGATAGCTGGGGTAGCCATCCCTCATATCAGATAAATTAAAGTTTATCCCAAAAACTGTAGTAAGAGATGAAGAGGGACACTGTATCATACTTGAAGGATCTATCCAACAACAGAACCTAAAAGTCATGAACATTTATGCCCCTAATGTGGTAGCTGCCAAGTATATCAATTAATAACCAGAGTAAAGACATACTTAAATAATAATACACTAATAGTAGGAGACTTCAACACGGCACTTTCTGCAAAGGACAGATTTTCTAAGAACAACATCTCCAAAGAAACAAGAGCTTTAAATGATACACTGGACCAGATGGATTTCACAAATATTTACAGAACTTTACATCCAAATGCAACTGAATACACATTCTTCTCAAGTGCACATGGAATTTTTTCCAGAATAGACACATACTAGGTCACAAACCAGGTCTTAACCCAAACCAAAAGATTGGGATTGTCTTCTGCATATTTTCAGACCATAATACTTTGAAACTTGAGCTCAATCACAAGAAGAAATTTGGAAGAAATTCAAACACATGGAGGTTAACCATCCTGCTGAAAGACGAAAGGGTCAACCAGGAAATTAGGGAAGAATTAAAAAGATTCATGGAAACTAATGAGAATGAAGATACAACCATTCAAAATCTTTGGGATGCAGAAAAACAGTCCTAAGAGGGAAATACATCACAATACAAACATTCCTAAAAAAACTGGAAAAAAACCTCAAATACACAAGCTAACCTTGCACCTAAAGAACCTGGAGAAAGATCAGCAAATAAATCCTGCACCAAGTGAAAGAAGAGAGTTAATAAAGATTCGAGATGAACTCAATAAAAAAGTGACCATAAGGACTGTAGCACAGATCAACAAAATCAGGAGTTCGTTCTTTGAAAGAATTAATAAGATAAATAAACCATTACCCAGCCTATTAAAAACAAAAGAGAAAAGACTCTAATTATTAAAATTATGAATGAAGAAGGAGAGATCACCACCAATACTAAGGAAACACAAAGGATTTTAAAAACATATTATGAGCAGCTATACACCAATAAATTAGACAATTTAGAAGAAATGGACACATTTCTGGAAAACCACAAACTACCAAAATTGGAACAGCAAGAAATAGAAAACCTGAATAGGCTGATAACCAGGGAGGAAATTGAATCAGTCATCAAAAACGTCCCAAGACACAAAAGTCCAGGGCCAGATGGCTTCCCAGTGGAACTCTATCAAACGTTTAAAGAAGAAACAATACCTATTCTACTAAAGCTGTTCCAAAAGATAGAAAGAGATGGAGTACTTCCAAACTCATTCTATGAGGCCAGCATCACCTTAATTCCAAAACCAGACAAAGACCCCACCAAAAAGGAGAATTATTGACCGATTTCCCTGATGAACACAGCTGCAAAAATTCTCAACAAGATACTAGCCAATAGGATCCAACAGTACATTAAGAAGTTTATTCACCATGACCAAGTAGGATTTATCCCCAGGATGTAAGGCTGGTTCAACACTAGTAAAGCAATCAACGGGATAGATCATATCAACAAAAGAAAAAACAAGAACCATATGATCCTCTCAATAGATGCAGAGAAAGCATTTGACAATATACAGCATCCATTCCTGATCAAAACTCTTCCGAGTGTAGGGATAGAGGGAACATTCCTCAGCATCTTAAAAGCCATCTACGAAAGCCCACAGCAAATATCATTCTCAGTGTGGAAACACTGGGAGCCTTTCCCCTAAGATCAGGAACACGATAGGGATGTCTATTCTCACCACTGCTATTCAACATAGTACTAGAAGCCTAGCCTCAGCAATCAGACAACAAAAAGAAATAAAAGGCATTCAAATTGATGAAGAAGTAGTCAAACTCTCCCTCTTCACAGATGACATAATACTATACATATAAAAACCCAAAAGACTCCACCCCAAGATTGCTAGAACTCATACAGAAATTCAGCAGTGTGGCAGGATACAAAATCAATGGCCAGAAATCAGTGGCATTTCTATACACTAACAATGAGACTGAAGAAAGAGAAATTAAGGAGTCAATCCCATTTACAATTGCACCCAAAAGCATAAGATACCTAGGAATAAACCTAACCAAAGAGGTAAAGGATCTATACCCTAAAAACTACAGAACACTTCTGAAAGAAATGGAGGAAGACACAAAGAGGTGGAAAAATATTCCATGCTCATGGATTGGAAGAATTAATATTGTGAAAATGCCAATGCTACCCAGGGCAATTTACACGTTTAATGCAGTCCCTATCAAAATAACATGGACTTTCTTCAGAGAGTTGGAACAAATCATCTTAAGATTTGTGTGGAATCAGAAAACACCCCAAATAGCCAGGGGAATATTGCAAAAGGAAACCAGAGCCGGGGGCATCACAATGCCGGATTTCAAGTTGTACTACAAAGCTGTGATAAACAAGACAGTGTACTGGCACAAAAACAGACATATAGATCAAGGGAACAGAATAAAGAACCCAGAAATGGGCCCTCATGGTTTTGTTCAACCAATAGTTGATAAAGCAGGAAAGACTATCCACTGGAAAAAGGGCAGTCTCTTCAATAAATGGTTCTAGGAAAATTGGACTTCCACATGCAGAAGAATGAACCTGGACCATTCTCTTACACTATACACAAAGATAAACTCAAAATGGATGAAAGATCTAAAAGTGAGAAAAGAATCCATCAAAATCCTAGAGGAGAACATAGGCAACACCTTTTTGAACTTGGCCACATCAACTTCTTGCAAGATACATCTATGAAGCCAAGGGAAATAAAAGCAAAAATGAATTATTGGGACTTAATCAAGATAAAAAGCTTCTGCACAGCAAAAGAAACAGTCAACAAAACTGAAAGGTAACCTACAGATTGGGAGAAGATATTTCAAATGACAGATCAGATAAAGGGCTAGTATTCAAGATCTATAAAGAACTTATTCAACTCAACATCAAAGAAACAAACAATCCAATCATGAAATGGGCAAATGACATGAACAGGAATTTCACCAAATAATACACAGACATGGCCAAAAAGCACAAGAGAAAATGCTCCACATCACTTGCCATCAGGGAAATACAAATCAAAACCACAGTGAGATACCACCTCACACCAGTGAGAATGGTGAAAATTAACAAGACAGGAAACAACAAATGTTGGAGAGAATGTGGAGGAGGGGAACCCTCTTGCACTATTGGTGGGAATGTGAACTGGTGCAGCCACTCTGGAAAACTGTGTAAAGGTTCCTCAAAGAATTAAAAATAGATCTACCCTACAACCCAGCAATTGTACTACTGGGGATTTTCCCCAAAGATACAGATGCAGTGAAATGGCAGGACACCTGCACCCTGATGTTTATAGCAGGAATGTCCACAATAGCCAAACTGTGGAAGGAGCCTCAGTGTCCTTCAAAAGATGAATGGATAAAGAAGATGTGGTCTATGTATACAATGGAATATTACTCAGCCATTAGAAATGACAAATACCCACCATGTGCTTCAACGTGAATGGTACTGGAGGGTTGAGTGAAATGAGTCAATCAGAGAAGGACAAACATTATATGTTCTCATTGATTCAGGGAGTATAAAAAATAGTGAAAAGCAATATGGGGGAAAGGAGAGAAAATTGAGTGGGAAGAATCAAAGAAGGTGACAGAACATAGAGACTCCTAACACTGGGAAATGAACAAGGGGTAGTGGAAAGGGAGGTGGTCAGGGGGAAGGGGTGACTGGGTGACGGGCACTGAGGAGGGCACTTGACAGGATGAGCACTGGGTATTATGCTATATGTTGGCAAATTGAACTCGAATAAAAAAATCCCCCCCCCCCAAAAAGAGATTTATCTACAATCCAGAAAAAAAAATACTAGCCATATTGGACCCATCCTATTCAATATGACTTTGTGTTAACTAATTATATCTGCAACAACCCAATTGACAAATAAGGTTGTATTCCAAAGTATCAGAGAGAGGACATCAAATGGGTGTGCGGCAACACAATTCAACACGTAACACGCTGAATATGTGTTGGCTTTTGTGATGGAGTGTCATCTTACAAGTGTCTTATAGACATTCTTTTAAAGGTTTATTTTAGGGGCACCTGGGTGGCTCAATCTGTTAAGTGTTTAGCATCAGCTCAGGTCATAATCTCAAGGTCCTGAGTTGGAGCCCCGCACTGGGCCTCCACTCAGCAGGGATTCTGCTTGTCGCTCTGCCCCTCCCCAGTCTCCCTCAAATAAATAAATAAAAATATTTTTTAAAGTTTTTTTTTCCTCTGCTCTTCAATATTTCACAGATACATATATGCTCGTTGAAAGAGAAAGACACCTTCAAACCAAACATCAAATTCTGGGATTTTTAACAGAAGATAAATTGTACCTCCTGATATCAAAGAGTATTAATTTTTCTATGAGTTTGGACTTAAAAAAAGGGTTTTTTTTTTGGAGGGTAGTTTTTTCTTCTAGAACTTTTATTCCAAATTGTATTTATTTACGTGCTTATATGCCCTATTTATTCATTTGTTTATTTATTTTTATGATGAAGCTACTTTCACCTAAGTTGAGATTAGACCTAAGATGGAAAATTCATTCAACTATGCTTGCTTGTTTTGTTTTTAAGTCTAAGTAATACTCCAAAGTCTTCTATGAGAAACATGGGGCCCAGGAAGGAAACATTATTTATTCCATGCAGAGCCAAGTACTAGTATAACAGCTAGATTCTTCCAATATTCTTTCTTTTCACAATGGATACAAATTTATAACTAATCTTAGGCTGCTTACATCATTACTTCCACTCAAAACTTTCATGAGTGTTATGTGTTTCCCTCCAGTGAAACAAGAAAGTGCTTATATAAGGGTCTATACATGACTCAGTCGCACTCCCATCCTTCCCCTAACACTGCATTAACCATGCGTGATCCCCTGTAGAATGGCTTTGCTCAAGACTGGCTCATGGCAGGTGAAAGCAATAACAGTTGATCTTACTACTTTTGATTTGCTGATTCACAGGTTTGAGGGGAGTAGGAATATAGAATACACCTAATCTGTAATAGTGTAACCAGAATTTACAGTGAAGAATCAGATAATATGGGGATTGACTCATTTTCTGATATTTTACTGGTTAGATAACCTCATTAGCCAAGTGATACTTGTCCTGACTATTCCATTGAGAAGTTGTAAAGATGACAAAGATTAGCAATGTCAATATGTTTAGTGTCATAGAAACTTCTAGTCATCATTCCCTAGAAAAACTATGCTGGTTTCTATATGATGTGGAACAGTGCTGCAGCAGAGCAAACTGAAGTAGGTAAAAAAGATTGGCATGTATTATTGTGTCTGTTTTTCTTTATGTTTTCTTCATGTTATTTCTTTATGTTTTTCATAAGCTTTGAAAAAGCCAGTATCCTTCCACAAACACTTTTGACACCTAATGTATGCCAAGTAACTCTCCATATTTTTATATTACTACTACTAATAGTAATAATTCTGAAAATTAATAATTTATCTAAAGCTTACTTTGTTGCCAGGTACTACACAAAAAAAGTGCATTGTATGTGTAACCTTAAGTAATCCTCACTGAACTAAGACTTCACTACTCTAATTTTATAAATGATGAATCTGAGGCTCATAGATGTTATAAAACTATCCTAAGTCAAATAGCTAATGAGGAAAAGAGCAAAGACCATAAAGGAATGGGACCTGGCATCAGAACTGCCTCTTTTATATACTGGCTGTCTTTCTGTTCTGGGGGCTTTATGTTCTATGGGACCAAAAGTCATCGGCACATTAAACTGGTTCTTCACTATCTATGGCTCTGTGAGCACCAGTTCAGTGTATGGGCTGGTGATGTTGAGGATGTGTCAGATCAGGACAGAGTTAAATCTCCAGCTAGTTCCCTGGAAGTTGTATGGGACTTGTGATGGACTAACCCCCTGGCAAAGTTGTCATCTGGGTCCAAGTGGTCTTCAGTAATCATTCTCTTCCTTTTGTAATATTCTTCTTATGCCCATATGCACAAATAGTAAGTACCTACATCAGAGAGCTGTCATGAGAATTAAATAAGATAATAGTGTACAGAATTGATAGAATCAGGCATATGATGAGTACGCAGTAAATTGTAATATAGACACATGCACGCATATACACACAGTTGTTTACATTTGTATATGGAGGTTTAAGAATGGAACTGCTTAGGAAAAGCTACCATCTCCTATGTGTCAGAATTGAATCTGCTGGGTACTCTACTCCATCACCCTGACCTTCATAAAGGCTTAGCCATAGTGTAACAAGGCAGGTACACTCAACCATTAGGAGGCTGTGGGGGCAAATAGATCCTTTACCTCTGGAGTACCCAGGCTGAAAGTAACTTTGGCCTACAAAGACAGTAGGCAGCTCATAGGATCAGTCTGATATCTTCTGACACTGGCCTGAAGTCTCCATCTGTGTTTCTAAGGACTGAATAAACTTATCCTCTCTCTCTCTCTCATTCTCTCTTTCTCTCTCTCTCTCTCTCTCTCTCATTTCAATCATCTCAATTCATCGTCTCTACTAGGCTGTCTCACCACTCTCACCACTCTCTCCTTTTTTTATATACAAAGGAATTGAAATGTGTTATCAGAGAGATACAAACTACAAAGGTTGAGAATCTAGACTTCAGGACTTTTGGCTGTCCCATGGAGAAGACTGCAGAAGTAGGGACTATTCTAAATATGGTGCTATATTGTAGCTAACCTTTGAATAATCGTGGTTAGAGATGAGATTGCCTTTTTTAAAATATAAAGTACAAAATGTAAAGACAGACATGTCCTTGTGTCCCAAGAGGAAGAGTTAGAAAGGCTTGATTTCAATGACATCAGTCAAGGTAACCCATTCTACTCTGTAACTCAACCCATTTCCATTGTCTCATCAATTTGCATTTTATTTAATTTTTTAAGATTTTATTTATTTGACAGAGAGAGAGTATAAGCAAGGGGAATAGGAGAGGGAGAAGCAGACTTCCCACTGAACAGGGAGCATTACATGGAGCTTCATCCAAGTACCCTGGGATCACGACCTGAACTAAAGGCAGAAGTTTAACCAACTGATCCACCCAGGCACTCATTAATTTGCATTTTAAATAAAAGTACCTATGAATAAAAAAAGACTATTTCTAATCCG
Source organism: Vulpes vulpes (assembly GCF_048418805.1). Taxonomy (NCBI): domain Eukaryota; kingdom Metazoa; phylum Chordata; class Mammalia; order Carnivora; family Canidae; genus Vulpes; species Vulpes vulpes. The sequence goes on from NC_132794.1 coordinate 97,161,928, forward strand.
CAAATTTCAGATTTATAGGAAGTCAGCAAGTGTTGACATTTTGGCATCTCAAATTACACCAACGACTTAGTTTATTTTACACAGGGCAGCTAGCTAGAGAAAAGGTCCAGTCTCTCATTGTGTAGAGGTGTTGTTTGAGTCTTTTTTTAATAATAAATTCATTTTTTATTGGTGTTCAATTTGCTAACATACAGAATACCTCCCAGTGCTCATCCCGTCAAGTGCCCCCCCCCTCAGTGCCCGTCACCAATTCACCCCCACCCCACACCCTCCTCCCCTTCCACCACCCCTAGTTCGTTTCCCAGAGTTAGGAATCTTTATCTTCTGTCTCCCTTTCTGATATTTCCCACACATTCCTTCTACCTTCCCATCTATTCCTTACACTATTATTTATATTCCCCAAATGCATGAGAACATATAATGTTTGTCCATCTCTGATTGACTTACTTCACTCAGCAAAATACCCTCCAGTTCCATCCACATTGAAGCAAATGGTGGGTATTTGTCATTTCTAATGGCTGAGTAATATTCCATTGTATACATAAACCACATCTTCTTTATCCATTCATCTTTCAATGGACACTGAGGCTCCTTCCACAGTTTGGCTATTGTGGACATTGCTGCTAGAAACATTGGGGTGCAGGTGTCCTGGCGTTTCATTGCATCTGAATCTTTGGGGTAAATCCCCAGCAGTGCAATTGCTGGGTCGTAGGGCAGGTCTATTTTTAACTGAGGAACCTCCACACAGTTTTCCAGAGTGGCTGCACCAGTTCACATTCCCACCAACAGTGTAAGAGGGTTCCCTTTTCTCCGCATCCTCTCCAACTTTTGTGGTTTTCTGCCTTGTTAATTTTCCTCATTCTCACTGGTGTGAGGTGGTATCTCATTGGGGTTTTGATTTGTATTTCCCTGATGGCAAGTGATGCAGAGCATTTTCTCATGTGCGTGTTGGCCATGACTATGTCTTCCTCTGTGAGATTTCTGTTCATATCTTTTGCCCATTTCCTGACTGGATTGTTTGTTTCTTTGCTGTTGAGTTGAATAAGTTCTTTATAGATCTTGGAAACTAGCCCTTTATCTGATATGTCATTTGCAAATATCTTCTCCCATTCTGTAGGTTGTCTTTTAGTTTTGTTGACTGTATCCTTTGCTGTGCAAAAGCTTCTTATCTTGATGAAGTCCCAATAGTTCATTTTTGCTTTTGTTTCTTTTGCCTTCATGGATGTATCTTGCAAGAAGTTACTGTGGCCAAGTTCAAAAAGGGTGTTGCCTGTGTTCTCCTCTAGGATTTTGATGGAATATTGACTCACATTTAGATCTTTCATCCATTTTGACTTTATCTTTGTGTATGGTGCAAGAGAGTGGTCTAGATTCATTCTTCTGCATGTGGATGTCCAATTTTCCCAGCACCATATATTGAAGAGACTGTCTTTCTTCCAATGGATAGTCTTTCCTGCTTTGTCGAATATTAGTTGACCATACAGTTGAGGGTCCACTTCTGGATTCTCTATTCTGTTCCATTGATCTATGTGTTTGATTTTGTGCCAGTACTACACTGTCTTGATGACCACAGCTTTGTAGTACAACCGGAAATCTGGCATTGTGATACCTGCAGCTATGGTTTATTTTTTAAAATTCCCCTGACTATTCTGGGTGTTTTCTGATTCCACAGAAATCTTAAAATAATTTGTTCTAACTCTCTGAAGAAAGTCCATGTTATTTTGATAGGGACTGCATTAAACGTGTAAATTGTGCTGGGTAACATTGACATTTTCACAATATTAATTCTTCCAATCCATGAGCATGAAATATTTTTCCATCTCTTTGTGTCTTCCTCAATTTCTTTGAGAAGTGTTTTGTAGTTATTAGGGTATAGATCCTTTACCTCTTTGGTTAGGTTTATTCCTAGGTATCTTATGCTTTTGGGTGCAATTGTAAATGGGATTGACTCCTTAATTTCTCTTTCCTCAGTCTCATCGTTAGTATATAGAAATGCCACTGACTTTTGGGCATTGATTTTGTATCCTGCCATGCTACCAAATTGCTGTGAGTTCTAGCAATCTTGGGGTGGAGGCTTTTGGGTTTTCTATGTAGAGTATCATGTCATCCGCGAAGAGGGAGAGTTTGACTAATTCTTTGCCAATTTGAATGCCTTTAATGTCTTTTTGTTGTCTGATTGCTGAGGAGAGGACTTCCAGTACTATGTTGAATAGCAGTGGTGAGAGTGGACGTCCCTGTCTTGTTCCTGATCTTAGAGGAAAGGCTCCCAGTGCTTCTCCATTAAGAATGATATTTACTGTGGGCTTTTCATAGATGGCTTTTAAGGTGTCAGGAAAGTTCCCTCTATCCCAACACTCTGAAGTGTTTTGATCAGGAATGGATGCTGTATTTTGTCAAATGCTTTCTCTGCATCTCATGAGAGGATCATGTGGATCTTGGTTTTTCTCTTGCTGCTATGATGAATCACATTGATTGTTTTACGAGTGTCGAACCAGCCTTGTGTCCTGGGGATAAATCCTAGTTGGTCATGGTGAATAATTTTCTTAATGTGTTGTTGGATCCTATTGGCTAGTATCTTGTTGAGAATTTTTGCATCCATGTTCATCAAGGATATTGGTCTGTAATTCTCCTTTTTGGTGGGGTCTTTGTCTGGTTTTGGAATTAAGGTGATGCTGGCCTCATAGAACAAATTTGGAAGTACTCCATCTCTTTCTATCTTTCCAAACAGCTTTAGTAGATTAGGTATGATTTCTTCTTTAAACGTTCGATAGAATTCCCCTGGGAAGCCATCTGGCCCTGGACTTTTGTGTCTTGGGAGGTTTTTGATGACTGCTTCAATTTCCTCCCTGGTTATTGGCCTGTTCAGGTTTTCTATTTCTTCCTGCTCCAGTTTTGGTAGTTTGTGGCTTTCCAGGAATGCATCCATTTCTTCTAGTTTGCCTAATTTTTTGGCGTATAGCTGTTCATAATATGTTTTTAAAATCGTTTGTATTTCCTTGGTGTTGGTAGTGATCTCTCCTTTCTCATTCATGATTTTATTAATTTGAGTCTTCTCTCTCTTCTTTTTAATAAGGTTGGCTAATGGTTTATCTATCTTATTAATTCTTTCAAAGAACCAACTCCTCGTTCTGTTGATCTGTTCCACAGTCTCGATTTCATTTAGTTCTGCTCGAATTTTAATTAACTCTCTTCTTCTGCTGGGGGTGGGGTCTATTTGCTGCTTTTTCTCTAGCTCCTTTATGTGTAAGGTGAGCTTTTGTATTTGAGTTCTTTCCAGTTTTTGAGTGGATGCTTGTATTGCGATGTATTTCCCCCTCAGGACTGCTTTTGCTGCATCCCAAAGATTTTGAACGGTTGTATCTTCATTCTCATTAGTTTCCATGAATCTTTTTAATTCTTCCTTAATTTTCTGGTTGACTCTTTCACCTTTTAGCAGGATGGTTCTTAACCTCCACGTGTTTGTGGTCCTTCCAAACTTCTTGTTGTAATTAAGTTCTAATTTCAAGGCATTATGATCTGAGAATATACAGGGGACTATCCCGATCTTTTGGTATCGGTTCAGACCCGATTTGTGACCCATAATGTGGTCTATTCTGGAGAAAGTTCCATGTGCAATTGAGAAGAATGTGTATTCAGTTGAGTTTGGATGTAAGGTTCTATAGATTTCTGTGAAATCCATCTGGTCCAGTGTATCATTTAAAGCTCTCATTTCTTTGGAGATGTTGTGCTTAGAAGACCTATCCGGGGTAGAAAGAGCTATATTGAAGTCACCAAGTATAAGTGTATTATTATCTAAGTATTTCTTCAGTTTGGTTATTAATTGGTTCAAATATGTGGCAGCTCCCACATTCGGGAAATATATATTGAGGATTGTTAAGTCCTCTTGTTGGATAGATCCTTTGAGTATGAGATAGTGTCCCTCTTCATCTCTCACTATAGTCTTCGGGCTAACTTTTAATTTATCTGATATAAGGATGGCTACCCCTGCTTTCTTTTGAGGACCATTTGATGGTAAATGGTTCTCCAACCTTTTATTTTCAGGTTATAGGTGTCCTTTTGTCTATAATGAGTCTCTTGTAGACAGCAAATAGATGGGTCCTGCTTTTTTATCCAGTCGGAAACCCTGCGCCTTTTGATGGGGTCGTTAAGCCATTCACGTTTAGAGTTACTACTGACAGATATGAGTTTAGTGTCATCATGATATCTATTCAGTCCTTGATTTTGTGGATTGTTCCACTGAACTTCTTCTTAAAGGGGAATTTTAAGAGTCCCCCTTAAAATTTCTTGCAGAGCTGGTTTGGAGGTTACATATTCTTTCAGTTCCTGCCTGTCTTGGAAGCTCTTTCTCTCTCCTTCCATTTTGAATGAGAGCTGCGCTGGATAAAGTATTCTTGGTTGCATGTTCTTCTCATTTAGGACCCTGAATATATCCTGTCAGCCCTTTCTGGCCTGCCAGGTCTCTGTGGAGAGGTCTGCTGTTACCCTAATACACCTCCCCATAAAAGTCAGGGATTTCTTGTCTCTTGCTGCTTTAAGGATATTCTCCTTATCTTTGGAATTTGCAAGCTTCACTATTAAATGTCAAGGTGTTGAACGGTTTTTATTGATTTTAGGGGGGGATCTCTCTATTTCCTGGATCTGAATGCCTGTTTCCCTTCCCAGATTCGGAAAGTTTTCAGCTAGGATTTGTTCAAATACATATTCTGGCCCTCTGTCCCTTTCGGCGCCCTCGGGAACCCCAATTAAATGTAGGTTTTTCTTCCTCAGGCTGTCGTTTATTTCCCTTAGTCTGTCTTCATGGTCTTTCCCTTTATCTGTCTCTTTTTTCCTCAGTTTCCCTCTTTGCCTTCAACTTGTCTTCTTTGTCACTCACTCATTCTTCCACCTCGTTAAGCCTCGTTAGGACTTCTAGCTTGGATTGCATCTCATTTAATTGACTTTTATTTTCTGCCTGATTGGATCTAAATTCTGCAGTCATGAAGTCTCTTGAGTCCTTTATGGTTTTTTTCTAGAGCCACCAGTAGCTGTATAATAGTGTTTCTGAATTGCCTTTCTGACATTGAATTGTAATCCAGATTTTGTAACTCTGTGGGAGAGAGGACTGTTTCTGGTTTTTTTTTTTTTTCTTGAGGTGAGGTTTTCCTTCTAGTCATTTTGCTCAGTGCAGAGTGGCCAAAAACAAGTTGTATTGGGAAAAGGAGAAAAAGATAGAGAAGGAAAAAAAAGAGAAAAAGAAAAAAGAGAAAGAATAAAAAAAGGGAAGAAAGAGAAGAAAAAGAGAAAGAAAAAGAAAGAAAAGAGAAAAAGAAAGGGTTGGGGGAAGCAATCAGAAATCAAAAAGAAAGAAAGAAAAAAAAAACACAAAACAAAACAAACAAAAACAAAAACCACGGGGGAGTGTGTTCTGATTCTGTATACTTTAAGTCCCTTGACTTCCCCTGGACCTGGTCCGTCTAGCTGGTATTCTGGGGGAGGGGCCTGCTGTGCTGATTTTCAGGTGTTAGCACTTGGGGGAGCTGCTCTGCCCCCTGCCTGGTGCAGGGCTCAGTGGGGGTTGTTTACCCCGTGAAGCCCTAGGAGGAACAACCGCAGTGGCGGCAGCTCTGCAGCCCTGGAGTCAGCCCCCACAATAACTCTGGTGCTCTCTGTCTGCAGGGCCTGGAGGCTCCGGGGCGGGGCTGCTGATCTGCTCAGCTCGGGGCAGGAGCGTCCTCGCTGTCCTGGGCCCTCCCAGCCTCTGCCTGTCCCGGGGGAGTCCTGGTCCTGGGCTGTGTCCCGGCGCCCTGTGCTCTGGGGCCTGTGCTGGTGGATTCGCGCTCCCGCCCTGCAGCCCCCTCTGCGGAGCCGTCCCCCGAGCCCCTCCGAGCTGCTCCGGGTCCCGCCATGCGCGCTGCAGCCCTTAGGGAGCTCGGCGCACTCTCCCCGGGGTAAGTGCCTGTTAATGTCCCCGGGAGCCGGAGGGCATCCCCGCCCTCCTGGGTCCTGCTCTAACTCCCTGCGAGGCCTTTCCGCCCGGGAAGGTTGGTGCAGCTCCTGCTCCTCCGGGACGGGGCTCTCCTGTCCTGGGGACACTCGCCCCGGCCTCAGCCCGGCTCCTCGTGGGGCCCCTCCCCCTTGGAAGCCTTTTGTTTATTTCTTTTTCCCAGTCTTCTACCTTGATAGAAGTGCAAACTCTTCTCACTGTAGCATTCCAGCTGGTCTTTCTTTAAATCTCAGGCCGAATTCGTAGATTTTCAGGATGATTTGAAGGTTCTCTAGGTAATTTGGTGGGGACAGGTGACTTGGGGACCCTACTCTTCTGCCTTCTGTTGTTTGAGTCTTTCCCCCTTCCCCTGTCAAGAAATGTGATTTACCAGCAAGTTATCATTCATTTGATGAGGCTGAGATGTTCCCAAGGACATACCTTAGGGGCATGAGTTGTAATTCTTGATGTTGAACAGTTGCTTTTTATTTCAGGTGGCAAGAGAGCTTCTTTTATCATTCTGAGATAAGGACATCCTGTACATCCATGTGGCAGGTATGGCCAAACATAATCAGAGGAATTATGGAGGATCTGAAGAGTCCTCACTCTCTGGTTCAGCCAATAAAATCATGATATTCAGCTTTCAGCTTGGATTTTAAATGAAAGCCAAAGTCAGAAGCATGGGTCTCATTTTTTCAGTCATGTAATCAATCATAAAGAAACAGCAAATCTACACTAGTATGTACTGGAAACTATAAACCATGAAGCCACATCATTTTTCTTCTGTTGTTTTCTTTTGCTGCTTATGATTCTCAGGTATTGCTAGTCTATGCTATGCTTTGAAATCTAAGGATCAAAATAAACTGACAAGGAGTGAAATTCAGACCTAGGCTAGGTAGATTTGGTTTCTGATAAATGATTATACTTTGGTTTACTTTGGGAAAGGAAAAATCACTAATAGCAGAGATGCTGTGACTATTTGGACTTGAGATCCTGGGTGGCCCACATATTGCTGAGTCACAATCTCTGACATTGATCTAAGTTAATCAAATATTGCTTATCTTTATCAGAAGATAAAGATAATCTCATCTCTACTGCTTGTTGGCCAAACTGGTACTTGGGAATATTGGTTTTGCCAAGATCAAGTAGTCTTGGTGAAAAGATCTGATTTTTTACCAAAAATTCTGGCAGTCATAGAATAGGATTAGCCGTGTGTGGTAAAACAAAGAACTGAAGGTAGCTTAGAGTTTTCCAGTAGACATTGCAAGTCTCCAAACAATAGTTTACAATTCAAGGGATCTCAGTGGTAACTGAGAGCAGAGAATAGAAATTAAGGAGAAAGGCAGGACATATCTTGTCTTCTGGGCAGGATGATCCAAAGTCTGAGGGCCAGCACATCAGGAAAAGAAGCATTGACCAGTGAAGTGAGTGTTCAAGGAAAACTTAGGCCCATGGTCACAATATAGTTACCCAACCCTAAGGTTACTACTTGGTTGTAGAGTTAGACAGGCAGTCAGGTGGACCCTATCCAATACTGGGGCAGGCAGAAACACTAAACCCCAAGAACTTTACAGAGAAGAACCTGGTATTAGATATGCAGGTGTAAATTTTTGTAATGACACCGAGCCTGCCTTGTGACAAACAACAAACAGAAAAAGAATAATGTTTCTTCTTCTTTCCATTATTATGTCAAGGAAAGTTAAACTTTTTTTTTTTTTTTTGGTCTGAAAGATGATTCTATTTCTTGCATTCACTGGTCTTATTTATGCTTTTTAACACCGATGAAATTTATAGACAAGAAAGAAGGCCTATTTTTCTCCTTAAAAGGGGTGTGCATCTCTAAATAAAGCAGATATTTCTAAACAAAGGAATACATGGCAAGTGAATCTGGACATGCATCATGCAACTATTCCCCTCACCCTCTTCAGAAGGGAAAGCATGCATTTACTTTGTTTTCCCTGAGCAGGAGAATTGTTCACCCAGGAATGGCATGATATTATTTTATAATTGTTCTCTATGCTATAAAGCTGAATGGAAGTTCAAATAAGAATGGAATGGGGTATGCCACGAACCATTTCCAGAAAGTTTGACATGGTTATACATGCTTATGGAATGCAGGCTCTTGGGCTATAGCTGCCAAAGTCAGGTGTTTGCCTTTGCTAGTTCATCCATCTGGGCCTCAGTTTACTCAAAATGAGGGTATTAGCCTAACTGATATAAAAACCCTGTTCCCCTTAATTACATAGATCTATCCATGGGCCTATGAAGCGTGTATTAACACATTGTTCATTATTACTATCAGAGCATTTCTGTATGTGAGAATGATGTTAATCTCTTGTAGGTATTCCAGATGTCTAATAGATATTTAATGTATGAGTTGAAATTGTGTGCCTTCTGAATGCTATTTAATGATGATGAATGTTTTTAGAAGTGTGAAATATACACGCATTACATAATTCCCTATTTAGTTTTCTGGAGGATATATTTGTTTTAATAGCATTATATGGGCTGTAAAGTAGCATCTAATTATATTCACTCTTTTTTTTTTGGAGGGGGGGGAATGATAGTCCGTGATCTCTCCCCAACTCTCTAGCTTAATTTCCCTTATCAAACTATTTTTGAATAATCATTTCACCTTCCTACATGTTGGTTTCCTCTTTTGTTAAGATATTAAGGTTGGATTAGAGCAACATTTCCCAAAGGAGTTTTATAAAATTTGCCATAAAAGAAACCGTTCTGTAGTCAAATGTTTGGAAATGCTGCATTCCATGCCTCTTCTCAGAAATCTGACTTTCTCATCACACATTAGAGTCTCTGAGAAGTATGGCAGAGAAGAAACCTATTTAACTTTAGATCTCCCAGCTTATATCATATTTATTTAACTATGGAATTCTTTGTTTCTGGGTCATAGCATTTAATAAAAGGCCATCAGATACAATGACATGCATACACATTGAGGACAGTTGATAGTATATAAATTTCCAAGGTACCTTGGATTGTTTATATGGATTCAAACTATAGTGTTGTTAGGGGATTTATAGGGTAGTGAAAATATTCTGTATGATGCTCTAATGGTACATATCATTATACTTTTGAGCAAACCTACAACACCAAAGTGAACCCTAATGTAAACTGTGAACTTTGGGGGATAACATGTCGATGCAAGTTCATCAGTTATCACAAATGTACCACTCTGGTGGAAGATGTTGACAGTAAGGCAGACTATACACATGTAGATCAGGGGTATGCAGAATATCTGTACCTTCTCAACTTTGTTGTGAACCTAAAACTGCTCTAAACAATGTAAAGTCTAAAATGTTTTAAAACTTTGATGTTGTTGCCATATTAGACTGCCTAATTATGCAAGGGGATTTATAAATCCTTATTATGATATACCACTTCCCTATTAACTCTATTTTAGGAAACAAAAAAAAAACAGGTTTAGTAATTTGTATATAGCATCTTTCCCTCTACCTACTCTCAGAGAAGTCTGTGTGTATGCGTGCACATGCATGCAGTTTTGAATACATGTGTTGTATGGGCGTGCATGTATATTTGTACAGAACTTTCCTACATTTTAAGATGAGGTAGCAGAGAAGAGCATGAGGTTGGGAACCAACCACCTCAGATTGTGTCTGTTCATCACAATAATTGAGGCAAATCAATCTCTCCATGTGTTAGTTTTCTTACTTGGAATATGGATTCAATAATAGTGGCCCTGCCTTTACTTATGAGAATGTCAAGAATAAAATATGTAAAATTGGGCTCAAAAGTAAATAGGTTCTCATTCTAGAAAAATGAAGGCAGAATGAGGAGCTGAGCTTTAAAATATAAAAATTATAGAAAACTCAAGCAAGAACTCAATCCTTTTTATTAACTTCTGAAATACAAGATCTATGGAATCCCTTTGAATTTCAAAATCAAGAATTTCAGAACAGATATAATTGAAGCAGCTGCATCTAGCTTGTTATTTTTGAGATATCCTAAGCTATAATTAAAATAAATTTAACGATGATAATATAGTTTAACCAAAGGATTTCAGACTCTACAGGATGATACCCCCATGGTAGACTCTTAAAGATACATGGCAATGTTTAAAGACAATGCTTATATACACGTTTGAAAGCAGAAGCTAGAGAGTCTTAGATCTAGAAAAGGTCCTTCCAGGTGATTGAATCTAGCATATCCCTGCAAGTCTCTTATAATCCAGCATACATGTTGTCAAGAATGACATTGGATCTTTCCTATAATACATGCTTGTTTTCTCAAGGTGGGAAATCTGCTTTAGTCTGTTCCATTGTGTTCTTTTATTCTTTTATAAAGGACTTTGTAAAAACCATTGTGTGTATTCTCCAAATACAAAATGACTAATTTATATGACACCTATCACTAATCTGAATTCATAAAGAGAGTCATTACACTTACATTTAAAATATATATATATACATACAGCACAAAGCAAAAAAACATCCTTTTGCCGAACTTTAGGCTGTTACAAGGTATTTGAAGTAACAATGCTTGAACAGAATCATTTGTCAAATCAATGGATTTCACTGCATCTTGGAAAGAAGAATGAAGAGCTCAATGGAAGGATTTATACTCTGTGCTTGCAGAGTTGGTTTTGCCTCACATACATTATTCCCTCTATCCTTAAACATACACTGGAACTTAGGCCTTGTGTATACTTTCGCTTCAAAATGTATCTTCATTTCAGACCATTTCTTCACTATTAAATGCTGACACTACAGTCTAAAGTCCCCCATGTGCCTTCCAATAAGACTATAGATCTTTTGAGGACAAGGACTATATCATATTCTTCTTCTGTTCATTTCTTTGCCCTCAGAAAATGGAGTAGGTCAAGGAAAAGCTCAGTAAATATTTTTTGCATATATGAAAAAGTAGGCATGGTGGGTTAGTAGATGGGTTACAGTTTTAATTATTTGCAAAGTTTTCCAGAGGTGACCATGTAATGAACTTCACACTATTGTTCATGTGCAACTCATATTTACTTCTTATATATTGATTCCTAATAATATATACAGTGTTTTTTTTCACATTTTCAAAATTATCTTAATTTTTCTGTCTGCAGCTTACATTTATTCACTTTAGAGATTTTAATACACTTCTTTTAATTGCTCAATAGTATCTTATTGTATTTATACATGTATAGCATTTAATTAGTCATTTTTATATTGATAAAAATCTGAGGATTGTTCCCATTTTTTTTTTACTTTTAATAAAATGCTGCTTTAGACATTCTTATACATGTCTTAGGTTGCACAAATAAACAGATTTTTCTAGAGAATATCCCTGGGAGTGGAACAGTTATACCATAAGGTCTACATATATTCAGTGTTACTAGGGATTATCAGATGGTTATTCAAATAATACTCCTATGAATTCTCATTTATAAAACTTCAGTTTTCTAACACTAGCCTTAGCTTTTGGGCAATAACTTCTACAAGACGAAAGTCTTTGCTCCCAGACTTGCTTAAGGAGCCCTGTCTCAAAGCTCCTAAGAGACTTTGTGTGTGTTCAAGAGCAGGAAATTATACCTGCCGTGGTCCAATGGGTTCCAGTTTCAATTCACAACTTGATGTCACCGTGGTGTCCCGTATCTGAAGTCTAAGATTTCTTTACAAAATTTTTTTAATATCTTATTTATTTATTCATGAGAGACACAGGCAGATGGAGAAGCAGGCTCCATGCAGGAAGCCCAATGTGGGACTCGATCCGGAGACTCCTGGATCATGTCTTGGGCCAAAGGCAGATGCTTAACCACTGAGCCACTCAGGCACCCCTGAAGTCTACAATTTCTTTCCTTCTTATCCTCAGTGATTGGCAGCCCACTTATAAACAGAGGTTCCAGCATGGTTGTAGATTACCATTAATGGCAAGGAAAGGCTTGAATTTGTCTAAATTAATCTATGTTAACAAAACTGATTGTGTTCTTACTTACTTTCTCCTGTGTTCTAACACCTTCAATATTTTGTGACACTGCACTGTAGCTTAATAATACCACGGGGTGACAGTATGGCTGCTGAGGTTCTAAGGTCTGGAAACTGCACATTTAAATTTTGTTTTTTTTTCTTTAATATTTTGTTTATATACTCATGAGAGACATGAGAGAGAGAGAGGCAGAGACACAGGCAGAGGGAGGAGCAGGCTCCATGCAGGGATCCAGATGTGGGACTTGATCCTGGGTCTCCAGGACCACCCCCTGGCTGAGGCGGCGCTAAATCGCTCAGCCACCCGGGCTGCTCTAAATTTTCAATGGACTATCTCTGTGTTTCATTTATTAAATATCATAGTACTTCAGAATAAAGTTTAATTTAAAAACTCAGGTTGTGCAGCATTCAGCCATATTTCAAAAGGCAGCTTACATTAGATGATCTTTTAATTAAGCATTTGCTAACAAGCAAAACCCATCCCATTTAGAGATATGGTCACTACTAGCATATTTTAATCTTCAGTTACTTTTGCCCTCAGTGTCCTCTGAGAGTAGTAATCTCTCAAAAGAAATTGAGATTCATATGCCATTTTATTTATTTTTTGTTGTCTATTTGCTTAGTTTCTATGCGTTTATACCTGTCTTCTTTTAGAGAGAATATTTTATTGTTTATTTACCTTTAAGAAAAAAATTATTGAATAAAACATGAATATAGAGAAGTGAAAAATTCATAAATGCACATTTCAATAAATTTTCACTAAGTGAATACAGCTTGTAACCAGAACATAGATCAATAAATAGAACATTCCCCACACCTGCAGAGTTCCCCTGGTTCTCTCTTCCAGGCACTCTCCAATGTCCAAAACAACTATTTATCTGGGTTTTAAAGTCACACAATACATCAAATAAACATTTTACATATGATACCAGTAAAGCCCAGAAAGAGGAAATAATTCACTCAGGGTTACACAGGAGTAGAAGAACCAGCATTAGAACTGCATTGCTACATGTACTTTCAAACAGCCAACGAGAAATGACAACAAAAGTCAGGTACACATAAGTTATGTAATTCAAGGCTCAACAATTTTCAACAAAAGTCAGGTATACATAAGTTATGTAATTTAAGGCTCGACAATTTTCAGAACATGTGCTGAAATATGGATTCATTCAATTCAACCAGAATTCTTGCCTTTAAGCTGAAAATCCTTTCCCATAACATCATATGTCAGTTATTAAATATTCCTATGAGTTGTGATTTCATTATTTTGTGATGTAACAAAAAAATAAAATATTGGATACCAACATCTCATTTGTTTCCTCATGTATATTTTAATCTAGTTACTTCAATTCCTAAAGCTTTGAATTATAGCATTTTGCATTCTGTATCTCATCTCATCTGTAGAATAAGAATAAAAATCATCTTAGAGCATTCATCATAGAGTTCTTAATAATGTAATACCAGAGCTTAACTCCTTAAAACCATTCAATGAATGATAACTTGATCTAAAACCTGTAATGAGACTACTCACCTCCTTTGTGATCATTTCAAACCCATGCCCTAAGGTTATTACTGAGCTAACATTCTCTATTATTTGGGTTTGTACAAACAATAATACTTCCTATAGGTGTATAGCAAGGAAAATGTCCCATCTCAGATGAGGGATCAGCCAATGGCAGGGCAGGAGATGTTCACATAAAGGATAAACCATGAATGGGCAGTTCCTCTGGGAACACCTTCATTGGATTTTCCACAAAAGACACGCTTGGCTGGAGAGTTAACAGAGGCTCTGTCCAACTGCTTTGAGTAGTTTAGGAACCACTTACTTGAATCAAAGTGGCAGCCTGATATGCTAGGGCAACCTTCTCCTCAGGACCTCACAACAAAGTCTGACTTCCTAAGATGGTTCCCTACCATTTGTCCATATAAACACCTGAGTCACTTCATCAGCCACAGATACTTTGGAGACAGCCTCTTTACTTTGTTTCTTCCTCTGACATTACCTCATTTCCTCCCTACCTTTGCACTCTGTGGCCTACAGGCCAGTTAGAGACCCAGCAGAAAATCAAGCAACCCCAAAATTGACAAAGGCTTAGTCAAGGAAGTCTTTAGTGCCTGACTAGAGTTGCAAAGTGGCATCTGCTCAGAGTCTGAAGATGGAATATTCATTTCCCACCATGGCTATCCCTGCTGTGATTTCTCTGGGACACAACTCAGAGCTCAGAGCCCAAAGATATTCCAACAGCTCCAAAGGACCCTGAAAGATTCTTCTCTTCTGAGTATTTTAGCCATCTCCAGGCTCAGTTAGTTCAGAGCAGACTGAGAGCCTGAGCTATTTTTCAGATTTGCTCTGTGGAGTCTTCACCTACTAAGAGTTTCTTCTCTTGCCCTCTAACAATGTTTCATTCCACCCTTCAGGCCACCTCAGTATCCCACCATTCCTATCTCTTCTTAATCTGTCTGTAATCTTTTTTGTAATCAGAAAGATGGAATATAAAGAGCCTCAAATTTGAAATTTAAGGATCAGGAATGGACCTAATCTCTGCCAGTAGCTTGCTGTGTGTTCTTTGGGGAATTTAATCGGGCTCTTTGGGTCTCAGACTTTTATCTATAATACATTAACATGTCTCAACCCATTGGGTAGTTAAAAGGTGTAAAGTGATGACTATGAGTCTGACACATGAGGTATCTGACATAAACATCAATCAAGTCACTCTTCTGCTCAAAATCCTACAATGGCTTCTCATTACTTACATATATGAAGTCTGAATGTTTCTACTTGGCTTTCCAAGCATAAGCTATTATGTAATCTGAGATTTACTTCTCCCTAATCTATATATTCCTCCACCCAGGCTGAATTCTATCTGTTAAGAATACCTTCCAAGCTCACTTCAATCTCACTATCCTGACTCCTTATCCACTCCCTCATGTGGGAGAACATTCCACGCCACTCCCACCTGCAGTGCAAATCTTACCCATCCTTTAAGACCCAGGTAAGGCTCCCCCATATAAAAGGTTCTTTTTAAAAGATTTTATTTATTTATTAGAGAGCGGGGGGGGGGGGGGCAAGACACAGGCAGAGGGAGAAGCAGGCTCCACGCAGGGAGCCTGACATGGGACTCAATCCCGGGTCTCCAGGATCATGCCCTGGGCTGAAGGCAGCACTAAACCACTGAGCCACCGGGGCTGCCCCCATATAAAAGTTTATTCAAATATTCCAGCCAGCACTGACCATATCCTTATCTGAAAATTTTATTCACTTTTAATAATGGAAAGTACCCTTGCCATAAGATGCATCCACTCATTAAATGTTTAAATGCACAGTATAATATTATTGCCTAGAGGCCCTATGTTGTACAGCACACCTCTAGAACATTTGTCTTACATAACTGAAACTTTATATCTGTTGAAGAGCAACCCCTATTTTCTCCCTCTCCCCACCAGCCCCTGGAAACCTCCATTCTACTCTTTATATCTATAATTTCTTTCATCATATGGATAATTCCAAATAGATTTTTACTTCCTAATTGGCTTATTATTTCAGATGTATTAGTTTTGTCTTTGTCATTGTATATTTTGTTAGGGCAAGAACATAATCAATTTATATGCTCCCCCCAAATATGCATATTTTACTAAAGCATCAAGGAGTGACTCAATAAAGCCTAATTGAATTGTTTCTTAGGGATCCCTGGGTGGCTCAGTGGTTTAGCACCGCCTCGGGCCTGGGGTGTAATCCTGGAGATCCGGATCAAGTCCCATGATGGGCTCCATGCATGGAGCCTGCTTCTCTCTCTCTCTCTCTCTCTCTCTCTCTCTTTCTCTCATGAATAAAAAAATAAGAATAGTTTCTTGACTGAAAGCCTAGAATGTCAAGATTTCAGGCATTTTCATATTTTCAGTAGGTAGATGGTGTCTCTCCCATTCATTTATTCCCTGGAACAAATTCTTGCCAGTCACTTTCATAAGCCAGACATTCTGCAGGGAATACAGATCTGAATAGGATGAATATAATCCCTTCTCTCATGTAACCTATAATCTAATGAAGGAAATAAGCAAGTGTAATGAGCTGTAGAAAATTGTATTATTTTAACACAAATGGCAGGATTTCTCTTGGAAAGAGAAATTTGATGGATAGAATATGGATAAGGACTTGGGAAAGAAGCCCCATCTACCCTAAGTGTCCAAGTGCTGGCTGATGTCCAGGTTCTGCAGGGAAAAGGTGTTCTGAATAAAAAAGAGATGTGTTTTGGTTCCCTAGAACAGCTGGAGACACAGGATATGAGGGACAGAGATATACTTGGCATATAAGCACATTCCTGGAAGCTCTCCCTCAAAAACTCTTCAATAAAGTACAATATGTACATAAATCCTTTTAATTATCATTGTTTTACTGTTGTTAAATGCGAGCACTGGCATGAATTTCAACTTAAACCCAGGTAGTGTAGGGCACTTATGTCCCAGTCTTCTCACCAATTCTAAACCAGAATACATGCCCAGTCAAAATCCCTTTTCATTACCCATCAGCCTGAGCTTTCTTAGGCCATGGTATTGAGAGGTTCAATTCAATTTTACCCAGATTTCAAGAAGCAAGAAGGCCCCCAGCTGACATTGGTGTATGCAAGCAAATTAGCAATCAAGTGCAGAATAAATACCAGCATTAAATTAGATGATATAAAAAGCAGGGCCTAATGTAACTCTGAATAGAGGATGGTGGGGGGTGTGGAGTTTGAGAGGGGGAGAGGACTTTCCAGAGGAAATGATATTTATGCAGAGGTCTGAAGGATGAGCAAAGGGTAATATTTTGATGCATTTAGGTTCTCAACTATAGGAGCCAGGAATGGAATTGCAGGGGGTGGGCAGGCAGGGCAGGGGTGTCAAGAGTTGAGAAGGAAGAGGGAAAATAGAAACAAAGGGGAGAACTAAAAGAACAAAATCCATACCCCGGACCCCTTCAGTATAGCCCAATCCATCTGTCATGGGTAGTGTAGTTTCTCCAGAGAAATCCAGTAAGCCTAAGGGGGATATTTGGACTTTTTTGGGGGGATTTTCTATAGCATCCTAATTATGCTACTATATAGTGTACTATCTTGCCCCATGCATGAGCTAACAAAATGCCATATTCCTGTGAAGTGAGGTGAACTAGGCTAAGCCTTGAGAAAACTCCACATAAGCAAAAGTCATATCTAAGTTCAATGTATGATTTATTTGAGAGACAATCAGTTCCCCAGAAATTTGTGAAATTAAATAATTGCTGAAGTCAGCTGTGGGTTACTTATTTTCCAACCCCCTTCCTGGTAGTTTCCAGGGCTCTGCATTTATTCATTGGGTGCTCAGAAGTGCTAAGGTCCCAATTTATGATTCCCACCTCCCCTCCACCAAAGTTCCTATTAACCTTGGTATTTACTCTCACTTGTGGGAAAATAGAGATAATTTGATAATTACATTCCTTGTGGGTCATTAATAGCTGCCTAAAATATTTTATGTTACCTGTCTAAGAAGTATAAGCTTTTACACATGCATGTCAGGTGCTGTAATAGAAGTAGGGAGAAGAAGCTTTCAGTGATACAGGTGGAAAGGGTCTCACCACATAGACACTTATATCAACTTTCAATCATTAAGACTGAAAATGAGCTTCTTGTTAGTCGAGGACCCAACCCTAACCCTATTTATGATAAACCACAACTATACACACACTTGCATGCCCACATGATATACACAGAAATCTATGCCTATTCTCACTTTACAGGAAACCAGGACCCCTCTCATAACACAGCAATCCATGGTGCCTGCCTTAAAGTATACACTGGAGCTTCTCAGCCCAACCTCATTTCTCCATAACCCCTAAGTAATTATTTGAGAGAAAATTACAATACACATTAAATAAAGTAATTTATTTCCTAGATAAATCTCACTTTAAGAATTTTTAAGCTGGTAATTTTTTAATATAGTAATTGTGGAATTAGGAATACATTTTTCACTAGTCAGTACTTATTTTACTTTGAACATATAAAAATGGCTTTTAGAAGAGGGAAATAGAGAAGGGTTATTAAGAGTTTTACTAGATCAAATGAAAGTTTCAAGTTTTTATTAGCAAAGAATAAAAAGACTAATTAGATTTGGTTTATGGGTTTACATGCTAATTCTCTATAGAGGTGCATGATGAACTACTAGGGGAAGTTAATGTGGCTGGACTCTCACTAACATCTTCGTGCAGCACAGAGTTGTGATTGGACTGAGGCAAAGCTTGTTTTCATTCTCCTGCTTCCCCTCTTTCCCCAACCTCATCCAGTTTGTCAGTAAAAGTTTGCCTCTTCTCAATCCTACCATCACCTTTGTCAGTAAAAGTTTGCCTCTCCTCAATTCCACCACCATCCTTGTCAAAGCTCCTGCTCATTTCTTGCTGGAACTTTTCTGCCAGCCTGTCTCCTCCTTCCTCTCTTGTGCCTGCTTGCAATTCTTCTTAGTACAAGAATGACTATCTTTCCAAATCCATATCTGACCAAGGCAGAGTCAGCTCTCTTCTCATGCAAACCCACTAATGAGCCCCCTTCCCTTCTTCAGTTGTTCAGATACAAGTAAAGATACAGATCTTCAAATCAGCCTGGGGTCTCACCTGCCACATGCCTCAGTTGATGTCACAGGACACTCCATATGCTCCAACAACACTGTCTTTCCTTTTTCTTTTTCTTTTTTAAAATTCCTAAAAATGCTCTTATTTCTGTCTTTCTGGGATATTTGCCTCTACCCTAGTTGGTTGGTTATTTTTTATTAGTTATTTTAAACTAATAACATCGTTCAGTTATTACTTCTTCAAAAAATGCTCTTTTTTGAGCCTTTTGTTTAGGTTATAACTTTCGTATAAGCTCTTTGAACTAGGTACTCTCTTTGAGAGCCTGGAAAATGGCAAGAATTGCTTATTTCTCTTTTTAAGGATTACTGCCTTTATCTAGGCTTAACTATACACTGCATCTGGGTAAGTACAATGTCTCTTTATGCTTATCATTTTAATTAAGGAGGTTATAAAGAAGAATATGAAGTATGCATTAAAGTCAGAACATGAATCAATGATTGAATGAATGAACAGACAGATGGATGGTCAGCTCCCTTAGTCGCCTTTAATTAAAATGTGGATGTTGCTATCCTACTATTAATTGATGGCTCTGAAGCCTTCAAGGTATATATTTTCAGAAGACTATAATTAACCTTATTTCAACATTAAAGGTTAAGTATGTATTTGCCTCTTCTTAGTCTGAAAATAGTCAATTATAATGATAATGCTCCTTTATTTCTTGGGGTGCATTTTGAACAATTGGAATAAAGTAAGTATTGATATTTCTATCTTTCATTCCCTCATTGTGTATTTTTTGAAAGTCATTTATTCACCAGATACTGTGCTAGGTGCTGAACTGGGAATAAAAGTGTGTTGAAAGGCTCAGTTCTCAGCTATGTTAGAATTTACCATCCTTTTTTTCACTACCCAACATCTTTTTCCTGTATTTGGTGCATCCCTCTCTAGAGATGAGGATTCAAGACACTGATGCTCTTAGAGTCCTTTTCAGGTAAGTCACAGATATGTAACCTGGCCTCTGTTAATCTGAGAATGCCACATTGGACTTTGATTCTGATGTCAGAGAGTCAAGGAAGCAGAGATTTTGCACAATTTATTTTGATGAGGGCTACAAAGGTCAGAAAAATTCACTCCAATTCCTTTAGAGGTAAAACAATCTACCTTATTTTTCCTACAAGTCATGTAAGGCTTGGCAACAATATTTTAACTTCCTGTGCTGCAACTAAGATGGAGAGTTACATGGCGAGGGATGAAAAGTGCTGATATTTTGCTTTAAAAATGTGAATAGCCATATGAATAAATATCTATTAAATTTAGTCCTCCTTAATTATTTTAACTAGTCAATAATGTGCTTTTAATGTAAAGTACTTAAAGGGTATCTGGCCCAAATTAAGAACTTTATAAAAATGTTGGCTAGTTTCTCTCCATATTTTAGTTATATAGAGTCTCATTCTTTTTAAAGTTTCCAAGTTCATTATCACTTTTATTATTTTACTTTTCATTTTCTTCTCAAAATCCTTTGTGAGAAGGGAAAAGATATGTTAGATCTTGGTGTTTAATGAGAAAACTAAAACCCAGGAGAGGTATATCACTGCTCTGCTCAGATTATTGGAGATTGCTGAAGCGGAAATTAGAAATCTTTCTGGTTTTCTGACTGCTGAGGCAAAGCAATATCTTCACCCAAGAGGTTAGAAGGATGGGGAGATGGGTGGAGCCAGTGACTTTCTTACTTTGCTGAAGATATTTACCTTCTTCAATTCATGTCTAGATCCATGGCACATCAGGACAAAACCTCTTGGTCATAGGCAGATTTCTGGACTGGGTCCTCTCATTCTTGCTCCTTTGCATACAATCTGTATAATCCTTTCCCTTTGGCATGTTGGGACCAGTGACTGTAGTTGCACAGCCCTCTCCCTTGATTGGGTCACATTATAGATTGGAGAGATATTTTTGTGCTGGTTCTGGAGAGGGACGCTCATATTACAAGATGGCCATATGACCAGAACCTAGGAACTGAGAATGACCCTTGGCCAATGGCAAGCAAACAAAACAAACAAGCAGCAATAACAGAAATGGTTCCTAGTCTTTCAGTGACAAGTAATTGAATGCTGTCACCAACCCAAATGAGCTCAGAAGAGGACCCTGGTCCCCAGGTGAAAATGCACCTCTACCAAAATAGTGATTTAAGCTTTTGAGACCTTAGTGAAAGATGTAGCTCTACTGTGCCTGTATTCCTGATCTACCATGAGACAATAAATAAATGTTTAATATTTTAATCTGTTAAATTAATGGTAATTTATTTATTTTTTTAAATTAATTTTTATTGGTGTTCAATTTACCAACATACAGAAAAACACCCAGTGCTCATCCCGTCAAGTGTCCGCCTCAGTGCCCGTCACCCATTCCCCTCCAACACCCGCCCTCCTCCCCTTCCACCACCCCTAGTTCGTTTCCCAGAGTTAGGAGTCTTTATGTTCTGTCTCCCTTCCTGATATTTCCCAACATTTCTTTTCCCTTCCTTTATATTCCCTTTCACTATTATTTATATTCCCCAAATGAATGAGAACATACACTGTTTGTCCTTCTCCGATAATTAATGGTAATTTAATAGAAACCAATAGAAAACTAATATGTCCCTAGAGACACCAATCTCAGTCTCAATAATGTTGATGATGATAACCATAATAGAAATACCTAATGCGTTAAAGAGTAATAGACCTAAATGTGGAAAGTCTGCATATAGGTGAGTTGTGTTAAGTCCTCTTCCCACACACCCCTTTCACTGGTCATATCAATGATGAAAGTGGGGTGGTTGGACTCCACTGCTATACTGCTGATTTTTTGACAACCATCATTTGTATTTTATATGTAAGCCTTTATACAAAATTTTCCTAGACTATTTCAGAATCTTCCAAAGATACAACCTAGTTTTAAATAACATATTTTTATAAACATCAGGAACAAAGTTTGGACACAGATTTGGGGTGTGAGGAGAGAAATCCTGGTTGTCTTGAAGGCAGTTTTTGATGATTTTCTATGGCTGTTCCTTTTATTGCCATTCCCAATAACAATCACTATTGCTTTTTGTGGACATAGCACTGTGCAGTGAGAACGTGCCTTACCTGACAACTGACCTGCATTTTGTTTGCACAACAGCATTATGTATCAGACATTTCTCCTTCTATAGCTATTGGCATTGAGGCCATGCAACATGATAATTTATATACATTATGAAATAATCACCATAATCAAGCTAATTAACACAAGTGAGATTGCATCAACATCATCTGTGCAGTCTTAATCAAGTCACTTCACCCTCTGGGCTTAGATTATCCCCCTGAAAAGTAAGGAATTTAGATAATGAGACCCTGTGTCTCCTCTATCTTTAAAATCTTAAGTTAGTATTAGAGGAAAGATGCAGCTTAATCTATATTAGGTGATAATTTCCTAAAATATTGCTAAATGTATTTATACAAAGCCATATGAATCAACTACAAATATTAACTGATCCTATTATGCCAGAAGTTCTGCATTTGATGTTATAACAGATGGAAAAAGCACTTAACACAGAACCTCTAAGAACTAATAGTCAAGTAGTCAAGTTAAGGATATAAGACAGCATTTGAAGAAAAGGAGAAAGTTACCAGTTCAGCTAATGTTCAGCAAAGAAGGAAAGTTTTATTATATTTTGTGGAATGGGAGATAAGGCCAGGGGGAAGGTAAAAAATCTGCACAGGAAGTGCCAGAGGTTGACCTGAGTTTAGAGGATACATTGGATTTGAAACACAGTAGTGAAGACATTACACAGTTCACAGTTATCTGGGGGAAGAAATAAGGACAGAAGTGTGCCATTGAGGCAAAGCCCAAGAATAGGTTTGGTCAGATTAGGTAGTCGTGCTGGGAAATGGTAGAGACTCACGCTGGTCTCGATCGCAAACTCCCCAGAGGAGAATCAGGCATCTCCTCCTGCCCCTGTGTGGGCAGATGCCAGGACTTCATTAGTGTCATTCCTTCAGACCCGGACTAAGAAAGGGGTGGGGTAGTATATTTAACCCCTCATAACTCTCTTGTTTTCAGACTGGAAAGGCAAGTTGGAAGGGGATATTTGCTATTATGCTTATAGGTCAAGTACCTTCAGTAATTGAAGAACTGTCTTGGAACTTGGCTTGAAATTGAGGATTTCTTGGTTTTTACCCTAAGCTTCAAATGCCAATAGATTGTCATCAAATTTCTCTGTAGAGATACATTACTGAAGTACTCTACTATGAGTATCCTTAAAAGAGAAAGAGGTTGGGGATCTCTGAGAGTGGGAAGATTCGGCGATGGACACATCCACAAAGTCTACTTTAGCACTGCCCACCTCCTGTGGCACAGGAATTGGTGAGAGCAGAGAGGATATGTAGAAGTAAGGAAGAAGAAGGAGAGCATGTTCATTGGCCTAGGGATTTCCATTTTTAAATGGGTGTGGGATGCTGAGACCTGCTCAGTCAATTCTTCTTAAAAAAAAAAAAAATCATGAGAGACCTGGAGACAGAGACAGAGACAGAGACATAGGCAGAGGGAAAAGCAGGCCCCTCTAGGGAAGCCTGATGTGGGACTAAATCCCGGATCCTTGGATGACACCCTGAGCCGAAGGCAGACTCAACCACAGAACCACCCAGGTGTCCCTGCCCCATCAATTCTTGAGGAATCTGATGAATATCATTAATATAAAAGTGATGGCTGCAATTTATGAGCCCTATATTCATATTGCTCCAGAGGACGCTACAATCACTTGAGTATTAATAGCTTAGACATGTCAGTTTTGGACTCCTGAGAAGCAGACACCAACATGGAGTGAAATGTCTAAGAGATTCATTGGAGGAACACCTGTGAAAAGTAGTACAGGGAGAGAACAGGAGTAAGTGGGGATAACCCTCAGACCACACCACAATTCTGAAAACTGAGGGGAAAACCTGTGAAAACCTAAAAGGTGGATTGGAAAGAACAGCTCCAACTACAGCATGGTTCTGAAGAAGTCTCAAACAGGATCAGTTTCTCTGATGACAAAGAAGGAGTGATGTCCCCATGATGGCAACATAGGTCATTCCAGCCTTCACTCACTGTCACAGGAAGACCAACTAACACTTACTCACGGACAGGACACTGTTGTGAAAATCCTATGATGACAAAGAATATGGGGAGTCTAACTAAAGGTACAAAAGCCTGCTTGGCAAATCTTGGAGATTTGACTGAAATTTTTAAGGATCATTCAGAAGTTATAAGATCTGAAAACAATAACATATCAAACATTATCACAAATAGACTTGGAAAACCAACCAAATCCTCTCTTTTTACATCTCTCCTAGATAGAGGATGCTTCTAATTCTTTTTTTAAAGATTTTATTTGTTTGAGAGAGAGGGAGAGAAAGAGAGCACACAAGCCAAGGGAGGGGCAAAGGCAGAGGGAGAAGCAAGCTCCCTGTTGAGCACTGGGTGCAGAGCCCAGCACAGGGCTCCATCCCAGGATCTGAAATCATGATCTAAGCTGAAGTGAGAGCTGGGGAGACTTATAGAGCTGACTGAGCCACCCAGGAGTCCCAGATGCTTCTAAATCTATAGTTATCACCAAAAAAGACATTAAGATCAGCTAACATTATTATTTTTAATGTTCATCTTTGAAAAATAATGTAGCCTCTTGAATGATAATTTAATATCATTCCTGTTACAGGAAAGTAGTGAAGTATGGTAGTTAAAATGATTGGCTCTGGCTCAGATCACCTGGGTACAAATTCATGCTAACTGTGTGACCTTGGCGAAGTTCTTTAGTATTGCTGAACTTTCATTTCCATTTCTGAAAAATGGGGTAATGATATAATCTATCTTACACTGTTATGGAAGTTAAACAAGGTAGTATGTTTAAAGGACCCAGAAAAATGCCAGCCATATATTAATTGCTTAGTAAACGTCAATTAAAATTCTCATTATTGCTATAATTGCTGTCACCAGAATACAAATGGATTTTACTCACCAGTGAACATTAACTTGGAGACTATCTACTACAGAAATGAGATCCTTGCTTTAAGTTAAACTGTCCTAAAATAAAAGAAACTATTGCTGAAGAAGAAAGGTCTCTCTTCTAAAAAAAAAAGTCACAGTATTCTCTTAAACTATTTCCAACTGTTGTCAACGATAGTTGACACTTGGACCTCTACATCTCCTAAGAAGGATCCCCTTAATGTGCAATCCCCTTGTTCTTTCCAAAGCCCTACTGTGAGGCTAAAGCAATGACATAAAGCTTCCAGGGTGGGAGGGATATCCAGCTATGGTAACTCATGCATCTGATGGACTTGCCATTTTTAAATATAAAAGTTCCTAAATTATTAACTTTTCTCAAAGTGAGATTTGATGGCTAAAGTAATATCTGCATGAAGTATTAAGTGATTTTTTTGAACAAAAGCCAAGTAATTTGACAGAGCGTAATAATTACACTGTCAAAGAATACAAGTTTCCACTTTCTCAGAGAAATCTATATTGCCTGGTTTCAGTTTCACAGGCTGTCATCAAGATAGTAAGATTTATTTCTCCTTTAATTGTACCATGGCAAGCATTTTATGGAAAATGTATATGCAGTGCCTGCTTTTCAGAAGGGTGCCAGATCCATGGCATTGCTTTTATATTCACTTATGTGCATAATTAAGAGGCTGGCCTGCATCCCAGAGGAACTGGAGAAGAACAGGCATTAAAGTCCTGTTGTGCCAGTCAGATGTGGTAACATATATCACAGTAAAGATTTATTAATAGTGGGAAGACCAAAAGTACACCTTTCCAAAAGAGCTTTTCCCTGAATTGAAGTTGGAAGCACCCCCTACCACAGAATGTTAACTTTATGGCTAGTTCAAGGTTTGTGAGCAGTCTCTCCTTTTAACCCCTATAAATTTCACATATAAATCATAAAGAGTCAGGCAACAATCTAGAGCTGAGGATACAGGGAATGGAGTCAGAATTGGTGTACCTCCTTGGATTAGCAATTTATGTCATTATATGTTAATCTTGTTTGTCTGCATTTATTCCAACTCCTCAAAATCCTTTTTTGTTTAATATCATGCATTGAAAGAGATTTGGAAGGTACAAAGTTGATGTCTCATTTTGTGCTACACTTTGACATCAGTAAACAGTCAGCATATCATACATCCCATTCCTCAGAATCCTTACAACCATACTGGAAAATTAAAATTTGTGTTTTTGAAAAACCTTTTACATTTTTAAAATTAGATATTTAAAATTTGTGTTTACATCCTAGAAATCAGAGCACGGTATAAGGATAGGTTTCTCAGCAAAGCAAGGAAATAGCCAGCATAGAAAGTGCTACAGGAACATCCTACATCAGTTGGGAGATGTGGAGAAGACTTGCTATTCTCTCACAGTGATATTCCATGGTTCTATCATGCTTGCAGGGAGGACCAGTGAGATGCAAGTGATAGGATGAATGAGGTATTTCCAGACCTAGCCTTATTTCTAGACCCTTCACCTGTGACCAAAAACATGTCCTTCTCTTGTTCTGTCATCCTAATTCTCATTCTGTCATCTTTAGATGAGTATCCAATGATACTGACCAGTCCAGCATAGAAATGCCTTATACATTGTTTCAGACACTGTAGATGCAGGGATTTTTTTAAGGTACCTTTGATATTTATAGCACAGAATCTGTCTGGGTACAAAGTAGGAAAAAGATTCAAATTTCCCCTTTCATTGTCCATCTTTTCCACAACCACTTCCCTTACTATATATGACTTCACTTCTCCCTCTCAATCTTCCTTCTTTTTTTAAGGTTTTTATTTAAGTTCCAGTAAGATAACATACAGTGTAATATTAGTTTCAGGTGTACAATTTAGTGATTCAACACTTACATAAACTATCCAGCACTCATCACAACAAGGGCCCTCCTTATTTGCACTTCTTGCTTCAAGATATGAACCCAGCTTAATCCTTTTCTGTAAATATTGCTCAACCTTACCCAACATTCAGGCAAAAAATGATCCTTACTTCACCATACATGTCATAGCCTTTTCTGACCCTTTCAGTGATGTCCTCCATGCAACTGAGTGTCCTTTCTCTTTCCTCCTTGTATGTATATGAAATCTGCCATCGCCCTAATTGCATTGCCCTTAGGTATATATTTGAGCTTCTTTTATCCAGGTTAGAATAAGAGCCATGTCTAACTCCTGTCCTAGCACAGAATTTGGCATGTAGTAGATGCTCAATTACTGATACATACACGGGTGAATGACCAAATGAACAAATGCCCCGAGGTTGTAAGTTTTATTTATTTTTATTTCTTAAAGATTTTTTTTATTTATTCATGAGAGACACACAGAGAGAGAGGCAGAGACACAGGCAGGGGGAGAAGCAGGCTCCCTTCTGGGAGCCTGATGTGGAACCCAATTCCAGGACCCTAGGATCGTGACCTGAGCAAAAGGCAGATGCACAAACTGAGCCACCCAGGTGCCCACCAAAGTTGTAAATTTTAACAACCTATGAGGTTAACAGCAATTATTTCCTAGAAGGAGCTCACCATGAAAAATGATTCTCCCTCCAATATCATGGTTCTTGAGAAAGGCTAATGTTTTGGGGACCTGGTTGGCTCAGTCAGTTAAGCATCTGACTCTTGGTTTCAGCTCAGGACATGATACTGATCAGGATCATGAGATTGAGCTCTGCATGGGGCTCTGCTCTCAGTGCAGACACTATTTGAGATCTTTGCTCCTCTCCCTGCTCCTGTTCATGCAGTCTCTTTCTCTCTAAAATAAATAAAAAGTTTTTTTTTTCTAAAAAAAAAAGAAAGGCTAATGTCTTTCAGAAACTCCAACTTATTTTTCACTAAGGAAGAAAACACACTGGGCACTAATTTGTGATTGTTTTTACCTACTCAAGCATCCTAGTTTTTGTTCCTTTGTGTGTGTGTGTGTGTGTGTGTGTATGTATTTGTTTGTTTGTTGTTGTTCTGTTGTTGTTCTGTTGTTCATGCCAGTGCATTGAAATCTCTAAGGGACCTTGCAAGTCAAAGACTCGGAACCCCCTGGCCAGTCACACCCTTATGTATATATATTTGCATTACTAGGCCAAGTACCTCTGAAGTCCCTTTATCTGACACCTTGGCTGAGGACTTCCTCAGGCACCTCTGCCAAGGCCTCCTTGGGAGGTGTCTTGGACACTTTCTATATTATGACTCAGTGTTTGGTGCTTTTCTGTTCTTCATCCTCCCCATCTCACTCCTCCTGGCCCCTGGGTTCACAAACTACCAGTTTTTTTTGTTTGAAAGTCAGTAGGCAATGACACTTCTCAGCAGGTGTGGATAGCAAAATTTAAAAGGGAGTCCGTTCCTTCTCCAGTTTGGCCCCTTCCTTATATAAGTGATTAAGTACAACAATTAGTTTCTTTTTTTTTTTTTTTACTTTAATTGGTTACTCAGACACCTGGCAATTGAGCTGAGCTGCCGACAACCAGCATTTTTACTTTGAGGTGGTTATAGGTCAGATCCTTAACACCATCATCATCACCTTGTGATGAGAGTCTGAAGAGACAATGGAAGGTCTCACCATGTTGTAGTAAGCTCCTTTTATTAAAACACCCAAACGTTGCTTCTCTAAGCTTGTCGCTGTTTTCATGGCTCCTTCCATCTCTCCAGAAGTTGGTCCCACTCTGGGATACTGGATACTATGTCCTTCCATCTTTTGGACCTTAGTTCTTCTCACATTCCATTCAATTTCCCATTTGGGTCTCTGCTCTGCCTTGGAAAGTTCCTGTATCACATTACATGAATCTGACTTCGGACTTATTCTCCTCTTTTCCAGTAGCCAAATCCGGGAGACATGTTCCAGTCTGACCAGTTCAGCATAGAAGCAACACCTCATGCCCCTTCTCAACATTACCCTTGTCCTACAACTACTCAACCTGACTCAGGCACTATATGGAATTCCAGGATACACCAGGGAATAATACTGGGCCAACACTACCCTCATAGGACTTACATTCTAGTAGGGAGCACAGCTAATGAACAAGAGAATAGATGTGTGCTAAGCAGGCTAGAAGGATCACCGTTCTATCTGTGTGACTCATTTGTTCTGTTTTCCTCACCTGGATGTACAGCAGGCACACCAAAGAGATACTACCATGAGTACAGATAATTTGTGTTAAAGCTGGACTTCTCTATTTTTTTTAAGATTTTACTTATTTATTCATGAGAGACACACACAGAGAGAGAGAGATAGAGAGAGAGAGAGAGAGAGAGAGGCAGAGGGAGAAGCAGGCTCCATGCAGGGAGCCCGACGTGGGACTCGATCCTGGGTCTCCAGGACCAAGCCCTGGGCTGCAGGCAGCGCTAAACCGCTGCGCAGGGCTGCCCTGGACTTCTCTATTACCTTAGGAGTTATATCTCTGGCAAAGGGATCTTTCCAAAGCTCTGACAAACTTCCAGTCAGGGTGGCACTTACTTATCTGCATCACTCAGCAGGCTTTGGAGCAGCATTGCCTCTCCTCATTGACAATCTCTAATCCAGGGATTCAGATCTTCAAAAAGGTCAGGTTTTTCTGGTGCTGGTCATTCCTTCTGGTAGTTATGACCAAAAGCTCTACCAAAGCTGCACTTTTGGCCATTCTCTTTGCCCTATGGCCATCTGCAGGATCATCTTCCCTCCTTTCTTGGAACAACCTCAGAAAAGAATGCTCAGTATTCTCTTGCTCACTTGTGAGCCAGCTATGACCTGAGATCCCATTCAAATCACAGCATGCAAACCACATCCCCAGGGTCTACTAATCTTTTATCCTAATATCTATAAAATTAAGGCTCTGTCATTTTCCTTCAGTTTTTCCCAATCCCTGAATCCTGTGTTGAGTTTCATTTTAGGGCTAAGACTCACCTCCCAACTCATAGACTTCTTTGATGCCAACGTGTATCTGCCTACACTTGTGCATAATCCCATCCCTGGATTCCTGTCTATGGTCATTCCTTAGAATTTTTGATCGGGTGACCAGGACTTCTGGTGCTATAGCCCTTTGTTCCAAGCCTGAATGTTGAGGATGAACTTTCTCTCTGCATCTATACCTGGATCTGTACAGAAGACCCAATTAGTGCCCCTAGGTCCAGATCCCAGTGCAGCCAGCCCTTTTTGCTGGAGTCGGAGGCAAGATCCAGGCCTTTCTATGTCCAGTCATCACTATTATAGGAGGGGGCCAGACTAAGAACATTCTCCTTCCAATATGGGTGCCCTTACCTCTTACAGTATGTGAGCTCTGCTTCTAGGCTAATTGTTGATTCCTTTTTTCATGTTAAATGTGGACAAATTATGAGACATGGCCCTAGAGAGGAAGTTTGTGGTTTAGGACAGGGATAGCCTTAATAGCTCAGATTCTCTGCAAGATGAGCTACCCTGAAGCTACTCTAGGTAAATGACAATAATATTTTAGATTCTTAAATTAACTGAGTGGGATGAGCTGGGTCATGACTCACAGAAAGGTTTCTACATTATTCACTTTGAAATAAGGGACAAAAGCAGAAATAGGATTATCACTTGACTGGCTCACAGTGGCCTGAGGCCAGACAGTTTCCTCCCTGATAAGATTTTTCTCCAGCGAGATAAGCTACTCAGGTGCATTATTTTTCTCCCTGTGATTAGGTTAAATTTCACAATGCAGTATACTTACAGTAGAACCATCTCCACAATTACAATAGCAACTCATGAGCACACAAGGCTTTGCTCACAGTTAGAAGAGAGGCTTGAAGACTGGAATGAGGAAGAGGAACATACTCGCTCCCCTCAAGAGCATGCTCCATCTTTCTCCACTGTGGTCATGTCCCTATCAAGGAAGGACTATTGGCAAATATATGAATTCTCTGCTAATCACACACCTTATTCTGAAAGTTGTTATTAACTTGCCTAATTGCTTCTCAGTGGTAAAATATAAAAATTGTGAAATACCTAGTATTTCACATATTCTATGAATATATGTGTATTCATATACTTTTTGAAAATTATAACCACTTATTCAAGCAAAACTCAAGTCAAGAAAGAAACTAGAGTTTTCATAAGGATACAATCAACCCTTATGAAGGCATAAGACATTTTTCTGTATGCATTAATTATAATAAAATCTTAATATAAATATCAATATAAAGAAAAATAGAAATAATTCATAAACCTAAAAATAACCTCTAAACATTTTTGTGATTATGATTCAACACACTTTCCATATCTGTTTTTTTCCTCAAAAAGAAGTTTATGCTGTAATTTTTATTAACTTATTTTTTCTGATACATCATGTGATTTATTTTTTAGAATAGGTAAGCTACTATGACTTGATTATGGGAGCTAATGAAGGAAAAGTTTCACCAAACCTTGAATCTTTCCTATAAAATTTGAAATCCGTAGAAACATAAGAGGCATTGTATTTGTTACTAAATACAGAGCTGCACATTTGGTCGGCCCCCTTTAGAGTTTTATTCAAGGTAAAATTTCTCTCTAGAGCAAAAAATTAGTTCAGGTTTAATATGTATTACATGAACATTAATTAATATATTTTTACTTTTTGCTGTGTTATGGATATTTTAATTGGTTTTTTGATGTTTTTTCCCTCTAGCTAGTATTATTTTTTTTTGCAATATAATTGACAAAACATTGTATTAGTTCCAGGTGTACGATGTAATGATTCAAGATTTGCATATATTACAAAATGATCCTCACACAAGTCAGTTAACATCCATTATCATACATAGTTACACATCTTTTTCCTTGTGATGAGAAGTTAGAAGATCCATTCTCCTAGCTACAAATACACAATGTAGTATTATTAGCTATAATCACTATGCTGTACCTTAAATCTCTGTGGCTAAATTTATATTTTAATGTAACAGTTTAATATTGACATACCTTCACATCAGTACATTCATTTGGCAATGACATGTTTAAAGCTAGATTGTATTCAATTAAATTCATGGGTTCTTTTTGTTTTTGTTTTTGTTTTCACCATTGTCTAATCTACATAATGATGTTTTCAGTTTTTCAATATTATCGACAATACTCTGGAGAACATTCATATAATTGTATTTTTACAGTTGATTTTTTTTCTTTTCTTTTTTCTTTTCCTTTCTTTTAGAGAGGGAGAGAGTTGGAGGAGGGTTAAAGAATCTTAAGCAGACTCCCCACTGAGCTTAGAGTCATAGCAGGGTTTGATCTCACAATCCTGAGATCATGACCTGAGCCAAAATTAAGAGTCAGACACTTAACCAACTGAGCCACTCATGTACTCCTATTTCTAGAGTTTTAAAAAGTATTTTTTCTTGGTTAAAGTCTTAGGTAGAATTCTTGAGAGAAATGGTATATGACATGTTTTCACTGAAATAACAGCTAGATAAATGAAGGGCAAACAGAGGCTAGTTTAGTAATTTTCAACCTTTACCATTACCTGTTTCTATAATTTATGCCATGAACATGCTGAAATATACATTCACACAAACCATTAGAAGCAGGGCTAATTAATTCTCAACTTAATTCCCATTTCAAGTAGTTTGTCAGTTAACTTTTATTATTGTTTCCCAAATTGAGATTCCTTTTGAGAAAAATAAAGTTTTCTACATAATATATGTTCTTAAAATGCCTTGTATGTTAGAAGGATATGATTATACACACAACAAAAAGTGCTTTCAATAGTATTCCTGCATACCATCCCCCCAAATAACACATATTTATGTGTATGTGTGTGTGTATATATATATATATATATCTTTACATATGTATATAAAAAGGTAGGTACACATGTACACACACAAACTAGTAAACATAGGTAGGACAGGGTAAAATAATCTTAAAGAATTCCCTTTCTTGTGACTAAACATCAATTCCAGGCCATTCTAAAATAAACTAATGAGCAATTTGGAAATGTCACTTGATGGTAAGTGATTTGAATTCACATTTGAGAGGGATTTTGTTTTAGCAGCAAGAATATGTCACATGGAGCTGTGTAGCCCTGCAGCAGCTGGCAAAAGGCTGAGCTCAGCATAGAGGAAGTTTCACGAAGGACCACCTTGGACGTTGACCAGTCCTGGGTGTCCCAGCACCACAGGGCAGCAAAGATAGATCGCCCCTGCTCAGTCACAGGCATGGGCTTTAGAAACTGTCCCTCAGAGGTGGATGGAGCACTCATTCACACGCATATGCATGTGGTTTCATACATGTTCTACTCACTGTTTAAAAATAGTTTTTAGCTGTACTCTTGGGGTAAAAAGCCTGGGAAAATAATGTGGTGGATTAGTTAACTTCTTGTCTCCAGGGTCAAAGTGCCTGATTTAAACCTTAGGCCCAGCATCTAGCCACAGTTGATCTTGGATAGTATATTATTTTAACTTCCCAAAGCCTCAAATCCTGGGTGATTCTAGCTCTTTAAGCCTCAGCTTCTTTTCACAGCTCATTATGTAGAAAGATCTCATGGCAGAGAGGTTAAAGAGATTCAAACGCCATCCTGGCAGAGTCCATTAGTCTGAAAAGGAACAGATGGGGAGGAATTATTCAACCCACAGTAGACTTTTCAGAAATCCTAAAATCTTGGACTGTAGTGAGGACCTTGCTTAGGAAATAGGGATTAAAATGTGGGCGGGCTCTGGAGTGGGAGGGTCTGGAGGGTGAGGAGCAGAGCTCAAAAGGTTCTGTAAGAATGAGCCTGCTTACACAGCTGTGATAAGTGCGTCAGTATGAGACCTAGTCAAAACCCTACAACAAGTGTTTCACTTTAACAAACTGAACAAACAACTGCTTCTAAGAGGAAGGGAAAAGCAGGAAATGGGGGCAAATAAAACAACCTGAAGTTGTGGGAGGTTTTCTGCTCCAGCTCTGCCCAGGACAACCACACAGCTGCTGCTCCCAGATTGAGTAATTACCAGGCACAGTCTAGAAAAAGTCAGTTAAGGAGGAGGGCCATGTAGAGCTGTGAACTTTTCTGTGGCCTGCCTCAGGGCCCTGGCGCTAAGGGAAAAGGGGTAGTTTTACACTTTCACAAAATTGATGAATTAAGCCAAAATGGGCAGCTGAGAACTTGGCTCACTATTGTCCAAATCCTAGTCTCTCTCTAGCAACCATGGAGCTACTTCTTAGATGTGAAAAGCAAACACAAAACCCAATCTGGATATTTGCATATAGTCTTTAACAATCTATTGAAATAGAAGGAAAAGGCAAAGGTTGCTTGGGCTGGCTTAATTATTTGTGAGTTATTTGCAGAAGGGACTCTATTTTAAAATATTTAACATACTGTAAAAGGCTTGCAGGGAGATAGACGCTGTTTTGGCTACAAAGGAGAATTTAATATTCTATGTATCCAGGGCCTTCCTTTTACTTTCACCCACAAGAAACACACTGCCTATCTGAACATTTTTTACCGGGAGTGAAATAAAAATCAAAGTTTTTCAAAATAAATTTTTGGAATTAGCTAACTTTATAAATAAAAAAAAAAGAGGCCTGCCCCCCCCAAAAAAAAGAAAGAAAAAGAAAAAGGAAAGGAAAGCAGTCAAAAATAATAAAATATCAAAACCAAGACAGCAAGGACAATGAGGAAGCGTTCTGAATTTAAGAACAAGTAATGACTTAAAAGGAAAAATGAATGTGTTTATTTGTATCTCAAAAGTAAGTTTGATTTGTTCACATTTGAAAGAAAACCAAGCAGCATTAGGGTTATAGTCACAGAAGGACAGGGATCACCTAAGATTCCAAACCACTTTTACATTTTAATAACATAGTGATATAAGGAGTTGGATAGACAGACCTAATCTATTGGAAGAAAAAACAAAGTATAAGCATCTAGAAGGAACAAGCAGATGGTGGTGCAGATTGACTTCAGAGGGGAGCTGAGTGGAACATTCGAAGGAGTGTAAGGTTTTATGAAAGTATATAAATCAAGTGTGTGTGTTTGGGAATCTCTTGGGTATTTCCTCCCCCTGGCCTGGTTGCAGGCTACTGTAAATAAATCAGCACTAGCAGGTTCTCTCTGTTAAACCAACTCAGTATTCCTGCAAGAAACATTTGCCTGGGAGAGTTCACCTGTCGGCTAGTGGTGGGAGTTGAAAATGGATTGCAGAACCCATCAGTGTCCACTGCTGAAACCAGCTGGCCTGCCCCCCCCCCCCCCCCAGAGGCTATGACCATATAGAGGAGGGGCAGAGAGGGCCTGCTAACACCTTCTTTTTCCACTTCAGTTGGTTGATTGTCTCTGAGCACAAGGTGGTGAGTTTTCTGAACTCCAGAGTTACGAGATGTTGGAAAATCAAGATGAAAGGGGAAAAAAATGAACAGGTTGTTGCAGCAAGAGCATTTGGAGCCTGATTCTCTCTGATATCCATGGATTTCTTCCAGCCTTAGTATTCTCTGCGTGGACTGACACCTCAGAGTCCAGGGACATCAGAAGGTTGGTTCTCACTCTATACCTTGCATATACCTTTATTCCTCTGGTATCTGAAACAGCACTGTGAGCTATGATCCTGAGTCATTCTTTCTTTCATGTATTCATTCCTGTATACAACTGAGAAGGACTATTTAGAATTTACTTTGTCTGGTGGAAGCTGAAGGAAATCAAGTAGTCTCTCTACAAAGGTTTGCAGCAAGGAGAATAGTAAAATGTTAACTTAAGAGAGGACCAGAGCAATCACCTAGGCCAACCCCTTCGTTTTGTAGACAGGGAAACTTGCAGAAAGTTGCATGAGAGGAAATACTGCTTTACCTTTCTGATTCTGAGTCATAGGAAGAGTTCACATATACCCTTATTATCAATCCAAATCCTGCAGGACAGCAAAAATTTACTTTCAAAAACCTGTTGTATATAAGTTTAAAATGTTATATTTGAATATTATATATATATTAAATATATATAATCTTATATATTATATATTATAATATATATAATATATTATATTTTAATCTTATATATTAAAATCTGTATTTGCCAATTTAAGTCAGCTTTGTGAACTTAGTCACATTTTACAGATTTATCAACTAAGTTAAATAATTTTTGCTTTGCACGGAGTGTACTCCATATGCTGAATGTGAACTTTATATGCACAGATGAGATCACCTTTCAAAGCCTTTGACACAATGCATGGCATCACAGCACATGGCATTTAATAAAAAAAGGATGATATTAACATTATGGTCTTTAGTGTTATTACTGCTAGTATTACAAAATATCCACTGTCTTCAGTGTAGCCAACATCCACCAGTAATCTGCCTTTAACTTTCTTTCTTGTATTTCCTTCTCATGTACTCTTGGAGCATGTTTCTTCAGCTTGATTCCCATTTTGCATTGTGTTGGGGAAGAAAAAAATTTCCTCTCCCCCCCTCTCCCAGCTCCAGAGTCCTTCTAGCTGGTTTAGGAATTAAGTTGAGATGAGGCAGATTAACAAGAGGAAAAAGAAAAAAAGAAAAACAGTTTTATTACATGCACACGGAGGCTCAATAATGAAATTGAGAACAAATGAATGACGGAGGCAAGCAGTTTTTATTGTAGCAGACACAATAAATTGTGAAAAATTGACAGGATAAAGAAAACAAGTGTTTGGGAGCTTTAATTAGTAAGGGGTTCTAAGCAACACTTAGGTTGAGATAATAAAAAAAAAAAATAGCAAGGTTTGTTCCTACAGCTTTTTTGACTTTAAAGTTCCTATCTCTGTGATGAGGATGTCATTTTACTTCTTGGTGTAGGGATGGTATTTTTCATACAGGAGAAGTGTTTCCTGTTTTCCGGGGGACAGAGGAGGGTCAGAGTGTCCTTGTACCAGACATTTCCCGGACGTTTCCTGAGTAGGTTCAATCAAAAATAATCAATATGCTATTAGGAACATTTTGGGGCAGCGTGCCCTGGGCCCCTGTAGCCACAATTTGCTCCCTTTTTAAAGTCATTTCCGTTTGTGTCCTATCATCATCTGCCTAGCTTCTGCATTTTCCCATACTTGTGAGTTATGGCTATTAGATGCTCAATTACTGCTGCAAGCAAGTGGCAAGTGAGGGTTTGCAACCTTTCATCATCATGAAACTTCCTCTATAAAAACAAAAAGAAGCATAACAAACAGGATTTCAAGATCACATGGAAAGTGTTATATTTATCAGTTTGTATTTATTCAAGTTGCAGGATCAAGGGAGTTGATGGGAGGTAAATAGTTTCAATTAAGAAGACAGATTATTTTGGAAAACAGGACGTCACTGTGGCTTGCCACATAAAATAGTGGGTTTGTTATTGTTGAATCCTGGCTACATAAACAGAAATAGCATTCGTTCCTACGGAGATGTTCCTCAGAGCTGCATTTTTGTTAGTAGAGATAAAAATTAGTGGGACCATCACATAACTTCCTATTTTTGGGACCATTCCAACAGTTTCCAGGCTTTAGGATAAGGTATTGCTGGACACTTAGACCCTGTAGATATTTGCTTTCTTGGCATCTCAGAAGCCCAGTGGATATCCTGAGTTGTGTCCAGGGCTGCCTCAGTAACCTCTTCAGATCTGATCAAGGGAAATTCCACAGAATAAGGAATCTAGAGGTAGGAATCCCAGAATTGAAGAGCTAATGGTAAAGCTGCATAAAGTAGCTGGACAAGCTTGTAACTTCTCACTTTTTCTTCCCTCTTTGGACAGTAAAACTGATTTTCAGAATTTTCTTGAGGTTCTCCCTAGAGTCTGTTCTTGCCTCCTTCTCTATTGCAAGAGCTTTCCTTAAGATTGGAGGGAAGGAAAAACTCTTCCATCCTTAAGGTCTTCCAGCTGGACTAAGTTAAATTTCAATTACATCAATTAACAGGAGAAATTGCTGAGATTTTATTACATGCACATGGAGGCCTAGTAATGAAATTGAGATGTAAAGAAATGACCACGGCAGGCATTTTTTAATGCTTTTTGGACAAAAAGACAATCAATATGTGGGGAATTGTCAGGAGAAAGAAAACTTAACTTTGGGAGTTTCAATTAGTAAGGAATTCTAAATAGAATTTGGACTGGGGTAGTAAATTCATAAAGGTAACAAGAGTTGTTTATACAGCCCTCATGGCTATAAATTTCCTGTTTCTGGTGATCCCAATGTCTCTTTACATCCTGGTAATGGGAGGGTACCTTTCACTTGGGAGATTTATTTCCTGTTTTCAGAGGAAAAGAAGAGGGTTTGAGTGTTCTTGCACAACGTCTTAAGTAACTTTTATTTAAAATTATCAATATACCCATGTGGCTCAGTTGACTAAGCATCTACCTTTGGCTCGGGTCATGATCCCAGGTCCTGGGCTCTCTGCTCAGCAGGGAAGTCTGCTTTTCCCTCTGCCCCTGCTCCTGTTCTCTCTCAAGGTCACTCTCTGTCTCTCAAATAAAATCTTTAAAAAATAAATAAAACAAAATAATCAATACGCCAGTGATACCTTCTGGGGCCACCTGCCCTTGGTTCCTACAAATAATCTCCCTATAGCCAAATAAAACAGTATTTTTAGACTTTCTTTTACTTAGCCTATCAGCACTAATTTTTTTTTAGCCTAGGGCTAAGATTAGATCTGATTGGAGAAGACAGCTTTGGCTTATTGTGTAGAAGAACAGTTTTTGAGATGCTGCACCCCAGAAACTTGCTGGGATCTATCTTCTGGGGTGTCAGAGGAAAAGGCTTAGGGAGGTATCCTCATTAAAACTCATTAAAAACCTGTCTGAAAGGCAGCCTGGAGAAGCCGCTGGGGATGTATTGCCTGCCTGTGCTGCAGAATGGCACTGCAAGGGTTGTTCAGTTCAGGAACCTGTTGGAAGAGAAATACCAGCACTGTGAAGAGAGACCCCTTCTTGCCCCAGGTCCTTCTGGTCCCTCTAATTTCATACTTGACATTGATCCAGCTGGCAAACCAATAGTTACAGGGTCCACCTTTATGACAAATAGGCAATAAAAGGTACATTGGGGTGGGAGAAGCAATATATTAATAAGTACCACATTGACCCAGACAACTCTATTGAGTTTGAGATTCTTTTGAATGGTTATCACACGGAAATTGGTATTTAGAGATTTACATAAAAAGAAAGAAAGAAGAAAGAAAGAAAGAAAGAAAGAAAGAAAGAAAGAAAGAAAGAAAGAAAAAGAAAGAAAGAAAGATAGAAAGAAAGGAACTGCAAACTTAACATGTCCAGGACCAAATGTATAATTTTCCCCTTGCAAGCCTAGTTACCCCTCAGCTCCACCACCCTCATTCCATTTTTTGATGCCAGAAACATAGGAGTAAACATTATCATTTCCTTCACCTTTATATTTCATATCCAATTCACTATCAACTCATAGACTTTATTTCTTAACTCCTATTCAGATCCCTTCACCTGTGTGGAGATAATGTAGTTATAATGTGCATCAACTAAAATTCTGATACATAAATATCCATGTAGTAGACTAAATAATCCCTCCCAGACCTTTCTTTCACCAAAACAAAACAGAACCCAAACAAACAAAAAAGAAACTATTCCCTAATACCTGGAAACTGTGAATATTTCTACATAATAAAGAATTTTATTTTGCCCAAAGACAGGTCTGTCCTTTGCCCTTGGCTTTTGGGAGGTTATCTATTTTACATCTCATAGGAGTCTCTTTGTTTAGCACTGGCCTGGCCATACTACATCTTTGAGAAGAAGCTGGCCATGCCAAAAAGATCAATTACATGATTTAGAGTGGACATTTTAAATTATCTAGTTTCACTCAACCCAAAGACTCTGTTCAACCTCATGGATAATTAATCAATCATGTGGACACTAAAACTTGAATGTCACTGGACACCAAAAAATAATATACAACAACATTCTCAACACTAAAACTTGAATGAGTTTCCCTGGTTAGCAATACTCCAAGTATGCTCTCACACATTGGTGCTTGGAGCATAATGCAACCTGAGGACAAAAGAAGCTTTGTAGTTTGAAGCTTCCAGACTTGGTTGATTTTAACCTATACCTTTCCTTGTAATAGCCACAACTGTGGGTGTAATATATTTTAATGAGTTCTATGAGTCATTCTGGTAAATTATTGAAACTGAGGCTAATTTTTTTAACTCTCTAAACTTGTAGTTGATGTTAGTCTAGGAAGATTTTGCCTTTCAGACTCTGCAATTTGGCTAGTTCTTTGTATTATATGCCAAAGGAGACTTTTCAAATGTGTTAAATTAAGGATCTTAATTTGCGGAGTTTATCCTGAAATATCCAGATGGGTTCTAAATACTATTAGATGTATCCTTATAAGAGGGAAGCAGAGGGAGATTTGGTGCACTGAAGAGGAGAATATAATGGGACAATAAGAAAGATTGGAGTGATGTAGACACAAGCCAAGGAATGCCAGTAGCCACCGGGAGCTGGAAGAGGAAAGAAATAGATTCTCCCCTACAGCCTCCAGAAGGACCTGTTAATAGATATATTGGTTTTGGTCCAGTGAAACTAATTTTGGACTTCTGGCCTATAGAACTGAATAGAATACATTTTTTATTGTTGTTTTTAGTTTTATTTATTTATTCATGAAAGACACAGAGAAAGAGATAGAGACAGGGGCAAAAGGAGAAGCAGGCTTCCTGTGAGGAGCCTGATGTAGGACTGGATCCCAGGACCCCAGGATCATGACCTGAGCCAAAGTCAGATGCTCAACCACTGAGCCACCAAGTGCCCCCAATTTTTGTTGTTTTAAGCCACCAAATTTGTTAGAGTAGCCGTAGGAAAATATTACAATTACCAACAATCTACTTCATGCTATCATGGTCTCTGTCTTGAAAAGGCTTCATGAGTCTCCTAACTTGTCTCCTTAATCCATGTTACCCCCAAAATAATTTCCATATTGTATCCAAAAAGCACTTACTAAAAAAAATCCTGTCTCTGATTATGCTATCCTCTTTCTTTAGTTTATACCACTTCTTCAAAGGTTTCTCCTTGTTCTTAAAAACAGATAAAAATTTTTAAGGCAATTACATAACATACAAGAACCTGCATGGCCTAGCCACTGCCTACCTGTCTTTCCGGCCTTCTCTCCTACTTCATACTCTTTCTCTGTTTACCCAACCACATTCACCATACACACCTGCTTTATGCCCTTTATACTTGGTACAGTTCCTGCTTATTTTCTCTTTTCCCACCTCTCCAACCAGACTTAGAAACTCCAACTCAACCTCTATGTTCCAGTTCATTTTTACACTTCCTCTGGTATCTTCATACCTCCCAAAGTCAACCTGCCCTACTTTATAGTCTCCTAACACGGTACACACCAGAAGGTATAATTCTAATTT
The DNA here is from genome assembly GCF_048418805.1 of Vulpes vulpes. Lineage (NCBI taxonomy): Eukaryota > Metazoa > Chordata > Mammalia > Carnivora > Canidae > Vulpes > Vulpes vulpes. The sequence continues at coordinate 97,202,677 of NC_132794.1, forward strand.
GCATGTTTGTTATACGTTTGCTTGTGTGTACATGTCCATCTACCTGTCTGCTTTCAAAGTGCTAGCTTTGAGAGTGTAAGATCCATGATGACAAAAATAATATATGCTTATCTGCTCCCTTGCATCTCCTACCTATTCTAATGGAAGCTCAATCAATTGGATAAGTTGCATACTTCTAAACTAGAAGGCTAATGTTCAGTTATGGCTCTGCCATTGACTATGATGCTCACAACAAAGAGATTTCTTTAGTTATTGAAATTTCTATACACACAGTACAAATGCAATCCGCAGAGGGCCAATACATTTGGGAATAATTCTTTTAAGGAGTGTTCTCAGTCTCTTGAAGTTTTTTGGGGTTTTTTTCTTTTTTTTTTAAGATTTTATTTATTTGTTCATGAGAGACACACAGAGAGAGATGGGCAGAGACACAGGCAGAGGGAGAAGCAGACTGCATGCAGGGAACCCAACATGGGACTCGATCCTGGGTCTCCAGGACCAGGCCCTAGACTGAAGGCAGTGTCAAACCGCTGAGCCACCTGGTCTGCCCAGTCTCTGGAAGTTTGAATGGAGGAAATTAGAATAAAAGCTTTGTCTCTGTTCCCATTTTTCATATTAAGAAATTGAGGATTATAGAAGGCAGTGGTCTATTTGGTATCACCCCTCTAGTGGGCCTGGTTTAAAACTCAGCTTTTTATATAATAAAATCACTATGTTTCTTTAGAAATGGTTTTCCTCCACTAACTCTATCATGTGTGTGTGTGTACATATATATATATATATATATATACACACACACACATATATACACACACATATATATATACACACACACACCCTCTTTTTCTATGTATGTAGATGAATAGAAGATAGGCAACAGTCTATGTTGGAAGAATATATACACATATAAACACAGAGGTATAGATACATATATATCTGTGTGTGTGTGTGTGTGTGTGTGTGTGTGTATATATATATATATATATATATAGAGAGAGAGAGAGAGAGAGAGAGAGAGGAGAAATATATACCTATTCTCTGAGCATAGACTATAACCTCTTTGGGTAAGGTGGCAGTGTTTTATGACTTTATATCAAATCTAAAAGGAACATTAGATGCAGGTGGACTGATATTTGAAGAGTGGGTTGAGTATAAATCTAAAGACCAAGACAGTCAGACCCCAAACCGTTGATATCAGAGAAGAAACAATGGAATGTGGCACTCCTAGATATATACAACATTAAATTAAATTAGAAAGCTTTATAATATGCAGCAACAACAACAAAAGTAAAGATCTGCTTTTTAATCCCAGTAAAGCCAAAGTTTACTTGGGAACCTGAAGGATCAGTTATTCTTCACTTGCTTCTATTCTCATAGAAATAAAAAGATGGATCCTTAGGTGCATAGGTTGAAAGCAAAGTTTAACCCACTGTAAGCCACAGCAGGTTGGGCAGTGAAAGGACATATTTACTCTGATTTTCTTCTTTAGTTTGGCTTCCTGATTATAGTAATGCTGTGTTTTTCCTTGGTAATAATGAGCTGGTAAAAGAGTTCAATATTTAATAAGTAATGACCTCTATTATTTTCAATAAATGGCAGACAAGCAAAGAAAATAAGTCATGGATAGTTTCAGAAGACACATTCCTTGGGAGAGGGAAAAGAAGAAAAAAAATGCACTTTCCCTGTGCCACTTTTTTTTAAGATATATTTATTTATTTGAGAGAGAGAGCAGGCATGCAGGTTGTGGGGAGGGGCAGAGGGAGAGGCAGAAACCTAAGCAGACTCTGTGCCAAGCAGAGAGCCTGATATGGGGCTTGATCTCAAGACCCTGAGATTAGGACCTGAGTAAAAACAAAAGTCAAACACTTAACAATTATGCCACCCAGGCGCCTTGCACTTGCTCTGTGCAGCTTTTGATTGTGCTTGCAATGTTCACTAATCTGCCTTGTTCCAAAGCCATTACAGGTAGATGTCTTATCAGATGTAAAACAGTTGACTTCGAGGAAAATAATTGCAGGAAACCTTTCTTGGCCTAGACAAAACTTTATACCTGAATAGTGAATGATTTTGAAAATACTTAAGATTTATGGCCTTTTTCTCTTGAAGAAGAGACCCCATTGGGCCAGAAAAGGTACTACAATCAGTCCTTCCAATTCTGCATATCCTCCCTTTATAACAAGAGTAACAACTCATTCCTGCATCATGAAGTTAGAATTTACAGACAATTCCACTTATAGGCATTAGAGTAACTCAGTGTTGAAGTTACTTTGCAATGAATTCTCAAGAAATTCAAACATTCCCTTTACTGTGTGAGAAAATATGGCTCTCAAAATTCTGCTGATTGGTTGTGTAAGTTTAGTTTCTCATAATTGTGTAGGATTACCTACAGCTTGCTTTTAGTTCATCTTACTTACAATTATTTATGAGGATATTTTGTTTTAAATGGTGAGCGCTATTTTCATTTTGTATCTATGTATCTTTTTTCTCCTAAAATCAATCCTTTGGTTTATCATCTCTAATATTGCAGTTCTAAATATAGGATATGAAAACACACTGCTCCAAATCATGTAGCCAATTAGCACTGGATTTGTGACAGTCAACAGTGAAGAAGAAAAGAAAAAAAGAATCAAAACTGTCCTTACCACATCATTAGTAATACCCCAGTCCTAGCCCTGAGAGGAAGAGAGGTTGCTCATGCCTAGGGGAAAACAAATACCATACTGAAGAATCCTAACTAACTCTGCAAAATGAACCCCAAAATTTATTTTTCTTAATAAATTTTCTTTCCCATTACTTATTTCTGGTGGAAAGGAGATAAACATAGAACTTTCAGCAGAACTGTCACTTCTGATACGTAAGTCTAGTATCATAATATTCGTAGAGCAAACTTCTGAGTGAAACCAAATATATTGGTTTCTTTATTTTTATTTTGGAGCTTAGCTGCCAGACATCTAGGAATTCAACCAAAATAAGAAAAAATTTCTGCAAGCTAACTTGAGGGAAATGAAAGATCCAAAATTAAAACAAAAAACAAAATAAAAAAAAAACCCAAAACACTTTAGTCTTTATAACAGAAGATTCTAATAATGCCTGCTCGCATTTCCACATTAACTTATGTAATACTGAATCTTTCTAGATCTTTACTTTGAGGGATAGTAAGATTCATATCTGTTAATTAAGGCTAAGCAAAACAGAAAACACTGTCTAATTTAAAACAAAATAAAATAAAGCAAACACACAAAACGGTAATAGATAGACCAGAAAAATCTTTGCTATGAAATGCAATAAATTTCTGTCACTCTACAACAACTGCATATAAGAAGAGGTTAGACAGTTGACGTTAGGGTTGGTTACAGATGAGGTCTTGATAACATGAATTCTTCTCTTCTTGCATGGTTTGTAACTTCTGCTGCAAGGGAAGGATGAGGTCTCAAAGCGAGGGGCTTCTTTTTTATTGTTAAATATGGGTCACAAGCTATTAGCCAGCTGGTTTAATTGAAGCTACTCCTGCTGCTTGCATTGACAGTAATTCTGACTCCCTAGCCTAGGTGAAATCAATTTGTATAAAATCTTATACCATATACTTCTCTCTCTCTCTCTCTCTCTCTCTCTATATATATATATATATATATATATATATATATATATATAACAGTTGTGAACATACATGGAATTCCATGAGCGTTTGATCATTTCTATCTTCTCTAGTAGGCTATGAGCATCATCGGTACAAGGACTATTTTTTTTTTCATTTTTCTGTGTCCTAACAGCTATTCCTTTTCATTATGTATTGCTGTGTACCAAATTACTACATACCCTGGTAACTTAACACACATTTAGTAAAATGGAGTGGACAGTGGAAAGCAGTATGGCAATTACTAAGATAAAATAAGTATACACATAGAATTACTACATCTGGTTATATATCCAAAATCATTGAAAGCAACAACCTGAATACATATTGTGCATGCATGTTTGTAGTGATATTATTCATAATAGCCAGAAGTGGAAGCGATCCAAACATCCATCACTGGATAAATGAATAAACAAAATGTGTCATACACATACAATGGAATATTACCCAGCCTTAAAAAGGAAGAAAATTTGGACACATGCTATAACACTTGTGGATTTTGAAAAAAATAATGCTAAGTGAAATAACCCAGTCACAAAAAGACAAGTAATGTATGAATCAACTTATATGAGATACCTAGAATAATCAAAATCATAGAGACAGAAAGCAGAAGAGCAAATAATCAGGGGCTGGAGGAGAGGGAAACGGGAAATTAACACTGAATGAGATAGAGTTTCAGTTGGGAAAGATGAAAAAGTTCTGAAGATGGATGGTGATGATGGTTATACCACAATGTGAATGAACTTAATACCATAGAAATTTACACCTAGAAGTGATTAAAATGTTAACTTTCATGTTATGTGTACTTTAACACAACACATACATAACCCCTATTGCAATGGGCCAGAAAGGTATACACAGCTAACTGGATCTTCCCTTTCTTGTCTCTCACAAAACTACAATCAAGGCGGCCTGGAGAAGCTCTTCTGATTGTTTGTAGAATCTATAACTCAAGGGCTGTTGGATTGGGGGTCTCAGTTCCTAACTGGCTGTCAACCACAGGCTGCCTTCAGTTTCTTGATATGCAATCTTCTTCAAAATGGCAGCTGATTTCATTAAAGCCTATCAGTCAAGAGGGAAACAGAGTATGCTAGCAAGACAGATGTCCCCATATTTTAGTTTTGTTTTTTTAAAAAGATTTTATTTATTTGAGAGTGAGAGAGAGCATGAGCAGGGGGAGGGGCAAAGGAGAGGGAGAAGCAAGCTCCGTGCTGAGAAAGGACCCCAATGCAGGGCTCTATCTCAGGACCCAAGATCATGAGCTGAGCCAAAGGCTGATGGTCAACCAACTGAACACCCAGGCACCCCTGGTCCCCATATTTTGTAATCTAATTATGGAAGTGATCTTTCTCAATGTTATCATATTCCTTTGGTTACAAAGGGTCATAAATATCAAGAGATAGGAAATATCAGGGCCTTTATCTGGGCAAGCAAATACTGGGAATGCATATTAACTCCAAAAGAGATGAGATTCTGGGAGCCCAACCAATGATGGGAGGTCAGAGCAAAATGGAACGTTAACCCTAAGTCTTATCAGGAAAGCTAAAATTATAGACTGGGATTTTGTTAGAGCCAGCCTCCAGAGAGAAGACAATTTTGTTATTTCAGAAAATAACGCTCTGCTTTCTGGGCCAGGGGATATCTGTCGCCTAAGAGCAGGGCCAGGATGGCAGTGACATTTAAGGTCCAATCCAACTCAAATGCTCTACATCTTCCCTGTGTTCTCATTCATCTCTTTGAGGTAAAGCCTGGGTTTTAGAATTCCTAATTTATTTCTCGAATTTCTCCACACAAGAATAGGGATGTGCTCCAGATTTATTGTCTGATACACTCCTCTGAGTTTGAAAAGTTTGACAGCAAAACATCCACCAACGCAATTAACTTCTCATCTTTTCTGTCAGTAAGATTTAGAAAATACAGTTCTGAATGAAGCCCATGGAAGCTGCTCAGGAGCTACAATCTAAGGCTGTTTTACTGCTTCTTGGGCAAATACATTTCTGGGTGATCCATGAAGACTATTTGATTAGGAATCTTATTTTGGGGAATGGGATGAGATGGTGAATTGAAGTAGAGAGACAAAAGAATTTTTGTCTATTTTCATGGAGAGTCATTGTTTTCTGTTGTGCTTTTCATAGTAAGATGCTCATGAATTGAAAAGCAATGAGAAAAAAACAAAAACAAAACAAAACACAAAAAACATGTCACTTGGGAAAGGAGAAAAGGGCACCCAGGAAAAGAATGGAGTGCAAAAAGCCTTTCCTTAACTGGAAGCTGTTCCCTCCAATGTTCTGCATGGTTATTATTTGTTCTAAATGACAACTCCAGATTCCAGAAAACCACTTGCTTTTAGTTCAGCACTTTGTGAAACCAAGAATGGCATTATTCATCTCAGTTAAACCCCTCAACTATGTGACTATGGAATATATAAATATTTATTGGCATGATATTGCTCAAAAATTTCATGTACCTACTGCAAATTGAACATGCATTTAAAATATTGAATTTTCATAGTTTCATTTGTTTGTTTGTTTTTGGTTTTCTGCATCTGAATACAAAATCGATGTCTAGAGCAGCCATGGTTCACTTTCTCTAACACTTATGTGTACTGCCATTATTGTTAGGTAAAATAACACTTGGTTATATCAACTTAGTTTTAACTTTTTTAGGGCTAAGGTTGGGTAGACTTAGAAGGAGATGTTCCTAATGGATTGGCTTCCTTGACTCAATGGATCTTTTTCACTTAACATAAACATAGGTAATTGGATGTATAATCCTGCCAGTGAAGTTCTTTTCTCCCTCCCTCTTTCTCTCCCCGCCCCCTCCCATCCTCCCTTCCTTTTGTGAAATTTTGACTACCATGAAGATTGGTACCTCAGACATCCCCTGAGGATCATGAATACAAACAATTATGATCAGCAAAGCCTTATCGTTCATCAAAAATAAGTAAGTTTGTTTCTAGCTTATTTTGTTGCTTCCAAATGTGTTCTAGCTCAAGTAATCCTGTATGAGCAAAAAAAAAAAAAAATGCCAAATACTAATTAATTTTGAAGATTTTTATTGTAAAGAATCCAATATGTTTGGCAAACATGAAACTTTTCTGATCAAAATGATATAAAAGTCTTACTTTTTGGCTCTGCCATTTTTACTGTTCTAAAAGCTACAGATATAAAAGCAAGAACTATTGTTCATCTTTCCATCTAGTAACTCACACTGTACTGGTTTGAACACATTGTTTTTTCTAGAAAGGTCACTATTTTCAGTGTTACAAATATGTTCTTTTAACTTGAAGTGTTATCTGTAGTTTTAAAACTCATCAACTATTATAAAGGACATTATTTTCCTTCATTTCTTTTTGAAATGCCCTCAACTGCTTATCAATTTTAGCATGAACTTGAGAAACAACTACTTCAAAACTATTTTTGGCTTTCAAGCATTCCAGGAGAGTTTCTCAGCATACCAAGATTCACTTTCTGAAAACCTTGCTCTAGCAATCAGACAATTACTAGGGAAATTCTTTGTAGAAACAAATATTTGAACGTAACCTAGAATTTTGTGCCCACCAGTATATGATTTGGTTTTCAAAATCTACCTCTTCCTAACTCTTTGCTTCCTTTCTTATTCATTCATTTTAAACACTTCCTCTAAAGATCTCTTTTTACGTTTTGTCTAGACTCTGGAAGGCACAAGCTATGCACAATCCTTGAGTTTGGCAAAAACCTATCTGATTCCATTCACTTGCTCTGGAGGAAGGATGAAACTACTGTTTATGCAAAAATACATTATGCCCAATAGTCTATTTTTGATTGCCCCAAACAAGAAATTCAATGAAACACCCAAGTGAAAGTCCAAAATACCTTATTCTTTTATTTATAGACATTCAAATGGAATAGCTTATTGCATATGAGTTCCATTATACTATTTTGTTGTAAATAATGAGCTCTTTTAAAAAAAGAAAAGGTGTTATAAATTTAAATAAACTCCAATATCCTCAGTTTTATTTTCTTACATCTGATATTTTTGGTAATGATTTGCTATATTGTAGTGTATTGTAGCTAACTCCATAAATTTTTTTTTCCAAAAGCACTAATAGAATGAGTTTAGAGTAAAAATGTATGCAAATTTGATTTTACATTGAAGGTAAAAGACCACCTGGAAAGGCAAGAACTCGGAAACACACATAATCAGTTTTTCTTTAATATCTTCATAGAAAACTAAAAGTTTGTGACTTTTATATATATTTAATATGTATTTATTATTATATAAAATTACATATTTATATTATATAAAGTTATGTAATTGTATAATATATACTGATATACAATTATATAGATACATAAATATCTTTGAGGTTGAACTTACAGATTCATTCCCTATGTTATATAAAAATATAGTATAGGCCTGAAGAAAAGCTTACTTTGAAGAATTTATTCATTGCTGCCAAAAAAGTTCTACCAATTATTACATTATTCTTCTTTCCCTCACATTTGTCCTTTTGTTCTCTGCTTTATGATATTGAAACTGAGACTATAAACTACATCTCTCCTTCATTAGATGGCTTCCTCTTAGGTCTCATAAAAAAAAAAAAAGACACAGGAGAAAGGGAATAGGAATTATTCCTTCCTATTTTGTTTCCTGTTTCTGTCAGCAATAATCTTTCACCCAAGGATTAGTTGGCAGTGTTACAGGCTCCCATTTCTTTTGCTATTATCCAATCTATTCTTCTTGTGTCTCTTCAAAGTCAGCAGAACCATCTGAGTATGCATTCTGGAAATGATTTGGTGGTTACTTGGTACTAAACCTAATGCTGGCTCTTTTCTAAAAGGAAATTGGCAATCCATGGCATACAGTTTCATCACAATTAAGCAAGATTATCACCTGTTGATTGTGGCAAAGAACCTACAGAGTTGTTAAAATTGGGTACTACGTAGTAACTGCTTTTGACTGTTACAGTAGTGATGAAGGCTATGAGGGCTGTAAGATGGTCGATATTCATTGCAATGGAACTTTGTGAAAGAAATAATAAGATAGAATCTTTAAGCTTTGAGATCAGCTTAATGTCAAAATAACAGCTTTGAGCTTCATTGGTGGCTGGAAGCTAGTATCATATTTCCTACAAACATAGAAAAATGTCTGTGAAAAATAAATCCACACTTTATTGTAGGGGTTATATAATTACGAGATAATGTGATTTGCAGATATAAAACCTCTTATGTGAATGTATTTATCTCTCTGGGTATGTTATATATAATTGGCTTTTTCCTCAGAAATATATAGTTCTGTAACATAATGTATGCATCACTGATCCCTTCTGAAAACATTTCCAAGCTTTTCTGTTTCGTAAAAGAGCTGATCATAGTTCTATGTTGATTTACTGATAATGAAAAAAAAAAAAGCCAGGCTGACCTACACTTATCCAGAGTCCATTTTTAATATAGCAAAATTTGGTGTCCCTAACATAAAAAAAAATGACTTTCACATTTCTAACTTTTTATCTTGGAAAATAAATAAACTAAATGGATGAATAGAGCTAAGTTGTCTGATGCTCCAGTCTCTGAGAAATTGAAATGTGCAATACCACAGACCTTGTTTAATTTAGGAGACTTGTTGTCCTCAAGCATTTAGGGGAATGTTTGTTAAATCATTAGCTGACCACTAAAGCTAACCTAGCAGAGGCTTCAGTGGCCACATACAACAAAGAATACAGACTTTTCTTATTTATTTATGTACGTACATATGTATTTATTTATTTATTTTAAAGATTTTTATTTATTTATTCACGAGAGACACAGAGAGAGAGAGAGAGGCAGAGACACAGGCAGAGAGAGAAGTAGGCTCCATGCAGGGAGCCCGACATGGGACTCAGTCCCAGGTCTCCAGGATCACGCTCTGGGCCAAAGGTGGCACTAAACCACTGAGCCATCCGGGCTGCCCCAGACTTCATATTTGATCACAAAATCACTAAATAAACAAAACAACAACAAACTCTGGAAATGAGAGATAATCTAATTTCTGGGGTTGCCATATTGTATTAGGTAAAATGTCCAATTTTCAAAAATGACAGCAACAAAATAAAGCATGCAAAGAAACTAGAAAATATGGCCCATAAACAAAAAAAAAAAAACAAAAGTGGTCAATAGAAACTATCACTGAAGAAATCCAGACATTGGACTTACTAGACAAATAGGCTATTCTCAATGAGTTCAGACAACTAAAGGAAATCACATCTGAAGAACTAAAATTCTTTTAGTTTAGTATGAGTTTAGTGTAAGAATGAGGTCTTGGCAAATAAAGAAATTACTAAATGAGTAGAATTTTCTTTAAAAAATGAGCCGGGGGGGGGGGGGGGTCCCTGGGTGGCGCAGCGGTTTGGCGCCTACCTTTGGCCCAGGGCACGATCCTGGAGACCCGGGATCGAATCCCACATCGGGCTCCCGGTGCATGGAGCCTGCTTCTCCCTCTGCCTGTGTTTCTCCCTCTCTCCTCTCTCTCCCTCTCTCTTTGACTATCATAAATAAATAAAAATTTTAAAAAAAAGAATTTAAAAAATGAGCCAGGGGACAGCCCCAGTGGCGCAGCAGTTTAGCGCTGCCTGCAGCCCAGGGTGTGATCCTGGAGATCTGGGATCGAGTCCCACGTCCGACTCCCTGCATGGAGCCTGCTTTGCCCTCTGCCTGTGTCTCTGTCTCTCTCTCTCTCCTCCCTCTTTCTCTCTCTCTCCCCCTCTCTCTGTGGTCTCTCATGAATAAATAAATAAAATCTTAAAAAAAAATAAAAGAATAAAATAAAAAATGAGCCAGGTAAAAATTCTTAAGTTGAAAAGTCAATAATGAAATGAAAAATTCAATGGAGGGCTCAAAGGCAGATTTGAACAGGCAAGAAAACAAAAATTAGTGAACTTGTATATAGCTCAATTGAGATTATCCTGTTTAAGGAAGAAGAAGAAGAAAAAAAAACAATGGAGGAAAATGGAAAGTCTCAGAAACCTGTAGGACATCATCAAGCATACTGACATCATTATAAGGGAATCCCAGGAGGAGAAGAAAGAAAGGAGCAGAGAGAGCTTTTGGAAGACCTAATGCAGTTTCCCAAATTTGATGAAAAATAATATACACAAGCAAGAAGTTCAGCAAACTCTAAGTGGAATAAAGCCAATAAATCCTGATCTAGATACATCATAAACTGCCATCATCAAAATTCATCACAGAATGACATAGTCAACATGATGAAAGGAAAAGTCTCTCAACCAAGAATTCCATACCTAGTAAATCACTACTAAAAAAGAAAGTAAATTTAGACATTCTCAGATATACAAAAACTTAGAGAATCCATTACTAGTAGATCAGTCCTAAAATCAACACTAAAAAGAGTCCTTAAGGCTGAACTCACTCCCTTTTAGAGCAACATTCCCATATACAACATTTTCAGTCTACGCAACCAACGTGTCTTGCTCTCAGCAAAGTTCCTTGGGCCACAAGCAACAAATTTAACTCCTATTCCCTTTTGACAAACTTGCAATTATTTGAAAACACTTACTACTTCCCTTTGAATCTTCTCTTTATAGAATGATTTGTCCCACATTAAAGTACCAACCTTGCGCTTACCAAATGCTTGTCAAATATATTTCCCATTAGAATAGTAGTTGCTCACATTTTCTCTTCTCTGATATCTGGTCTGTCTTTTGAATTTTTTGCATTGCTTTATTATAATCACTCCTTCCCTTGAGTGCTGAGCACAAAAGATGTTCTTGTCTCTAAGTTGCCATAAAATGTTCCTCACATTATTTTTATCTAGGAGTTTTCTATCTCCTCAGTCATAATGCAAGGTACTCAGGTAAAGACCATGGATTTTATTATGAGAATCTAAAATTTAGATTTGGAGAATAGGCAAAAGCAACTAGAGCAATCAACTGCTAGACTCAAATTGTGCATAGGCAACTGAGATCCTGGGAGATATTTCCCACATCTGTATAACTATCATTTTCCTGCGTTCTACTATAAGGTCTCCTTTTAATAATGAGACTTTGCACTTTGGTATTCCAAAGTGCATCTCAAGCCAGTAACTTGCAGACTTTCTGTTGACCAGAATTTTCTTTGTTTTTCTAACACAATATTTCAAAATCAGAAGACTTCACATAAAATTATGTAGAAATAATTGAGAAATCCTACAAATCTCAGGCCTATATTCCATATACAATAAGATGTTGTTTTGGTTTCTGACAAGAGCTCAGTGATACTGACATTTTATGTAAAACAAAACAAACCCCTTCTATATACATTGTCTGATTTCTGTGGACTGTTATATTTGCAAGCCCAGCCTTGCTATAGAATCATATACTTTGATGAACATTTTAGTATTTGCTATAGGACCACTAGGAAAACGCCGAATTAGAATACACATACACAAAAACATATTTACATAGACATACATGTATACACATATACAGCTTAAGGTATCTGAAGTTTCTCCATGAATCAAATAGTGGAAGAAAAATACAGTAGTTTAGAGGTCTTTGGAGTTGAATAACCTACTTCAGATCCCAGTTTTACCACTTAAACACTTACATGTTTACCATGTAACATTGGTAAATCTACTTACTCAGACATGGTTTTATTTGTAAAGTGAATATGACTTTGGGGAAAAAAGAAAAGGTATAGAGACTACTAGCAAAGTGCTTGATAAATGTTAATTTTGGAGATTTATTCCAGGCTGGGAGCTGAGACCAAGGTCTCTTAATTTCTAGTGCAGAAATTTTCCTACTGTGTCTCCCTTTCACACCTTTTGTTTCTGAGGTGCCCCCCTCATTCCCAGTCTCTGCTACTTTGCAAACTGAAAGCTTCATGGTATGGGGAGACTCAGAAATGTCTTTTATCCAAGAACTTAATGAGCAGCTGAACATTTTCAACATTCTGTGCTAACCAAATCTACCCCTAAAAATTTGTGTGTAGGGAATCTCATGATCGCCTTGAGTGGGCAGGGTTCACTGAGTCATATATTTAGTTTGATCCCAAATAGGACTAGATAGTTTTATGTCCAATTAGCCATGACTGTTAAAGAATAAAAAAAGAGGATAATCAAATTTCATGCTTTACTAGGTAAATCAATGGCTGTAGAAGTGCAGATGATGTCCTTTTCAAGTGTTGCTAAGAGACTTATATAATTTATTGGCCACCTAAGTGAGCAATTTTACCTCTGTTAAATCAGTAATGCACAAAATTTACCTGTACCCCAAATCCAGACTCAATCTCATATCTGGGGATAGTCACATATCACATTTTCAATGTTCTTTCTTGTTTCTCCAGTAGTAAGCATTTAATATTGAATATTGCAATATATTATTAACAGTTGTATGACCAAATATTTTGATTTTGTAAGAAAATCCAGACTCGTGAGCAGAGATTTTCTTTTCTTTAGGCAGGACTTCCTGATGCCTCTGGAGCCTCATGAATAAAAACATGTGAAGCAAGCATGGCAGTACTTTTTTTTAGACTTTGTTCTTTGGCTCCCCTGCCTCAGAATTACATGATATAATTATAGAAACAAATAACAAAACATAACACCACAACAAACAGAAGGAAAGTATAAGAGAGAGAGAAAATGAGAGAGAGAGAGAGAGAGAGAGAGATGGATGGAGACTGAGAATAGAAGAAATATTTAAAACTCATAGTTAAATAAACTTCACAGTCTCTATAGGGAAGAATCCAAAAATCTGCCTTTGTAATAACAACCTCTTGTGAGCTGTTTGAGATTTGAGAAAACACACAGAGGAAGCACACTAGTGAAGTAATTTCAGCAATAGATCTTACAATGTAGGAGCTGTCCTAGGGACTTCGAAGTTATGGAACCAACCCATTAGGAGTGTGCACTTTAATTATTAAACTCTTTATGTGTAATAAAAGCAGATGCTAATGATTAAGTATTAAAATGAGCAATGCAGATGGTAAGTGCTATATAAATTCAGTGATAAAGATCTAATAGTAAACCAAAATACTCTGGAAGAGGAGGTAATATGATTTGAAACATGTCTTAAAATCTCACAAAATATTAAAGGATGAACAGAAGATAGGATTTTTCCATGTAAAGATGGAGAATATAAAAAAATAAAAATAATAAAAAAATAAAGATGGAGAATATAGATAAATGGAGGGACATGTTAATGTAATGGAGATGTACTACATTGTGGGTGATGAAGAAAGATATGAATTATGAATAAATGAGAATAAAGAAAATACTTAGGAGCTTCCTTTTAAAGTACTCCTGGCAGAAATACTTTCTGTATTGCATTATAATGTCCTATATTAATGGAAGTCTCTGGATCCAGCTTATGGTATGCCCAGTGTGAAATTGGCTGAGATATGTGGCCTACAATATCTCTTCCTTCATAGTGAACCAGTTCTACTTTGGATAGAAAATGGTAGATAAAGTGATAGAAAACAGAATGAAGCCCTAGAAACAGCAACCAAAATCTCTACTAAGACAAAGTGACAAAACCAGAAAAAAGACAAAAGCAGATTCAAAAATCCCTTTGTATCTCCAGCTGGAAATCAGATGAGCCCTTCTGTGAAAATGTATATGTGAAAGAAGTTCTACCCATAAGACTTAGCATAATAAACTGTTGAAATGGGAGCTGAAAACCTGTCATCTTAATAGTCTAAAATGCAGAATCAGAATCTTTCTCAGGATTTTGGGTTATATTTGATAATTATCTTGCTATATAATTTGGAAGATACAGCCTGCAAAATGAACACATATCTTGGAAAATTAGTGCTCCCCCATTTTGTAAAATCAGGGCTAGTTTTTTCCCTTTCTCTTTCCATCTACTGATTCAGTCAGTACCACACATTCACATGGTTCTGGAACTATTGTCAGTGGTGAGATGCCATTTGAGCCACTGATGTGTAGAGATGCATATATTTATCTGTTGAAGAAATTCCTTGGGTCCTTAGTGGCAAGTGGGAGCATTTGTTATTGGGAGAGGCTTCTGGTAGCTATTATACCCTGCCTACTTCTTATAATGAGGCTTCATTTTTGGTACCATTAAAAAGGTACTGTCAATCTTTATCCAAAATGTTGGTCTAAATAGCTGAAGGAAGTCTGCACATTGGGATGGGAGGCCTAAGTCTAATACACAAATAAGTAGAATTGAGTAGACTCAAGAGAGAAGTAGGAGACAGGAAGGTTAGAGGGCCAATAAAGCAAAAGTCATGGCAATAACTGAGATAGGGTAGCCCTCAAAAGATTTGAAGAGATGAAATTCCTTGAACCTTCTCCAATCTTCAGCATCTACCACCTCTAGGCATGATGCTCCTCAATCCACAGCAGTTCCATAAATGTCCATGTTGTGGTTGGGATTTTCTTTACTGATACATTTCCTTTTTTTCACCTTTTCAGATGATATAGTTTGTTATTCAGTGAAGCCCCCTCACCTCAGCGTTTCTAAGGATACAGTGTATGAGAAGGAATATGTACTTTTTGTTTATAGATTGAATTAGAACTCCTAGATGAATTTTTCAAGTGAATATCTCCCTCAAATGATTTTACTTTTTGGGGATGTAATTTCACTCTCCAATTAGAATTTACCCCTGATTGTACTTGAATGTCTCATAAAGTGTTCAGTTAATGTTACCTCAGCCTTTCTACCTATTATTAGAAGACATCCCCCTCTTTTTGTTATGAGCCAGTGCTTCAACTAACCAGATTCTTCAGAATGATTTTGCTAAAGGTTATATTTTCTAATGGATATACATATGATATATTTAGGGTTAATGCTTAATTATTATTGTATTCTATTAACTAATCATCTAGGATTTGTTGCCAGCCTCCTCAAATATATACTCAATACTGTTCTCCACATCCCCCAAACAGTTCTCAGAGCTTCCACTTACTCGAAAGTATTCATGACTGTATTACTGCTGTTGGAGGGCAAATTTATTGACACTTGTTCTTTCACTTTTTACTGACTCCTCACTTGTTGCCTAGAATTGGGCTGGGTCATACGTAGGATAAAATGATTAGACACATAAGATTCTGCCCTTAACAAATAAGCAAGCTAGTAGGAAGGAAAGGAACTGATATTTTCTAATCATTGACAACTTAGCCTGTAAAGTCATTGGTACACAATATTTAAAAATCTACCAGAATTAAAAATCTCATCATAACTGGGATGATGAGAAGGTTCAAAGAAGTTACTTTATTTTTCAGTATCATAGACGTATCACTCAAATAGCAGATTCTTACTCAGATCCACCTGATTCCCAACTCCATGTTCTTTCGCATATGTTTTGAAATGAACATAGCACCAGGCAGTAAAGTAATCACTTATATAAGATAGAAAAAGATCAGAAGAGAAATAATCCAAACGTTGTCATTCACATTTTTGTATATATATTTTTATTGGAGTTCAATTTGCCAACATATAGCATAACACCCAGTGCTCATCCCATCAAGTGCCCCCCTCAGTGCCCACCACCCAGTCACCCCAACCCCCCGCCCACCTCCCTTTCCACCACCCCTTGTTTGCTTCCCAGAGCTAGGTGTCTCTCATGTTCTGTCACCCTCACCGATATTTCCCACTCATTTTCTCTCCTTTCCCCTTTATTCCCTTTCACTATCTTTATATTCCCCAAATGAATGAGACCATAAAATGTTTGTCCTTCTCCAATTGACTTACTTCACTCAGCATGATACCCTCCAGTTCCATCCACGTTGAAGCAAATGGTGGGTATGTTGTTCACATTCTTATACCCAGTGCGTGACATGGTACCAGGCATGAAGCTGGGAATTGATAGGTATTTGTTGAGTGAATGTTCTTGCTTAATGTGACAAAAGGAGAAAGGAGGGTTTACAAAAGGCTTCTGAGAGAAGTGAAATTTGAGCTTGGTTTTAAAGAATTGTCAGACACAAATTGGGAACAGAAACAATAGAAGAGATTTCATGGAATGTGGACCAAAATGAATAAAGGCATTGAGATGCGAAATTGTAAATTGAGTTTGAAGAAAGGTGATGAATAATCAAGTCTGAATGAATGAATAGAAGGCATGTGAAGGGGTAGAGTAAATAAAATCCTGTATTAAAGGGACTCAAAGCTGATAGTGTGGTATTAGACATTTGCCTATATGTGCATAAGTAGAGAAATAAATATTTTGTGGACAGAAGATATTACTCCAAATGAAATTACTCCATGAAATCCCTCTACAAAAGCCTTGGGGGTTTTTTGGTGGAAGTAGCAGTGTCATTTGAATGTGTCTACTGTAATATTCCTCTGAAGGCTTGTACTTTTTCTTCAAAAATACAAGGGAATTTTGAATTGTATTTTGTCATATAAGATATGATTATATGAGCATTTAACTCATATATTCATGTAGGCTTTACCATAATAACAGGTTCCCAGAATACTAATATATTTATCCAACAAGATAGATCATACTTATCCTGTGGCATAATGTATTCTGTGGCAAAGTGCTATGGAATACAGGTGTACCATTTTGAGTGCAATCTTACTAAGTATGCAGTTATTGCTATATCATACCCATAGGGGGAAAAGGCTAATAAAAATAATATAAATAGTAGAACAACCTAAGACATAAGTTTAGAAAAAATTAAATTCATATTGGGAATGTACAGAGCTATTTGAAATGATTTTGTGGATTCACAAAATCAGGACTGAAAATGTCAGGCTTCTTAAGAAAACCTTTTGAGTTGTATTCCCCCTTCAGGAGATTCAGTTTTAAGGATCAAACTCAGGGCAGCTGTCCAGGCTACAAAGCAAAAATGTTATTGTTGGGCATCAAGGCAGAGAGGAACATTATCTGCCAGGATGACTTCTTTTCTGGATATTTATTCTCTCCTACACACTTGAGTTTCTGTTAGATTCCTTACTGTATTAGTTGCCATTGCTGCTGTAACAAATTACCACAAAGTTAGTATAATAACATAAATGTGTAATCTTACAGTTCTGGAGGTAAGGGTCTTATGACTCTTACAGGCTAAAATGAAAATGTCAACAGAGATGTGTTCTGTTTAGAGGTTCTAGGGAGTCTTGTACTTTGTAGATTATAGAGGCTGCCCACAGTCCCCAACTCTTGGCCTCATCATCAGGCATTCCGTCGTCAATATCTCCTCAGACCCTACTGATTACTTCTTATAAGGACCCTTGTGATTACATTGGAGCTACCTGGATAATTCTGGCTAATCAAAATCCTTAATTTAAACACATCTAAAGTCCCTTCTGCCATGTAAGGTCACATGTTAAAAAATTCCAGGGATTACGAAATGCACATTTTTGGCAGGATGGTGAGGGGGATTATTCTGCCCACAGCATTCTTAATGTTGCTTACAGAAATAAAATGCCCAGAGAGCCTTTGTGTAAAAGACTTATTACCGCCAACCCTGCTTTCTTTCCTTTTGGAGTATAGGTTGGCTTTAATAAGACTTTGATCCATTGTTTAGAAGCTATTCATGGAGGCTGCTTACCTAAGGGCAAAATCAGAGGTTCAATCATGAAACTGCAATACTTACTATGGGAAGGATGAAATCCAAATAATGTTAATTTAGTAGCTGAAAATCATAAGGATATCTGGCTGTTACATGACATGTAAGCACATTTATTAACTACCAACTTTTTGATGAGCACTGCTGAAAGTACAGCAGAAAAGATTCTGCCCTCAAAGAACATGCAGTTTTATAGAGAGAAAAAGATAAAATGATAGACTGTCTGTGGAAAAAAAAAGAAAGAAAGAAAGAAGAAAGAAGAAAGAAAGGAAAGAAAGAAAGAAAGAAAGAAAGAAGAAAGAAAGAAAGAAAGAAAGAAAGAAAGAAAGAAAGAAAGAAAGAAAGAAAAGAAAGAAAAGAAAAAATATGATTTGTGTGAGTTGTTTAGGGAGCAAACACTTCATCTCATTATCTCACAAAATGCTGATAGATCCTCTCTCTCTCTCTCCCCACTCCCTTTCTTCCCCTCCTCTCCTCCACACCTGTCAAAGATGTATTTTATTTTATTCATGTAATATTTATGAATATTTATTTTTCTTTATAGTATGTATATCTCTCTCACGCATAGACAGAACTAGTATTTTATCTCTAGTCTTTGTTGTTGAGACAGAGGAGCTAAATATTCATCCCAGGTCATAAAACTAAAGATGATGAAGCAGAATTAAAAACTGATCACATGATTAGTAATTTATTATTCCATCTTCTCTCAAAAAAGAGAAAATATAAAAATAAAAAAGAATACTATAAACAGAAAAATGCTAATGCTTATTCTAGTCTCTTAGAATATAGCAATGAGCAAATTATGCTGGCCCATAGCCAATTACAAATTCAAAGCTGGCTGAGTTTAATATTTGAATTATGAATCAGACAACTCTATTAATGCAGAAACAATTTAAATCTTAAAATTAAATATTAATGCACCTTAAGCAATCCTTTTCCTTTCTTTTCTCTACAGTATCCCACATTGCAGCCAGAAAGGAGCAATGAAATATTCCACAAATATATCAGCATTTTCCTACACGGAAAAATGTGATTCAGGCCTGGTGCCACCACCTGAGTGCAGCTATTGGCATTTCCCTAGTACCAAAGAAGAGGGAGACCCCTTGTGCAGCTTTTTGATGTTTTCAGGGTTTTCCCATTGTTTGATCATCTCATCCTTTAAAATAAATAACAAGTAACTTACAAAAGAGAAAATAGGTACATAATGTTTTGTAAACACAAATGAGTTAAATATAGTGAAGGGGAGCATGCTGCTATCTGGCCATAAGGGAAGATAAATGTAGCCCTACAATATGCATCCACATTCTCTGTACCTAGACCTCCCTTTTTCTTTCATTTTTACCAAAATTTTCTATCATTGCCAATGATAATGACCTTGCCTACTATCTTTATGTGCTTATTGCACGTTTAGATGTGCTTTCTTGTCAAGAGCTAATCTAATCTTTAAATGGATTGGTAAAAAATATTTTATGCTATAGTATTCCACTGATATTTGGGGTTTCCGAGTTTTTAATATTTCCTAGAGACCCTAAAAGTGAACATTTAGGAAAAATCACAGCTGTGGTATAAGGTTGTTGTGGAGATTAAGTAGGAATGTGTACATACAGTGCCCAGCCAAGGCTGAATAGAGGTACTCCCCAGACTGCTATGAAGGAGCAAGTTAAGCAGCTAAGGAGAAAGGCTACTCAGTGACCTCACTCTCTTGACTTCCTGTCACAATTAATGCCAATTCCCCAACACACTGGAGATCCAACAGCACAGGGGTTAAAACTTGTGACGTCAGACTGCTGGGGCTTGAAACCCAGCTCAACTATTTACTAGCAGTTAGTCATCAGCACACTATTTAACTTCTCTCAGCCTCAATTTTCTTATAGGTTAGCTGTATTATAATAATTACCCCTATTCATAAGACTGCTGTGAAGATTAAAAAAAAAAGAGTATTCTGAATAGTGAATGGTATGTAAAAAATGCTTAGGAAATTCTGGGTGATGTGACCAACTAATGATTTGCCAAGGTGTCTGAATATATCTCTTTAGAATGCCAAGGAACAACTATTCATGTGGTAAATGCCAGTACAATGACAACAGGCTCCAGATTACATAACATCTAATCTCTGCAACTGGTTTTAAATTGATGTTTGTCCTGTAGTATCTTTCAAAATATGCAGAAATTAAACATAAACAGCACAAATGCCATTATGCCTCTTTTTAACTCATGACAAGCAAGACTAATGAATCCCAACCCTATTCTGAGTCTGGAAAGTCCTTAGGATCCTTCTCAATATAAATCTGGACCTCCATTGTATTAGTTCACTGTTGCTGCTATAACAAACTGCCACAAAATCTGGGGCTTGAAATAACATAAATCTCTTACTGATCTGAAGAAAATAAACTCAATTTAATGTGGCTAAAATCAAGATAACAGCATATACCTATCCCCCTATATAAGGATACTTATGATTATATGTACTCCCTATTTAGATAATCTTAGATAATCTCTTCATCTCAAAATCCTTAATTTAATCCCATCTACACAATCTCTTTTTTCCATATAAGGTAACACTGGAACAGGTTCCAGAGAGTAGAATCTGGATATTTATTGGGCTATTATTCAGCCTACCACAACCATGATTAATTGATAGGAGGCAGTATATGAGACTCAGAAGTAATGGTCTTGATGGAGCCAAGATGACAGATTAGAGTAGGAAAAGAACAAAGAATGACTGATGTCTCTTGTAGCATCTGCTCTGGCTATTTCTTGTTGTGAACACTCATCTTCATTATCTCAGCAAGATGATTTGTAAGAACATAAAGTTAGTTCATTTTCAAAATTTGTCAGTGTAAAAGCTCAAATAATAAAATATTTAGATTCATACAGGTGCTGAAATAAAACTGACAGGAGAATTTATCTTTACAACTGAATGTTGGAGAAAAAAATGTAGAGAATGGAGTGGTATTTTCCTTTAATATGTGGAGGAATGCTACCCATTTCTTCAACCAGTAATGGGGAGATTAATAAACCCTCCAGGCAATAATTACAGAACAAAAAAGAACCAATCATATTAGATTTTAGGTAACTTGATTTGAGGCCCTTAACTTTGAGGTAAGACCCTTGATTTGAACATAAGGGAAAAATAAAATAATCTCTTACTTTTACTCCAAATTAAAATTTGGAGGTGTAAAACTAAAATCTGGTACAAGTGATGGAAAGGTCTATGATACTCATGGAGAATAAAATACAGAGTGGTTTCTTGATAATGACTCTCTTCAGTTTAGCCTTCACTACTTCCAGCATTTCCATATTAATCCAGTTAATTCGAACCAAGCTAATAAGGTAGAAAACCTGTCAGATACTAATAGTTATTTGAATAAGTATAAAGTGTTGGCTTCTTACAGCTTACATTCCTATAGCCAATTTTCTTTATTAATATTTCACAATATCTGCCCATATCAGATTGGTCCCCTGATCCAAAGGATCAAAGACATGGAAGTCATTGCTTTGATGCTGAACCTACCACAGTTAACTAGACCACATGTAGGCACTGAATTTAAATTAAGATAGTTACTTTCTCTCATACAGGAATTCGGAAATTCCTAGGAGATTTTGATAGAGCATATCTTTGAGTCTGGACATGTCTAGACCGGCAAAATGTACATTTCAGAATTGAAGGTACAGTGAGAGTTATTCTAAAAATAATGGAAGAGGAGGTGGTATGCATGGATGAGGACAAAGACAGGTTATATCCAAGACACTGGAAAAAATGAGTGTTCCTCCATGATCTAGTCCCTTTTTAATACTTGGCTGTATTCTTCTTCAGTAACACTGGCTACAAGAAAGCTGGTCAGAAGGAATCACAGCTTGTTAAGGTCATTATTTGACTATTGTTTTTTGAACCACTCCTTGCCTGTTTTCAAGACTGCTTTGTTGGTAAATCTTCAAATGGCTAGTTATCAAGTTATCTTGTCAAGTTATCAAGACAGTCTATCCCTTTACTAGCTCTATATTTTAGATATGAATCCAACCTGGCCTATATTTTAGATATGAACCCAATGCCTAATGAGAGATTTTTTTTTTAACTAACATATAAGCAGGTTCACATAATTTTTGTTTTCAGGTTAGGATATGATATCAGTTTTTTCAACTGGACAAACATGTTGTTACCCTAATCTTTGCAAAGGCAATGAGAGACATACATTTAACATAGACTTTTACCATAACTGGCTTTATTGAACTTTTCCACTTCTTCATTATGCCTATTCTTTAAAGAGCATCTATCACAGAAATGGATATTTAAAAAGTCAAAATAACAATAATTTTATCAGACAAATGAGACCTTTTTGCTCTTGTATTGTTTTTATCCTGCTTTGGTATCAGGGTAGTACTGACCTCATGGAATGAGTTTGAATATATTACTTCTTTTCCATTATTTATAAGATTTTGATAAATATTATCATTAATTATTTTTTTAATGTTTGGTAGAATTCACCAGTGAAACCATGTGGCCTTGGGCTTTTCTGTGGTAGATTTTTTATTCCATATCAACTTTCATTCTAAGAAGAGTTCTTATTTCTTAGATTCAGTATTCATGATTCAGTCATGGTTACTTGTGCATTTTTAGGAATTACCTGTTTTTCCCCCCCTAAGTTATCTGATTTGTTAGTATGTAATGGTTTGTAATAATATGTTATCACACTGTGTATTTCTATGGTTCTCTTTTCTACTGTTTTCTTAGTATATAATTGTTTGTAATAATCTGTTATCACACTGTGTATTTCTATAGTTCTCTGTTCTACTGTTTTCTCTTCCATTGGTCATTTTGGTTTTTGGATATTCTCTCTTTTTTGTCTTAGTTAATGTAGTTGAAACACTGCCAATTTTTTTAAACTGATCATTACTTTCAATATTATGGTATTGTTTATTCTGGTCTCCATTTTATTTATTCCTGATTTTTCTTTGTCATTTCCTTCCTCCACTAAATTTTCTTTGTCATTTCCTTCCTCCACTAAATCAGATAAGTTTCTTCTTTTCTTAGTCCCCTGTGGTATAATGTTTATTTTAACTTTTTTCTTAATGCAAGCATTTATACTATAAATTTCACTCTAACATCTGCTTTTGCTGCATCTAACAGATTTTGGAATATTGTGTTTTCTTTTTGTTTCGAGACATATTTTGATTTGCCGTTTGATTTCTTATTTGGCCCGTTGCTTATGCAGTAGTGTTTTTTAATATTTATATCTTAAATATTTAATATTTAAGTTGTAGATTTTCTACCTTTTGTTTTATTGTCAACCTTTAGTTTTGTACCATTGTGGTTGAAAAATATACTTGGTATGATTTCAGTCTTCTAAAATTTGTAATATTTGTTTTGTCTCTTTTTAATGATTTAACCAGGGAATTCTGTGTATACTTGAAGAAAATGTATATTCTATTTTTATTAGATAAAATATTTATATATATCTTTTAGAACTGTGTATTCTGAAGTACGCTTCAAGTAAAAAATATTTTCATGCTGAAAAAAAATGACTTTAGATGAGAGTACTTGTTTAAAATCATACCCTTGAAGATTTTCTTGTTATTGTTCTTTTTACTGAAATAACACATTGAAAAGTTAACAAATCCATACTAAAAAAAATGGTATGCACTATTTAACTTAATCCTCATTATAATTCTTAATAGACTGTATTTGTTTCCACTTGCCAAATTTTAGACTCAATAGTAAGATTAAGAGATTGTCAGAAGTCACTGACTTCTTTTTGTTTTTTTAAAGATTTTATTTATTTAGTCATGAGACAGAGATAGAGAGAGAGAGAGAGAGAGAGGTAGTGACACAGGCAGAAGGAGAAGCAGGCTCCATGCAGGGAGCCTGTTGCAAGACTCAATCCCAGGACTCCAGGATCATGCCCCGGGCCAAAGGCAGGTGCTAAACTGCTGAGCCACCCGGGGATCCCAGAAGTCACTGACTTTATAATAGTTGGACATCACACCCAAGTTTATATGACTGACGCAGTTAACCATTGTGCTATACTTATTTAAAACTAGTAAAAAATAGATTCTCCAACTGCTCCAACTCCACTCTGTCTCTTACCTTTTAAATAATAGAGCATAGTCAACTCATTTGCTCAGCTTCTCCTTGTGCTGCTCTTAAGAACAGATGACCCAAAGCAATAATAAAATTGACAGTAAAAATGGAAAAGCAGAAAGAACAAGAAAGTTTTATATCAAAGCAGGACAGAATGATACTAGAGATGTACTCAATCAGCCCCCAGCTCTTTAGTCATATCCCCAACTTTGAGGAAGTCTATGGTAGGTAACTTTATAGTAACATTTCTCTCCCAGGCTCTACATTCGCCCAGCCTCAGGACATGAGTGGCCTTTTTGGGGTAACTCTCTTTCTTTTTTATCCTTCAAGCCAGTTAATATTTGTTTCAACGTGATTTCTCCTTGATCATTGACACAAATGATCTTATGCCTTCTTATTGCTCAGATATTCCTGCCTATCCTCTCTTGGTTCTTCCATTTTTCCCCTAATTTATTCTCTCATTTATTTCTGTCTTATTTATTTTTCTGTTTTCTTATTTATTTCCACCACCATCCCCCTTCCTCCGTCTCTAGGCAGCAAGGTCAAGAGAATACAATAGGTTGAGAAATGGACTATTTCTTTTTATGACTTCCTCTCAAAAACACACCTCATATCCTGGTTTCTGTGATAAAACATTTGTGAGGATGTTATAGATCCTTTAATCTCAGTTGAGAATCACTTCTATATGGAGAGATAGGAGCTTCAATAACTATCCTTTGTTACCCATGCTACAGCTTTTGATTCACCTTCTCAAGGAATTTCTCTGCAGCCTAATCTAAACCAAGGTGCATGGTGAACTCATTGCCTATTGTTCAGACCTCAGAAAATATTGAGTGCTGGTCACCATGTTCTCTTGCAAAAAAATCCCTAGACATGGAGTCATTTCTCATTTCTACTCTACTCTAGGTTCTTGAATTGATCTGAATATTTCTATGTCTATTACCATTGTTGGATTTCCATTTTGACAATTGTTTAATAATTTCAAAGGCTCTCTGCAGTCTTTCTCTACAATTCCAATACTTGAGAATAGAGTGGCCCATCTTCCTTCATTTAACCTATACATTATCGGCATGATTTCTAGAATACTTGCTGAACAAGGTATCCTGCCTGAGCACTCTGGTCACTGCCTCAATTCAGGAATAAAGATTGATTGCTAGGAATCTTATTTATTTATGAAACTAAAACCCTTATTTCATTACTGCCTACACAGAACTGGAGATCTCTTGAGAATAATAAATGATCATTCTCAAGTTTACCTCCTTTCTACCCATTAACGTTACTTTGTTAATATATTGCGTGACCATCAGAAACTAGAACTAAAGAGGAAAGGTTTAATATTGTTTAAGATATGAAAATAAGTAAGCCTTTGTTTTAGCCTGAGTATGAAATGAGAAATGGAGAATGTGTTATTAAATAAATATTTTAAGAATCATTATATTTCTTTAAGAAGTTAATTGGCTAGGATATCTAATCACTGGATTATATGTTCACTCAGGGTAAAAGGGTTCTCTCTTTGAGGTGAACAAATGAGGATATAGGGAAAGCAAGAGAGAAACTGAGAGGTTGACTCATTGGTTAACTGAGGACAGGTAAGAAGGAGGGAGGGGGGCACATGAGTGTGTGTGTGAGAGAGAGAGAGAGAAGAGAGCATGTGCAACACAAATGTGAGCAAGAGTTGCTGTCTTGAAAGCAGCAATATGTGAAATGATGTCTATAAAAGTAATTATAAAGCAGCTATTGTAAGTTAAATAAATGATGTTAGTTATCAAAAAAAATGCATTTCTCTGCATCTTTTCCCAACTTCCACCACACTTTAATATCTCTAAGAAAAACAAAAGGGAAAACATTGCCTTTGCAGGTTTCATTATAAATATTAGTATGTGCTTACTTTAACTTTTTTTCCAGAGATCTTATATTCCTTTGCTTAGCTTAGAACTTTGCAAGGTCCCATTTATAGAGATAAAAACCCAGATTCTTTGTTTTATTAATCATATAATTAAAGCCAAAGGAGTTGTTTCTTTGTAAATGAGAAGTGAATAAAGGACACACCTTATTGGTTATCCCCCAAATGTCTCTACTAATAGGCCCCTACCCCTCAATTCAACCACATTATGATCATTCTTCAAGATTTCAAGATTATGTTATTCATGACAATATCTATCTACATGTGATAAAAAATAATTGAATACAGCTTAAGCAAAATGTTTTAAAAAATGGAAACATCAAATTAGTGTAATATGAAATACATAATGTGTGTGTACACATATATACACATATTCGTGTGTGTGTGTGTGTGTGTATCACACTTCAGGATGACATTTTCTTCAGGAGAAAACTTGTATCTATCCTTTCATTATTGTCACTAACTGTGAGGTTTATAAAGCCAAAGCTGGTGCAGAGATAGCACTACATGTGTATATCTGACAATCTAGTTGATTTTGACATTCAAGTTATATTCCTTTTGCCATTTCTATTTTGTTCCACGATAATTAAAACAACAACCCTAAAAACAAACAAACAAAAACAACAACCCTACTATTATGAAAGCACCTTTTTAGTAGTTTCCAAAGAAAAAAATAGTCTTATCTACTTTTAAAAAAATTATTTGTTTTCAAATTATGGATATCAGCTTATTTGTTTGTATTGTGTTTGTGCTTTTTATGTATGGCTTACTAGGGCTAAGTATTTTAGTAGTCTTATGAGTCAATATAATGTTCAGACTACTAGAAGATTCATGATTGCATAGCAATGAAAAGGAGGAGTGAGTTAGTAGTTTCTTAATAAGAAAAGTTTAAAGCTCTTGAGCATCTATGGGAAACATTTTGAGGTTTTAAATCCTGGATATGGGAAATTTAACAGTAATAGGTTCCTAGGCCTATTTTCATTAGATGAGTAAGATATGAAGGATTAATTTTAATGAGCACTGTGTGTGCCTATGGGAGGATGGGGGAGAGAGAGAACTGAAAAAAACAAAACTATCTTTAAAGTAAGTTTACATTTTCATAAAGGGCTATAAAATGGCCCAGTTATTACAGCCATTATTTTGTCCATATAGGAGCAAGTATGGCATACTGTTAAGGAGTCTGGACTTTGAAATCAGAAAAATCTAACACACACAATTACTTCCTACCTTTGTAAACTGGTAAACCTCTCTGTGCTTCACTTTTTTAAAACTGGAAAACATAGGATATTCAGGAAGGCTATTTTAGTAAATTATTGGAAAATAAAGTGAGAAAATGGATATAAAACAACAACATTTGGTACATAATAAACCATAAATAAGTTTGATGATCATGATTGTCACAATGTCAGATACGGCACTCTCAACATGATTTCTCCCCCAAATAATTATTTTTGGGGAAAATATAGATTTCAAAGAAATCTAAAAGATTATAAAATGATTAGATCTCTAAAAGGCCTTCTGAACTCCATCAGGAAATCTCACAACAAATTGAGTAGAGGCATAAAATTCTAGGAGCAACCCATATTAGAATAGAGAGAAATGAAAGGTGCATATTAGAGATGTTGAAATGAGGGTCACAGAACTGGTTATCAGCAATCTTGACTCTAGAGTCCTAGATCATTTTTTCTAGACCATTGGAAACAACCACAACTTTTCTGTTTCCTTTATCCCTAAGATCAGAAAAATCAGTTTAGTAAGGTTAATCCCAAGTGAACACAGAGGAATCTGTGTGAGAAAGACAGCAAGGACAAGAGAACAAGTATCCTGTGAAGGGTATAAAGCAGTGGAGTTGCTTTCTATTCTGACCAGAGTGAAGAGTGACCAAGACAGCCTTCCTGGTTCCCTTAGTTTAACTAATGTTAGGTTTCTTCCTGACTATAGGCCCCTGGTCTCTCTTTTCTCAAAGCAGTATTTACTTCAGAAAACTTGGCAGTTGTAAAATTTTCTCCCCTCCTACACAGAAATGTCTTTTTATACTACACAGAAATGTCTTTCTCAAAAACCTGGGGGCCATCCCTTTGAAATGTAATCACTGGGAAACATAGAAACTTTATCCCTCAGGCTTTGAGGAAGAGTAGGATTAGCATTTGGGTAAGCACAATTAGCAAACCATGCTGGTCTTCATCACATTGACTCACCTACTCCCAACTTCCTCTAGTACTTTTCCAGTAGTTCATTACTGGGCCTACACAATCTGCCTTTAAAAAAAACAAAACAAAAACGGTTGAGTTCAATCTCTCTGTTGCTGCAAGACACTTGAACAGTCTTTCTTGCCTGTTTAACTGATCTGGTGCATTTTTTCTTTCATGGGGCACTTCTTTGAATTTCTTATATGATGGCTCCAAAAGTCTGCATCTTATCTTCTGGCAATCAAAAAGATAGAGTGATACTAAAATGGTAGGATATGATTATGATTAAATGCAATGGTAGTGTGTATGATGGGCTGGAATGAAAAAAGACAGTAGTAGGAAAGATCAATAAAGCTCTACTGCTACAATCCAGGTGAGTAGAGAATTAAGAATAAGGAGCTGAGTTAAAAAAGCAGCAGTGAAAACCCTTCCAGAAATGATTTGTGGGTAGAAATGACAATATTTTTTGGATATGTGAGCAGAGTAAATAGAATGTTCACAAAGCAGTGAATTCTTCACCTACTAATTCAAAAATATTTCAGGGCCTAACAGTCATTATGCTCAATATCCTAAAGCCTGCCCTTATGGAGTTGCAATCTAGTGATCTCTGTCAACTTTTAGGATCCCAGAAAGGAGTGTCAAAGTAGAAGTCTGGCACCAATATCTGTATATGAAAGGTCTACAGATATTTTTGTATTATTAATTCTTTGAAGGACATATATAGATTTCACAGCAGAAATTGTACCTGCTTCTCCTCATAGTTGAAGAAATTAATTTTAGATAATAAATTGCCCAATATTAACTTATAATATATGTCATTTAGAGACTTATACTAAGATTTATATCTCTGGTATGATATGTAAAAATATGTTGATGCACAGATTAAGAGAGGACTTTCTAGAAAGTAGACACATAAAATAATCTATCAAATCCCTTAGGATTTCATCTTCTTGCTGAGTAACATAAAATGATAGGGTATTTTGGCCAATTGCTATGATTTGGTCAAAGCTGACCACTTCACATATGATTACCAATCCATTATATTTCTTTACATTTGCAGATATCTCTCCAAACTTACCTTCAATAAACCATACTTTCTGCATAGTTCCTCCACAATGGGAGATCTTATTGTACTGAGCCCAATGTGTCCCACCTATACTAGAAACACTTATTGAATACCTTTTACCTTGAACTAGTCAAGAATAGCTACAGTGTGCCAATTCTTCACTCCCAGATTGTATTGCTAGATTGGACATGTATCAATGTTGAATAGTTTCCTGAAAGCATCTTTTATCCTGGCATTAGAGTAGTTTCAAGATGAGTAGTAAGAGTTCATTACATGGTGCAAGGCATGAGGCAAGGTGCTACCAGATTGCATGAGCAGAAAGCTGGTGACAATAGTGGTTACCATAGCTGTGGAGATGATATAAAGTCATAGGCAAAATTCTATAAATTGTGTCTATCTATAAATTTTAAATATCTATAAAGATATCCTTCCATCCACTTTTTATGGTATTATATTGTGTAATGCCATGTTCTAATGAATCAACAAATTCCATAGGATTTTACCAATATGAGGGGGTGCCATTTCTGCTATGAAAATTCACGAATATATCTAACCATCTATTACAAATCTGGTTACATACTTTGAGGAGTAAATCATGCCATTCAAGCTCAGGGCACAGCTGCTATCTATACAACAGTGTCAATGGAATAAAAATTAACAATGCGACATGCTAATAAAATAGAGAAATCCCAGCTTTCCTCTTAAAAATAATAGCCTGACCCATATTTATTTCTTCTCTGCAAAAACTGGTGTTTTCCCTAAGTTTTTAAGAATTAAACCAACATATATGAAGCAGAAAAATGATAGATGTTAAGAAATTAAGGTGCCTCATAATGGGTTATAAAATTGTACCTCTTTGTTGCCCATGCACTATTGATGAGCTTAAAATGTTTAAACCTCTTTAATTTATGATAAAAGTTTTATTTCTTTCAGCAACAGCAGATATAATTTCCTTATCTATCATTAGAATGGTTTAATACCTTCATTAATTCACACATCATAAAGCAAAGAGTGTTTTTTATGCCTATTCCAATCACTCATGGCTCATGTTCCAGAAAAGAAGGTACTGTTTTCTGCTGATTCCAAAGATAGACCAAAGGAATATCTTCAGGACCTACCACAATTAGAATGGGAAGATAAAAAAATGGGGTTTCTATTGCCACTATTTCTATAGACCCATGAAAAACTAGGGATATTGTTAGGCTTTAGAACAAATCAGAAACCCACATTGCAATGCTGAATGTGTAACAGTTGAAGTCAGCAATGGTGACTCTTGGGAACACAGAGCTAGTTGCCTTATCAAAACCACGGGAGACTTGATACACTCCTTTCCTACCTCACCCTTTTTCTTATGGCAAAACCTTTCATGAGCAAAGCACATGGCTAGGTTTATAAGTAGCAGTTCAAGATAGCTAAAGATGTCTAAGTCACTGCTCCTGGAGGAGCCTTGAATTTTACTCTATTTTTTTTCATCTACTGAATATCTCTTCAGAAGGCTCTTTCCTGTATATAAAGTACTGCTTGAATTTGCGTTCAAAATGTATTGGAGAGAGGGATGTGGCATTTGTAACACTGTAATAATAAATTGTTTAGTCTTTAAGTGACATAGGCCCAATGAAATAATTTTTGGTGATTTTCTAAAATTGCTGTGGTATAATGAACAGCATGTACTATAAAGGAAATGTCACTGGTGAGTTGGTAGACTGGCCACTGGTTATAATTTAAAAAACAGAGAGGCTCAGAAGATACTGTTCTAAGAGAAATCCTGATAGCCTAGCCCCATCAACAATTTTGGGAATGGTGGATTCTAGCTGTCTCATGAAATAATAGAGGATACAACACCAAGAATGGAGAATTAGGAATTTAATTATGAGGAAAGGGGATAAATAATCAAAGAAGTAAATATAACCTATGGTATGAAAGAGAGATGTATATCACTCCCATCTTCTTCTCATATAAAACATCATTAATCTACAAAAAAACTCTTTAATGCAGAGTACTGAGAAAAACTCAAAACA
Organism: Vulpes vulpes; assembly: GCF_048418805.1. Taxonomy (NCBI): domain Eukaryota; kingdom Metazoa; phylum Chordata; class Mammalia; order Carnivora; family Canidae; genus Vulpes; species Vulpes vulpes. Next base: position 97,234,050 of record NC_132794.1, read on the forward strand.
TTTTGCAACATAAACCTTCAACCTTTCAAAGAGAATTCTATGTGTAATCTCTGAGCTATGGTCATAGACAGTTTTTTTTTTTTGATCATAGACAGTTTTATCTTCATTCTGACCTCCCCAAATAAGGTGCCAGTATGAAGGGAACATTAAAACTGTGTTAAAAAACAACTAGCATTTTCACAAAGTACTTGGAATGTTCCATCTCACTATTTTAGAATATTTGATATCTATTTGTCACTTTACCATGTATTACCATGTACATATGATATGTTACAAATTACATGATTATTTCACATACATTACCTATCTTGATACTTACAACAGCTATATCAGGTAAAGCAAAGCAAGTATTATTACTAATCTAAGATTAAAAATAAAAAAGTAAAAGCAACAATCTCAGAACAACAAAAAATAGCTGAGGTTTTTGGTATATATATACATATATATAAAGATTACTTATTTTAAAAAGGCCACTTGCGAAAATGAAGTTTAAGAATAAATTATTAAGTTCTATTCCAAGAAAAGCATCTAAGAATTATTTGAATTATTTGTATATGGTTATAAGGGGTCTTCCTAGTTTTCCTGAGATCTTACTTGGATATTGTTTGTGAGTGATAGCTTCCCTGTCTATCTAGCAATTCTATATTCACATCAACAATATCTCAAGATGCCAAGATTAGAAAAAGCCAGAAAAGTTACACAATGACATTTAATGGGGAAAACTGTATTTGTCATCCTCCAGGGCAAGATGATAGATAGATAGAAATATAGATGGATTTTTTTTTAAATTTTTATTTATTTATGATAGTCACAGAGAGAGAGAGAGAGAGAGAGAGAGAGAGGCAGAGACACAGGCAGAGGGAGAAGCAGGCTCCATGCACCGGGAGCCCGACGTGGGATTCGATCCCGGGTCTCCAGGATCGCACCCTGGGCCAAAGGCAGGCGCCAAACCGCTGCGCCACCCAGGGATCCCTATAGATGGATTTTTAATTATTCTTTTAGCTGTCTATATGACTGACTATAAATTATAAGGCACAGGTAACTACATAGCTTTACTAATGTTCTTCTTTATCATCAACCTGTGTAATGTGTCATTGAAATGTAAAAGGCCATTGGTGGACCCACTACCATTATGGTCTCAGGAAGGATCTGTGGTCAAAAATAATGAGTTGCACTCCATCTTAAGAGACAGAGTGTCCTCCAGACTTGGGTGTCTAGGGTATTATTATTATTATTATTATTATTATTATATGATAGTATTTTCCCTTTAGAAGGAAAAATATATCAGATATAAAAGAATTATGTTGTAAAATGTAGATTTTGTAAAAAAGAACAAAGTGAAAGCACTTGACGTATTTGATTTTAGGGTTATTTTACTCTAGTAATCAAGAAAGTATTGGCATAAATATATAACTTAGAGGAATAGAATAAATGGTTTCAGAAATAGACCAACATATTTGTAGAAAATTGATATTTGACAGAGGTGACAAAGCAATTCAATGTAGGAAGAATAATTTTTATTTCAACAAATGGTACTCGGAAAATGGATAGACATTAAAGCAAACACAAAATATACCAACCTGTTTCTTCATACTATACAGAAAAATTAACTTAAAATGTATCAAAAATCTGTAAAACTAGGGCTATAAAATTTCTAGAAAAAAGTGCAAGGGAAAAAAATCATAATGACCTTGCATTAGGCAACTATTTTTTAACTAGGACATAAAAAGCACAGAAAAAAAATAAATTCGGCTTAATCATAATTAAGAACTCTTGTTCTCCAAAATACACTATTAAAATAAAAGGAAAGTAATAGATTATGGGAAAATATTTGCAGAACAAATGCCTGACAGAGAGCACATATCTAAAATATACATAAATCTATAATAAAACAAATGCCTAACAAAAGGGACCAGAATATTTAAAGAGATATTTTACCAAAAAAAAAAAAAAAAGATACGTGAATGGAAAATGAGCACATAAGAAGATACTTATCATTAGTCACTAGAGGTATGCAAATTTAAACTATAATGAGATACTATACTTCCATTATAAGGGTTAACATTAAAAAGATTGATCATATTAAAAAAGAAAAGAGAGACTGATCATATCAAGCATTTCTGAGGATAGGAGCAAATGGAAATCTCATGGTAATGATGAGGATTGAAGTGTTACAAACATTTGAAAAGCAGTTGTATAGTTTCTTAAAAAGAGAAACAAATGCCCATTGCTAAGCACTGTAGTATGATCACATATATTCTCAGTGCCCAGATTTCCTCTTCTCCTCCACCTCTTCTTTCTCTTCCTCCTCCTCCTCCTCCTCGTCTTCCTCCTCCTCCTCCTTCTTCTTCTTCTTCTTCTTCTTCTTCTTCTTCTTCTTCTTCTTCTTCTTCCTTTTTTGGCTTGTTTTTTTCAAGAAAGTGATGAGTATCTGCCTCATTGTGCCATTGGGATGACTAAATTAGTATGTTTAAAATATACAGAATAGCCACTGACACAGGCAACTTGAGCATCTGATATTATTATTCATCTGGTTTTTACTCATTTTATTCTTTCTAATTCTAACCTAGTACTTTAACCCCCATAATTTATCATCCCCTTCCTTATAGATAATGACCCTGTTGTCTTTTCTAATGGAACATTTTTATTTGGAGTATCTTTCTGATTATGCAAAAAAGAGTTATATTCTTACTGAGCGATGCCCAGATGAGAGACTTGCTTCCCTAGGTAGAATTGATCCCATCCTTACTCAGCACAGACTTTGGGGAAATTAATCAGTTTGCTTTTCCATAGGATAAGGTATATCAATAAATCTGATGATTCATTTATACAACTTGTACTCAGAAAATAATTATTTTCTCTCTTGAACAGCATACTATCTAGTCAAATAAAATCATTGGAAGTGGCAATTTCCTTGAATACAAAAATTAGGAATCTTATATGAAATCTCCACTGATTAATTTTTCTCCAATGTATTGTACATAAATTTTTCATCATTTGCTTTACTCCAAATCCTAAATTTACTTACATATGATTAAATTTACTACTCTATCCCTTAACTTTCAGATGTTTGTGTATATTGGCTTTTCATTGTTTGGCCTCTTAAAGATCTTTTATCTGGAAAACAAACTGTTAGTTTATGAAATCTTTTGTTAATAAGTCTAGACATGAGGCTAGAAAATTGGTAATTGCAAATCACGTCCCATTCTCCACTACTCTAAAGCTTCACAAAATTGCAAGTAATTAAGTAAGCTTAAAAATATTAGAAGTAGAGTATTTAAAGATTCTAAGAGCATTTTAAAAGAGATTTTTAAAATATTCTATTACTTTAGAAATTAAACCACGTTGGTCAGCTAATAAGATTAAAGCTATGTTTAAAAATTAAAATTAAAATGTAGTTATAAGGTATAATAGAGACTTATGAAGTCTCATCTTGCTCAAAAACCTTAATGGAAGTAATGTCTTTTGCACATTTAGGCATGGCTTATGGCATCTATATTATACTGGAGGAAAAAATAACAATTTTGCAGCTCAATGAGAATACCAGAATTGATTTAAGCATCCTTTCACTGGAGCAAAAATTTATTACCTTCATCATGATCAAGTGAGAGTTTAATTTTCTAATAAGATTTTTATTAGTAGTAAAACAGAAACCTGGTTGCCTTCTCTACAAAGGATATTTCTAAGTCATTTAAAATGGTTACTTTTTACAAAAAAGTTTGAGGTAAATGTTTTGCTGTTGTTTTTGCTTATTTGTTTGTTTTTTACTGGACATGAATTTGCTGAAGATCATTATACATGAAAACACTTTGAGAAAATATTCAATTATTTACAAAAATGAAAATAGTAAGGTATTATGGACTCCTGGTTTCTAGTGCAGAATGTGAGGAACTTAGTAGTTGCTGCTCCATCCTAAAGACAAGAAAAAATACTAAGCAAAGTGAAAAATTAACTTTTTTGGGAGATCTTTCAGAGAAGTGATGTTTCAGGGCAAACTAATGCCCCCCAAATTGGAAGGACACACAAGCAGACACAGAGAATTATAATTTACTGGAGCAGAAACCTCTGTAAGAATGAATGGCAGGGTAGGAAAACCTGAATTATAACTGATAAATACTGGGGGCTTATTGAAGACAAATAGGAGAGTTAAAAACTCTGGAAGAATCTAGTAATAGAGGGGGCTTCCACACTTTTGTCAGTTTTGCCTATAGGAGCTCTTCCAAATCCTTGCAGTAAATGTAAGAGAATTTTTTTTTTTTTTTTTTTTTTTTTGCTTTTAGCAATGGGTGGGGAAAAGTGTCCATTTTAAAATACCTCAGAGCATGCCATTCTTAATGAGGCCAATTCTCAGGAGAAAAAAATTTACTAAAACCAAGCCTGCTGGACTTTTATTAGAGACTAAACTACCTTGGGGTGGGGGGAGTGATATTCAACTCTAGTCAGCTCTAAGTTTCCATTTGGGAAAGAGAATGATCTGACTCTAACCTCTCTAGCCTTCCCCATAAGGGAAGGGAAATACATAGCTGTGGCCTCTCCAGTCATCCTGTCTTACTTAAGGAGGAAGAAAAGACTGAAAAGAGCAGTGGCAAAGTTCATCATCTGGGACACAGGCTCACCAAAAGACTTAGACTAATATTAGGACTATAGAATACTCCCCTACTAATTATATTATTAAAGATCTATTTTTGACTTTTAGTATACTCTATAATATTTTGTGGAAAGGCAAACTAATAATTTAAAAGAACTATGACTAATATGCTAAGGGCTTTCATGGAAAAAGTAGTCAATGTGTAAGAACAAATGGATAGTATAAGTGAGAAGATGAGAATTCTAGGAAAGTATAAAAAATGCCAGGGATTAAAAGCACTCTAATAGAAATGAAGAATGTCCTCAATGGGCTTATTAGTAGACTAGACATAGCTAACAGAAGAGTCTCTAAGTTTAAAGACATGACAATTCAAATATCTAAAACTGACAAACAAAACAAAATAAATAGTAAAAAAAAAAAAAGGAAGAAGAAGAAGAGAATATCCAATAGCTATAGGAAAACTACAGAAGATATAAAATACACATAATTGAAATACCAGATGGAGGGGAAAGAGAGAAAGGGACAGAAACAATATTTGAAGCAGTAATGACAGTTAATTTCCCACAAATTAATGGCAGGCACGAAATCACAGATCCAGAAAGCTCAGAGAATGCCCAGAAGGAAAGGAAGGAAGGAAGGAAGGAAGGAAGGAAGGAAGGAAGGAAGGAAGGCAAGCAGGGAGGCACCTAGGCATTTTATACTCAAAGCTCAGAAAGTCAATAAAGAGAAGTATTGAAAGAAAGTAGAAGAAAAAACATATCTGTGGATGAAAAAAGATAAGAATTTCATCGAACTTCTTAAAAATCATGTATGCAAGAAGAGACTAGACTGAATATTAAAGTATTGAGAGAGTTAAAAAATGTTAAGATATTAAAAACTCATACCTATGGACATCTGGGTGGCTCAGCCCTTGAGCATCTGCTTTTGGCTCAAGGCGTGATCCTGGAGTCCCAGGATCGAGTCCCACGTTGGACTCCCTGAGAGGAGCCTGCTTCTTTCTTCCTCCGGCTATGTCTCTGCCTCTCTCTCTCTCTATCTCTGTGTGTGTGTGTGTGTCTATCATGAATAAATTTAAAAAAAAAAAGTTAAAAAAACCCTCATACCTAGAACTTTATACTCTGCAAAATATCCTTCCAAAGTGAAGTAAAGACTTCTCAGAAAAGCAAAAATCAGGGGAAATTATTTCCATTAGATCTGTCTCGTATGAAATTTCAAAAGTTTTTTTAGAGAAATGGAAAATTATATAGTTCAGACACTTGGATCTATATAAAGAAAGGAACATTGGAAAAAGAATAAGTGAAGGTAAAGTGAGAAGTTTTATTTCTCTTATTCTTAGTTGATTTACAGATCACTGTTCAAAATAATAATATCCATGTATGCAATTATGTGTGCATATGTATATGTGCTTATGTATAAGTTAAATGAATGACAACAATGATACAAGAGATAGGAGAAAGTAATTAGGATTATTTTGTTTTTATTGGATACTTTCACTATCCATGAAGTGATATAGTATTATTAGAGAAAGTGGGCATGAGGGGTGCCTGGGTGGTACAGTCCGTTAAGTGTCAGATTCTTGGCTTCAGCTTAGGTCATGATCTCAGGGTCTTGAGATAAAGCCACTGGTCAGGCTCAGTGCTCAGTGTAGAGTGTGGTTAAGATTCTCTCTCCCTCTCTCTGTGCCCCTCCCCTACCATCTCTCTCTCTCTCTCAAATAAATAAGTAAATCTTAAAAAAAAAAAAGAGAGAAAGAAAGAAAGAAAGAAAGAAAGAAAGAAAGAAAGAAAGAAAGAAAAGTGGACTTAGATTAGTTGTGAATGTATAATTCAAACTCTAGGGCAACCACAAATTTTTTTTTTTCAAATAAACCTAATTGATACAATAAGAAAGGAGAGAAAATGGAGTAGTATAACTCCCACTTAAAACCTAAAAGGCAAAAAATTGTGAAGACAAAAATAGAAACAAAGTAAGAACAACAATTTGAAGATAGTAAAAAGCAATATGATAGATATTATTCCAACTATATCAATAATAACCTAAAAACAATGCTCTAAATGCTCTAAAGACACTAATTAAAAGACAGAGGTTGTTGGAGTCAACAGAAGCACAAAAATATATGTTGTTTAGGAAAAAATAGCTCTAAATATAAAGACACGTGTAGATTAAAAGGAACAGGATACAGAAAGATATTCCATGTTATCACAATAAAAAATAAAAAATAAAAAATAAAATAAAATAAAACAGGGGATCCCTGGGTGGCTCAGCGGTTTGGCGCCTGCCTTTGGCCCCGGGCGCGATCCTGGAGTCCCGGAATCGAGTCCCGCGTCGGGCTCCCAGCATGGAGCCTGCTTCTCCCTCCTCCTGTGTCTCTGCCTCTCTCTCTCCCTCTCTCTATCTCTCTCTCTCTCTCTATCTCTCTCTCTCTCTCTCATTAAAAAAAAAAAAAAAAAAAACACGTGGTTCTATTAATTTCCAACAGAGAAGACTGTGGAACAGAGTTATCACAGATAAAGAGAGCCATTACATGATAAAGAAGTCATTATTCCAAGAAGACATAACAATCTTCACTGTGTATAAACCTAACAACAAAGTGTCAAAATATCATGAAGTAAAAACTGGTTCAACTACGAGGAGAAATAGATAAATACACTATTATATTTGGAAACTTGAATATTTCTCTGAAAAAAGGATCAATCAGGTAAAAAATCAGCAAGGACATAGTAGAACCTAACAGCCCTATGAATCAACTGAATATAATTGACATCTATTTCATACAACAAGAGAAGATTACACATTCTTTTCAGATTCATGTGGATATTCACCAAAATAAGTCACATTCTGTGCCATAAAACACATCTAAAGTATTATGATCAATATTGTTTTCACAAGTAATTTATATGTTATATAAAATCTTTGGTTCTTTCTGGAACAAGGTAAAAGTAACAAAAACATGAGAGGAAATCATGAATTTCTGAAATTCTGTCTATTCCATGGTTCCCAAAACCATTTCCTAGGACAATACAGAATAAGAAATAAATAACACAGCTTGAAAGATAAGACTAATAGATATAAAATAGTATTATATATTCAACTGCTTACAGTTCCTCTATCATTATTAATACATAAGGCAGAGCCGGATAAACAAAAAATTTTACAAATCAAAATACGACATAATTCTGGAACTAATTAGCAATTATAGCAAGGTTGAAAGATATAAAGTTAATATACAAAAGTTTATTTCTTTCCTATAAACCAGCAATAAATAAATGAAATTGAAGTTAAAAACAATCCCATTGATATTAGAGCCCCCCCAAATGAAATGCTTAGGTACAAATCTAATAAAATATATATAAGATCTATATGAGGAAAACTATAAAATTCTGATGAAAAAAATAAAGAATGAACAAAATAAATGGAGAAATATTTCATGCTCATAGATATGAAGATGCAATATGGTCAAGATGTCAGTTTTTCCCAACGTGATATATAGACTCAGTGCAATCCCAATCAAAATCCCAGCATGTTATTTCGTGGATCTCAACAAACAGTCTAAGGTTTTTACATAGAGTCAAAAGACTCAGAATAGCCAGCACAGTACTAAAAGAAAAGAACAAAGTCAAAAGACTGATGCTACCTGACTTTATAACTTACTGTAAAGCTATAATAATCAAGAGAATGTGATTTTGGTGAAAGAATAGGCAAATAGATAAATAGAACAGAATAGAGATCCCAAAAATAGACCTAAATAAATATAGTCAGCTAATCTTTGGCAAAGAACAGAGGGTTTGCCTTTGATAAAGGCAATACAAGGGAGGAAAGATAGCTTTTTCAATAAATGGTGCTAGGACAACTGAATATCTACATGGAATCATCATCACAATCATCTAGAAACAGATCTTATGCTATTCACAAAATATAACTAAAAATGGATTATATACTTATATGTAAATGAAAAACTAAAACTCCTAGAAGATGACATAGGAGAAAACCTAGATGACCTTGGGTATGGTGGTGCCTTTTTAGTTATGACACCAAATACATGATTCATAAAAGAAATAATTGATAAACTAGACTTCTTTAAAAAAAGAAAACTTCTACTCTTCAAAAGGCAATCATCGAGAGAATGAGAAGACAAACCATAGACTGGGAGAAAATATTTGCAAAAGGCACATCTGATAAAGAACTGTTAACTGAAATATGCAAAGAATTCTTAAAACTAAAAATTATTTTTAAAAATTTTAAAAATAGGCCAAAGGCTTTAACTTATACTTCACCAAAGAAAATAAACAGATGGCAAATAAGCATATGAAAAGATGTTCCACATCAGATGTCATTAGTGAAATGCAAATTAAAACAATAAAGATTAACCACTATGTATCTGTTGGAGTGGCCAAAATTAAGAACTCAAAATACCACATGCTGACAAAGATGGGAGACATGGGAACTCTCATACACTCCTGGTAGGAATACAAAGTGGTACAGCCACTTTGGAAGACACTTTGACTGTATCTTACAAAACTCAACCTGGGTGGCCCAGTGACTGAGTGTCTGCCTTTGGCTCAAGTCATGATCCGGGGTTCCTGGGATAGAGTCCCACATCAGGCTCCCTGCAGGGAACTTACTTCTCCCTCTGCCTGTGTCTCTGCCTCTCTCTGTGTCTCTTATGAATAAATAAATAAAAATCTTAAAAAAAAAAAACTCAACATACTCTTACCAAATGATCCAGCAACTGTGCTCCTTTGTATTTGAAAACTTATGACCACATAAAAATCTGTACAAGGATATTTATAGCAGCCTTATACATATTTGTCAAAACATGGAAGCTACCCAGGTGTCCTTCTGTAAGTAAATGGGTAAATAAACTGGTATATCCAGGAAATAGACTATTATTCATCGCTAAAAAGAAATGGGCTATCAAGCCATGAAGAGCTATGGAGGAACCTTAAATACATCTTACCTGAAAAAAGCCAATCTAAGGAGGCTACTACTGTGTGATTCCAACTGTATGATATTCTGGAGAAGACAAAACTATGGAGGCAATAAAAAGATGAGTGCTTGCCAAGGGTGTGTTGGGGTGGGGAGATGGCTAGGCAGATCACAGAGGACTTTAAGGGCAATAAAAATACTCTTTATGATATGATATTACAATGATATCTGTCATACACATGTCCAAACCTGTAAAATGTACAACACCAATAGTGAGCCCCAAGACAAACTGTATTTTAATATGTCATTGTAGGATTATCCTCATCAAAACAAATGTGCCACTCTGGTGAATAATGTTGATAAAGGAGGAGAATATGCATGTGTAGGGGCAGTGAGTACATGGGAAATCTCTGTAGCTTTCTCTCAGTATTACTATAAACCAGCAACTGTTCTACATAGTCTTTAATAAAATAAAAATAAAAATACTATAACCTATCACAGAACTTTCTAGAAATATTTACATAAATGTACTTAGAATAACTAAACTATCTTGAATTTAAAAAAAGTTACCTAGAATATTAGGATGCCTTCTTTCGGGCAGCTCGGGTGGCTCAGCGGTTTAGAGCCACCTTCAGCCCAGGGAGTGATCCTGGAGACCTGGGATCGAGTCCCACATGGGGCCCCCTGCATGGAACCTGCTTCCCCCTCTGCCTCTGTCTCTGCCTCTATGTCTCTCATGCATAAATAAATAAAATCTTAAAAAAAGGATGCCTTCTTCCTACTATTATGCATATAAAATGCTAACATGTGTGGTTCAAGAGTTCAGAGAAAGACAATTAATAAATGGATATCAAGATTCCCTGGAAGACATGGCACATGCAGTGGACCTTCTTAGTTTACTGCTGTCTGGATGAATGGAATGAAAAGCCAGACTTATTCAAGGATCACACAAATTATAACAAACACGGCATAGGGTTGGATGCACTTAGCCTAGGTTTGGTAACCATCATACAGAGCATAATCTCCAGAGAACCAAACAAAGAAAAATAGGTTTGAATGAACATAAAATTTGTTTCATATATACAAATAATGGTAATGAAAAGCAAAATTAGTCTGGATTTCCTATTTAAAAATACTAATTTGAAGGGAAAAAATAGGAAATAATTTATTTATTTTGAGATTGAATAGCAGTAGGCTGAATAGTCCATACAGTGAATAGGAAAGATCTGAATCAAGTCATGCCTTGCTGAATTTTAGAATTTGAAAGTTCAAAAGATCATAAGAATTTCTAGAAAGCTAAAAGAGGATGGAAAATTAGAATAATAACAGGCATTTCGATGAGCTTATTGGTGATACAAAACATAAGATATATGCATTAAATAGCATTCCAAGAAAAAAATATTTTCAACCTAGAATTGTATATTCAGCCAAACTCATGATCCAGGGACAATAAAATAAAGAGAATTTTCAGACATACACGATCTCTTTTCTCCTTCTTCTTCTCCTCTTCCCCCATCTCCTCCTCCTCCTTTTATCCCCTGCACCCCTACACATTTTTTTAGGAAGCTGCTGACCTAGAAGGTATACAATCACATAGGTTAAACAAAAGAAACTGACAAAGATCATTACATCAGAATCCAGGAAACAACAAGCTACACTCTGAAGATATAAAACATACAGAATGTAATCTATTTTTCAGTAGGAGGTCAGAAGTCTGTGGGATGTGGATCTCCAGGAGAATAAAACTGCAATCAATAAATTCCGGGATATAATTCAGAATTTGGAAAGATAAATATTGTCTGGCATGTGAGAGGTTAGATGCAGTCCACAGAAAGCTTTACTTTGCACTGAGCAGTGTGTACAGTTCCAAACTGAGGTGAACAGTGACTACTATTGATATATATATATATATGTTTATATTTTATATATATTTTCTATATATTTTATGTATTTTAATGTATATATATACATTATATATATAACATATATATATAACATAATATGTAACATATATTAGATGTTTCCAGGTCAACTTGATTAAAGTGGGAACTTAGCTAAGCTGGAGCTGTGGAGCCCAGAATGCTCACCTCCATATGATACCAGCTTAGGCTGGCAAAGAGAAAGTTGCATGAGACTTGGAAGGAGGAAATATAGCAACTGCCATTAATATTAGAAGGTTGTCTTGAGGAGATATGCTCATATATAAATAGAAATCAGCTCAGCGTGTACAATTTGTCTTTGATGTCATTTGCTTTGCATCTGGCTTATTTTCCAGACTAAAGACCTTGCTGCCATTAGCCCTCTACCAGATGAACAACTACAGAACCACTGAGTGGTAATTTTATTTTTTTATTTTTTTTTTTTTTTGAGTGGTAATTTTATAACAGCACACCTTCCTGCCAGTTTCCTCACAAGCTCACCCTTTATAGATCTACTTTAGCAGCTGGATATTGCCTAGCTTTTCGGATTTCACCAAAAGCTCTGATTTGTTTGTGCCAGTGCTTCAGAGGAACAATTAGTGATACTTTCTCTAAGCTTCTGACTCCTACTTTCTGACCTTTATCTCTCCATCTCTCGCTGCACATCTAATATCTAAAATAAGTCTGTTAATCTCTTAATACTCTACTCTGTTTCTATGACTAAAGGTTTGAAGATTCAGGTACGAATCTTAAGGAAAGAAATGTGAACTTGTTTTTCTGCTTTGACAAGATTTAGCTGGACTAATGACAATGCTGCCAGGAATAAATAGAACATTTATAGTATCTGTTAGGCCTTGGCCAAAGTGTTACTAAATTTAAGACCTTTGGTCACCCAGAGTTAAGTGCTTTCAGAAGGCAACCCTTGAGGGGTGGGGGGTGGTCAAGTAGGTTTGTCATAGAGCCAATGAACAATATAGAAGAAATAAAGACTAAAATGATTGTAGGTATTTGTGGTTGCTTCTAAGAGTACTGATGTACTTACAACCAAACGACCAAAAAACAAAACAAAACAAAACAAAAACCTGTAACACATTTGAACACAGAACTTCAAATTCCCAGATAACTGTTTGAATAAGAGACCAGACTACTTCCATTCTGCCTTGAAAGTAATCCATATCTTCTATAGTCAGAGTGAAGTTGCTGAAAATCTGAACTCAAGACTATCATTATAGATTCTCTCAAGTTAATGGTAGGATATTGTTAGGAGGAGTGGAACATTGAAAATTAGAATAGGGATCCCTGCGTGCTCAATGGATTAGCACCTGCCTTCAGCCCAGGGCGTAATACTGGAGACCCGGGATGGAATCCCGCATTGGCTCCCTGCATGGAGCCTGCTTCTCCCTCTGCCTATGTCTCTGCCTCTGTGCGTGTGTCTCTCTCATGAATAAATAAATAATAATAATAAAAAGAAAACTAGAATAAAAATAAAATGGAAAATTCTGATGAGACTGATGGATTTGAAGCTACAAATTCTGCCAAGTCTCAACTTCCAGGAGAAGCAAATGACCCTGCCCTGTCTGAATGAAATTTTTATACCTTTCTTGAAGAACATGTAATGTTTTTTCCTGAGGTAGTTGATTGTAGGGGAATGGGGATACTGTTCAAGACCTATCCACACAGTATCCAACTGCAACTAGATTTATAACCAGATGGCTGTAGTTCTAGTGGGTTCCAGGAGACTGGATCCAAGGTATGAGCCCTGACTTAAGATTGTAGACACCAATATAATTTTAAGACTGCTAACTTCTTCATTAGAACTGAAATATATATGGAAATGTTATGAGAATTTTAAATCAGAGAAGAAGGAATGTATTGTTAAGACAACTATTTCAAATGGATACACTGGACAAAATTGCTGGATTTATTAAACTGGAGCACTGAGAATGCTTCTAACAGTTTTCTTACTGTTTGAAAACTGAACTCAGAGATGGTCTGCATTGAATCAAGTTGAGTTGCCAGGATGTCCATACTTTAAAACAGGGAAGTTTTCCCAAAACTCAGATATCATAATACTTGAGTCAATTTGATGTGAAAGATAAGATCAATCCAGAGGATTGTGAATTTTGCCTTTAAGGAGAAATGGCCAAAAATATAGAATTATTCTAATTTGTGTACAGTGACTAATGGTTTGCCTGTATGTTAAAATATTTAGAAGGAAGAGAGTGGCCAATGAGTCAAGGGAAGAGGTGGGTGCCAATGATCACAAAAAAGTAACCTTAGCTGGGAGAGAATCTTAATGATATTAGTAATTATGTGGATAAAATATTAAGTGAAATGTCAATCTCTCTCCCTAGGCCTAACTATCCTTGCCCAATGGGCTCATGATAAATTGGCCATGGTGAAAAGGTTACAGTTAATGTATATTTTCAGAAACTCAAATTTCACTTCATCAAGGTAAATCTGGCCACAGCTATTGGCAAAAACTCAACCTGCCAACAACACAGATTAACACTGAGTTCAAAATTATCTGGGGAACCAACCAGCCATTAAGTAGCTAGTTGATTACATTGGACTATCTTCATCAAGAAAGAGGTAGTACTTTATTCTCATTGAAGTGGGCACTTATTTTGGATATGGATTTTCTTTCCTGACGACAATGATTCTGCCAAAATTCCCAACTAAATAGTTACAGGATGCCTTATTTATTGTCATGCATGTTACTTAGCATTGCTTCTGACTAAGGAACTCAATTTGCAGAAAATGCAACATACTAGTAGATTCAAACTCAGGGAATTCATTGTTTTTACCACATTATGATGCATATGGCTTGATAGAATGGAGGATGACCTTTTAAAGATACACTGACAGCATCAGAGGATGACGACACTTTGAGGCTCTGAGGTATGTCCTCCAGGATGTATTTTATTCTCTGAACCTGTGATATAATAACCTTTCTTTTACTTTCAGAATTCATGGATCCAGAGATCAAGGCATGCAATTGGGATATTATCAGCTCTAATAGTCCATTATAAATTTTTTTCATCCCTAATACAAAAAATTGAGTTCTTCTGGCTTAGGTGATTTTGCTTTAAATAATTCTAACATGTGACACAATAAGATAATTTTATTAACTGCATTCTAAGAATGCCACTTGACAACTGTGGGCTTTCCATGTCAATGAACTGATAGGCAAAGAAGGGAGAAACTACAATTAGGATGATTTAACCTGATTATCAAGGATAAATTGGATTGTTTCTAGAAGATAGAGATGTGGAATGATGTGACTTAAACATAAAAAGTCTTCTGGTGTGTTACTGCTTTGTCCTGTTAAAAATCTTAGTAATAGGGCAGCCCCGGTGGCCCAATGGTTTAGGGCCACCTTCAGCCCAAGGTGTGATCCTGGAGACCGGGGATTGAGTCCCACATCAGGCTCCCTGCATGGAGCCTGCTTCTCCCTCTGCCTGTGTCTCTGCCTCTTTCTATGTCTGTCATGAATAAATAAATAAAATCTTTTAAAAAATCTTAGTAATAAATATCAACAATGAAATACATGTAGAACTTCTAGTAGCACAGATATTTCAGGTATGGACATTTGGGTCATCCCCCAGGTGTAGAATTATGACCAGCTGTAGTTCTTTCTGAAGGTGTGGGTGATGGAAGAAAGAAATTTTGAATACCAGGTATCAACAAGTGAGCAATTGTGCAAAAGAGCCCTTTCGTGTTTACGAATATTTCTTCTATGCTTTGACATGAATATTTTTGCACATGTAATTCATATAAAATTTTTTCCTCTCCTGTTTATCAAATATCTAAAAATAAGTACTGTTAAGAATGAGTAATAATGATTAAATTTAAATCTCAGTATTGAAAATTCAGAATATATAACTAGAGCAGGAAGAAATATACCCAAAGAAGAATATACATAAAAACATAACAAACGATAGTTTTATGTTTGTTCTTAGGAGAAGGTTAGTGTGTTTTCAGTTTTGCAGAGAATAGTTATATCATTTTATAAGGAAATATAATTTTAATATTGATTTTATGTAGAAGCAAATTTGGCTAAATGAGGTATGTATAGATGACAAGTTGCAAAGAGTTTGTTTGTTCTGGATTGTACTATGTCAGCCTGATTATGCTGGGAACTTTATTTCCCAGAATGACCATATGATAGGTTGAATGGTGGCCCTTAAAAGAAATGACCACCTAGAACCCATGAATGTGAATTTATTTGTAAAACATACTTTTGCTGATATAAGTAAGCTTAAGATCTTGAAATAAATTCATCCTTGATTATCTATCAGAACCATAAATCCAAATATTTCATTCTAGGAAAAAGAAAGGACAAATATAAGAGGAAAAGACAAGAAGGGAAGGCCATATGAATACAGAGGCAGAGATTAGATTTATACTGTCACAAGCCAAGGAAGGCCTGGAGCTACCAGCAGTTGGAAGAAGTAAGGAAGAATTTTCTGTTAATGACTTTAAAGGGAGCATGACCCTCCCAATACCATGGTTTTGAACTTCTGACTTCTAGAAATGTGAGAGTACAAACCACCGAGTTTGTAATTTCTACAGAAGTTTTATTAAATTAATACAACCCATTAGGTTATGCTATAGTTCTGGGTTACATTTAATGAACATAGAAATTTGGAATTTATTTGCAAGGCAGGAGTAACAAGAGAATTTACTGTCTAAATTTAGAAATAATCTTGGCAGGATGAGCACTGGGTATTATGCTATATGTTGGCAAATTGAACTCCAATTAAAAAATAAAAAAATAAATAAATTTAGAAATAATGAATGGATGAGGAAGTAAGCAACAAACAACTCATTGTCCAGAGAGATGAAGATGCTGCCTAATAGTGACTTCCAAACTACCAGCAGTTGTGTGGCTGCAGACACAGAAGTGGTAGTTACACAATAAAAATACCTCTGCATAGAATTCTCTATAAGCTCTCTTGCTTTGGCACCTAATGTATTTTCGATGAAGGCTCTGACTTGTCTACTAATGGGTGGTTCTGAGGTGAAATTTCCTTATCCATGATTCATATTCCCCATTTCATACATTTTCTTCTCCAGCAATCTCCTGGTATAAGTTTCATGGTAAACAACTCTAGGGGATAACACTGCTATTTATAATCAAAACAGATTTACACACCTACTATGGCAATGTTCCAGAAAGTGAGAATTTTTTTTTTTATAATCCATACAAAAACTAGTAGGGGTGCTTTTTAGTCTATAAGTGATTAAGGATAAATTTCATTTTAATTTAATTGATTCTAGAAAGATGGAAGCATAAAGAGCTTTTGACATCATCAAATCTACCTGATTTCATAGATGAGCAAACCAAGAACCAAAGACAGTGAAGAAACAAACAAACAAACAAACCACCAGCACTGTGATTCAGTATTTTCCATTTCAGTTTTAGTCTCTTTTGGCTGGAAAAACTAATAAATAATGAGTCCAGGATATTGGTAGATGTTATAGGTTGAGTAAATTCACATGTTTAAGTCCTAACCCCCACTTCCTAAAAGTGTAAGCTTCCTCTGAAATTAAGGTCTTTGTTAGGTTAAAATGAGATCATTGAGGCTTACCTCAATCCAATATGACTGGCGTCCCCAAAAACAAAAGGGAGAGGAATTTGGAGATAGACTGAAATACTGGGAGAATACCACATGAACATGAAGACAGCCATTTGGAAGGCAAGGAGAAAGGCCTTGAACAATCTTTCTCATGTAGCCCTTACAAAAAAAAAAAAAAAAAAAAAAAAAAAAAAAACAATGCTGCTGATACCTTGGTCATATAGAAGTTTAAATTCTAGAACTATGAGACAAATTTCTGTGGTTTAAGACCCCCAGTTTGTGTTACCATATCTCAATTGCCCTAGCAAATTAAAACAGATGGAAAAGAGAGAGAAAGAATTCCTCTTTGAGAGACAGAAGGCCATGTTCTAAGAAGCAGGCTACACAATCCAT
The DNA here is from genome assembly GCF_048418805.1 of Vulpes vulpes. Taxonomy (NCBI): domain Eukaryota; kingdom Metazoa; phylum Chordata; class Mammalia; order Carnivora; family Canidae; genus Vulpes; species Vulpes vulpes. Next base: position 97,251,458 of record NC_132794.1, read on the forward strand.
TTGTAGTTGGTTTACATTATTAATAGGATAAGATGTAAGAACATCTAAGGTATTAAAATGCCATTTCAAGGTTATTAAAAAGGAGAGAAAAGCACACAGAGATGACTGCAACAGGCAAAGCTTTGCTCTGAGCCTGGTCATGGTTTGATGAGTTTTATGCTAAATAATATTATCAATGGCTTGATGTGACATCAATAAATGTTTTAAAACAATAATTACAAATTTATTATAATTAGATTACCAAATAAATTTTATAAGCAAAAAGAAAATGAAAAAAAAAACTTGGTTGTATAATTTATGAATAGAAATATAGCTTAAGGAAAAAAAAAAGAAATATAGCTTAAGGGATAATTAGCCCCAAGACACACACGGAAAAAAAAAATCAGACTTCTTAGAAACCTCCACACTGTCCACTTTCACAGTAAGAAGAATGAGACCCCAGCCACTAGGCAGTGATCCATCCTGCCTCTATACCCAGTGCCTTTCCTTCAGATCCTAGAAATTATGTAAATATTACTGAATTCTGAGTTTCCTGTTGGCATAATTTCTTTGTTATGGTATTTATTAAACATATACTGTACTAGACACTTCATATAAACTATCTTAAAAACCATCAAGAGGTATTATATTCTTGTTTTATTTTTTGTTTTTTTTTAATTTTTATTTATTTATGATAGTCACAGAGAGAGAGAGAGAGAGGCAGAGACACAGGCAGAGGGAGAAACAGGCTCCATGCACCGGGAGCCTGACGTGGGATTCGATCCTGGGTCTCCAGGATCGCGCCCTGGGTCAAAGGCAGGCGCCAAACCGCTGCGCCACCCAGGGATCCCTATATTCTTGTTTTAAAGATAGAAAATTGAGGCTCACTGAAGCTAGGTTATTGCCCATAGTTGCACAGCAGGAAGTGACGAGTCGAGACTTAAACCTTGGTCACTCCTGATACCAAAACCTTTTTTCTTTTCTACCATTTGCTGCTGCCTCCTTTATAGACACTTTCTTCCTCTTTTATTTACCAGAGTTTCCTTGACTCAGCTTCTGGATTCTTTGAGACAAAGTTAGTAAACTGCCTATGGCTTTAAGTTAAGTGGTTGACTCTAGACCAGAACTAGCCAACAGAAATAGGATATGAGTTTGTTTTATAATTTTAAAAATATTAGGTGTGCCTGCTGGCTCAGTTGGTAAAGCATGTGACTCTTGATCTCAGGGTCATGAGTTCAAGCCCTATGTTAGCCATGGAGTCTACTTTAAAAATTTTTAGTGGCTGCATTGAAAAGCTAAAAAATTAAACAGGTGACATTAATTTCCATAATGTTTTATTTAATACAGTAACCTAAACATTAGCATTTTTACATATAATCATCACAAAAATATCAATATAGGACCCTCGTGCCTAACCACATTTCAAATGTTCAATGTTCAATGGCCACATGTGGTTATTGGATATCCTATTCCTTGGTGCACCTCTAGACTAAGCCTCCAACAGAGATTCTATTATTTCTTGTAGGTAAAGCCTGGGGGAAAGAGGTCAGGGTGGTTGCAGAGTGGAGTAGGATGTTTGAGAACTCCACTGCTGAATGCAAAGAGCCAGGTGACTTTGCCTTGAATTATAATTGGCATACACTATTTTATTAGTTTCATGTATACAACATACTGATTCAGTATTTTTATACATTATGAAATGATAACCTCAATATTTCCACTTACCCTCTATCACTACACAAAGTTATTGTAGTATTATTGGCTATATTCTATATACTGTACATTATATCCCTGTGACTTAATTTTATAACTAGAAGTTTGTACCTCTTAATCCTCTTCACTTATTTCATCCATTCACCCATAACCTTCCCCTCTGGCAAGTACCAGTATATTCTCTGTATTGATGAGTCTGTTTCTATTTGTTTTGTTTGCTTTGTTTCTTTTATATTGAACATATAAGTGAAATCCTATGGTATGTGTTTCTTTGTATGATTTATTTCACTTAGCATAATGCTCTCTAGGTCCATCCATGTTGTTGCAAATGATAAGATTTCACTCTTTCTGACGGTTGAGTAATATACCGTTTTACACACACACACACACACACACACACACACACGCATATCTCACATCTTTTTTATTCATTCATCTATTGATGGACACTTAGGTTGCTTCTATATCTTGACTATTATAAGTAATGTCGCAATAGACATAGGGGTACATATATCTTTTCAAACAAGTGTTTTTATTTTCTTCAGATAAATACTCTGAAGTAATCTTACTGGAGTGTATGGTAGTTATATTTTTAATTTTTTGAAGAACCTCCATGTTGTTTCTATAGTGACTGCACCAACTTATGTCCCCACCAATATTGCATGGAATGTTCTATATGTATCTATTAAGTGTATCTGGTCAGATGTGTCATTTAAAGTCAATGTTTCCTTAGTTGATTTTCTGTCTGAATGCTTTATGCACAGATGTAAGTGGGGGTAAGTCCCTTACTCTTGTTGTATTACTGTCTACCTCTCTCTTTATTTCTGTTAATTTTTACTTTATATATTAGGTGCTCCTATGTGTTATGCATGCATGCTTACAAATGGTAAGCATTTACAATGATAATATGTTGGATTAACCCCATTATCATTATGTAATGCTCTTCTTTGTCTTTTCTCACTGCTTTCATTTTAAAGTCTATTTTATTTGATATAAGTATTGCTACCTCAGCTTTATTTTGTTTTCATTTACGTGGAATATCTTTTTCCATCCCTTCATATTCAGTCTGAGTATCTATATATTTGGGGTGACTCTTTTATAATTAGCATATAATCTTTTCGTTTTTATCCGTTCAATACCCTATGTCTTTTGATTGAAAGAGTTTAGTCCATTTACATGTAAAGTAATTATTGGTAAGTTATATACTTATAGCCATTTTGTTAATTGTTCTCTTTTTTGCAGTTCCTCTCTGTTCCTTTCTTTTCTCTCTTCCTGTGGTTTGATAATTTTCTTCAGTGTTATGTTTAGAGTTATTTTTCTTTTATTTACTATAAGTTCTTCCTTGTGGTTACTGTAAGGTTCACATATTACATCTTGTGTATAGAAGTCTTTTAAGTTGATAGTAAGTTAATTTTGAACACATTCTAAAGCTTTATATTTTTACTTCCCCTTGCATGTTTCCTATTTTCGATGGCACATTTTAGGTTTTTTAGTTTATGTATTCTTTACCAATTATTGTAGTTTTAATTAATTTTATCACTTTCGTTTTTCATGCTTCATACATGCTTTATAACTTGTTGATCCATTAGTTTTATTGTGTATTTATCTTCTCCAGTATGATTTTTACTTCTATACATTTTCTTATTGTTATTTTATGCCTTTTCTTTTTAGCATAGAGAAGTTCTTTTAACATTTCCTGTAAGGGTGGTTTTAATGGTTATATCTCCCTTAGCTTTTGCTTATCTCAAAAATTCTTAATTTTACCTTCAATTCAGAATAACACTACTGGTAAGAGAATCCTTGGTTAGCAGTTGTTTTGTTTTGTTTTTCCTTTCAGCACTTTGCGTATGTCATGTCACTCCATTTTGGCCTATAAAGTTTCTTCTGAAAAAATCTGCTATTAGCTTTATGGGGTTTCCCTTGTATGAATATGTTGCCTTTCTCATGCTGCTTTTTTTTTAATATAAGATTTTATTTATTTACTAATGAGAGACACAGAGAGAGGCAGAGACATAGTCAGAAGGAGAAGCAGGTTCCCTGTGAGGAGCCCAGTGTGAAACTTGATCTCAAGACCCCAGGATCACAACCTGAGCTGAAGGCAGACACTCAACCACTGAGCCACCCAGGTGCCCTTCTCATGATGCTTTTAATATTCTTTCTTTCTTCTTAACTTTTACCATTCATTTGTAATGTGTCCTGGTGTGTTTCTTTCTGGGTTCATCTTATTTAGTACTCTCTGAACTTTCTGGACCTGGATGTCATTTCCTTCCCCAGATTAAGAAAATTTTAAGCCATTATTTCTTCAAATAATTGTTCTGGACCTTGCTTTCTCTCTTTCTCTGAGTCTTCTAAATTACAAACGTGATTCCTCTTGATATTGTTCCAAGATCTCTTGAGGTATTCTCATTTATTTTAATTCTCTTTTTCATTTCATTGCTCTCTGGGTGTTTTCCATTGTTTTGTATTGCAGTTGTTCTCTGGTTTGTGCTTTTATTTCATCCATTCTTCAGGTAAACTTCTCTAATGTATTTTTTAGTTTAGTTATAACTTATTTATCTCTTTGTTGAAGTTCTTACTGTGTTTATCTATTCTTTTCCTGAGATCAGTGAGCGTCTTTCTGACCATTATTTTGAACTCTTTTTCAGGCAGATTGATTATTTCCATTTTATTAAGATCTTTTTCAGGGGATCTGCCTCTTTGATTTGGAACATAATCCTCTATCTCCTCATTTTGTCTGTGTGTCTGTGATTTTGTGTATTAGGTTAAGTGGCTAGTTCTCAGTCTTGAGAGAGTGATCTTGTGAAGGAGCTGTTCTGTGTTGCACAGAAGCACAATCTCCCCTCACACTAGATCCAGGCCTTCTCTTGTCATCTCTTCTGTGGGTCACATGTGCCCACTAGCTATGATCTGGTTGTGGTTACTGTGTAGGGATGGCAGGGCTTGGTGCACTCATCTGGACTTGTTGTGGCTCAGCCACTACATGGGAAAACAACATTCAAACCACTTGACATTCCTGGTTGTGATTAGGTGTCTGCATGGGGAGGGCAGGTCTCAGAGACTCATCCAGCCCACTGGTGTCTTGGCAGCTGAGTAAGGAGGACAGGCCTCAGAACATTCACTCATCCTGGTGGCAGCTTGAGTGTTGCACAGGATGGACAGGGCAGTGGGTGCTTGGCCAGCCCAATTAGACACAGGATAGTGCATGCCTCCAGTGCTAGCTATCAGGCTAGAGGGAGGACACCAAAAATGGTACCTTATGGTGTTCTCACCAGGAAGATGGCATGAGATAGCAAAAATGGCTTCCACCAGTTCATCCTTCACTGGTAAAGTCCTCTGTAGGTTTCTACTTCTCTGGAACTTGCTTTAAATTTAGTGAGTTTCCTTCTCTTATTGCCTAGTTACTTTTAAACTTAAATCTATTGCTTTTGTACTGAATCTCATGGTTATTGTGTTTGTGCACAAGCCCTCTAAGAGTATTATTTTCATTCCCTATAGTTGTGTAATTCTTCTGGTCTTACACCCTTGATTTTCAAATCCAGACATTTTGGGAGCTCATCTTTTCAGTCTCAGCAGCTAGAGTCTGGGTACTTGATGTGGGGCACAGTCTCATCATTCCTCCAGGGAGAGTTCTGTATTTTTGAGACCCATCAAATTGGGGCTGCACTGCATTAGAGGCGGGATTCCTGGGGGAGGTGGTGTCTTTGCCTCTCCTACTCCTCTTAATGTGTCTACTTTGTCTTTTGTTGTGGAGGTCCTGTTTTCAGGTCCTTTTCAGAGGAAAACTATTCCATACACAGGTGTAAATTTGTTGTCTCCATGGAAGGAGGAGAATCAATATCTTCCTATGCCGCTCCCTTGAGCCTCCTCCCACCGAGTTTTATTTTGTTTTATATCCTAAGTTAAATCAATATTTGATACTTTCTTAGTAAAGTCCCAGACTAGAACCAATGCTAACCAATGCTAACCTGGGGTGAGGGAACTGACAGAGCACTTCTGAGGTTGGCTGGTTAGGGATCAGACAATTGGTATTTCAGATGTTTGATATTTCTCAAGAGTTTCCAAGTTATTCTCAAGAGTAATATTATGGGAAGAGATTAGTATGGAAACCAGGATGCCTACATTAACACCCTAGGTCTATCATGTGGGTGACTAATTTCATTCTTAAGGTCTCAGTCCTAGGACCTGGACAGGATAAGACAAGTGATACATGCAGGAAGCCCTTAAATCTAGATACTAACTGTAATAATTGTGAAAGTGTAGTGTCAGCCCTGATAATGAGTGCCTCCTTAAATTCTGCATCCTAGGCACCTTCCTTGTTTCATTTCAGTCCAGTCTTGGCTTAGTTCCCTTTCTTTAAAATGAGTGACTTGGTCTTTTTTTTTATTTTTAAGATTTTATTTATTCATATGAAAGAGAGAGAGAGAGAGAGAGTCAGAGATACAGGCAGGCAGAGAAGCAGGCTCCCTGCGGGGAGCCCGATGTGGAACTTGATCCCGGGACTCCCTGATCATGTCCTGGGCCAAAGGTAGACGTTCAACTGCTGAGCCACCCAGGTGTCCCGAATGATTTTCTCTTAATCAGTGATTCTCAAAATGGGTAACACAGAACAAGAGTTTTTTGGCTGCTTCATAAAATAAGGTTCTGTAGGTGAGGAAGTTAAGTTTGGAAATGTAGTATACTGTATTCCTCTCTTGGAAATGTATAATACGGAGGAGGGGCAAGATGACAGAAGAGTAGGGTCCCCAAGTCACCTGTCCCCACCAAATTACCTAGATAACCTTCAAATCATCCTGAAAATCTACGTATTCGGCCTGAGATTTAAAGAGAGACCAGCTGGAACGCTACAGTGAGAAGATTTTGCGCTTCTATCAAGGTAGGAAGACGGGGAAAAAGAAATAAAGAAACAAAAGGCCTCCAAAGGGGAGGGGCCCGCGAGGAGCCGGGCTGAGGCCAGGGCGAGTGTCCCCAGGACAGGAGAGCCCCGTCCCGGAGAAGCAGGAGATGCACCAAACTTCCCGGGCAGAAGGGGGCTCACAGGGAGGTGCAGCAGGACCCAGGAGGGCGGGGATGCCCTCGGGCTCCCGGGGACACTAACAGGCACCTGCGCCCCCCGGAGAGTGCGCCGAGCTCCCTAAGGGCTGCAGCGCGCATGTCGGGACCCGGAGCAGCTCGGAGGGGCTGGGGCGGCGGCTCCGCGGAGGGGGCTGCGGGGCGGGAGCGTGAATCCAACAGCGCAGGCCCCGGGCACAGGGCGCCGGGACACAGCCCAGGATCCGGCCTCCCCCCGGGACAGGCAGAGGCCGGGAGGGCCCAGGACAGCAAGGACGCTCCTGCCCGGAGCTGAGCACATCAGCGGCCCCGCCACGGAGCCTCCAGGCCCTGCAGATGGAGAGCCCTGGAGCTACTGCGGAAGCTGACTCCAGGGTTCCAGAGCTGGCTGCGGCCACTGTGGCTGTTCCTCCCGGGGCCTCACGGGGTAAACAACCCCCACTGAACCCTGCACCTGGCAGGGGGCAGAGCAGCTCCCCCAAGTGCTAACACCTGAAAATCAGCAGAGCAGGCCCCACCCCCAGAAGACCAGCTAGACGGACCAGTTCCAGAGGAAGTCAAGGGACATAAAGTATACAGAATCAGAAGATACTCCCCCGTGGTTTTTTTGTTTTGTTTTGTTTTCTCTTGTTTTGCTTTGTGTTTTCTTTTCTTTCTTTCTTTTTGATTTCTGATTGCTTCCCCCCACACCTCTTTTTATTCTCCTTTCTTTTTCTTTATCTTTTTCTTCTCTTTTTTCCCTTTTTTTCTTTCTATTTTTTCTTTTTCTCTTTTCTTTCCTTCTCTCTCTTTTTCTCCTTTTCCCAGTACAACTTGTTTTCGGCCACTCTGCACTGAGCAAAATGACTAGAAGGAAAACCTCACCTCAAAAGAAAGAATCAGAAGCAGTCCTCTCTCCCACAGAGTTACAAAATTTGGATTATAATTCAATGTCAGAAAGCCAATTCAGAAGCACTATTATACAGCTACTGGTGGCTCTAGAAAAAACCATAAAGGACTCAAGAGACTTCATGACCTCAGAATTTAGATCCAATCAGGCAGAAATTAAAAATCAATTAAATGAGATGCAATCCAAGCTAGAAGTCCTAACGACGAGGCTTAACAAGGTGGAAGAACGAGTGAGTGACATAGAAGACAAGTTGATGGCAAAGAGGGAAACTGAGGAAAAAAGAGACAGACAGTTAAAAGACCATGAAGACAGATTAAGGGAAATAAACGACAGCTTGAGGAAGAAAAACCTACCTTTAATTGGGGTTCCCGAGGGTGCCGAAAGGGCCAGAGGGCCAGAATATGTATTTGAACAAATCCTAGCTGAAAACTTTCTGAATCTGGGAAGGGAAACAGGCATTCAGATCCAGGAAATAGAGAGATCCCCCCTAAAATCAATAAAAACCGTTCAACACCTCGACATTTAATAGGAAGCTTGCAAATTCCAAAGATAAGGAGAAGATCCTTAAAGCAGCAAGAGACAAAAATCCCTGACTTTTATGGTGAGGAATATTAGTGTAACAGCAGACCTCTCCACAGAGACCTGGCAGGCCAGAAAGGGCTGGCAGGATATATTCAGGGTCCTAAATGAGAAGAACATGCAACCAAGAATACTTTATCTAGCAAGGCTCTCATTCAAAATGGAAGGAGAGATAAAGAGCTTCCAAGACAGGCAGGAACTGAAAGAATATGTGACCTCCAAACCAGCTCTGCAAGAAATTTTAAGGGGGGCTCTTAAAATTCCCCTTTAAGAGGAAGTTCAGTGGAACAATCCACAAAAACAAGGACTGAATAGATATCATGATGACACTAAACTCATATCTGTCAATAGTAACTCTGAACGTGAACGGGCTTAATGACCCCATCAAAAGGCACAGGGTTTCAGACTGCATAAAAAAGCAGGACCCATCTATTTGCTGTCTACAAGAGACTCATTTTAGACCGAAGGACACCTACAACCTGAAAATAAAAGGTTGGAGAACAATTTACCATTCAAATGGTCCTCAAAAAGAAAGCAGGGGTAGCCATCCTCATATCAGATAAATTAAAATTTATCCCGAAGACTATAGTGAGAGATGAGGAGGGACATTATCTCATACTTAAAGGATCTATCCAACAAGAGGACTTAACAATCCTCAATATATATGCCCCGAATGAGGGAGCTGCCAAACATTTAAACCAATTAATAACCAAACTGAAGAAATACTTTGATAATAATACACTTATACTTGGTGACTTCAATCTAGCTCTTTCTATACTCGATAGGTCTTCTAAGCACAACATCTCCAAAGAAACGAGAGCTTTAAATGATACACTGGACCAGATGGATTTCACAGATATCTACAGAACTTTACATCCAAACTCAACTGAATACACATTCTTCTCAAGTGCACATGGAACTTTCTCCAGAATAGACCACATACTGGGTCACAAATCGGGTCTGAACTGATACCAAAAGATCGGCATAGTCCCCTGCATATTCTCAGACCATAATGCCTTGAAATTAGAACTAAATCACAACAAGAAGTTTGGTAGGACCACAAACACGTGGAGGTTAAGGACCATCCTGCTAAAAGATGAAAAGGTCAACCAGGAAATTAAGGAAGAATTAAAAAGATTCATGGAAACTAATGAGAATGAAGATACAACTGTTCAAAATCTTTGGGATGCAGCAAAAGCAGTCATGAGGGGGAAATACATCGCAATACAAGCATCCACTCAAAAACTGGAAAGAACTCAAATACAAAAGCTCACCTTACACATAAGGAGCTAGAGAAAAAGCAGCAAATGGACCCCACCCCCAGCAGAAGAAGAGAGTTAATTAAAATTCGAACAGAACTAAATGAAATCGAGACCAAAAGAACTGTGGAACAGATCAACAGAACCAGGAGTTGGTTCTTTGAAAGATTTAATAAGATATATAACCATTAGCCAACCTTATTAAAAAGAAGAGAGAGAAGACTCAAATTAATAAAAACATGAATGAGAAAGGAGAGATCACTACCAACACCAAGGAAATACAAACGATTTTAAAAACATATTATTAACAGCTATACTCCAATAAATTAGGCAATCTAGAAGAAATGGACGCATTCCTGGAAAGCCACAAACTACCAAAACCGGAAAAGGAAGAAATAGAAAACCTGAACAGGCAAATAACCAGGGAGGAAATTGAAGCAGTCATCAAAAAACCTCCCAAGACACAAGAGTCCAGGGCCAGATGGCTTCCCAGGGGAATTCTATCAAACGTTTAAAGAAGAAATCATACCTATTCTACTAAAGCTGTTTGGAAAGATAGAAAGAGATGGAGTACTTCCAAATTCATTCTATGAGGCCAGCATCACCTTAATTCTGAAACCAGACAAAGACCCCACCAAAAAGGAGAATTACAGACCAATATCCCTGATGAACATGGATGCAAAAATTCCCAACAAGATACTAGCCAATAGGATCCAACAACACATTAAGAAAATTATTCACCATGACCAAGTAGGATTTATCCCCGGGACACAAGGCTGGTTCAACACTCGTAAAGCAATCAGAGTGATTCATCATATCAGCAAGAGAAAAACCAAGAACCATATGATCCTCTCATGAGATGCCGAGAAAGCATTTGACAAAATACAGCATCCATTCCTGATCAAAACCCTTCAGAGTGTTGGGGTAGAGGGAACTTTCCTCGACATCTTAAAAGCCATCTACGAAAAGCCCACAGCAAATATCATTCTCGATGGAGAAGCACTGGGAGCCTTTCCCCTAAGATCAGGAACAAGGCAGGGATGTCCACTCTCACCACTGCTATTCAACATAGTATTGGAATTCCTAGCCTCAGCAATCAGACAACAAAAAGACATTAAAGGCATTCAAATTGGAAAGAAGAAGTCAAACTCTCCCTCTTTGCCGATGACATGATACTCTACATAGAAAACCCAAAAGCCTCCACCCCAAGATTGCTAGAACTCATACAGCAATTTGGTAGCGTGGCAGGATACAAAATCAATGCCCAGAAATCAATGGCATTTCTATACACTAACAATGAGACTGAAGTAAGAGAAATTAAGGAGTCAATCCCATTTACAATTGCACCCAAAAGCATAAGATACCTAGGAATAAACCTAACCAAAGAGGTAAAGGATCTATACCCTAAAAACTATAGAACACTTCTGAAAGAAAGTGAGAAAGACACAAAGAGATGGAAAAATATTCCATGCTCATGGATTGGCAGAATTAATATTGTGAAAATGTCAATGTTACCCAGGGTAATTTACACATTTAATGCAATCCCTATCAAAATACCATGGACTTTCTTCAGAGAGTTAGAACAAATTATTTTAAGATTTGTGTGGGATCAGAAAAGACCCTGAATAGCCAGGGGAATTTTAAAAAAGAAAACCATAGCTGGGGGCATCACAATGCCAGATTTCAGGTTGTACTACAAAGCTGTGGTCATCAAGACAGTGTGGTACTGCACAAAAACAGACACATAGATCAATGGAACAGAATAGAGAATCCAGAAGTGGACCCTGAACTGTATGGTCAACTAATATTCGATAAAGGAGGAAAGACTATCCATTGGAGGAAAGACAGTCTCTTCAATAAATGGTGCTGGGAAAATTGGACATCCACATGCAGAAGAATGAAACTAGACCACTCTCTTTCACCATACACAAAGATAAACTCAAAATGGATGAGAGATCTAAATGTGAGACAAAAAAAAAAAATAAATGTGAGACAAGATTCCATCAAAATGGAAGAGGAGAACACAGGCAACAACCTTTTTGAACTTGGCAACAGCAACTTCTTGCAAGATACATCCATGAAGGCAAGAGAAACAAAAGCAAAAATGAACTATTGGGACTTCATCAAGATAAGAAGCTTTTGCACAGCAAAGGATACAATCAACAAAACTAAAAGACAACCTACAGAATGGGAGAAGATATTTGCAAATGACATATCAGATAAAGGGCTAGTTTCCAAAAATCTATAAAGAACTTATTAAACTCAACACCAAAGAAACAAACAATCCAATCATGAAATGGGCAAATGACATGAAGAGAAATCTCACAGAGGAAGACCTAGACATGGCCAACATGCACATGAGAAAATGCTCTGCTTCACTCGCCATCAGGGAAATACAAATCAAAACCACAATGAGATACCACCTCACACCAGTGAGAATGGGGGAAATTAGCAAGGCAGGAAACCACAAATATTGGAGAGGATGCGGAGAAAAGGGAACCCTCTTACACTGTTGGTGGGAATGTGAACTGGTGCAGCCACTCTGGAAAACTGTGTGGAGGTTCCTCAAAGAGTTAAAAATAGACCTGCCCTACGACCCAGCAATTGCACTTTTGGGGATTTACCCCAGAGATACAGATGCAATGAAACGCTGGGACACCTGCACCCCGATGTTTCTAGCAGCAATGTCCACAGTAGCCAAACTGTGGAAGGAGCCTCGGTGTCCATCGAAAGGTGAATGGATAAAGAAGATGTGGTTTATGTATAGAATGGAATATTACTCAGCCATTAGAAACGAGAAATACCCACCATGTGCTTCAATTGGATGGAACTGGAGGGTATTATGCTGAGTGAAATAAGTCAATCAGAGAAGAACAAACAGTGTATGTTCTCATTCATTTGGGGAATATAAATAATAGTGAAAGGGAATATAAGGGAAGGGAGAAGAAATGTGTGGGAAATATCAGGAAGGGAAACGGAACATAGAGACTCCTAACTCTGGGAAACGAACTGGGGGTGGTGGAGGGGGAGGAGGGTAGGGGGTGGGGGAGAATGGGTGATGGGCACTGAGGGGGACACTTGACGGGATGAGCACGGGGTGTTTTTCTGTATGTTGGTAAATTGAACACCAATAAAAATTAATTTATTAAAAAAAATAAAAAGCTGAAAGAAAACAAATTGGAATGATCAAAATGATTAGACCAGTGTCTTGCAGATTATATTAAAAATGCTTGAAATTTGAAAAAAAAAGGAAATTTATAATACATCTGATATTATTGCTGCTGATCTTATATGATGTTTGGGCTTTACCAATGTGCTTGTATGTCATTTTGTTGAACTTAGCATTCATAAAGAAGTTTTCTTGTGTTCCTTATTTCTCTAAAATTTAGTGTATTTTATTTTAGAATAATGACAATATATATTTGTGTAATGAAGTAGCAGTTTTTGTCTAAACTTTGCTTTTTTCTTCTCTCTTTTTTTAAACTTCTTGTGTTAACCAACTTATGATGAAACTTTTACTTACCTCTCAATGCCCAGCCTTCCATGAATTCCTATCAAATAGTTTTTAACATTCATTACCTTTAAGAAACTCCTACACAGTCTAAATTTCAACCTTAGATTATTGTAGTTTGCTGAATGATGCCTGTCTTTGCCACTGAGATAAATAGAATGGTAAGGGAGTGATATTGGATAGTACTTTGCATAGAGTTGGCTGCCCAGTGTGTAAAGAGGGAAGCAGGTGACAGAGTGAATAATTGTCTTCAAAAGGCCCTTTTCTATTGAGTGTCATGATCTTGCTAGGAGTTCATTACTGAGCAAAAAATATATACCAGGGACTGTGCTAGATTCTAATCATACGATGGTGGAAAATGTATACACAATTCATGTTTTCTCATGACTTATAATATGATGGTCTTATACTCTCTATATATGCCCAAGTAAAAGCTAATGAGTAAATTGTGAATTGAACAAGTCACTTTCAATTCTCTAGTATTCAACACTTCTCTCCACTCTCCCCTGTGATTGGCAGAATCCATCAAGTTAAGGCGCTGAGAGATGCTTCAGCTATATCCACAGAGAGTTATTGTATTTATATTTAGAAATTCAATCCCTCAGCAATTCTTTCAGTCTAGGAGTTGTAGGTTCAAATACAATTTCCATTAGTCCATATTCAAGGAGGTTGAATATACACTTTGGCTTCAGTGGCAGTGACATAGTAAATCCCCTTAGGACCTAAAGTGACTGCCAAACTGTAGGGCTTTGCTCTTGGGAGGAACTAATGCAATTCAAGTTGACTACACTTGATACAGATCCTCTTTTTTCTGGACCCATAAGAGAATTTTGTTGACTTCCTCTTAGCAAGTGAGTAAATAATTGGGCCGAAAACATATGTGCTACGAGGCTATATTTAGAAGAGTGAGTTATCTCATATTTTATGACATTCTGAATTCCTATTTTAGAATGAGATCACTGTTTTGATTTTATGCTCTGCCTACTGTTAACATTCGTATATGTTATGGCATGTCTGACTGACCAGCAGGGTAACTTGGCAATTAGTTATCCAGATATAGGACCAAGCTGTATCTGGGGAAAGAGCTCATTTTCAGGAAGATTAACTATTTTTTTTCTCTCCTTCCTTCCTTCCTTCCTTCCTTCCTTCCTTCCTTCCTTCCTTCCTTCTTCATAGGCTACTTAAGTAAAGTGATAGAAGTGGAGAAGGAGCAAATAAATCTGTAACTGGCTGCAGTCAGTTCACTGAGATGGACTTTTTCTTTTCCTTTTTTAAAGTCTTATTTCTTTATTTTGGGAGGGGGTAGAGAGACAGAAGGAGAGGGAGATAGAATCTTAAGCAGACTCTGCTGAGTGTGAGCCAGACTTGGGCCTTGATCCCATGACCCTGAGATTATGTATGACCTAAGCCAAAACCAAGAATCAGATGCTTAGCTGACTTACCCAGGTGTCCCAAGATGGACTTTTTCTTATAAAGCCTCATCATTAGGGAAGAGATGGTTGATTCCCAGTACAACATGAAAGGCTAAATACAGCATGTACCTACCAGGGTCCTGACATATTTTTCTCCTTTCATCTCACAAGAATTTAAGAGCTTGAACAATATAGAACCTGTATTAGTGGGTATCCCTGGATGGCTCAGTGGTGTAGCGCCTGCCTTCAGCCCAGAGCATAATCCTAGAGTCCCAGGATCAAGTCCCACATCAGGTTCCCTGCATGGAGCCTGCTTCTCCCTCTGCCTGTGTCTGTCTGTCTGTCTCTCTCTCTCTCTGTCTCTCATGAATAAATAATAAAATAAAATCTTAAAAAAAGAACCTGCATTACTCATATTTAAATTACTGATATCTACCATAATACCTGGTCCATAGTAGACAGTCAATATTTTTGAATAAATAGAAATTAGAGTTACAGTTCAACTTAGGGAAAGGACTGTAATTAGACTGGATTTTTTCTGTGTGGTAGGCACTGTGCTATGTAGATTTCACATACAGTATCATTTATTAACAAAAATGACCTTTTGGAGTAGGTAGTAATATTTTTATCCTTATTTTTCAGATGAAAAAATTAAGGGTCAGAAAAGTTGAGTGAATTGGCTAAGGTCACATGGCTGGTAAGGAACCTAAATAACCTCAGGATTATGTGGCTCTAAATTTCTTGGTACCTCCTAAATATTTGTGTGCTGACTTCAACCTGAATCTCTATCTGAGTCTTTAGGGCACAGTACAAAAACTGAAAGTTTGCCAGACTTGACAATAATTAAAACATTGATATAAAATAATTAACTCAAACTATTATGACTATGAAATATCCTTCATATTGGTTATTAGTTTCCTTACAACTGATTAGAATGTGAATCTAAGATGAGAACAGGTTATAAAGATTACCTAATTATTTACTATCTTAAATTTCTAGGGCATACTTAAATATGTTGCTATGGCTAATGTATTAGTATGCCTTTTTGAACAATGAGAAACAAAGGAAAGCCCCCATGATATTTCAATGTTTGATTTCAGATTTCCTTTGACTTCCTACTTTTATGGGGCATTATATAAATTTCCTTTTGTTATTTGTTTTATTTGTTAAGCTATTTTGGATTAGATTTTTATCATTTTAAGTAAAATGAGTTCCAGTGAATACAGCATATACTCTACCTATCAGTTCCAAATCTATAAATTTCCGAAAACCATCCAGTGAAATGGTATTAGAATTTGGACTAGGAATGCACACTCCTTTTCGTTCCAGTCTGGAACTGACATGAGTCTTTTGACTCTGAATTCTTTAGATTAGAAATTGACTCTAGGCTACTGAAGTTCCAGCTTTATTGAGGTATAATTTACAAATAAAATTGTAAGATATCTAAAGAACGATCCTGGCAATTGCAGCATGCAGAGAGAGGATATGTGGGCTCAGTGGCTGTGTGAGAGACAACAGGTGTATTCCTGCAAGCCCCTGCCTGGAGGATTCACATTACACAGGGAGACCTGATCCAGACCTTGAGAGCTGCCTTCCACTCCCAGCTTGAAACAAGTGGAGGGGTTTGTGTGCCTGAAGCCTTGGTGACCCCCTCCCAAAGACCACTTTGCCCTGATGCCACTCTGGCTGCTTGCAGCCCCTCTAAGATGGAGGTCCTGGCTGAGTTCAGCAGTGAGTTCCCCCAGTGTGTGATTATTTGCCAAATCATCTCCCAGGGAGACTTGGAAAGACAGGGGCCATCTACACTGAACACATACCATGCAGATTTTTCTGCAGCATAGACCACAAACCTGTGCTGGTGCAGAAGATAGCGCACAAGAGTAAACAAGCCTAGCAAAGTTCTTCTGTGCAGTCCAGAGGGAACTGAATTGTTGCAGGGTGCCCTGGAGATGCACCAGGTCATGGAGCAGCCGAAAAGGAGCATCTGCTGCATGCACCTCTACTCCTAGGTTGCCAAGAAGAGAAGAAAAAACCTGAAGAAACTGGAACTCATCCTCTTGCAAGACCAGTCAACCTCCCCATAGCTGCCACCCACCCTGCTGCCACTTCCACTGCTGCCATCAGCTGCTACCACCATGGCCTCCATGATGGCCCCTTCATCCCCTATCTACACTGTGCCTAGGGTCTTTGGTCCCTTCCCTCTGCTGCCCAGAAAATCTATGGTGAAGTTGCAATTTGCAAGGTTTAAAGTGAAATTAAACTGGGTTGGCCTGTCATTGAACCCAAAAAGCCACATGGTTGGTCCTCAACCCCCGAGGCTTCACTTCTCATATCTGGCTGGAAACAGTGAGAATAAGCTCCATTGCCCTGGCTTCCTTGGCACCTGGGCCTTTAGTGGCTCAATTTAAGCCTGTGCAGAGACCCAAGGATCACTCCAAGAAAGACCTTAGCAGCACAGATCTATGCCCCACAAAAGGGGCCCATAACCTCTTTCCTACAGACCATGGCTAAGGGAATAAATAGAGTTCCTATGAGGTGTCTTACTTGTGCTGGGCTCCCTAGAGGCTGGGTGATCACTTAAGCTTCCTCCAGCTGGAAGATATTGTCAAGGTAGTGAAAACCTGAGGCCCCTTTAGCCTGAGCTTGCCTACAATAGTTGGTCAGTTCAGCACTACTGTGAAGTCCCCTCACTTGCACTCATTCTGACATAGGAATTGGCCATGGAACTTAGAAAGAGAAATGAGTGACAAGACAGTGCTATACTACCCTACAGTGATTCTGTGGCCCTTAGGCCTCACGTGACCCCACCAAATTGCAGGTCTATTATTTTGTACTATACTTGGTGCCTAAACTCAAGCCTTATCTGGATGTAAGTTTAGAAACAGTGATCTAGTACCTCCCTGAAGGATAAGAGACTGTATGTTAGTTTCCAACTTGGCAACTCCCTAAGGAACTTCAGATATGTGACTATCATTGTTACCTCACACATCAACCTTAGAATCAAACCTACATGTGAGACATGAGTCCTCACAAAATGCTTGATGGCGGCTGGACATTAGAAGATATTCATTGAACCCTTGTGTATACCCCACACTGTGCTTGGGACTGGAGATAACAAACCAAATAGTTGGGGTTCCTGCTCTCAAGGAGCTTAAAAATAAAATAAAATTTTAAGATATATACATTGTGAAAGAATTTCTCCTATGTAGTTAATATATCCATCACCCTCATATGCTTATTATATATTTGTATATATTTTATATATAATATTTATATAATGTATTATATATAATTTACTTATTTTTTAAAATTATGCATATATATGTACATATATATGCATTTAAGTTTTCCTTTATTGGCAAATTTCAGTTATACAATAATACAGTGTTATCAACTATAGTTAAATGTTATACATTATATCCTCAGACTTTACAGCTGAAAGTTTTTTACCCTTTTACAAACCTCTCCCTATGTCCCCCATCTACTTAAGTTCATATCAAAGATCCTGAGAATTTTTCTCTTTACAATGACCACACTGAGCCCCTTATTCAAGGGAGAACTAAGGCATCTTTGAATTTTCTTTCTTCTTTTTTTTTTTTTATCTTTGAATTTTCATAACTGCATTTGCTATACCAGCAATCATAATCTCATGAATTAGTTGGACACCTTCTCCTTCATGATAAAGCTTGAGGGTTTAGCATTCACTGGCCTTTCTAATGAACATGTTAATAAAAATACATTTATGAGTTTGATAATTTTATGACATTTGGATACTTTCTCACTTATTTGTCTTCCAGATACTTCCAGGAGTTTGGAGCCTAATTCTATCTGCCCTAGTGAATTGCATTATATATTCTTATTGTGGAATGTAACAAAACTGGTTTTAAACAAGAATATAAAGTCATCTAAAAACACTTAAGGTTAAAGCAACATTTTAAACACCCCTTTATTAGGTTTTAGAATATTGCTGAGGTTTTTTTTATCTGTCTTCAGCAGATTTGGTATGGTTTTATGATTAATTATATTTGCTATGTTTCATGATTCAGTGAAATTGTAATAACATTTTAGATGCACTATCATTTATCACCCAAGCAGAGAGGCACCTCTTTCTTTCTCTAGTTTGCACTTTATCAATTTAATATAAAACCTAACCTGATAATCTTTCAACTTCAAATATCTTGGGATATGAAGTGGAACTCCAATCATCTAAACTCTCAATATGGCATTATATTACCACCTAAAAATAGAATACTTCATGTGATAAATTATTGTTTGCTGATTGGTAAATGTATTTAACAACAACAAAAAAAGGTTTTGCTAACTTTATGGAAATTACTTAATTTAATGTAAAATGGTGTCTGTAACACAAATCTATCTATTTAATTTGACCTAGGTGATTACACATTTTCTTCTTTCCCTCTACATATTTAATGTAAACCTATTCAGCAAGTGGCATAGTTAAATATGCTAATTTACTACACATGGAACAACTAGAGAAAATCAAGATGATTTTTAATACATAAACATAAATACATGTTTTCTAAATTAAGTACCAAATGTGTGGCCCAAACACTAGTGGCACTGAGTCTTGTGCTAAATGCCAATTTCATGGCTCTTAACCTAAGGTTGTAATAGGCTTCAGTGAAATTGTATGCATATATCTACTTTATATATACTTACACTTTCTTCTGTTAAATGTTCATAGCTCTCATATGATCTCAATGGAGTCCATGACCCATTCTATCTGAGCTCTACTGACATACTATTTTCTCACTGATAAAATTTAAAATAGTAGATTCTATTTTCCTTCAATTCATTTCACCTCTCAGATTCTGATCAGTCATCTTGCATGTACAAACTAACTGTTCTCCTCTCCTCCTTCCTTTCCTTCTTTCTTCCTCAGATAATGTAGTCAAAGTCCCATTTATAGATGAATATAGGCTCCACTGAGGAGTAGCGATCTCCAGAACTCATGTGGTTTGTTGCTCCCTTGCCTGGGTGTTGGGTGTTAGGGTGTTTTGTGATTAGATTTTACCAAAGGGAAATTTTATATATAGTTGTTGGGATGGAATAGTGAGAGTGAGAACACACAGATAAAAGGTAAGTGTTATGACTGCAGAAATGACAAGGGAACATATACAATAAGCCAGAACATATACAAGAAGTTTGTCTTTTAAAAAAATATTTATTTATTTATTTATTTATTTATTTATTTATTTACTTATTAATGAGAGACACACAGAGAGAGGCAGATACATAGTCAGAGGAAGAACCAGGCTTGTTGCAGGGAGCCTGATGAGGCATTCATCCCAAGACCCCAGAACCACAACCTGTGTCCCAGAAGTTTGCCTTTTTTTTTTTTTTAACAAAGTAAGAGACTAGAAAAACTATAAAGATCCAGGAAATGGGATCAGAAATTGTAGATTAATAGAAATGATCAAATTGTAGAGGGTCAATGCAGAAAACAGGACAGAGCAATTGCTTGGAAGAGGTAGCATGGCATCACATCTAAGGATTCATACAAATAGACTATATTAAGATGCATGTGAGTTTTATTTAAAGGACAAAGCAGCAGGCCCAAATCTGCTGTTCTTTCTCTTCCATCATGCTTCCTCCACTTAAGTTTCTCTCTCTCTCTGCAACAACAAATTCAAAAACTTCTTAAGAATGGGAGGCCTCTAGAATGAACTAGCATACAGGGAGGCAATTGTGACATTGGTGATAAGAAGCTATAAACTATTGTACCAAATGGAGAGAAGAAATGAGATTGAAAATTCAAGTCAAAAGCATACATGGCATTCACTGAGCATCAGACCAAAGTCTAGTCCCTCCTATCTACACAGTAATAAAGAGGGGGGCACATGTCTGAGTGATCTAGTCTTTGCTTCTTTGTGAAGTATCTCCCTCATGGAAGAGCTCTCTCTAGCATTCAGGAGCTGGTCACAGCCTGGATATCTGAGACACTGAAAGGTAAGGTCTCCAAAAGCTTTTGAGGGGAAATTCCCACCACCAAGGTTTAAACAGTCTGAAGTGATTAAGTAAATGAAAAGAATGGTGTGGAGAAAAGGGCATAAGGATTTTCAAGGCCAAATCAGTCAATTCAGTAATTTCATCACTAAGCAGTTACCCTATATGACAAAAATGCAAAGTACATATTGGATTCAGTTCAGAATTTAATTAGATTATTTATGTGGTAGAACTTGGTAAAGCTCTTACTAATGTTAGCTCACTTATTTATTTGAAGGATGAATATCTGTCCCTGGGACTTGCAAAGCCCAGAGACCATTTGGAGGTTAAGCTTGCAGACAGTAAACAGATCAGTGCTCAAGTGGGGCACAGTGGGACCCTTTCCTTTTGCTACTGGTCCTTACAGAGCTGGAATAGCCAACCGTACTGAGCCAGCTCTCAGCGTGAGGCATAATTCCTCCAGGGCTGACCCTTTCTCTAAGGGGAGATTTTCCAATGAAATGTTTCTACTGTAGTTTCTCTAGGTAAGAGGGCTTGAGGACAGGAAGGAGACAGACAAGGCTAAATCCAGAATGTTTTAGCAGCTCCTAAGCCTGGTGGTGGAACAAACATTTTACCTTCCACCCTCCTATCTTGAGTGGAAGAAACAATTTAACTTCTCTGAGGGGGGGAAAAAGTACCTACTGTTAGAAATGTAAGAATTACCAAGGGTCCCTCTGTTCACATCTCTGAGCAGCATAATGTGGTAGAGAGAGATCTGGACTTGGAGGTACGAGATCTGGTTGGCAGGCTGGGCCCTCCATTAACTTACCTTGGGACCTTCAAGAGCTCATCTGGCTTCTGTTATCCCATTTGAAAAAATGGCATATAAAAACCTGTTCCATTTATCTAATGACCTATTATGTAGTTTTTGCAAAAAGCTTTTAGAAGCCAAAATGTTACAAAGAGGTAGTCATATCTCCCACCCTTATATTGTTTCTATTTTGAAAGAAATCCAACTCTATTTATGAGGCATCTACTTCTGATGCAAAAAAAAAAAAAAAATAGCTTTGCAGAAGATATCTCTTGCCTTGGGGGTGATGTGTGGGAGCTGAGATAGTGTGCTTTTCAGAAGTAGGTAGACTTGAGTTTAAATCTTGGTTATCATTTACTTGCTAGGAAATCTTGAATTATTTTCTTAAACTGCCTGGAATTCAGTTGCTTCACCTATAAAAGGATCATAAGGATGCCAGAACTGATATCACAGAATTTCTTCAAGGTGAGGAATGTATGCTAGACCTCTACACAATATCTGGCCAACAGTAGATTTCTCATTAACTGTTAATTCCCTTCTACCCACTCTATTCAGCATTAAGCTGGATTGTTTCAGTGGTGTGAATATCCAGTTCTTTATCAGTCACTTGGCTTCTTCTGTTGTTCTTTGAATCTTTGACCTGAACAAAGTACAGAATTTTTACATGGACATTTTAAGGAATAATCAAGAAAACAAATAAATAGTACATAACACATTAATGTGTTCAAATGAGAGAGGAGTAAGGATTGCCTTCCCCTTAGATTGAGGAAAAAAAATTAAAGTGAAATTAATAAAGTAACAAACGTGTGCAATAGGAAATATAAAAGGAAGACTGGTAATGGAGATATATATTTTTTCCTTCTGTGTAATGTTACCTTCAGTATGTTGTGTTTCTGTTATGCCTGCTTCCTTCTTCACAAAGTGATGCAGTTCAGTACAAAGCCCTTTCCAGCATTGACATTTTCTAGTTTTATGTTGTTCTGACCATATTACTGCATCTTCGTCTTGGATTAATGCATCCCTAAAAGAGGAAGTTTGGATTGATTGCTGGGAGCAGGCAGGAGGCAAAGTTCATATGGCAACATGAAAGAATGACCACATTTCTAGCCTTACTCTGTTTCTCTGCTAAGGGCCATCTCTTCAGGACTCTGCTTAATGAATGTCTGCAGCAGCACATTACACTGCAGGTCAACCAATGACCCTCTCCCACAGGCCTGTGTCTCTTTCAGGGAGGAGATTGTTTTATGATTTTCTCTTGGCTGGAGTTAATACAGTTGAAGCTCATCATAATCCCAGTGCTGGTCAAGAGTGAAAAAGACACTCTGCATCACCATCACCAAAAGCAGCAGGGTGAATTTAACTTGATGCATAATTAATTTTTATAAGGCATAGGTTCTAATATGGGTATAGCTAATAGAGACTTTTTATTCATAAATGTGTTTTTAATGTGCTGTGACAACCCATGTGGAGGTAGGTTATTTTTCACCTGTGGGTCACTTTTTACCTGGACATAACAACTAGAATATGGGAGGTCCTTCTACTGCTCAAGGAAAAATGCCAGGGTTTTGACAGTTTTCTTGAAAGCAGAATGGTTTTACTTCCCTGACATAAGCCTGGGGACTTTCTTTTTGTTCCGTCCTTTATCAAATTCAGTGGTTCTTTCACTTCAGGGTACATATATATTACGGTGCAGGGCTGTATATTTCCAACTGCATATATTATACATTTTAGGTGCCTCAAGGGACTTTCCAATATAATTTTGACAACATGCAATTTTTATATTACCTGCTGAATATAGAACCTACACTTAGTAAAAGAAACAATTCCATTTCATTGTTTTTCACCCCAAAGATTGACAATTCTTAAAATCATTGATAATAATGGGTTAGCTAAGTTTGGGTGTGAGCTTTCAAACATTTTGTTTAAGGGCCTCAGCATAACATTTTTGTAAAGCACTTTGTCAATCTCTTTCAACCCTGAATGTGCAAGTTGTTGACTTTTAAAGCCCGTCTCTACAGTTCCCTGAATGATTAGGCATTTAGTTACATTTCCAGCCTTTTCTTATTTCCTTTATCTTCTTGTTAGCTACACAACAATCATCAACCTTTTTCTAGTAACTCCACCAAAATGGAGTGCATAGTAGATTAATGGATTATAATACATCTAGACAAACAAGTTTGTAGCCAACTAACAAATTTGAAGAAGATATATCTGTGAAGATGAAAAGATCTCTAGGACAAAATCATCTTATATAGAGGGATCTAGGTGTGTATGTGCATGTGTGCACACATGCTTTACTTATCCAGAATTCTGTAGTTTAATTGTGAATCCTTCAACAGGGCTGAGTGAAATACCTGAATAAACAATTGAAGCTACCACTTACTCAGTTTATACCCTTCCTCCTATTCTTCACAGAAGTTTTAAAAAACATTTTGAGATTACTTCTCACTTGGTCCTTGAGAATGGCTTTGTTAAGTTTGTCCTAATTTTATTATTTTTTTTATAATAGCAAGTACTTCTCAAAAGTGAATTTGCCCAAAGTCTTATGTACGCTTTACATGTATTTAGTTCATGCTTTTCTCTCAATAGACCCATAAGGTAAGTAGTCAATATCCTCATTTATGGTAAGGTTGAGCAAGTTGAAATGATTTATTTATCCATGGTCATATACCTAGTGAGTGACAAAGTTAGCATTTAAATCATAATCCATGCTTATAGCCACAAAACTGGTTGATGATAATGGATAGACAATAATACAGTTGCAAATTTAGTCCCAACTGACCGATATCTTTTTCCTTTACCCAAATCCCACACTAGGCACATAAGTGTAAAAAGGACAGTTGGCTATATTGTTCTTATAGATGCAAAGAATTACTGCCTTGCTTTCCATTCCTGAGATGACCAGAAAATATCTCTGAACATTACAATTTGTAACTCAGAGTCTCCTTAGAGTAGCAGTGACTTGACCTCCTGATGATTCAGTCCAGTCCTTTCAAAATCACAAGGACAGAGAAGCAACACAATGCAACTCACTTTCTATGTCTATATCAGTTGCCAGGCACCTGAGCTCATGGGGAGAAGACACATAGGTCACTTTGCTTGCTATTTCTCTTTGTTCCAGAACTGCAGTGTCAGGATTAATAGCTTCAGAGACAGACCTGTCCATGATTAATGGCCTGAAGTTAGAAAAATCATCCTTAAACTTGCATAAGTTGTTTGTTTTCTTACTTTAAGGACTCAAATTACATTTCTCACATTTTGATTCTAACTTTTGGTCATTATTTATATGGCAACATGGATCAGATTAGCCTTTCTGGCTGTAATGTTATAAGAAAAAATGCTAAATAGAGATAAAACTATGAAAAGAAGGAATCAGAAAGCTTCAGAAGCAAAAAGGAAATACCTGGTCTGGACCTCCTGCCCCTTATCTTGGTCAGATCACCAAGGTGTCATGGGCCCTCAGGGCCCGCTTCCCACAGCTGTAATAGTTCTTGTTATCACAGTCTCTGGTTTTCCAGGGACATTCTTAGTTCTTGTCCTCATTCACTTGATGGTTTGCAAAGTTTATGTTATGGGTACCTAAACAGTGAGGAAAATGCTATTATCTTCTCCACAGTTTGCTGACAATTAAATAAACTGCCCCAGGAAAGGTATGACCTTGGGTGAAAGGTCCTGTGCACCTGAGAATACCCACTTGTCTTTGGCATGCAAAGAAAAGAAACTTGCTTAAACTAATTTGCCTAAACTGGATAGGGCTTGGAGTGAGAACTATTTTAAGTATACAGTCCCTTAGGAGATTTCATGGATATGGATATAGAAGCTGGCAAAATATAAGGAGTAAAAATATTTTCCTACTTCTCCCTGTCTCTAATCTTTCTATAATATATTATATTATTATTATTTTGCCAATCTTTATCTCTCTGAATTTTTGGATAGCCTTTAATCTCTTGTTTCTGCTTCTGTTCTTTTGCTCATTTCTCTGTGCAATCCACTGCTTCAACTTTACTCTCTGCTTTATTCTCCTCTCAAAATTTAATTTCTGTGGAACATTGGATACGTGACCTCTTAGATGCCTATGCTAACTGGCAACAAATCTGGGTCTTTTTAAAAGCTTTGTTCAGATAAGGCTGGGGGCCCGGAGACTGTGAGAAGGGTAGGGGATGATATACAAGTCTATAAAAATGCTTTTGCCGGGATGGTTCTTTTTTGAATAGCCTCTTGAACTTGTACTTCAGATGGCTCTGAAGCCAGATACTTAAAGATCCTGTGCTCTATCAAAACATAATCTATTATAACTAACATACATTAATTCAGTTCTGTCAAACAATATTATAATGACCAAATCTATTTCATGGATAATTCTTACCTTAAGAAGGTGTCTCAAGCGCTAGAGAAAAAGCCTAACAATGTTTCCTATGTAAGAAGGCATTATCAGATAATGGTCTTTGTTTTGTTGTTGTCAGTGTTATTTCTTTATTTGTTTTCCTAATAGTTGAGATGATTTTCTTTGTGTCACCTACACTTTCTGTCCTGACCCTCTCTATGACTTGAGGGGGTTTGGGTGGGAAGGAATCAGAGACTATTTGTAGAGAAAGTAAATTTGTGTTCCACACAGGGATCACCTTTATAATTCTGGTCTTTTAATTATTGTTTCCCAGCAAATGAACTAATGGAAACAATGAATATATGTGCGCGCGCATGCACACGCGCACACACACACACACACACACACAGAGGCAAGAGATTTCAAGCTCTGCCATAGAATATCTCAGTGCTTCACGAACTTGACCCTTTTGATTCTGCTCACACCAGTAGATGATCTAGTTATAAATATTTTCCAAACAGGCTTGGGGTAAATGGGCTGTTCATATCTGAAGGCTAATATCTCTTGGTTGGTTTCACCTGTATGAAGGAAAGCCACATCTCCTTTGATGGTCTGGTCAGTGGATCCATAGACAATTGTGATGTGTGGGTTGTATTCACTCCTTGTTTTTGTTATTATTACCAGCTTTCCTATCTGAGTCTGCATTTTCACATTGCTGAGAAATGAAGAAACCTGTCATTGGCTTTACCCTCGTCTGATTGATTATAGCCATCTAGGAGCTATCTGGTCTTCTCTTCTTAGAACAGCATTAAGATCTACCGGATGTTTTGCCTAAGGTGGGGGGGGAGTGGGAGAGGGATTATCTGTGGGGTTAAAGCTTAACCTTTAAGTAAAAGTAAATAATGGCATTGAAGACATTATAGGAATAATGCCTGGATTTTTGGATTAGTTCAAGGGAGTGAAAAAATATGTCTATGTCTTCCCAGGAAAAGTCTAAAAACCATATACCTCTCTTTGAATTACCAACTGTATGGCCTTAGGCAGGTTAATTAAACTCCCTGAGTTTTAGTTTATTTATCTATAAATGAAGATGAATAATTTTTGAAATTGAGTGTTTTTACCCTTTGGAAGCAGAATTGTACCTCAGACACAACTGGAAAGCACTAATTGATTCACATCATTTATTGCTGCATGTTGGAGTGAAAGCTTAGTTTCACAATGGGTTTCACTGATACAGGGGAAGAAAAAGGAGGAAGCAGAGTTCCAGTTAATCCCATTTCTCAGCATAATTTATTTTTATTGAAAGATAATTAACATACAATGGTATATTATTTTCAGATACTCAACATATTGATTCAACAATTCTATACATTAATGTTCACCACAATAAATATAGTCACCATACAATATTATTACAGTATTATTGACTCTATTCCCTATGCTGTGCTCTTCATTTCCTTGACTTAATTATTTTATTACTGGAAGCTTGTACCTCTTCATTCCCTTTATCTATTTCACCCATTTCCCCACTTATCTCCCCTCTGGCAACCATCAATCTGTTCTCTGTATTTAAAAGTCTGTGTTACAAAAAATAAAATAAAATAAAATAAAAAATAAAAGTCTGTGTTTTGGTTTGTTTGTTTTGTTTTGTTTTAGATGTAACATATGAGTAAAATTCTAGAGTATTTGTCTTTCTCTGTCTGACTTGTTTCACTTAGCATAATACCCTCTATGTCCAACCGTGTTGTTGCAAATGAGAAAGACCTTATTCTTTTTTATGGCTGGGCAATATTCCAGTGTGTGCATATGTGTGTGTATGTGTGTGCATGTGTGTGTGTGTACATATCTTTTTTACCCATTCATCTAAAGATGGACACCTAGATTGCTTCCATATGTTGACTATTATAAGTAGTGCTGTTATAAACCAAGGGTGCATATATCTTCAAATTAGCGTTTTCATTTCTTTGGGTAAATACCCAATAGTAGGATTATTGGATCAAAGCTAGAGGTATCACAATCTCAAATTTCAATATATAGTACAAAGCTTTCTAATCAAAACAGTATGGTACTAACACAAAAGAAGACACATAGAGAGCCCAGAAATAAACTCACTCTTACATGATCAATTAATTTGGTCATGTAATGGACAGAGGAAGGATATACAATGAGGAAAAGATAATCCCTTAGTGAATCGTCCTGGAAAACTGGACAGCTACACATAGAATAATGAAATGGGACCACTTTCTTACAATATACACAAAAATAATCTCACAGGAACATTAATCTCTTTAACAGTAGTCTTAGTAATATTTTTCTAGATGTGTCTCCTCAGACAAGGAAAACAATAGTAAAAATAAACTATTAGGAGTATACCAAACTAAAAAAAACATTTGTACAGTGAAGGGAACCATCAACAAAACAAAAAGGCAACCTACAAAATGGCAGAAGATATTTGCAAATGAAACATTCAATAAAGGGCTTATATCCAAAATAAGTTTAAAAAGTAACTCAACACCAAAAACAAATAAACAAACAAAAAACACCACAGATAATCTGATGAAAAAAATGGGCAGAACACCTGAATAGACATTTGTCCAAAGAAGGCATACAGATGACCAACAGATAACATGAAAATGTGCTTAGCATCACTGGTCATCAAGAGATGCAAATCAAAACCACACAAAGATATCATCTTATACCTGTCAGATAGGCTAGAGTAAAAAAGACAAGAAATTGCCATTGTTGATGAGGATGTAAAGAGAAAGAATTCCTTTGTGATGTTGGTGGGAATGTCAGTGGGTACAGCCACTATGGAAAACAGTATGATTTTTCTTGAAAAATTAAAAATAAAAATACCATATACCCAGCACCATTTAAAACCTGGGTGGCTATAGAGGTTCAGCTTATAGCCTCTGCTGAATACCACCCTGGCAGGGGAATTACCGTACCCTGTACTTCTACTGTAGCAATAATGGAGATCAGCTTTCTACTCTGCCCTATTTCAGCATGGGATTTGAGACACCATGATTTCAGTGAGTAGGGGTTTGAAAATCAGCTCCCCATTCAGCCTCACAGACACTACTGGGCACAGAAATTGGAGCTCTGCTCCCTGTTTCCCTAGGATGTTGCTCTAAAGGTGAGGTAGGTCAGTTCCCACTCTTTCACTGACACTTCAGCCATAGTGCGTATGTATGGTTTTCCTGTTGGCATTTTGTTGGAGTAGTTTGGGTATTGCAATTTTTTAGGCCAACCCTTTTCTGATCCTTTGCATAGGGGAGATAGGCTTTCCTTTGGAGGAATTTGATGTTACTATTTTGTTTCCGTGCCTATTAGCAGTTTAGGGCTGGAGGCTTCTGCAAGCTTCTGCCTTGTCCAGGAAATATGGGAGGCAATGAGAAAACCCAGGGAACTCATTACTCTCTTGTTCTGTAAGTCTTAGGTATCTGGAAAGTCTCCCTTCTTTCCATTTTAACGGGGTCTTCCTATGCTTTCTCATTATATTACCTCAAGGGCTCTTCAGTTGGGCTAAAGGGAGACAGTCACTCCATCTTAGCCAGACCAGGAGTCCTTTGATAATGTGCTTTTCAATTGTAAAGTCCAACACAAATGTTAGAAAGTGTTGTCAAGATTAAATCCAAGAAACAATGATTCAGACAATTATGTAGGGAAGAAATTATATCACTTCAAAGAATAAGCTCTCTTCAGTCTCTCCAGAAACATTATTTTTATACTAACAATAAATATGGTTTGACAAATTTTCAGAATTAGTTTACTAAAACAGATTCTCTCCATGGAATGATTTCTTGTAACATTTTGTTATAGTGATTGTGATTATTGTGCTTTTAAATGTATTTCATAAATTTTCCTTTTCAGAAATTCAAAATGTTCATCATTTCACTTACTGAACTGGTACATTAGGCATTCACAATGCCTGAATTGACAAAGGTGGAAATCTGTGTTGAAGCAAACTCTCTTTTTGTCTTGTTAAAAACAAAAATCTCCCCATCGCATCTGAATTTCTCCTTTTATAAGATACCTTCTAATTAGAGAAGAGAAGGGATAGGATGATTTTCTTCTTCATCTGTGTTTGACCACAAATAGTGTTCTGTGATAACAAAGCACTGTCCCTCATATTATGAATACTTCACTTTTAATCTTCTAGCTTAATGACACTTTTTAGCCTAATATCCAATGAATAGAAGTTCATTTACATCTCAGTGAAAGTCAGTACCCTGCCCTTCATTGGTTGTGCTTTCTGTGCTTGCTCAGTGTGCCTTGTGTAAGTGATGGTAAGCCTCATGTTATCAAGATTGGTTTCCCAGGGAACCCTGGGTGGCGCAGCGGTTTAGCGCCTGCCTTTGGCCCAGGGTGCGATCCTGGAGACCCGGGATCGAATCCCACGTCGGGCTCCCGGTGCATGGAGCCTGCTTCTCCCTCTGCCTGTGTCTCTGCCTCTCTCTCTCTCTGTGTGACTATCATAAATAAATAAAAATTAAAAAAAAAAGATTGGTTTCCCAATATGTATTACCAAGAATATACAAGCATTATGCTACCAGATCTAATGGATAAATCAAGGTAATTTTTTTCTTTAAATATTTTATTTATTTATTCATGAGAGACACAAAAAGAGAGGCAGAGACATAGACAGGGGGAGAAGCAGGCTCCTCACAGGGAGCCTGATTCAGGACTCAATCCCTGGACCGGGATCATGCTCTAAGCCAAAGGTGTATACTCAACTGCTGAGCCACCCAGGTGTCCAAGATCAAGGTAAATGTTAATGAAAATTCTATTGATAATGAATATTATAAAATATATAAAATTAATTATGAAAGATGGAAAGAGTTTTCAATTGAGTAAAGAAGATGAACCGAATGCACAAGACTCCTAAGATGTCACAAAAGCAAAGCCAGACCCATGAGAAGCTCTGCAGCCTAAACTGAACACACTGTTCAAATTTTGAGGCAAAGAGGTTGGGCTTTTGTACCTTCAAGTCAGACACAATTTGTCTGTGACCTGGTTGGTCTTTTAGTAATAGAGAATAATGTTGTAAGCAAGGCAGCTTCTGTTTAACTGAGAACAATTTCCAAGGATAGGGGACTAGAGGTGTTAGCTAACAACACTCATGGAATTGTGGGTTGGGTGCTCCCGTACATATGCTATGGGTTGTATTGTGTCCCATCAAAATTCATATGTCTAAGTCCTAACTTCCAGTCCCTTAGAATGTGACTTTTTCTAGATATAAGGTATTCATAGAGCTAATCAGATTAAGGTGAGTCCATTAGGATGAACTATAATCCAATGCCACTGATGTGTTTATAAAAAGGGGAAATTAGTATACAGAGAGTGGCATGAATAGAAGGAGAAGACAGTCATCTACAAGGCAAGGAGAGAGAAGCCTCAAACAGATCCTACCCCCATTCTGTTAGAAGGAATCAACCCTAATGACACTTTTATCTTGAACTCATAGCTTCCAGAACACTGTTTTGATCTTGAACTCATAGCTTCCAGAACTGTGAGACAATTATCTTTTTATATTTAAATCCACCTAATTTATGGTACTTTGTTATGAAAGCCCTAGAAGATGGAAATATTCAAATATAGGTAGTCTCTTTTCTAAGCATTTGACACAACAAATCAGGAAAGAACTTGAAATCTGCCTGTCTCTGGAAAGAAGCTATAAACTGTAAAACTTTAGAGAACTTGTCAGTCTAATGTTTTAGACATCTGGAGAAAGCTAGTCTTTGATGGGAGAGAAAAATGAAACTACTATACAGGGGGATGTAGACAGGGGAGAGAGTAAGAGCACACTCTTCTGGCTCTGTTTTATCTGAGGTTCTGAATTAGGGTTCCTTATATTTATTTGTCAAATTACCCTTTCTGTTTAATGCATCTTTCCTCATCCACAAGGATGAGTGCAATTGAATGGAATTGAATCCATCGATTCAGATCCTGAACTAGCTCCTACATTATTTCTATACCAATTTTTTTAAAAGGCATCCTCTTTGGCCAGATTTTGTCCTAAAGACACAGCACTCAGTGAATAGAGTATGGGCTGGATTCTAATTTCAAATACTACCTTCCCCTTCCCCAGATGGTTTTCCTTGTACAATAATCAATACAAGCCATCATCACAGATAGCTTGGGTGAGTCTCAGCCTTGGTGCTAAATTCTACTATTTAATGCTTCCCTTCTATTCTCAAACACCAAATCCTTGTTTTAATCACCCAAAGCATCTTGTGACAGTAGCCAAGATAATAGATGACTACCCATTAAGCTTATCAATCCTCAGTTAATGGCTATGTTACTATCTCCTTCCTTATAACTCCCCTAATGACCCATAAATGGACAATGGTGATAGTGTGTGCTAAGAGGAGCAAATGATTTGTTTGCTTTTGTCTTTTTTTTTTCTTTACCATCTGAGAGAGAGGAGAAAGACCTACTAATGGGTGGTTCTACAACAAAAGATGTCCACAAAAGGGCTGGGCAGAGGGCTAGGTGCAACAGACATATGATTGTAACTCTTGGACACAGAGGCTAGAACATTGTCCCAAATACATTATTTTCTCTGAGGTTTGGGAAGATGCCAGGTACATGAAAAGAATCTTCAACCAATTGCCCAATTTGTAAACACTTTCTTGAAGAGACAAAGCTAATTTAGAAAGTCATCTTAGAAAAGGAGGAATGTAACTTGTTTAGTAGGTAAGACATGTATCTAGTTGTGGAGGGAATGGTGGAGGGAATGAGGTTAATGAAACATAGTATTTCTACAGACTCACATTTTTCCAGCCAGTCCTTAAATCTAAAGTTCGGTAAGGTGGCCAGTTTGGACTGTGACTTACCTAGTTGAGGTCTTATATATACCTGTCATGGGTTCTCAGAACAGGTGATGCAACATCATGCTTTATGGGCTACACAGGAATGACACAGGATCCTGAAGATGGACAGGAAAAAACTAATGTGCATCTGAAGTTAATATTTAACTATTCTAATAATTAGTCTGCTTTGGAAATATTTCCTGTGCTCTCCGTGAAAATGAGCTGATTTTAAAGAACCCCTATGAACGTTCAGTTGTTTTGTCCTCTGCATTGTCATTTTCCTGACATTTCATTTGAGGTGGATCCTCAGGGGACCACAGTAAATATTTGAAGTTACCATGACTAAATTTATGATGATGCTATCACTACTTGAAGCACTAAAGCAAGAGCAAGTAGTACAATTAGTATTTCCCTCAGTGAATTATTCTGATAACTTTCATAATATTTAACTTATCTTAGCAGGTGATAGATCCATTTATCCTGTGGTAGAGAAGTAAATTCACACAGCACATTTTATATCAATGGTCTCACTAACTATCCATAATAATGGCAGAAATAAGCTCTTTCACTAAAAGTTTTAAGAACTTTAAGCCTTCTTGAAGTCTTGGTAGTTTCATTTTTATGCTCCTTGACGTCATCATCACCAGCTTCCTCATTACCATCACCATTACCATCTTCATCATCACCATAAAAATAACCCCCAAATGCATTTTAAAAATGTATTTCATACAAGTGAGACACTGAACTATTCACTTAAATGCTGTACCTCATTTAATTCCAACACACACATACACACACATCTAGGATGTAGGCACTTTTCTTATCTGTGTTTTACAGATGAAGCTTAGAGCTACTAAGCAACTTACTCAAGGCAACTCAGCTAATAAGTGCTGAGGTCAGCATTGTCTGTTTTTTCTTTTGTTTTAATATGCCTGAGGTCTGGGGCCTCACCCCTCTCATCGGAAAGCATACCTGAAATCTTTAAAGCAGAGGTCTCAGAAATATTTCAGGCCTTTGAGTGATAGTTGTATTATCCTATAAAGGGTAGAAATGAGCTTTTAATTCCTAAATGCCTTTTGTTTCTTTCCTGCAAAAGATGATCAGTATAGGGGAAATGAAAGCATTATTATAGTGCTTATTATATGCTAGGTTTCTACATAGCTTATTTTATTTTTAAAGCTATCCTGACAGCTTATCATAATTATTTTGGAAATGGTGTCACTGAAGCTTAGAGAGGTGGAGTCACCTCCCAGGGTAATCCTGAAAC
Organism: Vulpes vulpes; assembly: GCF_048418805.1. Lineage (NCBI taxonomy): Eukaryota > Metazoa > Chordata > Mammalia > Carnivora > Canidae > Vulpes > Vulpes vulpes. The sequence goes on from NC_132794.1 coordinate 97,285,015, forward strand.
TGCCAAGACTGGAGAGGAAAACCTAACTCTACTGGGCTAACCATGAACCATCCTATTTCAAAGACCACTGTTACCTGTTAGCTGTTATTGATCCCTTTGTGTGAAAACCTTAGATAAGGTCAAGACAGAGAAATGAGGGGGTGAGGGTTAAGAGTACCAACGTTTTGCCAGGGAAAGAGAGGTAAGGTTATGGGAAAAGAAAATATGAGGGATCCAAAGGAAGGCAGCCAGCATGTGAGGCAATGGGATGGGAGGTAGAAGCAAGAATCGAGGGCAGTGGCAGTGCAAAATCTCCTGTATTTTTTTTTTAAGATTTTTATTTATTTATTTGAGAGAGAGAGAGAGAGAGAGCATGAGCACAGGGAGGGGCAGAGAGACAAGCAGACTCCTTCTTGAGCACAGAGCCCTACAAAACAGGGGCTTGTCAAGAAGCTCAATCCCAGACCCTGAGATCATGACCTGAGCAGAAGTCAGACACTTAACCAACTGAGCCCCCAGGTGCCCCATGCTGTATTATTTGTCTCAGGATGGCTCTAGAAATGAGATCAAGGGGGAAAAAAAGAATGACATGATGAAGTCATGCTGCTTGTTCTGATATAGAATGTTGCTCCCTCCTTCTCCATTTAGTGGTTTAAGTAAGACTCATTCTTAACTGAATGTGGGTGTCTCCTAGCACTCCTCTGTTCCAAAGGACTGGAGACAAGGATGATAATGAAGATTTTATTTATGTGAGAGGGAGATGGCACCACACTGCTGTCTTTTTCATGTATCTGCTGTTGTCATTGCCATTGTTGATGCTGATAATCCCTTCAGTACAATATGCTATTTTTAACATTGTACTTAAAGCATTATAATGAGAAGAAAAGAACTCTCAATAAATCAAAAAAGTAAACAAGGATGTTAGCCAGGGGGGAAAACAAAAGACAGATGTTCAATGAAAATCTTTCATTTCTGATATGAGACTGTGAGTAAGACCTTCAGATGAGAACACCTGGGTTATCACTGAGGTCCCAGAGAATAATTGCCACTGAGCTTTTTCTTTCCACATCTAGAGGGTTCTAAACACATGGCTACTAAACTGACATTGACTTTTCAAGGGATATATAATGCCTAGACTAGTTTCCCCTAGACACTCGATGCATTTCTCACCAGAATTCATTTTTACTTCAGTAACATTAGTGCCATAGGGAATAGGATGAATTTTATATAATCAGGGATAAATTTGAACTTAGAAAATAAGTTTTCTTTAAATAAAGATTTAACACCAAACATAGATGGTATTGGGGGATCCCTGGGTGGCGCAGCAGTTTGGCACCTGCCTTTGGCCCAGGGCGCGATCCTGGAGACCCGGGATCGAGTCCCACGTCGGGCTCCCGGTGCATGGAGCCTGCTTCTCCCTCTGCCTGTGTCTCTGCCTCTCTCTCTCTCTCTGTGACTATCATAAATAAATAAAAAAAAAAAACAAAAACAAACAAAAAAAAACATAGATGGTATTTAATATACCTGGTATCTATTCTCTGACCATTTATCATCAAATAAACTTAATCCAATATAGAACCAATGAATCATTAATCTCATCTACTTCTTGAAAAGGATATGATAGTGGTTTTCTTAAAATAGGTAGTATTGGTTAGTTGCATAAAGCCACCAAACTCACTGGAGAATGTTTTGTCCACCCTCTCCCATCATCTAAAATAGCATATGTGCTTACTCTGAGGAAAAAGTACATTCAGGGCCGCCCCGGTGGCTTAGCGGTTTAGCGCTGCCTTCAGCCCAGGGCGTGATCCTGGAGACCTGGGATTGAGTCCCATGTCGGGCTCCCTGCATGGAACCTGCTTCTCCCTCTGCCTGTGTCTGTCTGTCTGCCTCTCTCTCTTTCTCTCTCTCTCTCTCTCTGTCTCTAATAAATAAATAAAATCTTTAAAAAAGTACATTCAGTCATTTCTGCTATAATTTCATGTTTTGAGAACATGAATTTCTTCTAACATGATTGATATATTAGGTATCAATATACACACACTTTGTGTTTGCTTATGGACACTTCTGTTCATGTGAAATACAAAGTGGACTTGGAGAAGTGCAGCCAACTGAACAGTGCTGTTTAGGAATCCACAAAACAAACACACATCACACACTTCAGACATTTACGAGCCAGGTCAAGTCACTGTGTCATGAGCTACATCCATGCACCCCAGTGTGATAACTTTTCATCTGATTTCAGACAAAATCCTGCTTCTACCACTCTACAATAACTCATAAGGTGTACTCTTTAGAGGTCTGCTTCCACAAACAGACATCTGATATTTGTAAATTAAAATACCATATTTATTGGAACATTATGTGTTCTGTAACCCTTAATATATATAAAACTGTGCTACTGAAATATATATATTTCTCTTATGAAGTTTTTGAGTCTTGTGCCCCTAATTTTACTTTTTCCCCATAAGTTCTGTGTTGCTTGATGAGTGGTACTGCACAGCATGGAGATTTTTAAGAACACTTGCAAGGACAAAATAAAATGCTCTATTTTTAAAATATCTGTATAAAAAGTTACTTTAAGGCCCCCCAAAATGGATGTTATTGTGAATGGGTGGAATATTATTATTTTTTGAGAGATGAGGAGAATGCCAGTGTTACTAAACCATGACGATTACTATGTGATGTTCAGGTAATGAAAATGATAGACTACTCCAGACAGTCCATCTCTATGTCATCCATTATTCTGATTCAAGCAATACACCTGTCCATTTAGAAGGAATGCTTTCTTCCACACAAATCCTGACAAAGCTTGATACTGTCATCCAGACAAAAAACCATTACTGAGAAGCAGACAGAAGATAGGCTAAACATTGTTTAGAAGCAAACAAGGTCTGAAAATGGAGATAAATTATTTTGCAAGTAATCTTTTGCCCAAAGTCTGAGAAACAAAGATCAGAACTTTCGCCATGGCTACCAGCATTATCACCAAAGGCACATGTGAAGAGTTACGTTTGAAAATGTGCCAATACACACTGTTGCAAGAGAATAGGATCAGGAAAGTTTTTGCATACACCAGGCTGTTTTCTACACTTCACAATTACCTTATAAGAATTTTTTTTAAAGATTTATTTGTTTTAGAGAAAGAAAGAGAGTGCAGGAGGGGCAGAAGGTGAGGGAGAAGAAAAATCTCAAGCAGACTCATCACTAGGTACAGAGCCTGTAAGATGTGGGGCTCAATCTCATGACCCTTAAATCATGACCTGAGCCAAAGTTAAGAAGTCAGCAGCTCAACCAACTGAGCTGCCTCCGTCAGCCTAGAAATATTTTTAAATGCCTTGTCTATAAATGGAAAACATGAATCTCAGAGAACTTAAATTACTTGTCTAAAGACACACCAGTTAATAATGGACTGACATTCAAACTCCATTATTTCTCCATAATTCTTAACATATCCTATAAAATCAAGATAAAAATCAAAACAAAATGTAAGGATAAGCTACCTTTTATATACTTACATGTTTATGCTTTTGTCAAGCTTCTAGGTTTTGTTTTTTTAAGATTTGTGTATTTATTCCTGAGAGACAGAGAGAAAGGCAGAAACATAAGCAGAGGGAGAAGCAGGCTTCCTGAAGGGAACCTGATATAGGACCCAATCCCAGGACCCTGGGATCACGACCTAAGCCAAAGGCAGACACTCAACCACTGAGCAACCCAGGTGCCCTGAAGCTTCTAGTTTCTAGTCTAGCACCACCCTAGTCTCATCCTTGTTTTAGTTTTATTTCTGTGTTTTCACTGTATATGAATATCTTGCCACTTACTTATCTTTCTGCAAAATAGGCAGGTGTAGACAGATTTGAGAAAATAATGTTAGACTATTTATAATGTTTAGTACCTAGAAATTCTGGGGAAAAGTCTTTGGGAAGGTAAATTAATTTGTCTTGAGGAATTGGAAGGTGTTTCTCATGGCTTTTCTTACACTATCCAAAAATATGGGGTCCGATACTATGTGTGATAAGAAAGAAAGAAAGAAAGAAAGAAAGAAAGAAAGAAAGAAAGAAAGAAAAAGAAAGAACGAAAGAAAAGAAAGACCAAAGATTAGCTTGTGGCTTCTCAGCAGGAGGAAAGCTGAGGTGATTCCTGACAGTATATCAGATTTGTATCATGAGGACAGGATAATTGTATTAGGCATGTGAAACAATCCCTCTTATTTGCTACAAGTCAAAATAGCATTGAAAATTGAGCTGCTTTGCTTACCAAGATTGCAGTGACCCTCTGCCCTCTGCTTTCTACTAGCATTAAGCTAAAGAGATTTGATCTTCTCCTATTCTTAAAAGAAATGCAATTTTAAAGAGAGACCTAAGGTAGCAGGAACATTATGGGAGATACTGAATTCACTGATAAAGTAGAAGGAAAATCATCCAGTAATAGTCTTGAAAGCTTTAGTTATAATTTTATATGATGATAAAAAGCAAAAAATTATTTTTGGGTATATAGGTGGTTTGGAAAGCTAAAATTGTTACTTGAACATTATTTTAATAAAGATATAGAAGAGCTACAGACATACATTGCATTTTTAAAAATTATATGGTTGGGCAATTTGAGTAACATTCAACAAATCTTAATTTAAGAAAAAAAATACCATTTATCATGAGGCAGGGCTTTAAAAAATGTCAAAAACCAAATGTGAAACCTTATTTAATGTCTACAGATGAAAATAACATACAGTAAATTAATAAAATGAATGAGGGAAAAACATTTAGTAAATAAATATATTTTAGGGACCTAGTCAGACTATTTTTTTGAAAATTAATTTAATTATCTATTGTTTTAATTAACTATAGAAATAGAAACTAATTGAGTTCCTGCTGTGAAATGTAGGAAATTAATATACAAGTAAAGAAACACAAAGTCCTTTTAAATTTAATAATGGGAATTTATGAATTTAATTAAGAAGACTATCTCACTGATAATAAATGATTGACCTTGTGTTTGCTTATTATTTTCTTCTGTTCCAGACTTTAGTCATTGGTGTCTGGCAAGGAAAAGCATTTGTGACTCATTTGTCAGGGGCTCTTTTGTTTCAGGATGCTGGTGCTAATAGTGGCGATTCTCTGGGTGAGCAATTGTAGCTACAAAGTCCAGTAGATGAGCAATTGCACCTTTGGTGCTATTTTCGTTTTAATCTTTGGCAGAGCTGCTGGTTTAGAACCTGTTGTAGCTCACTAAGAATTTGAATTCCTAGTTGACCCAAAGCTCTTGTTCAATCTTAGCAGCTTCACATCTTCATATTCCTGTAATATAGACCTGGCTATTTCCGAACATACTCATGATGTCCTAGTAGGCATATCTCAGTTGACGTGTAAATATCAGGACACCTTCACTTCAAGGTACTCTTTCTTTCTTTCTTTCTTTCTTTCTTTCTTTCTTTCTTTCTTTCTTTCTTTTTTCTTTCTTTCTTTCTTTCTTTCTTTCTTTCTTTCTTTCTTTCTTTTTCTTCTTCTTTCTTTCTTTCTGATTTTATTTATTTATTCATGAGAGACAGAGAGAGAGAGAGGCAGAGAGAGAAGGAGGCTCCCAGCAGGGAAGCCTGATGCAGGACTAGATCCCAGGACTCTGGGATCAGGACCTGAGCCAAAGGCAAATGCTCAACCACTGAGCCACCCAGGTGCCCCAAGGTACTCTGTTTTCTTTCTTTTCTTTTCTTTTTTTTCTTTTTTAAGAGAGAGAGAGCACAAGTAGGGAGGAGTGGAGGGAGAGGGAAAGAGAGAATCTTACACAGTCTCCACACCCAGTGCAGAGCCCAACGTGGGGTTCCAATCTCTCAACCTGACCCAAAATCAAGAGTCTGACACTTAACTGTTTGAGACACCCAGCCCCAACCCCCCAGTACTCTGTTTTCTTTATGAAAAATTTCACAGCCCCCTCTGGAGATGAACAGAAAGGTAGGCTCTGTCTGAGAAAGGGCAGTTTAGGATAGCCTGGAGGTAGAACATGATCTGAAGTGTGGCCCCAAGTCACCAGACTCTTCCATGGGGCATTCATAAAGTCATCCCAAACTCATTAGACTCTGATAAAATTGTTACACTTAAATTCAGTAGTTTAGAGAAAATCAACTTCTAACTAGCAGTAATCAACAATGCATTTTTCCAGGAGATGACTGCACTTAATCAAAACATGTTTCCATGGGCCTGAACAGACTGGGGGTTGTGGAAGAGTATTTCTTTACTGGCAGATTGTCTTTCTGTCCTCCCTTCAATTTCCCCTCATCCTCTCCTGTACTGTGCTGTGTAAGATCCTCATTTCATGTATTAGGACATGCATCCCTCCCACATTCTTGCTTTCAATGCTGCATTTTTTGCTATTTCAAAGAAATCAACTGGTCTTAAACACTATCTCTATTCAGGATTCTAGCTGCTGCTGCCCATTCTCAACTCAAAGTCCTGCAGGCTCTTCTGACTTCATGTGCCTCCATAGGATTCCCTGACAGCTTCTTCCCTCTTCCATCTCTAGATTAATCACTGACACCTATTCATGATACATTTACTTATTTTCCCAGTTTTCAATCCCCCCTCCCACTCACACATTGAGGGGCTTTTCACCTGCTATATTTCTTGCCTGGGTTAGTATAATAGCCTTCTCTTCTGTCTCTGCCTTCAGCCTTGGTGACATTTTGGCTACTTGAGAGCGGAGTAAACCCATCATCAAGGAACATCTTCTGATGTATGTAATATGCCCACTGGGTCTTGGAAAGGGAACCCCTCAGGCCTCCAACCATGCTCTGTCTGTGATCCAAGAGCTCACTGTAGGTGGAGGTGAGTGGGAGCGTGGGTTTAGTCTGAGCTATAGTTTTTCTGAGGCCTTCAGAATGGAAGTACAGACATATTTTCTGCCTCAAGGAAATAAAACCCTGGCTACACTGCTTCTGAAAGACAGACACAAGTCCTGGGTTGTCAGGATCATGGCACCAGCCAGTATCACTTTAAGGCTGAGCAAGAGTTAAATCAGAAACAGAACATGTGCTTAGAGCTAGAAGAAGCAGGGTAGACATACATGAAAAAGGCAAATTATTGACTCTGGGGCCATCTGAGGGCTACTAGTAAACTTTTTTTTTTTTAATTTTTTCATCACCTACTTAACCTTGGTGCCTGAAATTCCATATAACAACTATTCCTCTAGCCCCATATACTGCTTTCTGAACAAGACAGTATGTATCAATTATAGCCAACCCTTGAGCAACAAAAATTTGAACTGTGCAGGTCCACTTATACATGGATTGTCTTGATAATACAGTACAATACTATAAATGTGTTTTCCTTTTCTCATAATTTTCTTAGTAACATTTTCTCTAGCTTACTTTATTGTAAGAATACAGTATATCATGCATATAACATGCAGAATATATATTAATTGACTGTTTCTGTTATCTGTAAGGCTTTTGGTTAACAGTAGGCTATTAGTAGTCAAGTTTTTGGGGAGTCAGAGTTATACATGGATTTTTTTTATTGCATTGGCAGTTTGGTGCCCCAACCCCCATGTTGCTTAAGGGTCAACTCTCTATGTCATTAATTACATATCACCTACCCTCCTTTCTTCCTTTTATTTTCTTCCTTTACTCCTTCCTTCCCATCTTTCCTCTGCATCCCGCTTTTTTTTTTTCATTTACCACACTGTTTACATGGTTCGTACACATTGCAGTAATATCAATATTTCATTCTTTTTATATGGCAAAATTATATTCCATTGTATGTATATACCATGTTTTGTTTATCTATTCCTCAGCCGATGAACAACAGGACTGTTTACATATTTTGGCTATTATGATTAATGCAGTCATAAAGATTCATTAAAGATTCATGTACAAGTTTCAGTATAGACATTATGTTTTCATTTCCCTTGAGTATATACCTAGAAGTGGAATTGGTGGGTTATATGGTACCTCTGTGTTTAACACTTTGAAGAACTTAGCCATTTTAGTGAATCTTCCATATTGGCTATTAATCACAGTTAGAATCTAAATATTCATTTTTCCTATAAGTTTTCTGATATAATCAAGATTCCTCTTAAAGAATTTTTACCCCAAATCCTCTTGATGGGTTTATAGTGACTCTCATATAAGGGGAAACAATAATAACACCAAGCATTTGCTGAGCATTCACCATGGGTCTGTCCCTGCTCAAAACATATATTAACTCTTTTGATCTTCACAGCAACTCTGTCCATGCTGACAGGAAAATTTTGACTATAGTAATCTACTATTCTGAAAAGAGTTACGGAACAAAACACAACTAATTTAAAATGTATTTGTAAACCTGTGTCCTCAACTGTCTTGGTTTTTCCAAATATATTGTTACCTTTCTCCCATGAATTCCCTTCAAATTTTGTCTATTACAAAGGAAATTATTTTTTCAGGAGCTTTAGCACACTGCAAACACACATGACAAGTTCATTAAACTCACAGAATCCCACAGAGTAAGCAAGGGAGAAAACAGGATGCATTAATACATCACTCAAGCTTTCAGCAAGTGAGTTATCTCCATGTAACTCCTAATCAATAGGTTTCTCAGCAAAGTAGGGTGAAGGGTTGTTAGTGAGGAAATAGAAAGAGTCTGACTGATAAAGTAGTTTGAGGATTATGCCACCAAAGATGAAAAAAAAAGTTCATGATCTGAGAGTAGAGGACTCATTTGCTACATTAATAAGAACAGATTATTTTCATTCCTGAAGATTGCACACAAGGGAATAATCATCCAAAAAGAGTTTCTCATTTTGTAATTTTATTCTATAAATGCTCAAAAGCCAATATGTACAAAACTATTTAGTAAAATGCCACCATGGGGTTCATAGTTTGTACTTTTCAAAAACAACAACCAAAGGCTGCTGTACCTCATAAATTATGCAGTAAGAGGTTCTGAGTAAGATTGAAAAATAGGAGTAAACCTACAGTCCCAGCAGGCAAAATATTGCTTGATATTTTTAATAATAATGAAACATAAGACCGCAGTGGGGCAAAACTAAAACACATTTGCATGTCAAAGAATAGGTTCTATTTAATTTGTTTAGGTTTCTTTCTTAGCTATTCTCTTTCTTTTGGAATAACTTCAAGGTTATGAAGAATGTAATAAATGTCTAAATAGGTACGAACACAGATGAAAACAGCTGATTTTCTAAGCAGATGCTGGAAGGTGAGAAATCTGTATGCAAGAAGTGCCTTCATCCCTTTGCTTCTTGAATGCAGTCGTGTTTCATTTTTAGAAGGCAGAAAAGGAAACCAAGGTACTGGCCAGCTTGTGCTTATGTAATATATATTCTCCTGACTGTGCATACATTTTAGGGTGCTATTTCTTGTCCTGAGGAGGCTTACCTAATTATCACATTTTTTACCTTTTCTCAAGAGAAATGCTATGGTAACAATATCATAATGTTTAGCACCACATGTTTTATTCCTCCATTATTCTTCCTTTTTCTTTTTAGAAGAGAGAAGTTGAAGCTCTGATTTATAGTGAATTGGGTTTCATAGGTTCAGATTTAGAATTGAGGAGACACATTATGTAAACTTTGATTAGCCTGAAAAGCTTAAGAATATTAGGAAACAAAACAATTAAAAAAACCTTTTACTATATTTTTTTTTAAAAATCAATCTTTTCTATTTTATGATTCTTTTTTATTTCTTAGTAAGTTGAAAAGTATTTTAATGGCTAGTAAATCAATACAAAGAAACAAAAGTGTTCTCTATAGATTTTCTTCTATTTAATTAATGCTGTAAATCTTCCTTAGTTGAGAAAAGACTTAGAGAGAGGCTAATTTATGTTTGAAATATCATTTTAAGTTATCAGGAAATCATTTTGTAGACATGAAGCTAAATGATTCACTTGGTTGCCACAATGTGTAGATGAGAGAGAACTGAGTTTTTCAAGAGCTTATACTTCATAGGCAGTATTTTCCAAGATTTGGATTTTGTTGGACTGACCTTTACACAGGAGAGATGTTTGAATACTATTCAGAGGTATATGGGGTCGGAGCTCTGTGTTTGTCTGGATTTGTTCACTTCACTATTGCACCTGCTAGGGTGAGATCTATTTCTTCAGGGCAGGACAAAGTGTGCCCAATTGCCTGACATTTACTAAGAACTCAAATATTTGAAAGACGATATGTGTAAGTGCACAAATGAATGGATAAAATTAAATTATAGCCACACCGTTTTGGATACTCAGTTAGGGAACTCTAGGATATTGGGACACAACTCAAAGAATTTAAGATGGCCTATGAATGAATTAATTTAACATGGTACCCCAGTTATCACTTGTGTGTGTAGTTCTTTTAAAATATTTTGTTTATTTGAGAGAGGGAGCACCAAGGGGAGGGGCAGAGGGAGAGGGTGAGGGATAATCCTCCAGCAGATTTCCCACTGAGCATGGAACCTGACTCAGGGCTTGATCCCAGGACCCTAAGATAATGACTTGAGCTGAAATAGAGTTGGACTTTTAGCCCACTGAACCAGCCAGGCACACCCCTAGGTATCATTTGTTTTGTTGCAAGGATTGGTGGAACCATTCTTAAGTTCCCAATTTCATGGTTTCTTTTTCTCTCATGGGCCTTCACTATCATGTTTTCCTACTCCCAGTGATCCCTGTAGGATGGGGGTTCCAATATTTGCTCTTTCTCCCTTTAACTGTTACTGATAGATTATACCTCATCTCTCCTCGTTGAAGTTGTTCATTTATAAGAGGGGGGACAGACACCTACTTCTCATTGTTAAGAAGTTTTAATGTAGTAATATGTCTTCTCTTGGGTACATTGAAACTTGTAACAGAAACAAGTTACCATAGGCAGCAGCAGAAACATGACCACCACCCCCACCAGTAAGTCATAATATACTGAAAGGGAAATGCCTTGACTGATGTATAATTATATATTTATTAAAAAAAACCTTTTTGATGAGGGAAACTGTAAACTTCAACACAATCTCATGTTAATGGTTGTTTCTTGTGTATTGTCTGTAGAAGAATATTATTCCATAAGAAGGCAATATATTTTGACATGACCATGTCAAACATTTCTTGATAAAATGTAAATCTCTTATATATTTATAAAATATTACTAAATATCTGTTTTCCTCCATTATGGAGATCTCCCAGACTATAAAATATGGCCCACTTTTTTTTCTCAGTTTTGAAACGATTATTTATAGTTGGGGAAAATAAGATTTTTCAAAAAGTCTATGAGAATAAATTTAGGGTCTGGGGCATCTGGATGGCTCAGTCAATTAAGCATCTGCCTTTGGCTCAGGTCATGATCCTAGAGTCCTGGGATTGAGCCCCACATCCCAGCTCCCCACTCAGCGGGGAGTCTGCTTTTTCTCCCCCGCTGCTTATGTTCTCTCTCACTCTCTCTCTCTCTCAAATAAATAAATAAAATCTTTTTAAAAAAGTATAAATTTAGTGTCTGTATCAGAACTGGTCACCAAAGCCATCTGTTTAAAATGTATTAGTAAACTAAATGATTAGTATGTATATTTTTAAAGTTAAAATATAGAAACAACTGTCAGAAATGCAATTTAGAATTTATTTTGAAATCTGAAGTGGTGAAAAAGAGATCACATGGGGCTCAAATATCATCTGCCTATTCTTATCCCAACCCCATGTGTCCAATATGTAATTAACCAAAATAAGGCAATATATAGGAATACAGACTATAAATTTTAATGTGGAAAATAACTTAAATGTAGTAGTTTTGCAGACAGATTTTTTAAAAAATATATTTTGTTTATTTATTCATGAAAGACACACAGAGAGAGAGAGGCAGAGACACAGGCAGAGAGAGAAACCTGCTCCATGTAGGGATCCCGATGTGGGACTTGATCCTGGAACTCCAGGATCATCATGCCCTGGGCCAAAGGCAGATGCTCAACTGCTGAGCCACCCAGGCATACCCCGTGGACAGATTTTTGATTTTTCTATTATCTATCATCTATCTATCTATCATCTATCTATCTATCTATCTATCTATCTATCTATCTATTTATCATCTATCATCTATCTGTCATCATCTATCATCTATCATCTCTTTTCAACTTTATTGAGGTATAATTGACAGAATTGTCGTTTTAATAGTTTTTTTTCTTGCTGTTGTGTTTTAATCCCCCCAAAATCACTTTACAATGCAACAAACACTTTAGACAGCTTTTTTGTTACTTTCTTTGCTTCCTCTTTCTTTAGGCAACAATGCCTCAATCTTTAGTACCAAATCTTCACTTGTTGAACTCTACAAGAAAGCACTATTCCAGGAGTTCCCAAGCTCAGCAGCGTCTACAAACTTCAGTGATTACTGCTTGCAGATTGGTGGCTGTCTAGCCACTTGACACATGAAGTGCTACTGTTCTGGTATTGAGAAAGTTCGTCTTTTCTTCATCTACCTTAATTTCTTTTACTGTTTTTTTTGTTTGTTTGTTTGTTTGTTATCTACCATAATTTCATGTTCAATTGTAAATAATTAAAACATTTTGAGGCATCACAGTCAATGACATTTAAAGTATACAATATCATGGGACACCTGGGCGGCTCAGCGGTTGAGTGCCTGGCTTCGGCTCAGGTCATGATCCTAGAGTCCCAGGATGGAGTCCCAGTTGGGCTCCCTGTATGGAGCCCGCTTCTTCCTCTGCCTGTGTGTCTGCCTCTCTCTCTCTCTTTCTCTCTCTCTCTCTCTCTCTCTGTGTCTCTCATGAATAAATAAATAAAATATTTAAAAAGAAAAATAAAGTATACAATATCAGGATTTGGTATATGAATTCATTATGAAAGGACTTCTACTATCAAGTTAATAGTATATCACCCCATAAATTTACCTTTTTTTGTTTGCTTGTGTGTTCTTTTTTTGTTTTGTTTTGTTTTTTGTTTTTATTTTCTGGTGAAATACTTCTACTTCCTTAGCAAATTTCAATGATACAAAATAGTATTATCAGTTTGGGTACATGTTATCCATTAGATCCTTAAACTTTATTCATCTTAAAAGAGAAAGTCTGTCTGTTTTTCCAGCCTGTCCTCTTGTCCCCTCCTCCCAGCTCCTGGCAACCATCCTACTCTCTGTTTCTATGAATTCTTTTTTTCCTTTATTTTTTTAAGGTTTCATACATATGAGTGATATCATGCAGTATTTTATTTCCTGTTTGGCTTATTTAATTTAGCATAATATTCTCCAGGTTCAACTATGTTGTTGCAAATGGCAGATTTTTTCTCTTTATAAGGTTGAATAATATTCAAATGTGTAGGGGCACCTGGGTGGCTTAGCAGTTGAGTGTCTGCTTTTGACTTAGGTGGTGATGAAATCCTGGGATCGAGTTCTGCATTGGGATCCCTGCTCAGCGCAGAGTCTGCTTCTCCCTCTGCCTGTGTCTCTGCCTCTCTTTCTGTGCCTCTGATGAATAGATAAATAAAATCTTTAAAAGAAATTCAATTGTGTATATATATCATATTTTATTTTCTTTATCCGTTCATCTGTTGGTGAATGCTTAGGTTCTTATATCTTGGTTATTGTGAATAATGCTGTAGTAAACATAGATATCTATTTGAGATAGTGATTATGTTTCTTTTGGATATACAACCAGATGTGGGATTGTTGGATTATACAGTACTACCATTTTGAATATTTGAAGACTCTCTATACTGTTTTGCATAGTAGCTGTGCCAGTTTACATTCCCATCAACAATATATATGGGTTCACTTTTCTCCACATTCTCATCAGCATCTGTTATCTGTTGTCTTTTTGGTAATAGATATCCTAATAGGTGTGAGGTAGTATGTTATTGTGGTTTTGATTTGCATTTCCCTGTTTTTATTTTTAAAATTTTTTATTGAAGTTCAATTTGCCAACATATACCATAACACCCAGTGCTCATCCCGCCAAGTGCCCCCCTCAGTGCCCATCACCCAGTCACCCCAAACCTCTGCCCCCTTCCCCTTCCACTATCCCTTTCCATTTCCCAGATTTCAGTGTCTCTCATGTTTTGTCACCCTCACTGATGTTTTCACTCATTTTCTCTCCTTTCCCTTTATTCCCTTTCACTAATTTTTATATTCCCCAAATGAATGAGAACATACAATGTTTGTCCTTTTCCGATTAACTTATTTGACCCAGCATTACCCTCCAGGTCCCTTCACGTCGAACCAAATAGTGGGTATTTGTCATTTCTAATGGCTGAGTAATATTCCATTGTATACATAAACCACATCTTCTTTATCCTTTCATCTTTCGATGGACACCGAGGCTCCTTCCACAGTTTGGCTATTGTGGACATTGCTGCTAGAAACATCGGGGTGCAGGTGTCCCAGCGTTTCATTGTATCTGTATCTTTGGGGTAAATCCCCAGCAGTGCAATTGCTGGGTCATAGGGCAGGTCTATTTTTAACTCTTTGAGGAAGCTCCACACAGTTTTCCAGAGTGGCTGCACCAGTTCACATTCCCACCAGCAGTGCAAAAGGGTACCCCTTTCTCCATATCCTCTCCAATATTTGTTGTTTCCTGCCTTGTTAATTTTCCCCATTCTCACTGGTGTGAGGTGGTATCACATTGTGGTTTTGATTTGTATTTCCCTGATGGCAAGTGATGTGGAGCATTTTTCATATGCCTGTTGGCGATGTCTATGTCTTCTTTGGTGAAATTTCTGTTCATATCTTCTGCCCATTTCATGATTGGATTGTTTGTTTCTTTGGTGTTGAGTTTAATAAGTTCTTCATAGATCTTGGATACTAGCCCTTTATCTGATAGGTCATTTGCAAATATCTTCTCCCATTCTGTAGGCTGTCTTTTAGTTCAGTTGGCTGTATCCTTTGCTCTTTGGAGATGTTGTGCTTAGAAGACCTTTGATGTAGAAAGCGCTGCATTCAAGTCACCAAGTATAAGTGTATTATTATCTAAGTATGTCTTAACTTTGGTTATTAATTGATATACTTGCAGCTCCCACATTCGGGGCATTAATATTCATGATTGTTAGATCCTCTTGTTGGATAGATCCTTTAAGTATGATATAGTGTCCCTCTTCATATCTTACCATAGATTTGGGGACAAACTTTAATTTATCTGATATAAGGATGGCTTATAGATGCTTGCTTTCTTTTGAGGACCATTTGAATGGTAAATGGTTCTCCAACCTTTTATTTTCAGGCTGTAGGTGTCCTTATGTCTAAAATGAGTCTCTTGTAGACAGCAAATAGATGGGTCTTGTTTTTGTTTTTTGTTTTTTTTTTTTTTCCAGTCTGAAACCCTGCGCCCTTTGATAGGGTCATTAGGCCCATTCATGTTCAGAATTACTATTGAAAGATATGAATTTAGTGTCATCATGATACCTATTCAGTCCCTGTTTTTGTGGATTGTTTCCTTGGACTTCCCCTTTCTTTTACAGAGTCCCCCTTAATATTTATTGCAGGGCTGGTTTGGAGGTCACATATTCTTTCAGTTCCTGCCTGTCTTGGAAGCTCTTTATCTCTCCTATTCTGAATGAGAGCCTTGCTGGATAAAGTATTCTTGGCTGCATGTTCTTCTCATTTAGGACGCTGAATATATCCTGCCAGTCCTTTCTGGCCTGCCAGGTCTCTGTGGAGAGGTCTGCTGTTATCCTAATGATTTTCCCCATAAAGGTTAGGGATTTCTTGTCTCTTGCTGCTTAAGGATCTTCTCTTCATCTTTGGAATTTGCAAGTTTCACTATTAAATGTTGGGGTGTTGAGCGGTTTTTATTGATTTTAGGGGAGGATCTCTCTTTCTTCTGGGTCTGAATGCCTGTTTCCCTTCCCAAGTTAGGGAAGTTCTCAGCTATGATTTGTTCAAATACACTTCCTGGACTTCTGTCCCTTTTGGCGCCCTCTGGAACCCCAATTAAACGTAGATTTTTCCTTCTGTGGCTGTCACTTATTTCCCTTAACCTATCCTCATGATCTTTTAATTGTTTTTTCTTTTTTCCTTCATTTCCTTCCTTGCCATCAACTTGTCTTCTATGTCACTCACTCATTCTTCCACCTCATTAACCCTCATCGTTAGGACCTCTACTTTGGATTGCACCTGATTTAATTGATTTTTAAATTTGGCCTGATTAGATCTAAATTTTGCAGTCATGAAGTCTCTTGCATGCTTTTTAATTTCTTTATTTTTTTTCCATCTTCCTACCTTGATAGAAGTGCAGATTCTTCTCACTGTAGCATTCCAGCTTTTCTCTCTTTAAATCTCAGACCAAATTCATAGATTTTCAGGATGATTTCAAAGTTATCTTAGTAAGTTGGTGGGGACAGGTGACTTGGGGACCCTACTCTTCCACCATCTTGCCCCACCTGCCCTGCATTTCCCTGTTGATTAGTGTTTTGATCATCTTTTCATATATCTTTTGGCTATTTTTATGTTTTTTTTTTTTTGGCAAATGTTCATTCCTGTCTTTTGCCAATTTTTAGTTGGGTTACTTTTTGCTACTGAGTTGTATGAATTCCTTGTATATTTTGGATATTAACACCTTATCAGATATGTGGCTTGTAAATATTTTCTACCATTCCACAGAATGCCTTTTTATTTCATGGATTGTTTCCTTTGCTAGGCAGAGGCTTTTAGTTTGATATATCCCTACTTATTTATTCTTGCTTGTATTCTCTTTGCTTTTGGTGTCTTAGCCAAAAAGTCCTTGCCAACACTAATTTCAAGGAGCCCATCCCGTATATTTTCTTCCAGTTTTATGATTTCAGGTACTGCATTCAAATCTTTAATTGGTTTTGGCTGATTTCTTTGTATGGTATAAGATAGGGGGTTCAGATTCATTTTTACATATGCAGGTATCAGTTTTCCCCCTACCAATTGTTGAAGAAGCGATCTGCTCTTCATGGTGTAGTCTTGGCTCCTTTATCAAAAGGTGACTGATCATGTATATGAATGGGTTTATTTCTGGTATCTCAATTATTTTCCATTGGTCAATGTGTCTTATATTAATGCCAATACACCATATGTCTTGATTTTTAAAGGTTTGCAACATAGTTTGAAAGCAGGATTTGTTATGTCTCCAGTTTTGTTTTTCTTTCTTCAGAGTGCTTTGGTTATTCAAGTGTTTGTTTTATTTTATTTTATTTTTTGTGCTTCTGTACAAATTTTAGGATTATTTCTTCTATTTCTGTGAAAATGAAATTAGAATTTTGGTAGTGATTGTATTAAATATATCACTTTGGGTTGTAGGGACATTTTAACAATATTAATTCTTCTAATCTCTTAACATGAAATATTTTTCTACTTATTTGTGACTTTTTCATTTTTTTCCATTAATATTTTATACCTTTCAGTGAGTAGAATTTTCATCTTCTTGGCTAAATTTATTCCCAAGTATTTTATTATTTTTGTTGCTTTACATATGAGATTGCTTTCCTAATTTCTCTTTCCACTTGTTCATTATTAGTGGATACAAATACAACTCCTTTTTGTATAGTCATTTGGTACCCTGCGGCTTTCCTGAGTTTTTAATAGTTCAGACGATTTCTTGGTGGAGTCTTTAGTGTTTTCTGTATAAAAGATCAGTTTTTCATCTACAAACAAAAGTAATTTTGCATCTACTTTTGTGAATTGGATGCTTTTTAAATTTTTTTCTTGCCTACTTGCTCTGGCAAGTACTTCAAGTATTCTGTTGAATAAAAGTGGTGAGAGTAGGTATCCTTGTCTTATTCTTGATCTTAGAAGAAACATTTTTAGCTTTTCACCATGGAATATAATGTTAGCTGTGAGTTTTCATAAATATCCTTTATTATGTTGAGGTTATATACTGAGCTTGAGTGTATAGGAATGGGAATTGTTCCTTCACCCATTTAAAAACTACCTTTTTTTTTTTTTTTGCCTTAGTCCTGTGAGACTCATGATTGCAAGTTATATTGGTCAGCAGAGGTAAGTGATTTGAGGGCTCATCCTTTGGAGAGCAGCTATAAAAGTTGGGCGACTGTGTGTGGACAGGGTCCTTCCAGGGAAATGCTGGTGACTTTATTTTATTGTTGAAGTAAGCTAGATAAAGATAGGTGGTGATAATGCCCACCAGTTCTTTTGGGTTCCAGAGAGATCATAGTTAGAGCTGAGATGCATGTCAGCTAAATGTTAGACCCCGAGGCAGTAGTTTGTAAAACATGTTGCCAATCTCCTGTCAGGAAAAGAGTGCGAGATCTTTTTGTTTTTCCTGCTTCCTTAGCAGAAAGCCCTGGGGGTAGAGGTGGGAGTGGAAGCATAGACAAAGTGAATATGCCCTGTTGAAAGCTACTTTTCCGTTTGCTATAGTCCTGAGAGACTAATGAATGCAAGCCTCATTGGTTATTGGAGCTAGATAAGTTGAGGTTTCATCCCCTAGGTGGCAGCCTAAAGGTTGTGGTTCCAGATGTGTGGCCCATATCCTTTGATCCTCAGCAAGTTGCTGGGAGTTAGGTGTTCCCTCCTAGTTGTATGGTCCTATGCCAATGGTAGGGCTTATCGTGAAAATGTGTCTCAGCCTTACATATTCATACTTGTTTCTGTTTGGGCATTTTCTCCCTCTTGAGATCTAAGACTCATTAAACCTATCTCTGGATTTCTCTCAGAGGGAATAACTTTATATGTAGGGGCATATTTGATATGTTGGTAGGAGGAAGGAAATCCAGGAATTTGTAAGTCACCATCTTGATCTAGAGTCTCAATAGTTCTCAACATATCTATTTATTAATTGAAAGCAGAGTCAGAATTCTAAGAATGAGCACTTTGTTTATAACAGCTGACAGTTCTTGGGATAAGCCAGTAGGGAAAATCTATCTTCCCTGGTTCATTTTTTAACATGTGTGAGTATACTTTTTTCCTGCTACTTTTGTTCCAGATGGAGATACAGTGACCAATAATATACCCTCAGGTGCCTGTTTTTGCACAGTTGGTTTTCTAGTTAGGAGTGGAAGCGGAACTGTGATAGGAGGAATAAATATATAAACAAAAAAGAAGTAAATAACAAAGTTAATTTTATTTTTTTATTTTTTATTTTTTTCAAAGTTAATTTTAGATCAAGGAAAACACTCTGGAGAAAATAAGATCATGACCATGTGAGAGAGGCTTACTATGGATGCAATTTTAGATTAATTGGGCAGAGAAATCTCTGAGAAGTTTACAAACATACGTGTCCTATCTTGTAAGTGATACCTCATCTCCCTAACATTGCCAAGCCTTCCCATTCTCCTTGGGGGTAGCAATAAGGTGAGACTCATGAAAATATTAACGATGCCCTATTTGCTTATAAGTTGTTAAGGAATGATTGAAAATTCTATGTATTATTTAGATGTCATATCAAAATATTCTTGTGAGAGAATAGTCATTAAAAATTCATGCAATTTTACTGCACAGAGAGAAAAGCTTGGGAAAATGTCATGCTTTAGAGGACTTAATTTTTAAAAGGTGGGAACTCTGTCCATGAAAAAGGAAAAAAGACAAGAATGACAAAAGAAAAAGGAGTAAAGAAAAAGAAGAAAAACATCAATCTCCACCAAAAATTCCCCTTCAAGTCTTAGAATATTGGAGAGGTTCCTAAAAAGCCTGTGTCTCTGATGGGGAGAAAGCAGCAAACCACTGTGTTACATGGGTGGGTGAGATGGAAGCAATAGATACTAAAGGCTCAGTAACCTGAGGTGCAGTCAACAACAAAGAGCAAAGAGCATGCTATTCTGTTATCCTGCACTCCTTAGTATCACATTAGAGTGAAAGGAAAATTAAGAGGTCTTAAGTTCTCAAAAAAAAAAAAAAAAGGAATAAAACATTGATTTTTGTGTGTTTGGTAAATGGAGTTTGCTGCCTAACCCATCATCGGAGAAATTCTCACATTCTATAATCAGTCTTTGAAATTACTTGATACGTATTCTATTAAAAATTTTAAGTTAACTATGTCTAGTATAATGATAATCACATATCTCATATGTCTGCAAGACTGATGCTATTGAGAAACTTATCAATTAGAAATATTGCCATATAAGTAATTTCCCTGGGAATTCATGATATTAACAAGGATACAGAAACTACAGTTAACGCTACAAATTTTTTTGGTCTGTGAAGGCAGGGGTATGTGCCATATATCTTTTTACACTAGATGTTATTTCAAGTAGTAAGTGAGAGACAGTTACAGAGGAATTTTTACTCAAAAATAATAAGAGATTCAGAATACTATGTCATCTAGTAGGGACAATGTCTACATTTTTTTTTTCTCCTGCACCTCTAGGCCTTGGCACATAATGAGTAATTAATACACACTTGTTGAGTGAATAAATACATTGAAATGGAGGCTGTTAACCAACAGAAGAGAAGCCTGATAAAATCACAGCAGCTGAAGAATTTGACCTGTGGGAAATTATTAGACATATGATGTGTGCCCTTGTGAGGTAATCTATAGGAATTACCTAGATTAGGTAATTCCTAATCTAGGAATAGTGATTAAGTTTCAGGCAAAGATTTCAGTTCAACATAAGGGAGAATGTGCTATTGTAATTGCTGCTTTAGTGCAGCTCCTGCTAATATATAGCCTCTCTGAATGTGTGTCCATATGTATCCAGTTAACTGTCCAGGAGGATTTTTGTCCCAAAGTAATTTTTAGGGCTTTTGGGTGGTTCCATTGGTTGGGTGACTAACTCTTGGTTTCCGCTCAGGTCATGATCTCATGGCCCTGGGCTCAGCACAAGTCGGCTTGAGGATCTTGTCTTTCCCTCTTCTTCTGCCCCTTCCACCACTCAGGTACACACACACACACACACACACACACACACTCTCTCTCTCTCTCTCTCTCAAATAAATAAATCTTTTTTAAAAAGCACTTTTTAAATAAATGTTTGCATATATGCATATTAAATAACTATTAGAACTGCTCATCCGTATGGAAATACTGATCTTCCTATCATTGTAGGTGTTCCAGAATTGCCCAAGTCATTACATAGCCTGGGTACGTAGTAAGAATGGCAGCATAAGTAGAGGTTGGTTTTGATAATATGCAATATCTGTCTGTCTATTCTAAGATCAAGATCTTCTGGGATCCCATTAAATTAGAGCATGTGTTTTCTCTGCATATGAAATACTTCTTTATCAAGATGTTAGGGAAATAAACTTTCTCTACCTTCAAAGCATTTGTCAAGGAGGCATCATTTCTTGATCTATGATGAAGAGAGCTAGATATGTACTCTCTACTGTAGTGAACTGGAGGGGTCACTGTTACATTGGAACTAACTCTAAAGGTCTTTATTCTTTCTGGATTATCTTCATCTTGACTGCAACCTCATTACCTTGATTTTCAAAGATTCAATTTGAATAGTAGAATCCTTGGGCAAATAGTAGAATCCTTATTTGGGAGCTTAACTTAATAAAAGACATTTCCTGAGTACCAGGTTGTGAAGCTTCTGCAGAAAATTCACCATGGGAGCAGGGCCATAATCAATAGATTTCATAGTATTAAGCATCCATAAGTGTCAATCCTAAGTATAATCTAAAAGCTAAGCATTACTGAGGTCCACACAATGTGTGTGTATGTTTGCTATCATTTTGGATAAATCAGAAAAGCTGAAAGAGAACTATAATGGTTGTGTCCTTGGTGTCTGTCATCCTTTCAGGAGAGCTTTTTGTTTGTGTGACAAAGTCACATTAATTGGATTTTTTTTTCCCTAGGTGGAAATATTTTAAAATTGGAAGACATCCTCACAGCAGGTTCTCCCATTCAACTCAGAAGAGATTCTCTGATTTAGAACAGTACCTACTGATGATCCTTAATCTTCCTGGGAATGATTCTGTGTCACATGGATAATTTCAGGTAGGTGACTTTTCTTTTTTTATTTTTTATTTTTTGGTAGATGACTTTTCATTTGAACTCCCACCCACTTATCAACAGGTAGAAATGCAATTTAACTATTACCATTTATTTTTAACCTAAATTTTTATTGGATTTTGGAACACACTAAAGATAAAACTTTATAGAATGGAATGGATACAGAATAATAAAAGATCAGTAAAGAATAAAAATAGTTAAAGCATCAAAGTAGAGCCTCTAAGTAACAAAAGTGCAATGGAACTTGTGCAAAAGGACTCTCATGAAACGGTATACTGATTATTCTCAATAGTGTTATAAGCTTCTCTTTAGCAAAATGAGTCAGAGAAGTAATATTAGGTCAGTTTTATAAAGCTTTTTATTTCATGCAATAATTATCACATTAAAAGTGTATCCTTCAGGTATAACATTATTTCCCTATGGCATAATATTCAAGTGATTTTTCTGGGGTTATTTATAGAGCTCTTGACTGAAACTAGAGTGGTGATTTTTTTAAAAGATTATTTGTTTATTTATTCATGAGAGAGAGAGAGAGAGATACAGAGATATCGAGGCAGAGACACAGGCAGAGGAAGAAGCAGACCCCACACAGGGAGCCAGATGTGGGGCTTGATCCCAGAACTCTGGGATCTTGCCCTGGGCAAAGGGAGATGCCCAACGGCTGAGCCACCCAGGCATCCCTAGAGTGGTGATTTATAAGCTCTTTGGGTTCTAAAGCCACGGCAGATATAACCATTTTGGGAAAAGTTTGCTTGTAGCTTCTTAGAATTTTCAGATCCTTTCATTTCATCCTTAGACTCCTTGCTAAGGACGCTTCCTTACCTGAAGGTCATTTCCAAGTTCAGTGTTTGAGGGTGGTAGTTTCTTGGTTCATTTAATTCAATATTAAGAGTTAAGTGTAAAAAAAAAAGTTTTTTTTTTAAATGGAGTCAGAGGAGATTGGATTCAGATATTTTGTGTATGTTTTGAAGGCTATCTACAAAATGAAATGTGAATGGCAGCCTGAAAATACCTATCTTGTTCTAGAAGTTTTGGAAAATATAGGATGAGAATTGAAAACCTCCATTTAGTTTGCTGGTGTGTTCCTGAATGCAGGTCTATAGGCCAGCTCTGGACTTTGACCAGACTTTTACCAATGACAAAAATAAGGACAGCACGTTAATTTTTCATAAAGCCAATTTTAGGCATGTTATATATTCTGAAAGTATGTGATTCCCATGTTTTGATGATGATTTCTCCAATGGCAACCCCTTCTGAAATGGGAACATCTTCCATAATTAAGGACAGATTTATTTTGTCACATTGCTCATTTTAAATCTCAAGTATGACCTCAGATATGTTTGGAATCTGATTTTTAATTTTATTATCTTTAAAATGACGATGATAAGAGTTTTACAGGTGACGCTTAAATAATGTGGGTTTAAATTGCATGGGTCCATTTTAACACCAATTTTTTTTTTTTCAAAACGCTTTATTGTTTCCATTTGGTCCATAGCTTGGGAGAGACCTTGATGGTGGTTGAAAAGCTGCTTAGGGCTCGGGCGGCGGCTCCGCGGAGTTGCGTGGCCGGGAGCGCGAATCCAACAGTGCAGGCCCAGGAGCACTGGGTGCCGGAACACAACCCAGGATCCGGCCTCCCCCCGGGACAGGCAGAGGCCGGGAGGGCACAGGACCACAAGGACTCTCCTGCCTCAAGCTGAGCAGATCAGTGGCCCGCCTGGGAGCCTCCAGGCCCTGCAGACTGAGACTCTGTAGTTACTGCAGGAGCTGACTCCAGGGCTCCAGGGCTGGCCACCACCACTGTGGTTGTTCCTCCTGGGGGCCTCACGGGGTGAACAACCCCCACTGAGCCCTGCACCAGGCAGGGGGCAGAGCAGCTCCCCCAAGTGCTAACACCTGAAAATCAGCACAACAGGCCCCTCCCCCAGAACACCAACTAGATGGACAAGTTCCAGGGGAAGTCAAAGGACTTAAAGTATACAGAATCAGAAGATACCCTCACCCCGTGTTTTTTGTTTTTTGTTTTTTGTTTTTTGTTTTGCTTTTTGATTTGTTTGCTTCCCCCACCCCCTTTTTTTCTTTCTTTCTTTTTCTTTCTCTTTTTCTTCTCTTTTTTTCTTTTTTTCTTCCTTTTTTCTTTTTCTCTTTTCATTCCTTCTTTCTCTCATCTCTTTTTCTCCTTTTCCCAATACAACTTGTTTTTGGCCACTCTGTGCTGAGCAAAATGACTAGAAGGAAAACCTCACCTCAAAAGAAAGAATCAGAAACAGTCCTCTCTCCCACAGAGTTACAAAATCTAGATTACAATTCAATGTCAGAAAGCCAATTCAGAAGCACTATTATACAGCTACTGGTGGCTCTAGAAAAAAGCATAAAGGACTCAAGAGACTTCATGACTGCAGAATTTAGAGCTAATCAGGCAGAAATTAAAAATCAATTGAATGAGATACAATCCAAACTAGAAGTCCTAACGACGAGGGTTAACGAGGTGGAAGAACAAGTGAGTGACATAGAAGACAAGTTGATGGCAAAGAGAGAAACTGAGGAAAAAAGAGACAAACAATTAAAAGACCATGAGGATAGATTAAGGGAAATAAACGACAGCCTGAGGAAGAAAAACCTACGTTTAACTGGGGTTTCCCGAGGGCGCCGAAAGGGACAGAGGGCCAGAATATGTATTTGAACAAATCATAGCTGAAAACATTCCTAATCTGGGAAGGGAAACAGGCATTCAGATCCAAGAAATAGAGAGATCCCCCCCTAAAATCAATAAAAACCATTCAACACCTCGACATTTAATAGTTAAGCTTGCAAATTCCAAAGATAAAGAAAAGATCCTTAAAGCAGCAAGAGACAAGAAATCCCTGACTTTTATGGGGAGGAGTATTAGGGTAACAGCAGACCTCTCCACAGAGACCTGGCAGGCCAGAAAGGGCTGGCAGGATATATTCAGGGTCCTAAATGAGAAGAACATGAAATCAAGAATACTTTAACCAGCAAGGCTCTCATTCAAAATGGAAGGAGAGATAAAGAGCTTCCAAGACAGGCAGGAACTGAAAGAATATGTGACCTCCAAACCAGCTCTGCAAGAAAGTTTAACGGGGACTCTTAAAATTCACCTTTAAGAAGTTCAGTGGAACAATCCACAAAATCAAGGACTGAATAGATATAATGATGACACTAAACTCATACCTTTCAATAGTAACTCTGAACGTGAATGGGCTTAATGACCCCATCAAAAGGCGCAGGGTTTCAGACTGGATTAAAAAGCAGGACCCATCTATTTGCTGTCTATAAGAGACTCATTTTAGACAGAAGGACACCTACAGCCTGAAAATAAAAGGTTGGAGAACCATTTACCATTCAAATGGTCCTCAAAAGAAAGCAGGGGTAGCCATCCTTATATCAGATAAACTAAAATGTACCCCGAAGACTATAGTGAGAGATGAAGAGGGACACTATATCACACTTAAAGGATCTATCCAACAAGAGGACTTAACAATCCTCCATATATATGCCCCGAATGTGGGAGCTGCCAAATATATCAATCAATTAATAACCAAAGTGAAGAAATACTTAGATAATAATACACTTATACTTGGTGACTTCAATCTAGCTCTTTCTACCCTCGATAGGTCTTCTAAGCACAACATCTCCAAAGAAACGAGAGCTTTAAATGATACACTGGACCAGATGGATTTCCCAGAAATCTACAGAACTTTACATCCAAACTCAACTGAATACACATTCTTCTCAAGTGCACATGGAACTTTCTCCAGAATAGACCACATACTGGGTCATAAATCAGGTATGAACCCATACCAAAAGATTGGGATCATCCCCTGCATATTCTCAGACCATAATGCCTTGAAATTAGAACTAAATCACAACAAGAAGTTTGGAAGGACTTCACACACATGGAGGTTAAGGACCATCTTGCTAAAAGATGAAAGGGTCAACCAGGAAATTAAGGAAGAATTAAAAAGATTCATGGAAACTAATGAGAATGAAGATACAACCATTCAAAATCTTTGGGATGCAGCAAAAGCAGCCCTGAGGGGGAAATACATTGCAATACAAGCATCCATCCAAAAACTGGAAAGAACTCAAATACAAAAGCTCACCTTACACATAAAGAGGCTAGAGAAAAAGCAGCAAATGGACCTCACCCCCAGCAGAAGAAGAGAGTTAATAAAGATTCGAGCACAACTCAACGAAATCGAGCCCAGAAGAACTGTGGAACAGATCAACAAAACCAAGAGTTGGTTCTTTGAAAGAATTAATAAGATAGATAAAGCATTAGCCAGCCTTATTTAAAAGAAGAGAGAACAGACTCAAATTAATAAAATCATGAATGAGAAAGGAGAGATCACTACCAACACCAAGGAAATACAAACGATTTTAAAAACCTATTATGAACAGCTCTATGCCAATAAATTAGGCAATCTAGAAGAAATGGACGCATTCCTGGAAAGCCACAGACTACCAAAACTGGAAAAGGAAGAAATAGAAAACCTGAACAGGCCAATAACCAGGGAGGAAATTGAAGCAGTCATCAAAAACCTCCCAAGACACAAGAGTCCAGGGCCAGATGGCTTCCCAGGGGAATTCTATCAAACGTTTAAAGAAGAAATCATACCTATTCTACTAAAGCTGTTTGGAAAGATAGAAAGAGATGGAGTACTTCCAAATTCGTTCTATGAGGCCAGCATCACCTTAATTCCAAAACCAGACAAAGACCCCACCAAAAAGGAGAATTACAGACCAATATCCCTGATGAACATGGATGCAAAAATTCTCAACAAGATACTAGCCAATAGGATCGAACAGTACATTAAGAAAATTATTCACCATGATCAAGTAGGATTTATCCCCGGGACACAAGGCTGGTTCAACACTCGTAAAACAATCAATGTGATTCAAGATATCAGCAAGAGAAAAACCAAGAACCATATGATCCTCTCATGAGATGCAGAGAAAGCATTTGACAAAATACAGCATCCATTCCTGATCAAAACTCTTCATAGTATAGGGATAGAGGGAACATTTGTCAACATCTTAAAAGCCATCTATGAAAAGCCCACAGCAAATATCATTCTCAATGGGGAAGCACTGGGAGCCTTTCCACTAAGATCAGGACAAGATAGGGATGTTCACTCTCACCACTGCTATTCAACATAGTACAGGAAGTCCTAGTCTCAGCAATCAGACAACAAAAAGACATTAAAGGCATTCAAATTGGCAAAGAAGAAGTCAAACTCTCCCTCGTCGCTGATGACATGATACTCTGCATAGAAAACCCAAAAGACTCCACCCCAAGATTGCTAGAACTCATACAGCAATTCAGTAGTGTGGCAGGATACAAAATCAATGCCCAGAAATCAATGGCATTTCTATACACTAACAATGAGACTGAAGAAAGAGAAATTAAGGAGTCAATCCCATTCACAATTGCACCCAAAAGCATAAGATACCTAGGAATAAACCTAACCAAAGAGGTAAAGGATATATATCCTAAAAACTATAGAACACTTCTGAAAGAAATGGAGGAAGACAGAAAGAGATGGAAAAATATTCCATGCTCATGGATTGGCAGAATTAATATTGTGAAAATGTCAATGTTACCCAGGGTAATTTACACATTTAATGTAATCCCTATCAAAATACCATGGACTTTCTTCAGAGAGTTAGAACAAATTATTTTAAGATTTGTGTGGAATCAGAAAAGACCCCGAATAGCCAGGGGAATTTTAAAAAAGAAAACCATAGCTGGGGGCATCACAATGCCAGATTTCAGTTTGTACTACAAAGCTGTGGTCATCAAGACAGTGTGGTACTGGCACAAAAACAGACACATAGATCAATGGAACAGAATAGAGAACCCAGAAGTGGACCCTGAACTTTATGGTGAACTAATATTCAATAAAGGAGGAAAGACTATCCATTGGAAGAAAGACAGTCTCTTCAATAAATGGTGCTGGGGAAATTGGACATCCACATGCAGAAGAATGAAACTAGACCACTCTCTTGCACCATACACAAAGATAAACTCAAAATGGATGAAAGATCTAAATGTGAGACAAGATTCTATCAAAATCCTAGAGGAGAACACAGGCAACACCTTTTTTGAACTCAGCCACAGTAACTTCTTGCAAGATACATCCACGAAGGCCAAAGAAACAATAGCAAAAATGAACTGTTGGGACTTCATCAAGATAAGAAGCTTTTGCACAGCAAAGGATACAGTCAACAAAACTAAAAGACAACCTACAGAATGGGAGAAGATATTTGGAAATGACGTATCAGATAAAGGGCTAGTTTCCAAGATCTATAAAGAACTTATTAAACTCAACACCAAAGAAACAAACAATCCAATCATGAAATGGGCAAAAGACATGAAGAGAAATCTCACAGAGGAAGACATAGACATGGCCAACATGCACATGAGAAAATGCTCTGCATCACTTGCCATCAGGGAAATACAAATCAAAACCACAACAAGATACCAGTCACACCAGTGAGAATGGGGAAAATTAACAAGGCAGGAAACCACAAATGTTGGAGAGGATGCGGAGAAAAGGGAACCCTCTTACACTGGTGGTGAGAATGTGAACTGTTGTAGTCACTCTGGAAAACTGTGGGGAGGTTCCTCAAAGAGTTAAAAATAGACCTGCCCTACGACCCAGCAATTGCACTGTTGGGGATTTACCCCAAAGATTCAGATGCAATGAAACGCTGGGACACCTGCACCCCGATGTTTCTAGCAGCAATGTCCACAATAGCCAAACTGTGGAAGGAGCCTCGGTATCCATCGAAAGATGAATGGATAAAGAAGCTGTGGTCTATGTATACAATGGAATATTACTCAGCCATTAGAAATGACAAGTACCCACCATTTGCTTCAACGTGGATGGAACTGAAGGGTATTATGCTGAGTGAAGTAAGTCAATCAGAGAAGGACAAACAGTGTATGTTCTCATTCATTTGGGGAATATAAATAATAGTGAAAGGGAATATAAGGGAAGGGAGAAGAAATGTGTGGAAATATCAGAAATGGAGACAGAACATAAAGACTCTGAACTCTGGGAAACGAACTAGGAGTGGTGGAAGGGGAGGAGGGCGTGGGGTGGGGGTGAGTGGGTGACGGGCACTGAGGGGGACACTTGAGGGGATGAGCACTGGGTGTTATTCTGTATTTTGGTAAATTAAACACCAATAAAAAAATAAATTTATTTTTTAAAAAAAGCTGCCTCGTGGCCATAGATACCGGTTTAGACAGAAGCTGTGACACTGAGGGGAATGCCAGAGGGACCTCGAAAGGGTTGCTGGGCTCTGAGGACTCCTGGTCAAGCTTGATAGTGGGTCTTTCAAAAAGATCCTCGCCTAGCCTAGTTTGGGGGCCTGCTAGCCTGAGGACATGTCAGGTGGTCCTAATCTTCTCAAGTTGTTTTCCTCATCTAGGAAGTGGTTCTTTACGAAGTCACAGGAATGGGCGTCTGTGCTGGCGGAACCCAGAGCATACAGATCCAAAAGGGCTTGGTTTAGGTTCTTTCTCAGAACTATGGGTAGCCTTCATGGAGTCCATGGGTCTACCCTACTTATCTTGGGACAGCTTCTGTACATCCTGGAGAAGGGCATTGCCACCAGGCTGTTTTTGCATCTTTAAGAGACTCTAGCACCCTTGCACCTGTCTTCCCAACTGCAGAAAGATGTGGCCCAGCTATCTGGAGCCACATTGCTGCAGTGGAAATAAAAGCCCAGAGAAAGGTGGGTGTGGGAGGTATGCAGATTCATGTTGACCAGTGCCTTTTCAGCAACTCTACTACAGTGGAGTAATTCTCAGGAATCTGGGAGCTCATGGTTGATCAACAATAAGCTCAAATAATAGTGTTCTCTGGCTGAGAAGATGGTTCCAAAGGTTATGACGGGAAAAGAGGTTGTATATAGGGAGGTTGGAAGATGGAAGAAGGGACATCCCTGGGTCTGTTCCCTCCAAACACTTTTGAAGCAAGAGACAGATACACCAGACCACTGGGTGTTTTGCCTATATATATAGTCTTTACAGTATAGCGCTATAAATGTATTTTCTCATCCTTTTGTTTTCTTAATAATACTTTCTTTTCTCCAGCTTACTTTAT
Source organism: Vulpes vulpes (assembly GCF_048418805.1). Lineage (NCBI taxonomy): Eukaryota > Metazoa > Chordata > Mammalia > Carnivora > Canidae > Vulpes > Vulpes vulpes. The sequence goes on from NC_132794.1 coordinate 97,314,940, forward strand.
TGTAAGAATACAGTATATAATACATATAACAGTACAAAATATGTATTGACTTTTTGCTCATACTTTACTGACTATGGCACAAAGTGATTAAAGAACTACCCAAAACTACATAGTAAATAGAGCCAGATTCAAAAATAGTTTTTTTGACTGCAGACCCAGTGTCTCTAATGAGTTAGCAGAACTGCCTCTCAGGTATTCTCTAAACATGATGTACTTTTCACTTTGTCTGAGACCTCACCACTGTCTATGATGGTACGGCAGCCCTCTCTATAATATATACCACCTGCCTCATCCTAGGAAGCAATGAGTGTGCCACCTACTGTAGAATCTCTGCAGCTTTCTGCAAAAGATGTCATGGTTCAGTTCAGTCCCACCCATCGCAAGGGAACAAAGGGGAAAGTCTAAATGGCTTTGTCCTTCAAGTTTATTTGAAAGAAGAGATTTTCTTCAGGTTAGGGGAGATCTTTCCTTCCATTTTTTTTTAAATAAAAGGTGGGAAAAAGAAACAAAAACTGCAAAGAGCAAATAATATAGGGATGTTTCCAAGGGACAGTCAGGATAACTGCTCTGGCTTTGAATCTTATGCCTTCTTATCAATGTAACTTGATGGAAGGTTATGACAACTATGGACTGTTACATTTGTGTCTCTCTAAAGTTCCTATGTTGGATGTTCTAATCCACAGTATGGGTGTATCTGGAGATGGATGGAGCCTCTAACGAAATAAAGGTTAAATGAAGACATAAATGTGGAACCCTGATCCAAGAAGATTAGTGTTATCAGAAAAAACACCAAAGAGTTCTCTCTCTATTGAACCCACACACAAAGAAAGGCCATGTGAGGATATAGCCATAAGGCAACCATCTGCAAGCCAGAAAGAGTCTTGACTAGAAATAGACCATGCTGCCACTTTAATCTTGGAATTTTAGTATCTAGAACCCTGAAAAAACAAATTTCTATTGTTAAAGCTACCCAGGCAGAGTGGTGGCCTGAGAAGACTGGTAGAAGGGCTGATAATTGTTCTGAAAACATATATGCAAATTTACATTTACTAATATATTTAAGATAGTCATGAAAACCAAGAGCTGGAGGTTAAGACTGGTGTAAAGTGGTTTTCCTGTTTCCTTTGGAGAGTAGGCTATTTCTGCTCATTCCAGATTTATTCATGTTCCTTAAGGAAATATGTAATGTTCTTATATGTACTTTTAAAAGATTAATAACTCCCTAATTTTCTTCCCTGTTGATGGAAAGAATTCAGTTGTTGGTTATTGAGTACTATGAATAGCACTGAATTGAAGCAGCCTGAATTGAAGCACTGGAGTGTTCTCATTTCTATTCCTCCATGTGCTAGTTTGGCAATTTGAGGGAAGCTATTAACTTTTCTATATATCAAGTTTATATTGGCTAAAATGGGAGTAATAATGACTACCTCAAAGACCTATTGTATACTCTTTACTTTACCAGTATATTATGCCAAATGAGACAGAGTAAAAGCGTGCCTGTTCACGTCCTTCCCTAAAGACTTGCTCTCTAGCATATAGTTGCCAAGGGGAATGTGATGACGAGAGCTGGTGGCCAGCCCAGTGGTCTCCCAAGCCCCTTTTGCCAACTGTACCAGCTTTTTCCTAAGCATGGCCCAGAACTAAACTTCTTTAAAGAAGCAGGCATTGATTCGATGTCCAATCTAGATGGCTAGGTCTTTAACTTCAGTTAATCCAATTCTTAGAAAGGTTTATCTTATCTGGCCTTTGTCTTTTTCTTTAATCAATCAGAATTATGTATTTAATCCATAAGAACAGGACATATTTCAGAATAATGCATTATTTTATAGTTCTAATCATAGACAGCAGTTTGGTCCCTCTTCCTTATCAATACCTTATTTTGCAAGGATCTATACCAGTGTCTCTTAACCGAATGTGATTTTGCCTCACAGGGAACACTTGGAAATGTCTGGAGATGTTTTTGGTTGTTACAGCTGAAGGGCATGCTACTGGCATCTAGAGTGTAAGAGAGGCCAGGAATACTGCTAAATATTTTACAGCTTTGCACAGTGGCAGTATCGTAGCCAATGAGGTTTATCTGAGGCACGATTATTGCTAATTGAAAACATTTTACAATGCATTGGACAGTTCCTTACAACAAATAATCTGGCTTTAAATGTCAATAATGCTGAGGTTAAGAAGCCCTAATCTAAACTGAGCTAAACATCCAGCTAATCCCCTTAGACTCTCCAAGTAAACAAGTGCTAATCTCCCTGCCAGTAAGAGAAGGGTGGGCAGCTTTCCATTGCCACAATCTTCATACTTATTAGGTATATGCCATGGGTTCAGCACACTATAAATGCATGGGTTACTCCAAGACAAGATGTAGAGTAATGACATCATATTAAAATAAAGGACACAGCCTATAGTTTGATAGACTTTGGATTTGGACCCACCACTTACCAGCTGTAGTTCTATTAGCAAGGAATTTAATTCTTTAGAGCTTCAGCAAGCCTCAACAGGGTGCATGTGACACTATAAAGAATTTATGTATGTAACATTATTAGCACAGTGTTTTTGTGATATAGGAAACAATAAATTATAGATGTTGCTATTGTTGACATTCTTAACATCATTATCATCATCACATCTCATCTCAGCCTAGCTTATAGTCACCTGTATGAAACAACCTAAGCTGATGTGTAGAAAATGACACATTTAATGAAAACCATCTGTGCCAATTAACTCACATGTGACATGGTAGGGGAGTCATCTTGCAAGGGGTCCAAGGAAAGTGACATTTCCTTAACTTATTCTCACTTTCTATTCTCACTTAGATAGATTTTTATGGAACTAGATGATGTGGGCTGACATTGGAGGAAAATGCCAACCCCTGAATGTGCTGGTTGTTGATAGAAACTAATACTTTACAATGAAGAATATTTTTCCCTTCCAAAAGAATATCAGTTTATCTTCCCTGGCTATTTTTGAAACACTCAAGACTTCTCCAGATCATACATTTTTTTCCATGAAATTTTATTGTTCCAAATTACGGAAAATTCTAAAACTTGTTAGCTTTTGGAACAGGAGGGCAGTGATCTAATGCTCAGAGTAGACACTCAGAAACTATTTTCTCTCTATATGCCTCCTATCTCTAATCTCATCTAAGTTTTAGTCTCAAGATCCACTAGGTACTCAGTTTTGCATCAGTAGCATTAATCCAATGACATGTTTTGTTGTTGTTTTTTTTCCCTAGTCACTTAAGATCTTCAGAGGTAACAACTATCACTTAGTCACCTTTGAACACCTTTGAACCTTTGAAATTTAGCCCAGAATCCTACAGTCAGCAAATACATAGAATTAGGCTTTTCAAGTAAAGGTGTGGTTAAAAATAGGTACTACAGCCCAATAGGGAAAACAAGAAAGTTGAGTCCCAGAGGAAAAAAATTGTATATATCTTAAACTGTAGAACTGGTTTATTGGTAGAGCCCAGGAAACATTATTGTTTACTGCCAAGATAGGGTCATCCAATTTCTATTATCAATGAGTGTGTTGAGAAGTGATTGCTATATGAGGAGAGATATGCTAAAGGTGTGTTCAGGAGAAAGAGATTTTTATGTTTATTTTTTGTTTTTTTCTTTTTATCTTTTACAAAGACCCATGAAAAGACACACTTCCAGGGCCACCTGGGTGACACAATGAGTTGAATGTCTAACTCTTGGTTTCAGCTCAGGTAATAATCTCATGGGTCATGGGATAGAGCTCTGCAGGCTCTGCACTCAGTGGGTAGTTTGCCCTCTGCCCCTCCCCTCACCCACACTCTTGCAATAAATAAAAATAAATAAATAAATAAATAAATAAACAAACAAACAAACAAACAAACAAATCAATAAATAAAATCTTAACAACAACAAAAAGGAGGCACCTCCATTTTTTGGAACAACATTGCTTATCCACAAATGCCAGCTGGAATTGCAGCTTACATTTTATGGCCATAGAAGGGGCCAACACATTGAGGTTGGCAAAGCCAAAAGTTAGGAGGAACCTGGGCCATGATGCTGTCATTAAGGTATGTATTTAATGACCCAGGAACTGCCTGCCTCTGCATCTCTTCTTATTATTCAAGACAATAAATATGTTCATCATTTAAGTCAATTATAGTGTTTCTGTCCCTTACATTAAAAAACGTCCTCATGTGTGCCCACAGTGTCAGGGCTTTCCCCAAGCGGTCAATTCACTTATGGAGGAAGACTTTGTCTGTAATATGTGATTTTTGTCTGTTCTAAGCTGGTGGAGAATGTTGTCCTTTGGTCAAGCATTGCATATATGCAAAGCTTGCACATAGTACAGTGGCCTCTTTTGATGCCTTTGCAGCAAGAGAAACTCATAGCTTTTATCCATAAGGAGTTTTCAGTCTCCAGAAACTCTTGGAGACTGGCCTGCCAGCCTGATAAGGTACGACCTAGCAGGTTACTCTATTTCTTATCTTAACAATGCCAGGTACATGGTAGGCACATCCTCAACATACAAGTTGATTAACTGATCAGTTAATCTGGGCAATGTGTATCCAGGAGATATGGAGAGAGGAGGACCAGAGGAGGGGAAAGGAAAATCTGGGAGAGAATGAAAAAGTATGAGTCAATTTCCTTTATTTCATGAAAAGAGTATTCTAGATTTTGCTTTGAATTAGTGGAAGGCCTGGTCCCCAGAGAAGTGTCAGTGACTCACACTTAGAGTTCTGAGGTTTTTTTTTTTTTTTTTTTTTTTTTGAGAGAGAGAGAGAGAGAAGGTGTGTGTGTGTGTTGGGGGGGATGAGAAGGTGGGGGGAAGAGAGAGAGACATAGAGAGAAAGAGAGAGAGAGAGAATCTCAAGCAGACTCCCTGCTGAGCATGGAGCCCTATATCAGACTTGATCTCAATACTCTGAGATTATGACCTGAGCTAAAAAAACCTGAACTGACTGTGCCACCCAGATGCCCCCAAGAGTTCTGAGGTTTTGAGTTAATGAATAAGGAACATAACTTTGATTCAAATACAGAATATATTCCATGCAATTCTTTTCAAATTAACATTCAAATATGGTGAATAATTTTTGTGTACACTGATTTTTTTTAATTTTAATAAAGTAAAAACATAACATGAAATTTACCACATTAACCATTTTTAAGTGCTAGTTTAGTGATCTTAAGTGTATTTACATTGTTGTATAAAAAATCTCTAATTTTTTTTTAAGATTTTATTTATTTATTCATGAGAGGCAGAGAGAGAGAGAGAGAGAGAGAGAGAGAGAGAGAGAGAGGGAGAGAGAAGCAGAGGGAGAAGCAGGCTCCAAGCAGGGAGCCCAACATGGGACTCGATCCTGGGACTCCAGGATCATGCCCTGGGCCGAAGGCAGGCACTAAACCACTGAGCCACTCAGGGATCCCCTAAATCTCTAAAATTTTTATCTTGTGAAGCTGAAACTCTTTCTCTATTGAACATCTCCCTGTTTTGGGCTCCCCTGTTCCTGACAATCACCATTCTATCTTGTGCTTTTATGCATTTGATTACTTCGGATACTTCATAGTGGTAGATGCTTATAGTATTTGTCATTTTGTGACTGGCTTATTTCACATAGTATAATGTCCTCAATGTACACAACCATATTGTAGAAGGAGACAGAATTTTCTTCTTTTTTAAGACTGAATAATATACCATTTTGTGTATATATCACATTTTGTTTATTCATACATCCATCCATGGACATTTGGGGTGCTTCCCCCTCTTGGCGGGTGTTGTGAAAAATGCTAAAATGAATATGGGTGTTCTGCTTTGAATTTGCTGAATATAGACCCAAAAATATGATTGCTGGATCATATAGTGATTCCATCTTTATTTTTTTGAGAAACTTTCAATACTATATTCCATTGTGACTGCGCCATTTTACATTCCCATTAGGAATTCACAAGGATTCTGATTTCTCCATACCATTCCCAAACTTATTTTCTGAATTTTATTTATTTGCTTTTGATTGTAGTCATCTCGATGGTTAGGAGGTGCTATTTTATTGTAGTTTTGATTTGTATTTATCTAGTCATTAGTGACTTTGAGCACCTTTTCATATGCTTGCTATTTATATACTTTCCTTGAAAAAAAAAGTCTCTTCAACTCTTTTGCCCATTTTTAAATTGTTTTGTTGTTATTGTTGAGTTTTAGGAGCTCTTTATATTCTGGATATTGATCCCCTACCATATATATGATTAGAAAATATCTTCTCCCATTCTGTCGGTTGCCTTTTCACTGTATTGATTTGATTCCAGAAGAGTTTGAGTTTGATATAGTCCCATTTGCTCACTTGTTGCTTTTTTTTTTTTTTTTTTTTTTGGTCTGTGCTTATGGTGACATATCCAAGAAATCATGACCAAATTCAGTGTTATTAAGCTTTTTCTTTATATTTTCCTCTAACAGTTTAGTAATTCTAGCTCTTATGTATACTCCATTTTGAGTTAGTTTTGCATATGGTGTGAAGTAAGGGTCCAACTTCATTCTTTTCCACGTGAACATTTAGTTTTCCCAGCACCATCTGTGGAAGAGACCATCCTATTTGTGGTCTTCGTAACCTGAACAAATTTCTAAGTCTTGAAGCATATAAAGAACTGAGGGGATAAATGTTTGGATAAATATAATGGTTTATTTTGCTTTCAGAGAGAATTTTAGCTCTTTAGATCTACTCTCTTATTTAAACGTGACATACAACTAGAAATGCCAATCTTTAGGCCTTGAATTCTCATTTTTTGTGTGATTTATTTTTCATGTGCTATACATGAAACTACTTGTTAGAATTAATTCTAACCTCTAATAGAGACAGGTCAATTAGATTAAGCTTATTTAACTTCTACAGTTGCTCTTTACCTGTGTTACCTAGAAATAAAATACTTCTCTGAATTTGGGGTTATCTACAGCTTTTATGAAACCAAAGAAGACATTTTAAATGGCTAAATTAGATGTGCTCTTTGGCATGTTTTATTGATGGGATGTGAGGTAAATTAATTTTATATATTTATTGAAATTCTTCTTTGTGTTTCGTGGCTAGTTAGATGACAGATTAAAAAGATGTTTTCGGGCAGCCTGGGTGGCTTAGCAGTTTAGCGCCACCTTCCGCCCTGGGCATGGTCCTTGGAGACCCGGGTCCTACATCAGGCTCCCTGCATGGAGCCTGCTTCTTCCTCTGCCTATGTCTCTACCTCTATCAGTCTGTGTCTCTCATGAATAAATAAAGGAGTTAAAAAAATAAAAATAAAAATCCAGTTTCTGTTTTTTCTAAACAGTAAAGTTTCTAAAGCCTGCCTCTTTTCTTTCTTCTTCTTTTCTTTTCTTTCTTTTCTTTTCTTTTCTTTTCTTTTCTTTTCTTTTCTTTCTTTTCTTTTCTTTTTTTCTTTCTTTTCTTTCTTTCTTTCTTTCTTTCTTTCTTTCTTTCTTTCTTTCTTTCTTTCTTTCTTTCTCCTTCCTTCCTTCCTTCCTTCCTTCCTTCCTTTCTTCCTTCCAAACCTACCAGCCCAAACCAAATGACAGAATTGTCAGGAATATAAATGTTATCCATTTAATTTGTCAAATTTTGGAGTGGTTTATTTATAACAATAAATAATTGGTATAGACACACAAGAAGCTCTTGGGGTAGATATATCTGGGTGATTTCTATTTTATTTTTAAAAACATATTATTATTACAGTTAATATGAATTATTCATATGATTAAATTAATGATACATTGGAAGAAAAATCATTTATAGATGCAACTTTGCATTCACATTTTCTCTCTAAAGTGTTGCAAATAATTTACTTGGTTGTGACATGAATGGGGCTGGAGATTTAAGAAGAAAAACTGACTTCAGCTATAGAGAAGGGTTAATTAAAAAAAAAGAAACTGAAGAAGTAGAAATAAATCCTTATTTTCCCTGAGCTGACACATGCTACTTTATTGTGAGATGCTTAAAAATGAAGGGAAATGATATTGTAAATTCATTCCAATGACCGTTGGCTATTTTGACTCTCATCATTGAACCAGATTAGCAAAAAGGTTACATCTTATGATTTAATACACACCAAACACATCTATTTATTTACTTATTTATTTTCTTCTCTCCTTTGAAATCATAATCATTGCAATAGATTAGGTTATTGTTCCACCTATTACACAAAAACCCGTAAGTCAACCACATAGATAAAACTTAATAGTATCAATTAAAGAGAAAACAATATTAATGAGACAGAGAGTTCATATGCTCATTAGACGTGAGTGTATTGGAAAGAATAATAGTATGTTAGATATTGGCAAAATTACATTACAAAGCCAATCAATATCAATGTGACATTTTTGTTAGTGAATAATTAGCATTAATAATACTGTCTTCACTTTACGTATTCTAAATACTGAAGAAAGTAGTGGAATCAATGGAGGGAAGCAGATGGATCATTTAATTCATTTCTCAATTACAGTTGACACATTAGTTACAGAAATTTTCATGTCATTTATTTTTTATGGTCCATTTTACAGCTGTGTTTATTATTGTAATAAATAAATGCATTATGCTCTCTTATTAAAGCAGCAAAAGAAATTTCTTACAGCAAACACTCATGTACTCACATGACACAAATGCCCCATATAGAACAGCAAAAAGAGAACATATTTACCTAACTGAAGAAAAAGGCCTGGTTGTGGTAGAAACCAAGAACAGCAAAATGCAATCACAGAAAAGCATAAGATTTTGTATTTTGGACAGAGGTTATTAATATTTGAGAAGGTTTACATCTTACAGTCCTCTAAGAATACAGACAAATTTGAAAATTTGTGTATACATTCCCCAGCAACAAATGAGTGTTGCAAACAACCATCTTGGATAAATTAGTTATTACCTCTATTTTAGATTCTTCTTACAGCTAGTGCTGCCTCACAGGCTGAGAGGAAATATCTGCACCAAGTTGATAATGTATAGCTTCATTCATTATATTAGGAAAATGGGTGTTTAATGCAAATAAACAGCTAGATTGTTTTATTTTATCAGAGATTCCCTGTTAGAGTGGTGTGGGATAGAGATTGGGTGAATCAATAAAGTAGCACATACTTATCGAGCACCTGTAATTTCTCTAGTACTAGGTTAGGGATCATCTGACCCACTTGTGTCCATGTCAACAAGTATTTACCAAGATAGTAGCATAGCCTGGAAAACATACTCCTTGATTTTTTTACTATATTGTTAAAACCTCTAACTATGTGGACATTCTACCTATTATATTTCTTTTTTTAAATAAATGTATTTTTTATTGGTGTTCAATTTACCAACATACAGAATAACACCCAGTGCTCATCCCGTCAAGTGCCCCCTCAGTGCTCGTCCCCCATTCACTCCCACCACCACCCCGCCCTCCTCCCCTTCTACCACCCCTAGTTTGTTTCCCAGAGTTAGGAGTCTTTATGTTCTGTCTCCCTTTCTGATAAGTCAATCGGAGAAGGACAAACATTATATGTTCTATTATATTTCTTGATGTTGTAGTGTTGGTTGGGTTTCTGTTTAGATCTCCTTTTATTTATGATTTTTGTCTTTGAAAGGTTCTTACTAAGCTGATTTTTAGCAATTAGTAAGGACTTGAACTTGGAAGCAGACAGAGATAGAGGTTAAATCTTGGCTCTTCCATGGGTTAGATATATGACATTAGGGAAATCACTTAAATTTTTTGTGCCTTAGTTTCCTCATCCAAAATATGAACATAATAATTATATCTTATAGGGGAGTGAGATTACATGACATAATTACTGCAAAGTACATTGCACTGTTCTTGGCATATAGTGTTATATGTTTATATTGCATGTAATTGCAGTATAATGTGATAATCCTGCTGAAATTGAAATATGTAAGTTGCTGCTATGGGAGCATAATGTGCAGCTGCATTTTTAAAGTTGGTTTCTGAGGGAACATTTGATGAACACGAAAAGTTGTGCCACTTTTTCAACTGCATTATTTTGAGCAAATTCACCTCTCTGAGCCTCAGTTTCTCTCATCTGTAAAAAGGATGACACCAAACCATGAAGCTGATATGAAGTCTAAATAAGCTAATGCATATTAAACAGCATGCATGTGGTCAGCACCCAACAAATGTTGATTGAATAAAAGCTTGAATGCAGATTCTGCTACTATTTTCATTTGACCATGGAGCAAAATGAAGGTCAGAGAGGTGAATTGCTTGAAGTTGTCAGAGCCAGTAAGTGAAAGAATTGGAACCCAAACTCAGGATTTTCGAAGACCTTAACTTCTTAATCTGCCCTCCTGTCTGGGGTTTTGACAAATTTCAGTACCTTGATACCAATTCCTCTGTGCAGTTACACTGAAGAAGAACATGGGTCACATCTGAGAAATCAGTAATTCAGGCACTCCATGCTGTATCTCCCTTCATCTCACACCCCAACGCAGTGAATCAATGGCATAATTTTTCATTTCAAGCGAAGGTTGAGCTCTTATAAAGGAAAAAGTATCATTTTAGACATTGGGCATAAGATAAACATGACTTACACCTAATACCATCTCTCAAGACACTTCTGTCTTACATATTTACTTTTTGTGAATATGTAATTTTTCTCTGAATTTATAGTTTATTCACTAGTATTAGTTATTCATTAAAGAACACTCTAAATAATATTTGAAAGACCATTTAATAAATGTGCAGAAACTAAGACAAAATATCCAGGAATCCATCAAAAATAGTACCACTGCCAAGAACAAATGACCTTTAAACAAATATAACATGAAGCAGGGTTTAAACAAAAAGGCAAAAAGGAGCTGGAGGAGGAATAAGAAGAGAAAGAGGAGGAGGAGAAATTCAGGATAATGATAAAAGGTGAAAAAAAAGTTCTATTTGAAAACCAAAGCTTCGATAAGATAACCTCACAGTGTAAAAAGATAAACTACCAGCTTCCTGAGAATCAGAACAAGAAGCTAAATACAGGGCACTTGGATGATGCAGTGGGTTATGTCTGACTCTTGTTTTTGGCTTAGGTTGTGGTCTCAGGTCCCTGATTTCAGGTTCATGAGATCAAGCCTCATGTCAAGCCCTGTGTTGAGCTCCATGCTCAATGCAGAGTCTGCTTAAGACTTTTTCTCTCTCCCTCTGTCCCTCTATGGCTGTTTCTCTCCCTTTCTCTGAAATAAATAAATACATACCTTAAAGAAAAGCTAAATACAATATTTTACATAGAACTTAATGTCTAATAAAAGAACATTGAGTCAGATTTACCTATAGAAATATGTGCTTGATTTTTTTGTTGTTGTTAAGAGTGTTGGTCATCCTAACATACATGATTGTTAGGTCTCAAGTTTGTTTATTAAAATTCTGGATGTCCTATATATCATTCTTCTCTCAGTACTATTTAAAAAGAGGTAACACTTGTGTAGATACACAAAACTAAAACTAGTAAAACAGACCTTTCTAAATAATGTTTTAGGCTCAAGAGGTGAGTTCTGATCAAGACAGACATAGACATTGACCTTGTAGTGTTCATATTAAATCAGGAAAGATAAATATTGAAAATAATTAAAAATGTAATAAAAGTGGCCTATTTATTATAGAATTTTTAAGTACATGTATAATAGACAAATGTAATTCTCTATCAGCCAATGATGTTTCAACTAAAATGTGAAGAATGTAGAATAATATATTAAGTGAATAGAGAAGGGAAGGAGAGAGAAAGGATTCTAATTTTAGGAAATAGTGTGTGCAAAGGCCATGTGGTAAGAAAATGCATGGTCACTAGTAGAAAAAGAAAGCCAGTATATGTGAAGTGTAAAGATTGAGGGGTATGGAAATGATGCCACAGATGGGAGCCAGGATTGATGGAGCAGGAAGTCAAATCAAAGCTATAACTTTGATAACAGGCATAGTAGAGAACCTTCCAAATAGTGAATGTTCTCTAGTAATATTTTTACCATGGAGTTGAATATATAGCATATATTCATAAAAGTCTGATAAATTAAAAATTCATCTTCCTTCCTTAAAAGTGAGTTGGTTTAAATAAAGAAAAAGCAAGTAATTTCCAGCTAAGATGGAGGAGTCACAAAGCCTTCTATGCTTCTGGGCACTCATTTCTCAGTATCTTATTAATTTGTGGAGACTGCCAGGTGCCAGTACCAACTGGGCCTTACCAGCCATCTCTGTGAAAAAAGCTGGACTAGTCAACCGTGTCATAATTTTAAAATTAAGTTGTTTTTCTTACACCATACACAAAAATAAATTTAAAATGGATTAAAGACCTAAATGTGAGACATGAAACCATTAGAATCCTAGAGGAGTACAGAGGCAGTAACCTCTTTGATATCGGTTGTAGCAACTTCTTATTTGATATGTCTCCTGAGGCAAAAGAAACAAAAGCAAAAATAAGCTATTGGGACTTCATCAAAATAAGAAGCTTCTGTACAGTAAAGGAAACAATCAACATAACTAAAAGGCAACCTAGGGAATGGTAGAAGATATCTGCAAATGACATAACTGATAAAGGGTTAGTATCCAAAATATATAAAGAATTTATAAAACTCAACACCTTAAAAATGAATAATCTAATTAATGAGGGGCAGAAGATATGACTTGACATTTTTCAAAAGAAGACCTGTATATGGCCATCAGATACATGAAAATATGTTCAACATCACTGATCGTCAGGGAGATATAAATCAAAACCACAATGAGATATGACCCCATAACTGTCAGAATGGCTAAAATCAACAACACAAGAAACCATGGGTGTTGGTGAGGGTGTGGAGTAAGGGGAACCCTCAGGCACAGTTGTTTGGAATGCACACTGGTGCAGACGTTTTAGAAAATAGTATGTAGTTTCCTCAAAAAGTTAAAAATAGAATTTACCCCATGACCTAGCAATTTCACTACTAGGTATTTTCCCAAAGAATGCAAAAATACTAATTCAAAAGGATATATGCAACCCAATTCTTTTAAAGATTTTATTTATTTATTCATGAGAGACACTGAAAGAGAGGCAGAGACACAACACAGGCAGAGGGAGGAGAAGCAGGCTCCATGCAAGGAGCCCAATGTGGGACTTGATCCCAGGAATCCGGGATTATGCCCTGAGCCAAAGACAGACACTCAACCACTGAGCCACCCAGGCATCCTGCAACCCATTTTTGAAAGAATTTATGTATTTATTCATGACAAACAGAGAGAGAGATAGGCAGAGACACAGGCAGAGGGAGAAGCAGGCAGGGAACCCAACGTGGGACTCAATTCCGGGTCTCTAGGATCAGCAGAAGGCGATGCTAAACCACTGAGCCACTGGGCTGCCAACAACCCAATGTTTATAGCAGCATTATATACAGTAGTGAAACTGTGGGAGCAGCCCAAGTGTCCATCAATTGATGAATGGATAAAGAAGAGGACACACACACACACACACACACACACACACACACCACTGGAATATTACTCAGCCATAAAAAAGAATGAAAACTTGCCATTTACAATGACATGGTTGGAACTAGAGAGTATTATGTTAAGCTAAATAAGTCAGACAGAGAAAGACAAATACCATATGATTTCACTCATACATGGAATTTAAGAAGCAAAACAAATGAGCATAGGGGCATAAAAGAGAGAGGCAAACCAAGAAACAAATTCTTAACTGTAGAGAACAAAATGATGGTTACCAGAGGGGTGGTAGGCAGGAGGATAGGTTAAGAAGGTTGTGGGGATTTAGGAGAGTACTTGTTATGAGTCCTGGGTGATGAATGAAAGTGTTGAGTCACTATATTGTACATCTGAAACTAGTATTACATTGCATGTTAATTAACTGGAATTTAAATAAAAACTTAAACCATTAAAGATAAAAAATGATCTATTTCCAAATATCTATATCCAATATCCTTAGCTTTTTGAGAAACAAAATTGGTTAAGTCCCAATTTCATTGGATTGATTCAAGAAGATAAATACATAAAATTGTGATTTGTGATCATAATTATTTCCAGGTAGAATTTAATTTGATGATTTTTCTTCTGGACATTGCTGTCTCTTTAAATACATATTTATCTATTAAAATCATGTCTCTGGGTGGGTGATTGCCAAGTGCAGTGCTTATGCAGTGAAGAACATTACTGTGAGCAAAAGTAAAATCCAATGACTTCTGAACTTGTTAAGTGTGCAGATTGTGCATTACCTACACAAAGGATTGAGATGTTATGTCAATGAAAGAGATGAAAAGACAAGCTTTAAGTCTGCAATTGAAGAACAGTAAATTGGAGAAGTCCAGAAGGATGTTGTTTTTGAATCACTGGTTGAGGAAGGACAGTTAGGGGAAGCCTTCACTTTCACCAAAACCAATTACAGAAACCTTACTCAGCTCTTGCTTATGATGATTGTTTCTAATCTCTATTTTTATCAGGTTTGGTGGTGAGAAAACCTCACTTTAACACTGACAGCTCTGCAAAGGTAATGCTGGCTTGCAATGTGCGTGCATATGCCTGGCTAAATTATTCAATCCATCCATTATTAAACAGAATGTGTAGGGGCACTCCTGAGAGAAAAGGGGAGAATAGAATCACTGAATTGTACCCTGGGAAATCATTGTAATCAAGAACCAGAAACTGCCTTTACATGAAAGAGTGGGTGGAGGAAAGCATCTTCTAATGCACAGGGTTGGGAGCCTACAGCTACTGAGGAATCCTTCCCAGGCTTCATTTCTGCAGCTGCCACCTCTTGTGATTTCCACATTCTTATCCACACCATTCTCTAGCCACATTTCAGGTTGTGTAGTGACATTTGTCAACTATGATGTTATGAGGAGGGAACTGCTGTTATTTTGTACCTGTAGCTGTCTTTTGTTTCCCATCACTGAATATAAACTGAACCAGTAGATATTCTTTCAAACTGTATAATAGATGCACTGCAAATCCACATTGTGCTGCAGCCCCCTAGAGCCCCACAAATACATAATTAGTTTTCACTCCCTACATTGGAATCTTACTTATTCTTCTGGTGATGTCTCCTCTCTGTAGACTCCTTAGTGTTTTAACTCACAATTGTCATTCCTGTCTTATTTGTTAGAAAACAAACTAATGACTCCATTCTTTGGGTACATCTTATAGTGTCTTATATTTTTGTCACGTTATGGAAATTACTGCATTTTTCTGAGTATATATGGACTTTGAACCCCAATTAAATTCAATGTAAACCTTATGAATTTCATAAAATCAAAGGGTCATATCTTTTTTTTAAGATTTTATTTACTTATTCATGAGAAACACACACAGAGAGACAGACACAAAGGCAGAAGGAGAAGCAGGCTCCCCACAAGGAGCCTAATGTGGGATCTGAATCCCGGGCCAGGGATCATACCCTGAGCCAAAGGCAGATAGATGCTCAACCGCTGAGCCACCCAGATGTCCCCAAAGGGTCATGTCATAAAAAATTATACAATTATATGAAGATTTTAGGCTTCCATCGCCACATTTTATTTAATGTTTAAAAAATTCCTGTGTGGAAGAATGTCTTAGTGATTCTATATGAAAGATGAAGAAACTGGGCTCCAGTATTATACAACCTATAGTATAATTCAGAGATTCTGAGTCTAAACTTTTGCTCTTTTCTGTAACATGTTTTATACTTTTATTTTCATTTCTGTGTCAAGAATAAGGTTGGCTTATATAGATGCCCAATAAATGTGTGTGATTGAATTGCAAAATATTTATGTACATTAAACTCCATAGTTAATCAGTTCAACTTGCTGGGGATACAAAGATGAATTACAAACCAGCCCTGTTTTCTTTCACCATTGTAATGTTGGCAGTCTGACGGAATCGTGTAAGTAGATACATTTTAGTACTAAACTTTAAGAATAATTAGTGGGCATAAAGAATAATGTGTGGATTCCAGATAAGGGGAGCAATTATTCCACCCATTCCAGGAGACTTAGGCAAGGCTTTACCAAGGACTTTGCAATTTTCTGGGATTTGAAGGATTAGTAGGAGCTTAACAGGTGAATAAAGATAGCTGAACATTTGCTGCAAAGAGAAATGGTATGTAGAAAATACAGAGTATTAAGAAATTTGCTGAGTGTTATGACAGTGGCAAGAACCTTATTGTGCCTTAAGATTAGTGGCCCTGTGGGTAAGTATTTTATTAGAAGAGACTGGAGAGTTGGATAGAAGCCAAAGGAAATAAATTGTGCCTCAAGTCTAGGCCCTATGGTAAGCACTTTACAGATTGTTTTTTTATTAAATTAATGCCCCTAGAGCGACAATATGTGGTGTATTTCACACCAGGAATGGGGCACAAGATCTATTTTTGTGGCTCAGGCTTCACAGGAAGTCTCAATATTAAGATATTCTACTCTCATTTAACTATTGGTTCTTTGCTATCTCAATAAAAATTTCAGCAAACTTGAAGAATAATATAAATTAACAAGCTTATTATAAAACTTATATGGAAATAGGAAGAACCTAAACTAGTCCAAATGTGAGAAAGAAGAAAAATTCAATTAGGTGAATTGGGAAAGGAGCAGAGCTGACAGACAAGCAGGGAAGGGTTGTAAGAGCTTGAAATAAAAATATGGAATGAAAAATGACCTTGTCCTTTCTAGAAGCAGGAAGACAAAGCAAAAATACCAGCTTGACTGGTATAATAATTTGAATGCTTAGGCTTGGTTGTGAGGTAGGAAAAGGGCTGTAGGATGGGGCTTGAACCTTGACGGCAATGTTGGAAAGTAACCCTTATATCTGAGGGATAGGGAAACTTGATCAACTCTCCACTCGAGGTACAAACAGCACATTTCCTTTTCTTTGAGTCAGCTCCGAGTTGAAAGCTCAAAAGTGGCCTGTGGTCCCAGCAAATATATCAGCAAAAATGTAACTTTCATTGATCTCAATAAAAAATTCAAAGAAGTCTCTTGCAAAAGCAGAATATACAATGGATTAAATGATAATAAGTCTCTAGAGAAAGCCAGGCAGGTTCTCATAAATCTCTGTGTACTTCCTACAGGAGAGGAAAGTATATAGCATTTCCCTTCAAATGCTCTTGGTCATTTCCTTATTATGCTTGGTTCAAAAAAATTTGTCTGGGGCTTGTGGAAGTTGGTTGTCACAATATCCAATATTTCAGGCTACACATAAAAATACGAGTGAATTAATTCAAACTTGCTATTTCGGAACACCTGGAATGACAAATCCACAAAGGGCTTTACATGTGTTAACCACAGCAGCTCTCCCTTATAGAGAAGACTAAATATGACTCTGACTATCTATATCTAGAGGACTTTCCTTCTGAAAAATCTTTGTAAAAAAACTCATTATTGATGGTGAGGGGGAATGTGAG
Organism: Vulpes vulpes; assembly: GCF_048418805.1. Taxonomy (NCBI): domain Eukaryota; kingdom Metazoa; phylum Chordata; class Mammalia; order Carnivora; family Canidae; genus Vulpes; species Vulpes vulpes. Next base: position 97,332,259 of record NC_132794.1, read on the forward strand.
AGTAGCACAATTACTGAGGCAAATATGGAAATGACGGATTTTCCATCCAAACTGTCTATCTAAATGCCTTTTAAAGTCTCTTCAATTGCTGTTCCCATATTCTTCACTGGATGGAAAAATGAGTGCATTGCCTGCCTGTTTCCCTGAATCAACTGAGAATTTGTTCTGATATGAGGCATGATGATATTCATTTCTGAAAATGAGTAAGAATTTTCAGAATTAACTCTCCTTAACCTTTGAAAGTATTCCTAATTCAGATTCAGCATTTATTTTTCTATGTGGGGAGGGAGCTGAATGGAGGTAGGTTGCTGGGCAATGCTGAGGTGGTGGTGATGTAAGCCCCCAGTTAACCTAGTTCCTAATCAGGAAAGATATTTTCTAATTCCCCACTCTCACTCTTTAGTATAATTTTCTGAGGAAACCAAAGCTTTGTCCAGCATTTTGGAAGTCATTTCAAGACTGAAGAGATTTCTCCATAAGGGAAGGACAAGGGTTTCATGTAGTAATGGTAGAATCAGGAGTTGACTCATACCTTCAGAGTTCTTGGTTATCTAATCCTAAAAGAAAAGGCAATAGGTCAGCCCCACTACATGCAGGTAGCCCTGGCTCTCCCTGGTATCTAAACCCCCAACCATTTCACTTGCCTCTAGGATGCAGTCAAATGACACAGAATATTCCAAGCGTTCATATAATGCATTTTGCTTTGGGGCTTTCAAATAACCTTCACAAAAGAAATAACAATAATTACTATCATTATTTAGCATTTACTATGTGTGTTAGAATTATGCTAAGCATTTTTAATAAACGATTTCATTAAATATTTGGAATGCTCAGAGAGTTATCAATATTTTACCTATTTTGAAAATTAGTAAATAAAGCCCTAAAGAGTTCAGGTAACTTGCCTGAAGTGACATGCATAGCATATGTTAAAGCTAGCACTTGAAACCCATTTAGGATAACCTCAGAGACTGAATTTTATTACATATCTGCAAAATGTCAGGACTGGACCAGAGACACAGCTATGGATTTGTAAATCAGGGACCGAGTATAAATCCATCTCTTTTATGTACTCAACTGACCCTGCCCAGCCTCTAAGATAAAGTACAGTTTTTGTTTTTTAAATCTGAAAATTGGGGAAAAATAATTTCCTTATGAGAATTAAGATAATGAGAGAGAGTTTAGCACATTCTCTAGCCAAACGTAGGTAAACATTACTGGGTTCTGAGCTTAATAGCTATACAGAGTTCACGAAATAAACTATTTTTGCCTTTACATGAGCTGTATTACAGATGCAGAACATACTTGTTTATTCATATCATACAAGTAAGTCAATAATCTGCTTATAAGTTTATTGAAAGTGTTCATTTTCAGTACTTAAAATAGGCTTATATATCTATATATCTGCAAGGATGTAAGGATTGTGTGAAGCAGCAAAAGGGTCATAGAGAGTTTCTTTTTTCTATTTTTTTTTAGCATTTCAACTGTATTGGTATTACACAGTTAAGAGGCAATGTGTTTTATTCATTATATATTTTTGTATATTTGGAGGAGTTCATAATAAGATATATTCCAAATAATTTTAGGCAGATTTAAATTATATTTATTCTGTATATAATGCTAAACTATAAATTTATAAGTAATAAGCTATTTATTTATAAATAATAAAATATATTTTTTATATCTTTGGATTTTCCTCTTCCAGGGATTCCTCCCAGAGGCTTCCTTTTGGACCCTCTCTTAGACTCTGATCTTGTCTGAATGCTGTACTTAAAATCAGTACTTTGTACTTAAAATCACCAGTCTGTTCTCCAATTGTTTCCTGAGTAATTATTTTGTCATCCTCTGAAACCTAGGCCCACAGAAACAGGTCTTGGGTCTTACCTCCTGGTGTGAAATATACCACATCATGAAGGATATTGAAATGTCCACAAAAAAAGGGATCTGTTTGTATTTTACTCCTGCAGCAGCTATGCCAGGGCCAGTGTTTTTTAAATAGCAGGAACTCAGTGTAAGTGTGGAACATCTGGCTTAATTGATTTGAGGTACTAGGATTTTTCAAGTTTACATTGTTAAGGATGAGATGCTCCTTGCCACGGATTATCATTCCTCAAGTTTTAAGGTTAAATATCATTTTATTTGAGTTCAGATGGGGGAGGGAATGTAGGTTATGCCAGAGGCTGTAACATTAAAATGGTATTATCAATAACTTACTGAATTTTTGTTATGTGCATGATCTATTGCTTTAAATTATTTAACTCTAATATTACAATTGATGCTAAGAAACAGGCATTATTATTACCATTTCCATTTTATTCAGTGAGGTATAAATATGGCACAGAGAGTAAATTGCTAAAGTCATAAAGCTGGTAAGTGACCCAGAGTTTGAACTTAAGTCCTATTCAGAATCCCACTTCAAGATCATTAACTAAGCAGTATATGCAAGTCCTCTTTCACAGTATGAGACCCCTACTCCCCACCCCCCTCAACCCCACACTGCCCCCCACCCCCAGCCAGGGATAAATGAGGGCTTGCTTTCATTCCCCTGGCTTTTATTCCTGGTTACAATGATATACTTATAACATTCACAGCATTTTACTTTTAAAGGCATGAGGGTTAGGGAGGTTGGACTCAAATCAGGGAGGGAGTCTCTGCTTAGCCTTTTATCGATGTTACTTTGTGTAAATTATTTAACTTCTCCATACAAGGTTTGTGCTGTATGAAATGATAAAAATGTATCCGTTCTCTAACACGCATGTGTACTGCCTGCTTTAGTGAATATCTAGGCAGTGCTTCCCACAGAGCCCTGCAAAAAGGTAGCCATCCAAGTTGTTCTTATAATTTTCATTATTATCGTTAGCACCATTGTCACTATTTGCAGGAGACTCTCGGACTTCCTACATGAGCTGCATATGGAATTCTGAGGAGAGTTAACTGTAGATGTTAGATGATTTAGAGAATTTAATAGAGTCTTTACTTATTTGCTTAATATTCCCAATAAGTAGGCCACCAAACCATAATTATGTGATGACAGTTCTTATATCTTCCCAAGAAAGAAGTAGGGCATTTGGTATGACAAAGGATTTCTTTTTGATTATAATATCTGTATGTGAAAACTTACCAACCCCTAGAAATAATTATAGATTTTGTTGTGATTTTCATTGAGCGACCCTGATTGAAAATGATAAAGTTATAATAGGAACTCTTAAGGCAAAACCCAGTATGTACAGTGGCTGTATCTACAATGCATGCTGACATCAAGGGAGATATTCATCTCATTACCCCTGAGAGCAGCATATTCCACTTTCTTTCAAACCAAGGAACTCTATTCTCTCCTCTACACACACACAGCACTTTGTGTGTTTAGCACATGCCTCATTAAAAAACATCATTCTTTTTATTATCTTTTTAGATCAATGGTTCCATCATGGCCTTTGGGTAAATTTTCATGCACAAGACTACGTTTCCCTAGTATCTCTTCCTACTCTGAGTCACAGAATGTTGCCTTAAAAATGTAGTTCTTTAAAATATAACTTTGATCAATAACTAACTCTGGATTTGGTGAAGTTAAATGCAGTTGTTTCTACACCAATGCAGAGCATTTTGAAGATCCAGGGACTCTTGTGATGTAATGTAGGAATCAACAGCTCTCTGGTGTCATGAAGACCTGGGTTCAAACTTTGGTTCAACCAAATTTGAGCTCTGTGACCCTGAAAATTCATTTAATCTTACTCAATATTTTTATGTGTAGAATTAGCATAATAAGGTTACATGCCATATAAAACCTACCACTGCAACTTTTGGATCAAAGAGGATGTACATTTCCCCAGTCTCTTGCCAACTGAAGTCTATATAGAAAAGACTCTCTAACTTACTTTAGTTAAAAAAAATACTTAAAACATGCAAGAAGATGTCAGCTCAAATTGACCTAGACGTGGACCTTCTAGATGGTAGAGAAAGCAGATTGACACAGCTGACAGAATATTGGTTCAAGCCTGGAAGCAGTGATGTCCCTTGTGCTGCAGAGCTGACACTGGCTACATAAAGTTCGCCATCCTACATCATTCCCACCACTCTGTCCCTTATCATGAGTAGAACACTGAGAAAAATCACACTGAGTGATCCCCCACTCCCTAACATGGTAACAACCAGACTATTAGGGATGCAACACATATATTTAAATTGAAGAAAGAAGGGAATGCTAGTAGGAGTGACTACTAGCATTTGTTAGATAAAATAGAAGATTATTCTAGGATCCTCATGAATGAAGTACATGTTTAATGCTCCTAGATTCTTCAGTGTTAAATACTGCTGCAAGCTCTTCCTTGACATTTCTTTATCTATTACAATTAACCATCTATGACAATTTTTATTTTCTTATTCTCTTTGTCTTAGACTCTTGCATTTATTAGGATTGATCTGAAAGTTCTCTGGGATTCTGGATATTTATCTGATCTAGTACTACTGGACAGAGAAGAGAAACCTGAAACACCATGAGGTCTAATACAGTCTGGACCATAGAGTGCTCATGTGCTGAGGGTCTCACAGATTGAAAACCTCAAGCAGAAGCAGGGGAAACTTCTGAGAGGCATATCTGACTTCATATACCCAATTATATAAGGCAGGCCCTAATGGGGGAATGGAGAGTCCTAGAATTAAAAAGGGATATAAAATAAATTAATTATTTTTTTCTTTCCTATAAAAATCATTAGATTATCCATTTTATTTATTTATTTATTTATTTATTTATTTATTTATTGAAAAAAATTTAAATTTATTTATGATAGTCACACACACAGAGAGAGAGAGAGAGAGAGGCAGAGACACAGGCAGAGGGAGAAGCAGGCTCCATGCAGGGAGCCCGAAGTGGGATTCGATCCCGGGTCTCCAGGATCACGCCCTGGGCCAAAGGCAGGCGCCAAACCGCTGTGCCACCCAGGGATCCCTATTTATTTTTTAAAAGATTTTATTTATTTATTCATGAAAGACACAGAGAGAGAGAGGCAGAACAGGCAGAGGGAGAAGCAGGCCCCATGCAGGGAGCCCAATATGGGACTTGATCCCAGGTCTCCAGGATCAGTCCCTGGGCCGAAAGCAGTGCTAAACCGCTGAGCCACCAGGGATCCCCAAGATTATCCATTTTAGAGCTAGACTAAAGATGTCCAAAGACCTTTCTTCAAGGTGTGTCTGCTGTTCTCCTATGGATTTATAGAATCACAAGGGTTAATACACAAAGAATATAATATTTGATCTGAGGGATTTTCTCAGCTTGATGTCTCTGTCTCTAATTATGGCAGATAATGGTAGTTTTTAACCTCTCTTCTTTTTCTGTAGAGACCAACTCCCAAATAAAAGGTAAAATTACCGGATTGTTGCTCTCCCAGCCTCTTTTGAAGTTAGCACTACAAGCATGTGACCTAATACAAGCCAGTGGGATTCAACAGAAAGACTACAGAGGGGCTTCTGAGAAAGTTAGTGCAAAGAAATATTCTCCTTCCCGTATTTCAGTTCATTTGTTTGATAACATGATGGATGGAATCGTGAAGACATTGTAAGAGCAAAAGGGATCAAGTCTGCATTTAAAGGTCATTTGTTGAAGACGCTCAATGGAAATATGAAAGCTTCTGGGTCCTGGATGATGTTATTGAGTTGCCTATTTAACCATGGTCTATAATATGGTAGATTTTCCCACTTTGGAAGAGTCTTAATCATGATGCTGACACCATGCTTTGATTCTTTAGTAAAACACCTACGATTACACACCATTTTCATCCAAATAATCTTTTGTACATCCCCAATTATATTGGTGGAACATAGATATGTATGCAGAAGTGGTATAACAATTCTATTTTCTTAATGTAGGCAAACTATTGCTTCATAGAAGAGGATATTTCCCCAGAATTTAGCCTTCAGCTCCATGATTCTAACATATTCTTTCTATGATCCTTCTGGTCCCTATGGCCACTACTTGAGATACCATTTTTAGACCAATAAACGACCTCCTTTGGACCAATAAATGACCTCCTTTGGCAAATAAAATGTTTTTCCCCCTAGATATAACTAATGAGAGCAGTGAAATGTAATCACTGAGTTGTTTTCCATGTCACTAAATTCTATTAACTGGATTGTAATTTTCATTGGAAAATCTTATTGCCTAATCTACTCCTCCAGCACATCAACTATAAGCTAGAATAAACCTCTTGTTCACAAGATTACTTCCCACTTAATTTATGAAAACAGATTGATGTGCTTTAGACCTTAAGAATATCAATGTTTTGAAGGCATATGGGTGGGGTGCCTGGGTGGCTCAGTCAGTTAAGCATCTGCCTCTGGCTCATGTCATGATCCCAGGGTTTTGGGATCAAGCCCCACGTTGGGCTCCTTATTTAGCAGGGAGCCTGCTTCTCCCTGTACTGTTTCCCCCAGCTCTGCATGCACTCTCTCTGTGTCCCTCAAATAAATAAAATCTTTAACAAAAATAAAAAAAATCAAGGCATGAGATGAATTGTGCTTTCTGAAATATGGTCTCACTCATACATGGAATATAAGAAATAATGAAAGATTATAAAGGAAAGGAGGAGAACTGTGTGAGAAAAATTAGAGAGGGAGACAAGCCATAAGAGACTCCTAACTCTGGGTGGGGGGGGGAAGGTTGCAGAAGGGAAGGTGATCAGGGGGTTGGGGTAACTGGGCGACAGGCACCGAGGAGGGCACTTGATGGGATGAGCACTGGGCGTTATACTATAGGTTGGCAAATTGAATTTAAATTTAAAAATGTAAAAAAAGAGTATAAAACTCATTTTCATATTTCTAATCATTTTGTCATAGAATTTAACTCTTTTTGAAATTGAGATATTCTTACTGTTTCATTAATAACTATAGGAGACAAAATCTAGGTGCTAAAATATTCATTTTTTTCATATTTCCTCCCAGGAAGAATATGAAATGATAATGGATTTAAACATAGGAAAGTTGGATTTTTAACAAAAGATATTTTATATTGTCATCAATGATTGTAAAACCAATGCTTTGTGTGTCTTTTTTCCATAAAAATGATCCAAGGCATTGGACATAAGAAATAATTGTTAGACATTTACTGTGGTTTAAGGAAATCCCTCACTCTTTCCAAACATCAATAATAAAGCTGAGTTTTTTTTTAAAGCAAACATTTGTCACATTAAGAAAAAAAATCACCCTTTTATTAATGTTCTGTGTGTGATGTGTATCAAAAATAATGATACAACTATAAGCAATCTATATTATCCCATTTATACTTATAGAGTAAAAGGTCAGAAAAGTTAAGTTACTTGCTGACCATCAAATTCTGGCTGGTAAAGGAACCAGGATTGAAATAGAAATCTGGGGGACGCCTGGGTGGCTCAGTGGTTGAGCATCTGCCTAAATTTAGCCCAGGTCATGATCCCGGGGTCCTGGGATCAAGTCCCGCATTAGGCTCCCCAGAGGGAGCCTGCTCCTCCCTCTGCCTATGTCTCTGCCTCTCTCTCTGTGTATCTCATGAATAAACAAAATCTTAAAAAAATAAAATAAGATAAAATACAAATCTGTCCCATCATATTCAAGATCTCAATTACGACATGCTGCCCAATACATACATACGCACATTTTCAGGCAGTGCATGCACATACACATACACACAGGCATGCATACCACCAACACACACTTGTGTATACACACACATCATCACATATGTTCAGACACATTATAAGAGGGAGATTTTAGCAGTTTTAAAATTAAGATAATGGAGACTAGAACAGGGGTATCTAGTTGGCTCAGTCAGTTAAGTATCTTCAGCTTAGGTCATGATCCCAGAATCCTGGGATGGAGCCCTGAGTTAGGCTTCCTGTTCAGTGGTGAGCCTGTTTCTCCCTCTGACTCCCCTCACCCCCATTCTCTATCTCTCTCAAATAAATTAATAAAATAAAATAAAATAAGTGGAGGCCAGAACATAAGGGAAATTGAATTCTAGTAAGGGTATTAGTGAGAGCATACCTCTAAGTTTTAATATTCTTATCCATTCAAATCCTGATGTGTCATTGACTCCTACAGTTGACATTATTGACTAAGGTTGTGTGAGTTCTAAATTTTAAAGCAAAATACAGTGTTAGACAAATGTTCAGTAACTGGATAGAGATGTAGTCAGGAACACATTATGTAAATCTAATATGGAAAACCCCAGAACATTAATCCTATTAATATTTGGTTAAATTATCCTCATTTAGTTCATAACCGTAAGCAATACCTTGTGTCCACACTATATAGTTGCATGAGTCATATTTTCAAATTTAAAAGAAATATGAATAATGTATCAAATGCACTGTTCTAAAGGAATCACCTTAAACAGTGCACATATTTTAATCTTATAGAGTTCATTAAGGTACCATTCACATGACTTAGGAATAGAAAAATTTTTCCTTTTTTTTAAAGATTTTATTTATTTACTCATGAGAGACAGAGAGAATGAGAGAGAGAGTAAGAGAGGCAGAGAGATAGGCAGAGGGAGAAGCAGGCTCCACGCAGGGAGTCCAATGTGGGACTCCATCCTGGGACTCCAGGATCACACCCTGGGCCAAAGGCAGGTGCTAAACTGCTGAGCCACCCAGGCATCCCAAATTTTTCTGTTTTTAAAATTTCTTTTAATTTTTTCTTTGATATGGAAAGGACAATTGCAAAAGTAAGTTGTAAAACTGGACATAATTATAGAATTAAGTAGCACCTATAATTTCTGCTAGCAGATAGTAGGCATTTAATAAATTTTTGGTGAAAGCTTGAATCAATGACAATGTGACAGTAAAGTATGCTACTGTTCTTTAAAAGCTCATTGTGCACAAGCAAAATATTTACTGAGATTTTATTTTAACATGCATTTTCTAAGAATGTTTGTTTTAAGTAAAATTAATAAAATCAGCAAATCTTACATTTTAGTTGTTAGTACTAATTTTTAGCAAACCATTGAAACTATCTTAAGAGCATATTCTACTTTTGATTGTTTTGAGCAAAAATAACTACAAACCTTTAAGAGTCCTTATTCACTAATTCCTCAGAGAGGATTTATTTAAGAATAAAGTTTCCTTCTCCTTAAATTCCTTTTAGAATATTATTTTAAAATAATATTGCAGGGAAAAAATATCTAACTTATGTCTTAAATAACTGAGATTTTTAAGTATCTAAAACACTCCATGTGGAAAAAAAAATGTTAAATTGAATTTTATGAAGACACTGTGGTTTCATTAACACTGATAAAAAATAAAGTAAAAGGGGAGTTTGCCTCAGAGATTCAGAGTCAATCTTATTTTAACGGCAACTGCTCAGTGGCTTGTAGAAAATAAATTTATCTTATTTTGGAACAATAGTAAGTACATAATAGAAAATAAGGTTAAGCTCGAATCTAAAATAAGACAGCAGTGCTGCTAGCTGGCAAAACAACAGAAGAAAACATTCAGCTCAGAATTGTTGTATTATTAATCTACTTCCTTTTTACAAAATTGTCAGTATCTGTGGCAGAAGGTGGGGGTATCTCATGCTGACTTCTGTAGTCAGAAGCCTGTTTGAAGAATGAAGTTACCTTACCTCAAAATATGATTTATTTGTTTATGTTGCTTTGACTGGAAATAGGTTTTACTTGTCATTTAAGCTGTAGTATTTTTATGTGGGGTATGCGAAAATGTTTTAGAAATTCAACATCTTTCCCTATTTGTTTATAATACTCAATAATCCCATTTTCCCTAGGTGTGTCAACATAAATTGCAGAAGCTACAATCCATTTCATTTGCATAAATGTTAACACCAAAGTCTTATTGAGTTTCAATGACTTCCAAGGCATCCCATGCTGTCTAGAAATTGGATATACATTGAAAACTTGTCCCTGAGGGCTCTCTAAATTAGTCAGAGAAAAGGAATATATTTTGCAAAAGACACATAGCAGTTACAGGAAGTGGGCCCTACCAGTCAGGTTGAGGAAGAGCCTTTGACCTTTGCTCTGGAGAAGTGAAACCAGTTCACAGTGACCTAGCCTGAACTCTTAGTGTCTCCAGTTAGGAACATTCTCTGCAATTCTTATTTTATTAGAGTAATTATCCTCCTGTTTGTTTTTGCATGTTTGCTTTTTAGAATGTGTCTTAGAACTTTATTTTGGCATCTTGTATTCCCTTCAAGTAATCAGTGTTCACTTGTGAGACCCTTGGTTTTTGTGTCTGTAGTATACTTACATGCTAGTCTATATTACAATCCAAATGAGATGAACATATTTCTGTGGCTTCTGAGTGACTAAGAAGGAAAATATATTAGAAGAATAATTACCCTTAAAGGACCAACTGAACTTTACAAAGTGAAAGTTATGCATGAATGTATATCCATATATAAGATCCTAGCCACTCTCAAGAACAAATAATAAGACATTAAAAAGATTGAAGACACATAAAATGAACCACCAAGATGAAAAAGGGCAGCAATTGTTTAATATTAATATTCAACTTAAAGTGTTTAGTATTAAGATGATTCAACACATAGTCAATCCAAATCTTTCTTATTGACTATGGACCGAACCCACCTACTTTCCTAATTGAAACAAAGACAAGCAATGCATGAAAGTGATTGGGTAGTTTAAATAAGATCTAGGGGTGGTGGAAGGGGAGGAGGGCGAGTGTTGGAGGGGAATGGGTGACGGGCACTGAGGTGGACACTTGACGGGATGAGCACTGGGTGTTTTTCTGTATGTTGGTAAATTGAACACCAATAAAAGTTAATTAAAAAAAAAATTCCTTTAAAACTTGAAAAAAAAAACAAAAAACAAATAGATAACAGACTTAAGTACTAAATTTAATAAATAATTTGCCATGCAATAAAATAATTTAAAACTTTGTTTAAAAATAAATAAATAAATAAATAAATAAATAAATAAATAAATAAGATTTCTGCCCCTAAAGCTCTACCTTTTCTTTGGGAAATCTTTGTGATTCCTGTAAATTGCACTGTGAGGATGCTCATACATTTACCAGCCTATAAGGATTAGGGATTTATTATTTGGAGGGACATGGAAGGATTGTTATATTTTGTTGTATATTTTATGAGGGAATGATATGATACAAGTCAAACCATGCGAAAATATGGAGAACAAGGAAAAGAATCTCCTTATCAATATTTGGGGAAAATAAAGGTTTTTTTTTTTGTAAAAAGAATGACTTCTGAAATATATATAGATATATCAATATACAGGAATATATATATCATAGATTTTATATATATGTGTGTATATATATGTGTGTGTGTATATATATATATATATATAGAGAGAGAGAGAGAGAGAGCAAGAGAGAGAGAATGAAAGAGAGAGAGTATGGTTTTTTTCAGGGGGGTGGGGCAAGGCACAATTACATTGACCTCAGTAGTTTTGAACATCTTAGACTCGACTTGATGCTTGCTGATGTCTTGAGACACAGTTTTTCTCTATTTCCTTGTTGTCGTCCATACAAGAAAAATTGGAAGATTTTTATTAAACTCAATTCCTTTGAAAAAAAAAGATGTTTATTTGTCAAACACATGCCACCTCTCACTTATGATATCTCTCATGTGAAAGAATTTAAAAAATCCTGAGTCCCATCAAAGTCTCTTCTGCTCTCAAGATGGTTGTTGTCATGATTCTAGATTCAAATTCACAATTATTTGTGCAATTAATTTTTGTCAACTTTATGATATATTCGTGTATCTGGTAGACTCTCTTCTCTCTGCTTTACCTCTAGTTTATTTCTCTCTCTCTTCTCTCTCTCTCTTTTAATTAGAGAAGGAGAGAGAGGCAGAGGGAGGGAGAATCTTAAGTAGGCTACATGCTGGGCTCAATCTCACAACCCTAAGATCATGAACTGAGTGGAAATCAAGAGTCTGATACTCAACCAACTGAGCTACCCAGACACCCCTCTAGTTTATCTCTAGTTTGTGCTCCTAAGTGTTGTTATGCATGTCCACACTCATTGGCACACACATGCACATGCGTACTCTTTCATGAGCCAAGATTAAGTCAAATACCTAAATTATGCAAGGAGGGAAATTTGTTCCTATTCATTAGATTGTCTTCTTAAGAAAGATCTACTTCAACACTGAAGCTACAGGATGTTTGTAGTTAATCAGCCATGCATCTCAGTGTGGTACAGTGTGGGATCAGCTCTTGACCTGGCTGGAATGCCCTATTCCTGCTGTCCTTGCTACTTTTAAATTCTGTTTTCTGGATTCTTACAGTATGTGACTGTACCCCATTCTGGCTTCTATTTCTGTGTTCTCTGCAGTGGTTCTGGGCTTTGATGAATGGATTATTATTGTTGCCATTCTTCTCTTTTAGAAAATATTTAAATTCAGTTTAGTTGACATCTAGTGTATTATTAGTGTCAGGGGTAGAATTTAGTGATTCATCAGTTGCAAATAGCACCCAGTGCTCATTACATCAAATGTCTTCCTTAATGCCCATTACCCAATTACCCCATCCTCCCAACAAGTCTCCTCTCCAGCAACCCTTAGTTTGTTTCCTAGAGTTAAGAGACTCTTATGGTTTGCCTCTCTCTCTGTTTTTATCTCATTTTATTTTTCCTTCCCTTCCCCTATGTTCATCTGTTTGGTTTCTTAGGTTCCACATGTGAGTGAAATTGTATGGTATTGATCTTTGACTTATTTCACTTAGCATAATGCTATCTAGTTCAATACACATTGTTTGAAATGGTAAGATTTCATTCTTTGATGCTGAGTAATAATCCATGATTATATATGTAGCCTAAATATATATATATATATATATATATATATATATATATATATATATATATATATATATATCACATCTTCTTTATCCATTCTCTGTTGATGGACATCTGGACTCTTTCCATAGTTTGGCTATTGTGAGCATTGCTGCTATTAACACTAGCCTGCCTGTACCCCTTCAAATCACTATTTTTGTATTCTTTGAATAAATACCTAGTAGTGTAATTGCTGGGTCCTAGGGTAGTACTATTTTTAATTTTTTGAGATTGTTTTCAAAGAGTAGCTGTTTTCCAGAGTGGCTGCACCAGTTTGCATTCTCACCAACGATGTAAGAGGGTTCCCTTGTCTCTGCATCCTCACCAACATCTGTTGTTTCTTGAGTTGTTAATTTTAACATGATATATCTGATAAAGGACTAGTCTCCAAAATCTATAAAGAATTTATCAAACTCAACACCCAAAAAACTTCCAGTCAAGAAATGGACAGAAGACATGAACAGATATTTTCCCAAAGAAGACATACAAATGCCTAACAGACACGTGAAAAAGTGCTCAACATCACTAGGCATCAGGGGAGATACAAATTAAAATCACAGTGAGATATCACCTCACACTGGTGTAAATGGTCCAGTTTAATTCTTCTGTGTGTTGCTGTCCAATTTTCCCAATACCATTTGTTAAAGAAATTCTGCTTTTTGCATTGGAAATTATTTCCTGCTTTGTTAAAAATTAGTTGACATAGAGTTTAGGATCTATTTCTGGGTTCTCTATTCTGTTCCATTGAGCTATGTGTCTGTTTGTTTTGTTTTGTTTTATTTTGTTTGTGCCAGTACCATACTGTCTTGGTGACTACAGCTTTGTAATATAGCTTGAAGTCTGGAATTGTGATGCCTTCAGCTTTGGTTTTCTTTTTCAACATTACTTTAGCTATCTGGGGTCTTTTCTGGTTCCATACACATTTGAGAATTGTTTGTTCCAGCTCTGTGAAAAATGCTGGTGGCATTTTGATAGGGTTTGTATTGAATGTGTAGATTGCTTTACGTAGCATAGACAATATTAGTTCTTCCATTTTCCATTTCTTTATGTCTTCCTCAACTTCTTTCATAAGTGTTCTACAGTTTTCAGAATACAGATGTTTTATCTCTTTTGCTATGTTTATTCCTAGGTATTTTATGGGTTTTGGTGCAATTGTGAACAGGATCGACTCCTTGATTTCTCTTTTGGCTGTTTCATTGATAGTGTATAGAAATGCAACAGACTTCTGTGCATTGATTTTATATCCTGTGACTTTGCTGAATTCCTGTATCAGTTCTAGCAATATTTTGGTGGAGTCATTTGAGTTTTCTACATAGAGTGTAATGTCATCTGTGAAGGGTGAAACTTAAAGCTTTTTATTTCTTTTTGTTGCCTGGTTGCTGAAGCTAGAGCTTTCAGTAATATGTTGAACAACAGTAGTGAGTGTGGACATTTCTGTCATCTTCCTGACCTTAGGGGGAAAGCTCTCAGTTCTTCTCTGTTGAGGATGTTATTTGCTGTGGTTCTTTCATATATCGCTTTTATGATGTTGGTGTATGTTCCCTCTATCTCTATATGGTGGAGGGTTTTTGTCACGAAAGGATGCTGTATTTTGTCAAATGTTTTTTGTGCATCTATTGAGAGGATCATATGGTTCTTATCATTTCTTTTATTAATGTGGTGTATCACATTGATTGATTTGTGGATGTTGAACCACTCCTGAAACCCAGGAGTAATTCCCACTTGGTTGTGGTGAATAATCCTTTTAATGTACTATTGGATCCTATTAGTGAGTGTCCTGATGAGAATTTTTGCATCCATGTTCATCGGGGATATTGAGTTATAATTCTTTTTAGTGGGATTTTTGAATCAAGGTAATATTGGACTTGTAGAAGGAGTTTGGAAGTTTTCCTTCTATTTCTATTTTTTGGAAAAGTTTCAGAAGGATAGGTATTAATTTTTCTTTATATGTTTGGTAGAGTTCCCCTAGGAAGTTTTCTGGTCCTGGACTCTTGTTTGTTGGGAGATTTTTGATTACACCTTCAACTGCTTCAATTTCTTTGCTGGTTATGAATCTGTTCAGGTTTTCTATTTCTTCCTGTTTCAGTTTTGGTATAAATAAATAAATATATATATATGCATATATATTAATATATATATTTCTAGGAGTTGGTATATCTATATCTATCTATCTATCTATCTATCTATCTATCTATCTATCATCATCATCATCATCATGTTTATCCATTTCTTCCAGATTGTCTGATTTGTTGGCATGTAATTGCTCACAATATTATCTTATGATTTTTTGTATTTCTGTGGTGTTGCTTGTAATCTCTTCTCTTTCATTCCTGATTTCATTAACTTGGGTCCTTTCTCTTTTCTTTTTGATAAGTCTGGCTATGGGTTTATCAATCTTGTTAATTCTTTCAAAGAATCAGCTTCTACTTTTGTTGATCTGTTCCAGTTGATTTTTTTTAATGTCTATATCATTGATTTCTGCTCTAATCTTTGTTATTTCTCTTCTCTGGCTGGATTTAAGTTTTACTTGCCATTCTTTTTCTAGCTCCTTTAGGTGGAAGGTTAGTTCATGCATTTGAGACTTTCTTGCTTCTTGAGAAGGCCTGTATTACAATATACCTCCTTCACTGGATTGCATTTGCTGCATCCCAAAGGCTTTGAACTGTCAGTGTTTTCATTTTCATTTGCTTCCATGTATTTTTAAAATTCTTCTTTAATTTCCTGTTTGATCCATTCATTCTTTATTAGGATGTTCTTTAACCTCCATGTATTTATGGTCATTCCAAAATTTTTCTTATGCTTGACTTCAAGTGTCATAGTATTGTGGTCAGAAAATATGTATGTATGATCTCAATTTTTTTGTACTGGTTGAGTCCTGATTTGTTTTTTTTGTTGTTTTTTTTTTTTTTTTTTTTTTTTTTTTTGAGTCCTGATTTGTGACCCACTATGTGATCTATTCTGATAAATGTTTCATGTGCACTTGAAAAGAATGTATATTCTGCTGCTTTAGGATTAAATGCTCTGTATATATCTGGTAAGTCCATCTGGTCCAGTATATGATTCAAAACCATTATTTCCTTGCGGATATGCTTAGATTATCTGTCCGTTGCTATGAGTGGGGTATTAAAGTACTCTACTATTACTGTATTATTATCAATGAGTTTTTTAAATTTTGTTATTAGTTGATTTATATATTTGGATGCTCCCACATTAGGGACATAGATGTTTATAATAGTTAGATGTTCTTGCTGGATAGACCCCTTTATTATGCTATAGTGTCCTTCCTTATCTCTTATTACAGTCTTTGGTTTAAAATCTAGTTTGTCTGATACAAGAATGGCTACTCCAGCTTTCTTTTGATGTCCATTAGCAGGTTAAATGGTTCTCCACCCTGTCATTTTCAATCTGGAAATGTCTGTGGGTCTAAAATGAGTCTCTCATAAGCAGCATATCTGTGGGTTGTTTTTGTGTGTGGGGGGGGGTTCTTTTTTTTTTTTTAACCATTCTGATACCCTATGTCTTTTGATGGAAGCATTTAGTCCATTTACATTCAGAGTAATTATTGAAAGATATGACTTTAGTGCCATTGTGTTACTTGTACTGTCACTGTATCTGTAGATTGTTTCTATTCCTTTCCAGTCTTTGTTATTTTTAGTCTCTCGTCACTCAAAGGACCACTTTAATATTTCTTGCAGGGCTGGGTTAGTGTTCATAAATTCCTTTAGTTTTTGTTTGTCTTGGAAACTCTTTATCTCTCCTATTCTGAATGGCAGACATGGTGGATAAATTATGCCATTCCT
This sequence comes from Vulpes vulpes, assembly GCF_048418805.1. Lineage (NCBI taxonomy): Eukaryota > Metazoa > Chordata > Mammalia > Carnivora > Canidae > Vulpes > Vulpes vulpes. The sequence goes on from NC_132794.1 coordinate 97,348,853, forward strand.
CTGTCTTAAATATTAATAAGGATGTGATGGTATTGAGAAAGTTGCAAGAGTGTGCTTTGGTTTTATTTTTCCCCATTTACTTGACACTTTGGTGTTTTAGACTCCTGTAATGTACAAGACACAAAGGGGAAATAATTCTCTTATTTTAATACAACATTAAAATCCATGAGAAAGAACATGAACTTCACAAAGGTCATGAGATAACTTTGTAAAGATTTTAATAGCTAAAATCTATTAGCAAAATCAGTGTTTCTGAAGAAGTTGTTGCTGCTGCTGGTGGTGGTGATGATGATGGTAGTGCTAGTAGAGTAAAAAAGTAGAGATAGTAGTAGCAGCAGCAGCAATAGCAATAGTATTAATGGATAGTCAGAGAATACGATCTGGGGCAGGACTCAATTATACCTGTTGATTGCATTAAAAACACTTCAATAGGGGATCCCTGGGTGGCGCAGCAGTTTGGCGCCTGCCTTTGGCCCAGGGCGCGATCCTGGAGACCCGGGATCGAATCCCACGTCAGGCTCCCGGTGCATGGAGCCTGCTTCTCCCTCTGTCTGTGTCTCTGCCTCTCTCTCTCTCTCTGTGACTATCATAAAAAATAAAAAAAATAAATAAATAAAATAAAAAAAAACACTTCAATAAATCTAGGCTTAAGCCAAATCAAGTGGGTCCATCTCCAGCGGTTCCCATAATCATACTTCCTCTCAATATCATGTCTCCAGCCACCTCCAAGGCATCCCTTTTCTCCAAAGCTTCATCTACCAGGAGACAGTGTTTTAAGGGGCCCTATTTTGGCTACACTGGAGTTAACTTAAAGCCATAGGCAGTCTGATGTGTTTGGAATAGAAAACATAGAATCTAGGCATTTACCAGAAGTGGAAGATGTCTATAAGGGAAGCAGACATAGATCATGAACAAGCAAAGGCTTTGGTATTCTATAATCAATATTCAAATTCTGACTTTGCCACATCCTGCCTATGGGGCTTGGACAATTACCTAACTTCTGTAAACCTCAGTTTTCCACCTCTAAAATGGGTAATACAATCCATGTAACTTTCTTTGTGATGATTAATTGATGCATATGAACTAGTACATGCTAAAACTCTATCTCTATTTCTCTCTATCTCTCCATCTTTCTATCCATCCATCTATTGATTGACCCATCTACATATCCATCTAACTAATCACCTATCTCCTGACTATACCCACAGGAAGCTCAGTATTCAGAATCATTGCAAAAATACTTGAGCAGAGGGACAGGTGTGATTTTAATTTCTGTTTACTTGTTTTTTACTTTGCACTGAAGGGAAAAATTACCTACTTAATGGCTGCATGGTGGAGTCTCATCCTTCTTCCTGCTGTGAAAGGTGACACTGACGGTGGAGATTTTCTAAGATTCCCATCATTTTTTGTGTTTTTGATTAATTATTCAGTAAACAACATTTTCCTTACTGAATTATGCATCTTATTTCCTTCACCTCCTTTTTACCCATGAAGTTCGTTGTTAGATTTAATTATAATTGCTTTATAATCACTGTGTTATGGCATTAATTGATAGCACATCAAGCCACTAACAATATTATTCTGCATAAAACTCATCAGGTCTCAGGGATCACACATGGCTCATTGTTGGTCTGTGATTGCCTGTCTCTTTTCTCTAGCTGTTATTCCTTTTTTTTTTCTTTCTAATAGATTTTAAAGGAATTGTTAATAGCTTAGAAGTCCTTAAATTATTTTCTGCTCACAATAGGATCACCTATCTACACTGTCTTGTGGATCTCACTTGCTTGAGAGGTCTCTGTCTCTCAAAGGACATTTATTACCTTATTCTCTCTTACTCAAGGCCTAGGCCAGTGGTCAAAAAAACTGGATAGTGACTGAATATGGCCGGTGGCCTATTTTTGTATAGCCATTGAGCTAAAACTGATTTTTATTATTTTTTAAAAGTTGTGAAGAAACAAAAATAAAGACTATGGGGCAGAAAGCATATGTGGCCTACAAAGCATAAATATTTATTTGATACAGTATAGAAAAAAAAATTGCCAGCCAGTAGACCAGGCTCATCATTAGCCTTTCTACTCATTGGAAGCCAGGGAGAAAGTGTAAATTCCAGAGCAATCATTCAGTTTTGTACCCTGCTTTAGGACTGGACCCTTATCACAAACTCTTAATCTCCATATGTGTTATTCCATTACAGAGTTTTGATATCTGCACCTCAGTGTCTGTCTGTTTGTATTTATTTATTTATTTATTTATTTATTTATTTAATTTATTTATTTGAATTAAGTTTTTGGATTGAACTCATGTTAAAGGAGCAATAAGTAAGAGAAAAAGTATAGGACTGTATTCAAGGAAATTTGAGTACTTGTTTCATCTTCATTTGTTGTGTGACCTTGTTTGAGTCAATTTAATACTTGTGGTCCTTAGGTTCATTATCTGTAAAATGGAGGAGTTTGACAGAATGGTGTTGAAAGTCCTTTACAGTTCTAACATTTTAGGAGTAACTCAAGTACAATGCAATAGTCTTTAAATTACTTAGAGATAGGACAGTACTATTGTTGTATACTGAGACCTGAGAATTTGAGATAACTATAGGGACAGAATGCTCATAACTCCAATGTGACACAGTTACAATCATAGGTACTCTTTTTTGTTTTATAAAACTGATATCACCCCATTTTAATTTCACCTGTTGATCATAGTTCTATCCTCTCAGGATACACAGAATTAGAATAGACCAGTAAACATTAGAACCCGTCCAACATGTTCTGTCAAATCTTTTACATATGAGGCAGCCTTAATGTCTTGAACTATTCAACAAATGGATTATCTAGAGACTCTGTCACTCTGCTACATGAACACTAATATATCTGTCTTCTTGAAAAATGCCACTGAATTCTATATTTCAGATAACATCATATAGACGTGGGCTATATGACAAGCATTCAAATATACTAGAATGGTGGGTAGATAAACTGTCAAGCTTATTTTCTCTAAGGGAATATTTTTTTAAAACAAAGTTTGTCTGAAATATATTCCCTGTTGGCTTATCCTGGCTCTGTTGAGGGTTGTCATCTTGAGGAAGTTACCACTATTTGACCCACAAGCTGGACCAGGGGAATCCAGGGCTCTTTCCCTCCTCCCCTGATGTAGATATATTTATTCTCCACCTACAATTTTCATGCCAGCAGCTATTTCTAGGATGTAACCCTGAAAGAGCAAGGTGGTTTCAAGCCATCACTGAATATGGATCTGAACCCATTTAAGGTCTCTGTATAAACTTTAAGATTCTGCCCAAAAGGTGTGGAGATCTACTCATCTACTCATGGATACTCTTGTATCCACCCAAGACAAGCTTCATAGGTGAGTTGCCTATTGAATCTACTACTTACCAAACTGGAGTGACTTGCCTCTTTCTTTGATCTCTTCTTGCTCTCTGTACAAGGGAGACAGTTTAAATTTCACCTGGGAATTCCCAAGGTCCCAAGGCTATGAACAAACAGGCACCACCAAGCTATCCAGTCTTCCCAGTAGCACCATTGCTTAGGTTAGTCAACAAGTTTCATCATTTTGTGGCATTTTAAAATCCTGAAGGAAAGTAAGTCGTAGACAAGAAGTCGCTTACTTTTCAGTAAAGATTTCCAATCATATAAATTCCATGATGTCTCTCAACTTTTTATTAGAAATTATAAAATAAAAAAATAAAATACTAAAATAATTATAACAAAATGATGTGACTATTGCTTCAGCATTTCAAATTCTCCAGTTCAGTTACCTAGAAGAAACCTGTTTTTAATTATTGATGTGTAATTTTCTTGTCATTCATGTATTTATAATGCTATGTCTATATGTTCTTGGTTTATTATTTTATGAATTATCTGTTGATAATTCTGTAATAACATCTGTTATTACAAAGGAAGATTAAGCACTAGCACTAACATATAGCAACTCATCCCCAGTTACTATTTTTTTCCTATTCTCCAATACAGTTAACAAAATTTATTAAGGAATACCAATATTTATATCACTGTGCCTCTCTATATGTTATCCTCTAAAATGCCAAATAATATACTATCCTAATGTTTATTTTCTTATTACTTGCATAATTTAACATACCCAATATAAACTATTTCTACCATTATCATTATATGACTGTTTCTTTTTCTAAATGGCTCAAACACTTCTGAAAGTCATTGATGCAATTTTCATTTCCCTTGAGCTGTCTCTCTCTTAAGTTTTCATTGTCCATTCAAATAATGGAATCTCTACTGATTACTTTTAGATTTGTTACATCTCTCTTACATTCTGAATGTTGGATACTCTTCCTTTTTTGTTGTTAATTTACCTCATTTTGGTGTGATTCCTCCTCAGTAGCTTCTTGACAAAGATTCATGGAAGCATAAAACAAAAGCAATACAAAACAAACAAAAACAATAAAAGAGGGATTTCATCTCTAAATTGCATTTTCTGTCTTCACATTTTAATGAAAGTTTGGCTGAATACATAATTTTCAGCTGAAATTAATTTTCCTGCCTAATATTTGAAGTCATGGCTCTATTGTTCTTAGCATACAATTCTAACAGGAAATACTGATGTTCTTTGAGTCCCATATTGATCTTACTATATCAAAGCCTGTAGGAGCTTTTATTCATCCCTGGCATTCTGAAATTCTACAAATATGTGCCTTGGGTTGGATTCATTTTATTCACTTCAGCAAACACTTATTGGGCTCCTTCAATCTAAATTTGAATGTCATTCAGCTCTGGAAAATTTGTATTTAATTTTTTCCCCCAAAGGCCACCATTTTCAATCAAATGTTCATGGTAATTTTTAATCCCCATTATGTTTATTGGAAACTATTTATATTTTTATTCAACTCTGTCTTTCCTGGTTTGAGGATCTGGAGGAATTGTTTGACACGATGGCATTGGCTCTGACCTCACTATATTCTGTACCTTATGTTACATACATTATCTTCTTGTGTTAAGTCCTCTCTGTTTTTCCCTCAATTCGTCTAACTCCTGCTAGTCCAACAAGGCCCAGCTTCAGCTCTATTTCTGCTAAGAAGGCTTCTAACTCTTCTAGTCCTTTTCTCTCTCTTCCTGGATCCTGTAGTGTTTCCCAGACTTGATGATTGTTATATACATGGCTGTGGAAAGTAGGCACTGAAGTTCCCTGTACTGCCCCTTTGAGTTCTTCATATCCTGCTCTTTTTTTATTCTGATTTTTATTTTTATTAACTCAGAACAGATGCCAAAGTAATAGGAGCCCAAAATCAGTACTCATCCAGCCATAGCCTGCTCTAAGTACTTTTATTTGAATGTTACAAATTGTGTGAAGAGCCATGCCATGTTTTCAAATTTAAATTCTTGTTTTCTCATTATTCTAGTCAACTCAGAGACTGTAGGCTTTCAAGGACATAATGCCATATTATTTTATTTTGTTAGTTTTCATTTCCAAATTTATATTACAGACTCATTGTTTTGTAGCCCCATAGTACATTTTATGTATTTTGAGAACATTTTACATCCTTGATGTCCCCTTTTGCTGTCATTTCTTTCTCCTTGTTTGCAAAATGATTTTTAGTTGATTTAAAAAGCTCAGAAACTACTGATGATAATAATGTTAATAAAGATCATGATACTCTAGTATTTTAATTTAGTACGAAATATACTGTTTTACAGAGAACTTTTACTTGAACAGATCCTCAGACATTTCCCTAAAGAGTAAATAATTTCAGTTACTTCAAACACTTCCAGAGAAAGTGTTGTATTTAGTGCAAAGCACTTGAAATTTTCAGTGGAAGACAAAGCAAATGGGTTTTAAATACTTAAACAAATTCAAATCAAATAACTAAGGTCTTACCTCCTTATGGTGACTAGAATCAATTTATGCTGCAGTAAGTAGGGCTGTTAAAACTGTCAGTGTTTACAATGAACTAAAAGCTTTGATATGATTCCTCCAGCACACTATACATGCCATAAAATATGCCTATATTTATGAAATATCTATATTTCAAATATTCACCTCATTTATTTTAGGGAGAGGACAAATGAAATTTTTGTAAATCATTCTGTTCCTTAATTTAAAAACATTTAAATTTAACAGTATTTTAAAATCAGCTTATCAAAATATAATTTACATACAATAAAATTTGGCAATTTTAAGTTCATACTTCAGTGCATTTTGACAAATTATGTGACTACTGTCAGAATAAAGTTAGAGAATATTTCCCTCATTCCAGCATCCTCTTTGGCCCTGTCTTAGCTTCTGGAAACCACACTTTCTGTCACTATGGTTTTATCTTTTCTAGAAGTTCATGTAAATGGAATCTTTTAGTTTGTGTTCTTTTGTGTTTGGTTTTCCTTACTTAACATAAAGTTTTTGAGATTCATCTATGTCACTGCACAGCCCAGTAGTTAATTCTTTTTTATTGCTGAATAGTGTTTCCCTTTATGGATATGTCATAGAGTTTGTCCATTCCCAAGTTGAAGGGCATTTGGGTTCTTTCCAATCCTATTATTAACATTTGCATACAAGTCTCCATGTGAACATTGCTTTTTTGTTTTGTTTCATTTTGTTTTGTTTTTCTCATATAGTTACCTATTAGTGGAATTGATAGCTCATCTTGTAATTGTATAATACCTATATCTATATATCCATATATATATATGGATATATATATATATATATATAGTCCTATTTCACCTTCCCATAACCAATACATGAGAGTTCCATTTACTCTGCATTTTTACCAACACTTGATATTGTTAGTCTTTAAAATTTTATCCATTCTACTAAGAGTATAGTAATATCTCATTATGGTTTTAATGTTATTCCCCTAATGGCTAATGATATAGTTTATCTTTTTCTATATGTATTTTCCATTTGCACATCTTATTTGATGAAATGTCTGTTCAAATATTTTGCCCATTTAACTTTAAAAGATGACAGATCTACATATAAAAGCTAAAGCTATTAAACTTTTAGAAAAGAAGTGAAAATATTTGTGATTTGGATTAGGCCATAATTTCTTATAAAGGACACAGAAGTATGAATCAAAAAATGACAAGACTTTATCAAAATCAAGAACAAAAACAAAAACCCTTTTGCTTTTCCAAAGATATTTTCAGGAAACAAAAGAGCAAGTCACAGATTAGCATAAAATATTTGTAAAACATCTACATGATAAAGTATGTCTGTAATACATAAATAAATTTTAGCACTTATTAATAAGATATAAAAGCTGGTAAAAATACATTAGTAAATTAACTTTAAACATAGCTTAAAAAATTCTTTTCATTAATCAAAAGGTTTAAATTTAGAGTAATAATCTATTTTTAAAATGTACCTAAATTTTTTCTCAATCAGGATTTAAAATATTCAATTTGTATTATTTTTAAGTTCATTTCATTGCCTTGAAGTTTTTAAAAAGTTTAGAATAGTGGGATATGTGATGAAATTCAATTTTTCAAAAACCCATCATAGTGATATTATCAGAAGAATGCATGAAGTAATAAGGGGATTTCAAGAAGAGGGACTTCATGTAGCTCCCTAACTAAGGAGCCAGGAGATATATTTCATCACAAACAAGTAAGTAGGAGATACAAATGTCAACTGCCAATTTTTTTTTTATTTTCAATAAATCCTCATTTCCAATAGCTTTATTTTGAAGGACTAGGGAGGATGCTATTGAAGAGGAAGAGGAATTGTGTGCTGGTTTTAAAAGATAAAAATGAAATATTAGACTTGCATATTTCTATTATACTAAGGACAAATAGTTTTCCTGAAGCACCATGCTGACCCAAGGTGAGACCAACAGTCTAGGAGGAACAAATCTCTCACTAAGGTAACCATCAGATGAAAATCAGACGTGACAGATCCACAGGCCTCTCCAGAAAAACATGTTCCATCAGAAAAGACAACAGAAAATGATGTGAAAAGAATGAGTTTTTTTTAAATAATAAATTTATTTTTTATTGGTGTTCAATTTGCCAACATACAGAAAACCACCCAGTGCTCATCCCGTCAAGTGAAAGATAAATGGATAAAGAAGATGTGGTTTATGTATACAATGGAATATTACTCAGCCATTAGAAATGACAAATACCCACCATTTACTTCGACGTGGATAGAACTGGAGGGTATTATGCTGAGTGAAAAGAATGAGTTTAAATTAGGAAGTCTTGACTTTTAGAAGACTAACTCCAGACCTCAAGCAGCCTACCAAAATGTTCCTTCTAATTAATGCAATATTGTCCCTGAAAGTAGGTCTAACTACTGCTACAAATGTCTCCTTCATGTTACATTTGAACAATTTATTGATGGTTGTCCTATGCAAAGGCTATACCAGTCCTTTTGGTAGGAACATAGTCATCAAGAGGAGGAGAGGCAGGATGATACTTGGTTTTCTATGCCAAGTACAATGTCTGAGGCTTGAAGGGTTGTTACTTTTAGGAAGATATATCTGGGAAGGGCAACATTGGGGCTTGTCAAATGGACTAGAGGAGATTGTAGGCAGACGTGAAGACACCAGAAGCAAAGCGATTGTGAGAGTTCAGAAAGCAGTGTTAACTTGATCAGAGATGACAGAGGAAGTGGTGGAGAGAAAAAGCAGTTGTGAACATTAATATTAGGTTTCTTTAAAGCAGCAAGGTGGATTACCTAGCAGATGGTGATGAATTGTGCAAAACTGGTTCTACATTCAGCCTGTTAGGTGATACTGGTATTTTGTTATTAAGTCATGCAATTTTCATGCTAGAAATTTCCAATGAAATTCCACAAAATAACATGCTAATAGGAGGTGGTAAAAAATGTGTTTTTTTTTTAATTATTAAAGAAGTAATGTGTACACAGTGAGAAGAGCATGGCTAAATCAGTAATATTAGTAATATTACACCATTACTCTACTCTATTGAAAATATTTATTTAAATATGAGCTAAACAATAACGTATAAAGTTTGTTACAAAAAAGAAACTGGGGCAGCCCAGGGGGCTCAGCGGTTTAGCGCTGCCTTCAGCCTGGGGAGTGATCCTGGAGACCTGGGATGGAGTGCCACATCGGGCTCCCTGCATGGAGCCTGCTTCTCCCTCTGCCTGTGTCTCTGCCTCCTTCTCTCTGTGTCTCTCATGAATAAATAAATAAAATCTTAAAAAAAAAGAAACTGATGATGATTAATTAATTTAATGATAGTTGGCACAACCTGAGATGATTGATTTTTGACTGTGTATACTGCTAAAAGAAGTTCAACATTGTCTAGAACCTTGAGTTGATGAGTTGACTTAAATAGATGAATAAATAAATTGTTGTTCCTGGTTCTCTCAGGCAGTTTTAACCTGTATCTTCCTGAGTTGTCTTAAGCATTGCAGTGATGGGCCATTTACTCTCTTGAAAAGCTACTTATGATGTTCTAAGGCTTCTGAAATCATTACTTCTGCTTTATCTGTGGTAAAATTTGCCTTTCTACAACAATGGTCCATCAACCACTTTTCAGATTACCAGAACAATATGAATTCATGGACTGTTCTATGTGTATAAAGACTACTTGTTGTGTTCTCTGCATATCACCTTCTCTAGACAAATCATTTGCTTTCTTTAGAGTTGCTTTATTTTATAAAGGGGTTTTAAATTTATGTATATGGGCCAGGTTTCAAATACCTTCCTTCTTTTTTATTATCCTATACAAGTCATTATATCTAGTTTGCTCTCAAGATGATATGACATGTCCAGAGCACAGAGCAAGAATGTCCCTTGATGGACATTCTTGGAGGACAGTGTAGTGTGGCATTAAGAGCATGGACTCTAACATCAACAGAACTGGCTGCAAAATAAGGATAACCATCTCATAAGATTGTTGTGAGGCTTAAATAAAATATTTTATGTAAAGTGTCTAGCAGCATGATTGACACAAAGGGCTCACATAACTGAGAAGGCTAAAGCTTCCAAAATCTTAGATATATATTTTTCTTACTGTTCTGTTGGCTGAACTACAAGTTCATAACCAGTAAGTGGTCAATGATCCCTCCAGGTTTTTTTTATAAAATAAATTACTCTATAGCTCCTCTATCTCTGGCTTATGAACTCATATTCTTGTTATTTTAAATTGAAAAACTTTCTAGCAGTGAAAAATTTCTTCTTGTTTCTCAAGTATTGATATTCACTCTCCCTCTTGTCTGCATGTCATATGTGTGATTTTGAGTGTTGATATTTGCTATTCTCTGATACATGTCTTTTATATGTTGTTCAGTATGCTTTCTAAGCCTTCATCTATGAAAATGAAAACTTGGTTAAAAAAGAAAGTTCTATAATTTAGCAATGGAGTTCTCATCAAATTGACATTGAATCTTGAAAACTGCCATCCTTTTTGCTTAAAGTTCAATAAGGTTTGTTTTCTGTTTCATTTATCATTTTAGATCTATATCTGAAATTATTCTTCCTAACTCCATAGCTTTTCATGTTACACTTAGCCCTCTTTTAAAAATGCTATCCTGATCTCTCATTTGCTTTGTATCTTAGAAATGGTGAAATTATTCCATTATTTGATCATTCAATGAATCAATCAATCTTTATTCCAAAATTTTGTGATGTCTAAAAACACTACTCTTATAGAGGGAATGACCAGAGTTCCCCAAAGTTACTGGATTGTAGTTGCAAAAATCTCATGAGATAATGTAAGAAAAGTGACAAGCACAGTGGAAAACATACAACTGACACACAGTACTCTTTTTTTTTTTTCCTAATGAAATCTTAGGACATGTTTCTAGGAACGGATCTATATCTTTATAACTCTGTTATCATTGTGACAAGAGGACTTAAGCACTTCACTGCAGAAAGACTTGTACAATGCACTTTGATCATTTCTCTATTTAAGGGTTTTTGTTTTCCTTCTGAAATATTTTTCTTCCTTTAAGGAAAATATTTTTAGCTTTTTAAATTCTGTCATAAATTTTGGGCTCATTGTTTCTGAAAGAAACTGTGGCTCAGAGGACAAAGGACAATTTATTAGTTTTTGACCACAGGTCTTTTCTAAGACTTTTGCTTACAGTGTGACCACCAATGACACATTTTAATGACACAAAATGTATGGTTGAAAATTGTTCTTGCAGATTTACTAAAGCCTGGTAATTTCCTGGTGTGTAATAGCATTTGTAGCTATTTTAATTAAGAGGCTTTAAAAAATTAAATAATTTTGTTTAAGTGCAAAAACAAATGCCTGGAAGATGAGAAACTAATCTCTTCACCACAGTATATCATTATGTGATTATCTGGTTGCTCCACTCTTGGCGTTTTGGTATATTATTAGTGCTGGAGACAGAACAAATGGATTAAACTAGGTGTTTTTAAGCTCTTAAAAGGTAGGTTGAAACCCTCAGGAGACCTTGGAAGGTCTTTTGAGACTTCACCACAGGATCTATAGGTCCTATTTTTGGAAGATACGTTATAATTTTTTTCTCACAGTTTTCAAAGTTCTTATATTAGCTATTTTTTCTTTAAATATTAATTTGAGGCAGATTTCCCAATACATAAAATTAATAAAGTCCAACTGCTCTGCTTGAAGTTCTGACTTTTCATTTTAGATATTCTTGTTACTAAAAATAAGAAACCAAAGGGTTTTAACTTTTTTAATTTCCATATTTTACTTCTTAGAATGTGAAAAGAATTATACCTCTATTACATACCTCATAGTATTGTTATAAACATCAGAAATAATAAATCATATGAAAGTATTTTTCTAAATTATAAAACAGCATTCAGCTAAGATGATATTACTGCAGAAAAAGATAAACTCTCAAGGTAATGCATGACATAACAAAGGGATAAATGGGAGTTTAAACAAGAAATATCCTAAAAAAAATATTGAGAAATGAAAGGTTCTATGTGGTTTATGCAATAACTTTTTTTCCTGCCCATTAAAAATATCTCTATGGATGAGGTAGGGTACCTTATGTTCAGAGTATTTGAGATAACACTGATTATTGTCATAGATCATCTAAGATAACAACAAAGATTGTCCTTGAAATTTTAGGTATGGTTGAACAGAAGACTTTGTTGATAAGAATTTTCTGAGTGTCTTAAAATTCAGAAGATAAGAGTTTTATGAAAAATTGGTGATTTATGCCATATGTAGGAGATTGAAGTGGCAGTATTTGTGCTCTCATCTTGTATCCATGTCATAGATTAAATTATTTGATTTTTCTCCACTCTTTTCTCTTCCCCATATCCAAACTCTGGGTGCTTAGTATTAGAACTTACGCTATTCCTCAGAATGACGGAGTCCCTACTATCTCAAATGTTTTAGTTGAGGATGGAAATACGGATTCATGCTTTCTATTACACAATACATTTAGTCTTCTGGGCCTCAATGTTTTAAATTCTGGCCAATCTTTCAGCTCTTTGGGGGTATTTTATTCTATTGTACATCGTTTTTAAATAATACAGCATTCTTAGAAAATAATCTCAGATAAATAAGTTCCTTAGGATCCCATTTCACTTAGGAATCTGCAAAATTTTTAATATAGTACTTTGAGTAACTATTTCCTTTATATGGCTCACTTTATATGTGGATTTAAGCATTTTTTTAGGGAACAGATAAAGCATATTGTATCACACCTAATAGGACCTAAAATTTCCTTAGTCTTCATATGAGGACTTCAAACATACTCCAGCTGTTCAGCAAATGATTATTTTTGCCCAAGAGTTAAGGAGCAAGAGGTGAAATTGGCAACCACACAGGTTCCCCATGGGTTTAATGAGGAAATCAATATACCCTAGTGTCAGCATCAATGGCTCCTGATACTATGCTTCTCTACCTCCCTGCAAAGTCAAAGGTCTCTACACACCCATAATCATTCTACTATCTGTAGCAACAATAGTAATCATGTCAAAGAAGAGATGATAATAATACAACTCTATTTATAAATACCACCATATAACTGCAATGGCTTATGTACATTCTGGCTTTAAGTTTGTTTTTGGAATCAGCAGAAAATAGTTGTTTTGCTTTCTGGAACAAGCAAAATTATTGATTAAAGTAAGCATAAAAATAATGTCCTGCTTTATGATGGATGGATTAATGAAAGCATTAAGCCATTTAATAATAGATAAGAAAATTACTCCACTATGGCTAAAGGAAATAAAAATATACCACTTTAAATTAAAAAGTTCTATAATTTTTCAATTTCACTGAAAATGTGTGGACAACAAAAGTACAAATTTATAATTCATTATGAACCACCTTTGTATTTTAACATGTATTATGTTTCAGCTTTATTATTACTGTATGGCTCCTCAAAATCTTGTGGTTATCATTTCTTTCCCAGAAAAAGAAGAATAAGTATACATTAGGCTAATACTTTTTAAGGAAGTGCTGTTTTTATCCTAATTTATTAGCATGCTACATTATTAATTTTATGCCACTGACATTGTTTCCTGTGTGATAGCTTTGCCTTAAATTTGAATGTCATCATTTATTATGCCTGGAGATTATATTTGAATTTGAACTAAATTATTAGAATGTGGATCCAAAGAATGTAATTCATAAGAAAGTCACAATAGTTGTGCACAATTCCTTTAAATGGTGAGATGTGATAGAATGTTAAAGAAAACTGGCAACAGTGATAATGGATATTAGAACTCTAAAATGGGGGTAAAGAGATGTATCAGATACCTCATTTGCACAATTTTGTATCTTCCTGGCCTCGTATTTTAGAAAAGTAACTGGAAATAATGTCAAACCAAAGCCTGAGAGCAATGGCTTGGCCTTGATCCTGTACTTCATCTTGACCCTCAAAATTGTCCTGACCATATTACTCTAGTCATAGACTTAGTGGTCAGGCACAGAAGTGGAAATTGATTTTGAGTGGCATATAGGTTGTATTATGAAAGAAGGATCTCTGCATTGCCTTCCAGAATAGGGGAAATGAGAGCTTTTAAGGAATGTATGGGGGTGCCTAGGTGGTTCAGTCAATTAAGTGTCTGCCTTCAGTTCAGGTCATGATCCCAGAGGCCTGGGATCAAGCCCCTGGTTGAGCTCCCTGCTCAGTGGGGAGTCTGCTTCTCCCTCTCCCTCTACCCTTCCCCCTGCTCATGCTCTCTCTTTCTAATAAATAAATAAATAAATAAATAAATAAAATCTTTAAAAAATAAAAGGAATGAATGAACCATTTCTATAGACCTGAGGTATTCAAAGGAATCCAGATCTTTGGGAAAATCTACTCATACGTCCCCTCACTATATATCAGGGATCCAGATTTTTCCAACCAAGGCCCAGAATATGGCATATTTAATCTGTCTTGGTTGTATTTTTCACTGCCATTGAAGTTGAGCCCTAATCTTAATTCTCTTCTTTCTTTAACCCTCTACTACAGGACGTGAGAGCTTCTTTGTGTACAACCAAAAAGGCCCTCTGGATTTCGATTACTTTTACTCTTCCTCAGCTGTTCATTATCTTTTAGTAAGTCATCACTATTGCTTAGTCAGCTAAGTTCATTATTTTATATCTACTATTTCCTCCATACATTTCAAATGCCAGATGTTCTGAGCTCACTAGTGTGATTGCATCCTCCAGTATAAGATATGGATTCACCATAACAACTTACTGCTGGTGACAATTTTTATTATTTGTTTGTTTACCACTGGTGAAATTTTAACAACTAAGTCTCTACTTTGTTGAGGGAACTGTCTGTGCTTTACCTATTACCAGTAACGTTGTCTTGGTTATCTGAGTGGGAATGAATCTACCATAAAATTCCATTTTATTACCTGTTTTATCAACAATAAATGGAAGTTGTAAATTATTAAAGGTAGCAACTATTGTAGGTTGTATTCCCCAGAAGCAGATGCTGAGATGAACTTTAAAGTGCAAGATATTTTTAAGGGAGTAACACCTGTGAAGGGAAAAGAGTGAAAACAGAATTGAGAAAAGTGATGACAAATTAAATTGCAACTCAGGTCCTTAAATATCAGTCCACTTTGCAAGGAACTTTTCAGCAAATATTGTTCATCAGAGTTGTCCCATATTGGGTCAAAATGGCTTGGCATTTATATTGCTTCCTGGCTCAGTCATCTGAGGAGAATTGCCCTGAGAGGGAAATTTCTTCATTTAAAGTGACTCTGCACAGATGAAATGGACTCTGAAGCTGCTGAAAGGATGCTGGGTGCTGCTTGACCAAAGTTTTTGCCACTGCAGTGTCTTTCTTTGCAGGGGACACAGAGGACAGTGTTTGTTTATGTGCCCTTAGCATCTTTGTCTTTTCCACAAAACCATGAATTCCTGAATTGTAGGGACTGTCACTTATTCATCTTTATGTGCAAAGGCTAGGTTTAGGCGTTTGAATAATGTTGAATAGGAGAATTAATAAGAAAATGAACAGATGTGCTAATGGTACCAGTGGTGATGGTGATGATGATAATAAATGTTATGTTGATTCCTCTGTGTATTGAACATGTGTGGGTACTCTAGTACCTATGACTATTCCTGAAACATAATAAATGCTTGATAAATATTTTGAATAAATGCAAGAATGAACACATATACCAAATATTGTGACAAAGACTTTAAAATATTATATTTAATTCTTTCCAAATTATTTTTTCTTATTTTACAGATGAGGTTAATAGAGGTTAAATATGTGAAAATGCACAGCAACAAATTGAAGAGGGAGGGTTTGAATGAAGATCCGTCTGACATGGTATTTTGCTGTTAGCCACTTTGTTGTACTAGGCTGTTATTGGCTATCAGCAGAATGAATGTAGGGGTAGTAGAAACCACGGCACAGTGACCTGACTTCAGGAGTTGTCTGACCCTGATGTGGTCTGACCTGACAAGGACATAGATAAAAACATCATTCTCTCTTGGGGCCTGAGCTGTCAGTCAAGAACTCAGCTAAAGGAACTGAAGAATGAGATGATGATATCTTGGCCACAGGGAACAAAGCAAGAAGGAGTATTACAAGCAGAATATTAGGTTATCCATAAATAAAGCTGATTGGATGCTGTATAAAGAGATTTCCAGGGGGACATAAAATTTGTCCGCCCAGCCAGATTTGACTGTGCCATGAGACTGATCTAGACTAAAGCTGTGGGTGAGAGCTACATGTTGCCTAGATTTAGGAACTGAAAGAATACTCATTCCAAGAGTATCTTACTCTCATGGCATGAAATCTTCATGTCCAGCTCTGTCCTACTATACTAAGAATATCTTACTCTGGTGACATAAAATCTCCATGTCCAGCTCTGTCCTACTATAATACATTAATTATGTGAAGAACCACATGAGCAGAGACCAGGCCTAAACCTGTTGCCTTTCCCTTACAATGTGTGTAGCAGAATTGTGTAAAATGAGTAACATGATTGAGTAAAATAATTTTCAGTTTAAATGTTTAGTCTGTCTCCTATTATAGGCAACATACTATTTAAAAATTTTTACCATTATATTTATTTAGGGTTCTGTTTATGGAAAATGAATTCTCTTCCAGGAGAGAAGCCACTTTTCAGGAACTATAAAGAAGTACCAGTTTTGCATCCATTGCTATTGCATACAGTTTTTGCCAGGTCTTATATGTTAGGAAGGGTGAGCTATTTGTTCCATTGAGAAAGGTTCTTATCCATCATAAAGAAGGACTGTAGTGGCTTCTGTGTGTGGAGAAGTTAGAGATTAAGGAACTTGAATTTAGCAGAGGTCAGTTTCCATACTGCAGTTTATCAGGTTTGTTTTGGAGGAAGAGGCAAATCTTAGTTGTTGAGAAAAAGTAGAAGATATTATATCTAAATCATTAAGTTGAGGCATCAGGATGTGGGGGCAAGAAACTTACTCCTGAGAGGAGTCTGTTGGCAGTCAAAGGCACTTAGAGATTCTGGGAGAAGTTGATAAGGATATAAAGGGTGGATGTCCTGGCAAATAAAGTAAACAATTTTAGGCAGCTTAGAAGAGGAGAGTTTTCTGACCTTATACTATACAGGACACCATGTACTTTGAACAGATGCTGCATGCTTAACAAGTAAGGATATGGAGAGAAAAGTTTTCTTTTTAGCATTCAGATATTGATGGGAAAGAAGTTCATAAACATATCAGAAGTATGGACTCATTTGATTGAAATGACACAAATCTAACACAAACTGGCTTAAACAAAAGATAAATTTATTGGCTGATCAAATTGAAAGGCTCAGAACAAGGCTAGATTCCATCTCATGTGATGCTTGATTAAAATAGTTTCTTTCCATCTTTCTGTTCTGCATTATGTTTTGGCTTCATTGTAAAGCTCACTTCCCTTTTATGGTGACCCCTGCATCTCAAGGTTTACATCCTATTAATTTAAAGCTGGCAAAAGAAATGATCTGTTTCTCAGTTGTTCTAAAAATGGCCTATGAAATAAGTCTCATTGACTCAGGTTTTCTTGGCTTGTGTCACATGCCTACTTCTCAACCTATCATATGTGATGTTCCTGAATCACATCCCAGTCTCTGAGCGAGGCAAGTCTCTCTATTTCAATGAAGTGGTTTAAGAGTGGCAGATAGGTCGTTAAAAAGGAGAATGGGAAGTAAGGGATGATTGCCTGACAGGCCAGAACTATTGTTCAATCTATGCTTTAAGGCTCTTACCTTGCCAGAAACTTTTCCAGAAAGGAAGATTATGAGATTATACTTTTCTTCTCCCAGTCTTTCACCTTAAAACAACATGCAGAACCCTTATACTTGGTATCACACCTAATTCACCCTGCTCTTCTGGCAAAGACACATCCCTTTACAAATACTTCATTAGTTTTGATGTTTTCCTCAGAGGTCTAATGTGTTAAAAGTGTTTCTTTAAAGTTTGCTCACATCTCCCCTGAATGCTTATGGGGCTTATTCCATTTTCCATACCCCACCCCCTCACCCGGGCTCATCACTCTTGAGACAGTGCTGGCTTCATCAATATTTGTTAACACTGTTTGACATTCTATACGTGTGCATTCAAGCAGTGAGGGAGACTTACCGTGGTCATCAGAATCATGTCGATGTGTTGTCTCAAGTACGAGGGAATCTTTATAGTAAACAGAAGGGTAGACAGTGACATTCTGATTGTCCAGTTTATCATGGAGCTAATTACAGGAAAGACATAATGAGTGATGTTGGATTCACTGAGGTGAGAGAGAATGAGTGGGTTTTTTAATATGTCCAGGAGAATCTCTTAATTTTTATCTAAGTGGCAGATGATCCAGTCTTGGAAACTGGCCTATTTGGGAATAGCCATTCTTCTAGTTTGGGTATCAGGTAAAAAGAGGATACTGTGTCCACCTTAGATCTCAGGAGGTGTGCAGATGATGCTCTTGTAAACCCTTGACTGACTGGGACAGGAACTTCTCCATTGACTCATGACATCGGAACTACACAATGCTTTGCCACATATGCTATTAGAGATTAAAGGTGATGCAAGGCTGAGCTGACAGTAAGAGGCTCAGTTCCTGTGGGACTCCTCTAACTTTATGCTGTCTCTTGGCCTATGGGATTCAGATTAAATCCTCAGTATTCATTTTTAAGCTGGAACATAATGTTATGAGGGAGCTGGGGAAGAAAGCACATTTGGCTCAACTCAGAAGAATTAATGCTGTGGGAAGAGTCCTTAGAATGCATGATTTATTGATGATGGGTCAGAAATATAATTTTAAATATAAAGCATACATAGACTCTAGAGCAGAAATCGTTCATGAGGATGGTCAGCCTTGTCCAAGTCTGACCAACTTTCCTTATCTCATAATGTAGCTATAGTAAGAAGGTAGATTCCCAGGAGACTTTAATATCTAGTCTTGGTTTTTTTTTTCTCCCTATCTTTCAGCAGAATTTTCCATAACTATCATATCAAGAAGATTGTACAATATCTCTACACAGACTTCTAAGAAAATAATTATTGTACATTCATGGGCTTTTTAATGATGCGACTATCTTAATTTCTGACATTTTAAAAAATATGTAAATTCAACATAATCAGTTAGGGAAAAGAAAGATAAAACTTCTTCTGTGAAGCCTAGATATGCTCTTCTTGGGAGAATTATACTATTTTTATGACCATTACAAGCCAAAGTTATTGCTAAAGTTACGTTTACACTTTTAGAATTCTTGGGTTGTGAAAAGGCCCATACAGGGAGGCTGCATATAACAGAATGAAATGCAACACAATGCTGGAATATAATAGGCACTAAAAATAGTAAAAAGAATAGATAATATTTTCTGTCATTACAGTATTCATATTCTAGGGATAAGGAGACAAAAGTATACAATATGAATAAATTAAAATATATGGTATGCTAGTGAAAAGTTCTCAGGAGAAAATTAAGGAAAGATGATGGGATAGGGATCAGAAGAAATAGGATAGTCAGAGAATGCTATTTAAGAAAAGAGCTGAAGGAGGTGAAGAAGAGAGTCAGAACTACCTGAAAGAGGAACAAGAGTAATACAAGAGATCTAAGATGCCAGTTGTGTTCAAGGAGGCAGATGTGTCTGTAGAAGAAAGAGCAGAGTACCTGAGGTAAATATTGTTTTCCCATCCCACATCTCTTTGAAAAGATATGAGCTATTTGATGGTCCTCTTAGCACTACAACAGCATGTTGCATGTGTTTTGTTGTTGTTGTTGCTTTACAACATTCCCTAGAGACAAAAAGACTTTCAAATCTGTGCTCAGAGAAATGCCATTTTGAATTTAGTAATCCTGCTTCATTAATCTCTTTAATCTATGTTAAATTTGTCACCTTTCTTTTTCATTCATGACATTTTCATTTTCAAACAGTAATGGACAGATTATCTTATAGAATGGCCTTCAATCTTGGTTTCTCTAACTTTTCTCCATTACTGAATCCAGGCAAAATTCTGAGGGAAGAGTGACTCCTTAAAATAAGTAATATTACAGGAGGAATACTCTGTTTTTCTCACTACTTCCCAGCAAGAGGCACACCCATGTACCCCACCATAAATGATTGTGCTCTAGATTTCTTCTTTGTTAAGGTGCTTTTTCTGCTTTGTCATCAGTAAGTAATACTGGAGATTGTATGGATATTTTTCTCCCAAATTCCTTTCACCCAGCAGTTCTAGCAATAATCTATGATTCTTTTCTGAATGATTTATGATGTTGGTGGTTTTCCAAAGTTGTTTTCCCCCTGTTTTATTGTGTATTCTGCATATATCATCTACTATTATTCTGTAAAGAAGAATTAGTCATTGGTAAACCATAGTTGGTCTTTCTCTGCCCTACTGTTTTTGTCATCATTGACTCCATCTGGGTTCTCACAGGTTTACATAACTATGTAAGTTATATCTCAGACATTTTGTGGCAGTTGGAAGTATTACCAAGCTTTTCCATAAGATGCAGTTGAAAGCATTGGACTGGCAGACTAGAGTCATGGATGCTAATCTAGACTCTGCTGCTAATTAACTCTGTGACCTTCAGTTTCAGCATCTGTGAAAAGAAGACACTAGACTTAGTTAACTTTTACTGTTGTTCTGGGATTCTACACAACTATCTATTTTACATGAAATGTGTTAGTGGATTACTAAGCATTTTATTTATTATTAATTATTTCCAGGTCTTAAAGACTAATAGTGAAACTTGTATTTCCCTAAAATAATTTCTTGAGAGGAGAGGCCGCCTGATAGGTGTGATATGTGATACTCTCATCATTGCCAGCATTTACTGGGGGCTTACTGTGTGCCATATGCTGTGCCAAACACATTACATATATTTTCTCATTTAATATTTTTAACTTTCATTATTCCAGGTTGGGAGGTGCTATTATTATCTCAATTTTAAAGATGAGAAAACACAACTTTAAGAAAGGTTGCTCATGATCAGTTAGGAAATGCTAGATTCAAGTCTCCAAGTTTGTCTATTTCAAAGCCCATGATTTATATCTTTGTGCCAAATTTGATTCCATGTGGGCACAAGAGGAATGACAAATTACTGGTTACTTCCAGGTGCCTCTTATAAAGCCATTAACCTTAGAGGAGAAATGGATTTTCATTCTTAGATCCCTTTCCTCAATATATACCGTCAGGACTCATTATAACCCTCTTCCTGTGAAAATACTCAGTACTATTAATGGTAAGCTTCCCACTTCTATAATTTCATCTTTAAAATATTTCCCTTAAATGTTTAAATATTGAATTTTAAAGAAGCAATTGAATCTCTCCTCTGTTTCTATGCTTATTTTTGTTAAATTTAATCCGTGAATTTTCAAGCAGTGAAAGTTTCAATGACTCATAAAAGTATTAAAATGTCTAACCACAGTAATCCATAAATAGAAGGCACAAGCATGGGATAATCCTCTGTTGTATTTAACTTTAAAACTAACAATGGAACAAGTCAAATCTTTGCCAATAAAAAGTAGTCTGTCTTGTTACTTAATTGTATTTCTTCACTGAAAAGTGAAGCTGGCCATGTATCCCCAAAACCAATCAGAGGAAAGGAAAAAGAATTGCCCCCTCACTTTGGACAAGGATATTGTCAATTTCCTAGACATCATGAACTTGTTGTCACTCTCTTTCTTTTCTGGTAGTTTTTGCTAACATAAAGATTTCAGACGAGTGCCTGTTGGAAATAATTTGCATGTGCTCTATAGTTTGCATGTGTTTACAGACTACTTTCAAACATTTCTCTATGACTTTTGAGTCATTCATTTGAGATAAATAAATAAAATATTTTAATTTCTTTTATTTTAAAAAGGAAATTCAACTCTAAAAGATATATTTATGTTGGCAATGATTCTACCTAACTCATAATCATGAAGGAAATGGCAAAAAGAAAAAATTTATTGTGAGAATTGAACAGTCTTATACATCTACTAAGTACTGGCTGTATGCCATCTCTGGCATTATAATCTTTAGGATAGTAACATAGACAATGGCTATATGAGACCTAGCCTGCGGAAAGTTAATAGTATGCATATGTAATTGCATATGCATGTATATGTAATCGTGTGCATTATATATGTATGCATATGTAATCACATATCTACTCTAGATAAGCCCTCATAGGCATTTACATTAATTACTTCTCCAAATGAACAGAACTAGACAATAAATACAAAATATTTATGAAAAAACCCAAAATATTTATGATCCTTATGTGTCCACTTTCTGTAAACAATATGCACTGCTAAGTGGGAATTGAGGCAGTGCATGGATTCACAGTCTGACTGAGAAACAAGTTGAACTTATAAAATGTTAGTAATATGAAATAGTTTATTATTAAGGACAGAGTTGTATGATACAGGTTGTTGTATGGGGTTGAGCGCAGACCAAGGTCTTTTAGGAGAAGCCTACAGGATGTAAGCAGGTTTATAGGCAAAATAGCAGCATAAGAAAGGATACTAATGTGGGAAAAGCAGCCAACTACACAATAACTTTTCCAGAGTTACACATCATATATTGTTAGTAGGATGGAATTGGAATTAAATAATAGGAAAATGCACAGCACATTTTTTGGAGATGAAATGAACTTTTCTTATACAGCATCACACATTTTAATGACCATTCAGGGCTGAAGCTCCTGGAGATTAGCTTGATAAAACTAATCAAGTTATATCAAGGAACAAGTTATAAATAGGCAGAGACTCAATGATTCTTTTGAATGGTCCCCACTTTCAGAGACATCTTTTATATTTCCTTCTAAATTTTAAAGTAGTTTGACTTAGATTTGGTTTTGTCACGGTAACAAAATAAAATTGGCTGACATAATACAAAAGAGTGAAAGGAACAAGAAGTGATTGAAAGGCAATGACTCTCCAGCAGAAGGGCTGGGGAAATTATTGATGAGGGTTATCCCTAATTTTCTTACATTTATAGAGAAGAAACTCACTTCACTTTAATTACCCAATCAATAAATATTTTTAGTTATCCCCATTGATGAGACCCTACAAAAGCCTCACCTGGCTGAGCAAATTTTGAGGTTTTTCAGGTGAAACATAAAGCAGAAGACGGCTAATTATTTATTATTTAGCATCCAAGACCAGTTTTGTTTCACTTAATTTTATCTAAAAATATTAAAATTTGGTAGATACTGGGAAGCAATGCATTTTCACCAACCAAACATAATTTACTTAACTTACACTTTGTTGCAATGTTTATGTTATTAGTCGTTTCACAACCTAACTTCTGCCTTCAGAATAGAGGCGGCCTCTCTTGCCTGCATCCTCTCATTTTTTCTGTCTCCTCCTCAGTGAGCCAATTTTACTTTTTCCCATCTCTTGTCACTTCTCTCTCATTTCTCTCAAAGAGGGAGAGAGAAAGAATATAATCAATATGAACTGGGTAAATGATGAATAAACTACAAATTGTTTTCTTAAGGGAATATCATGATTTTTTGTTGTTATGTATCCTCCAAATGACATATTTCTTATTCTTCATTCCATACATATGCGGAAAGAAAGTGGTGATTTGCTTGGCTTCACATCTTAAAACCATGCTTTCCTGAGAAGCTCTGTTTTCTGATAGTCATGTCTTACTCTGATAAAGGCTGATGTAATGAGAGGAAGGGAGGTAAATTTAAGTTTATATTGCGGATGATCCTTTATCATTCCCAACAGATATTGTGCTCTGAGTAGTCAGTAATGAAATAAGAGCCTCATGACTCATAAAAACATAAATACACTACTAAGTAACACTTTATTGTAATTATGCTAGGATTAACCCCAGAATGCCCATGTAGTGTCTAATCCCAGAGTTTTTACAAAAATTACTCAGGTGAGAAGGAGTTTAGAAGAACAATGCTAATGTCCTTTCAAGGAATCACACTTCCCTCAAGTATCCTCAGAAACATAGATAAGGTTTGAAGGGAGCTACTAACACTATTAAACCATGTGCAGACTGGATCAACAGAGAGGCTTCCAACTGGATGATTTGAACCAAGAGTCCAAAGGGGAGAACATTTGAGGAAGATGACTCCCTGTGAAAGGCTATTAATGAATAAATGAGTGGTCAGTAGAATCTAAACGGCAAAAACTTAAGAAAGGGATGTTTAGACACATATTAAAAAAAATGCCAGCTGGCATTCTATGTCTTATTCCTTTCCTCTCCTCTCTTGCACCAATGAATACTTCTGCCATAGAGGAAAGACTTAGAAGATGCTCAAAGAATGGCAGTAATTTTTTTGTTATTTTCCTGTCCAATTTTATTCCATTCATTTTTTCCAGTTCAACTCTACTAGCTGTGATTCAAAATAATGGCATCAAATGAAAGTAATGTCAAATAGGTTATCTCCGCTGGGCTTCAATCCAATCATTATAAGTATTTTGAGGGATTCTGAATTCCGGACTTGGCTTACAAAGAGTACTAGGATGTAAAAGTAGTGATGCCTACAGAGTGGACATGGGAGAGAAGAGGGACATTTTCTGTGCCTTCCATTTCCCAACCCTCATATATAAGAACATACGTAGGCACAAATGATTTTTAAATATTTATTTATTTATTTATTTATTTATTTATTTATGAGAGAGAGAGAGCACACGATTGGGGTGACAGACAGAAGGAGAGCGAATCTCAAGCAGATTCTGAGCTGAATGCACAGACCATCACTGGGCTTGATTTCATGACCCTAAGATTATGTGATCTGAGTCAAAAGAGCTGGACACTTAAGCAATTGAGCCACCCAGGCACCCCCAAATATGATTTTAAACTTATTATAGAAATCATATGTTATCAGGACTGATACTAGGGATCTGAAACTGATACCATGCTGGCATTAAATCACATGGATTACAGTTGATTCTTGATATTCTTTAAGGAATCTATTCAGAGTCTTTGCAAATCCTCAACTTTTGTAACAGTGCTAAGCATTTACTAATCTTTTACTATGTGTCAGACACAGTTCTAGTTCTTTACATGTTGTTGTCTTATTTTTTAATCTTTAAAACAGCATTATGAACTAGGTTCTTTTATAAACTAGGAAGTAGCTTTAGAGAAGTAATTGTTCTTGATTATAAAGCATAGTTAAACTACTTTGCTCTGAGGGCATAGCACTAATTGAGACAAAGATGCAAGATAGTCAGGTAGGGACAGTCACCAGTTCATAAATTGCTCTTCCATACCAGCCTCAGTACTAACCCATTCAAATAATGGTGAGGTATTTTGCATGCACTCTCATTTGATCTCCACAATGACTCTATTAAATAACTGTGGATATTTCTAAACAATGACTGGCAGGGTCTATAGCACATAGCTAAAATTGAATTTATACACACCAAGGAACAATTGTAGCCCCAATTATATTTCATGACTACATTTAGAAGAATACCTTCTTGAGAACAGGAAAACAGATAAGAAGACATTGGGGGTCCATATTCATTCCCTGTAATGGAATCATTCAATAACATTTTGCTGATGTGTCAGTATAGAGGAGATCCAGAAGAAGTGGGATGCTACATTTATATGTCTTTATTATAAGATAATATCAAACACAATTTCACTGCAGGTGAATATTTTATAAATCTCACTTTTTTTGGCAATTCCTTATGTATTTTATGTCTCTTTTGCCAGTTTCTTATGATTTATTTTAGGGGCTAAAACCTACTTTGAAAATTGAAACATTAGCGAGAGAAGGAGGGAGATCTTATTCCATCAGCTATGTTTCCACTCCCTTACATAAATTGCCTCTTGAGATCTAGTTCAAGTTGATTTATTTTCAGTAGAACTTTAAAGCACCATTTCTGTTTTTGATCAGTGTGGTCAAATCATACTATGCTCATCCTCAGTCATTTGCTAGGAAACACACATACAGATGGTGTATAATTCATATAAGAAGGCAACAAACTACAAACATAATCCTTAAAATTCAGACATTATCATTAGTAACAGAGAAACAGCTAGCTGCTTCCATTGTTTCTCACATATATCCTCTTTGGAAAAGCAAAAACTGCTCTCCTTAATTCCTGTAATTATTCTGTTGTTTCATGTGAGAGACTGTGAACATTTTTGGAAGAAGGCCCTATTGATAGAAATCTAGTTATTTTATTACCATGTTCTTAGAAAATGTCTTATAACTAATAAGTTGCAAAAAGAATGTAAGGCCTATGTGCCAAATAGAAAGCACCAAAAATATCTAGGTATAACTGTAACTCTTAATGAAATAGAAGACAAGGATAACAAGTGCCACACTATCATGAATGGAGCAAAAACTCTGTATTTCCACAGACTCAAATTCTAACCTTGTGACCACTTCCAACAAGCTAGGTGACTATGGGTAGGTTATATAATATAGTTGAAACTATTTACTCATCTGTGAAATTGAGACCATGACACTCAGGGTTGTGGTGATCATTAAATGATTGATTGTGCATACATTATCTAGGATATAAAGAATACTAACAAAAGAGAAATGAAGTATATAATGAATTGTACAAACAAGTAATGCAAATAAAGCACACCATAACAAATGAAACAGTATATGCCAAGATTTTGTGGAATCATTTAAGAGATTCAAGTTTTGGAGAAGGAAAGAAACTAAGAATGGTTGGAGTTACAGATTATGAACAAGTGTCTCATGATCTGTGAGGTTACAGGGCTTCACATAAATTGTTTAAATTTATTTTTAAATCCACATCCCTTACCTGCAAAACTGAGTTGTGCGATGTCAACTGCAAATCAGTAATACAGATAATAGGAGTTCTAACTTCTGAGGAAAGAGAGCTAGAACCTTTAAATAATATGTCAATTCAAGAAAATAAAAGGAAATAAATTTATAAAGCGGGATGATGTTGAACAGCAGATGGTCCACATTCTTAGTAAACGAAGAAAGATTAGTATGTGATTTTTACTCCAGCTACTTATGTGTATGTAAAATGCCCCCTCCCATTTATTTACATTCTATATCTTTTCCATTCTTGAAATCCTTTGAAGTGACATTCTATGCAAAGCTATGGATAAGTAAGTTCTTCTTACCTGTACCTGACTCGCCAATATTATTTGTGTTTTCTACAAATGTACTAAAAATTTTCTTTTGTCCGAATACACAATGCCTATGCATGAAAAAGCTTCCCTAAGTGATAGAAACTCTCTGTGTTTGAGAACCACTCTGGGAAGAAATCTTCAGTCCAGGCTCACCTGTAATGCATGATTTCCATTGATGTGTGTCAGATCCACAGAGCTTTTCTTCCTCTGTAATATTTTCTCAGAAAATACCTATTCATTTTCAATTTTATTTTATGTTTCACACAGTCAGGTGAATTCAGTTCCAAACAAAGACAGCATCTGGATAATACCACTCTGATAGTTCCTCTTTTGTGTAAACTATATATAATATATATATATATATATATATATATCATATTGCAATTATTACAAACAATATTGTAGCAAATGAATAGGGATTTCGGAGACAGTCCTGAGTTCAAACTGGATCTCTAACACTGCTATATCTGTGAACTTTAAATATTTATTTAATCTATCCAAATCTCAGTTACCTTATTTTAAAACTAGGATAATAATATTGACTTCATGGTAGATGTTAAACAAAATAATACACATAAACTGCCTTGTCCCTTACATACAAGTGAGCCATAAATATTAACTTTGCCTTCTTTCTTAGTAACCTGAATAGTCCATGAGGACATCAGCCTTTTGTAGTTTAAGCTAAATATCTTTCAAAACCTCTGGCTGAATATAAGCAAATATAATAAGTGAAAGAGTGAATAGCAGGGAGTATACTCATGGGAGAAGTAATTATTTATTAACATTTTTCAAATATACAGAAAGGTTGGGTTAAAAGCAGGTGAGAGATTTGAGAGAACATGAGAGAGAGAGAGAGAGAGTGTGTGTGAGATATGAGTGCTGTTCTGAGATGTCAAATTAAAACCTGCCTTTCCAATTTTACCATGGTACAATTCTGTCATAATTTGAATTGAGAGTCTAAGATACCTTCGGTTGTTTGGTACAAGGAAGATGGTTGTATTCCTTTCAGGACCAAGACTGGCATCTGGTTACAACCTAGAAACCTGATGTGCCAATGAGAGTATACTTTTTTCAGAGGTCCGTGCGTCTCAGACAATTGGAATGTTCTGTCCTGATGTGCTCTAATCACCCAACATATAATCTCCGTAGAGCTGATCTTTATCCCAGGTGCCTTGATGCTACAGTTAAGTGCTGCCTGTGGTCATGGAAATTATATGCCACAGAAACTAATTACAGGTTATAAAAATAAAAAGGGAATAGGAAAGTAGCCTTAAAGGAAGTACTGTGCAGGCAGAGTCAGGGGTGGACCTTAGCTAATTGGCTTCCTGACACAGTTCTTCTCTAGGGTCTCCAGGCGGCCTTTTATTTTAATTAGTGTTTGGGAAGATTAGAGTCTTCTCAAAGCCCTCAGGTACAGTGTGGAATGGCTCAAGAGAATACACTCTGTAACAGGCTCTGAGGTTTCTAAACTCAAGCCTGCTGTCATCCAAGAAGGGGCAGGTGTAGCTTACTGTTAATTATTTTCCTTACTCAATTTCTTTTATAACTAAGGACAAGGGGTTTTATTTGCATTTTATGGGTAATATGAGGCTGAAGTGTAGAACTATTTTCTCTGTGAAGCAATTGGTGGATAAAAACTTAAGCGCCCTATGCCTTCACCTGATTCTCTTATCTATGACAGCTCACAGCTGGGTCATTAATAAATGTTACTGTTTTAATTACTTATGAAATGTATATTGTGTTCAATTTGTGATTGTTCTGTTTAATTTGTTTGATATCTTTAATTAGACAACTGATCAAACTCAAAGCAGAGTTCTTACCTTCCAGTTGCTCTAATAATAATATAATTCAGAAATGTGTCTAACAATATATTCCAGGTCAAATGAATTGTAGAAAGTAGGTGTATAGAGGAAATAACAGCCTGTTATTCTAAGGGATGTGTTCTCAAAGGGCATGACATTTAAGTAGGATCTTTTAAATAAGTGCAACTTAGGTGGGTAGAAAAAAATAGAATAAGAACTTGTAAGCCTGGAAAATATGTCTACTGATGCAGAATCTTGAATAATGAACTGGGAAGAATCAGTCTGGCTTCTTCAGAGGCTTTATCCTACCTTGAAGAGGGAGATAAGAGAGACCAGAAGGGTTAGAACAGATGAAGGAGACTTTGGTTTTGGACTAAGGGTGTTGGATTTTTACCCTATGGATAAAAGAGAGTAATAGGAGGGACAATGTTGTAAGATAATTCTGGTTTATGTGTTCTAATCATGAATTACAATGAAGGAACCAAAGTTGGGGTTTCAGATTATATGAAGCCTTTAATGATTCAAAGATAACAAAATGAAGGTCTCAGTAAGGAGAAGGGTTGGCAGCATAGACAATGGAGAGGGAATCTAGACATTTCATAA
Source organism: Vulpes vulpes (assembly GCF_048418805.1). Classification (NCBI taxonomy): domain Eukaryota; kingdom Metazoa; phylum Chordata; class Mammalia; order Carnivora; family Canidae; genus Vulpes; species Vulpes vulpes. The sequence goes on from NC_132794.1 coordinate 97,378,164, forward strand.
AGGATGGTCTCTCTGTGATGACACTCTTTTCAAGAGGTCCTGCCTTTTCTTCTTTTCTTTCTCCATGGAGACTTATACATGTTGCATACATGGTGAACATTCAACAAGTATTTGTAGTACAGAGAGAGATTGGCTTAGAGAAGAGAATATTGGATTCATGCAGAAGGACTTGGTTTAATTTTTTGGAATTACCACTTATTGGCCACGTAACTAAGAGAAAATGTAATAATCTTCTGTACCTTATTTTCTGCTATTGAGATGGATTCTTGAGTTGGAACTTCTGGCTTTACAACTCCGCAGGTCCTTCCCAGGTGATTGCATTTATACAGGGGTTTCTTTCTTTCTTTCTTTCTTTCTTTCTTTCTTTCTTTCTTTCTTTCTTCTTTCTTTCTTTCTTCTTTCTTTCTTTCTTTCTTTCTTTCTTCTTTCTTTCTTTCTTTCTTTCTTCTTTCTTTCTTCTTTCTTTCTTTCTTTCTTTCTTCTTTCTTTCTTTCTTCTTCTTTCTTTCTTTCTTTCTTCTTTCTTTCTTTCTTTCTTTCTTCTTTCTTTCTTTCTTCTTTCTTTCTTTCTTTCTTTCTTTCTTTCTTTCTTTCTTCTTTCTTTCTTTCTTCTTTCTTTCTTTCTTTCTTCTTTCTTTCTTCTTCTTTCTTTCTTTCTTTCTTTCTTCTTTCTTTCTTCTTTCTTCTTTCTTTCTTTCTTTCTTTCTTCTTTCTTTTTTTTTCTTTCTTTCTTTCTTCTTTCTTTCTTTCTTCTTTCTTTCTTTCTTTCTTCTTTCTTTCTTTCTTTCTTTCTTTCTTTCTTCTTTCTTCTTTCTTTCTTTCTTTCTTCTTTCTTTCTTTCTTCTTTCTTTCTTTTTTTTTTCTTTCTTTCTTTCTTCTTTCTTTCTTTCTTTCTTCTTTCTTTCTTCTTTCTTCTTTCTTTCTTTCTTCTTTCTTTCTTTCTTCTTTCTTTCTTTCTTCTTTCTTTCTTTCTTTCTTCTTTCTTTCTTCTTTCTTTCTTTCTTTCTTTCTTCTTTCTTTCTTTCTTTCTTTCTTCTTTCTTTCTTTCTTTCTTTCTTCTTTCTTTCTTTCTTTCTTTCTTTCTTCTTTCTTTCTTTCTTTCTTTTTTTTCTTTCTTCTTTCTTTCTTTCTTTCTTTCTTTCTTCTTTCTTTCTTTCTTTCTTTCTTTCTTCTTTCTTTCTTCTTTCTTTCTTTCTTTCTTTCTTTCTTCTTTCTTTCTTTCTTCTTTCTTTCTTTCTTTCTTCTTTCTTTCTTTCTTCTTTCTTTCTTTCTTTCTTCTTTCTTTCTTTCTTTTTTTTCTTTCTTTCTTCTTTCTTTCTTTCTTTCTTTCTTTCTTTCTAGATTTTTTATTTATTTGAGAAAGTATGCAAGCAGAAAGAGGGAATCTCAAGCAGATTCTGTGTTGAAAAAAAAAAAAGATTCTGGATTCTGTGTTGAGCATGGAGTCTGACCTAGGGCTTCTTCTCACAACTCTGAGATCATGACCTAAGGTGAAACCAAGAGTTTGTCTGCTTAACTGACTGAGCCACTTATGTACCCCTATACTGTGGTTTCTGTTACCACCTAAACACAGATGGTTCCAAACTGCTTTTTTTTTAAATTTATTTTATTGGAGTTCAATTTGCCAACATATAGCATAACACCCAGTGCTCATCCACCAAGTGCCCCCCTCAGTGCCCATCACCCAGTCACCCCAACCCTCCGCTCCCTTCCCCTTCCACTACCCCTTGTTCATTTCCCAGAGTTATGTGTCTCTAATGTTTTGTCACCCTCACTGATATTTTCACTCATTTTCTCTACTTTCCCTTTATTCTCTTTCACTAATTTTCATATTCCCCAAATGAATGAGACCATATAATCAAACTGTTTCTTCAGTCCACATTCCAGGCCTTTACATCAGCCTGTTTATGGGTAATCTCTAGTCAGATGATTGCAGATACTCCAAATCAACAGATCAGAAAATAAAAAGAAATACTACCCAAACCTTTCCACTTAATCATCATGAAGAACCACTCTCCTCTTGCACTTTTATCTAACAAATAATAATTCTCTACCTCAGACTTTTCCTTTATCATAGGAATCTGTATCTCAACTACCTGGAGAGAAGAGAAACTTATGTCTATAGCCTAAAGACGGTTTTAAAGGCCAATGAATAACTCTTCCAAAACGTTTTGTGTTATTAAAAATAATAATACCTTATATTTATATGACTTTGCATGGTCTATATATGCATTTTCAAAAATCCCATGGCTTAAGATGGGATAATCTTAAGATAAAATAATGTATTTTAATGTTAAAATTTATTCTGTAGTGAGGGGTTATCAGAAAAAAAAAAAAAACATTATTGGATCAGGAAAAAAATTAGGATTAAAAATAGCCTGGGTCTATTTCCCCTGGATTTTCAGTAGTTTGTAGTTGCTTACTAAGTACTAATTTTTAAAAATGAGTACATGCTTCTCTAATATTTATTGTGTCCACAAATAATTCAAGGATTAAAGAGTGCATATGCGCAGATATATACAGCTTACACATAAGAAGGTCAAATGGCTGCCTCCCAAACACAAACTTCAGGATGCCATATAGCATAGACTGAGGATATGGAGTCTTGCCCCATGATTTAGGCAGTCTACATTCATTCTCTTTTATCTTTTAGCTATATCTTTCATGCCTTGTGCTTCCAAATCTCAAAACATCACAAGAACACCTCACTGTAGAGTCAGCAATAATGGAACAAGAAATCTAATCAGGCACAAGATATTACTGGAGAGAAAGAAATGTGCTCCTCTTTGGCTGGAAATAGATAATGCACTCAGGTCTACCCTCCTAGGTCCAGAGTGGAAGAGAACCCTATAAAAATCTTCAAGAGTTATTATTACTATGAGTGTTCCCTGCTAAGGATGGCATGAAGAGTTAGACCAATAGATTGCGACCTATCATTTTATTAATGTATTTTAGTAACTTTATTGTTATATAATTCACAAACCATAAATTTCACCCCTTTAAGGGTAGAGTTCAATGTTTTTTTGGAACTACCACCACAATCTAATTTTGAAACAAATCTAATTTTATCTCTCCATCAGAACCCCAGGTACTTTACAGTCACTTCTATCTGTTCCCCTCCTTCTAGTCCTAGCAAACATTAATCTAATTTCTGTCTATATAGATTTACCGTTATGGACATCTCATATAAATAGAATCCTTTTTGTGACTATTTCTTTCTAATAGGGTAAAAATTTCAAGGTTCATCCATGTTTTAGCTTATATTGGGTACTACATTGATTTTACTGCAGAATGATATTCCATTGTATGATTATATGAGTATATAACATTTTATTTCTCTATCTATGAGATGATGAAGATTTCGGCCTTTCTCACTGTTGGCAATTATGAACAGTACTTCTATAAACATTTGAGTACAAGTTTTTGTATGGACGTATGTTTTCAATGTTCTTGGGTATACAAGAGTGGAATTCCTGGATCATTTTGGTAACTCTATATTCAAACTTTTGAAAAACTTCTAGACTTATCCAAAGCAGCTATACCATTGTACATTCTTATCAATGGTATATGAGGGTTCTAACTTCTTCACATCCTTATCAAAGCTTGTTATTATCTGCCTTTCAGTTGTAGCCATACTAGTGGGTGTAAAATAGAAGATTGTAGTTTTGATTTTCATTTCCCTAACAACTGATGAGGCTGAGCACCTTCTCATGATGTTATTAACTGCTTGCATATCTTCTTTGTGAAAATTTTATGCTTTGGGGATAGATGAAGAGCTTAGGTTTTTGACAGGAAAATTTTCCAGATTGATATTCCCTTATAAAGGAAAAGTCAGGCATTTATATAACCAATCAGTTTTGCAGAGTTTTTAGAGATGTTTGAAAGGGACCTCAGCTGCAGTCCTATAGCCAGTGATTTACTAAATTAAGCATAGCATTCAACTACCCAATTTTATAAATATGTATTTTAGTATTCAGTATTAATAGGTCACAAAACCCCACTTAGTTGCACTTGTGTCCATTCTGACTATATGATTTAGGGTTACCTTACCTACAGGACACTCTTCACACTTCTCATATAGGCATGTGGGATGAGATGGGTGGGGAAAGCATGCTGAGATGTTCCAATAACTCATCTAAAGCCTGATAGTGAGAGAGTCTTTAGTGGCAGCCCAGTGAGGCTTTCATTTTAAGATAATCCAGGAACTGGAGACAAGAGAGTTATATGAATTAGTGAATATGGCTAGTGTCACTGTAGTAGGATCTTTATATTCGATACCAGGAAATCTGGCTTCTACTGCCTAGTCTGAAGGAAATGTTTATACATAACATTTATTAAAAACTTGTACCCAAATCACTGTACCACACTACCCCTGCCCGATGCATTAGCTATCTCATCTCAATACTATTAAAATACACAATTATTATTACACCAGTTCCATATATTATACAGTGTTGTGATGTGCTCAAATAAAAAGAATAGATATGAAATGCTTGGAAAATTATGTGATGCTTTGCAAGTAGTATAGTAAACTTTATACCTATAGAAGCTAGCCAGGTCACATGGAGTGTGATCCCTTCTACATGGCACAAGCACCATTGAACTCCATGGAAAGTGGGAATGTGGCCTTAGAACTTGCAAAAGTCCCTATTTTAAAATAAACTGAAAATCTATCACGTTAATGTAAAATTTAAATTTTAAATATTATCTCAGGATATTCAGGTTAAAAAATTGTCTGGGCTCTGGCTTGAGATATCTGTACCAAGTAAATGGAAAATTGTATTGTTGAAAGATCCCTTGAACAGTAGGGAGGAGACTAATGCTATTGTATGAATTCTGGAAGTCAGTTTGTGGAGGGTGAGAAAATTAAGGCCATTCCACTTTAAGTTCAGTGTTAAGCACAAGTACAGCCATCCCAGGCCCCTGTGAATAAGAGCTGAAATTTACATTATTTTAGTTACTGGAAAACAACAACAACAACAACAAAAACAGCTTACAGCTTAACGCCCTAGAAAGCCCCGTATTAGAATGAGAACAGAGCTCAACCCCTGTGGCAGAAAGTCCCATATTAGAATGAGAACAGAGCTCAAGCCCTTGAAAGCCCCATATCAGAATGTAAACAGAACTTGAGAAATTCCTCCACCCCTTCTGGAGGTCCCCTAGACAAGCCCATAAAACTAAGCTGGAACCCACTTCGGGGTCCAAGTCCCTGCTCCTCTGTGTCTGGTATACTTGGGCCCAAGCTCAAATTTGCAAAAAAAACCCTCATGCGCTTGCATGGGTGTCGGCTCCTTGGTGGTTTCTCAGATTCACAATCTTGGGCACAGCATGTTAACTTTCTGGGACTTCAAGTGCCTAGTTTGTAACATTATGATAACAGGAATTTGGGCCAATTCTGTTTAACTCACCTGGTCACAACTTTAAAATCTTAGATTCTCATGTTGGCAATGGACTTTGTCTTTAAGAATCTTGTATTGCTAAGAAATGGAAAATAGATGAAAAAAATACAGAACTCATTTTACAGAAGCCTGAACAAATACAAATACTACTCCCCCAAATTAATTTTGGTGTTCACTAAAAAAAAAAAAATGGTCTTCACTTGTCAACGGAAGGATTTATTAGAAGTAGGGAAATAGAAAATTAAAGGTAGATTACTTGTCAGAGAACAAAAAGGACATAGACAACTGAGACTTTAGATATGGAGTGTATTTAACAACAGCATTTGGATCAGGGGGGTAAACAAAAGGTTGGGTCTCAAAAACTCATACTTTGAGAAACAGTATAAAATAACCTCAAAGGAGAGAAGTCAAGGGAGGACATAATAGGTATTTTCCAATACCCAAAGGGCTGTCAAGTGGGAAGAGAGGTTAAATTTGTTCTTTATGATCCCAAGGGTGGAATTAGCCTCACTGAGTGGAATGTATTTGGTCCTGCCTTGTGTGTATATTAGAATGCATTTTCAAAATTGGTTAGTTATGTAGAAGACTTCTCCAAGAGGTGACAGATGTATACACATCTACTGATACCAGTAGAGATATGCAATTGATGATTAAAGTAACACTTGATGGAATGTTCCAAAATGGGTTTTAGCATTAGAGAGAAGAGGGAGGAAATAGATAAACTAAAGTTTGAAGATCCTTAGCTCTTTTCTAGTCTATTTAGATGTCCCCATTTCAAGTCTGAGAGTCCATGGGAATAATGTAGTAAGCAGGTTCTTCTTCAAATCTATTCTGACCCAGACATTCTCTTTAACAATATTCTACTTAGCATACACTCTGATCTAGTCACTGTGATAATTTCTGTTTATGTTCATTATATTATACCTTATTTTTATCACAACTCTCTGGGGTGGAATTTTCAGATAAGAAAAGTAAGGCTTTGAGAAATTATATATATATAGCTCATGTGTGATGGACCCAAAATTTTATTTCTGATAATTTTGATTTCAAAACATTTCCATCACTGCACATAGTGAATACAGGCTTATTGTATGCCTAGAACACATGGGGCATTTTTGGAGACCTGAAATGTAACTCCAGGAAAGGAATAATACCTGTGGTACATTTGTGAGCAGAGGAACAATTGAGATTGCCAGTTCCCGAACTACCCCTGTGATTTCAGCTGGTTTCTGAAAGTATATGAGTAAAATTAATTCAAGGGGCAAGGGACAAGGGTACAAGGGCAAGGAGGCAAAAGAAACTTTGAGAAAAAAATTATTTTTAAGATGTAATGATATTTATCCAATGAATGCCAAGAATTGTCTGTGCATGTATAATGCAGCCTTGCTCTTAATGTAATGCAGAGCTTTCTCAAAATGAGATGGATGAGCAGAAATGTGATGAACATGTAATGCAAGCCAATAATACAAATACAATCAAGATGACCCGTCCCAGTGGAAGGAGCTGTGCCCTTGGTGATACAAATTTCAATTTTCTATGTCTCCACATCAAAGTAATGCATAGCAGCCCTTTGTGATGCTCAGGCAGTTCTGTTTACTTCTTTATTTCTTCCCTCAGGACAGGAAAAGGGAAATAAGAAAATCATGTTTTCTTTTTCTTTTTTTTCCTCCATTTCAAGCTGAATTTTTCTAAATTAAAGTGTGATATGGTTAAATAAAGGTCAGTCCAGCCCTGACGCTTTCTTCATTAACAGTAAATCTACATCTAGCTGTGTGTTCCTACCTCTTTTACTAAATCAAGATGCTTGAAGGAAGATGTTTTCAGTATGGGCTAGGGAAACATAGAATATATATCTGGAATTATCAATAGCAGAGGCAAGAGGCAATTATTATTTAAGTCAATATATTTACTTTATGTGCATAACAGCACTGTAAATACAATAGCTAGATTTAATACCATACTATTCATTCTAGAGATAATTACTTTTCTGCAGAAAAACAGTGAGCCAATTGCATTGTGCAGCAGTGCTTAGTCAGAGGCTGTAGTTCCTCCTGATACAGAAGTGTTAAAAGTCATATAGCCTCTACAACATCCTTTTTTCCTTTTTAACTAAGTCTCTGTGTTGATACCATTTTTATAGCCCAAAATGTACTGGCTCTCTAGAGACATTGAATAGATTTCTGTCAATAAATATGATCTGAAGTGAAAGGAAAAAAAGGCAAGAGTCAAAAAATTAGGGGACAATTAAATTGGAGCAAAAAAAAATATATAACTGTGAACCATGCTTCAGAAGTAGTATTTGGGTTAGGTCTATGTTCAGAATGTCTTAGGAACCGATTAAATATTTAATCATTAGTAGAATCTGGTGGCTAATTGGATGAGGAAGAGATTCATTTTGAAACCCACATTAATATAATATTTAGGATAGAAGATATAAGTAAAAGTAGGTGACTCCATAAATTCATTTATGTAGTACTGCAACCAGCACTATTAAACATTAATTTGCAGTAAGTATATCTGTGACCTTATAAAAATTAAAAGATTGTTTTAGAGCACCATTTAACCACTTTTTTACAATTAAACTTTTAATTTTGAGATGATTATGGACTTATAGCAGTTGTAAGAAATAATACAAAGATCATGCATACTCAGTTTTGAAAGGGAGTATGTTGTAAAACTAGAGTAATGTATCAAAAGCAAAATATTGACACTGATGCAGTTTAGATACTTAACAGCTCCATTACCATAAAAATCCCTTATGTTGCCCTTTTATAGCTATGCTTAACTTCCTTTGAATATCATTACATATTTTTGTGTGCACATAGCTTTTATTTTCCAGGAAAAAATGTCAACAAATGCAGTTATTGGGTTACAGGGAAACTGCATGTTTAGCTTTATAAAATGTTGCCGAATTATTTTCCAGAGTGACTGGACCATTTTACATTTCTGTCAGCAATCTACGAATGACTCAGTTTCTCCATATCCAATTCAGCATTTGGTATTGTCACTTTGTTTTTGTTTTTGTTATTGTTTTTAGTTTTAGCTATTCAGATAAGTATGTAATGAGATATCATTGTGGTTTCAACTTGCATTTCCCTTTTGGTTAACTGTGGTGAACATCTCGTGCATATGCGTCATCTGCAATTATATTCTCATTGGTGAAATGTCTGTTTGTGACTTTTGCTTGTTTTTTACTGTTAAAATATTATTTTTATTTTATTTTATTATGGTAATAACACTTAGCATATCTAATCGCCTAACATTTATTTTTACATCCTCGTGTTTATTTTTAAAGCAGAATATTTTTTTTTTAAGATTTTGTTTATTTATTCATGACAGACACAGAGAGAGGTAGAGACATAGGCAGAGGGAGAAGCAGGCTCCATGCAGGGAGTCCGATGCAGGACTTGATCCCAGTATTCCAGGATCATGCCCCTTAAAGCAAAATATTCTTAATGAATGAGTTGTTGTTTGAGCTTCATAGGACATAATCTGACCATGATTACTACACAAATATTTCCAAGCCCAATGATCAATTTTTAATAAACCCACATTTATTTATTTTCATTCATCTTGTGGGGAATGAAAAGATCTCATTTTAAATGATTGTGAATCAGCAAAAGGTTCACTTCTAGTTATCCAGGCAGGAAGTATGGGCAAAACAGTTAGGTCCAGAAGTGCTGGTGGTAGCAAGGAGAAAATCACAGTGTTAGAGAAATTAAATGTGTCCTAAGGGTGGAATAACTTTTCACACCTTTTAAAGACATTCCATTAAATTTTGCACTATTTATTGAGTTCCTACCATGTTCAAGGTACTGGATTAAGTAGAAGTAGTGGTAAGAGGAAAGACTTAGAAAGAGATAAACCATACCTTGTATTCTCATAATTACAATCCAGAAGGAAGAATAAGGGGCACCTGGGTAGCTCAGTGGTTGAGCATCTGCTTTTAGTTCAGGGAGTGATCCTGGGGTCATTGGGCTCCTTACAGGGGGCCTGCTTCTCCCTCTGCCTTTGTCTCTAACTCTCTCTGTGTGTCTCTCATGAATAAATAATTAAAATATTTCAAAAATTAAATAATAGAAGGAATAATAAAAGCAGTTTAGATATACCTATATACAAGGCAAAATATAGTCATTAATCCAAAAATAGAAATATTCATGTAATGGTTTATTGGCCAAAATGTTTCTTAAGTACTTTTAAAGAAAAAGAGTTGAGGCATTTACCTGACATCTACTTTGAAAAATCTGCCCAGTGGCCAAGAATCTTGGGAAGAAACTTAGAATATTTTAGAGACTCTCCAGCTCTGACACTGAAGTCTTCTACATCATTTTATTCTATTCTTGGTCTTCTAGATTTAAGTCTCCAGCAAGAATTTAGAAATACACTCTGTAGGTGGTATTCCTGCCAACATAGTCCCTGACACCAAAAGTGCCTTTAGGGGATCCAGGCTGTAAATCCCAGAATTCAAAAATAAATATTGAATGCCATCAATAATCTGTGCTCCTTTACTTTGTTCTTGACCTGACATGAGTCTGTATTTTTTTTTAACCCATATTCTACTTCCTTGGTCTGTCCTGAGCCAAAGCCCAGAGTCTTTGCTTTTCTTTCCCCCCCCCAGCTTTATTGAGATATTATTGACTTACACCATGTATAAGTTTAAGGTATGGAATATGACAAGTTGATACACGTATATATTGGAAAGTGATTGACACAATGAGGTTAGTTAACACCTTCAACCCCTCACATAATGATCACTTGTGTGTGTGTTGTGATAACATTTAAAGTCTATTCTCTTAACACCTGTCAAATATGTAACAAAATATTGTTACAATATTATTAGTTATAGTCGCAATGCTGTGTCTATAATCTCCAGGATTTACTCATTTTATGGCTAGAAGTTTGTACCCTTCGACCAACATTTCACCATTGCCCCCACTTCTCAACCCCTGACAACCACTATTCTACTCTCTGTTTCTATGAATTCAGCTTTTTAGATTCCACATATAAAGAGGATATACAGTAATCATCTTTCTCTGATTTATATTAGTTAGCATTATGCCCAAAAGATACATCCATATTACTGCAAAATAGCCTCACGTGGCCGGCAGCCAGCCTTGCCTAGCACACCACGACACAGTCACATAGTACAATGAGCTCATTTAAGCCGGTGACTATAATTTTTTTTATTTTTTTAAGATTTTATTTATTTATTCATAGACACAGAAAGAGAGGGGCAGAGACACAGACATAGGGAGAAGCAGGCTCCACACAGGGAGCCTGATGTGGGACTCGATCCTGGGTCTCCAGGATCACACCCCAGGCTGCAGGGGATTTCTTTCTTTTTTATAGCTTCATAATACGGTATTACATATATGAAATACACCAATTTCACCATATATACACATATATATTCATATTTCCTTTGTATATTCATCCACTGATGTACACTTAGATTTTTTCCACGTCTTGACTATTATAAATCATGCTAAAATGAACATGGAGATATCGATATCTTTTAGAGATAGTAATTTAATTTTCCTAGGATATCTATCCAGAAGTGGAATTGCTAAATCATATGTTAGCTCCATTTTTAACTTTTTAGGGACAGTGGCTGTACAAGATTACATTTCCATCAACAGTGCATCAGATCTCCTGTTTATCCACATATTTTCTAATACTTACTGTCATTTCATAATAGCCATCCTAACAGGTGTGAAATGATATCTCATTGTGGTTTTGATTTGTATTTCCCTAATGTTGAGTGATATTGAGCACCTTTTTCTGTTCGTTTCATGAACCTTTCATGATGTTGGCCATTTGGATGTCTTCTTTGGAAAATATCTATGTAAGTCCTTTGTCCACTTTTAAAATTGGATTGTTTGTTGTTTTATTCTTGAGTTATATGTGTCCCTGTGTGACTATCTGGTAGACTTTAACATTGGGTAGAGTAATTTCTCCCATTTTAAGATTGTTTTAAATATCCTATGGTCACTGCCTTTCCATATAATTTTGGAGAAAGCTTGTCTATATCCACTAAAACATTCTGGGATTTTGGTAGGAATCTCACTAAGTCTAGAGATCACTTTTAAGAACTGATACATTTACTATGTTGAGTCTTCCAATTCATTAACCTAGTATGTCTCTTCATTTACTTACTTCTTTGTCAATATGAGAAAGCTTTCCTAGGAGATTTTGTTGTCTGGGCCATTTACCAGTTCTGGCTTGAAGGCTTCTGGTGCTCTGTCTTATTTAAGAAGCAATAAGGAAACCCAAACCCCAAGAACTTAACACCATGTTGTTCCTCAAATCTTGAGTTTCCTAGGCAGTATGCCTTCTGTTTCCTATCTTTCAGAGACTTGCTAGGGTTGTTGTGTGATTTCTAGAGCTTTTAAATGTAATGAGATCTGAAAGAGAGGAGAGTATCTTGGCATATCCATTAAATCCTTTTTTGTCTTCACCTCTAATTTTTAAAAAAATTTTAAAAGATTTAATTTACTTATTCATGACAGACATACAGAGAGAGGCAGAGACATAGACGGACTTGATCCCTGGACCCAGGATCATGCCCTGAGCCAAAGGCAGATGCTCAACCTCTGAGCCACCCAGGGGTCCCATTTTTCACCTTTAATACAACTTAATTTGAAACTAGAAGTAAGCCCTGAGATTGTCACTTAATTTCTGTCAATACTATAGCATATAAGACACATATACACCTACACGCACAAACATGCATACATGTACACCCACACATGTTTAATGGTCACGTTTAGCACAAACTTGTCTCTCCTATGCTGTTATTTAGGTAGGCACTTCATCACATTAATCAAAAGTAATGACTTAATTATTCATTAGTCTGTTGCAATTATTTGGAATTTTAGTATCCGATTTCTTGTTGGAAAAAAGCTCAACACTGCGGTGAGAGACAGGCATTACCAAATCATTTCAGAATCTTATCTTTGATGTTCCAACCCCTAGATCAAGTCTCCGTACAGGGGCACCTGGCTGGCTCAGTGGTTGAGTGTCTGCCTTCGGCTCAGGTCATGATCCTGGGATCCTGAGATTGAGTCTGCTTTCAGCTCCCCAAAGGGAGCCTGCTTCTCCCTCTCCCTGTGTCTCTGCCTCTCTCTGTGTGTCTCTCATGAATGAATAAATAAAATCTTAAAAAGAATTCTTCATGCAATCATAGTTTTCAGTCAGTGTAAAGGCTTGTGTATTTATAAATGAAAGATAATAACTTAATTATTGACACATTAAGTGTTCCTTTGGTTTCTCTCTCTCTCTCTCTCTCTCTCTCTCTCTCTCTCTGAGCAATAAGCCTTTTAGTCATATTTGTCCATAAATTGGGAGGGAACATGTAATTGCAAGTACAGAAAATCATCTAAGAAATTATCACCAATGGCTGCAGGGACAGAGAATGAATAAATCTAAGTGTTTTATATGCTATAGTTATAAACAAGGTTCAGTAAAAAGAAAAGCATGTTTCAGAAAATTACTAGTTTTCTATAAAGATAGTTGAGGAAGAACTATTGTGTATATGTGTTTTCTCTTCTTATCTCTGCGTGGTAGTATTTTTATTTAAATATAAAATTAAACTTTCATTCAGATTTTCTATAAATCCAATTGATTCTCAATCTTTATAAAATTGCCTCAGGGGTATATACATAAGACAGTATAATATAATAAGTTATTACATAAAAAGTCATCAAGCCTAAACCTAAATGTAAAACAGTGAGGTAATAAGTTACTGACATTACTTTATAATGGTTTTTCTTTTCTAAAAACATTTCTTATTTATAATAAAATGGTATATTATTGCCCACATACAATAAGCTATCTTATTTGTGCACACATGAAGGATAGAGTAGAAACATTTTGATTTCTTAGGTTTCTCATTTATACTATTACATCTTAGTGTAAAGGGCCATCAAAAAAATGCTGCTGCTGGTAATATACTATTATATAAAAAGTAGTAAAATTATCCATTTACAGAAGTAAAAAAGATCAAATGCATTTTTTCAAGACTTGAGGATTATGTATCACCTATGCCCTTAGGAATTAAGACTAAGTTGGAAAGAGGATAGTTCATGAAAGGGTTTAAGAAGGGTGAACAAGATGAGAAATGATATAGAGCTAAGATTTTAGAGCCAAACTACTCTAAAAATCATCATGCACACAGGCTGGGTCTATCAAGTTCATGTCCTCAAATAATTATGCCCATTTCTGCCAGGTGGTTCTGAGCCATCAGAGCCTGAATGCAAAGTTGTCTGCATACAAAAGCAAGTTTTCTAAAAATGAGCCTGGAAAGGTTGATGCATCCTCTTGGACAGGTTGGAAGTTAACCGTACTTTACAAGTTCAGTCCCTTGGTACAATCTCTGATTCCTGAACAAGTTTATCCAAAGAAACAGAAACAGTAGGATACATATAGATATATGCATGTACATCTCCTTCTAGCTATCTAATCACATAGTAGGATATATATTTACACACATACAGAGAGGGAGAAAGAATTTGAAGAAAATGGCTTATGTGATTTTGGAGGCTGGCAAGTCTAAAGTCTGTAAGGCAGACTGGCAGTTTGAGGAAAAGAGCTGGTATTGCAGTGTCGATGTAGAATTACTTCTGGGAAATTATTTTTTTACAGGCCTTTCAGTTTGGATCAGGCCCAGTGACAGTATGAAAGTAATCTCCAGTACTTAAAATTAATGATTGTAGATGTTACTTGCACCTACAAAACATCTTCACAGCAATACCTAGGTCAGTGTTTGATGAAATACCTGGGAACTATAGCTTAGCCATTAAAATTAATGATTGTAGATGTTACTTGCACCTACAAAACATCTTCACAGCAATACCTAGGTCAGTGTTTGATGAAATACCTGGGAACTATAGCTTAGCCACGTTGAAACATAAAATTAACCATCTATAAGTTTCAATGTCATCTTCTTAACTTCTGTAGTAGTGATCATTTCCAAGAGAATGTTGAAAAACTTATGAGGGCTGGTTTAGGGTCACTTTGAAAAGGTAATCAAGGTAATAGCTCTAACAAAAGTAAGGTCATTAGTATTTCCTTTCTGAATTATTTTTTAATGTTTTATTTCTTTTTAGAAAGAGTGTGTGCAAGTAGGAGCAAGAGGCAGAGGGAGAAGAAGACAGAGAATCTTAAGCAGGCACCACACCCAGCATGGAGCCTGATGAAGGGCTTGATCTCATGATCCTGAGATCATGACCTGAGCTGAAGAGTTGGACAACTCAAATGACTGAGCCACCCAGGTACCCCAATTTCCATTCTGATTTTGATAAGAGCAGCCTCATATTTGTCCAAATGTTGACTTCTTGAGGATAAGAAGTACCAGAGAAAATTCATAGTTAGCGCTTTTCTACCAAGTCTGATGAAAACGTGGTTCAGAGTCTAATTTTCCTGGAATAAAAATCAGCTGTCTCTCGTGTGACCCAAGGCTAGCTACATACAGCTTTTTGGATCCAGGGTTCTGGTAGGATGTCTGACTTACGGATTGTCCATTTTATTAAAGCAGTGCTGGTAGATTATTCATTTGAACCATTGATCTGGAAGTTTAAAGTAGTTAACACTACCAATCCTAGTAACGTCAATATTAGGAGCCTCTACATCTGGAGACTTCTATACTCATTCCTGAAAAACTGTGTTCTTTTGCAAACTTCATTTGGGAAGCTCATATTTATTCAATATGTATAGTGGATTAGATGCTGGGTCTAGTGAGTCATACCTGGAGGATCCATAGTTTTTATTTTCAAGGTGTTTACAATCTTCATAGGGGAGTTGAATTTAAGAAAATAGTAATTACCTTATATATATATAAAGAGCATTGAAAATGGCATGCCAATTTAGTCATGAAATTACAGTCTAGGATGAAAAATGGGGTAGGAGGGGAAGGGCCAGTACAAATGATATCCTTCATATGTACTATCTGAATCTTGAAATATAAGTAGGGATCTGTTAAATGGACATGTCAGGAATATTAGTAACAATAGCAAATATTTGTGGAATGTCTAAAACATATACTGATTATGCTTTATAAATATTATCTCATCAACTCTAAGAGGTAGGTGATCTTATTATTCCTCTTTTACAAGTAACTAAATATAAGCTAAGGAAAGCTAAGTGGTAGACCCAACATACAAACCTAGACTATATGGGTCTGGAGCATCTGTTCTTGTCTTTGAGCACTGCCTTGCTTATAAAAATGTAGAGGACAGTCTGTAATATAAAAAGGCAGCCTGTACAAATGTAGGAAGCAAATCTGAGTAATGACAAGTGAACTGGAATAGCAAGAAGGGGGAAAAAAAAAGGAATAGCAAGAAGGGACCAGATCATGATGTACCTCAACCAAATACTAGATTATATCTAGAATGCATTGGAGGGCACTCAAGAATTTCAAGCAATAGAGTGGATATTGCCAGACATGCCTTTTAGGGATGCCTGGGTGGCTCAGCGGTTGAGCGACTGCCTTTGGCTCAGGGTGTGATCCTGGAGTTCCCAGATTGAGTTCCACATCGGGCTGCCTTCATGGAACCTGCTTCTCCCTCTGCCTAAGTCTCCGCCTTTCTCCTTCTGTGTCTCTCATGAATAAATAAATAAAATCTTAAAAAAAAAAAAGTCATGCCTTTTAGAGAGCTTGTTGTGGTAGTCATGCACTGACATGGGTTGTAGGCTAGCTAGACAAGTGATGGAGAGGCATAACAGACTGACACAGAATGCAGAGAGAAATAAAGAGGCATGAAAAGATAGGATCAGTGAAATACAGAAGCCAGACAAGAATAAGGATTGTGTGGAAGGTAGATTTCATAGGACTTCGTGACAGATCGCAAGCAGAGATAACTCTAGAATAATTCCATGATTCCTGGAATGCGCAACTGGATAAAGGATTGTAATTATCTTTGAGGTGGGAAATACAAGAAGAGGCAAGCAGGTTTGTCAAGGAAGTTTGACTTTAACTTTTTTGATTCAGATAAGTTGGATGAGCCCCTATGCCTATGCTGTCTAATAAAGCAATATGTACAGCCAATACATATTACATACAGCCAATACCAATAACTACAGACAAATGTAGTTATTTAAATTTAAATCAATTAGAATTAAGCAATATATTGCTAGAGGGTGGTCATTGTATTGGACAGTATAGATGAGGAAATATTTATATCATCACAGAAAAAGTTGTATTGGAGAATATTGCTCTAGGTTATGCAAGTAAAGTTATTCATCAGAAATTTGAATATGTTTTTCTTTGATTTAGAGAGCCATGTAATGTGTTGCCTCAGGAAGTAATACATTTCTGATCTTTAGAGATAAATCTTTGGTGAGGATGTTGGAGGGAAGATGCAATTTTCAGATGAATAGTTAGATAGAATACACAAGTGTCACTGAGTGTGTTCCAAGGACTGCATATTGTGTTAGGTTAATACATTGTTACTAAATTTGAAAATAATGATGATATATCACAGAATTACACGAGAAGACCAGGGGCCACTTTTTAATGTTAACTTCAACGTCACTTTTTAATGGTACACTGCTTTAAAAATTTCAAAGCAAAAACCATCAAAAACATTGAAAAAAGATCTCAGTGTTTTAAATACATGTGTCATTATATGAATATGTAGTTTGTGTGTATTAGCATATATTTAAACATCTTAGCACATTTTCTTGGCTCACTGTTGGTCTGGTACGGGTAGAAAAAATTCATTTCTAGTTTTACAAACTTCTAGATTATGAGATAGTTGTTTTCTTTAATCATATGGAATATTTTTTGAGGTATAATTTGTATACCACAAAATACTCCCATTTTAAGTGTACAATTCAATGATTTTTAGAAAACTTACAGGTATGCAACTTTCATCACAATATAATTTTAGAATGTTTCTATCCCCCACAAAGATTCTTAGTGCCTATTTGCATTCACTCTCCATTGCCGTCCCCACCCTCAGATAACCACTATTTATATTTTGTTTCTATAAATAATGTTTCTCTAGACATATTACATAAATGTAATCATGCAATAAGTAGTCTTTTACATCTAGCTTTATTCAGCTAAAAATATTTTTTGAGATTCATCTTGTCATAGCTAGTATAAGTTCTTTCATCCTTGTAACTGCTGAATAGTGTTCTCTCTGATAAACATATTATTCATATTATTCATTTATATTCATATTGATATTATTCATTTATAAGTTGATGGTCATTTGGGTTGTTTCCATTTTTAGGCTACATGAAATAATGCTGTTATGAACATTCATGTAGAACATAATACTTATGAACATAATTTTTCCTTTCTCTGGGAATGATATCTTAGTAGGGAAATTGAGGGTGAATATGACAAGTTTATATTTAACTGTTTAAGGAACTACCAAAGTGGCTGCACCATCTTAACATTACCACCAGAGGGCTCTAATTTCCCCCACATTCTCTCCAGCACTTGTCTATTTTAACCATTCTTGCCGATAGGAAGTCGTATCTCATTGTGATTTTAATTTGAATTTTCCTGATGACTTAGGATGTTTAGAATCTTTTCATATGCTTGTTGGCTATTCACAGGTCTCTTTGATGAGATGTCTTTTTATATCTTTGCCTATTTCCTTTTTCTGATACTCTTCCCTGAAGTGAAAACAGTGTAATTGGGCAGCTGCAAGGCTAAAGGCAAAGTGCTCTCCTCTCATTATTTGCTTGTGCCAGAGAGAGAGATCCCCTTTGCTCTTCATTTTTCCTAGGTTCTTTTCTCTTCTTTCACACTACTATGTGGGAATCTCTTTAATGTCAGTTGTCAACTTGCTCAGAATAAATACATACATGATACATGTAGGAGACTAACCATGGAAGCAACTAGAACATTATTGTAGTGCCCTATGTCTTTGTTCCAGACCTTCAACTTAAAAAAAAAAAAAGACATCTTAGTAAAAGATATTAAAGTCATCACCAGATGCTTGTCTGTTCCAAGAGTGTGAGGAAGCCAGACCATAGAGTGAAGTCCTGAGCAGCTTCCAGGACCTGAGTTTCACTTACTTGGACACTTCTATTTGAGGTTAAAAATAAAGCAGGGGTTGTATTAACTTGGTTAACCCTTCTGAAATCAAAGACTTTCAAATCCACATCAGTCTACCAGCCTGTGCACTTGGGGTCTGCCCATGTATCAGGCATTGATGGGAGCAATTACACAGCTCCTGTCATCAAGGAGTCTCCATAAGGACCTGTCAGGAGTGATGTAGAACATTTGAAATGGGATAAATCTTAAATCAACCTATCCTCAAATTCTGCAATAATCTTAGTCTCTAAGCAGCACATGGCCCCAGAAGCTGAGCATTATTTTCTTCCTGAGGTCAGCAGTCAGTTGTCCTGCCTAAGGACCTGAAGTGGGCCCTCTCCTGTGTTCGAATTCTCATCTTTATTCCAGGCTTCCAGTGTCCATGCTCTCTCTTGACATAAAGCAACTACTCATTCCCAGCATCTGACTTCACAGTCTGCAGGCTGATTGACAGGGTTCACAAAGGTGAACCAGAGTCCCTAAACTCACAGAACTTAGAGTCTAGTACCAGAGACAGACATGGTACAATATTCATAATACTGAACATATTTGTAGCTATTATGAGTATATTAACAGAAAGATTTAAAGTAGTATCAAAGTATTTCACATAGTGTAGGGAGTCAGGGAAGACTGACAACCAGCCTAGATGTGGATGTAGCTTGGTGATTGCCAAAAGCCCACAGTGATGAGAGGGAAGACTCTTGCAATGAAATGTCATTCTCTTCTAGAAACTGCTGGGGCCTATGATCTGAGGCCTATCTGCAACCCACTCCCAGCTTGCAGTTTGACTCTCTCTTCCTGATGTGGCTTGGGTAGGGGGAGGAGATTATTAAATATATTTATACCAAAGAATTTATTGTCCCACATTTTTTTTTGCTAGTAGTATATTATAATATATAGTATAAAGTATTTCCTGCCTTACTCTGCCTGCAATGATGGATGTGGCCCACACCGTCTCAGGCACATTTCTTGAACTCTCATGCTATCAACACTATATTCTTCATAATGGGCTGGTGGAAAATGTGACCTATTTATGTGTAAATCTAGTATTTATGGCAGCACTGTTCTATAATAATAATAATACAAAAAATTTAAAATGGCTTTCTCTGTTTTGAAATTTGCTCCATAAATAAATCTAGAATGCCAATTATTTATTAAATAATTAACAAGTTATAGTTTCCTGAAAGATGGATGTACTTTGTCATCCTTTTCTGCTAGTCTTTTTTTTTTTGTCTATTTTTTCCCCTACCAGAAGCAAATAATGTAAATTCAATACATTTAGCAATGAGTTTTACATAGTTGTTTCTTAATCCCCCACTAATATCTCTGATGCATTTTCTTGGTTTGAACATCTTCTCTTTCTTAGTTGGGAAGAGTCCTTTTGCTGATGTGATTATAATAGTGTTTTTTGTTTTTGCTCTCAATCCATGATAAATAGTAGGTGCTAATTGATTCCCATTTTTTTCTTTCTATTTTCCTACATATAATCTACAACATGGATATAATATTTAAAATATTTAGCATGATGTAAGTAATGATGACAACTGAAAAATATAACATTTCAGGAAAGAAACATGATGGCCACAAAAAGAAACAAAGATTCACCATCTAAAACAAAAAATCTCATAAATATTAATGAATACAATTTACCTGAGAGAAAACCACAGACCTCACTCCTACAATATAAAAATTTGATCTTGCACAAACAATTCAGCAAGGTTTCAAGAACCATGATTATTCACAGAACCAAAGGATTCTTTAAGTTTCCAAGGGATTCACTGCAGGGTTCTTTTAAACATTGAGTTATCCAAGTGCATTCTAAATATAATTCAGTTGTTTTAAATCTAAATCACTCCCAACTTTGCAGGAATGCATTTATTGCTCTCATATAAAGTGAGACCCCAGTGACATTAAAATCTGTAGCCCAGTCGGGTAGCTTCTACAAGAGATGTCCCATAAAAACAAATGCTATTTTTAATCATGAACTATATGGTGTGAAGTTAATGTGTAGCCCCAGAAAGATTTCCTTTTATAACCTCCCTGGGAGTCAGCTTTTTAGAGCTATGGTTCTTCCTCTAATGGCTCCAGACAGAGGAGAATTCATGAAGAATTCAACTATCATCAAGAGTGACAATGGTGCAGTCCTGCAGCCCTTACCCCTCCAGGAGCACACTCTTTGAAGCTCCTTGAATTTGATTCGTTTTTATTTGCTTGTCAGCATGTTCATCTGCTTGTCTTAGGCTGTCATTTCCTAAAAATGATGAAAATCATTGCTCATCAGGATTATTTCATTAAAATAGGGCATTTATACCTGAGGAAAGACATCTTCATGCTGCTAGTCCAGAAAAATTTGAAGCAATACCTCAAAGTGAACAAGGCACTATTGCCATGCAGTTGGCCACAACTTTCAAAGGGTAAAGCTACAAATCTATGCAACTGACAGTTTATGTTTAAGCACATTTACTTATTTAAGTTTATGCCTCTGATGTTATGGAAGTACAATCACTAATGTGAAAACATATCAATTTTAATCTGTTTTTAAAAATGTTAAAAACATTACAGAACAGTATAAGTGTATTTTTAATAGGAAATATGTATACAGCTGGGTGATATCATATGGACTCAAATCCAACCAAAATGTCTACAGAAGTTACTTTTAGGTGGAGGGACTATGATTCTTTTTTTTTTTATATGTTCATTTTCATGTTGACTTTTATGTGAAGAATTTTCTTTCAACATATTGATACTAAATATTTGATAAAACAATATGAAGAAAAAAGTGTTTTATCTCTTTATGACAACACTTCTTTTACCTAGTTTCATTTTTTAAATTAGTGATTATATTATTAAGAATTCATATGTGAAAATTCTATTTTCCATTTCCAAGTACTTTATCATTTCGCCAACTGAGAAGCAATTAGCCAAGTTAACTAGCTTTTGGAATTGAAATATTATTGGATGGGGAACTTCTAACCTTTTCTAAGACCAACCTTCTCTGCCAGGAATATGTATTCACCTAGAGGCTGGCAAAATTGAGAGAAAAAAGTATATTCTTTTGGAAGGAGCTACAGTAGAACATTTTTCCTCATGTTCATTGGTAAATAGCAAAGCCTTGATTTTATTGCAGAAATTGTTCTTTCTGTCTGTTCCCCATCAAATATGGCCTGGTCACATGGAGCCAATGTGACTTCCTAAATAATTGTCTCCCCAGAGAAAAGGCAGGCGACTTTTCTGCCCTAGGAGAAAACGGTCTGACTTCAAGGCACTGAGGTCAACTTGGAACCATTCCCTCTGTTCTGTTTGGGTGTCTAAAGGTAGAGACATTGTCGTGAGCCATTAACTGAATCAAAACACAGGGAGGATTTAAGGTTCTCAATATAGGAGAACTACAACAGTGCCTGACCCTACAACAACTTTCCAAGTGTAAATACCACCGCTAGTTCATATTTGCCTTCCAAATCTTACTCATATGTCTTTCATGAATAATCCTAACACAGAGCCTACAGGGAGAGAATTCTAGGAAACATACTTCCCTTTTAGCTAAATCAATACAGTGCAAAGCACTAAGGAGGCCATGTTAAGATGTGTGGATATTATGAAAGAGATGTATGATAGATGCATTTTCAATTTTGTCTGGTTTTTTCCCATGAAAATGTTGATAACTGAGATGGGAGGTAAATCATGATAATAGTAACTAATTTGTCAAATGCATTAACAACTACTATGCAAAACATTAGAAAACAAGCCTTCTCCTATTTATTTCATTTTGGACTAGAGGAAAATTTCATTGTCATGGCCTATTTTTAAATATTAAGAGTTTTACTATTAAAGAGTAGTAGAATATTTAAAAGGAAATTTAATCTTATACAGAAACTCTCCCACTTATTACTGGATGAATTTACATATTCCTGTCTCAATTCTGTCATTTCACTTGGTGAACTTCCACTTTGTGGCTTACAAGAAATCTATTATACTTGGAAATGTGATTCAAGACTTCACAATGAAGTCAGCCTGGAACTCTCTATGCACAACTTATCTGGAAAGCCAATAGAGAAACACTGTCATGAGGACTCTACCGTGGTATTATCAGCTCTCTGAGACCAACCTGATGGGCTCAAGTACAGGAATTTGTGAATATCTGAAATTCTTTCTTTCTTTCTTTCTTTCTTTCTTTCTTTCTTTCTTTCTTTTCTTTCTTTCTTCCTTTTTCTTTCTTCCTTCCTTCCTACCTTCCTTCCTTCTTTCATACCACCCTTTTTCTTCATCATTCTCTATTTAGTGTTCATTTTCCTTTTTTTTCCCTTATCTCATCTGCTTTCCTGTTTCTTTTCATTATCCTTACCACTGTTTGTCCCAATCAATCTAAGCTCATATACTACAGGTTCTATGATTTAGACCTTCTTTTGTTTGTAGATTTCTCTTTTTCCTTTCACTCTATATCTTTATTTCATATCTGCATTGGTCAAGTTCTACCCAACCTTTGAAGCCCAGCTCAGTGTTTATTTCCTTGGGATTTCCAAGGGTCTGAAAGTAGAATTCATCATTTACATCTGCATTTCGTTGCCCAGAACTCAGGCATATAGCTGTACTGAAGTACAAGGAAAACAGGAATTTTGTTATCTGTAAGCATAAAAGAAAAAAGAGAACTGTTCCCTTAAGTTCTCTAGTTTGGCACAATCCTCTCCTTCTAGAGACATCACAGCCTCTGAGAATCTCTACTTAACCCTTTCATTCAGCATTCACTGCATTTTTTTTTTATAAACACTCCTGCTTGATATCCTCATTAACCATATATAGGAAATAATAGATACTCAACAAAAGCTTGCTAAGAAGTCAATGGTTATTGGTGAAAATATATGCTTTTTGGATGCCTGGGTGGCTCAGTGGTTGAACATCTGCCTTCGGCTCAGGTCATGATCCTGGGGTCATAGGATTGAGTCCCACATTGGGCTCCCTGCAGGGAACTTGCTTCTCCCTCTGCCTATGTCTCTGTTTCTCTCTGTATCCTCTCATGAATAAATAAATAAAATCTTTGAAAAAAAGAAAACATATGCTTTTATAGAAGCCTCCTTTGTAGTCCTCATTCTATTTTATATCTTTCATTTCCCCATTTGTACCTCAATTATCCTTTATTTTTTCATTTACTTTTTCTTGACTCTTCACTTGCTTATAGTATGAGGTGGTATTGTCTGCTCAGGCTAGAGAAGACCTATTTCTGATCAATCGTCTGAAAGAAGGGAGCAAAGCCATGAACAAGTATGTGATTGCACAGTGATCAGATAGTATATAACAAAACTTCAGAGCTCCCCATTCAGAGTGAGTTACTATTATTTAAATGTTCATAAAAAATGACATAATTTGAAAAAAACATATATATGCACTTGCTCGTTGTTAGAATTCTCTAGGATATCATCCATGAAACTTTTGTGGGATAGTCTCAAGGATTTCAGTGTACTACTGAAAAAATAAAAGAATCAAATCTCTCATGGGAAATTCACATCATTGCCAAAGCTCTGTTCTTATAGCCTACCTGTATCCTTTGCTAGCAAATGAATCATTTCACAGAGATCTTCAGAAGAGTGCAGCTCTGTGATATTACCCCTTGCCTCTTCTCACTCTCCAGCTTTTTGTTATCCTCGTGTTTCCTTTCTTGTCCTCCTTCTTTGCAGAAGCTCCATGAATAGCTTGGAGAAAAATATCCACCTTCTCCCTCCTGCTTTTCCAATCAATTTCCCCCTCCTATTTCCTCTATTGTTTACCCACCTTCTTAGGTCCATAGCTTTTATTTGGAAAGGGAGTGAAAACAGAAGGACTTCAGAGCCTAGATTGTGAAAAACAAGCCTAGCTTAGAGAAAATGTCTACAACTAAGTGCTAAATCGGTATTATTTTTGAGGTGTTGAAAAACTTTTAACTAAAGCAGGAAAGGAAATATTGTAATGAGAACTGGTGAAAGTAGAATGGGGTGCCTTGGTGGCTCAGTGAGCTAAGCATCCAACTCTTGATTTTGACTCATACCATGATCTCAGATCATGAGATCGAGCCCCTCATCAGACTCTATGCTGGGTATGGAGCCTGTTTAAGATTCTCTTTCTCCCTCTCTCTCTGCCCTTCCTCTCCATTCTCTCTCTCTCTCTCTCAAAAAAAAAAAAAAAAACTGCTGAAAGTAGGAAAACAAGGATATTATAATTCCTACAGCAAAACCAGGCATGTAAATGGCAAACAAGATTGAGAGCTAATTTAGGCAGTTTGGGAATGGAGTTGGACAAAATGTAACTGGTAGAAAAGCCACTAACCCGGCCTGGAGATAGCACCACCATGGGGGACTAGGACTGGGAATCTAAGCAGGCAGTTAGCAATAAGGGGGCAAAATAGCTGGTCCCTGGAACAGCAATGGCAAGGATCTAGGAAATTGTGGCCCTTCCTATTTCCAAAACTATCCATGTTCCTTTATCTTGAGTATCTCTGTCCATTATAAGTGAGACACTTGTTAACATCTCTGGAGTATATAAATTGATTTTAGAGATTAGAAAGAAACCAGTTATAAGAATGAATCTATGGGAAAAACTGGTTGATAATTCACCAACAGTTCTCTTTTTTCTTTTATGCTTACAGATAATAAAATTCCTGTTTTCCTTGTACTTCAGTACAGCTATATGCCTGAGTTCTGGGCAATGAAATGCAGATGTAAATGATGAATTCTACTTTCAGACTCCACCTATAAATTTTCTCTATGGTTGATCTTTTATAACTATCTTTTGTCTGACAGGAGAGAACTCTGTAGACATGGATAGTAGAGCAATAATGTGAAAATAACCCAAGAATTTGAAATGCCATTCGAAGGAGAATATCTTGTAAAACAAAACCAAAAAATTTCGTTGGACATTTTCTAGTGTTAAAACAGTTAATCTATTATTCAAACAGAGGATGCTCATAAGGCTGATAGCAGTGACTTGTATGGATTTTGCCTGCTTACTATTACCCTACTCCAATCTCCTAATAACATGATCCCAGAATTCCTAAAAACTTCCCAGACCTTTAGTTCATATGATTTCGCTGCATTGACCCCCATCTCCCTCTAGATTCAGAGGTGAGCATATAACCTAGGACTCATATGATCATATCAGATCTCCCTCCTCCACTGTGATAAATAGACCCATGACCCAAACTGAGCCAACTAAAATTATTATTAGCATTTTTGTTTATGTTACAAGAAATGAGACACTATGTTTTACAAGGCTTGCAGTTAAAGAATGTTATTGTGGAGAATCTAGGCTTCTATGTGGGGAATACCAGCCAGATAAAGTAGAAATGAGAAATAGAGAAAGCTTTTTGGTGACATTAAATCCAGCCAAATCTGAAGCAAGGTGCTAATGCAATTCTGAGTTATGTTAGCATAAACACTGCTCTTTTTCAGTTACTTAGTATATTAGTTTTCTATTGCTGCTATAACAATTTTTTTAAATAGCTGTTTAAAACACACACACACACACACACACACACACAATGTTATTCTCATATAGCTCCAGAGGTCAAAGTCTGAAATCAGGTTCATTGAGCTAAAACCAAAGTGTTGGCAGAGATGTTTCCTGTTTGTTTCTGCTTCTGTAGGCTGCCTACATTCCTTGGCTCCTTCCTCCATGCTGGAAGCCAAGAGTATAGAATCTTCTCTCCTGTCTGACTTCAGCTTCCATTTTTATATCTCTTTGACTCAGGCCCTCCTACTTCCCTTATATAAGGACCTTGTGATTATATTGTGCCATGCAGATAATTTATGATACTCTCCCCATCTCAAGATTCTTAACTTAATCGTATTTGCAAAGTCACTTTTGCCATGTATAACATGGTTGTAACTTCTGGGCATTAGGACATGGGTATTCTTGTGGGATCATTATTTAGCTCATCATTATGAATGTGATTTGTATTTCTATCACTTAAACACTGGAGAGAGTTATTTTGAATCTTTATCCTGTGTTTGTAGGTTGTGTTCATGGCCCAAGATACAGGAAAAAGAAGGAAGAGAATGTGTATGAGGCAGAAAATAAGCAGACCATTACATAGAACAATATAAAAACAGTAGTTCACAGTAGACTCCTAGTAACATTTTTGAAAGATAAGCTGTATACTTTGTATGATGTAAATGATGCTAGCTTGCCTTTTAAATGTTGTCTTTAGACAGGATTAATTACCTTTGGACGTCCTTACTATGTGACCTTTTAATTTTGTTTTAACTTTAAAAGTGAACTTTCTTTATAATTAGGGTGACATTATAATTTATCATCAGAATCAAAATATTTTTAAAAGAGAAAAAAGGTGCTTTAAAAATTAATCCAGAATAATGGGCATAAATTGGAACTGTCCTGAGAATATGAGTTTACCCTACTTATAATAAGACATGATGAGAGCATGTTCTCTAAACCAACATGTTAAAATTCCAAGTAAGATGAACTTATACTTATTTTTGTTCACTTGAAAGTAAAATGTTATTTTATATTATTATTACTAATCATTTTTTGGATTTTCCTCTTGAGGATGAAATATTTCATAGACTTACCTAAGATGTTGGATTTTTTTATGTTGTCTATAGTAACGGGAAAACATCTAACATGGTACAATTCTTCTAAAGTTATTAAATTATTAAATATATTCATTCATTTATGCACTTACCCAATAAATATTTGCTGAGTACTTAATATACACTAGCTGCAGTGCTAGGACAAATATAGATTATGGGTATGGTGAAAGTATATAAAGAATGCTGGGTGAAGGGAGGAAAGCAGGGATAACCAAGGAGAACTTCTTTGAATGGATCAAGAAAACTTAGACACATTAGCAAGAGAGGAGGAGGTTCACGTTTTATTTTATCTTAGTGACTGGAAGAAGACATAGGGGGTATTTAAAGGAGAAGGGTGGTTGTGTCCAGATCTTAAGAAGCTGAGGATGTGAGATTTGTTCATCTCATTTGCACTCGTGTGAATCAGCATGGTTGTTGTCAAACTCAATGACATGATCAGAATTACCGTCCAAGAAAGCCATCCTAAAGCCTGTAGGGTACAGGGAAATCAGGTGGAAGAGTCTAGAATAGAGATAACAATGATAGTTATAAGATTTTCTGAGCTATTAGTGAGTAATGAGTATTATTGCAAGTTTTTTCATATTCTACACTTACATATGATACCTTAACTACCGAAGCTAGTGACAATTGCTTACTCAATTTTAAGAGAATTGACACCATAATAGCAAGATAATTACTTAGGGCCAAACAGCTAGTAAATAGTGTAGCTGGGGTTCAAACTTAGTCTGTCTGACCTCAGGTCCCCAGCAACTCCATCCCACAAAGGGTGACCTTTCTGCCTTTCAGCTCCTGCAGCACCTGCCACCTGGGCCACTCATTAGGCACCCATAGGAATCCCCTTCTGTTACATCTCATTCTCTGCATATGTTCCATCTTACCAGCTGGCTTTGAAGCTA
The DNA here is from genome assembly GCF_048418805.1 of Vulpes vulpes. Taxonomy (NCBI): domain Eukaryota; kingdom Metazoa; phylum Chordata; class Mammalia; order Carnivora; family Canidae; genus Vulpes; species Vulpes vulpes. The sequence continues at coordinate 97,406,082 of NC_132794.1, forward strand.
CTAACAGACAGGGCTACAATGTAAACATCTTTGTATTCCCCAAAGCTTCTAGCAAATCCTCATGTCTATCATTAGTGCTAAAGAAAACTCTTCAGAATGGCACAAACCAGACTAAGCTCACTGTAAAATCCCCTATATTTCTATGATCTGCAAAAGGAAAGAAACAGGAGTAAAAGCAACTGTATTTAAATACTTAACATGAATTAATTGCTATTCTAATTTCTTTATCCATTAACTCAAGCAATTCTCATGACAACCAGGAAAGGTTGGCATTATTGTCCTTTTTTAACAGATAAAAAAAAAAACTGAAACCTACAGAGGTAATGTAACACCATAAAGACACAAAGCTAGACAATGATGAGGCTGATCCATGAATGTCCATGAAATACATATAAACACTGATTTCTTTTTTTATCAAGATTTTATTTATTCATTCATGACAGAGAGAGGGAGAGGCAGAGACACAGGCAGAGGGAGAAGCAAGCTCCATGAAGGGAGGCCGATGTGGGGCTCGATCCTGGGACTCCGGAATCACATCCTGAGCCAAAGGCAGATGCTCAACCACTGAGCCACCCAGGCATCCCTAAACACTGATTTCTTAAGTGATAACTCGCCGGCTGTCTCTTAGGCTACACCTTCCTTGCAGAACAAACAACTTCCTTTGTCATTTTTTTCTGGAGTCTGGAGGTACTGAAGACTAAAGACATGTGAAGGGCTACACTCAGTTTATTCCATGCAGCATAGAACCTCTAGACCACAACACTGAGCAAGCCCCAGGCCCAGCTGAAGATTAAAGGAGAGAGCATGATAGATTGCAAGAAAGTCTTGATCTTACTCCAAGAACTTGGTTACCTGGGCCCCTCACAGCAACAACCTACCTTTCTTGCTCTTTCAAAGGTGAAAAAGTCATGAATGATGAAGGAAGATACAGCACTCATTGCCAAATGAAACAGCAGGAGCTGGCGTAACCAAGAGCTATTTCATTAATAGCATCCACTCTTTAAGACTTATTAACCCTTCCATAACTAAAAAGAGGTTTCTACCTCTTAGGTGGATGTGTCTTCTTCAACCCTCTCATCACCTCTTAAGACAAGTTATTTGTATTTTACACAGGGTTGCTTAGCCTCCCAAAGAGGTCTATTCACCTTGAATCTATTTAACAAGTTATAATATACCCTAACAAGGTTTTTATAATAAAAAAATTAATGTATATTAATTGCTAGCCATCATGAATTATGGCACATATTAAAATGATTTATAGAGTTCAGTCTTAGGCAATTTCCCATTTTTATCCCTGCAAGCTTGCTGTAAAAGGTAAATTTTATATCTCTTGCTATCGGATTACAAAGGCTCAGAGACTAGGATTCATTCGAAAAATATTGCGTGGTTTTAAATGGTATCCATGATGCTTGAATTCAAGTCAAGTTTCATTAATATCATTTTATCATATTCCATTCCGTCACTCCATTGTGCTTCTGTTAAGCAACAGGGATTAGCATTATAGTGCTTTAGAGTTCACAAATCTACTTCATATCTGTAAACTAATTTTTACCTAGCAAGCAAGAATGTCAAGCAGTGCTATCTTTTACAGATTAAGAAACTGAGGCTCAAAGCAGTAAGCTATTTGCCTGAGGGATCATGGAAAGTTAATGGCTGAGTCAGAGTCAGTAGCTTCTCTGAAGGATATTCTAGCATGGCTCCTTCTACTGCACCATGAAGGCTGTCAATAATCAAAAGTCTATCTAATATGTGCTTCTGTTCTCTCTGGTTCTTAAAATAAACGTATTGTCAATCAAGAAGGCAAATTGGAGGTGCTTGGAAGTCAAGAGAGTAACAAAGGGGAAGGTGACAGTAGTGGGCTTTCCTGTACCAGGTGATACAGAACAGCATGTAAGCAGGTGACCTGTGGCTTCAGGGCCCCTATGATGTAAACTTGACAGTTCATTGCAAAGGTGCTATATGATACAATGTTGACCCACTATGAATGAGGGAGCCTTGGGCATCCTTTTTTCTGGTCTGTAAACTGGAATACCAGTAGTACCTACTTTATGGAGTGGAGGTGCTGACTGACATAATGCTTAGAAGGCACTTAGCATAGTGCTTAGCACAGGAGTGAGGATCTCTACCCATGGAAGTGTTGATAGCTTTGAGGCTAGGAGGAAAGAAGAGACAGGGGCTGGAAACTGGATATGTGTTCTGCTTTTTTCTCAATATGAATCCCAGTAGATATTATCAAATTTATCTTAATTTCCTTACTCTTTCCTTAACACAGCTCCTGACAACCCTCAAGGCATCTGCCATAGAAATTAGCTCATTAAATTCTCACAGCCAGTCTGTAAGAGATAAACCATGAAGGGAGAAGGGGTCTGAGAGGGAGAGAGACTTGCTCATGGTTACATCTTGAATATCTGGTAGATCAGAGGCCAGGAATCACCTCTTTCATCTCATTATTCCCTTGCTGGTGGCCTGTCCTTGGATCCCATGGCAAGCAAAGCCAAGCAACAAATCTGACTTTCAGAAAGACACCAAAGGACATTCACCCATCTCCCATACAAAGTGTGACTTCCCTATGACAGTGCAGATGCAGGGGAGCTCCCTGAAACCCGAGGCTTGATTGGGTAATTCCTGTCTACAGTATGCTCAAACTTACCTCCACATTTCAATTCCACCATTAATCCAGAATGCAACCTTGCATTTGGTTTCTCTCTGATTTTCAAAACAAAAGGAATCTGGAACGTCCAAAGGATCTACTCATTGTTCCTTAAATAGATCTGCCTGTTCCAAATGACATACTCTTGTTCAGTCTATTTCCTAAGTCTAAAACATCAGCTTCTTCATTCTCTTACTGGCCAAATTATACCTCCTATAAAGTCAACTTCAATGTTTCCTCATCCCTGAATCCTCCCTTATATTTACCAGGCCTTTCTTCCTCTGAATTTGACCATTTATTTGCAGTTTTTGATGTTGGAGATATTATCTTTTTTTTTTAATTTATTTATGATAGTCACAGAGAGAGAGAGAGACAGAGACACAAGCAGAGGGAGAAGCAGGCTCCATGCACCGGGAGCCTGACGTGGGATTCGATCCCGGGTCTCCAGGATTGCGCCCTGGGCCAAAGACAGGCGCCAAACCGCTGGGCCACCCAGGGATCCCAAGATAGTATCATCTCTGTCATTTTGTTATGCTGGTAACTGAGCCATAGAGAGGTTAAGTAAATTGCATAGATGTACACAGCTGGTAAAATGATGAAGTCAGGCTTTTGTTCCAGGAAGTCTGATGGTAGATCTCACATTCTTAACTATCGCTTCATGTTGTTTTCCAGAATTTGTTTGGTCTGTGATTCCCTGACATACATGGAAAGGTGTTTTGGTGCTGATAACAATGACGGCTGCTAATAACATTAACTTGTGAGAAGCCAAGAAGGAAAGCCATTCTCACCTCTAGTTCCAGGAAGTGAACCGTCTCTAAAAACAGAATTTCTAATACAGTGTAGATTCTAAATACCTACAATAAAAGAGGAAAAAATAGCAAGAGATTTATGGAAATTACAAGTCAAATTTTGGCTATTGGTTTGTTCTTCTCTTTACAATGCATCTTTTGGTCTCGTTGCCATCTATAAGATCTGAAAACCCTCTTCTGTCAGTATAAACACTTGCACCTTGCAAACATGCAAAGACTTAAGAGACCTCAGTGGGATTTCATTTTCCATGGCAGCTCACTTCTAAGCATAATTGGCCAGCTGGTGCATTTCCCCAGAGTATGCCTAAAACATATATTTCTTATCTGTAATGAAAATACCACTTGTCCTTTTATTCTCATTCAAAACAAAACAAAACAAAAATTAAAAACAAACAAACAAAAAACAGGTGAGATAGCCCATCTTTAAGAAGAAAGAAATGGGAAAGACCATTCTATTTAAAGTGAAATATGCTTTTGAATCATAGAGCACCTATTTCTCCTCCAAACAAATATTTCTGTATGGAATGTCCAGGTCCCGGGCCCATGTGTAGATCAGGCTTTGTTTATTTTTTTAATCACTTGGAAGTTTCTATATCATTTTGGAATATTTGGAATTCAAAGTGTTGTTAAAAGGAGAGACATTACAATTTCTAGACACTTTCACTAAAAGATTAAAATGTTCTTCTTCTACTAATTAATTAGTCTTTCATGCAACCCCCGACAGGTCATAGTAACCCAGCTTTCAGAATGGGTGTGACTTGAAAAAAAAAAGTAACCAATTCAGTATATATCATACAGCAAGACTCAGTTAGACATGGTCAAAGTAGCAATCATACTCTCAACTCTTTCAATCATATGTATTTGCATACAGAATAAAGGCAAATAAGTCTAGGCCAAGTGGAGTTATATCTCATGATTCTCAAAATGCATGATCTTCTCCAGAGTTATCCAACATTTATGATCTCAGACTCACTAGGAAAGATTTTAGTTTGGAAAAGTACTGTCTCTAGGATTTTGATATCACAAGCTGTGGGATGGGACCTAGAAATCTATAGCTATAAGCAAAGTTCAGCTGAGATGATTAGCCAGTCTTAAATGTCATTGATGTAAGCCATGTGAAATTCATCCCAACTAACCCAGCCCACCTGAAGAAGGCTCTCCAGTGAATAAATAGCACTGACTAGGCATGAAGGGGTAGGAGATTTCAGTTTTATTTCTTGTTTGGAAGCTAGTGTGTGTGTGTGTCATGGGTTTTGGATAAGTCACTTCATCATTCTGTTTCTTCCTTATAAAAGGGTTGGATGACCTTTCTAGTTCTAGTATCTTGTGATAGAAGGCAGTTTGAAACAAAAGATGCAAGTATTTTGGCCAATTTTGTTACCCCTTTCCCTTTGCCATCTTTTTCCATTCAAAAAGCCAAGCCCACAGCCACCCTAAGACTCCCTCTGCTCTTAAGAGGAGCCTGACTCAAGAAGGCTACACAAATCAAGAGATGCAAATACTGTATGTAACAGACTTTTCTACGTTCACATAACAATGACAAAGCCCTTTTCTAGTGAGTGGAGGAAATGGTCTGGATTTATCAGGGGAAAAGAGAGAAACTGGAGAATTTTCAATATACATTCACCCTAAAACAGCCCTGCTGAAAAATCTTAGATTTTTTGGGAAGGGTTCTTTTGCATATTTTCTATTGGTAATCTTTAGCGTTTTTTGTAAAAAGAATTACAGTTGTGTACTAAACAGCAAAAACAACCTAAATGTGCATCTGTCAGAGTATAAAATGGCAGTAGAAAAATCTTGAAATCAAGTGGAACTTTTCCTTCTGGGTAAATCTTTAGTAAAAGATAAGGGTATTGGTCGTAGGGCCAGGAATGTTATCTGTTTAAATAAGTGTTTTTTCCAAATCTGTTTCATAGACTATTAGCATAATTCTCTGCAGATGTTCCTAGAAAAAAATTTCAGTTTTTAGCATAAAAATTTGGAAAATACATAAAGCTCCATAACTCCCATTAAAATAAAGATACTGGTAAGTCCAGCAGTTAGAACAAAATACATACTTGCTAAACTTGATTGTAGAAATGCATCTCTTCAAAAAAAATTTTTATCAAGCACCTACACAACTAGCCTTCTGTGGAAAACAGGTTGCCCCTTAGAATTGTTTTTGTACGCTGCACAACTGCAAAATGCTCAGGGTTGCCCTTAGCCTTGTAGTCATCACAACTATGCGTAGCTTTTAAATCATCATTTGTTTGTTTTTGGCAGATGGCAAGAAGGAATGCCATTCCTGGAGGTAAGGATACATTTGTCTGCCAGTCATGGTAATTTACCTTGTATGGTAGCAGGGTGAGGAAAATCCTTTTTTTAAACCAACTGGAGTTTGTTGCTTTCACAGGGGCAGGGCAAGCGTGAGTACTACGTCTCCTTATGATAGTTATTTTGGTTGCTAAACTGAATTGTATTCTTCCAGCATTTGTAAAAGGTGTATCATTCTTTAAATGAACATTAGAGTCAGATGATCTTGGATATCCCATATTTTCAGCTGTAGATATTTCATTTTATTCTGAATTTAGTTAAGACTAATGCCTATCCTCTATGACGTGGGACAATAAGCATTCCAAACATCCAGCTCTCTATTCCTGCAGATTAGGACTCCTGGAATCAAATAGCCTCATGGGTTCAGTTGCCAGTAAGATTTGGATCTAGTAATACTTGGAGCAGTGGAAGGGTAGGCCATGCTTTATATCCTAAAGCTGACTCTGCAATCCATATAATGTTGGATATATAAATGTCATTTGTTCTAACCTGATTTCTTCATGTGGAAAATGGATGTCCTCATGTCTGCTATGTGAAGATCAAATACATTGAATGACATAAATATAGAAGAACTTTGTAGACCCAAACGAATTCCTAAATTACTAGTTAGGTAACTGCCAATTATTGAAGTATTGCTTCCCAGCTGGAGCTGGTCTCATGCCACATTTCTGGTTTGCCAGCTGCCTCCTGTTAAATTTTACTGATAAGGCACAGTAATGGGAAACTAGAAAGTTGGAGAAAGTAAAAGGGGTTTGTTGTCTCTTATCATTTTGCTTCTTGTTTTTATTTTCTCTTAGTGTGGGCGTATGCATGCATATGTGCTTTCTGGTCTCTTAGCAAGACCTAAGCAAAGTTTGTTCATCCCACTCAGAGCAACTTACTCCAGTACCTTTTTTTTTTTTTTTTTTTTTTTTTTTTGACAGTTGCTTGGAAAGACTCTAACACTACTTTAACCTTTCCTCCGCTTTTGTGCCACTGCTGCCATTTGCCTGGGTATCTTCCCCTCTTACCTCATGTCCATCTGTCAGTTCCTTAACTATTCTTTATGGCAAAGTTTTGAACTTAAGACACTTTCTCAGACTTCCTTAATAAAAATCAATCTTTCTCACTATATAGTATTTGTATGTTTGGCTTCTACAGATCCATAGTTGTCCCTCTTAAAATATTTAAAGAAAGACTTAAAGAAAGACTTCTTTAAATCCAAGCAGAGAAGTGTTTAGAGTTGCTATATTTAACTCCTAAATGTAGGAGTTAGAGTAAAACTTTTCAATATCACGTTTTCAGCATTTTACCTTTCTCTTTAGACACCTACCATAGCAATCTTATTAAAACTGTTTTAGTCATAACCCATGGCTGGAGGAACCCCAAACTAAAAACTGGTGCTCATTGTCTCTGAACTGTGGACTGGGGATCTTAGCTGCTTATGAGGCCTATTAATCCATATATCACACAGTCCTCCTTACTGGAAAATATCAACAGAATTCGTAATCCATTGCAACAAACTTGCTATTTCTCCAGTGATTTTCTTTTACCTTAATAAATGGCATTCTTCATCTTGATGATAAAATTAATGGGTTCAGACATTTTTTCCCCTTCCTCTATCATTCAAAGCTGCTAAATCACTGCTGGGTTACAACCTCAGGAGTTTGCTGGGTGAAATCTGAGAGACTTAAAAATGAGACAAACCACCTCAGATTGGTAGGTTACAGCTTTAATAAGCAAGAAAACTTCCATCTGAGGCTTGCTTTGGACAGTGACAAGATAAGTAGATCTCTCCGCCTACCCACCAGAATTATGAAAGTACATGGAAGGGCTTTAACTATGTTTAGTAATGTGTTCAGTCCAAGTAGTCTCAATACCACCTTATTATCTGAAGGCTGCATCCTTGAAATGGCAGCCAGTATGATAGATAGTAGGCCAGACCTACATTGCCAAGAGGACAAGAGAGATGTGAGAAGCCTCAATTTCCCAGGTACAGCTCAGTGGTCAACTGATGGCTAGGTCCTTTTGATAACCTCTTCCACAAGGAAACCAACTCTATTCTTGGTATTTTTTTAAGAAGGGAGAAATAACCTATCAGAAAGATTTAAGAGGGACACCTGGGTGGCTCAGCAGTTCAGCGTCTGCCTTTGGTCAGGGCATGATCCCAGGGTCCTGGCATTGAGTCCCACATCGCGCTACCTGCATGGAGTCTGCTTCTCCCTCTGCCTGTGTCTCTCATGAATAAATAAATAAAATCTTTAAAAAAAAATTAAGAGCCATTAACCACAGGCAATGAGATACTTTGTATTCTAATTTGAAGAAGCCAACTGTTCTTTTTAAAAAGATCTTATTTAAGATTTTGAACACTGACCAGGTATAAATGATTCTAAGAAATGGTCTATTATTTTGGTTATAATGATAAGGTTTGAAAATAAATGCTTAGAGATAGAATTATTAATAGATGATATGATATAATGTCTGATTTGCTTTAATATAATCTCATGGTGGGGTAGGAAACTGGCTGGGCATATAGATTATAAGATATTTAGAAATATTAGCTGCTTGACATTCCCAGTCATAATTACCTTATTTCTCCCCATTTCCACTGCTCAACTCTTAACTATAATCTTAAAATAGATCTGAACTGCTCTCAGGGTCAAGTATGTCCCTCCCAGTTTATTCTGAACATCACAGTTAGATATTCTTCTGAAAATATAAACTTGATCCCACTCCCCTACTTAAAATTCTCTAACGTAAGGTTCAAATTCTTTGGCACAGTTTAGAAAAGCATTTATCTGGCTTCTCATTGACTTATCTATTACCAATCTACACTTTATTCTTATAAACACCTAGAATTTTCATTTCAATAAACTTCTCGTGATCTTGTATCTCCTTTCCTATCAACTTCTCAACTCAACTCAAGCCATTCCTGACTACTTTTATATATTTTTTTCAACATGTATTTTATGCTATTCCATTGACTGCTATAATTTGTCTCCTTGCCACTCTGGTTTTTTTTTTTCAAATTTTTATTTAAATTAAGTTAGTTAACATTAAGTGTATTGTTTTCAGTAATATAACTTGGTGATTCATCACTTACATATAACACCCAGTACTCATCATAACAAATGTCTTCTTTAGTACCCATTACCCTGTTTAGCCCATTCTCAGCCCACTCCCTTCCATCACCCTGTTTTCTATTCTTAACAGTCTCTTAAAGCTTGTTTCCTTCCCCACCCAATGTATTCGTCTACTTTGTTTTTTTTAATTCCACGTGAGTAAAATCATATAGTATCTTTTTCTGGTTTCTTTTGCTTAGCATAATACACTCTAGCTCCATCCACATCTTTGTAAATGGCAAGAGTGATATTCTAGTGTGTGTGTGTGTGTGTTTGTGTGTACATACATGTATGTACCACATATTTATCATCCAACAGTCAATGGACATTTGGATTCTTTCCATAGTTTGGCTATTGTTCATAATGCTGCTATAAATATTGGGGTGCATGTACTCCTTCAAATCTGTAGTACTGTATCCTTTCTGTAAATACCTGGTAGTGTAATTCCTGGGTCATAGGGTAGCTCTATTTTTAGCTTTTTGAGGAACCTCCATACTGTTTTCCAGAGTGACAGTACCAGTTTGCATTCCTATCAACAACAGTACCCCTTTCTCTGCATCCTTACCAACATCGGTTGTTTCCTAAATTGTTAATTTTAGCCATTCTGACAGGTGTGAGGTGGTATCTCATGTGGTTTTGATTTGTATTCCTCTGATGGTCAGTGATATTGAGCATCTTTTCATGTGCCTTTTAGCCATCTGTATGTGATTTTTGGAAAAATGTCTATTCACATCTGCCAATTTCTTAACTGGATTATTTGTTTTATTGGTTGTTGAATTTAATAAGGTCTATATAGACTTTGGAATACTAACCCCTTATCAGATGTCATTTGCAAATATCTTCTCCCATTCCATAGACTGCCTTTTAGTTTTGTTGATTGTTTCCTTCACCAGGCAGCAGCTTTTTATCTTGATGAAGTCCCAAAAGTTCATGTTTGCTTTTGTGTTCCTTGTTTCCCATGATGAGTCTGATAAGAGGTTGCTATGGCCAAGCTCAAAGAGGTTGCTGCTTATGTTCTCCTCTAGAATTTTGATTATTTCCTGTATCACATTTAGGACTTATATCCATTTCAAATTTATTTTTGCATATGGTGTAAGAAAGAGGTCCCAGTTTCATTCTTCTGCATGTTGCTGTCCAATTTTCCCATCACCATTTGTTGAAGAGATTATCTTTTCCACTGGTTATTCTTTCCTGCTTAGTCGAATATTAGTTGACTGTATAGTTGTGGGTCCATTTCTGGGCTCTCTGTTCTATTCCATTGATCCATGTGTCTGTTTTTGTGTCAGTACTATACTGTCTTGATGACCACAGCCTTATAGTATAGTTTGAACTCTGGAATTGTGATGCTTCCAACTTTTGCTTTTCTTTTCTAGGATTACTCTGGCTATTTGATGTCTTTTTGTGGTTCCATACAAATTTTAGGACTGATCTCTATAAAAAGTGCTAGTATTATTTTGATAGAGATTGCATTGAATGTGTAGATTGCTTTGGGTAACAAAGATATTTTCACACTGTATGTTCTTTTAATACATGAGCATGGAATATTTTCCCATTTCTTTATGTAAATGTATTTCTTTATATAAAACAAAAGCTTTGTTTTTCCCCATTGAGGATGATATTAGCTGTGTCTTTCATATGTGGCCTTGTTGACCTATGTTCCATCTATATCTACTTTGTTGAGTTTTTTTTTTTTAATCAAGAATGGAGGTTGAACTTTGTCAAATGCTTTTTCTTCATCTATTGAGAGAGAATATGGTTCTTATCCTTTTATTAATGTGATATAGCACATTGATTTGTAGATATTGAACCATCTTTGCAACCCAGGAATAAATCCCACTTGGTTGTGGAATAATACTTTTAATGTACTGTTGGGTTCTGTTTGCTAGTATCTTGAATATTTGCATCCATGTTCATCAGGGATATTGGTCTGTAATTCTTTTTAGTGGTGTCTTTGTCTGATTTTGGATCAAGGTAAGCTGGCCTTGTAGAAGGAGTTTGGATGTTATCCTTCCATTTCTTTTTTTTTTTTCCTTTTTTTTTTTTTAACAGTTTGAGAAGAATAGTTTTAATTCTTCTTTACACATCTGGTAAAATTTCCCTGAGAAGCCATCTGGCCCTGGACTTTTTTTGGGAGATTTTTGACTACTGATTGAATTTCTTTGAAAAATGGGTCTGTTCAGGTTTTCTATTTCTTCCTGTTTTCACTTTTGGTAGTTATATGTTTCTAGGAATTTATCCATTTCTTCCAGATTGGCTAATTTGTTGGCACACAATTGCTCACAATAATCTCTTATGATGTTTTTGTATTTCTGTGGTGTTCATTGTAATCTCCCCTCTTTCATTAGTGATTTTATGTATTTAAGTCCTTTTTTCTTTTTGATAAGTCTGGATAGGGGTTTTTCAAATTTATTAATTCTTTCAAAGAACCAACTCTTAATTTCATTTGTTTTACTGGGTTGTTTGCCCATATCATTTATTTCCTTTCTAATTTTTATTTCACTTCTTCTGGTTCTAGGATTTATTTGCAGTCCCTTTTATGGCTCCTTGAGGAGTAAGGTTAGGTTTTGTATTTGAGACTGTCCTTGCTTCTTGAGGTAGATCTTTACTGCAGGAATCATCACTTTTTCTGCATTCCAAAGATTTTGATCTGTTATATTTTCATTTTCATTTTCTTCCATGTATCCATTCCCATTAGACTAGAGATATTAAAGAGGTCATAATCCATTTGCCAGATCCTATTAGTTTGTAGATGTTTCATATAACTCTGTGTTGAGTAGAATCTGAGACTTTATATAGGCTCAATGTAGGGAGAATCTCCCATGAGTAATTTGTAATGCCTTCAAAGAAAAAAAAAAAAAAGCAGAGGTGGATAAATGCCTGTCTTTGCAGTCACTAACCTACATTTAAAAGTAAGGTATGTGTTTCGCCCATGATTTTTTTTTTTATTTTAACCTTAAAACTACATAATGAACAATTAAGTTCGTTAAATCTTTGCCTAAGCTCTCAAATAAATGGCTGAAACTAGATTAATTCAGGTCTATAATTTTGGATCCAATTCATATTCCTTTCTGTGGAAAAAAAAAAACTGCAATGACCTGTGTTCTTTGAATTAAACTGATTGCTGGGGGTATTTTAGAGTATCCAAACAGTACTCTATAAAAACAGAGGATGTAAGACCTGGTTCCCGCCCTCAAGAGCTAGAAATCTTTTTGAAATGTGACATAATTTCTTTCCAGTTCATGTTTTAAGTGCTAAACTATGTTCTATATTCATAGCCATCTGGGAAAAGCCAATTAGAAGAACTTGAGAATTGATGTCTTTTATTTTTACCTTCTTTCATGTTGGCCATATCTTAGCCTTGCTTCTCTGCCAAGGATGAAATGATTTGCAACTTCCATCCTGTCTTGGGATGGTGCTGACTTAACATTCCGATTTTTAGTTCCTTCTGAGTTTATATTACCTTATGAATTCAACTTTTGTGCCTCCACCAAATGTATGACTTTATGGACTATTCAGCTTCCACTTGTAATTGTTAATGTGGGGGTGACAGTCTTATGTAGCTTTCCACACTCTAAGTAAAAGCAGAATAACTCTGGTTTCATCATTTTTCCTCTATTGTGAATAATAGGCCTGAAATCCTGGTGATGAGGATAGAAAGACTGGAACTCTCTCATGAAGAGTAGAGTATTTAAAACAAACGTCTTTCTCTTAAAAAACAAGACTTAGATGAATGAGAACATACACTGTTTGTCCTTCTCCGATTGACTTATCTCACTCAGCATAATACCCTCCAGTTCCATCCACGTTGAAGCAAATGGTGGGTATTTGTCATTTCTAATTGCTGAGTAATATTCCATTGTATACATAAACCACATCTTCTTTATCCATTCATCTTTCGATGGACACCGAGGCTCCTTCCACAGTTTGGCTATTGTGGCCATTGCTGATAGAAACATCGTAACTCGGGGAAACAAACTAGGGGTGGTGGAAGGGGAGGAGGGCGGGTGTTGGAGGGGAATGGGTGACTGGCACTGAGGTGGACGCTTGATGGGATGAGCACTGGGTGTTTTTCTGTATGTTGGTAAATTGAACACCAATAAAAATTAATTAAAAAAATAAAAAAAAATAAAAGAGACTAATAAAGATTTATATTCCTTTTTTGAAAAAAAAACAAGACTTAGTATATAATAATCTGGTCTATTTCTAGTGCTTCTTCATTTCATTAGAGAAAAGGCAGTGACTTTGCACACAGAGTGCCACATCCAGTTGTGGCAGTTCCACTCTTGACTTTTGTTTTAAAAGGTCCCCTAAAGCTCAGGAGAAATATGTAGAATTTTAAGTCACTTGGTATGTATTCAAATCTTGATCTGCTTTCTTATCCTGTCCCCACTTATCTTTATAAACTTAGGAAAATTACTTATACAGAGTCATAGTATTCATCTAGAATGGAAGACTATTCTTTCAACAAGATTGTTAAGAGTATTAAATGCTATAACATGTGATGTAAAAATAGGTGCTTACAAATATTAAGGGAGGTGATACTGATGGCCACAATGAAGACAATTATGTCAGTGGTGGTGGACATGTTACTGGGAAGTAACTACAGCTCCAGGTTCTCCATCTGTCTATTTAAATTCAGCACAGATATGTGGGTCAACTTCTGCATACCTCTGTTGTGAATATAACCAATATACCTTATGTTATACCTTACTTAGCTATGTTGTGTACCTATGCTGGGGAATAGCAACAAACCCTGTTATTTATAGTCTGTTCTAATTTAAATGTTTAATCAAATCAGTTAAAATAGGGAAAACCTTTATTAGGGAGCCTGACACATAGTATGCTACATACCTGTTAGCTACTTTTATATGCTTAACTAAAAATAGTAATACTATTTTATACAAGTATTCTACTATAGACTAGGCCCCACTCACTCTCTGTATACTGTGTATACTCTGAACTGCATACTACCTCTAGGTCTTAATTGTTTCTTATTTGACCAAGTTTCTATAGCTTACATTAGCATTTTTTGTATGTGCTCATTTTCTTCTTAGAATATAAGGTATAGAATTTATATTATCTAAACAATACATAGAACTATGTAGCTTTTACTATCCTGAACCAAAATAATGTCTTAAACTCATTTAATTCTTTCTTAATTCTGCCTGGCTCTCTACCTTGACAGTTAAAACCTATGCCATGGAGCTATCTCTATCTAAACTTATCCCTCTACATTCCAACATACTTCATGGTCTTAGTTCTTTTTATAATTTTTTTAGAGTTTGGTTATTTGAGAGAGAATGAGAGAGAGCATGAGCAGTGGGAGGGGCAGAGAGGGAGGGAAAAGCAGGCTCTCTCTGCTGAGCAGGGAGCCAGGGAGCCCAATGAGGGGCTTGATATGGGAACTCTAGATCATGATCTGAGCCAAAGACGCTTAACCAACTGAGCCACCTGGGTGCCCCATGGTCTTAGTTCTATCCATTATGATATATTTATTCTTCCTCAATTTTTCAAAGACTTGTAACTTTAACTTTTTGGTTCATTTTTCTTTCTACTCAGTATAGGAAGTCTCAAAACTCTTGCTATGGCTATAACAGCTTTCCCCCTTGACTATGATTTGAATGTTTTTCCAGCTTCTATGGAACAACTTTATTTCCTATAGAGTGACCTCCATTCTTGATAGGATTGTCATGGAAAAGGGGGGCTATGTGTGGACTCCTGCTTCTTAGCAGACTTAAATCTTAACCAGGCACTGTGGTGAGCACTTACATGGGTTATTTTGTTTAATATTTACTCCAGCCACTGAAGTTGATAGTAAAATCCAAATTTGATAGGGGGAGATCATAGTTGAACTATAAAGGATCATATAACTAATAGTAAATGTGGAATTTAGATGCAGGGAAGGGGATTCTCTAACTAGATGGATTCCCATCTAATTATATAAAGTTGTATCTTATTCACCATATCTTAACACAAGTTTAACTTTCTAGTATTAATCTAAGTGCTCTGAGATCTGGGGTAGATCCTATGTCCCCTGCATATTCCTTTGAGATCTAGTATAAAACAAATCCTAGGTGTGCTAAAATTCCATTGAAAGAGCAATATTGAACAGAATGGACATTTGAGGAATTAGAGAAGTCCTAGACCAGTGAGATCACTCCACAGTGACACAAATTCTAGGACCATGGAGACAAGACAGGATTTTTAAGTCCTGATCCTAAGTACTAAGTTACCATGTGTCTCTTATTGATTTCCTGTATAAAATATCTGTGGTTGAGAGGAGGCTAAACAGGCATTTAAATGGCCATTAAGGTTGAATAATGTGTGCTCTATATTTAATTCATGAGAATGTAAACCCAAGAAATTTGCACAAAAAAAGGTCAAACTTCACATTCTCCAAATAGTTCCTTTGAGCTCCAAGTAAGGAAGAGATATTTTAGAAGGAGTGTACTCTTCACCTTATTGTTAATAAATAAATCACCAGTAGTTACATATTAAACATCTGACTGTAATCCCATATATATCCAAAGCTGTTTTGTCTCTGGTCCACTCACCCTTGGCATCTAAGCTACTACAATAACTGTGTACTTAATTGCTTAGCAAGTAATGGTAAAGATTTTGCTTACTACTCAAAAATGATCACAGGCATGTTTTCCATGATACTGTGACTGCCATAGTATAGTTAAAAGAAGTGAGTTTTACCATCTTGACAGCCTGTGAAACCAAAACTAAAGGATACTAATGGCTTTGAGAGAACCTATGTAATCCTTGATAACATAATTATACTGTCAGTTTTTTGGCTGTCTCAATAACTAAATACTGAAGGGGGAGAAAGGGGGGAGGGGAGAGAGGGGGAAGGGAGAGAGGATTTTTACTTTTAAAAAAATAACCTACAACATGTTGTCTTAGTAGGACTTCTTTCAATGTAATCATTTTGGTTTACTTTATCTATGGTTCATACTTCTTGCTGAGTAGAATTCAGTATTTAGAACATGGAGGCCATAATTGGTTTGGGACTACTACAAACAATGCAGCTATGCAGTTTGTATAAGTCTATGTGGGCACAGGTTTTCAATCCTCTGAGTAGTTATTTGGGGTTATAGTTGCTAGGTCATATAGTAGAGATCTGTATTATATTTTAAGAAAATATCTGCTTGTTGGAGAGGTTGTACCATCTTACATTTCCACTGTATGAGGATTCTGGTTTCACCATATGCAAAATATTTGGTCTTTTGTACTTAAGTTTGACCTTTTAATATTTTTATTTTTTATAGGTAATAGTATTACATTGTAGTTTCAAGTTAATTTCCAAATCTTCACTATAGCCAATAAAGTTGATAGTAACTAAAGATATTGAACATCAAGTCTTATATTCATTTGCCATTAACACAGTTTTCTTTCTTTTGTCAGCTCAGTTTTTGGCTCATTTTTTCATTTGACAATTATTGAGTTATTTATTTCATTATGTATTCTAGATAAAACTCCTAGATTTGCAAACATTTTCTGAGTTTGTGGATTGCTTTATTCATCCTAATAGTGTCATTTGAAGAGAATTTCTGCATTTTGGTGAAGTACAATTATATTTTTTATGGACTATATATTAATATCTAAAACTTCTGTTTTATGTATAATTTCAAACTTTCTCCTAGATTTTCCTACAGAAGACTTACAACTTTTGAGTTCGCACTTAAGGCCATAATTTAATTCTTATAAAGCTTGAAATTCACTGAACTCTTTTTTAAAGTATAGATATCTAGCTTTTCCAGCACTATTATAGAAAACTATCCTTTATCCATTTAATTTCCCTTTCTTTTTTTTTTTTAAAGATTCTATTTATGAGAGAGAGAGAGATTGAGAGGCAGAGACACAGGCAGAGGCACAGGCAGAGGGAGAAGCAGGCTCCATGCAGGGAGCCCAACGTGAGACTCCATCCTGGGTCTCCAGGATCAGGGCAATGGTGGCACTAAACCGCTGAGCCACCCAGGCTGCCCTAATTTCCCATTCAATTTACTTTTATTGAAGACCAATATATGGGCCTCTTTCTGAATTCTCTTCTGTCCCTTTGATCTACTGGTCTTTTTTCCACTTCTACACTTTAAAAATCATTTTAAAGTTCTAGTAATCAAAGTCAGGCAACAGATCTTTGCATTTCATTTTTTCAAAGTTGTGACTTTTCTAAGTTCTTTGTATTTTTATACTTTTAGACTCAGCTTGTAATGTTTTTCTTGTAGAAATTGTTTGTAGTGGTGTCAATTCTGTAGACCAACTTTAAGAGAACTGATATTGTATCACCAAGATTGCCCTGTGATCTGTAGGCGTGGTATAACTATTCGCAGTAATGTTTTTTTTAGATTTCACTATATGAATCTTGCAGATCCTTCCTCATATTGTTCCATATTTTTATATCATTATGAAAGATGCTTTAATTTCCAATAATTGTCTGTACACAGAAACACAATTGAGTTTCATCTTCAGTCCTACATTTGGTTAAACTTAAGTTCACCAAAAAAAATTAATAGAAGTAATAGAACTTTCTACAATAATAATTTATCTGCAAATAAAGACTGGTTTTTATTTCTTTTCCAATCTAGATGCTCGATTTTTGTTTTTTTCTCTTTTCCCCCTTGCTCCCAGACAGAACCTCTAGTTCAATGGATTGGTAAATGTTCATCTCAACAATTTACGTACTGGGAAAGATCATATGATCCTCTGGTCCTACCCTAGAATCTGGAACACAAGTATTCCAAAGCTGTTCTCTGAGAAGTTATTAAAGAGTTGAGAAGACCATCTTTTTCTACTTTCATCATATTTGGGAGGGGGGATGGGAGTGTGGGAGTGGAGAAACTCATGCTGTTCTGAAAAAATAGTTAGAGGTATGCTAGGATGTGAGATCACCTGGGAGACTAGTCCAAATGAGAGGCAAGGATGGGTTTTGGTGATGGTAGAGACAGATAGAAGCAAACCATCAATGACAAATTAAAGATGTGTGGGACATGGACCCTAGAACAATGCCTGTTATGTAGGTAGAATTCAAATACTTTAAAGTGATATGGAAGAAGGAGGGGAAAGAAGAGTGTCAAAGCCAAGTTTCATGCTCTATAACTACGTGAGAATCCATATTGAACTGTCTCCCTAATTTTGCCTGATCATATTTAAGATACCTAATGGTGTGTGTGCATGTATTATATGTATTTTTTAAGATTTTATTTTTTATTCAGGAGAGATGCAGAGAGAGAGAGGCAGAGACATAGAGGGAGAAGCAGGCTCCCTCTGGGGAGCCCAATCTGAGACTTGATCCTAGGACTTAATCCTGGGACTCCAGGATCACTCCCTGAGCCAAAGGCACTCAACCACTCAACCACTGAGCCACCTAGGCATCCCACCTAATGGCATATGAAGTGAAATATAGTTAGTGAGTGTTCTCTTATAAAATTCTGAAGCTTTCATTTGAGCCAATAATACTCTTGATAACCTTTTTCTATATCCTCTAAAAATTTATTTTTGGTGTCTTAAGTATAATAATCAGTAATGAGAGACAAATGTATTCTATCTGTAATTAGTATATTAAAGACAGCAGGTTAAAATGATCCAAGTTCTAAAACTTATCTAAGAAAAGCAATATTTCACCTCATGTATATAGTTTCTTAGACATAGAGGGTTGAATTGTGCTGATAAGCTCTAGTGGGTAACTTTAGACTTGATATCCCTGGGACAGATAAGATAGACTTGATCAACCAGTCTAAAAGAGACCAGATTGATGGGGCTTTCAGGCTGGAATGCTGGCTTCCTGTAGAGTGGTAATATGTCCATAGGTGTGTGTGTGTGTGTGTGTGTGTGTGTGTATGTAAAGCACAATTCACCATGAAAATAGAAATGCTCTTCAACTGGTAGCCTCATATCTAGTCTCATTGGTCAGGAGTTATATTACATATCGAATATTATGGAAATTAGTACTTTGCCCCTGGAGTCCTGCCAGGCAAACAGATTCTGTTGGCAAATCTCCTGAAAAAATCTATTTTCAGAAGCAGCCAAGTACTTATTCCATTTGTTAAATACATCTGTCCTTCTCTTCCCTAAAAGAAGTTTCAGATGAGAGAAAATGTCCTTTACCTAGAATGACTGTAAAAATAGTGGAGTCTGTACTGATAATGTTGTCACTAAGGAAATAGGTGCTCAAAAATAGAGCAATAGCCCTAAGAATAGAGGACAATGAAAGGACTTGCCCAAGGTATTATGAGTGAAAGTGGTGATAAAACACAAATAACAATCTGAAATTTCAAGCTTTTTGCACTTGACCATCCAACAGAATCCAACTGACCATCCAAAAAAATCTCCATTAACTAGAATTTTTAGAGACTGATAGCATGGAAATGGCTTTGTACTTAGGCAATCAAAATTTCCTGAGGATAGTTGACATACCATGTTACTTCAATTTCAGGTCTACAACAGTGATTGACAAGTCTATATCTTATGCTATGCTCACCATAAGTGTAGCTACCATCTGTCATCTTACAGAGTTAATATAGTATTGTTAACTACATTCCCTATGTTGTACCTTTTATTCATGTGACTCATTCACTCCCTAACTGGAAGCTTGGGTTTCCCACTCTTCTTCACATATTATGCATGTCCCCCCAGCCCTCCTTCTCTCTGGCAACTATCAGTTTGTTCTTTGTATTTATAGGTCTGCGTCTGGTTTGTGTTTGCTTATTCATTTGGTTTTTAGATGACTGCTATAAGTAGAATCATACAGTATTTGTCTGTCCCAGTCTGACTTCACTTAGCATAATACCCTGTAGATCTACCCTGTTGCCCAAAATGGCAAGATGCTATCCCTTTGTATGGCTACATAATATTCCATTGTACATATGCCTTCAGTATCTATTTGTCAGTATCTATTTGTCAATTAGTGGAGGCTTAGGGAAACAACCTATCTTGGCTATTGTAAATAACACTTCAGTAAACATAGGAGTGCATAGATCTTTTCAAGTTAGTATTTTCATTTTCTTTGGGTAAATATTCAGTAGTGGAATTAGTAGATCATATGGTATTTGTATGATCTTTTTTGAGGAAACTCTATATTTTTTCCATATCAGCTGTATTAACATATTACTACCAACAGTGCATGAGAGTTCCTTTTTATCTGACATGAGCCATAGCAATATTTTTCTGTACAGGTCTCCTAAGGCATTGGTAATAAGAAAAATAAACTATGAAGATGACATTAAAATAGCTTCTACACAGTGAAGGAAGCCAACTAAACAGAAAGGTAACTTACTGAATGGGAGAACATACTAGCAAATGATATATCTGATAAGGGAATAATACTTAAAATGTATAAATAACTTATACAACTCAACACAAAAAGCAATCTGATTAAAAGATGGAAAGAGGACCTAAATAGGCATCATTTTTTAAATTTTCTAAATAAGACCTACAGATGGTTAATAGATGCTCAATATCACCAATTATGAGAATCTAAATCAAAACCATGATGAGGTATCCCCTCACACCTATTAGAATGGCTAGAATCAATAAGTCAGGGAATAACAAGTATACTGGACATTTTTGCAGGTTAATTTTATAATAGAATATATTGAACAGTTAGGTATCCAAACACTTATTAGCTGTGTAGAACAAAATATTAGCTATGCAGAACAAAAGGTGGTGGAAGGGCAGAGTTTGGCAGAAGGACCTGAAAAATTATCAGTCTTTCCAATAGCCTGGCAGCCTAATGGGGTACAAGAGCAAATATCACATTTAAGGATTTCCATGTGGGGTGAAACTGGGTGAACCATTAGATAATGTTTTTGCTTAGTCACTGTCTAGTGCCTTCCCAGTAAGTTTTATTAATTTCCAAGGTCACTTTACAAATAATTTGACCTCAACTCAAAAACTAAAATGAATCTTAAGGAAACAACTACAGGCTCTAGGTATTATGCTCCTTGTGTCTGTCTGACTTGTCCTTGTTTGAAGAGGAATTTAGATAATATATCTTGATATTGTCCACAAGTGTGTCATGATGCTAGTATATAGTATGAGTGAGTGTTGTTTAGAATTACAAATTGATGTAAGCCTATTTTTCCCACAAAGAAAATAAACTCCCTCCAATTACTCTACTTGTTTTCATATAAAATATAAGTAACAAAAAACTGAAAGTAACAAAAACTAATAGTGGAAGGTTACCTGAAGTTGAAGGCACTCAGAAAGGCAGAGAATTTAATTTCTCATAATGGAAAGATAACATCATTCAGTTAGCTGCTGAATTTCTTTCCATTTTAAATGGAAGTGAAAAAAACAACAACAACAAGTAGTTGTGGAATGTAACAGAATGGACACTAGAAAGACATCACAAAGTCCAACCCAATGCTTAATTCACATTCTGCCTTCTTTTGTGACTCCAGGTTAACCCTTGACTCACTTCATTTTCTCAGGAACTATTTGGTCTAAGGTTTAAATGAATATCATTAAAAAATAAGACATCAAAAACCAAAAATGAAAACAAAACCCTTTCATAGTAATTAAGTTGGTAGGGATGTTTGGAAATAGGACCAAAGGGGTTTTAAAGATTTTGTAGGTAACTTTATTTTCTTCATCTCAATGCCAATTACATGGGTATATTCACTGGGAAATTCATTATTAGTTATTTATTTATGTACTTTTCTATTTGTATGCAATACTTAAAAAACCTATTAAAACAAAATCTAGAAGCCACCTCAAGTCTTTATTGAGCAGAAGATCAAATGGCGATACATTTCTATCTATCATGATTCCTAATCATATTTGTAGGAGTTACCAAAAGTCGGGTGAAAAACAACTGTGGGAGGTTGGGGGGTGGGGGGAGTAGTAACCTCAACATTAAATCAGAACGGGCAGTTCTTGATCATTAATTCTTATTTAAAAGATCACCTAACATGTGCTTTTCCTCTGAAATATGGCCTGAATACTTCATTGTTACTTAAACTGTGCTCTGAGGTATTATGTCTTTAATAAACTTAAGTTATGAGGCATTAGTTGAAGTCTATAGTTATCCAGACCTTACAATATTAGCAGCTGTATTACTGACCTGTAGTGCTAATATTCTCTAGTGCAATGAGAAAGGATATTACACTTGTTAAGATCTAGGCAGAGTATAGCATATGAATTGGATTGCAACTCAGCCTATTAAATTAAAACAGATCACACTTAGATAAATGCAGTCTTTTGCCATTAAACTGAACATTAAGTTTTTAATGGAAGCTGTATTGGAAATGGAAGAATTCTAAATAGTTAAAGTTAGGAAGAAGGAATTCCTATGCTTTGGACAGTAAACTCTTATGGCTTTAGGTCATGCAATAATAGTAGAGATGGAGACCCATTAAAAGTATGGTGACCTTATGTCCCTGCTCTTGGACACCAGAGTAACTGAGGGCCTTGAAGGTATAGTGCCTTGAGTAAGACTGACTGCAAACATCAGTGTAAATGTCAATACCCAAAAGGCTATTAGTGTTGGAAAATCATAATTTTATAAAATAAGGACTCATGAGAGTAAGTTGCACAACCATTTTGAAGAGTTGTCTGGAAAACATGAATAAAATTGGAATTTGCATGGGCTAGAACTCAGCATTTCCACTCCTACATGTACTTGACATCCATCTGCTTATCAGACATCAGACGTGTACAAATGTTCACCACAGCATTGTGGTAATAGTGAAAACTGATAATGACCTAAATCCCATTAATTTAAGAATGGAAAAACCCATTATATATTCATAAGAAGGAATACTAAAAAATAAGTGGCACTAAATGAGTTGGATGTGCATCAACATCAGTTTATCTCAAGCATATTTATGGGTGAAAAAGCAATTTGGAGACTAGAAACAGTATTTTCTAAAGTCTAAAAAGATAGGAATATTGTAGGTTATGTGAAAATCCATACATGAATAGGAAAGATAGAAATGAATGTGAATTACAAGTATTAGATTCATTATGGCAATTACCTATGAGTAATTGAAGGAGAGTACACAAGTTTTTAATATGGTGGTGGGTTCAGTTGCTTAATTGTATTTGTCATTGTTATGTTTTGTGTATCAGAAATATAAGAAACTGGAAGAAAAATTCTGGAATTTTGTAACTATTTAATCTTAAATTCATTTGTTGAGTGTTTGTGTAGCTTCTACTTGGGGGAGGCCATCATCTAGTTAGAGCCTCTGAAAGAAACAGAAGAATAATGTCCCATCCTCCTTTTCCTTTGAAGAGCGTATATTCAGTTGGGAGTATAAAATCATTAGAAATTTGGGTATTTAATAATACCCAAAATATTCAGTAAGCTTTGTTTTTTAAACAGACTTTATTTTCAGAGCAGTTTCAGGTTCACAGCAAATTTGAGCAAAAGATATGGAAAGTTCCCATATATCTTCAGCCTTTGTGCTTGTACCTCCTCTCCTACTACCCACATTATGCACCAGAATGGTATATTTGTTTACATCCATGAGTCTATATTGACATGCCATCATCCTTTATCCATAGTAATCCTCTGATATACCTGTTCATCCCTTCCCTCCACCATCATATCTGGCAACTATTGATCTTTTTTACTGTCTCCTAAGTTCTTTTTTTTTTAAATTTTTATTTATTTATGATAGTCACACACACAGAGAGAGAGAGGCAGAGACACAGGCAGAGAGAGAAGCAGGCTCCATGAACCGGGAGCCCGACGTGGGATTCGATCTCGGGTCTCCAGGATCGTGCCCTGGGCCAAAGGCAGGCGCCAAACTGCTGCGCCACCCAGGGATCCCTGTCTTTTTAGTTCTACCTTCACCAAAGTATCATATAGTTAGAATCCTACAGTATATAGGCTTTTCAGATTGACTTCCTTCTCTCAGTAATCTTCACTTAATATTCTTCAATGTCTTTACATGGCTTGAGAGCCCATTTTTTTTCAATTCTGCATAGTAATCCATAAAAATCCATAAGCAACTCAGTTAATTTATCCACTCACCTAATCAAGGACTTTGTGGTACATTCAAGCTTCGGCAATTACAAATTACATTTACTACAAATATCCGTGTTCAGGTTCTGTGTGGGTATAATTTTTCACCTTGGATAAATACCAAGGAATATGATTACTGGATCTTATGGTAAAAATGTTTTAATTTTGTAGGAACCACTTTTTTCCAAAGTGGCTAGATTGTTTTTGCTGTCCCACCAGCAATGAGTGGGGATTTCTGTTTTTCCACCTTTTTTCCACCATTTGGTGTTTTCAGACTTCAGATTTGGGCTATTCAAATAAGTAGACAGTGATATCTTACTGTGTTTTAATTTGCAATACCCTAATAATATGAGATGATAATTTTTCATCAGTATTAAAATATATAATATATAAATATATATTTATACATTATAATACATAATTATAAAATATTTATAAAATTTATAAAGTATTTTAAATTTATTTATTTAAGAGAGAGAGGCGCAGAGACACAGGTAGAGGGAGAAGCAGGCTCCCTACGGGAAGCCTGATGGGGGACTCAAACCCAGGACACCAGGGGTACGACCTGAGCCGAAGCCGGGTGCTCAACCACTGAGCCACCCAAGCACCCTTTTGATCACTTTTAAGGAAGTTATTTTTTTGAGTTCTGGAGATTTGGGGTATATTTTGTATATTTGTATATTTTTAATAATCTTCCACATGTTATGTCTTTGGTAAAGATTTCTCCTACTCTGTGTTTTATCTTCTCATTATCTGGATAGTTTTTATTGTTGTTGTTTTTGTTTGGCATAGTTTTAAATTTTAATGCAGTCCAGATTATCAGTGATTTATTTCAAGGATCACACTATTGGTTTGTATCTAAAAAGTCATTGTCCTATGCGAGGTCATCTAGATTCTGTCATGTTATCTTTAGAAATTTTAAAGTGACCTGTTTTTCATTTAGGCCAGTGACCTACTTTAAGTTTACTTTTTTGTGAAAAGTATATCTATGTCTAGATTCTACTTTTGTCATGAGAAGATCTACTTGTTCCACCAACGTGTGTTGAAAGATCATCTTAACTCGATTGTGTTGTCTTTGTTTAGTTCTCAAGGATGAGTTGGCTACATTCATGTGCCTCTATTTGTGTTTTCTATATGCTGTTTTATCGATCTACTTGTGTATTATTTTGCCAATATCACTCTCATAATTATTAATGTTCTGTAATAACTGCTGAAGTTAGGTAGTGTTAGTCATCTTTGTTCTTACACATTAATATTGAGTTGGTTATTCTGGATCTTTTGCTTCTCTAAAAAAATGTTATATGCAGTTTGTTGATATGCACAAAATGATGTTCTATAATTTTGATTTAGATTGCATTGAATCTGTAGGTTAAGTTAGGAAGAAATATGTCTTTGTTCATGTATAGATTCAGTATTACAAAGAATCTCTTTATATTTGATCACTTTTGTAGTTTTACTCCTTTATATCTTGTACATTTTCTGATAGATTTATGGCTAGATTCATTTTAAGGGGAGCTAATGTTTTTTTTTTTTTATTTTAAAGTTCACTTGTTTGTTGCTGATATGTGGGGAGACAACTGACTCTTAAAAATTAACCTTGTATCTTGCAACCCTGCTGTAATTATTACTTCCAGAAGTTCTTGGTACCTCTTTCAGATTTTTTTTATAATAAATTTATTTTTATTGGTGTTCAATTTACCAACATACAGAATAACACCCAGTGCTCATCCTGTCAAGTGCCCCCTTCAGTGCCTGTCACCCATTCACCCCCACCCCCGCCCTCCTCCCCTTCCACCACCCCTAGTTCGTTTCCCAGAGTTAGGAGTCTTTATGTTCTGTCTCCCTTTCTGATATTTCCCACACATTTCTTCCCCCTTCTCTTATATTCCTTTTCACTATTAGTTATATTCCCCAAATGAATGAGAACATACAATGTTTGTCCTTCTCCGATTGACTTACTTCACTCAGCATAATACCCTCCAGTTCCATCCACGTTGAAGCAAACGGTGGGTATTTGTCGTTTCTAATGGCCGAGTAATATTCCATGTATACATAAACCACATCTTCTTTATCCACTCATCTTTCAATGGACACCGAGGCTCCTTCCACAGTTTGGCTATTGTGGACATTGCTGCTATAAACATCCGGGTGCAGGTGTCCAGCGTTTCATTGCATCTGTATCTTTGGGGTAAATCCCCAACAGTGCAATTGCTGGGTCGTAGGGCAGGTCTATTTTTAACTCTTTGAGGAACCTCCACACGGTTTTCCAGAGTGGCTGCACCAGTTCACATTCCCACCAACAGTGTAAGAGGGTTCCCTTTTCGGTGCATCCTCTCCAACATTTGTGGTTTCCTGTCTTGTTAATGTTCCCCATTCTCACTGATGTGAAGTGGTATCTCATTGTGGTTTTGATTTGTATTTCCTTGATGGCAAGTGATGCAGAGCATTTTCTCATATGCATGTTGGCCATGTCCATGTCTTCCTCTGTGAGATTTCTCTTCATGTCTTTTGCCCATTTCATGATTGGATTGTTTGTTTCTTTGGTGTTGAGTTTAATAAGTTCTTTATAGATCATGGAAACTAGCCCTTTATCTGATACGTCATTTGCAAATATCTTCTCCCATTCTACAGTTTTGTTGACTGTATCCTTTGCTGTGCAAAAGCTTCTTATCTTGATGAAGTCCCAATAGTTCATTTTTGCTTTTGTTTCTTTTGCCTTCGTGGATGTATCTTGCAAGAAGTTACTGTGGCCGAGTTCAAAAAGGGTGTTGCCTGTGTTCTCCAGGATTTTGATGGAATCTTGTCTCACATTTAGATCTTTCATCCATTTTGAGTTTATCTCTGTGTATGGTGCAAGAGAGTGGTCTAGTTTCATTCTTCTGCATGTGGATGTCCAATTTTCCCAGCACCATTTATTGAAGAGACTGTCTTTCTTCCAGTGGGTAGTCTTTCCTGCTTTGTCGAATATTAGTTGACCAGAAAGTTCAGGGTCTACTTCTGGGTTCTCCATTCTGTTCCATTTATCTATGTGTCTGTTTTTGTGCCAGTATCACACTGTCTTGATGACCACAGCTTTGTAGTACAACCTGAAATCTGGCATTGTGATGCCCCAAGCTATGGTTTTCTTTTTTAAAATTCCCCGGGCTATTCGGGGTCGTTTCTGATTCCACACAAATGTTAAAATAATTTGTTCTAACTCTCTGAAGAAAGTCCATGGTATTTTGATAGGGATTGCATTAAACGTGTAAATTGCCCTGGGTAACATTGACATTTTCACAATATTAATTCTGCCAATCCATGAGCATGGAATATTTTTCCATCTCTTTGTGTCTTCCTCAATTTCTTTCAGAAGTTTTCTATAGTTTTTAGGGTATAGATCCTTTACCTCTTTGGTTAGGTTTATTCCTAGGTATCTTATGCTTTTGGGTGCAATTGTGAATGGGATTGACTCCTTAATTTCTCTTTCTTCAGTCTCATTGTTAGTGTATAGAAATGCCATTGATTTCTGGGCATTGATTTTGTATCCTGCCACACTGCCAAATTGCTGTATGAGTTCTAGCAATCTTGGGATGGAGGCTTTTGGGTTTTCTATGTAGAATATCATGTCATCGGCGAAGAGGGAGAGTTTGACGCATTCCTGGAAAGCCACACACTACCAAAACTGGAACAGGAAGAAATAGAAAACCTGAACAGGCCAATAACCAGGGAGGAAATTGAAGCAGTCATCAAAAACCTCCCAAGACACAAAAGTCAAGGGCCAGATGGCTTCCCTGGGGAGTTCTATCAAACGTTTAAAGAAGAAACCATACCTATTCTACTAAAGCTGTTTGGAAAGATAGAAAGAGATGGAGTCCTTCCAAATTCCTTCTATGAGGCCAGCATCACCTTAATTCCAAAACCAGACAAAGACCCCACCAAAAAGGAGAATTACAGACCAATATCCCTGATGAACATGGATGCAAAAATTCTCAACAAGATACTAGCCAATAGGATCGAACAATACATTAAGAAAATTATTCACCATGACCAAGTAGGATTTATCTCCGGGACAGAAGGCTGGTTCAACACTCGTAAAGCAATCAATGTGATTCATCATATCACCAAGAGAAAAACTAAGAACCATATGATCCTTTCATTAGATGCAGAGAAAGCATTTGACAAAATACAGCATCCATTCCTGATCAAAAATCTTCAGAGTGTAAGGATAGAGGGAACATTCCTCGACATTTTAAAAGCCATCTACGAAAAGCCCACAGCAAATATCATTCTCAATGGGGAAGCACTGGGAGCCTTTCCCCTAAGATCAGGAACAAGACAGGGATGTCCACTCTCACCACTGCTATTCAACATAGTACTGGAAGTCCTCGCCTCAGCAATCAGACAACAAAAAGACATTAAAGGCATTTAAATTGGCAAAGAAGAAGTCTTTCAGATTTTTACTAGACAATAACATCAACTGCAAACAGTTTTATTTTTTTCCTTTGTGAATTTTTATAGCTTTTGTTATCTTCTTTTACTGCATTAACTTGGACTTCTAGTACAATGATCAAAGTTATGTTGTGAGGTGATATCTTGCCATCATTGTGATTTCAGCAGAAAAGCATCTAGATTCTCACCATTAAATATAATGTTAGTCATAGGTCTTTGTAGATATCCTTTATCATATTGAAGATCTCTATTTTTATGTTTTGGGGAGGTTTTTTTTTTATCATGAGTGGCTGTTTTTATTTTTGTCAAGTACTTTTTCTGCATCTATTGATATGATCATGCAATTGTTCTTATTTTTTTAACATGTTGATGTGGTAGAGGGTATTGATTTTCCACCCCACCCCTGGAACCAGCCCTGCGTACCTGAAAAACTCACTTGGTCATTGTAACTTTTTTCCTCTTTTTTTTTTAGATTTCATTTACTTGAGAGAGAGCATGATCAAGAGGAGAGAAAGAGAGAAAGTGCGCACATGAATGGAACAAGGCCATAGGGAGAAGCAGACTCCCCTCTGAGCAGATAGCCCAACATGGGACTCAATCCCAGGACCCTGGGATCATGACCTGAGCCAAAGATAGAGGCTTAACCAACTGAGCCACCCAGGTTCCCTGGCATATAACCTTCTATACATTGTTGTGAAGAAGGTATATTTAGCTCTTTGGATATAAGTGTATAAATGTCAATTTTATCCATTGACTTCTAATGTGGAGTTTAATTATGGTCCTAACTTTCTGGCTGCAAGATCTGCTCATTTCTGATAGCTGACATGTCCAAATATAATAGAATTTCAAGAAAAATAAATATGCCTACTATCAGTTTTTGCCTCATGTAGTTTGATGCTCTCTTGTTAGCAATCCTTAATGTGTGTGTGACTGTTTTACTGGAGGATTGACTCCTTTTTTTTTTTTTTTTTTTTTTTTTTTTTTAATGCAATACCCTTCTTTGTCCCTGACAACTTTCTGTTCCATTATGTTGGCTCTAGCTGAAATTAATGTAACTTTTTTGAGTTAATTGGGTATATTTTTATTTTCCTTTTAAAAATATTTAAAAAATTAAAATGAGTTTCTTAGACATCATGCAGTTGCCTTGTTTTTTATCTACTCTGAAAATATTTTTAATTGATATATTTACATGATCTTTAGATTGACTGACAACGTTGGATTACAGGATCTGCTATATTTGCTACTATTTGCTATGTGTTTTTCCTGTCCTTTATTATTTCCATCTTCTAAGTTTTCTGCATTTTTAGTTTTAACTGAACATTTTATTATATTTTTCTCCTTTCATAATATATCAATTATAATTTTTTAAACTTTTAATTGTGCCCTAGAGCCTGATGTGTTCATTTACAGCTAATCCAAATTCATTGTTAAATAATACTATATTTCTTCACAGCTAATGAAAACAACTTTAAAATAATGAAATATTCCTAATTTGTCTCATTGCTATTATTTTACTTACACGTAAATATCTATATGCAGGTGCACATACACATATGTGAGCACATATAATTGAATACGTTGTTGCTATTTGTAAAAATTTATATGTTGGATTAATTAAGAATAAGAAAGATAAAAAGCTACTTTGTAACCTATTCTTTCTCCAGTACTTTTCTTCATATCTGGGCTTCTAGTCTATATAATTTTTCTTCACTCTGGAAATACATTTCTTACCAGGAAGTTTACCTGAAACAAATTCCCTCAATTTTTGTCTGAGAATTCTTTTTTTTTTTTTTTCACTTTTGGAAAATTCCTTCCCTCAATATAGAATTCTATGTTGGCAGTTTGTTCTTCTTTCCTTTTAGTACTTTGCAATGCTTTTCTTGCTCATGGGGCTCTGAGAAGTTTCATGTAACTCTTTGTTTCTATATATGTTTTTATCTTTTTCAAATTTTTGCTCTTGGATTTCTTGCTGTTTTGGATATGGTATACTTAGATTTCATTTTTTTTATTGTGTGTGTGTGTGGAGGGGGCTTTGATTTGTTTTCTGAGCTTCCTAGATCTGTAGCATGGTGTCTAACATTAATTTGAAGAAATCCTCAAATCCTATTCCTTTCCTTGTTCCTTTCTATTTATCCTTTTTTTTTTTTTTTTTTTAATTTATGATAGTCACAGAGAGAGAGAGAGAGGCAGAGACACAGGCAGAGGGAGAAGCAGGCTCCATGCACCGGGAGCCCGATGTGGGATTCGATCCCGGGTCTCCAGGATCGCGCCCTGGGCCAAAGGCAGGCGCCCAACCACTGCGCCACCCAGGGATCCCCCTTTCTATTTATCCTTCTGGTATCTTCATTATGTATAAGTTATAACTTTTGTCCAATATTTTTGAATATTCCTTTTCTTCTCAGACTTTTTCTCTTAGCTTTCTGGTTTTGAAAATTTCCAATGACATATCCTCAAGGTCAAATTCTTTCCTCAGCTATGTGGAGTCCATTAGCAAGCCCTTTAAGGGATTTTTTTTTATTTCTGTTTAGTGTCTTCTGACCTAGAGAATTTTATTCTCATCTCTACTCACATTATCTATCTTTTATGACATATTATCTACTTTGTCCATTAGAGAGCTTAGCACGTTAATGATTTTGTTGTTAAATCCTGGTCTGTTCATTCCAACATTCTTGACATCTAGGACTCTAATTCTGATGTTTACTCAGTTTCTTTAAACTTTTTATATTTTCCTTTTAACATTTTATGCAATTTTTTAATAGCTGTGCATGATGATGCACTAAGTAAAAGGAACTGAAATAAATAGGTTTTTAGTGATGTGGTGCTAACAGTGGTGGGGTGATTTGGGGGAGAAGCATTCTAGAATACAATTATGTCTCCATGGTTTAGTAAGCCGGCGCCCTTGGACTGTGAACTTTACAAGTGCTTCTCAGTAACTCCTAGTTTAGGCAGGAGCAGTTAGCCAGAGGCAACTGGATCTGTATATTTCCCTTGCCTCATATGGAAGATTAAGCTGAAGTTGGGTATTATTTTTTTTCTCCCGAGTTAATTGGGCTGACTTAAAATATAGACAAATAACCTCTGGTAAAATTTAAGAGCAGTCCTCTTAAGAACATAATGACAGAATAATCTGTATATTTTTTGTTTTGTTTTGAGAGAGAGTGCACAAGTGAGCACACACAATTGGGGGGAGGGAGGAGGAAGGGGCAGAGAAGATGGAGAATCTTTTATTTTTCTTAAGATTTTATTTATGTATTCATGATAGACACACAGAGTCAGGGACATATAGGCAGAAGAAGGCTCCCTGCAGGGAGCCGGATGTGGTACTTAATCCCAGGACCCGGGGATCATGCCCTGAGTCAAAGGCAGACATTAAACCACTGAGCCACCCAAGTGCCCCAGATGAGATGGAGAATCTTAAGCAGGCTCTACCTTTATCCCAGAGTCCTAGGAAGGTCTTGATCTCATGACTCAGAGATCATGACCTGAGCCAAAATCCAGAGTCAGATACTTAACCAACTAAGTTTCCGAGGCACCCCTAATCAGGGATCTTTTTAAACAACTACTTTCCCCCTTGCCTAGAAGCAGGGGAGGATGAAGACCTTGTCAAACTCTTGGAATTAAAACTCACAGAAAGGGGGAGGTGGCAAGATGGTGGATGAGTAGGGGTCCTCAGCTCCTCTGGTCCCACAAACTTACCTAGATAACTTTCAAAATATCCTGAACACCTATGAATTTGACCTGAGATTTAAAGAGAGAACACATTGAATCCTACAGAGAGAAAAGTTTTCACTTCTAACAAGGTAGGGAGGCTAGATTAGAAAAAGAATAAAGTGGGGGAGGGGAACTGCAACTAGTAGGGCTAAAGTGGAGCAGCAAAAGCATTTGGGGCATGAATGCCCAGCCCTGGAGAAGTGGAAACTTTAGAAATCTGTGTCAGAGTTTTCCCTGAAAGAAAACTTCCTAGCAGGGAAATCAGGCAGAATCAGAGGGGCACTGCAGCCCCAAGATTCCCAGATTCACTAAAAGGGGAGAGGCACTCAGGAGAAAAGCTCACCACAAACCACGGCATGATATTGGTAAAGGACTAGAGCCTTGCAGCCCTCCAGGGCATTTGGGAGAAGCCAGTCCAGCTAGGCAGGTGGGCTCCAGAGTGGCCTTTACACTAAAGCCTGGCAATGGACAAAGGTGGGTTTCTTCTGTTCCCTTTGGGAGAGGTGGTCCCTGGGAGTGCAGGTTCAGTGGCGCAGGGCCTCAGATTCCAGGGTGCCCAAGCAGACAAAGCTGGCTATCCTCTGTTTCCTCTGGGACAGGTGGAATCAGGGAGGGTACAGGAAAGTGAGAACTCTACTTCTGGGCATTCTGCAAGCTGTGCAGATCAGTGCACCCATGCCTGCCCCTGGAGCTTCTAGGCCTGTGTGGACTGGGAGACTGAAGTTAGTTACTCAGGGGAACTTGACTCCAGAGCTGGAAATCTGGCCACTGCTATTTTTTTTTTTCTTCTTTGTTGCAACTTGTGCCTGGGAGAGGTGGGGCCTCTAGGGAACAAAGGCCTCACAAGATAAACAGCTCATACTGAGCCCAGCACCTGGCAAGGGGTGGGGTATCCACGCCCAGGCACAGGCACCTGAGAATCAGAACAGCAGGCCCTCTGCTGGAAGACCAGCTGGAAGAACAAAGGAAAAGCAAGTTTACTGAATAAGCAGCACTGGAAAGCTCCAGGACTGAGGGAAAATAGTATATAGAACTAGAGGGTCCTTTTTTCCCCTCCATTACCACTTGTTTTTATATCAGACTAAAATTTTGTTTTTCTTTTTTTTTAAGATTATTTATTTATTTATTCATGAGAGACACACACATAGAGAGAGAGAGAGAGAGAGAGAGAGAGAGAGGCAGAGACACAGGCAGAGGAGAAGCAGGCTCCATGCAAGGAGCCCAACATGGGACTCGATCCCGGGTCTCCAGGATCATACCCTTGGCTGAAGGCGGCACTAAACTGCTGAGCCATCGGGGCTGCCCAGACTAAAAATCTCTAATATTTTTTTTCTCTTTTCCAACTTTAGATATGGGTTTTTGAGATATGGGTTTTTGTTTTTTATGAGATACAGGTTTTTGTTTTTTCTGCCTTATTTTGTTTTATAATGGTGGAAGTTAGTAGCTTCTAACACATGACCAAAATACACTCAGAACCATGTGGAACACCGTGTTGGTTCATCTGTGAGATAATATTCTCTCTTCCTTCCCATTCTGTCCCCCTCTTTTATCTTGTTTATATTTTGGTGGTCCATGTTGGGGCTTTCTATAAGTATTGATGGTTTATATAAATTTAGGATTAAGCATCTTCTAACAGAGCAAAAGACACTCAGAACCAAGAGGATCACTGTCTAGTACCCCTCAGGTAGACTACATTCTCTCTCCACTGCCGCAACCTCACCACCATCTCCTCCTTTTTTTCTCTTTTCTTTATCTTCTTTGTCTTTGTTTTTTTTTTTTTTTTTTTTTGCTTTTCATTTTTACTACTTTGTTTTAAAATTTGTTTTTCACTTTACTGATCCTTTTATTTTGTTCTATTCTTCTTTTTCTTTTATTTTCTGGTGTCTGAAAATGGAATCATCTGGAATCATCTAGGGTGTAGTTTACTTAGTTCATGGTTGATATTTTTTACTTAGCCTGCTCATACAGCCACTCTGCACTGGAAAAAAATGACTAGAAGGAAGAATTCACCACAAAAGAAAGAACCAGAAACAATACTCTCTCTCTCTCTCTCTCTCTCTCTCTCTCTCTTTCTCTCTGTCTGTGGCCTATGAAATATAAGTTAGGCTATTGAATCCAAACTTTTTAAAGATTTCATTTATTGATTCATGAGAGATACACAGAGAGAGGCAGAGACACAGGCAGAGGGAGAAGCAGGCTTCATTCAGGAAGCCCAGTGTGGGACTTGATCCTCGGATTCTGGGATCACGCCCTGAGCCAAAGGCAGATGCTCAACTGCTGAGCCACCCAGGTGTCCCACTTTTTAATTTTTTTTTTCAAATGGGGACATTAAGTAGAGACCCATCTTAAACAGCAATATCTCACAATTTTTGTGCCAGAGCTGGACAGAACTGTGGTTAGTTTTATTCCTGCAGCACAGTGCTTCCAATTCTGTGATTAGCATTACCATACCAAATCACTGGCAATGGCTATGGTACTGTATTTGTGGCTAAACTTCCATTTATTTTTGGAGGGCAGGAGAAACTCCTGGAAAACAAAAACCACATGCAAACACAAGAAAACAAAATTCAGTGGCTATTAGTTCCACTACTACAGGCCATGTCCATTACATACTCCAGGTCCCCTGAATTCAGCTGGTGTGAGACAACTCTAACACCAGTTAATGCTTCTACCTGTCACAAGACAGAATTGAACAAAGCCATTTTGCTGCATGTCAAACATTAGTGTGCTGAATTCTGTGCAGAGAAACAGGATTGACCCTTAAGCAGAATAAAACTCTTGCCTGTCTGCAATAACACCCATAACATAATCAGCATAAGGTCCGATGTAGACTCGAACCTACGACCTAAGAAAAGAATGCTAGACCTTTATTAGAACTGAATTCTCTAGATACTAAGTAAATTAATCTTCTAAAATTGACTTGATAAAATTCCTAGGAGGCTAGTGCTTTTTTTTCCGAGATTGGAACTAAGTTAAACCAAGAGGAGAGCAAGGCAAATAAAGGAGAATAGTATCACCTTGAAATTTTTGTCCCATTTTAGTAGAAAATAGTCATGACAAACCCGACAAATTTTTTTCTTAAACTTATAAATAATAAAGATGACAAAGCTGCCCAGAACTAGGGTATGTGCTTTCACTTTCTATACAGCTTCCAAAACTGATAGTTTAAGTTTCAATTTTTTTTCTTACAAATACCTTCATATATTGACCCTCAAAAGAATCCCTGTGAAGAAGGGAGAGTAAAGTTGATATATTTGCATGATGCAATTTAGAGAAGTCTTTAAAGCTACCTGAATCACTTTTTTCCCCATAAAATAAGTTATGTCCAAAAAAAAAAAAAAGACATCTGAAACACATAAGGTCATAGATAGTGGAAAAGTGTATTTACAGCTGTCTCAGCTTCAGTTTTAGATTTTAATCCAGAGCCAGTTTTTCTGATTTTAATTGAAAGCTTTCATCTGATCTATGAAACAATAAGATACCAGCAGATAGCATTCATCCAAGGAAATAGATAAATCCTATCATATCAGAAAACTAACATCTCTGAGCTATGAAGGGAAATCATTCATAGGATTGTGTCATCTATTTGAAAGCTGTTGAAGCTGTATTCAGTCCATGTAATTCTAAGCCACCTAAGATTATTGGGAAAATATATTTGAATAAGTATTTGTTTCTGCCTCTTCAGTCATAAGTAGTTACATAGATAAAAACAGAACCAGCCCTGTCCTGCAGACATGAAATAAATTGTCCACCTACATCCTCCATGAAAAGGAAGAATGCTTTAGACCCAGGTGTGTAGCTGAGTGTGACGAGAGAAAAGAATGTTTAATTTTTTTTTCTATGACGTTCTCTAAGTGATTATCTGACAGTGTCAATCGGGTCTCTAAGAGTAGTTTTGAGATGATTCCTACAAATTTCATCTAAGATTCAATTTTAGTATTTTTGCTACAATTCAAACATAGGATGTATCTAGAGGGGCTTTTTCTAAAAACATGTACATATACGCATACATATTTATAAAGGAAATAGCAGAATCAAAATCATAAAGGAAGCACAACACTTGGGAAAGAATCTGTTAGAATATGGTGTTTTTCTAATGAGTAGATACTAAATGTTCAAAACATTATGAAAAGGAAGCAGAGAACGACTATGATAGAGTATTATGAACAATAGGCCATATAGGTCAGGAGTAACAGATGAACCACTTTGTTTTAGATAAGCCCATCTCCTTGTTCTGCTTTTGTTTTTGCTATGTGGGGAAATTGTGCATTTTCTTAATGTGAGGGAGTCATGCCTGCTCCAAACTAGCATACTCTCAATGTGATCTATGTCTCAACATATGATCTCACCTAACAATTCTCTGGGTCCCTCTTTCTAGACATCCTCCTATATCAAAACTGTGACAGTGTATGGGTCCCCCATTTGCTAGCTTCCTTATCCTTGGAATGGGGTAAGACAAGCAATGTAGAAAATTATGACTTGTTACTTAAAGGGAAAACAAATACTTTAAAATTTCTCTAGGTTCTTAAAGTTCCAATAATCTCTAAGTAATTCACCATCTCATTTTCCCAGATGGGAAAGATGTTTCCCAGATCTATCTGAGCCATTGCAACATGTAGGTAGCCCCTCCTTTTAGGTGTGCTGCTACAGCCACTGTTACCTTTATTGCTTAAGCTCCCATATCTTGAGAATTGACACTATGTTTAGCAATATGTCAGAAAACTTAGGTATATATGAGAGACTCCTAACTCTGGGAAATGAACAAGGGGTGGTAGAAAGGGAGGTGGGCAGGGGGTGGGGGTGAGTGGGTGACAGGCACTGAGGGGGGCACTTGATGTGATGAGCACTGGGTGTTATTCTATATGTTGGCAAATTGAACACCAATAAAAAAATAAATTAAAAAAAGAAAAAAAAGAAAACTTAGGTATACCTCATATGCTCAAAGTAAATAGGTACCTATGTTCTCTAGAGTCATTACTGTTTACTATAGTAGCTCAGTGTCTTTGAGAAATTATTTTATCTTATGGAATTAGTAGTGTTTTTGTTAAGTATAAAATTCTTCTCGTATCATCAGCCTTATGTGTGTTTAATATTGGAATGCATAGCCCATTGCCTGAAACATGGTAAGCTCTTCGTTAAGAGTTTCCTAGAATAGTAGTTATTAGTTAGTCTCCCCTTTTATAGGAAGAAAGGAACAACACAGGTTTGGTGATTTGAAAAAAAAAAATCATTCAATAAGAGCCATAGTCAAAAATCATATCCAGAGGGGATTGTGGGAAGATGGTAGAGTAGGAAGCACAGCCATTCAGACCAGTTACACTAGCAGAATCTGTCCCATTTAACAATTGTCTAGAGTCTATTATAGGCTTTCAACTCTCAAGGGAAAGATTGAATAGTGAATCATAACTGATCTTGTTCAAAGCCAACTTTTACTTTTTTTAAAAAGATTTTATTTATTTATACACACAGAGAGAGAGGCAGAGGGAGAAACAGGCTCCATGCAGGGAGCCCGACGTAGGACTCGATCCTGAGTCTCCAGGATCATGCCCTGGGCTGCAGGCGGCGCTAACCGCTGTGCCACCGGGGCTGCCCTCAAAGCCAACTTTTAGCTAGGCAGCAGCTACTCATCACCCAGGCCATATAGGTGGATGAACAGATTTTGGGATAACTTGAACACAGATTTTAGGAGCTAGGGCAGTCAAAAACGATTTTGTTCTACAAATATCAAGGATCCATCATGTTTTGATTGCTAATTTCTGCCTCTGCTAAATGTTGCTTCTGATCATGGAGGTAGAGACAAAAAGGCAGGCAGCCATTCTTGTTGCACTTCTGTATGTCAGGTTAAAATGTCCAGTTTTCAACAACTACAAAAACACTATACAAAGAAATAGCACAGTATTGTCAATTCTAAGGAGAGAAAAATGATCAACTATTACAGAAAAATACTTGATGGCAGATCTACCAAACAAGGACTTGGAAACAGCTTCCTTAAATACTCAACAAAAGATAAATACGAAGAAAGTAAAAGTATTAATAATACAAAAATATTAAATATAAAACTTATCAGAAATGATAAAGCTGGGCAGCCCAGGTGGCTCAGTGGTTTAGCACTGCCTTCAGCCCAGGGTCTGATCCTGAAGACCTGGGATCGAGTCCTGCACCAGGCTCCCTGCATGGAACCTGCCTCTCCCTCTGCCTATGTCTCTGCCTCTGTATGTGTGTGTGTGTATGTGTGTGTCTTTCATGAATAAATAAAATCTTTTAAAAAATAAGTGAAAAGAGAAATTCACTAGAGGGATTCAAAGGCAGATTCAAACAGAAGAGTTGATGAACTTGAATATAGGATAATTGAAATTACCGAGTTTGAGGAACAGGAAGATGAAAAGAGTGAAGAGAACCTACAGGACCTGTGGAACACCATAAAGTAGACACATGCATTGTAGATCTTCTAGAAGAAAGAAGAGGCAGGGGAAATATTTGAAGCAGTAATGGATGATAATTCTATGAATATGAGAGCTGTGAATATAAATATCCAGTTAGTTGAGCTACAGTTGGGATAAACTAAAAGACAGCCACACTGAATTCTATGAAATCAAACTACTGCAGACAAGGATAATTTTGCAAGCAGCAAAAAAAGAATGACTCATCACACAAAAGGAATCCCCGATAAGATTATCACCAGATGACTTGTTAGAAACCTTAGAAGCCAGAAGGCACTGGAGTTACATATTTAATGTGCTAGAAGAAGTAACCATAAATTACCCTATATTTGGCAAAACTGTTCTTTAAAAGTAAGGTAGTAATTAGGACATGCCCAGATAAACAGAAGTTGAGAGTTGGTTACTGCTAGATTTGCACAGTGAGACATGCCAGACAGTTCTGTAGGTTGGAATGAACACACCAGTCATTGCACATGTTTTGTTTTGTTCTGTTTTGTTTTTAGATTTTATTTACTCATGAGAGAGAGACAGAGACAGAAGCAGAGACACAGGCAGAGGGAGAAGCAGGCTCCATGCAGGGAGCCTGATCCGGAACTTGATCCCAGGACTCAAGGACTGTGTCCTGGGCTAAAGGCAGGTGCTAAACCACTGACCCACCCAGGGCTCCCTGCACACAATTTCAAGAAAGGAGATACATGGGCTGCTATAAAAACCGTATTGTAACTTTGGTTTGTGAACCTACATTTTGTTTCCCTACTAGATTTAGAGACTGGTGTATTCTAAATTTTTTTGGATGTTCTATGGATAAAGATGTAATATTTTGATAACTTTAAGGGATAAGGATAAAGTTGTAAAGGAGCAGCACTTTGTATTTAGTTAAAGTTGAGATGCTATAAACTTTAAGTTAGAGCATTATACTTTCAGGATATTTAATGTAATCCCAATAGTAAACACAAAGAAAACAGCTATAAAATGCACATACACACACAATTAAAACACTTCACTACAAAAAGATCAAACACAAACCACCATAATAAGGGGAATAAGATAAAGTTACAAAGGTTAAAAAAAAAGTGGCAAGTCTCTTATCAGTAAATATTTACATGTAAATGGATTATCTTTCTAATCAAGGACAGAGATTGATAAAATGGATTTAAAAACTTCAACTATGTGCTATATTAAGTCACTTTAGATCCAAAGAAACAAATAGGTTGAAAGTGAAAGTAGGGGAATATCTAATTATTTTAATGCTGATGGACTTGTAGACAGTTGTTTCTGTTTTGTGTATCTGTGTGCATGCTGTAATAAATGCTGCTATATTCCAATGTTTGCATTTTATTTAACATATTTGATGTACTTATGTCTAAGTGTGAGCTTGCTTGGACTTCATATATGTCGTTGTTAGGCTTCATTAGATAATCTTGAATTGTAAGCCAATGCGGCTGTGCCAATTTAACTCACCAGCAGTGTATATTTAGTGCTCTAGTTTATTCACATTTTTAGTGGTATTCTGCGGCCAAAAGTTATCTTTTCATTTAAGCCTTTCATGTTTAATTTATACTTCTATGATATCTAAAGTTAAGTATCTCTTCATTAACTTGATGGCTATTTTGTATCCTTTTTTTCATAAAGAGCTAAATGTTTTTGTACACTTTTCTCCTGGGTTGTAGGACTTACTGATCTGTAGATATCCCTTATATATTCTAAATACAACACATTTGTCAGATATGTCTGAAAAATTAAGTTAGCCTTCTAATCCTAGTAATATCTTGTGAAGAATGCAACTTTTTGTTCTGATAAATTTGAATTTACTAATTTTCTTGTAGTTTTTGTGTCCTGTTGAAGAGGTTTACTCACTCTATAATCCAAATGATGTCCTTTAGTTTTCTTGAAAAATATTTTTTACTACTTTCCATTCATATTTAGATCTGACATCTACTTGGAACTTTAAGTGAAATAAGGATCTAGATATAATTCTTAAAAATCTAACATATCTAACTGAGAAGACGATCTTTTCCCCACTATACTACTATCATTTCAGTGATACCGGATAAATTTACAGGTTTTGGAATTTTCTGAGTTCTGTATATTTCATTGTGTAGCTATCCTTTACTAGGATTGTGACCTATTACCACAGCTTAGAAGTCAGTTTTTGGTACTGTATATTTGCTAGCTTTCTTCAACATTTTCTTTGGTAATCTTGGATCTTGAATTTCTATTTGAACTTTAGAATTAACTTGACAGTTTCTATAAAGACTAACATGCACACATAAATTGCTGATATTTTAACGAGGATACACTGAATATAAGGGTTAACTTGAGGAAAACTTACATATATAACTGTTACATACACATAGTTGTATATATAAATAAAATTAATTGTTGACTATTGAATGAACCATGTATTCTGTGACTTTATGACATACACAAATTAATATTAAGGTCTTACCTGAACATTAGTTTGAATTTCCTAGATAAGTAGACTTGTCTTCTAGACATTAAAATGCAGTTTTTTCAACTTCATAGGATATTAGTACTCTCAGTGTAATCTTGAAAATTGCAATAATAGACTTTTTTTTGCCTACCCTCAAGAGGAAAACATTTTGTTATTTCAATACTGGCAGTGATGATGGATGATACACAAGGTTGTAGCACCCAAGTCTACTTGTTAGTGAGGGATAGAAACCTATGTTATTCCTATCATCTTTTTTTTCTCTTTTTCTTTTTTTTTTTAACCAGCCACTTTGTGGCTATGCCATGAGGACTCATGCTGTTGGTAGACCTATGATTCTTTTTCCCTGCAATAAAATCACCTATCCAGGTTTCATGGGGGAGATTACATGAGAAGGGTATTCACTTCTAGATAATGTGTAATCACTGCAAAGAACTCATAGCTGAATTCAAATTTTTTTTCCTACACAAATTGATGCCCAAGACACAATTTATATTTCTCTTATGTCTTTCATTGGCCATCCCTAGGCCCACAAGTATAACATACCTCAAACACTTCCTCACTCTGTTCTATGCCCACTGCTTTGGATCTGCTAAGGCCTCTTTTTCTCCACTTGGTGTGAAATTTGTGTAAATTTCCCAGGTCAGTGGCTTTCAGATTTTTTTTTTTTTCTTTTTATGTCTTTCAAGTAGGAGTTGACATCTCTATCTCCTGGGATTTTTTTTTGGCATCTGAAGGAATTCATGTCTAGTCCCATATCTTCACCTCTGAGCCCTTGAATAGATTCTGTCCTAGAATCATCTGTTCTACTACATAACATCTCTGGGTCCAGCTTTTGCTTCATTCAGGCCAACAGTTGTTCCTGTTAATAGAATTCAAGTAAAATATAAAAGCTAAGAAACATGTGCATAACTCACATTCTGAGTAGAGGAAGATTAGCAAGCAATCTTTTAAAATTCTATTTCCTCACAGTTTGCCATTGTTCAGCTCAGAAGGCAAAGCTGCAGGGTCTCTTAATATTGTGGTAATTAATACTCAATGTATGATGTCTCACTTTATTCAATTTATACTTAGTGTGCCCTGCCAAAATGCAATAAAGAGAAAATTTAAAAAGCCAAGAAAGCATAAATTATTAAGCTTTATTCCCCTTGAAGCATGATTTTAAATAATATCCAGTGCAATGTCATCTAGGGCATTTGGAGATTACACAGTTGAATATTTTGGCTGAAGTTCATTGCAAAGGCGGGGTAATGCAAGTTAGTCGTATCTTTCTTTGAGTGTGAAAAAAATGGGTCTATAAGGAAGGATGTCAGATGACTTTCATCTGTCTCAAGGGAGTTTGGTTAGTGAGAAAGACTTGAAGAGTAGTGAAGGTGGGGACTAGGCATCACACCTGCCCTCAATCTCAAGCAGTCTACCCAGAGTGGATTCCTTGAAAGTAGCATCTAAGGAGGAGAACTAGTGGCTTAGGCCTTCACTTCCCTCAGCCTCCTAGGAAGAGACCATGATTGAAAAGGAAATTAATCTTCTGTCCTAGAGACCAAGCTGCAGGGGCT
Organism: Vulpes vulpes; assembly: GCF_048418805.1. NCBI lineage: Eukaryota > Metazoa > Chordata > Mammalia > Carnivora > Canidae > Vulpes > Vulpes vulpes. The sequence goes on from NC_132794.1 coordinate 97,448,513, forward strand.
CTTAATATTGTGGTAATTAATACTCAATGTATGATGCTTACCTGGGCTTTCTTATCAATACTGTGGCTTCTATTTGGATGGTTACTGGATATATTTTGTGTGGGAATACTACTCTACCTGTGGAGAGGAGAAGCAACACAGAGTATTAGCATGTAAAACAGGTAAGTGAGAATGGATAAGGAGAGTATATCTATTGCCAAAATTCCTAAAAATAAGGAGAAAAGATAAGGACAGCGGAAGAGGTAAAGGGCTGCTCTTCTCTGCAGAGATCAGATGGTAAGAAAGGGAAAAGGAAGCTGACATTTTTCATATACCAAGAAATGGGAGCGCACATAGAAGAGCAGGGAACAATTGACTTCTTATTCAAGCCTGGATTCAAATGCTAAAAACTAGATTTGGGCTTCTGTACATCTTTGTGTGTCTGATTGAACTGGCACAGAGCAATTGAGATGGTAAGGGAAATAATGGTATTAGCCTAGTGATTATTTCAGAAAATGGACAGGCATCTCAACTATGCAGGAAAGAGAATTTCTTAGCCATTACCTTAGTCTTCCACAATCCCTTGCACTTACGTACTTAGACACTATCACAGGCAAGATATCTGATGCACCATTTTGATCAAACAAATCATTGTGCATTAATTTCTTTGTTTTATTCATTCTTACCCCTGCTATGTATGTAGACCTGAAATAATTCTAAAAGGGAAAACAAAGTTTTAGACTTAGAAAATTTATGATATTTGTACAAGTAAAATAAGTAGCACGTAAACAAGAACTTCCGTCCTGGCACATCTTTGTTCAGATTAATTGGAGGAGGGTTGAGTAAGGAATTAGGCCTTGAGAAAAACTTGGATACATGAATAAGTGGAGGGGGGCAGGGAGTAAGAGCCTGAGTAAGATTCTGGAATTTAGAAAAAAATACTCTATGTGTAGAACCTATTCTGGCTCAACTGGTATATTCATAAAACCATCTGCTCCAGTTACTTGACCCCTAAACCACCTGTCACTTCAGAATGTTTTGACAACTCTTAAAGTTTTAGACTTTTCCTCCTATTAGCCAAATTACAGACAACATGGGGTCATTAATTTTGATTTTTAACTTTTATTTAATCCCTAGGTAATATTATGATAACTTTAAGGATTAACTCTTAACTTCCTATGTAACACAAAACCATGTTAGATGTAGTTATTGTGTTGTAAGTAACATTCCTAGTAGTTATTTATTTTATAACTAAAAGTTTGTACTTGGGACCATTTCCCTCCAATTCTTCCTCCTATCTGCCTCTGGTCTAATCTTTTTCTAGGAGTTGTATAGATCCCACATATAAAGACAAATATGGTATAATTTCACCATATAGAAAGAGAAGGGCAGAGACACAGGCAGAGGAAGAAGCAGGCTCCATGTCGAGAGCCTGACAGGGGACTCGATCCTGTGACTCCAGGATCATACCCTGGGCCAAAGGCAGGCACTGAACCACTGAGCCACCCAGGGATCCCCACTGTTGTTATTTTTAACTTTTTGAGATTTCCCAAACTCTTCTCCCTAGTCTTTACTAATTTACACAGTACACAGTTTATAAAAGTGCACAGGGATTCTCTTTTACCCACATTCATGCCAGAAATTCTCTCTTATCTTGGTGATTATGGTCATTCTTACAGGCATGAAGTGATATCTTACTGTGGTTTTAATTTGTATTGCCTTCAAAGCTAGTCGTATTACACACCTCTTGATGTACCTGTGGGCTTTTCATATATTTTCTTTGGAGAAATGTCTATTCAAGTCCTTTGCCCATTTTTTAATTGGGTTGTGCCTTTTTGCTTTTAAGTTTTAGGAATTCCTTAAATGTTTTTGATATTCTTTTATCCTATATATGCAACTGTTTTCCCTTTCCATAGGTTTTCTTGCTTTATTTCTTTTGCTACACAGATGATTTTTCAGGTTGATGCAGCCCTACTTGTTTGTTCTTGATTTTGTTGTTTGTGTTTTAAATGTTATAACCAAAAAATTGTAACTAAAACCCATGCCAAGGAGCTTTATCCTTTTTTTTTTTTTTTAATTAACTTTTATTGGTGTTCAATTTACCAACATACAGAAAAACACCCAGTGCTCATCCCGTCAAGTGTCCACCTCAGTGCCCGTCACCCATTCCCCTCCAACACCCGCCCTCCTCCCCCTCCACCACCCCTAGTTCGTTTCCCCGAGTTAGGAGTCTTTATGTTCTGTCTCCCTTCCTGATATTTCCCAACATTTCTTCTCCCTTCCTTTATATTCCCTTTCACTATTATTCATATTCCCCAAATGAATGAGAACATACACTGTTTGTCTAGGAATTTGTTCTAGGTTTTATTTAATTGTTTTGAATTAATTTTTGTGAGTAGTATAGCATAGAGGTCCACATAAATTTTAGGTGGTTTGTGTTTCCCCTGGTTTAAAAACAAACAAACAAACAAACAAAACCAAAAAAAAAAAAACCTTAAAAGGAATTTCTTTGAATCTGTAGATTGCATTTGGTAGTACAGACATTTTAACATTACGTCTTCCAATGCATGAACTGAGGATACCTTTTCATTTATGTCTTCCTGAATATGTTTATTAATGTCTTGAACTTTTTGGAATAAAGATCTTTTGCCTCCTAAGGATTTCATTGTTTTTGGATACCGTTGTAAATAGGAATTTTTTTTTCACAAAATTCACTACTGGTGGCAGAAACACTAATATTTATAAACTTTGTATCCTGCAACTTTACTGAATTCACTGATTAAATATAATAGTTTTTGTGGTTCTCTATATATGATCATATCATCTGCAAATACAAAAAAATTCTACGTCTTCCTTTCCAACCCTGATGACTTTTTTCTTGCCTGACTGCTCTATCTAGGACTTTCACTACTATATTTTAAAGTAGTGAGGATAATGGACACCCTTGTCTTGTTACTGATCTTAGAGGAAAAGCTGTCAACTTTCAGAGTTGAATATTATATAACCTGTGGGATTGTGATATATGGTCTTCATTATGTTGAGATGTTTCTCTTTTGCTTAATTTAAGAGATACTAATCATTTTATCTGAACTTTTATCAAATGCCTTTTCTTCATCTATTGATATTGAGATTCTACATTCTGTTAATGTGATGTGTCACATCAATTTATATATGTCGAATCATCTTTGCATCCTAGGGATAAATCCCACTTGATCATGGCAAATGATCCTTTTAATGTGCTGCTAAATTCAGTTTGCTAATATGAAGAACTTTGCCTCTATATTTATCAGGACTATTGGGCTATACTGTTCTGATTTTTAGTATCAGGATAATTGTTGGCCTCATAAAGTGAGTTTGGGAGTGTTCCTACCTCTTTGATATTTTAGATGAGTTTAAGAGGGATTGTTAAAGTATTTGAATTTTGATTAAAGTATTTATCAATAAAATCATCTAGTTCACAGTTTTGCTTCATTCAGGACATTTTGAATTATTGATTCAATCTCCTTACTAATAATTGGCCTATTCAGATGATCTATTTCTTCCTGAGTCAGTTTTGGTAAGTTGAATGTTTTTTTATAAGAATTTTTCAATTTAAATCTAGAATTTTCAGTTTGGTGGTATATTGTTATTCATAATAGCCTCTTATGATCTGTTGTATTTCTGTGGTATTGGTTGTAATGTCTCCTTTTTCATGTATAACTTTGTTGATTTGGTTTCTTTTATTCCTTGGTTAGTCTAGCTAATGCATTGTTAATTTGGTTAAACTTTTCACAGCACCAACTACCAGTTCATATTTTTCTGTTTTTCTGTTCTATTTCATTTCTGCTCTAATTTACATTTTTTCCCACTAAATTTGGGCTAAGATTACTTATCCAGTTTAAGATATAAAGATGCTTATTTAGGATATTTCTTTTTAACGTACACTTTTATTGCTATGAACTTCCCTTTTTGAACTGCTTTTTGCTGCATCTCAAAACCTCTGGTACATCATATTTCAATTTTAATTTAAGTGGCCATATTTCATTTAATGTATCCTTTGATCCATTGGTTGTTTAGGAGATAATTATTTAATTTCCATGTGTTTGGGGACACATGGGTGGCTCAGTGGTTGAGTGTCTACCTTTGGCTCAGGGCATGATCCTGGAGTTCCAAGGTCAAGTCCCACATCAGGCTCCCTGCATGGAGCCTGCTTTTCCCTCTGCCTATTTCTCTGCCTCTGTGTGTGTGTGTGTGTCTGTGTGTGTGTGTGTGTGTGTGTGTGATGAATAGATAAATAAAATCTTTTAAAAAATAATAATTTCCATGTGTTTGTCAATTTTCTAGTTTTCCTCTAGTTGATTTCTAACTTCATGCCATTGTGGTCAGAGAGTATACTTGATATGATTTTATTCTTGAATTTCCTAATATTTGTCTTGATGCCCAACATGGTTTATCCTAGAAAATGTTCTATGTGCGCTTGAAAAAATATATAATGTGTTGTCATTGGGTACAATGTTCTGGATATGTTAGGTCCGTTTATTCTACAGTGTTCAAATATGTTTCCAATTGATTATGTTTAGATGATGTATTCATTGATGTAAGTGGAATACTAAAATCCTCAGCTGTTGTTATCATATTCCTGTTCATTTTTCCTTTTAGCTCTTGGTTTTCACTTTGCATATTTAGGTGCTCTCATGTTGGGCACATAAATACTTACAATTGGTATACTTTCTTAATGGATTGATTCCTTTATCATTACATAATGACGCTTTTGGTTCTTTTTGCCATTTTTAATTCACTCTATTTTATCTGTTATAAGTATAGACATCACTTTTGTTATAAGTATAGCTATCACTTTTGTTTTGTTCTCCATTTTCTTGAAGTAATGTTTTCCATCCCTCTTCAGTATTAGTCAATGTAAGTAAGAGATTATGGGATTTTGTTTTTGTTAGTGTTAAAAATCTATTCAGCTATTTTATCCTGTTTGTTTGGAGAATTTAAGTGGATTACATTTAACGTAATTGTTGATAGGTAAGGACTTACTATTGCCATTTTGTTCATTGTTCCCAGTTGTTCTGTAGATCTTTTGTTCCTTGTATCTTATTCTGCTGTGTCTTTTTTTCTTTTTTATTCCCCCATATTTTGATGTTTTTGATACTAGTAGGATTTCTTTATCATGTTCTTTTGTATAATTCCTACAGACTCTCCCTTCTTACCATAGAGCTTCTATAAAATATTTTTAAATCATAATATCCTATTTTAAACTGATAACAGCTTCAATAGAATTCCTAAACTTCACACTTTTATTTCCCCTCCTTACATTTTAGGTTATTACTATTATAGTTCATGTTTTTTATGTTACAAGTTTCGTGGTTATGGTATTTTTTACTACATTTTTAAAAAACTTTTAAATTCAAGTTTTAAGTGAATTATGCATCACCATTACCAAATTACAGAGTCTAATTTTTACTATACATTTACCATTACACAACATTTTATACTACTTTTTTTTGTGTGTTTTCATGATAATTAACATTCTTGTACTTCTACTCAAAGAACTAACTTTGACATTTCTTGTAAGACAAGTCTAATGATAATGCATTTCCTCAACTTTTGCTTAAAATTTTATCCCTCCATTTCTGAAGAATGGCTTCAGTTATAGGATTCCTTTCCATTCCTTTTTTCTTTTTCCCTCAATATTTTGAATATGTCATCACACTCTTTCCTGGCCAGAATTGTCTGTTGAGAAATCTGCCACTAGTGTTATAGGAGTTCCCTGTATGTAGCTTTTCTCTTTTGCAGCTTTTAAGATTCTTTGTCTTTGACTTTTGATAATTATAATGTATCTTAGTGCAGCCCTATTTCAATTCAACCTACTTAGGGTCTGTGGGCTTCATGGATTGGTATGTCCATTTCTTCCCACTGATTCAGGAAATTTTCAGCTGTCCGTGCTTTAGATATACTTTCTGTCCCTTTCTCTTTCTGGAATTATACCCTAAATGTTTTCATTGTGTCCCGTAAGTCTAGTTGGCTTTCTTTAGTCTCTATGTTCTTTTCTCTTTTTGTTCTTCTGACTGAATGAATTCTAATATTGTCTCCTCCAGGGTGCTGATTCTCTTTTTTGCATGGTCAAGTCTTTTTTTTTTTTTAATTTTTTATTTATTTATGTATGATAGTCACAGAGAGAGAGAGGCAGAGACACAGGCAGAGGGAGAAGCAGGCTCCATGCACCGGGAGCCCGACATGGGATTCGATCCCGGGTCTCCAGGATCACGCCCTGGGCCAAAGGCAGGCGCCAAACCGCTGCGCCACCCAGGGATCCCTGGTCAAGTCTTTTGACCTATTTTGAAACTATTGGATCAGGCATGGGGTGGTGTTGGTTTGGTTCCCCAAGTTGGGCTCCACCATACCTGTATCCTCTGGCCAGGCTTACTAAATAGTCAGGACTTGGTGTCTTATTCAGTAATTAATGAGGCCATGAGCTAGCTTCCCTGAACTAGCATGGCATCAGAACAGTACCCAGGGCTTATACAATTCATTGTTTAGGGACCTGAATTAGGCAAAGGTATAAACTACATTTCCTGGTCAGATGAGTCCATCAGTGTTGCTCTGCAGATGGGGAAAGCCATGGTCTATCCTTCAAGTGTCACTGCATATATGGCTGTTGGATGGGCTATACAACATCCCATGTATTCTGGTTAGGTTCCCTGGTCAGGCAGGCTGGTGGCTATATTTATCAATGAACAGAACTACCAATTATTCTATCTGAGTGTGGAGAACTGGGAGAAGCTACTCTAAAGCTGATGAAGTTTTATTTGTTGTCTTAACTCAGGCTGACTTGCACGCTAAATTACATTGCTAAGCAGATTCACTGGTTTGCCTGCCCAATCTCCAATGCCATTGGTTTTTAAAACTTCTAGGTGTTCTGAGCAGCCATTCTAATCAGATTGTACCAGGTGACATTCTCCACAGTAGGTGGGTTGTGACTTATTTCCTTGCCTGGGTTTGGACAAACTAGGCTCTAGGGCCAGTAAAAATCCTTTTTTTGATTATTGAAATCAGGCAGATTTACACCCACTTGAGTTTCCCTGGTAAAAGTGCATCACTAACTTGGTTTTGCAGTGAAAAAAAAAAAAAAAAAAAGCTACTGGTTGGGATTAGTACTTGGACATTTCACACATAAATTTGACCTACCAAGACCTGTGTACTGCTTGTTGGAGGACTTTCTTCCCTTCTCCTTCACAGTCAGATTTCCAATAGTTAATCCCCTGCAGTCCCTTTGGGGTGAGATCAGAATGAAGGCTTTCACAAAGTGATCCACAGTGCTGGGAGTGACAGGCTGTCCCTCCTAGTTATTTTCCTACTGGGAAAATGAGGCTCAGAGGGACCTCTCAACATGGTTCTGCACTGGCTTGGGGAAAGGACAATATGGTTATTGTGTAGATACTTCTCTTATCCATTAATGCAATCTTTCTTGGGCTCTGGTGCAGGAAGTGCATCAGCTTCACCCCAGTTGGAGGATTTTTCTCATTGTGGTTTTGACTAAATTCTCTTATGAGGTGAGGGCAAAGTTAGTACCGACCTATGTCTCCATTTTGGTAATGTCTCTCCCCTTGAATTAGCTCTTACTGGTAATTACAATGTCCCCACTGCATCTTCAGTGTAAATGTGTGTATGTGGGGGAGGGGGGATTAGAGGAACTTGAAACTGCCAGTCTGTCATAGTTTAAATATTTTTTTGGTCAAATTATCAGATTTTAAAATTCCAGTGATTGTAGCATTCCTTATAATAGGAAAGAATATGAAAAAATGAAAATTACCCAAAATAAAAGAATAGCTAAATGATAGTATATCAGTATAATAGAATATTACACAATTGTTAAAAAAGCATGAGTTTGAACTATATAACATAAAAATTAATAATACCATTAAGTAAAAATGGACATTTATGGAACAATATGAGTAATCTGAAATAACTTACTAAATTCTTATTGTGTGTGTGTATACATACACACACGTATGTATATGTACATATCCTCTCTATACATTTTCTTGGTGGCTCAGTCGGTTAAGCATCCAACTCTTGGTTTGGCTCAGGTTACAGTCTCAGGGTCATGGTATTAAGCCTTGTGTCTGTCTCCATGCTTAGTGTGGAGTGTGCTTCAGATTCTCCCCCCCCCCCCCCGCCCTGGTCCCTCCCACTCATGCTCTCTCTCTCTCTCTCAAATAAATAAATAAGTAAATAAAATATTTTATAAAAAGTAATACTATATACATAAATACATGCATCTATATGTATAGAAATGTACCTTAAAGGAGGAGTATCAAAATGAATACCTCTGAGAAGTTTCCAGAATTGTGGATAAAGGCATAAGTAAAGGTGAATTAAGTCATTTTGATTTATAAAAATAATGATCTATAGAAAATAATAATCTATATGTCAACTCTAAGAATTAGCCAATGTAACATCTTGTATATTTGTGTATTTGTATATTACAATATTTTGTAATATATTTATATTTATATAAAATTAAAATTATATAAAAATAAAATATTTTTGGTTAAAAATTACATGCTTATTATGAAGATTTAAATAATGATGAAAATATCACAGTGAAATTTCAAATTAAAATAAACTAATCTCTATATTGGGAAGCATGATTTCAGACAAATCTCTAAGTATGTAAGTGCGCGTCTGTGCATGTGTGTGTGTGTGTGTGTGTATTGAAACAGATCCTGAGATAACATTTTGTTTTTAAAAAATGTGATAAAATGCATTAAATGTAAGTTCACTGAAACAATAAGCAGAATGAACTGGAGCAATTGCTGAATTTCAAATACATATTTCCTCATCACAAGATGTACCACTCTATAATAGATTCATTCAAGGTTAAGAAGAAGTAATTAAATAAAGGGATGGGACCATTAGGTGTTTCTTTAACCTCGTGTTTTAAGATAATTTTCATTGACTTCCTGCTATGCATGATAAAAATAGCAGGCTTTTTTCTTTAGCTCTTATAATTTCCTTCTACCTCCTGATTTTCACTAATTATGATAATATTTTTACATTAGGATTTTTAATATTTTGTTCTGTAACCATTAATTTGCAGTTCAGAATTTAATCTAAATTTGAATGGATTCACTTCTCACCATCACCTCCTTAAAATCAGCCCTTTTTTTTTTAAGCCAATTTCTCCATTCCTGAGTTCTTCATTTGGATTGACCAACTTCAGATGACAAATTTTGTAGTTTCTTTTTTCCCCCAAAATGGGTTTATGGATGTTTTATCCTCTGAGGTCATGTTTGGCATTAAATATTGATGTAGGGGAAGTCTGAAATAAACCTTAATTGATATGTCTGTAGAAAACTTGCCTTTTGGGATCCCTGGATGTCTCAGTGGTTCAGCACCTGCCTTTGGCACAGGGCATAATCCTGGAGACTCAGGATCAAATCCCACATCAGGCTCCCTGCATGGATCCTGCTTCTCCTTCTGCTATGTCTTTGCACCGCCCCCATCCTGTCTCCATGAATGAATAAATAAAATCTTTAAAAAAAAAGAAAAGAAAATCTTTTCTTTTCTCCCTGCATATATAATTTGTTATTATTGTAGTTCAGTAGCTTAACCGAATTTAGTTAGGATTACATAACGTGACATAAGATTTTTATGATATACTGTCTCTTCAATAGTTAAGCTTTAAAATTTTTAAATACTTTAAAAAATCTGCTTCAACTTTTTGTGTCTGACACCAAATTTTACCTGAAATGACCTTTTAAAATTCTAATTTTATAATTTCTACTTGTACATTTTATTTTGACTTCTATGATAATTTTTTAGTAGTAAATATATTATTCTATGTTGTTTTCTAATTCACCACTCAATTCTACCTTGGGACTAAACCTGTGACCTTAGGTTTATACTGTTTCCCTTTATTTACTTGTGTTTTTTTTCCTTTGGCTTTTAAGTCCTATTTCATTAAATTGAAGGTCTTCGTTGTTCAGTCTATAGTGGTAAGTATTGAGATCTAATGAAAAAAAAATCTCCTCCTGACACAAAGCTTCTTCACAATGGTCAAGAGACAACAACAATAAAACAAAACACGATTTTATTACTGAATAAATATTAAACCAGAATGTGATGAGCTCCACAGGCAGTACACTAAAAAGTTCCAAAAACAGAACAAATCTTACCTTTGCAATTAGCCAAGCAGATACAATCTATTACACATAACATCTCAAGATAAAAAAAAATAACTAGTCCTCAAGAGGCCTCATTTGTCACACATAGTTCACCTGATAATTGAGACGGCCATCTGTTTGCTAATTGGCTTTGTCCAAAAGAAAAGTAAACTTGTCCTATATTTATGAGAGGAGATAGTTTTGCCACTTAGGGTGAGGCATCTGTGGAATTTAGGCTCCTACCCTCTTACAAAAATTGGTGTTATCTTCTTTAATGGTTACATTTCAGAGAGAGGGTTCCAGATCCCTGAGAAAGACATTCCCTTCTCTTAATCCTGGACAAGGGGCTTATTTTTTTTTTAAATTTTGATTCACTATGATTTTTTAAAAACCATTTACACTTCAAAGAGAGAACTTACATATTTTCTAAAGCCAATGATGTAAGAAAAAGGAGAGATACAGTCCTCTGGCTTATTTTCAGGAGACAATTAAGTATCTTTTTTAATATGTATTTACTCTTATATAAGCACTTGTGGGAAATGCCCTTGTTTGTTGATATTCTGATGGTTGCATATTCTGTGTTTCCATCTAAACTTATATCAATACTCAAATATCTCCATTTTTAGCTGTGGCACTACGAATTAAATCATCATACTCCCCCGCTCCCCAAAATATCAATGCCATCAACAAAGGTGCGTAAATTAGAAAATGAGACGTCATCTTTTTTTTTTTAATTTTTTATTTATTTATGATAGTCACACAGAGAGAGAGAGAGAGAGGCAGAGAAGAGCAGAGGGAGAAGCAGGCTCCATGCACCGGGAGCCCGACGTGGGATTCGATCCCGAGTCTCCAGGATCGCGCCCTGGGCCAAAGGCAGGTGCCAAACCGCTGCGCCACCCAGGGATCCCCATCTTTTTTTTTTAAGATTTTATTTATTTATTCATGAGACACACAAGGGGGTGGGGGCAGAGACACAGGCAGAGGGAGAAGCAGGCTCCATGCAGGGAGCCCGATGTGGGACTCGATCCTGGGACTCCAGGATCACACCCTGGGCAGGCACTAAACCACTTAGCCACCCAGGGATCCCATGAGACGTCATCCTTGACTCCTCCTTTCCACCCATTTTGTATATCCAAAACACCTCAGATTTCGACCTTGTGAATATATTATTTTCCTCTCCTTTCCCATTCAAGTGACATCTTGGGCACCATGTAAGTTTCTTCTTCAGAACTTAATCATTATTCCTCTAACTTCCAGAAGTGTTGCTTGATGCTAGCTCCCATATGACCTCTCTAGTAATTGCATTCAGCTAAAGGGTACTATCTCATCCAATGTTAAACTTGTTCTCAGGCACAGCCTTTTTCCTATGTCTAGTCAATTTGTGGTATGAAGGCCCAACATTCTTGCCTCAGTTTGAAACTTCTCTGATAGGCCATTTCTAAGTTCCAAATTCTAACTTTAGAATTCCCTTTGGGATTAGTTGAGACCCATATTTTAGCAGCAACAAAGTTCTATGTGTCCTGCTCAAAGCTGTTTCTCTAACCCAAGTTCTCTAATAAACCATTTGGAATATTAAGCTCTTTGTCAAAACCTGTTTGTTTGTGAAACTAATCTGTCACTCTTCATGTTTACCCTACTATTCTCTCTTACTTGTTTCCATTACTCAACTTTTACTCTTCTAGTACATTTTCCACATGGTATCTAAAGTGATAACACTAATATCCAGAATGATGCTATCAAATCCTTGCTAAAGACATGCTAATAGATTCCAATTGCAGGAGAGATTTGAATGTGTTATATTTTATATTATAAATGTGAAATCAAGAATAATGCCTATCATAAATTTTCCATCTCAAATTCCTGACATATAGTAGGTCTTTAATATTTTTAAGGTAAATCTCTCCCCTATGCTTGAATATCTTTATCAATAATTAATGAAAAGAACTAGTAGACTAGAAAATCTAATCCTTATTTCCACTTTGCCTTCAATGAACTGCATGACCCTGAGACACTCTGGATGAATTTTGTAACCAACAGAATTAGATTGCACAACTAGATAATTTCCTAGGAGCCTACAAATATGACATCATTTAGGTATTGAATGTCTATAAAATTAGGGTTCACAATTGAGCAAATAAAAAACATGGTGAAAAAAAAGTTTAAACTGAGGAATAGAGTTCAGGAAAGTCTGAGCTAAGTAGTACTCTTAAAATACAAACTTTTAGGGATCCCTGGGTGGCGCAGCGGTTTAGTGCCTGCCTTTGGCCCAGGGCGCGATTCTGGAGACCCGGGATTGAATCCCACGTCGGGCTCCCGGTGCATGGAGCCTGCTTCTCCCTCTGCCTGTGTCTCTGCTTCTCTTGCTCTCTCTGTGTGACTATCATAAATAGATAAAAATTTAAAATACAAGCTTTTAGTATTAACATGTTTTTTAAAAATTAGAAAATTATTCCCTACTTCTGTCTCCATCACTACTTATGTATTGAATTGGGCATCTAGAATACATGGGCTAATTATGTGATTCCAGATATTGGTTAATTATTCCCCAATAAGGGACACCTGGGTGTCCCACCTGGGTGGCTCAATGGTTGAGCATCTGACTTTGGCTCAGGGCATGATCCTGGGATCTGGGATCAAGTCCTGTATCAGGCTCCCTGCGAGGAGCCTGCTTCTCCCTCTGTCTGTCTCTCTGTGTGTGTCTCTTATGAATGAATAAATAAAATCTTTTTAAAAAAATGTTCCCCAATAAAACAAAGGTTAGGTTGTAAACCTTAAGATATGCTTTTTCTGTAGAGCAACAGTCAAACCAAATATTATGTTGAAATGATCTTTCTTGCAAAGTCAATCAAAAAGCAAATGCTCACACATTTGAGGTAATGTGTCAATTTTATGCTTTAAAAAAACCTATACATAATTTTATGAAACAACTCCTACAAGAAAAGTTTGAGCACCATCTGTTATGCAATAAATGTTGAATGACTTAAATATTTTGCCATTTGAAATAAAAGTAAAACAAAATCTCCTCTTTAGTATCCTGAACTTCAGTATACCGAAGAGCAGCCTTCTACAGTTGAGACAATTCTTCTTTTCTTTCAAAAAATTTTTAAAAGATTTATTTGTGATAGAGAGCTGTGCATGGGTTGGGGGGCAGGGAAGAGGGGCACAGGGAAAGGGAGAAGCAGGATTTTCACTGGGCAGGGAGTCTGAGGCTGGACTTAATTCCAGGACCCTGGGATCAAGACCTGGGCTGAAGGCTGACACTTAACTGACTGAGTCACTCAGGCACCCCAATAATTCTTATTTTCTAATTTAGAATCTTTAAGACATTAAACAATCTTAGATAATACTTCATTTCTAAGCTTAGTAATAAATTTATATTGACACAGAAAGTTAGCAATGGGATCCCAGGGAGCGGCATATTACTTCTGGGTACCTTGACTCAAAAGAGCCAAATGTATTAATGCTACTATGTTGAATGGCTTAGAAATTATTAATGATCAAAATAAATGCTCATTGTCATGCTCTGACACATGTTAGTCTCCATACACAGTAGTGGCTAAATGTTGATTGCTATTGTGAGAAATAAATGCAGTCATAGCAGCTGGAAGTGTTACTCCTAATCGTAAATGTGATTTTTCTTGTATGCTTTTTCATAGGAGTTGAATGCCAAGGGGGAAAATTATGGCAGAGAAAAGGTGACCTTCAACATCTCCCCATTTCTTGAGAGACAGAGAGAGAGAGAGGGGCAGAGGGACAAGCAGCCTCCTTGCAGGGAGCCGGATGTGGGACTTGATCCTGGGACTCCAGGATCACACCCTGAGCTGAAGGCAGGTGCTAAACCACTGAGCCACCCAGGGATCCACAACATCTCCCCATTTCATTTCGAGTCTTTACCTCCATGAAAAAGGTAAATAAGGCATGCAGATTTTTTAAAAGATTTTATTTATTTATTCATGAGAGAGAGAGAGAGAGAGGCAGAGACATAGGCAGAGGGAGAAGCAGGCTCCATGCAGGAAGCCCAATGTGGGGACTCAATCTGGGGTCTCCAGGATCCTGCCCTGGGCTGAAGGCAACGTTAAACAGCTGAGCCACTCGGGCTGCCCCAAGGCATGCAGATTATTTAAAAGGATTTTATGGATGTTAATCTCTTGGCTTTTATACCTATCTTTAGTTACATAAGATGTTGAACACTTGGGAAAGCTGGTTTAAGTGTTATACAATTATTCTTTGTTCAAAAAAAAAAAAAAAACGTATTCTGTAAAATTCAACTCTGTCGTCACCAAACAGGACAAAGAAGGATGTGTTTGAGCTGACAGGTAAAAATTTAATAACTGACCCAGTTACTCTAAAGAGGCATTTCTCAGAGTGCCTGTCTGGCTCTGTCAGTAGATCAGTAGAGCATGCAACTCGTGATCTTGGGGGTCATGAGTTTGAGCCTCACATTGAGCATAGAGCTTACTTTTTTTAAAAAAGACATTGCTCTGTCACTGGATTCCAGAATGTTCATTTAAGCCACTGTGCTCCATTAGAGCAGAGAGAGTCATGACTTTAAAACTAAGGTTGCTGGCCCTTTGCAAAGTCTTCCTGTGGCTTTAGCAAGTATAACTGCTTTTAGAAAAGTATCACCTTGGTAAATAGCAAGTTTTCATCTCTCTGAGACCTGAGTATTGTCATTACTGCCCAGAGAATGAGAAGAGAGGGGATTTACTGCTTAAAGGTCTTATTAATCATTAGCCTCAGCAGAAATGTTTTCCTAACTTATGTAAGTGATGAATCACTAGAAAATACATATAGAAGTGAGCCATCGGCCTCTTGCCCAGCCCCTCCCAGTAAACTAAATGGTCTAGGGTACAGACACTTGGAATTCTACCAAGGTCTTAGAGGCCCTAAACTGGAATTCAAGAAAGGAAAGGATCCTGTGTGTATCTGATATAAAGGGAAAAAAGATTCATATGTCATGGCGTAAGGCTTAGAGAGCTCTGTTTAGATAATGAAGAAGCATAAGCTAATGGCTCCTATACCTCTGGCCAGGTATTCATCTAAAAGGTTTGAACATTTGAAGTTGGATATCCAAGAGTCTTTAGAACATATAAGAAGCCTTAGGCTATCAAACCTCTCTTCCTTTTGCAGGATAAAAGGGCAAGTGGGAGACTGAATAAAAAAAAAAATCTCTGAATGATAAGAAAGATAGGATGACTAAAAGAAGAAAGCAAAATTATCTCCTAAAAATATATATAGGGAATTGAAATCTAAAATTATATGGTTCTATAATTGGTCAGTTGTCTACTATCTTGGACCAAATATAAGGTTGTTATTATTAGGCATTGTTTCAGAGCTATCAGAAATCTGTTCAGTCTCCTTCAATTTACAAAAATGAAAAATCCTAGACATATGACAGCTTGACAGATATTCATGTCACACTGGCTTTAGCTCCCTCTAACCTTACTGAGATGGCTTTGGGATCTCAGCCTGTCTGGCTTACAGGTCTTACAAGTCTTGACTCTTGGATAAGAGAAGGAATATTTCCCAATTACTCGTATTTGATATCTAATTCCCCCCAAAGAGATTGCTTTGTAATCTTTCCTTGAACTATATTGTAGAGTAATGCTTCCTCACCAGCTTGCCAATTTAATTGTGATATCTCAATAATGACCCACTCTGACGGACACCTTCATTTCGTATTTACCTATAGCACTTAAAATTCTAACTTCAAGCTTCTGTGATCCTAATGTTCTCATGATTCAAAATATCTTCCTTCTCTGCTAGATCACTATCAACCGATGGTGGCTAGTTCTAATCCTGAAATTTAAACCAGCTGTCATTCCTGTGAACTACAGTCATGTCACTCCATAAAGGGCCATTTTGAATGCAGGAAGTTAATTTATTGAATATTTGCAGATCTTGCCTCTTGGTTCTTGGCTCAACTCACATTCCTACCTTATCTCACCCATTTGAAAACTTGTCTCCCATTTTGTCTTCTCCTGAATGCGGGCATTTTTCCAACCTGTTTTTTTTCCCCTCACTCAATTCTCAATGCTTGTGACCCATGCAAGTTTCCTCAAGCACAAAAGGCTTGAATAGATACCCACAGCTTCCTTGCAACTCTTTCCATGGAAAGTGTTCTCTAAATGACAATCTCACATTCCAGTGTATGTTTCCAACTTTCCCCAATCCACTGACCTTTAATGAGAAAATCTATATTATATAAGTGTAAATAAATTATCTGCAGTTTATAGTACGAAAAAGTACATTGTTTACCTTAAAATGCAACTCTATTAAGATTGAATATGCTTATTCAAGATGGGTGTATTTCTACTGAGAGAAAGCCATCATTTTAAAAGCTAGTTATTAACAAGGAGCAATGCCTTCTCTGGCCTTATTTCTACACTTTGGCTGTCATTAGAATTGGGGACTTTAATGAAATAACATTAATTCCCAGACCACACTATGTATGATCTGGCTATATTTTATACAAAATGCTGAAAAATCTATCCAGATAATTCCATTACCATATCATTATTTGTAGCTGAGATAAAGGAACAAAATGAGCTATTAAACTTCTACAGGAGAGACAGGAATTATAAGCAGCTACTTTTTGTGTAAGCCTTCCCACAGGCCAGTTTCACATGTCCTTTTCTGTATTTGAAATTGCAGCTCAGGAAGATTAAGTAACCTTAGCAAAATCATGGACTTGCTAGTAATAGAATGAGAAATTGAACATAGTTACTCTGGATTTTTGGCACTGAGTGCTTTTCAA
The DNA here is from genome assembly GCF_048418805.1 of Vulpes vulpes. NCBI lineage: Eukaryota > Metazoa > Chordata > Mammalia > Carnivora > Canidae > Vulpes > Vulpes vulpes. The sequence continues at coordinate 97,465,403 of NC_132794.1, forward strand.
ATTTGATACTCTGTTGTGTTGAGGACATTTCAAATATCAGTCAGTAGACCCTTGATGATTCCTAGCAATCCTGTCAGATGAGTCAATTTTTTCCCATTTAACAAAATCTTCACTCATTAATTTGTTCATTCTTAATCAAATATATTTCAGATTTTCCCCATAAACTGGAAACCAAGATGGATATTGGAGATGGTCTCAGAACCTCAACATTCTAGAAAGGATTCAAAAGAACACACAAATATTTCAATAATTTGTAACTTATAATTCTGATAGTTGGTATTAGACTTGCCTTCTCATCCTAAGCTAGTCTAGAACTTGGCCAAGATCATAAATCAACCATTTGATGGCATCAGGAAATGGACAGAATAGGAAAATTATCCAAAACAAAAGCCAAATGAAAAATCCTAACTTAGTTGAGTTCCATATTCACCCCAGATTTCTGTCTACAGAAATATCCCAAATATGCAAAAAGTTAGAGTCCTGACAGAAAACTAAGGCTTCACTGCATGGAAGAAACAGCAGAATTCAGGGTTGTTATGGTAAATATAGTTTGAAAGACAAGGAGAAAATACTTCAAAATTTCCTGAGATTATCCCCCTTTGTCCTTGGCTAAATTCTTGGCCTTTCGGTAGGATGAGATTGCACAGGATCTAGCAGAAAATACATGAGGGGTGAAGAGCTGAACAAAGATTTCAGATGTTGCAGAGACCTGAGGTTATACGTTGGGTTTTTTGAAGAATAACATTAGAATTCATTTGAGATCTTTGAAAGGCATCATCCTAGGAACAAAGTAGAAGTTGTGTCTTGTAGAAAGGAAAAAATGAATATAGACTTCTCTAATCAAGCCTTCACAATATCAAAACTATCTACTAATTTGACTTTGCCTTGAAAAAATACATGCACACCTGAATGTATACACACACATATTTTAGATATGTACATACTATGTATGTGTATAAACTAGAAAAAATATGTCAAGATGTCATACACAATATCAAATACACAACTGTACAAAATAGGCATGAATAGAAATGGAAAAATATAACCCATAATATGGAAGTCAATAGTTATAGATCTATGAGGCAGACATTGGAATTAGCTTACATGGATTTAAAAAAATGTTAAACTTAGAGGAAAGCAAAACTAGATAAGTGTAAACTTAAATGGGAATTTTAAAATTTAAAAATGAAGTAAATCCACTGGATGTCTATAAAAGACTGTGGCTAGCAAAAGTCAAAGTAAGGATGGAGCTAGAAAGTATTCTAAGCAAAATAAGTCAGAGAAAGACAAATACCATATGATTTCACTCATGTGGAATTTAAGAAACAAAACAGATAAATATAGTGGGGCAAAAAGAGGGAGGCAAACCATAAAAGAGACTCTTAACTATAGAGAACAAACTGAGGGTTACTGGAGAGGTGGTGGGGATTAAAGAGTGCATCTGTTATCATCAGCACTAGGTGTTTTATGTAAGTGATGATGAATCACTAAATTCTATTACTCAAATTAATATTTCATTATGTGTTAACTAGAATTTAAATAAAAACTCGAAACATAAAAAGAACAAAAAATGATTAAAGAGTGGGGAAAAAAATCAAATTTTCTTCCATATGTATAACTGTAATCCCAGAAAAGGAGGGAATGCAACACAGAAAAATCTATCAAGAAATGACTAAGAATATTCCACATTTGATGAATGGCATTAACACAGATTAGGAAATCTTAAAACAATAGATAAAAGCAAAATCTAGAATATCATAAACTACTGAAATCAAAGTATTACAAAGATAAGCAATATAGGCTTAGGACTTTATCAGGAAGACATAAAAAGCCAAGAGGTGTACCCAATCCAACAACAGCTTCAAAATAAATGAAAAAATTGCATACTTTAAAAGGAACCAAAACCAAGCATTTGTGGAATGTGTGGAGAAGGGATGAATATAGGCAGAACACAGGCTTTTTAGGGCAGTAAAAATATTTATACCATGATGATAGTTACATGTCAGTAAACATTGGTCCAAACCTTAGAATTTGCAACAGCAAGAGTGAACCTAATGTAATTTATGAATTTTAAATGATTATGATGTGTCAAAGTTGTTCATCAATTGTAACAAATATACCATTCTGTTGAGGTATGTTGACAACGGGGAAGTTTTGCATTTGTGGGGCCATGGAGTATATGGAAGTCTCCCTTTTAAGTTTTTGGTGAACTTAAGACTTCTCTAAAATCTAAAACAGCAATAGAAAAAAACAAATGAAGAAATGCAAAATGGCGATCACTTCCTATAATGCCCTTCTGGGATTAACTTTATTCTCTTTACTTGTATGTTTGCCTTAATAAAACTTTAGTTAAAAGTGAAGAACAAACATATCTGGAACTTTCAGTGTTTACCTCAAGGTAAAAGACAACACATACAAACAGAACAACGGAACAGAATAAAGTCTAGAAATAGGAAATTTGGAGAAAACATAGAAAATCAAAGTGGTGATAGGTTTGACAATAAGTTTTAAGATAAGGCATCAAGAGCAAGGTCTATGAAAGAAAAAAACAAAAGTTGGATTTTATTTAAGCGTGGTTTCCAGGGCAAAGATTTTATGGTAGAAGAGTCCTATGTGACCATGCCCTCATAACACCATGCTCAGCTACTGGCTGGAAGCTACATGAAAAGACCATGCATGATCTTAATTCAAAGCCCAGTAGATCTTACAGGTGCTAATACCTGGAGGCTATTAGCTCCAACAACAGTCCTTAAAGCTAGGTAGAAAAATTTTCCTTTAATAAAAATCTAAGCAGCAAAATGTAGGCAGAAAGTTTGTCAACAATATTAAGATTTATATATGTTTGATGTCTTCTATTCCCATTTGAGTAGATCCTTCTCTCCATTGGGCTATGGTTTATGGCCAGTATACCTTTAGATGCCCCACTAAATTCTGTATTGATATGGATTTGACACTATTATTGCTCCTCCAAAAATAAATAAATAAACTAAAAAAAAAAAAAAAGATAAAACACCCTACTGATTCTGTGTCAAGTACTAGAGTTTTGTTTTGATGCTGGAGAACTAAAGATGAGAAAAATACAACTCTTCTCTATTTGCAGCCTCAAATTTATGTCTCACAATAAGGGGGTGAAATACAAGTAGATTGTGATTTGCTATTGACATCTCTGTGTCATGGGTGTTTTACTGATAGCCTTTCTCAGGACACTGACACCTTCTCAACATCTCTGTAGTACCTATCATAGGCACTGAATAGTTACTTTTGGAACTATTTTGGAATAGTTATTTTGGAATCTATTCCCCTTTCTAGGAGAATAAAACATAAATATATCAAAGCATTGAACATCACAAAGGAAACTGATAGCTTCAATAGAACAATATTAAATGGATCACAAGATAATTCATGTTCAATAGATAACCTGTTAAATTGAATGACTCTTTTGGGGGCAGTGAGAGAAATAGAATGCTACTTCTTTTGTTACAGATCATTTGAATTCAGGGGAAACACAAGTTCATAAAACTTCTAAATGATTTTTAAAAGAAATATGCAAAAACATGCATGTGATGGAAAGGGAGGGAATACAGGCTGTTTCCTTCAGCCAAATGTTTGCTATTATGTACATTACTATTTGGTAATTTATGTTTGATAAGTGAGCATCTCAGACTAAGGTGATTAAGGGTGAGTGTAGGGGTGGGGTAGAATGAGATTTAGGGGACACTCATAATTTCCAGACTCAAAACTCGTCTGCAGTGGGTACCTCTTTTGAATTTCAACTACAATTTTTGACAAGCTGAAGAATTTTGAAAATATTCTGTCAACATTAATGATCACAGCATCTCACTGGGCAGTCAGGAAGCTATTTGCTTTCATCCCTCCACTTAAAATTGATGGGTTTTACCTTCAGTTTACTATCTTGGTGCTCTTAGTGGCTTCACACATTTTGTTAGCTCTTTTTATAAACGGTTTATTTTAAACCAATCAAACAAGAAAACCAACTGCTATTTTAGTTTTGCTGACTGCTAAGGGCCAAGGCCAGTAATTTAGTATGTTTTGCTCCACTGCTCATTTAAAACATCCCAGTAACCTTGGTTGGTAAATCTGTTTACTCTTCTGCCAGGTTTTAAAATTTCTTCATCTAATTTTTTTTACCTAACCCTTTCCCCTAAAGAATAGGATTCAGTGGTCCTATCTTGACTTAGGGAACCACGAAGGTATTAATCCTTTACATTCTCTCTAATGTAAGAATTCTAACACTTCTGCTTAGATAGGCAAAGCCAATCTAAGATGATGAGGACTCTGCCATCTAATATTCTTCTTGTGTTCTCCCAAAGGCATTCACAGAGAGTTGGGAACCTGGAATTAAAGAAGAAAGGCAAGAAGACACTTTTACTGGTGCATTTTTGTGTTCCCTGATGTTGCTATGAGAAAAACTTGTATGTGATAATAGGGTAGAGGGAACCTGGCTTTGGTGGGCTTAAAGTTTGTGCAATCTGGGTACCCTTATTTTAAACATTACATTATAAATACAAACTTAGAAACATAAATTTCAGCTTCATTAGTTCCCAGGGAAACTATTTTATCCACTACTGTAGTTATGCAAAATTATAAAAACCTTAGGGCCTCGTGAATGAAACTGACAGAGCACTCACACTTCAAGAGAGAAGAGATTATGGGCACTTGGGAAAGAAGTGGTGAAGGGGAGACCCCTGTAGGAGATAAGACATGGTTCAGTTCACAAAGCCTACCTGGACCCAGCCCAATGCCTTCTCCACTTCATATCACTTCCTCTTGGGACTAATGTTATATACTATTGAAATTTATGTTCAACTTAGCAACTTATGTTCACATCTTTTCTAAATATTCTATCTTTGATTTTGCTTTCTACTGCTTTGTACCGTTGTACCCTACTTTGTATGAGAAACTTCATCAACTTAACCTTAGCACAATATGGATAGTTGCAGTCCTCTTTGTATTTTCCAAGCTGTAATATTTTCTTTTTCTTTGCATTTTTTTATTGGAGTTTGATTTGCCAACATGTAGTATAACACCCAGTGCTCATCCCATCAAGTGGCCCCCTCAGTGCCCGTCACCCAGTCACTCCCCCCCGCCCCCCGCCCATCTCCTCCTTGGTCGTTTCCCAGAGTTAGGAGTCTCTCATGTTCCATCACCCTCTCTGATATTTCCCACTCATTTTTTCTCCTTTCCCCTTTAATCTCTTTCACTATTTTTTATATTCCCCAAATGAAGGAGACCATATAATGTTTGTCCTTCTCCGATTGACTTACTTCACTCAGCATAATACCCTCCAGTTCCATCCACGTCGAAGTAAATGGTGGGTATTATCATCTCTTTTTTTTTTATTTGTCATTTCTAATGGCTGAGTAATATTCCATTGTATACATAAACCACATCTTCTTTATCCATTCATCTTTCGATGGATACCGAGGCTCCTTCCACAGTTTGGCTATTGTGGACATCGCTGCTATAAACGTTGGGGTGCAGGTGTTTTGGTCTTTCACTGCATCTGTATCTTTGGGGTAAATCTCCAGCAGTGCAATTGTTGGGTCATAGGGCAGATCTATTTTTAGCTCTTTGAGGAACCTCCACACAGTTTTCCAGAGTGGCTGCACCAGTTCACACTCCCACCAACAGTGCAAGAGGGTTCCCCTTTCTCCACATCCTCTCCAACATTTGTGGTTTTTTCTCTTGTTAATATTTTCCTCTAAAGATATCATTACAATAAATTTACTTTTGTTTCTCCCAGTGTTTGTTCCTGAGGCACCATAGGGGGAAAACAATCTTCCTTCACTCAAATAGAGTCACAGCATTCACTCATTACAGTGACACCTGCAACCACTGCACTTTATTCACTAGTTCCATTTATTCATAATTTTGAATAATGCAGTCTGAATTATTCTGATGAATAATTCCTACATAATACCAGGAGTTCTCCCCACTCTTGTAATCCAAAAGTAAACTTGAACTTATATATCACAAAAATCTTCTCTGTAAGGAAAAAATGTAATCTGAAGAACCCCCTAGTTTACTAAAATTGTTACATATAAGCATCGAACTAAGCAATATTTAACAGCGCACTAGCTTCAGAGAAAAGCATATAAACAAAGATGCACATTACCACTTAGTAAGTTTATATTTTGAAATAATGTGTATATATGTCAAAGTATACATATATACTCGCATTTCTGTGTGTATACACACACAGGCCAGGAAGAGCCCATGGAGAAAATGGGAAGAATGACCTGGAAAAAAATTATTAGATTATTACTTAGGGATGTACTTAGAGATGAATCTAAACAGGTGTGATTATAAAATACAGAATCCAGGGATCCCTGGGTGGCACAGCGGTTTAGCGCCTGCCTTTGGCCCAGGGCGTGATCCTGGAGACCAGGGATAGAATCCCATGTCGGGTTCCCGGTGCATGGAGCCTGCTTCTCCCTCTGCCTGTGTCTCTGCCTCTCTCTCTCTCTCTCTCTCTCTCTATCATAAATAAATAAAATTTAAAAAAAATACAGAATCCATTAGAACGCACTAGTAAGACTCTTAAAACATGCTTATGGCTAAAGATTTGTAGGCTGGCTTTGTAGGGTGGATTTGTAGGGTGGCTCAGTGGTTGAGCATCTGCCTTCAGCTCAGGTCAGGATCCTAGGATCTTGGGATGGAGTCCCGCATCAGGCTCCCTGCAGGGAGTCTGCTTCTCCCTCTCCCTCTGCCTGCCACTCCCCCTGCTTATGTTCTCTCTCTGTGTGTCAACAAATAAAATCTTTAAAAAAAAAAGAGAGAGATAAATGTAACAAACTAGCTTTCTCTTAGCAATTTTTTAAGTATGAGGTTTTTAAAAAAATGTATTTCAACTAAAAAAATTACCTATTTCTCCCACTCTTTTCTTGCCCCACCTCTGGCAGCTGTGAATCTGTACTCTGTTTCCATGAATGTTTTATGTTTAAGTATGTAAAAATTTAAGTATTATATATGTCTTATTTTACTTATAAGTATATAAGTATTTTACTTATAAGTATATACTGGTGTAATATATTTTCATTTATATACATAAATATTTAGATTTTCACACCTAAGAGATCATGTGTTATTTGTCTTCCTCTGTTATTTCATTTAGCATAATATTCTCAAGGTCCTCCTATGTTGTCACAAATGGCAAGAATTCATTTTTTTGTGGCTGAATAGTATTCCATTGTGTATATAGATCACAATTTTAAATCTATTTATCCATCCATGGACATTTTAGTTGTTTCCATGTCTTGGCTATTATAAGTAATGCTGAAATGAACATGGGATTCCTACATCTTTTTGAGCTAATATTGGTGCTTTCTTTCTATAAATAACCATGAATGAAATTCCTGAGGACACCTGAGTGGCTCAATGGTTGAGCATCTGCCTTTGGCTCAGGTTGTAATCCTGGGATTCCGAGATTGAGTCCCACATTGGGCTCCCTGCAGAGAGCTTGCTTCTCCCTCTGCCTATGTCTCTGCCTCAATCTGTGTCTCATGAATAAATACATTTTAAAAGAAAAAATTGCTAGGTCATATGGTAGTTCTATTTTTATTTTTTTTTATTTAAAGATATATTTATTGTAGAAAGAGAACATGAGTGGAGGAGGGGTAGAGGGAGAGAGAAAATCCTCAACTCCCCACTGAGTGGGGAACCCAAGAGAGGGGCATATCCCTGGACCTTGAGATCATGACCTGAGCTGAAATGAAAAGCAGGTAGCTCAAATGGCTAAGTCATTGAAGTACCACTCTGTTTTTAATGTTTTAAGTTACCTCCATATTGTTTTCCATAACGGCTGTACCAATTTTCATTCTCACAATGGCACACAAACATCATCTTTTTTTTCACATCTCACTGACACTTCCTGATTCTTTTTTATTATAGCCGTTCTTGCAGGTGTCAGGTGATATTTCATTGTGGTTTTGATTTGCATTTTCCTGGTGATTAGCGATGTAGAACACCTTTTCATGTTCTTGTCTGCATGTGTATGTCTTTTTTGCTCTTGAACCACCAGTGACCAGTGTATGTCTTTGGAAAATGTTTATTCAATATTTTGCCTATATTTTAGGCAGATTGTTTGCTATTGGATTATATATTTTGGATATTAGCCCCTTACAATATCCATGATTTGCAAATGTTTTCTCCCATTCAATAGGTTGCCTTTTCATTTTGTTGATGCTTTTTATGCTGTTCAGAAGCTTTTTAGTTTGATGCAGTCCCACTTATTTTTTGGTTTTGTTGCTTTGCTTTTTGTGTCAAATTCAAAAAGTCATCACCAAGACCAATGTTAAGAAACTTATTGCCTATTTCCTTCTAGGGATTGTCTTATGGTTTCAAATCTTGTGCTCAGGTCTTTAATCAATTTTGAATTATTTTTTTGTATGTTCTAAGATAGTGCTCTAGTTTTATTCTTTAGTGTGTGGCTGTCCAGCTTTCCCAGTACCACTTATTGAAGAATCAGCCCTTTCCTCATTGCACAGTCTTGGCTCCTTGTCATAAGTTAATTGATCACGTATAATTTATTTCTGGGCTTTCTATCCTGTCCCATCGATCTTTGTATATATTTTTATGCCAATGCCACACCGTGTTAATTACTATAGCTTTGTAATACAGTTTGAAACCAATTAGTCTGTTTTCTCCAACTTTTTCATTCTCCAGATTGCTTTGGCTATTCAGGGTCTTTTATGGTTCCATACAAACTTAAGGATCATTCTATTTCTGTGAAAAAATGACATTGGAATATTGATATATTTTTTCCCTTTCAATAGTGTGGGCATTTTAAGAGTATTTCTTCCTGTCAGCACAGGATATCTTTCTACTGATTTGTATATTCTGTATATATGTTAAAGTTTATCTTGGAACAGGTATATGGTAATAATTCTAACCATGTATAAAAGCTATCTACAGACCTGTGAATTTGAGCCATTTCCATTTGGTCATTTCCAATGCTTGATAAAATGTTATAATGAGCCTATTTTCAGTAACATACGTAGTCATTTATCCAACACAAATGTATAGCATAGCCACCATGTACTAAGCACTACAATAACATAGCTACTATGAATCAAGCTCTGTTCTAGGTACCAGAGATGCAATAGAACACAAGAGAAAGCTTTCCATTCTCAGAGTTTATAGCTTAGCTGGAATGACACAATTACTTGTACAAATGTGTCTAATTCTAACTGCTATAAAGAGAAAGTTAGGAAGATCTTATGACATGAAGCAGATAATACTTACAATATCACTCTTCTTTTGTAATCCAACTCTCAAAGTACCCCCAAAATGCATTTAGTGCTTTTAAATGTATAACATTCATTTAAAATCTCTGCTGTTGACCTATAGGATGGGGGAAAATCTGGTTCTCTTTTGGCTCTGGAGACTCTAGCATACCCTTGTGGCTGCCTGTCTACCCTCTTATTTTATCAGAAATCCATTTTTCTAAGGATCTAGGTTTCAAACACTGATAGTCATAGAGGGAGGAAGAAGTAGGGAGAAGGTAATGAGGATCTTCAAGAAAGCAACAGCTATCTTAAAATGTGGAGTAAGGTCAAGCCACTAGCCTGGTTCACTTGTCCCAGTTATCCTCCAACCAGGCTATGTAAATAAAATGATTGACAGGGAATATTCTAGTGGATTAAACGTAAATTTGAAGTCAACTGCTTGAGAATTGATCAAATGTATAGAGATAGTGGAAATTAAAATCTCTGGGCACATTGCAGTTCAGGGAAACCTCAAGAAAAGGGAGGAAATTTGCTATTGATCTGAACTACTACTGCCTCTTCAGATTAGTTCTGAATCATAATCATTGTTACTTTTTCCTCCTATATTCCTCTGGTTATTTTTTTTTTTTAGATTTTATTTATTTACTCAAGAGAGACACACACAGAGAGAGGCAGAAACACAGGCAGAAGGAGAAGCAAGCTCCATGCAGGGAGCCTGATGTGGGACTCAATTTTGGTTCTCCAGGATCACACCCTGGGTCAAAGGCAGCCGCTAAACTTCTGAGCCACCCAGGGATCCCTGTTTCTTTTTTAAAGGATATTTGGCCAGTGCTTATGACTAAACTTTCCTCTCAGTGAAAAAAAAAAAAAAACCTCTTAATTTATTTTTCTTACATTAAAAATTTTATGTGATTTCTTTAGTGCAATTAAGAAAAATTCTTAACAAGTAAATGCAACACAGAAATATTTTTAACAAGAAAGACTTCCTGACATTTACCTCTCTTTCTAAGTTCCCAAGAGTAATAAAAGGCTAATCACATGAAATTTGGAAATCCAACTGGACAGACCCCTCCATGATGGGCTGCTAGGAATTCCCCAACTTCAACGAAACAATGATGAGGAGAATAATCCCTATTTCAAAGGTCTTTTTGTTTTCCTTCTTAATTTCTCTCTGGACTGAAGTTTTAACTTCCATTGGTATGAGCAGAATCTGTAGTCAGCAAACTTCATTGCTATTCTGTGGCAAAATTTATCAGTAGCTAGAACAAAAGAGGGAAAGGGATACTAGGTGACCCCTGAAAAGAAAAACAAAAATAGTTTTGTCCCATGGGTAAAAGTCAGAATTCTGACTTGGGAGAATATGGTCAGTCTTCTTGGTCTACCCCTTATTATGTGAACAAAAGAAACATTGTCTGAAATGGGGTGGGTCTTGATAACGTTTCATGATCAAATTACCTGTTTACCCATCATATACTAAGGTATTTGGGCATCATTTTGTTTTGCCAAAAATCACAGCTCCCCTCTCCATATAAACTATTTTGTTTCATTATAAACTTAAGGAAATTCTTCTAAGTTTTCTTTGCTTGTTTGGGTTTTTATTTATATACGAGTCTTGTAGAGTATTACCAAGCACTTGATTAACCTAAAAATGTATTGAAACATGAGCACTGCCAAATTGAGGTAGGACCATAAGGCCCAAGGACAGGTGTAAGGCTTCCTTCACTGACTTCATTAGAAACATAACCTCTACCACTTCAACATCTACTGTCCTTCTACAAACCAATATACTATCTACTTAATACTTGCAGATGACAAAATACTTTCATCAGTATCTCCTTTAATATCTTTGATTCAGGTAGTAATACTAACTGCACTTTACTAATGATTAAAATGTAACTCAGAAAAGAGTTGAAAGTTTGTTCCTTTTCATAAAGCTGGTTAAGTAGCAGACTCTAACTCAAAACTAGATTTGTTGATTCCAAAGCACCACACTCTTCAATCTGCCACCTTGCTCTTCTCAAGCTTTTCATAGGGCCTCAGCCTCTAGTAAAATCTAGATGATACATTTTCTTGATAAACACAAACTCCCTGAGTATCAATCTACACTTGTCTGTCTCTACACCAGGCCAAATGACCACAAGCAGCCAACACACCATGTCTACTTTTAAGCAATGTTTTATTCACAGGGAAATCCTCATGTAAGTTCTCTTGGATTTTATGCTTTTGTGTTGAAAGAATTTAACTCTTCATCTGTTCCACCTAGGCAAGACACTCTGGCAAGACACTCTGACTCTAGCTTTTTTTAGTTTTATCTACTACTACTTTCTCAGATCAGGGCACCCAAGGATATGCATGTGCTAGAGAAAGTGGAATATGGAAATAGAAACAACTTGTTATTTGCTATGCGTAAAAGGAAGGGAAAACAAGATGATTTCAAGGCCAGAGAATCATCAAAGACCTCAAAAGAATGTCAATAAGGAATAAGTAGTGACAGTGACAAATTAGTGAGCAAAGGATAGATGCTAATAGTTACATTAACAGGTCAGGAGAACCAAGTGCTTCTGAAAAGATTGTATAGTAAGCCTAGTGTCAGAAGCTTTCAAGGCTGAGGTTCTCTGTGTTCATTCCCATGTGCTCCTCTGACAGACCAAAAATACTCTGTTACACCTCCAAAGCCATTTACTAGGATCTAATGTTTCTGGTTTGCTTGATATCTCTTAAGCTATATACTGGTATCTGTCTTATTGGGCATACTTCTTGAATTGTGGGTCCCTGTAACAAAGTTCAGTTTAGATGAAAAAATTTTTCATCTATCTTACTGATAGATGGGCTCTTTTTTGTCATGATAAAATGTATTCCTTGTTCCCATAAACATTTTTTTCCCTGAAGGTATACTTTGTCTGACGTTATTTTAACTACTCCAGATCTTTTAAAGTTGCTGCTTATGTTTTACATGTATATATATATTTTTCATTTTTCATCCGTTGCCGTATTTGTGTCTGAATCTAAAGTAGATCTCATATATACAGCATATTGGAATTAAAAAAATGATCTCTACTTTTTGATTGGAATATTTAATCCATTCAAATTTAATGTTATGTTGGATATGGTTGGAGCTATTTTTGTCTTTTTGCTTTTTTTCTATGCATATTTTTGTTCCTTTTTATTGCCTTGTTTATATTAAACACGTATTTTTTAGTGTACTATTTTAATCCTTTTTTTTTCTTTACCATGTTTATTTTAAATTAACATTTGTCTTAAAAATTGCAATTAATTTCCTAAAACATTTTATCTGGAATGCTACCAATTTAATTTCAATTGTGTACAAAGACTTTTCTCCATTACAGCTTTATTCTGTTCCTCTTTTGTGTTATTACCATCCACATATTACATCTTTATAAGTTATATCAACACAGTATTATATTTTTTTCTGTATTTAGCTATATTTTAAATATCATGAATGTATCTGTTTCTTCCATGTTGTTTCTTCTATTTACTGACATTTATTTACTTTTACCAATGGTCCTTATTTTTCAGTGTGAATTTGAGTCGATATCTAGTGTTCTTTATTTCATTCTAAAGGATTTATTGTTGTTATGGGTGAAGCCTGCTAGTAACAAATTGCTTCAGTGTTTATGAATATCTCCATTTCTCACTCATTTTTAAAAGATTTTCTTGCATATAAAATTCTTAGTTTATAGTGATTTTCTTTCAGTCCTTTGAATATATCCTCCCACTGCCTTCCTGTATCCACAGTGTCTAACAAGCCAGCTGTCAATCTCATTGAGAATCTCTAGTACATAACGAATTGAATGTATGCATGCATTCCTGCTTTCAAGATTGTATTTGTCCTTTTCTTCTGACCATTTGATTATGGTATCTCTAGATATGTTACATTTGAGTTTTCTTACTTGAAGTCTATTGAACTTCTTGATTTTAAAGATTGATGTTTTTCTTCAGAGTTGGAAGGTTTTCAGCAATTATTTTCCAAATATTCTTTATTTTGTCTCTTTTTTCCTTCTAATAATCACATGATGCAAATGTCAGGTTGTCTGATGGTATTCTAAGTCTGTTTCATTTTTCTTCATTTTTTTTTCTTTTTGATTTGACAATCTGTTATCTCAAATTTGTTTTCTAAATTCTTAGTTATTATAACTGTTAAAGTTATTATATTTTCAACTCTGGAAAATTTTTAAAGATTTTATTTGTTTATTCATGAGAGACAGAGAGAGAGGCAGAGACATAGCCAGAGGGAGAAGCAGGCTCCATGCAGAGAGCCTGATATGGGACTTGATCCCAGGACTCCAGGATCACTCATGCCCTGAGCCAAAGGCAGACACTTAACCGCTGATGCCACGCAGGCATCCCACTCAACTCTGGAATTTATTGGAATCCTTTTTATCATCTCTTTGTTAATAATTTCTATTTCATGAAATCTCATTCTCATGCTTTCCTTTAGTTCTTTAGATATGTCTTCATTTAATCCTCTGGATAGTTTAAAGTTTTTATCTGGTAAATCCAACTTATGGATATCTTCAGGAATAGTTTCCATTAACATATTTTTATTCCTATGAAAAATAGTATTTTGTGTTTCCTGTTTCTTTATATGTCTTGTAATTTTTGTTGAAAATGCAACTCCGTCATTTTTTCTTGGATAAAGTCTGCTCAGATTGTTGAAAGCTTTTAGTTAATTTTCAGAGCTTCAGAAAGCTTATTTTTCTACTTTTCTCCAGTGTTATATTGCTTTTCTGAGGGATAAAAGTTTTTCATGTTCTTAGTGCCCTATTCTGGATACGTTTTTCCACTTCCTCTTAATCATTTTGAATAAAGTGTTGTAGTGGTTTGAGGAACAAGGCTATGTGACGTTTCTCTGCTTTTACATTTTTTTCTTATATAAAAAAATTATTTTGATTCATTAATTTTTTCTTGCCATCAAGGAAGATTCTAACATGTAGGTGGAGGCAATGGACAATCACTGGTTTATCAATACAAACTAATATTACATTAACTAATGGGAGTTGCTTTGGGGTCTTGTTTATATGTATTTTAATTTGACATGCAGTGACAAAAATATGTAGGTAGCCAAGTTTTCAGGACAAAGATATAAATTCTCCTTGAGATAATTGCCATATTTTCTGTGCAGTTATTCCTTTAAAGACAGTGTGTTGATGAGGGTAGTGTTCTGCTATTAGTACTTCCTTTTCTGTAAAATTGAGTTGTCACATGTAATGCCCTAAAGACAAATCCTCAGATGGCCATTCCACCTAGGGCCTTTACCTTTTCTTTTAACAATGTTTGGGTGAATTCAGTTTTCTGAGGCTGTACCTCATAACTTTCTATTCCAGGAATTATATGGTTATTCTGATATCAAGTACTCTGTGATTCCTATGGTGACAAGAGTTGCCTCAATGGCTTCAAACAAAGGAATCTTTTCCCTTGGCCTCTATAAGTAATCCAGGCCACTCTTAAATTTGGAGGCTGGAATAAAGAATGCTAATTATTTCTAGCAACTCCAATCCTAGAATGACTATTAGTGCTACATAATAATAGAACTTTATAATACCAACCTAATGTCTATTGTACAATACTATTTAATCCTCGGCTCTCAATGGCTACTTAAACAATGCAATAAAAAAAGTTTACTGAAAAAACATATTCCAGTTATTACATACTATAATTAGCATGACCAAGAGAATTAAAATAATGAATAGCAATTCTATTCACACTTTTTCCCCCAACAGCTTACTGTAGAGAAAAAATAGACTAGCTGATATACATATTGAGATACAATAATGGTATGCTTTTTGAAAAACAAAACATAGAGAAAAAGTTTTTTTAATTTCACACCTTAAAGTAATGTTTGATCCTTAGGTGAGACATTTGGAGACAGAGTGGCCAGAATGAAAGGGATTTTATTAATACAGGATGATCATTGCATTTGGAATTACTAAAGTAATTTAAATAATTCTAGTGCATTATTATCACAACTCTTCAAATAAGAATGTTTAGACTAGAATATCAAGATGGGAAGAAAAAATGGATTTGAGGGAAAAACAAGCGTTATCTGACTCAAATTAAGAAAAATCATGTTAGCATCTAGAAGAGACCTTGAAAGATGATGGTAGCCCCGAGCTTCCCAATCCCCCTTTGATTCCTACTATGTGCCAAATAGGAAGTGGTAAGCCCAAAGAGGTTATTCTGTCGGCCTCCGGGAGGATGTTGTGTATTTTTAGATATTTTGTGTGTAAGAATTATTTTAAATTGAACCTTGATTTATTACAATGCTTAAAAGCAATTTGCCTTAATTGGATAAATAAAAGTTAATATGTCAAAGGAACTCTATTCCCTGCCATAGTTAACTTAAATCTCTGTCATAAACCCATAGACATTTACCTTGGATCTTTCTTTCCATAAACTATGCATCAGGGAGTAATGTTTGATAATCACTGAGCGAGCTTCCTTCTGCTTCATAGGTTTTGAGATTAGGAAAGTGGAACTCAGAAAACTTAGGTCATGTTCATAAGTAATGACAAAGCCAGAGCAAAATTCTACTTCTGTAACTACCGGTCCTTCCGATGATCAATACCACAGTTAATGAGCAGAGCCTGGACAGAAGAGCCTTCGTGATTCCATCTGTCCCAGTTCTTTACCAGAAGAAATTGGTCTCTGAGTTAATGATGCCTGGTTCTCTTCTAAGAGTCAGGTCTCCTTTCCTTATCTCCTACAATACTTCTTCCCCCACCTTAAAAATACAGAGTTGAGGGCAGTTTGGGTAGCACAGTGGTTTAGCGCCACATTTGGCCTAGGGTGTGATTCCTGGAGACCCAGGATTGAGTCCCATGTCAGGCTCCCTGCATGGAGCCTGCTTTCCCCCTCTCCCTGTGTCTGTGCCTCTCTCTCTCTCTGTCTCTCTCTGTCTCTCTCTGTCTCTCATGAATAAATAAATAAAATCTTTAAAAAAAATAGAGATTTGGGGTTCTTACATAATGGTATTTACTCGTTTTTACTCAACAAATACTTATTGATTCCTACTATGTGCCAAGTTCTAGTGTAGGGCATAGAATTTATTTACACAAGTAAATAATCCTGTCATCTTTCCTCTTAGAGAAGGATAGCAAAGAAAATAGTTGTCTCTATTTCTATATCTAATCCTACCAGATATATCTATAAGAAAAGACAGAAGTAAAATTCTAGAAATATATTGTTTTGGTAAATATTTGATGATTGACATTGTGACAGTCCTTAGTCCCTAGAAGATCTGTTTTAAGACTGGATTCATGGTCTATATGTGTCTTGAGGATTTTTTCTCTTTTCCTTTTGGCAGTTTGTGCACTCCTCTTTACCTGTGTATCCATGTGGAACATAGTAAAGATTAAGGCTGTTCCAAGCCTCTGAGGCTTGAAATGGTAGTAAGGCATAATGACCCATAGGTGTCCTGGCCCTGGGGCTCCAGTGGCAGGGACTTTCTCTCCCTTAAATTCCTTTTCTCGTTTTTTTGTTTGTTTGTTTGTTTGTTTCCTGCCTTATGCTTCCTTGTACTGTTGTAAAGAAACAAGAAGGATTCCACATTCACATTTGTTGATATATATTATAACAGTACAGGCAAGATCAGAAAGCAAGAGTTCTCTTGCACATAGATTCCACAAAGATTAAATAAGAAGCCATGTGATTTTTCATGTAGATTTAATTTTTCTAGTTGGGAGATTATGATAACTTATGACATTTGTATAGCATATTAGAACTGACACACTTTCACAAATAGCATTTCATTAGGTGCTTATAAAATTTCTGTGAAAAGGACACAAATACCACTATATTCCTTTTAGTCTGATAGAAACATATTTCTATAAGATTAGATACTGTGTGATATCACTGTAGTGTATATTGCATACATAAATTTAAGCAATTTCTGATATGTAAGAAACTTGCATCTAATAGGACTTCAGGTATGTGGATAGATAACTAAATTCAAATGTGGTATACAATTCCTATTAATATCATACCATTTTATGTGCAGAGTACAAATGAATGCTAGAGATTGTCATTATTATTGAGGATGTTTATAGCCAACTCTCTACATGGAGAAATCAAGAGCATATACCAGTAATGTTTGAACTGAAATTTAAAGGGAGAAGACAGATTTACTAGGAGAATATAGGAAGAGAGGAGGACATTCTCAGGAAAAAAAAAACAGAGTAGAAGTATGATAACATTCAATAGTTTTTAGTACTTTGTTTTCATGTAACTTCAATTTCCAAGATCATGTAA
Organism: Vulpes vulpes; assembly: GCF_048418805.1. NCBI lineage: Eukaryota > Metazoa > Chordata > Mammalia > Carnivora > Canidae > Vulpes > Vulpes vulpes. The sequence continues at coordinate 97,482,919 of NC_132794.1, forward strand.
CTATTTCACCATAAACCTCGGGGTCACATTCACTGTTATTTCCATAGGATTCCTTATCTCCAGTTGCAAATATCTGGGTTCTATCACAGTGCTTTGACTTCTTTAATGGAGGGGAACCAAACCAATTACCCCTCTCTCACATGAGCTCAGAACAAATTATATCTGATATTCTTAATTCCAAGTCACATAGTTTAGGGGAAGGAATGTCTCTTTCAGCAGCATATTGTAGCAGCTATGATAAGGGAATTAATACACAAGAATAATCAAATATAATTACAGAAAAATACACTAACTTACCATGGGTTTCAACTATTGAATTGGGCATTTTTGCTTAATGAACTTTGATTCCTGGGAAGCTGTAATACACTGTCCTCTAAAATCTGGCTTTGTTTGGTAATTTCTCTCTCAGTTTTCATCTCCAATTTGAAAGGAAAACCAGCCAACTTGCTTTGATCATATGCAAGCTAACCCAGGGGAAAAATAATGAAAAATGGTCAATCTGTAAGCAAACTATTATCATGTCAGGCCCAGATCAATTTAGGATAAATTTATCAGGGAGTTACATTTGAGCAATAAGTAACTCAGCAGACCCTATTACATGTTTCTAAGGCTTGTTAGAGGATACAGTCTCTTGTTTAGAGTCAGTGTCCTTACTTTGGATGCTCTGATAATTTTTCTGATTGTGGTTAAAAACAATGAATGTCATTGATTTTATATATGGGGATCATCTGTTTGTAAATGGAGATTAAACTTGTTTTGAAACTATATTTGAATATGAAGGACATTGTTTTTGCTTAGATTATGGATTTATTTAAGATGGTTCTAGAGTAGTAGGAATTGATGGGTTTGGATTGGCACAGCTGAGCTATCACAGATCTTGTCTTAGTACCACTGGTAGGAGACTAGGTTTTCCTCTCTCCCACTCCAGGCAAAGCTAACAACAACCAATTGCTCATTAGTATTTTATACTTTCTGCCAATGATCCCATGAGAGACAAGATTCATTGGTTCAATGGCAATATCCCAGCCAACTGGACCTTAACTTTTCCTAGTGCCTAAATCATTTTCAGTAGTTTGCCTGTCTATGAAAAATATGAAAATCTTCTAACTTTTCCCTTCCCACCCTGGACTCATTGAACATTTCAAAATGGGAAACTTGTCACGGCAGCTGAATTCATAACTTTCTATTTCTCCAACAAATAAATACTGCTTAAAACTTAAGAAAAAAATTAAAATACTTAAAGGCACAGCACACAGTTAATCCCTATTCTACTACTCCCGCTCATAACTTCCTACCTAATAGTGGCAGGGCTATTTCTGGGCCTACAGCTCTTCTAAGATTCATATTTAAAGAACTTTAAGAAAGTAAAGGTAAAAAGCTTTCTCCTGCTCTTATAGTGATGACATTCAATTTTCCTGATGTCTAGTGTCATGATCTTGTCAGTAGGACCAATCTAAAATTAAGGATGTTTAAATAAATAATAATCCATATTAAAAATAAGGAATGACGATGGTGTCAACCAGAGGAATAAAAAGTAACAATCCTTTATTTAAAGACCGTAGGAGAAAGTACATCAGATACAATGGCTGGTGGGCATTTACAGATTTGAAGTGAATAGCCTATGTGAGTAATTTTTAATAATTAAGAAAAGATTTTAATTCAAATTTGCGTGGATAAACCTGGGCACATGTCTTTTGGGTGAAAGTTTTGGAGTTTATTTTGCCTCTTTTGTTTCCAGTTTTTCAGTATAACCTAGAGTCTTATTTACAACAACTAAAAATGAAATCCAAAATGATATTACCTGTTTCTCTGTGGGGCCCCACATGCAACCCTTGGATCCTCTGACTATTATCAGCTTATATAATTATCAGTAATGATGTCTCAGCTATGACAGACACATTAAAGGGCTTTTCTTTCTTCAGATATTTCCCAATCTAGAGTCTGTCAAACACATTGTATACAAGGCATTTGATATTGGAATAGGCAAATGATCATTTGGAGATTGGGATTATAATTTTCAAATTAATTGCTAAGAAATATTTTGTTCAACCCAGAGGTCAGGGGCAGTCCTACAGGACAAACAAACAAATAAAAAACCCAAAAGACAAAACAACAACAAAAAATCCTCAAAACAAACAAGAAAAACTCTAAAACAAAAAACAAAAGCAAAATACAACTATTTTGAAAAGGAGGTGGTAAAATTTGGAAAGGTGGGCACACTGTATACACTGTGTTCAAAGAAGGTAGAAGATGGTTCCATGGTGAGGATTAGATACTATGGGGGTGCCAGGCAGAAGCATAAAGGAAAGAAACATAAACAAATGTCCTTTGTTTTGTTAGTGAAACTCCATAAACTATATCTGCCATTAGGCCCCAGGAATGCAGCACTCTATAAAGACAGTATATTTACAGGTTTTTTTTACTAAAATCTTTTATTCAGCTAGACCTAAATCTAACGGCTTTACCTACTATGCAGCCTCTAAACAGCAAGAATTGCACTCTTATTTTATGGGTTAAGTAACAAAAGTCATAACATAAATGTATAAATTCAGGCATAAATGTTTAAAAACTCAATTTCATTATTTCATAGTCCCATTTGTTATCAGTGAAATGCCTTAAGAACATTGATAAAACACTGTGATGACAAGTGAGCATATAATAAAACTTCAAATAAGCACATAATGAAACTGTTTGCATGACATGTGATGAGTATACAGCTTTAGCACTTGAGAGCTCTACTAGACTTTCTTTGAAGGGGGGCAAAAGTACTTTTGATTTTATGATTATCTTCAATTCTATTTCCTCAGTGTCTAGTGAGTAATCTCTCCTTCCCTAGGTAGCAAGACTATCTTTGCCTGTAGGGTTAGTCTGGCCTTCTTCCTTACACCCAAGCATACTTTACAACCTGCCATGAATTTGGATTACTTAGGTTCATGTATCTTTTCTGTACTAGATTGTCAGCTCTTAGAGAGAACTCTGTGTCATTTATCTCCCTGTATCCCATGAAATGTTCTGCACAGTGCCTTCCCATATATAAGAGAAACTCAACAAAAACTTGTGAAATGAGATGAGAAGAAAATGTGTCCTTTTTTTCTCATAAATGCCTCTTTCCGTCTCCTCCCTCTCTCAGTTTAGCCAGTGGTCTTTCTATACAAAGAGACCTCTTTATAGTTTATTTTAGACAAAGAAGCTTCCAAACAGCCACAAAAATGATTGTTTTTAGTATATGTGCTTCAAATTATATTTTAAAACTTGAAATATTAACCTTATATTGGCAGTTTTGCCGCCCAGAATTTAAAGCCCTGAAGTAATGAAAATAAACAACTTATGTACATGTATGTCAGCGTGATGCCCCCAAGAAACAGTTACATAAATGAGCTGCACTTGATAAATGTCAAAAATCTGTTTCAATCCTTCTTATTTAGTGACAAACTGTCCTCTATCATCACTGGTATAACAGTATAACATTTCAGTATAACAGAAACCGGATCTTCATAGTTTATTTATGCAGAGATGAGCTGAAAGAGAGCAGTATTCATGATTCATGATTCCCAATATCTTCCAGATCCTGATCCAGCTTCCTTCTAAGGCCCCACCAGCTCTGTGACCTGTCTTTGGGTTCCACATGCATCCTTTTGTTCTTACATTACATTCTCCTCACTTAAGAGATTTTCAGTGATCTGTTACTTTCAACCAAAGCCTACTGGACAAAAGACACATAAGTGAACTTCATGGATGGGTGGTTCAGATCACAGTTGAAATAGGAATTCAAAGGAAAAAAATACAGTGTAAATGGCCCATTTCAGTGTGACACTTGAATTGAGCCCTAAGTCTGAGAAATATTCTCATAGCCAGAAGAGGAAAACTGGCATTGCAAGTAGTTAAGATCACCATGACTAGAGGTAAAGATACTTGAAGCTAATCTGGTTTACACATAAATTTTATGCTATGGGCTGAGTGTTTGTGTCCCCTTACCCTCACAAATTCATACACTGAAGCCCTAATCCCTACCATGATGGCATTTAGAGGTGGGGCCTTTGAGAGTTTATAGCATGAAGTTGAAGTTTTCTAGAATGGGGTTAGTACACTTACAAGTAGCTGAAAGATCATTAGCTACTTAAGGAAACAGCAAGAAGGCAGCCTAATGCTAACCAGGAAGTGGATCCTTACCACACATCAAATGGCTGGTTCCTTCATCTTAAATTTACCAAACTCCTTAACTGTAAGAAATAGATTGTTGTTTAAGCCATTCAGGATCTAATATTTTTGTTATAGTTGTCCTAGTAGACTTAGTTTAATATAAATCTTAATATATATGTATTTATAACATGACAAATATTCATATTGTTGTAGATTATGAATGTTACTGATTGTCATGTTTTAAAATGTCAGTGTTGCAACAGTTATAGCCTTAGCTTCCTGTTAACAATTAGATCCCTACACATTTAATATGACTTATTTTATAAAATATTGTACAAAAATGAAAGTCTAGTATGGAAAAAAACATATAACGTTAAGGATGCATAGTTTGATATTTATAGCAATCAGATTGATTGCAATCAGATTGATGAATAATATCAAAGTTGCGATACATCACTGATCATCATCCTAGGAAAAGTAAAAGTAGTTTATAATAATATAGTGATTGTTACTTTTGAACAATGATAAAAATGCATTCTAAATATTATGCTTAAGATTTTATGGGTGTTCTACTATTTAACCTTCACAACTCTGAGAAGAAGAAAATCCAGTGAAAATTTGTTCTTGTAGAGATTTTCTGTGACTACTCTGGGTTTGGGATTATGGCAAGTTTGTTTACCCTGCAATGGCTGCATATATGCTATGAGATAGGGTTAAGTTTTGTTGTGAAAACAAATACTGTTCATCAAACCAAATCAAAGAATATTTGTGTTTAATGAAAGCCTTACAACAAGTTCAGGAGAATATGCATTTGTGTTCTTGGGAGTTGGTAAATGTATGTGTGGTAGGGCCTTTGGAAAGTATTGACTGAGTATACCATGACTTGGTAATGTAAGAAGAAAGAAGGCATGATTTGATCAAAAATTAGTATGACGGGCACTGAGCGGGGCACTTGATGGGATGAGCACTGGGTGTTATTCTGTATGTTGGTAAATTGAACACCAATGAAAAATAAATTTATTAAAACAATAATAATAATAATAAACTCCAGTAAAAAAAAAATTAGTATGAAGTAGGAAACTTGGTCAACTCTCCCTAGATCATCCGGATGACAATCCCCAACCCTGTAAATCACTTGACATCTCTGGCCTTTTCATGTAACAGACAATGAGTTTTCTTACATGTGTCATATAAGGAAATTGCTTTATATCTTGATTCCCAAACTTGATGTATATTAGAATCACTTGCTGTGTGTGTGTGTGTGTTTAAAATATTGCCTAGGTTTTAACAAAATAATAACTGAAATAATCTCTGGAGGATGGTATCTGATCATAGATACTTAGCTTTGGGAACTACTGTGAAAGAGGATTTAAAGATTTATTTTAGGTCTAAGACTCATTACAGATACTAAGTAGGAAAAAGTGGAGAAGAGTCTGGTGTAATTTTCATAACTTCAAAGTTAATGAACAAAATATAACTTGAATACAAATAATGATGGCCTGCTTACCTGGAGGAACAGTGTGTGATGCTTATGCCCATCTGGTGGTGCTATGATTCTGGATGAAACACCTGAAATTCCTAATCTAAAGATGGACCTACTGAGATATTTTTTAACTCATTTATTTAATAAACATTGATGGAGTACCTAATATGCATGAGTCCCTAGGGGGCTCGGTATTATAATCAGAAATAGTAATTTGTTATAATTCTATCTGCAAGAAATATACACTCTCTAGTAAGGGTGAACTATGAACATAAGGTGTTTTGCAGGAGGACCCTAATTTCTTTGCAGAGGCATCAGGAAATACTTTATGAAGTAAGTTGTTACTACATGAATGTTCATGCCCCCCTCCATTCAAATGTTAAATCTCTAATCCCAAAATGTGATATTTGGTGGGTAGAGGGGAGCTTTGGAAAGTAATTAAAATTAGATAAAGTTATTTAGGGGGACCCTCATGATGTGATTGGTGCCCTTATAAGAAGAGACACCAGAAAGCTTGCCCTCTTTCCCTATACATTCATAAAGAAGAGGCTGTGTGAACTCAGAAAATGGTGATGACCAAGAAAAGAGGCCACAGGATGATGTAATCTACCTTGCTATCACTGTGATCTTGGATTTTGTATCTTCCAAAAGTGTGAGAAATAATTTTTTTAGAAAGAAATTTCTGTTGCTTAAGAAGTCTATGGTGTATTGTTATGTCATCCTCCAAATTCTAAGACCTAAATCATATTTGAATTGGACATTTATAGAATGATTGCGAATCACATGAATGTACAGAACTCAGAACAGGGATTAGCATGTTCACACAATATTGCTAAGTAACAAAACGATTGCATTTGCTTGATTATAATGTAAGTTACATGAAAATAGGAATTTCATCTGTCCTATCTGTACTGTTTGTCCTCAGCACTAGGAAAGGGCTTGGCATAAAATAGACCATCAATATTTCCTTCATAAAAAATAGAAATAAGTGTGTGGAAAAATAGTAACTTGTTTTATTTGTCTCACATCACATTTTATTTATTTTTATTTATTTTTTAAGATTTTGTTTATTTATTCATGAGAGATACAGAGAGAGAGCAAGAGAGGCAGAGGGAAAAGCAGGCTCCATGCAGGGAGCCCAACGTGGGACTCAATCCCAGGACTCCAGGATCACACCCGAGGTGAAAGGCAGGCGCTAAACCCACTGAGCCACTCAGGGATCCCTCACATCACATCTTAAAGCAGAGTACTGGCGGCCAGGGCTAGAGACTTTGTCTTCTTCCAAATCCTATCAATTAATCCAATAGATGAAATAGGATGTACTAAAAAAAAAATGTAAATTAACATTTGAAGAAAAAAGAAAAGTAAACAAGTTTTCTTTCCTTTTCCTGGTTTCGACTTTCCCTATGAGAGATGAGTTGGCAGTAGTATGCATTTGACCTTCCTAGCCTCTGTATCTATAAACGAACCAGGTGATGTTTATACAATACTGACATTTAAGCTATACACACAGAATATTTCTGGGAAAAAAAAAGATGCCATGTACTCATTAAGTGAGAAAATAGTATGAATGCCTTCTCTTATCACTAAATCAATAAACAGATATTACCAGTAAGAGTGCATTTTGGAAGGTATGTTTTAATAGTATTCTACTACCATCATGCTGATAGTGGTGGTGATTTTAATAATTAATTTTGGTGGTTGACTTGACTGGTCCATAAGGTTCCCAGCTATTTGGTCAAAACTTGTTCTGAGTGTTTACATGAGAGTTTTTTTTTCTTTTTTAAATGAATATTTAACAGGTAGACTGAGTAAAGTAGATTGCCCTCCCTAATGTGGGAGAGCCTCATCAAATGATAGAAGGTTTAAATAGAACAAAATACTTACCCTCCCTCCAGTAACAGTTCTTCCTGCCTGCCTTTGAATTGATATGTCAGATTTTTTCTGCCCTTGTTCTCCAACTAAAACATCATCTCTTCTCTGTCTGAAGCCTGTCAATCTTCAGACTATACTCTGGCTCTCAGGCCTTTATACACAGACTAAAACTAAACTATCAGCTCTCTTGGAATTCTAACTTGCTAATTCATCCTACAGATCTTAGGGCTTACCAGCCCCATAATCACATGAGCCAATTCCTTAAATCTCTTTCTAAATAAATACCTTATTTTTTCCCATTTCCCTGAAGAACCTTGATTTATATGGCAATAATGTTTACATGTTTTTCAATAATCATTAATTATGGAATTTCTTTGAGTTAAAAGCACAGAAAAAGAAAGCAAATATATTGTCTTTTCCTGAATTTTGGAGGTCTAAAAATAAACTTTCATAAACTTCAGGCTAGTCTATTGCTCTAAATGCGGACCAAAGTGCACTACCCTTTACTGTTAATACAACAGGGCAACCCTGAATGTAGACATTGGTACACTTAAATTCATTCTGATTTAATATTTATAAAATGTCCATTTCTTCCGAGTTACAGGGGACCAATGAATGCACATACATGACGTTCTTCAGTGGAGGTGATTTTTCCTTGAGGACAGGGGAAAAGTGTTTAAATTGAGTTATGTCTATGAATTCATTCCAACTAAGACATATGTGTTTAAGTTGTGGAAAGGGTAAAATAATAGAAAATTTTGAGCAGATTATGAGTAAATATTTTTTTCCAAGACTGAAAAAAGACTCTGACATGGGTTCAGTGCCCATGGGCCTCTTGTAATTGCTATTTATTAAGAGTATCAGAACCAAGCACTAGATCTCATTTAGTTGTCCCAGTAACAGTACTACTCAGGCTTGTATTCATCACCATCTTGTAGGTGAGAAAACAGAGGCCCAGGAAGGTTAAGTGACTCCTTTTTTTTTTAAGTTACACAGTGGTGATTAGTTTAAATGCAAGCTCCAGTTTTGGCTCTGCCTCCCAATATGGAGAAATGCCTTGGTGGAAAAGACAACTATTTGCTTATTTTATGAGAAATTGTTACCACAATAAAGTTCTATTTATCTCCTTAAGCACATATCTCTATTTCAAGTCCTCTTATTTTGGATGTGGCCATTTGGCAGAGTTCTGGAGAGTGGAATATGAAAGATTTTAAAAAATAGCTTCTGAAATAAAGTAGCCATTGAAGCCTGGTCCTCCATATCCTTATCATTCTGTAGCTGGTGGGAATCCAGACAACTACAAAGAGAATTTTGAAAGCCACATGTTTAAATGGCAGCACTTCTATCATCTTGGGCTCTTCAAAGACTGTGGAGAAGGTTCTCACCACTAACTTATTTTGTTTCCCATTGCTGTTATGTAAACATGAAATGTTAATTTTGTTTGAGCCATCATATATTTGGATGTCTATTTTTTGTACAACATATCCTATTTCAATTCTTTGTTTTGAGCGATTTTTTAAGGTTTTATTTATTTAAGTGAGAGAGCATAAGTGCGAGAGAGCATGAGCAATGGGGCAGGGATGGGGAGAGAAATGGAGGGAGAGTGAGAAGCAGACTGTGCTGAGCAGAGTCCAGTGCAGGGCTCCATCCCAGGACCCTGAGGTCATGACCTGAGAGGAAATCACCAGAGGGATGTTTAACCAACTGAGGCACCAAGGAACCCCCTTATTTTATGTTTTAACTGTGGTATTTCACTGGCCTTGGCTATTATGGCCTCAGTTGCCTGACTGACACATCTGTGATGTGTTCTCCCCATCTCTATCCTGACAAGCTGCTGAGTGACTCAAGCTTATATCTTTGGGATGGTCTAGGGTGCCATGAACACAGCTCAGTGGGGGCCACATGGCAACATCTCTTCAGTTCCCTGAAGCAGCTGAAATGAAAGGTCAAAAATTTTCAGGCAAAATACAGTCATTTCCAAGAAAGAGCTGACTATAACTCTTCCTAAGGTGGCTGTGTACAAGTGTGTGTAACCTGGAATTTTGATCCATATAGACTTTTAGTCATTACATTAAAAATGACAGGAAAATCATAAACCCCCACATACCAGATGCAGTTCATAACCATACGGGAAGTGAGTACAGATATTCAGAGCAAGTTTCCTGGTATAAGAGTCATGACACACTGTGTTGTCACAAGCAGTCAGCAATATCTGACTGAATGTAGAAAGCTTCTGGCCAACAATAGTTTATCATTAGTCCAATAGCTATACCTCTCTCTACAGACTTTTCAATTTTGAAGAACACTTTTGGTTGCTACTCCAAGAATCCATGAAAACTATTAATACTGAAATGTTAACCAGCAATTATAAATTCTTTATAAAAATAAAATTTATTGTGTACAGAAAACCTATCTAGATGGCTAGGTATGCTGCAAAAGTAATTTCCCCAAATCCCACCAATGTTTTATGAAACTCTCTCATAAAAAAGGGGGGGGGAATGTTACAGTAGCAAGTGGATGGGATGTATACTGAGGAGGTTCTGATTATGAAGTTCTAACCTGTAACCTCATCCATGTTTTCCTGACACTGGTCAAAAATGGTGTGAATAGTCAAGCAATGGAGAAAACCTCTGTCTCTCACACATTTTCATATCTACAGAGAATGTGGTTCTTCCCAGGAAAACACAATACGCGTTTGTCTCCTCACCTTTACACAGTTATGGATTCTGCTTTCCTTTTCACTCAGATTGGTTCTTACCAACTGAGAGATGCTGTAAAGGGACTTTGAAAGCGCTTGGGTTTTATTGCCCTTGTAGCTCCTCCTTAGAACAAAGTGCTCACATTAGCTTTGTTGTCCAGGGAAGTCAAAGACTTCAGGTGACAGTGTGTTTGGCTAATTTCTTTTTGGACTGTAGAATAAAAGACAGATTTTCATTTTGGCTTCCAGGGCCATTAATCATCTGGCCTTTACCTAACCTTTCCAGTGTAACCCTCAACACTCCTTTTGATATACCACATGCTACAATCTTGCCTGGATTGCCTTAAGGCTGGGAGATCCCAAATGACATTCTGAAGAATTAGACCTGGTTGGGTATAAAAAGTCCTGCTGGAGATTAAGAGGACATGATATTTGTTTGAATTATTGTATATTGTATATGTTGAATGTGATTTGTTGAATGTGATTGCTTATTTGAGTCCAATGTTTTCACAATAATAAAGTTCAATGTTTAAGATACTTAAAATACTGAGTAGTGGTTTTTATAATCAAAAATGCAAAGCTAATTTGTTCCATGAACTGAGAATTTTATGACATTTTTTATGGCACTGGGAGGTCAGGGAACCAAGACACAAGCTATTCTAGTTTCATGAGGAGAGCTTAATCCTGGTCCTATTGTATGAGGGATAGAATTAGCTATTGAGTGAAGGAAGTATATATATTTTTTCTTTTCTGCTTTGGAACATATTAAGCTGTATACAAACACATATACTTAGAATCATAGAAAAAATTTAAAGCCATGAAATATTTACAATATCATGTATAAGACAGATGACATACAGTGCCTTACTTAACAGTTCAGTAAATTATAGATACAGACTCTCAAATTGATGCTTTCAAGAAATCACATCAGTGCAATCAAACCTTTCCTTAATAGTCCTTTATCTGGAGATGTTTTATTTTTATTCTGAAAGCTGTTGTTTTCTACATACCTTTTAGAAGGCAGAAATAAATTTAGGTTGTAACACTTTCTGACAGCCATTTGAACATGTTCTGTCTTTTGGCTGTATTATTTTTCTAGATGCCTACTGTTCTTTACCGAAGGTTACCTCATAAAAGGATTATTTCTAAGAACTATTTGCTAAATGAATAAAATATTTTTAAGTGTATTTCACAAATATGTAGTAACTCCCCTACAGTTTTTTTGTTGCAATGAAAGGACTGGCTATGTCAATAAATTCTGAGTCCATGGGAAATAACAAGTACATAGTCATAAGGCATTGCTTTAAATGGAAACATGTCAGGAGCCTTTTTTTGTAGATTACTCAAAGTGTGTTTACTTTTTTCATGTTTTATTCATTTTCTTTTTAAATCATACTGCCTTTGATACTTTTTTGTTATTCTAAAGATACTTCTGTTTTTCTTTCTCACAGTATCTATAGTTATCAAATTATTTATAAATATTTAATAGATATTTATTGAAAAAAGATTTATGAAACTTTCTTTTTCTTTCTTTTTTTTTTTTTGAAACTTTCTAATTGTATTCCATATCTTGTTTTAGGAGACAGTGAATTAGAATAGAAAAAAAAAGGAAAAAATGGTACCATGCTTTCACAATGTCGTGAACGTAACAATTTCTTAGTCAAATTATTAAGCAAAATCAATGGGAAACTATTGAAGACCATGATATAAGGCAGAGGCCTGTAAACTTTTACTGTAAAATGGTGAATAGTAAACATTTTAGGCTTTGCTGGCCATACACTCTTCATCACAACTACTTAACTTTGCCATTGTAGTATGAAAACAGCCAGAATGAATCAATGAATATGACTGTGTTACAATAAAACTTTGCAAGAACAGACACAGGATGAACTGACTCATGGCTGTATTTTCTGACTTTTTAGTATAAGTAAAAAATAGTAGTATGATTCCTGGTAAGAAGAGTGAAAGAGTAGAGGGTAATATTAAGCTCTCGTTTCTGGATTGTTTACTCTGCTCAACGCTGCAATATCCACACACCTTTTTTTTTTTTTTTTTTTTTTTAATTCTAGTTGACATACAATGCTATATTAGTTTCAGGTGTGCAACATAGTGATTTGACAATTCTTTTTTTTTTTTTTTTTTGATTTGACAATTCTATATGCAATCCTCACCATGATCATTGTAGTCACCATCTGTCACCAAACAAGTTTATTGCAATCTTATTGGCTACATTCTTTTTGCTATAGTTTTTTTCTTCATGACTTATTAATATTATAACTAGAAGTGTATACCTCTTAATCCCTTTCAGCTATTATGGCCATCAATCATCCACTCCCTTTTGGCACCTAACAGTTTGTTCTTTGTATTTGAGTCTGTTTCTGATTTTTATTTTGTTTTTGTTTTTCTTAGATTCCACATATGAGTGAAATCATAGGGGAATTGTCTTTCTCTGACTTATTTCACTTAGCCTAATACTCTTTAGATCTATCCATGTTGCTGCAAATTGCAAATTCTTGTTCCTTTTTATGGCTAATATTCCAGTGTATCTGTATGTGCATACACATACACATCACATCTTTATCCATTCACTTATTGATGGATATTTGAATAGCTTATGTATCTTGGCTACTATAAACAAAGATTTAGTAAACATAGAGATGCATATGTCTTTTTGACAGTAGTGAAATTACTGGATTGTATGGTATTTATATTAATATTTTGAAGAACTTCCATACTGTTTTCCGTAGTGGTTGAGCCAATTTATATTCCCACCAGGTGTTCCTTTTCTCCACATCCTTTCCAACACTTGTTATTTCTTGCCTTTTTGATCCTAACCATTCTAATTGGTGTAAGTTGATATCTTACTATGGTTTGATTTGTATTTTCCTCATGATTACTGATGTTGACTCTCTTTTTACCTGCCTGCTACCCATCTGCATGTCTTCTTTGGGAAAAGTCTATTCAGATCATCTGCCCATTTTTAAAGTGGATGATTATTTGTGTGTGTATATGTATGTGTTTGTGTGTGTGTGTAGTTGTCCATTTGCCTTTATCAGATCTGTCACTTGCAAATACCTTCTCCCATTCTGGAGTTTGAGTTTTCATTTTGTTGATATATTCCTTCACTGTGCAAAAGCATTTAATTTGCTGTGGTCTCAATAGTTTATTTTTTATTGTGTTCCCTTGCCTGGCAAGACACATCCAGAAAAATGTTGCTAATGCCAATATCTGAAAGATTATGGCCTGCATTTTCTTTCTGGAGTTTTATGGTTTCAGGTCTCACATTTGGGTCTTTAATCCATTTGGGGTTAATTTTTATGTATGGTATAAGAAAGTGGTCTGGTTTCATTCATTTGCATGTACCTATTCAGTTTTCCCAAGATGACTTTTAAAGAAACTGCCTTTTCCCTGTTGTATACTTTTGCCTCCTTTATTATAGGTTAAATGACCTTTAAGTGTGGGTTTATTTCTGAGCTCTCTATTCTGTTCCATCATTCAATGTGCCTGTTTCTGTGCCATCTGTTTTAATTACTATAGCTTTGTAGTATATCTTGAACTCTGAGATTCTCCTACTTCTGATTCTGTTATTTTTCAAGATTATTTTGGTTAATTGGGGTCTTTGTGGTTCCACATAAATCTTAGGAGTAATTGAGTTTTGTGAAAAATACTATTGGTATTTTGACAGGGATTGCACTAAATCTATAGATTGCTTTCAGTAGTGTGGATGTTTTAACAATATGGTTCTAGTTTGTGAGCATGATCTATTTTCCACTGGTTTGTGTTTTCTTCAGTTACTTTCATCAGTGCCTTTTAGTCTTTAGAGCATAAGTCTTTCACCTTCTTGGTTAAGTTTATTCCTAGATATCTTATTATTTATGGTACAGTTGTAAATGAGACTGCTTTCTTAATTTTTCTTTCTGTTATTTTGTGATTAGTATGTAGAAAAACAATTTCTGTGTATAAGTTTTGTATCTTAAACCTTTATTGAATTCATGAATTCATTTATTAGTTCTAATAGTTTTTTGGTGAAGTCTTTGTATATAGTATTGTTCTATTTATCATATTTATTACTTCTATTAATTAGATTATTACTTATTTATTTAATGTGGTCTGATTGCTCTGGCTAGGACTTTGAGCACTATGTTGAATAAAAGTGACAAGAATAAACATCCTGGTCTTGTTCCTGATCTTAGAGAAAAAGCTCTGTTTGTTTTTTTTTTCACCATTGAGTATGATTGTAGTAATAGGCTTGTCATAAATGGCCCTTATTATATTGAAGTGTGTTCCCTCTTAATCAATTTCATTGGTTATTCTTTTTTCATGAACAGAAGTGAATTTTATCAAATGCTTTTTCTATATCTATTGAGATCATCATATTGTTTTTATCCTTCATTTTATTAATACTACATATAGTGTTGAATAATTTAGGGAATATTTCACCAGTTTTAAATCCTTGGAATAAACCCTCATGATCACAGTGAATAATCCTTAAATGTATTGTTCAGTTTGGTTTACTAATATTCTGTTGAGACTTTTTGCATTTGTATTCATCAGGGATATTGACCTGTAGTTTCCTTTTTTTTTTTTTTTTTGGTAGTGTGTTTGCCAGGTTTTGGTATCAGGATAATGTTGGCCTCATAGAATGAATTTGGAAGTTTTTCTTCCTCTCCTACTTTCTGAAATAGTTTGAGAAGAATAGGTATTAATTCTTATGTGTTTGGTTGAATTTACCTGTGAAGCATGTGGTCCTGGACTTCTGTTTATTGTTAGGTTTTGTTATTGATTCAATTTCATCATCAGTAATCAGTCTACTCAGATTTTCTATTTCTTCCTGATTTAGTTTTTAAAATAGTGTTTCTAGGATTTTATGCATTTCTTCTAGGTTGTCCAATTTGTTTGCATGTAATTCTTCATAGTAGTCTCTTATAATCCTTTGTATTTCTATGATGTTGGTTGTTACTTTTATTTCTGATTTTATTTGATTCTTCTTTTTTTTCTTATTGAGTCTGGCTAAAGGTTTATCAGTTTTTGTCTTTTCAAAGAACCAGATCTTGGTTTCATTGATCTTTTTTATTGATTTTTTTAGTCTCTATTTCATTTATTTCTGTTCTGATCTTTATTATATCCTTTGCTCTACTAACTTTGGGCTTTGTTTGTTCTTTCTCTAGTTTCCTGTGGTGTAAGATTAGGTTGTGATTTTTCTTGTTTCTTGAGGTAGGCCTGTATCTCTATAAACTTCCCTATTAGAAATGTTTTTATTGTATCCCCCAAATTTTGAACCATTAGGTTTCCATTTTCATTTGTTTCCAGGTGTTTTTTACTTGCTCTTTGACCTGTTAATTGATCAACATGTTGTTTTGCCTCAGTATTTTTGTTTTACCCAGTTTTATTCTTGTAACTTTTTTTAGCTTCATACAGTTGTAGTCAGAAAAGACGCTTAAATTTATTGAGACTTGTTTTGTGACCTTAAATGGGATCTATCCTGGAGAATGATCCATGTGCGCTTGAAAAGAATGTGATTTCTGTGGGTTTTAGATGGAGTATCTGTGTATATCTGTTAAGTCCACTTAGTCTTATATGTCTTTCAAAGTTACTCGCTGTTTCCATTTGTCTTGATGATCTATTCATTGATGTAAGTGGTGTGTGAAAGTCCCTTACTATTACTGTATCACCAGTTCTTTCCTTTGTGTCTGTTAATATTTTTCCATATATTTAGATTCTCTAGTGTGGTGTGCCCAGATCTTTCAATTGTTACATCTTCTTATTGAATTGATACTTTTATCATTATGTAATGCCATACATTTGTCTCTAGGTCCAGTCTTTGTCTCTTGGTCTGGTCTTTGTTTTAGTCTACTTTGTCTGATATAAGTATGGTATCTCAACTTTCCTTTTTATTCCATTTGCATAGAATATCCTCCCCCCCCGCAAAAAAAGAATATCCTTCCCCATCCTATCCTTTAAGTTTGTGTGTGTGTTTAGGTCTGAAGTGAGTCTGTTGTAGGCAGCATATAGATAGCTCTTGCTTTTTTATCCATTTAGTCACACAAAGTCTTTTGATTGGAACATTGATATCATTTACACTTAAAATAATTATTGAGGGATGCCTGGGTGGCCCCCTTGGTTGAGCATCTGCCTTCAGCTCAGGGTGTGATCCCAGTTCGGGGATCAAGTCCTGCATCAGGCTCCACAAGGAGCCTGCTTCTCCCTCTATGTCTCTGCCTCTCTCTCTTATGAATATATAAATAAAATATTTAAAAAAATAATTATTGATATATTTCTACTTATTGCCATCACATGTGTGTATGTGAGTTTGGGGGTGGGGTTGTTTCTGTTTTTTAGGTCTTAAGGTTCCTTTATTCTTTTGCTCCCTTTTGTGATGGCTGACTCTCTTTAGTGTTATGCTTGTATTCCTTTCTCTCTCTTTTTCTGCTATATCCATTAGAGGTTTTTGGTTTGTGGTTACCATGAGGTTCTTCTATAATATCCTAAGTGTATAGCAGTCTATCTTTAGTTGATGATTAATTAAGTTTGAACACATTGTAAGGCATTATATTTTTGCTCTTGTTTGGAGCTCTCTGTACTTTCTGGATCTGGATGTCGGTTTCCTTCTTCAGGTTCAGGAACTTTTTGCCCCACGTCTCTCTTTCTCCTTCTGGGACCCCAAACTACAAATGTTAGCATGCTTGATGATGTCCCAGAGATAACTTAACCTATCTTCATTTTTTTTCCTTTCTTTTTTTTTTTTTTTTTGCTCTTCAGCTTAGGGTTTTCTGTTATCTTGTCTTTCAGATTAATAATTCATCTAATCTGCTATTGGTTTCTTCTACTGATTCTTCTTTTGTTTTAGTGATTGTTTTCTTCAATTCTTATCAGTTCTTTTTTATAATTTTTTTTCATTGAAGTCTTCACTGAGTTCATCCACTCTTCTCTCAAGTCTGATGAGCCCATTTATGACCATTAGTTTAAACTCTTTATCAGAAAGGTTGTTTATCTCTATTTTGTTTAGTTCTTTTTCTGAAATTGTATTTTCTTCTTCTGTTTGGAGCATATTTCTCTGTATCCTCACCTTGCTTGATTTTCTGTGTTTGTTTTTATGCAATAGGCAGAACAGATACTTCTCCTAGTCTTGAGGGAAATAACCTTGTTTTCTGGGTAGACTGCATGTACCTGACAGTTTGACATAGTTGGCCAGAGATGTAGCAAAGCATGGGCTAGTAGTCCTGGGATATTCTTCATAGAGAATGCTCTGGTAAAATGACTAGACCTTAAACAGATATAACCAGAAAATTTCCAAGGCCCTCCATACAGGATGTACCTTGGTGGATTACTAGAGCTGAAGTGGGCTTGGGTGGTCAGTCCCATGGTGCTCCACATAAGGTTAGAAGGACAGTTGGAGCTGAAGCAAGTACAGGCCTAGTGTGTTTCAGGAGTTTTTGCATGTTAGTTGCTTCAGTAAGATGGTCAGGGCTATAGTAGGTGCTATACATGTGTGTCCCAGTATGTGCTGTGCTGGAGCTACCTTGGTGGGACAGCTAGACCTAGGGTAGACATGAGTGGGGGAGTTCCTTGGGGGGAATGGCTAAAGGCTTCTGGCTTGCTGGGGTGGCAGGCTGGCTAGGGTGCCTGGTCTTTGCTGCTATGCAATCAAGGTGGAAGGGAAATGTAAACAGTGGTACTTGAAGTTCCTTCTACTTTGGAGAGCATTCCAGCTTGTTTCCTACCATTTGGCAAAGACTTATTTCCTATATATTCTAGTTGCCCTTTTAAAGCATGTCTTTTTTTCCTGTGCCCCAGGGTGGCCAAGCCTGCTCTCAGTCCTTCAGTATTATTTCTCTCCACTATAGTGTGCAGTATTGGGGAGTGTTTTCATTGTTACCATGTCTCTGTTCCTGCCATTCCCTATGTGGTTCCTTGTGTTGTGCAGGAGTTGTTCAGTTTTCTGTTCTTCAGGAAGAATTGTTCTATATGTAGGTATAGATTTTGGTGTGTCTGTGAAGAAGGTGAGTTCAAGGACTTTCTACATTGCCATCTCGGACCTCTCCTTCTTGATATGTCTATTCTTAAAGTCCACTGAAAATCACCTCCAAATAGATGCTCTGCCACCCAGCCTCATGTACTAGCATGAGGTATTATCTTTGCTGTGCAAATAATAGGGACCGAATGATATAATTTGCATAAATTATCAGACTTTGAGAGTTTGTCCTGTAGATTTGTGCTTAGTTCACATATTAGAGGACACCTTGATCATCAGTTCTAGTGATACCTGGATTTATCATAGTCTTTGTAGTTCCCAATTATGATTCTGACTCCAAGTAACTATGATAAGGCTACCTCACTCCAAAAATACCCAAACTATTTATTGATTCTAGGTCAACAGCATTATTTATGCAAAGTAATAAAAATCAGTTTTCTTCCTCTCTCGGGTTTTTAATGAGACTGCTAAATCACTAGAGCATTGAGCTCCTAGTTTGTGCTATAGGGCCATATGATATAGAAGGTAGTTTTATAATCTAATACACAATTTAATAACCTTGTATGCTTGCATATTAGTCATCATTGCCATGGATTACAAAATGAATATTTTGGCTATCTATATGTTCTTTCTAAATACCCAAAGCATTTTTCTAAGTCTCTGAACTTTTTACTCATGTTTCATTGAAATTAACCAATGAAATTACCAAATTAAATTGAAGTGGTCTAATTGTTGGCCAGATATATCATGCAATTGAATACAGATACAACTCATTCATTCTTAGAATTGAAACTGACATATTTTTTATATTTATCTTTCTAATTTTACCTGCCTTCTATGGGGCTTTTCTTGATCAGTATTTCTCAAATGACATGACTGATTCTCCTATAAATCCTTTAATTCCTTTATTTCTTTTGAAACTTGTCATATGCTGATTTCTATGACAACATCCAATTCCAGTTGATTGTAGGAACCATATGGGCAGGGATTTTTTTTTAAGTTTTTATTTAAATTCTGGTCAGCTGATACATATGGTAAAATTGGTTTCAGGTGTAGAATTTAGTGATTCATTACTACAGATAACATCCAATGCTCATCACAAGTGCCCTCCTTAATACACATCTCCTGTTTAGCCCATCCCCATACCCATCTCCTTCGATCAACCCTCAGTTCTCTATCATTAAGAGTCTCTATGGTTTGTTTCCTTCTCTCTCTCTTGTTTCCCCTTCCCCTATGTTCACTGTTTGTTTCTTAAATTTCACCCATGAATGAAAGTATTTGGTATTTGTCTTTCTCTGGTTGACTTATTTCACTTAGCATAATATGCTCTATCTCCATCCATGACATTGCAAATGTCAAGATTTCACTCTTTTTGATGGCTGAGTGATATTCCATTGTCTATATATGCCATATCTTTTTTTTATCTATCCATTAGTTGATGGACTTTCAGGCTCTTTCCATGGTTTGGCTATTGTTCATAATGCTGCTATAAACATCGGGGTGCATGTGCCTCTTTGAATCTGAATTTTTGTAGCATTTTGATAAGTACTTAGTAATACAATTGCTGGGTCATAGAAGTTCTATTTATAACTTTTTTGAGGGACCTGCATACTTTTTTCCAGAGTGGCTGCACCAGTTTGAATTCACACCAATAGTGTAAGAGGGTTCCTCTTTCTCTATGTCCTTGCCAACATCTGTCGTTTCCTGAGTTATTAATTTTAGCCATTCTGACAGGTGTGGGGTGATATCTCATCATGCTTTTGATTTATATTTCCCTGATGATGAGTGATGTTGGTCACTCAAAAGACAGATGTCTTTTCATGTGTCTGTTATCCATCTCAAGTCTTCTTTGAGAAATGTCTGTTTATGTCTTCCAGGCAAGTATTACTTCTATTCATTTATATACTAATCTTTGAAGTATTTGGCTTATAATGAATTCTCCATTTGTTTTGTCTTACTGTAACTGAGCTTAGGAAGATCTCTGAAAAACTTTTAACTTAGCCAAATCCTTTTGCATTGCCTTCTTAATGTGAGAAAATGCTATTGTCGAGGATATTATTTCTATAGTCAGGTCTGTGCCTCTGCTGTCAAGCTTATAATAAACATGAATCTAAACTTCTGAACTGAGATGACTTACAGTGAAAAAAATTTAATTGACATTTACAAAATGTGTAAAAATAGCTAAAGATACCATTATGTTAATTTTAATTACAGTATTTGTAGACTTTTTCCTTTTTTTCCATAGGCAGTTTCTTATATAACTTTATAATGTTAATAATGTAAAGATGTTTACAATGTTAAG
Organism: Vulpes vulpes; assembly: GCF_048418805.1. NCBI lineage: Eukaryota > Metazoa > Chordata > Mammalia > Carnivora > Canidae > Vulpes > Vulpes vulpes. The sequence goes on from NC_132794.1 coordinate 97,503,389, forward strand.
GATAGTAGAACTTATATATACATAGACATATATATGTGTGTATGTAGACATATATCTATAGGTGTGTGCATATATCTATATAAAAATGTTGGAAAGGGATACAAACAGACACACATACTTATGCCATTGTTGTGAAGGAATGGGATCTATCATACTAAAGGAGAAATAAACCACACATAAACACTGTACTAGATAAGATTGTTTCTCATGGTAGTCGGGTTAACAATTCTATTGTTATACATGTAGACTATAATTGAATACTATGTAAGTGGTTGACAGATAATGGGAGGCAGTTTCCTCACTTTTGGAATATAAATTACAGATGAATAAGGGAGAAAGAATAATAAATGTGATTATAGGTTAGAGTTGGCAAAATCAATATGAACCATGTTTAGTATAAATACAGATGGTTACATATAAAAATATTTATAGATATATGTTTATACACATCTATATGTAGGTGTAGAACAAAGGTAAATCCTTGTTTTGCTGTTTTGCTAGCTGAAATACTTAAAAAAAAAAACACAACACCCATAAAACAAGGAGGACACCTAATGTATGGATCTTGATTTCTAACACTGTTCTCCAATATAAAGAAAACAGGGATCCTTGGAGAAATGGCTAATTCTAGAACTGTGGCAAAAAAAAAAATGAAGTAGATAAGTCAAAGTATCTTGTAGTGCCAAAAAGTTAAAAAAAAAAAAAACTATTGGAATATGTTAAAAGAAACCAGGAATCACTGTCAAAGCAGAAAATTTGAAGCAATGAAATAAAGTAGTTTTGGTTTATAAACTAAATTATAAAACTATAGATCCAAGAGTCTGCACTAATAGAAATAATTAAGGAAAGAAAAAGATGAACCTTTCAAGCAGACAAATTCCCTATAATTTCTGCAAATATTCTGCCCTAAAGGATGGAGACATGATTTGCCATTGCTTGTGTTCTTAACATATTGATTTCCTTTCAAAGAGTACAGTATGAAAAAGGGGAAGGAAGAGTAATTTTACAATGGAAAAACCTAACAAGCACTACCTTAGCCATATGACTAAGGTCAACATCAGCAGTGATAAATCATATTGATAGTATGTGACTTTGATATGATGTGATGAAGATGGGACTTTATTACCGTGGTCTTTCTCTGAAATATCCTTATCACTATCCTAATCGTGAGAAAAAACAATAGCCAAATCCTGAGTTGGGATATTCTATGTAATATTTCTCCAGTACTCCTCAAACTTTCAAGGTTATTTAAAATAATAGGAAAGTCTGAGAAACTCACAATCAAGGCCCTGAAGTGACATGAGGACTATATATAGGTAATGTGGTCTCCTAGATAGAATTCTGTAACAGAAAAAAAAGATAGTAGATAAAATCCAAAATAATCTGAATAAATTATGGATGCTGGATGACAACAATGTATCAATATAGTTTCACTAATTGATACAATACACCTGTACCTTTGGCTATGAGAAAATTAGGAATATTCTGTATTATTTTTTCAAATTTTCTGTAACTCAAACTATTAAAATATTTATTAAGGAACTTAGCATCATAGTTAATATATTTTTAGACATATGGGCACATGTCTGCATATGGATCTGCCCTGGTACAGATTTCATTGCATAGATGAAATCCTTGGCTCTTCAGACTGCTTAAAATTCAAGAAAACTATTTAAATCTTAATCTGTAAGAAACGAGTATATTTACCAAAGGTGACTTAAGTTATACTAAAGATACACACACACACACACACACACATACACACGCACACACACACATACACACGCACACGTTACTTTAACTCTCACCATTCTTGCTAAATGTACACAGTAGTTAATATTACCTATTTCTAATAAGAAATCTTCCATGTCTACCATTTTTATCTTGATATTTTAATAATTGGAAAACTGTATACCTACTTTAAATAACATCATTTTATTCCATTTCCAAATATTTGTTGCCATCATATTGAAATGAATTTCTTTTTTTAAGATTTATTTATTCATTCATGATAGATATAGAGAGAGAAAGAGAGAGAGGGAGAGGCAGAGACACAGGCAGAGGGAGAAGCAGGCTCCCTACTGGGAGCCTGACACAGGACTCAATCCCGGGACTCCAGGATCGCGCCCTGGGCCAAAAGCAGGCACTAAACCACTGAGCCACCCAGGGATCCCCTTGAAATGATTTTCTATATGCAAAATATTATTCAGTTTTACTTCATCACTTCTGTTAGAAATTTACTATACATTATTTACTTTCTTTTAGTAGTTTTTATGCAGATGACCATATACAACCTTGATGTATGAGTCTACTTTAATACTTTTAACACTTTTCTTTCTTTTAAAAATATATTTATTTGAGAGAAATCCTGCAAACAAGAGCACAAGCAGGCTTGGGAGGGGTAAAGGGAGAAGCAAACTCCCAATTGAACAGGAAGCCTCAGGTGTTGCTCCATCCCAAGACCCTGGATCCATGACTTCAGCTGAAGGCAGATGCTTAACCAACTGAGCACCAGGTGCCCAATACTTTTTTTTTTAAGATTTTATTTATTTATTCATGAGAAACAGAGAGACAGAGACAGAGAGACAGAGAGAGTCAGAGACACAAGCAGAGGGAGAAGCAGGCTCCATGCAGGGAGCCGGATGTCGACTCTATCCTGGGTCTCCAGGATTACACCCTGGACTGAAGGCAGTGCTAAACCACTGAGCCATCCAGGCTGCCCGGCGCCCAATACTTTGAACACTTTTCACATAATGCAAAAGGTTCATGTGAGTTTAGTTTCATTTACTCCATAACTGGGAACTTTACACTATCAATCTTAACATATAATTTATATGTCATGAGTCAGTCCATTGTTACAATTTTTGCATTAACAATCATGATTCTTCTATGTATATCCAAATAATTGCCATTTTCCCCATTATTGGGCTTCATTCAGAAAACTCTCTCAGCCTAAATGTCCTTTTATATTTCTTATAGAGGACTGATGGCATCTGATAACCTGAACTTTTGTCAGAAAATATTTTTATTTAGTCTTACTTCTTGAAGTATATTTTCATGAAATATATCACTCTAGTTACTAGATTTGTCTTTTTGTTAGTTTACTTATTGCCTTTTGAATACTATTCCATTGTCTTTTGATCACCATAATTTCTAGTAAAATTTCAGGGAAATATCTTACAGTAAGTATGAATTATTTATATTCTATTTGCTATTAAGATTTTCTATTCTTTGAATTATGGGGATTTGATCTAGATATGATTTCCTTTGTTGGTATTGCATGGGTTTTATTAACTTTATTCAATCTGTGAATGAATGTCTTAGTTCTTATAGAATTGTCACTACAATTTTGACAAATATTTCTTCATCTTTTTATTGACTTTCCTTCCAGAACTATAGTGTAACATATTCTTTGATCTTTGACTGTACGCACATATTTGTTACCTTGTTTTGTTTATTTTTACTCTTCATTTTTTTCTACTGATCCATCTTGACGTTTATTAGGCTTTCTATCTGTTCTCATACCCATCCAATGGCTTATCAATTGCAGACCTTTTATTTTAAATTTTAGAATGTCTATTTTATTCCCTTTTTGGAATTTATATCTCTTACAAACATTTTTATTTTCTAATTAATTTTCCTATATTTCTTCTATTTTCTTATATTGACCAAGAAAATGTTATAAAGCAATCAAAAGTGTTTATTTGGGATCTTAGGGGTTGCAATCTGGACGGTACAGAGTTGACCAAAATTGAAAATATGCTCAAAATTGAAAGCAGGAAGTGTAATCTTATAAAGTAAAAGCCACAAAGTTTTGTAACTTATTTAAAAAGAGTTGTCAACCTACAGAATGGGAGAAGATATTTGCAAATAACGTATCAGATAAAGGGCTAGTTTCCAAGATCTATAAAGAACTTATTCAACTCAACAGCAAAGAAACAAATAATCCAATCATGAAATGGACAAAAGACATGAACAGAAATCTCACAGAGGAAGACATGGACATGGCCAACAAGCACATGAGAAAATGCTCCGCATCACTGGCCATCAGGGAAATACAAATCAAAACCACAGTGAGATACCACCTCACACCAGTGAGAATGGGGGAAATTGACAAGGCAGGAAACCACAGATGTTGGAGAGGATGCGGAGAAAAGGGAACCCTCTTGCACTGTTGGTGGGAATGTGAACTGGTGCAGCCCCTCTGGAAAACGGTGTGGAGGTTCCTCAAAGAGTTAAAAATAGACCTGCCCTACGACCCAGCAATTGCACTGCTGGGGGATTTACCCCAAAGATTCAGATGCAATGAAACGCCGGGACACCTGCCCCCCCCCCCCCCCCATGTTTCTAGCAGCAATGTCCACAATAGCCAAACTGTGGAAGGAGCCTCGTTGTCCATTGAAAGATGAATGGATAAAGAAGATGTGGTTTATGTATACAATGGAATATTACTCAGCAATTAGAAACGACAAATACCCACCATTTGCTTCAACGTGGATGGAACTGGAGGGTATTATGCCGAGTGAAATAAAGTCAGTCGGAGAAGGACAAACATTATATGGTCTCATTCATTTGGGAAATATAAAAAATAGTGACGGGGGAGGATCCCTGGGTGGCGCAGCGCTTTGGCGCCTGCCTTTGGCCCAGGGCGCGATCCTGGAGACCTGGGATCGAGTCCCACGTCGGGCTCCCGGTGCATGGAGCCTGCTTCTCCCTCTGCCTGCGTCTCTGCCTCTGTGTGTGTGTGTGTGTGTGTGTGTGTGTGTGTGTGACTATCATAAATAAATTTAAAAAAAAATAAAAAAATAGTGACAGGGAATAAAGGGGAAAGGAGAAAAAATGAGTGGGAAATATCAGAAAGGAGGCAGAACATGGAAGACTCCTAACTCTGGGAAACGAACTAGGGGTGGTGGAAGGGGAGGTGGGCGGGGGGTGGGGATGACTGGGTGAGGGGCACTGAGGGGGGCACTTGATGGGATGAGCACTGGGTGTTATTCTATATGTTGGCAAATTGAACACCAAAAAAAAAAGTAAAATAAATTTATTTTAAAAATAAATAAAAGCAGGGAAAAAAAAGAGTTGTCTTTGGTACTGACATAGCTAAATTATCTAATACCCAATTGGGTATTTAGCTAACAGATGTTACATTATCTCTCTTTCCATCCAATGTAAAAAGATGTGTTTCAGGAGGTAGTTGGATGCAGTTGACAAAGTCAAGAGTTCATGCTGTTGCAAAAATTGAAACAGGAGACATGTATATTCCTTGCTTGCCTTCTCAACGTCCTCCAGACTGTTTTGAATGACTCTCCTAGCAATGTTTAATTAACTTTTGTAATCTCCCTTCACATTCACCATGAGTATTATGTAATAATACTTAAAGTTCATGTAAAGACTTTAGTATCTTGTCTACCAAATCTATTATTTCTAGGACCTGTGAGACTTCGAACATTTCATTTCTGTCTCCTGACTCTTTACATGTTATGAATTTTTAAAAAAGATTTTATTTATTTATTCATGAGAGACACACAGAGAGAGAAAAAGGCAGAGACACAGGCAGGGGGAGAAGCAGGCTCCATGCAGGGAGTCTGATGTGGGACTCGATCCCAGGTCTCCAGGATCACACCCTGGGCTGAAGACGCGCTAAACCACGTTGAGCCACCCGGGCTGCCCAACATGTTATGAATTTTATGTACAAGCTTATATTTTAAAAAAAGCTTCTTTATTTTATTTTCTCCCAGAGCAAATTTAAATTTTATTTTTATATGAAAATCTGGTGAGAAGCTCATCATTTCAATCCAAGCAGTATTTGTGTAGAGTCAGGGCTGGATTACAGCTTTTACTGGATATAATACATCTCTGTTTTCGAAGGCCTCAAACATAAAACTTCTTGAGCACTTGTTCTATTTCTCACAGATCTGTGTTCTAAGCACTCTACAGTTGTAGATTTCACTCTGCATTTTAAGTTTTTTTAGACCATTCTGCCACTTGGTAATTTAGTAAAACTCCTGTGGGGAAATTCTTCTGTGCTTCACTAGCAGTATTGTTAAAATTTTTGTTGATTTCTGTAACAGATACCACAGGCTCCACAGTTTTCCTGTCTTTATTTTAATCCCTAGTAGTAATTTTCTCCTTTTGATATATTTCTTAGTCTATGCCCAGTCTGCAAATGTACTTAAGGAGAAGCACATCATATTCTCAGTTCGCTTATGAAGGGCTCTCCACTGAAGTTTTAGTTCATCTAGTTTTCTTTGTATTTACAGCTTTCTGATCTCTTTCAAAACTAGATTTTATCTGCATTACCTATTTGCTGTGATAAGATTGTTGATCTGTCATTGCCTATCTTTTGTACCTGAAAGTGGAAGAGGATAATGCTATTATACCATGTTTCATTTCCCCACTGATTGTAGAAGTTACTCTTTAAAAACATAAAATGATTGTACAAGTAGTATATTATAGCTGAAAAGAAAGAAGATGAATTGATTTGGTTGAGGGCTGAAATAACAGCCATCTCCTTCTTCATTTGCTCTCTAATTCTATGATGTTGGGTAAATGTTTGTGGGTTTTTGTTTTTTGTTTTTGTTATTCTATAAGCTGCAGGTGAATGCCTTTTCCCTATCTTTTGGAGCACTGGTAGGAATTTATAAGTTAGGGGGAAAAAATCAGGCTTGTTTACTCTTACTGAGATTGAAGTTACATTACACAGAAAAATATCTACATTGTCAAGTTGTCATAGAATGGGCTTACCTTCTACAATCTACATATAAAATGGTTAGAGCGGACAGCTCCTGTGTCTCAGCAGTTTAGTGCTGCCTTCAGCCCAGGGCCTGGACCCTGGAGACTGAGGATCCAGTCCCACATTGGGCTCCCTGCATGGGGCCTGCTTCTCCTTCTACCTGTGTGTGTCTCTGCCTCTGTGTGTGTGTGTGTGTGTGTGTGTGTGTGTCTTATGAATATATAGGTAAAATCTAAAAATAAATAAATAAAAATAAAATGGTTAGAGCATCATAGCCCAATATTTGCAGATAAGAGGACTTAATCCTTTTCTTAAGCCAATTTAACTTGGTGTGTAAGCAGAGATATAATTACTGATTTCAGGTCTGTGCCAAAATTTGTTGATATCTGACAATATTTTAAGAAAAAATCCCATCATTTCCAGGGTAGGGTCTGAAAAAAATCAACAAAATTGCTCTATTTTTCTATCTTATTTATAAAAACAATCTGATGTAGAAGACATCTCAAATTATACTCAATGGAATTAAAGAACTAATAAAAATCATGGTTCTAATTGGGAGACATACTATGTGTACTATAGCCAACTATGTATCAAGGAAGAAAGAACTTAAAAATGAAAGGGAAAGTATGGTTGTCATTTACCTGAACCAATACAGTAGCATTATATGAAGAGAAACTATACGGTATTTCAAAACACTTTTTTTTTTTTTTTTTGCAATTAGCAAGAGGGTTTATTGGACGTTTGCGCAAACGGGCTCTCCGCCTCCGAAGAGGAAGAGAGCCCCGATTAGCAATTACAGGTATCTTTTAAAGGCAAAAGGAAAAGAAAAAAAACGCTTAAAGACAAAAGAACCTCGGGAGTCGCATAGCATTCAGGTTATTGATTTCACAGAGGGTCAACATGAACCTATTCAGGGACATTCCAATCAGGGTGTGGGGGGAAATGGTTTTCTTATTGTAAACAGAATGCTTTTAGTTGCTAAAATTTCAGGAAGGCGCCTGGATGGGCTGCCTCTGGATTAGGGCTGGCCCTACTTACAAGGGGGGAGGTTTCTTCATTCCCTCCTCTTGTTTGGGCTGATTTTAATCTTAAAATCTTAGGGAACATTGATTTTTTTCAGTTTGGAGGGCTCGACATTGTTGAGTTAATACCAGAGCTTGGGTAATAGACAATCTTTCTCGGACGAAATGGAGCAGCCGGTTGAGGATGCAGGGGTGCAGGGGCCGAAAGTTAGCAGCAGGAGCAGGATAACTAGAGGGCCCATAATGGTAGAGATTAGGGTGGTCATCCAGGGAGACTGGTTAAACCAGCTTTCAAACCAGCCCTGCTGGGCCTCCCGGTCCCTTTGTCTTTTATTTAGCCTATCCCTGAGTTTGGCCATGGAGTCCCTGATGACTCCAGAATGGCCTGCATAGAAACAGCATTTTTCTCCCAGGGCCGCACACAGTCCTCCCTCTTTCAGGAATAGTAAATCCAAGCCTCTCCTGTTTTGAAGTCCTACTTCTGAAAGTGAGGTGAGGGACTGTTCTAACTTAGAAACGGACTGCTCTAGTGCCCGTAGATCCTCATCTACAGCTGCCTGGAGTTCTATATAACGTCGTGAGCCCTGGATCAGAGCAGCTGCGCCAGTACCCACCCCAGTAGCGACCCCTAGTCCCAACATAACGACTAGGGTTAGGGAGACAGGTTCGCGCCGAAAACGGGTGGGATGTTCATCATACTGATTTTCTAGAGTTTCAGCAGGGTGATAGAACACCCTGGGTATGATCTGCACCATGACACAGAAGTCGTTTGAGCTATTTAGAACCTTAGCTGACACACAGGGGGTGAGGACTTTGTTGCATGCCCAAGTTCCCGGCTGGGGCTCCAGGTAAGAGTCAGTCCCTAAAATCGGGGCGGTAGTATTGCAGAGTTCCTGGTAACCCCGGGTGAGTATAGTTAGCCTTGACAGTGATGTAATCCCAGGAGGAGGAGGGCCTCTCATCCTGTGTCTCCCTAGTCTCGCACCCCCAATTTTTACAATAGAAGTATTCCCCTCCTCCACAGGTGGGATTTAGCCTGCGATCTCTGTGGTACCCAGGACAGACATAAAAGGGAAGAGTGCTGAGCATGGCCCTTCTGTCAGGCGTGCCACATCCTCCCCATGGGTCTAATCCCAGTCGCCCTGGAGGGCTTTCTCGGTTAGGGGCTCTAGAGGTGTCGAAGTATCCCTCTAGGTCCCATGGGCTAGGGGCCCCTATGGTTAGCTTGCATAGGTCAGGATATAGGTTAGGCCACCAGGTTCCCACGGGGGCGGTCTTAGTTATAGACCAGACCTCGTCACCCCCAGACGTTAGTACCTGCCAGGTTAACCTTTTGAGGGCATGAGGGTCACCTTTGGCGGAGGTAAAGAGCGCTAGGAGAGGTAGGAATATAACAACTGTCATTGAACAATTTTTTGAAAGTCTTATCTTGAGCGGGTTTTGGGTGCGGTGGAGCTTCCATTGGGGTGGCTCGCCCGGTCCGTCCTGGCTGGCGTCAGCGGTGCTCATTGATGGGGCGCGCTTGACGTGTGAGGCGTGGACCCAAGCAGCAATGCCGTCTACCTTTAAGGCGGTTGGGGTGGTCAGTAGTACAGTGTATGGGCCCTTCCAGCGGGGCTCAAGCGTCCTGGACTGATGTCTCCTGATGTAGACGGAGTCACCGATCTGGAACGGGTGTGGGTCGGTTGTGTCTCCGGGGGGGTAGACAGCCGCAAGGGGTTTCCAGATCTGGCGCTGGATAATCTGGAGCGCCTTTAGCCTGTCCTGTAAACCGGGAGTGTTAGCAAGAGGGTCAATAGCAGAATCTAGTAAGTCCGTTACTGGTGGGGGACCTCCATAGAGAATCTCGTAAGGAGCCCATGGCGCGCGGGAGTGTTCCGGACTCGGAACAGAACCATAGGGAGGAGTTGGACCCAGTCTCTAGTGCCAGTCTCCAATGTCAATTTGGTTAGGGTCTCTTTAATTGTTCTATTTATTCTTTCTACCTGCCCTGAGCTCTGGGGTCTGTATGCACAATGTAATTTTTAATTTATCCCCAGTAATCTGGCCACCAACTGACTTACCTGGGAGATGAAGGCGGGGCCGTTGTCCGACCCTATTACCTTGGGCAGTCCAAACCAGGGGAAAATTTCTTCTAGGGTTTTCTTGACAACCACCTGGGCAGTTTCTCGTTTGGTGAGGAAGGCTTCTGTCCATCCTCCTGTGGGCCTAGTGCAGCGGCTCGTGCTGTTTCATCTGCCATCCTGTTCCCCTCTGCTACTGGGTCGTTGCCGTGCTGATGCCCCGGACAGTGAATTATCTACCACGGCCGCCCCGGCTTTAAGTTCACCATTTCGTAGAAAGCTACTCCCCTCGGTGTACCAAGTTGCTTCAGCATCTGGCAAAGGCTGGTCCGTCAAGTCCCCTCTGGTGCCATGGACCTCGGCTAGGATCTGGTGGCAATCATGCATTAGCAGGGAGGGGGACTCGGTTTCTGGAAGCAAGGTGGCCGGGTTTAGGGATGTAGCTGTTCCGGACCGTATCCGCTCGGAATTCAGTAACATGGCCTGATAATGGGTGGCCCGAGCGTTTGAGAGCCATCGATCAGGGGGCTGGCGGATGACTGTCTCTATGGCATGGGGGGGCCACCACAGTGAGGGGTTGGCTGAAGGCCAACTTATCTGAATCTTACCAGGACTGCCACAGCCACTATTATTCGGAGACATGGGGGCCATCCTGCAGCCACTCTGTCTAATTTTTTTTTTTTGAAAAGTATGCCACGGGCCTTTTCCAGGGTCCCAGTTTCTGAGTTAGGTCCCCTTTGGCTATTCCTTGGTGTTCATCAGCATATAGCAAAAATGGCTTGGTTACATCTGGGAGGCTCAGGGCAGGGGCGGTCAATAAGGCCCTTTTTATTTTGTCAAAAGCCAATTGTTGCTCCTTTCCCCAGTGGTAGGGGGTGTTGGATTTCGTGAGAGGATATAGGGGAGCCGCCAGCTCTGCAAACCCGGGTACCCAGAGGCGGCAGAACCCGGTACTGCCGAGGAACTCTCGTAGCCCTCTGGCATCAGTGGGTGCTGGGATCAGGGCTACAGCCTTTTTGCGGCCCTCGGTCAGCCACCTCTGGCCTCCTTCCAGGAGATATCCCACATAGGTCACTCGTCTCTGGCCTATTTGGGCCTTTTTGGCAGAGGCCCTATACCCCAGTCCTCCCAGTCTCTCGAGCAGGGCCCCCGTACCTTTTACACAATCCTGTTCTGTCCTAGCCGCTATGAGCAAATCATCCACGTACTGCAGGAGAACAAGGTCTGGATGGCCAACTCGGAAGTCTGCCAAGTCCTGATGCAAGGCTTTGTTGAACAAGGTGGGGGAGTTTTTGAATCCCTGTGGTAGCTTTGTCCAAGTGAGTTGTCCTGAGAATCCCGTCTCAGGATCTTTCCATTTAAAGGCAAAAATAGGCTGGCTTTGAGAGCTTAACTTTAGGCAAAAGAATGCATCTTTTAGATAGAGCTCAAGGGTCCTTCTGCCTCAGTTAAAACTGAATGTTGAGCTCCCATAGCAACCAGGAAGGTCACTGGTTGACCCCCCCACTTTAAGGGTTATCCGAGGCTGGGGGCGGGGGGGCTCCTGGCCCTGACATCCCTAATCTTCATCCTCTAGGGACAGTACAGGAATGGGCTTCTTAGGTCCCTGCGTTTGGCCCTTCTTTGGACAATCTTTAACCCAATGTCCTTTTTCCTTGCAGTAGGCACGCTGGTCTCGTTCAACCCGTGGTCTTCTTGTCTCCCAGGTCCTTACTCTGTCCTGACTTACTCTGCCCTGAGCCCTGTACTACGGTGGCCAGTATCCCAGTCAGTTCTTTATTGCGTTTCCTTTATCTCTTTTGTCTCTCTCTCTCTCTCTCTCTCTCTCTCTCTCCTCTCTCTATCTCTAAGTATACATACGGTAGCCTTCCATTAATCTTTCCAGAAAACCTGCACTATAGCGCGTACCTTTGCCAAATTGGTGGGACGTCACCCTGCCTCTTTGAGACCCGCTAGGAGTACCTGGCGATAGAGAGGGAGCCGCTCCCTACCAGCAACAGTGTCGTAGTCCCAGCTCGGGCGAACCAAGGGGAAAACGTCCTCGATTTCATTAGGCAGCTGGGGCGGCCTCCCATCCGCCCCGGGGACGTTTTTCTGTAGACGCGCGGTCTCTCCTCCGTGGTGAGGAGAGTCTGCAGGAGCTGATCAGGGTGCCCATGGGGTCCTGGCTGAGAGACCGGGGCCTTCACCTGCAGGATAATATCAATATTAAAAGTTCCATTCCTGGGCCACCCGACGTTGAGAGTCGGCCACTCTGAGGAGCAGAAGGTGACCCATCTTCGTCTTCTGACTTCGACCGAAAGGTTGTGTGCTCGGCTTGCGACTTCTTTCCAGTGATCTAGAGTGAGGCTTAAAGGGGTGGTTACAGTTTGCCCCGCGGGTGTAGAGAAGAGGTGAGCGGGGAGGAGGAAGACAGGAAGAAAGACACAGAACAGACAGACGCACACAGATGACAGGACCGGCTCGGCGGATTCAGACGGGAGCGGTCGCCAACAACGACCCTCCCTGAAGAGGAGGGAGTGCCGGGCTCCCTCCCTCTTCCAGACCACTCCGGAGTCCGACTCCGGAGCGGGACCAGAAAGACACAGAACGAACAGACGCACACCAATGACAGGACTGGCGCGGCGGATTCAGATGGGAGCGGTCGCGAACAATGACAGTCCCTGAAGAGGAGGGAGTGCCGGGGCTCCGTTCCTCTTCCAGACCACTCCGGAGTCCGACTCCGGAGGGGGACCAGGGGTCTCAGGCACATCTGCCTCCCCCGCTGGTCCAAATACAGAGTACAGCGTCCTGCAGGCACAATACAGACCCGGCACAGACCCGGCCAGTCAGACAAACGGACGAGACAGATATGACATTTAGCGAGCTCGGTCTTACCTCCTACCGGTCTTAGGATTGAGCCTGGGGCGTCTCTGATCCTGGACGAGCCCCCAAATGTTGGACCCTGGCTCACGGGTGCCAACGTGTCCCGGTGGACGCCCCAGAGACTCAGACCCCAGACAGGCAGATGCAATTAGCAAGAGGGTTTATTGGACGTTTGCGCAAACGGGCTCTCCACCTCCGAGGAGGAAGAGAGCCCAAAACACTTTTTTTTTAATTAATTTTTATTGGTGTTCAATTTACCAACATACAAAAAAACACCCAGTGCTCATCCCGTCAAGTGTCCACCTCAGTGCCCGTCACCCATTCCCCTCCAACACCCGCCCTCCGCCCCTTCCACCACCCCTAGTTCGTTTCCCCGAGTTAGGAGTCTTTATGTTCTGTCTCCCTTCCTGATATTTCCCAACATTTCTTTTCCCTTCCTTTATATTCCCTTTCACTAAAACACTTTTTTAAAGTAGAAGAATTTAAGTGGAAAACAGGATGATTTCTGCTTCTCCTTCAGCCTAAACTAGCATAAACTTTTCTTAGTAATTCCCAGAATTGGTTGCTCAAATGCATTGTTATCCAAAGTGATTTTAAAGCTCCCATATTATAGCCAGTGTTTAATATATACAGTTATTTTGAGTTGGATAAGAAAAATAGTGTAGAATATGTAATCTGTTATTAAAATTCATTCTGGTTTCAAACTTAATTTCTTTGCTAACTAGTTGTATTCCTATCAGTAAGGAGACAATCATCCTTTCCTTGGATCTTTTGGGCATGATGATTACATGCACCTGTGCCCAGACAGTGATTCAACATTAATTTTTGCTGCTTCCTTTCCAGGGTTTTTTCCAATCCAGAAATCCAAAGCTTGAGTTCTGCATCAGGTAAAGGAGTCCAATCCTTGACACTAAGATGGTAGAGTAGACCTTTGTTAACTCCCAGAATCCAAGGTAAATGGCCTCCATAAAAAGCATGCACAAGCTCAGAATGGGGACTGGAAGCTGTGGGGCCCAGGATGCCAAGGGGAGGGTCCCTGGTGGCACAGAACAACTTGTACCATATCCAGCTCCTGAGCTACTCTGTTCATTGGCAGCAGAGAGCTGTGGCAGCACAAGACCTCCCTCCCAGTTCCTCTGCCAGAGCAACCAGGGGAGGCTCCATCATGACCTCAGTTTGACTCCAGCCCCAACCTGGTGATGGTTTGGTTTCTCAAAAGTCTGCTCAGAAACCAGCTCAGTGCAGCCCAGGTAAGCAGCTGCCACCTGCCTAGCACTACCTCCACCCAACTTGGATGGAATTGAAGTCTTGAGTTCTAAGAGCCCAGTTCCTCCTAATTCCAGTTCAGAACCCTCTTTTTGCTCTAGTGAGAGGAAAAGTTGGGTCTAACAGTCTCCCCCTGGTCAGGCTGAACACATTCATTGCTGGTTCATGGCTATTGGTCTGGACATAAGCCCTGAGTGCCTAGGAGCACTGCCTCCTGCTCTCAACACCTCCCACCAATCTAGGCTCCAAACCTGGGGAGGGGGGCTTTCCCTCATTAGGACTCTTGCCTCACCCTGCAACTTCTTAGATGGACTTGTGTGCAGACATGGTAGCCAGAGAAGACTAAAAGGGACAGATCAGAGCTGACAGTAAGAGCATGAGTTGGCAATCCCTTCAGGAGCTCTCAGAGGGAGGATGCCAGAATCCTGGGCTCCAGCAGACTTGGAAAAGGAGAAGTTGCAGAAGTTGAAGAGACTTCACATACAGTTGAGCCATGGTCCACTATTCTGGTTAGCATAGCAGAAAACCACGGAGCAGAAGCAGTGAAGCTCTGACTAGTCTAGAAGGAAAAGATAGGAAGCAGGATGAGTGATTCGTCAGAGAATTGAAATTAATGGAGTTTCTGTATTAGGGAATTTCTGCAAATGTTTACCCATCTTTTGAGAGATCTAGCTTCATAGGCTCATTCTACACACCTTTCCCATTAACAGTTTTCTCTAAACAAATCCCTATTTTCTGATTCCTAAGTCAGAGTGTATGGAGCTGAAGACCAGACAAAAAGGTGAAAGGGTCTTGCTACTCAGAGATAAGGTGGTAAAAGAGTCACATTTTGAGTATTGTGCAACATGTGCCTTAGTGTATTCTTTGTTTTTGGAGAACCCATATATCGATGCTTTGTGACAGGACATTCCAGTATCTCCTAAAAGACAGAGAGAGGGGGTCTGGGGTTATCAGGGGAGTGGGAGGGCTGTGTGTGTGTGTGTGTGTGTGTGTGTGTTTATTTTTCCCTCCCTTTCCTGTTCACCTGTTTTGTTTCTTAAATTCCACATGTGAGTGAAATCATGATAATTGGCTTCCTCTGACTTATTTAGCTTAGTATAATATAGTCTAGTTCCATATCATTGCAAATGCAATGGTTTCATTCTTTTTGATGGCTAATATTCCAATGTATATACACACCATATCTTCTTTATCCATTCATCTGTCAACAAGCATCTGGGCCCTTTCCATAGTTTGACTGTTGTGGACATTGCTACTATAAACTTTGGGGTATATGTGCCCCCTTCGAATCACTATTTTTGTATCCTTTGAATAAATATCTCATAGTGCAATAATTACAGGGTCTGAGGGTAGTTCTATTTCTAACTTTTTGAGAAACTTCCATACTGTTTTCCAGAGTGGCTGCACCAGTTTACATTTCCACCAGCAGTGTGAGAGGGTTCCCCTTTCTCTGCATTCTTGCCAACATCTGTTGTTTCCTGAGTTATTAATTTTAGCCATTCTGACAAGGGTGAGGTGGTATCTCATGGTGGTTTGATGCAGCAATTTATTGCTAGACAATTCTCCAGAGACAAGGGAAACATAAGCCAAAATGAACTATTGGAATTTCATCAGGATAAAAACTATTTGCACACCAATAGAAACAATGAGCAAAACTAAAAGGCAACCTACAGAATGAGAAAAGATATCTGCAAATAACATGTCAGATACAGGGCTAATAACCAAAAACTACAAAGAACTCATGAAGCTCAACACCCAAAAACCAAAAACTCAAGTCAAAAAATGGGTAGAAGACACAAATAGACATTTCTCCAAGGAAGATATACAAATGGCTAACATTTGTATAGAAAATCTCAACATCACTCAAGAAATCTCAACATCACTCATCATCAGGAAAATACAAATCAAAACTAGTTTGCAAATGCAATTTGTCAGAAACCTTCCCAGAGGTTGTGCTTATTTATTTTTAATAAGAACATTTAAAAATAAAATAATAATACACTCATTGAGTTATTTTGGTATGCAGACATAGACTGCATTAAGGCAAATTGTGATAAAGCATTTAGTATTGATGTTTATATCAGAGAACATACTCAGGATTTCCCCTTACCATTCAGTCTTCATTACATGGGCTGTGGTTTATAGTGGTTCTTAACACTGGGTTAATCAAATAAATGAAGAAAAAAAAAATCTTTCCTTTCAGGTACTCAAGACTTAGCCCTCACTTCCTATCTAACCTATTATAGTTTTCATTTCTTAACTACTATAATTAATCCTCCAATTTGAACTTGAATCTTACTAAACCAGTTGAATAACTTTCCCTCTGCTTTATACAACTCAGTTTCTGACTTTAAAGGGAAGCTTTAAAAATAAGTATCTGGTTGTCATCGGACTAAGAAGCAAAGGGCTTGAAAATTACATTGTTTTAACTGCAAAATATCACTCCTGCATTAAACCGCTTTCATCTAGTTCCTCTCTTGAAAGATTTTGCAAAGAGTTACAGGAATATATCTTTGACTAATCAATAACACCACCTAAGAATTGAATCAAATTATTTCTACCACCTTTGCCCACCCTTGTTGCTTATAAGTATCATGGGGCTTATCAGGTGGGGATACAACTCAGCAACAGGCAAAGAACTCTGATGCAGTAAACACAGAGCTGGTGGATTAACAAGTATTTGAATACACTAGCATTTTAACCACTTCCACTCTATGAAGACATTCATTTTCTAATAACTGTATTCCCAAACTCCCCCTCTATATTATATACATATAAAATATTTATTATATAAATGTAGAAATATATTTATATGAATATATTTATATATGACACTATGTATCTAATTGGGACTATGAATACAAGTTATTTGAAGGAAACTTGACAAAATGAAAACCAAAGAGAATAAGTAAATTAGAGTTCATTCTATTTGTTGTATATGTGACCATGGCAATTTATTTACAATCCAACTCTGATTTTTTTTTCCTTTATAAAGAGGGATAATGTCTATCCAGGTTGTTTACTAAGAGTCATTTACCCTCAAATGAATAAAAGTCTGATGATAATGCAAATTTCTATACACATGAATGGTAGGTATAGCACTTCTCTTCCCTCTACTAACTCCAAGCCTGAGGATTTACTTAGTAGTGCTTATGATTTCACACTTAGATTTCCTTTCTCATTAAATAAACTTCTCAACATCTTTCAAGCTCCAAGTATCACACATCCATTGAAACTGCCATCTTTAAAATTAAAAAATTTTGCTAGAAAGGTCTACTGATTTCAATAACATTAAAGATACACATGTATGGTAATGGTAAGTTACCCATCATTATTCTCAGCAATTCTGTATGGTGATCTTGCTACCTCCTTCTCTTTGCTGTTCTGTTCCTTTATAGATGGACCTACTATAGTTGTGTCAAGTGATATAATGGTTGCATTGCAATTCCTCTCTTCTGAGACCTTAGTTGGTCTGTTGGGAAATAGTGATACTTATAAGAACATGTGTGGAATCTTTGAATCTGAAAGATAGTGTGCATAGCATAACTTTCATGAAGAAGACTGTTAGACTGCTTCTGTCCCATTCAGTCATGATATGCTATGCCCAGGTTTGATTTTATATTCAATAGTTAGTGTGCTAATGGATGTGTACAAGAGTGTGTATTTAGTATATCCTTTTAAGAGTTCCAAAGTGCTATGAATCAGGACCTCATTAATCCTTCAAAGTCCTTAATAGATCAATGACACTCATTACTATCTCTTAAGATAGATTTCTCACATTTTTTGTGCTAGAGTTAATTTAAACAGTTTTCACTATAAATAAAAAGAGAATCATCTCCAATCATATCCTTGACTCTTAATATTACTATATTAATGCTGTCTATGTGAGAAAGCATTACTAATTATTTTCCATGTAACCTTTTCCTTGAGTTGGTCTGCATCAACCCAATCTTTCCTAGAACTAAGCACCCAACCTGGGTCAGGTTGTTTTAATATTTGAGCTTCTCTACATAAATGACCTCAGTTAATTTATCAGTTATCTTGAGGTTTTATAATTCCCATTACATGGAAGAAAGAGCTGATATTTAACAAGGTTCAATGACTTAGTTAGCCAAAGATATAAAGAGCAGAACAATGACAGAAACTTCAATTGAAAATCTTTCACCCACCTCTCTTTTCCTTTATAGTGATGGAATCCACAGTTATTCAAGTTGTTCAGCAGACCGTGTAAGAGATTGGCAAATCATTTAACTTCTATGTGCCTTGTTTTCATAATTTGAAACATGTGGATTATGTTTACATAACTTAAATATTGAAGATGATGTGAAATATATTAACACACAGTAGGTGCTTAATTTATATTTGTTTTTAAAAGAATAAAGAGTTTTCTACTGGGAGGCAAGAGCCTCAGGGTCTAGTTCTAGTTCTATATATGAATTAGCCATGTGGTCACAGCACGTGAGTCTCTCCTGGCCTCAATTTCATTCCCTGTATTATTAACACGAATAGAGTGGAACTTGTCTGAAGTGCCTTCTAAGTATGAATCATTGTACTGGTTTTTCAGGCTCCAGATATTGAGCATCTGTGACATCTAAGTAAGGTATACTAGATATGCAGGGTGCAGAGATAACATAGACCTATGCCTTTAGTGTAGCACTAATGATTACATAATATTTCACATATAATGTTTCTCCTATACATTTGGGGAACAATGCTTCCTCATTGTTAATAGTGTATCTATTCATAGGAATGTCTTTAAATTTAAAAATCAGGGTGGATTTTATTTAAAACAAAGTGAAAGGGATGCCTGGATGGCTCAGCAGTTGAGCATCTGCCTTTGGCTCAGGTCATGATCCAGAGTCCTCGGATCGAATCCGGCATCAGGCTCCCTGCATGGAGCCTGCTTATTCCTCTTCCTATGTCTCTGCCTTTCTCTTTCTGTATCTCTCATGAGTAAATAAAATATTTTTAAAAAATAAAAAATTTAAAAAAAGCTACCTTGTCACCTAGAAAAACCACTCATGAACTTGTACTGAATGTGATAGATTTATATGCAGCAATATATTAAAAATAAGTTTACAGATTTGGAATAAGTAGCACTACTATCAAGTTTAAAAAAAAAAAAGTAAAAGTAGTAACTCATTCTATGAAGACAGGTATCAGAGATTGCATCATCTATCAATTTATTCCAGGGACCTAAAGAACATCTGACATGGAGTAAGATCAAGAACTATATGACAGGGATCCCGGGTGGCGCAGCGGTTTGGCGCCTGCCTTTGGCCCGGGGCGCGATCCTGGAGACCCGGGATAGAATCCCACGTCGGGCTCCCGGTGCATGGAGCCTGCTTCTCCCTCTGCCTATGTCTCTGCTTCTCTCTCTCTCTCACTGTGTGCCTATCATAAATAAATAAAATTAAAAAAAAAAATTACAAGCTTTAAAAAAAATCAAAAAAAAAATATATATATAAAAGAACTATAGGACATATGTGGATACAAAGATAATGTAGATGTCTGCAAAGTAGCAATATCTTATTTTTTTTTCACTTTTAGAGGTGCCAATAGAAGAGATAATAGGCCTTTGTTTAAAAACTACTTTGTTGATTAGAGGAGAGATTTGGAAGCAACTGTAACAATCTTACTTCATTTTCTGGATATCATGTGGACTTCAACCTCAAACAAAAGCTTATCTTAAGCATTCTTTTTTATGTCTATGTGTATGTAATGTGCATCTATGTGTACATTTGTATAATCTATAGATTATCCAAAAATTTGAAATTGAATATAAACATTTTAAAGTATTATTGATTCATTTATAGTAGAAATCAGTTATTTAGCATGATAGAAGTTCTCTACAAATATCCAATATATTTCTGCTTTTTAAGGAAAGGGAACATGAGTGTTTCTATCACGTTTTTTTGATCAAGTAGCCCAAATTAAAGTATTATGGAGTACATTATGCCAAGTTTGTTAGTGCCACTTTTATTTTGTTCTTTGCTCAACTGGGTTTATATATGCCAGTAATAGATAGTGGCTACACAAACTAAGTCAATTGAAATTAAGCCAAAATCTTGATTTTCACAGATATTTATAAAAGAAGATACAGTATTTTTTGAAAGATTTTATTGATTGATTGACTGATTGATTGAGAGAGAGAGATTGAGATCAGAGTGTGAGAGACAGTGTAAAGCCCAAGGGGAGACTTGATCATAACCATGAGATCATGACCTGAGAAGAAATCCAGAGTCAGATGCTTAACAGGCTGAGCCACCCAGGGACCCTGTAAAGAAGACACATTATTATAATTTTATTTATTAAGGTAATTTGGAGGGAAAATAAAAAATGATAGGCTGATGTTGCTCATGGAGAAACACTGACTCTGTGAGTTCAACATCACAGGCAGCTTGATGGGGTTACTTCTTGGCTCAGTGGCTCAGGGAATATGAGGTCACATAGAATCAGCATCACTGAGTCTCTTCAACATGATAAAATCAGAAGATCACAGTTCTAAAACAAAACAACAACAAAACTAAAAACAGCAAACCCCAGTGTTTTCTCCTCATAATCTTCTCCCTTTGATTAGCATCTGAAAGGAGAAGTATTTCTTATAGTCAAATCACTCATTTCATTTGTCTCTACACTGGATAGATTAGATGTAAATATCCATTTATTTTTCTTAATAAATTTATTTTTTATTGGTGTTCAATTTGCCAACATACAGAATAACACCCAGTGCTCATCCTGTCAAGTGCCCCCCTCAGTGCCCGTCACCCATTCACCCCCACCCCCCCGCCCTCCTCCCCTTCCACCACCTCTAGTTTGTTTCCCAGAGTTAAGAGTCTTTATGTTCTGTCTCCCTTTCTGATATTTCCCACACATTTCTTCTCCCTTCCCTTATATTCTCTTTCACTATTATTTATATTCCCCAAATGAATGAGAACATATAATGTTTGTCCTTCTCCGATTGACTTACTTCACTCAGCATAATACCCTCCAGTTCCATCCACGTTGAAGCAAATGGTGGGTATTTGTCGTTTCTAATGGCTGAGTAAAATTCCATTGTGTACATAGACCACAGCTTCTTTATCCATTCATCTTTTTATGGACACCGAGGCTCCTTCCACAGTTTGGCTACTGTGGCCATTGCTGCTATAAACATCGGGGTGCAGGTGTCCCAGTGTTTCATTTCATCTGTATCTTTGGGGTAAATCCCCAGCAGTGCAATTGCTGGGTTGTAGGGCAGGTCTATTTTTAACTCTTTGAGGAACCTCCACACAGTATTCCAGAGTGGCTGCACCAGTTCACATTCCCACCAACAGTGTAAGAGGGTTCCCTTTTCTCCACATCCTCTCCAACATTTGTGGTTTCCTGCCTTGTTAATTTTCCCCATTCTCACTGTTGTGAGGTGGTATCTCATTGTGGTTTTGATTTGTATTTCCCTGATGGAAGTGATGCCAAGCATTTTCTGAACAGCTATACGCCAATAAATTAGGCAATTTAGAAGAAATGGACGCATTCCTGGAAAGCCACAAACTACCAAAACTGGAACAGGAAGCAATAGAAAACCTGAACAGGCCAATAACCAGGGAGGAAATTGAAGCAGTCATCAGAAACCTCCCAAAAAAAAAAAAAAAAAAATTAAAAAAAACAAAAAACAAAAAAAACCTCCCAAGACACAAAAGTCCAGGGCCAGACGGCTTCCTTGGGGAATTCTATCAAACGTTTAAAGAAGAAACCATACCTATTCTACTAAAGCTGATTGGAAAGATAGAAAGAGATGGAGTACTTCCAAATTCGTTCTATGGGGCCAGCATCACCTTAATTCCAAAACCAGACAAAGATCCCACCAAAAAGGAGAATTACAGACCAATATCCCTGATGAATATGGATGCAAAAATTCTCAACAAGATACTAGCCAATAGGATCCAACAGTACATTAAGAAAATTATTCATCATGACCAAGTAGGATTTATCACCGGGACACAAGGCTGGTTAAACACTCATAAACAATCAATGTGATTCATCATATCAGCAAGAGAAAAACCAAGAACCATATGATCCTCTCAATAGATGCAGAGAAAGCATTTGACAAAATACAGCATCCATTCCTGATCAAAACTCTTCAGAGTGCAGGGATAAAGGGAACATTCCTCAACATCTTAAAAGCCATCTATGAAAAGCCCACAGCAAATATCATTCTCAATGGGGAAGCCCTGGGAGCCTTTCCCCTAAGATCAGGAACAAGACAGGGATGTCCACTCTCACCACTGCTATTCAACATAGTACTGGAAGTCCTCGCCTCAGCAAACAGACAACAAAAAGACTTTAAAGGCATTCGAATTGGCAAAGAAGAAGTCAAACTCTCCCTCTTCGCCGATGACATGATACTCTACATAGAAAACCCAAAAGCCTCCACCCCAAGATTGTTAGAACTCATACAGCAATTTGGCAGTGTGGCAGGATACAAAATCAATGCCCAGAAATCAATGGCATTTCTATACACTAACTTGAGACTGAAGAAAGAGAAATTAAGGAGTCAATCCCATTTACAATTGCACCGAAAAGCATAAGATACCTAGGAATAAACCTAACCAAGGAGGTAAAGGATCTCTACCCTAAAAACTATAGAACACTTCTGAAAGAAATTGAGGAAGACACAAAGAGATGGAAAAATATTCCATGCTCCCGGATTGGCAGAATTAATATTGTGAAAATGTCAATGTTACCCAGGGCAATTTACACGTTTAATGCAATCCCTATCAAAATTCCATGGACTTTCTTCAGAGAGTTAGAACAAATTATTTTAAGGTTTGTGTGGAATCAGAAAAGACCCCGAATAGCCAGGGGAATTTTATTTTTTTATTTATTTTTATTTTTTATTTTTTTTTTTGCCAGGGGAATTTTAAAAAAGGAAACCATATCTGGGGGCATCACAATGCCAGATTTCAGGTTGTACTACAAAGCTGTGGTCATCAAGACAGTGTGGTACTGGCACAAAAACAGACACATAGATCAATGGAACAGAACAGAGAACCCAGAAGTGGACCCTGAACTTTATGGTCAACTAATATTCGATAAAGGAGGAAAGACTATCCATTGGAAGAAAGACAGTCTCTTCAGTAAATGGTGCTGGGAGAATTGGACATCCACATGCAGAAGAATGAAACTAGACCACTCTCTTTCACCATACACAAAGGTAAATATCCATTTAAACTAGACTTACCAACAAGTATAGTTTTACAGACTGGTATATAAAAGAATTGGCTCATGAACGGACTATCTGGGTTGAAGTCTTGGCTCTTTTAATAATAATCTTATTCTGGACAAATCCTTAGTATTTCTAAGCTGCATTTCTCTGGGCTGTAAAATGGGTTAAAAAAATAGCATCTGCATTGAGTATAATTATGAGGATTAAATGAAACATCCAAATAAAACATTTAACACAATGTCTAGAATATGTCAATAAAAATTAGCTCTTTTGGTTATTAACCCACTTTATAATTTTTTGTGATACCCAGTGTGCAACAGCTACTTAGGGGAACATAGCTTATTCCTGGGAGACAGTAAATAAGTGTGTTCTTAAAATATAGGGAGCTTAAACTGCAGTAGATGCTTAAGGCATTCATTATTCCCTTTGCCTCAGATGTAGGAAACCTCAGTGTCAATGGAACTTAGATGACTAAATGCTTTCCATTAGAGACGGTACACAGGGCACTTATCCTTCAACTGAAAGCCAATCTTGCTGCCATGATACTGTTTGGAAAGGAAGTCTGACTTACTGGGTTTAGTTGATGTCAATTTTTTCATTCATTGATTAAAAACTTCATTGGTGGGAATTTAAAGATCTAATTCACTGTGTCATCATCCTCAGAAAACCAAAAATAATGCAGTTTTAAATCTCCATATGGAACTCATTAAATCAAATAATTTTAAGATTCTTTCACCTAACACCTAACAATCCTAAGATTCCTTCACCTAACACT
This sequence comes from Vulpes vulpes, assembly GCF_048418805.1. Lineage (NCBI taxonomy): Eukaryota > Metazoa > Chordata > Mammalia > Carnivora > Canidae > Vulpes > Vulpes vulpes. The sequence goes on from NC_132794.1 coordinate 97,527,318, forward strand.
GAAAACCACTGAAAATCTCATCTATAAAGTAAACTTGATGTTCACTTGACATGGTGGTCCCAGATGTCCTGAGGCCAAAAAAGCTGGTCATGAGAACCTAAACATATCTATGATAGTCCAAATACTCAATAGTTATTTTACATTTAATTTTGGTTGACTATCTCATTTTCACGTTTTCAGATGGAGATGGTGATCTGAGTCTCAGTGTGATTTTGAGACTTATCGGCATGGTTGGTTTTGGGCAAAGCAGAAAGGAGCAAAAGATTGTAGACAATATAACTTTTCATTAAAATCTCCTAATCTATATAATTTTTTGTAATAATAAATTTATTTTTTTATTGGTGTTCAATTTGCCAACATACAGAATAACACCCAGTGCTCATCCCGTCAAGTGCCCCCCTCAGTGCCTGCCACCCAGTCACCCCCACCCCCCACCCTCTATATAATTATTATTCTCCTATTTGAAGAATATTAACCCTATTGACTTAACACAAGAAGCTTTGGATAATGGAAGCATGAGTAAGAGAATCAGAACTTGGGAGAGTGGTGAGGAAAAAAAGGATGCATGAAGTTCCCTCTAGATTTTATTGTTATAAAGTTAGAGACCTTAGACTGCAGAGAGTATCTGTGTATGTATGAACATACATGCAATTTCAGCTGGACCATACCTTCTCATGTAACACTGTTTTCTGCTAATATGTAGTTCTTCTGGAGACTTCATCAGAAGAGACTATAGAGCAATCCTTTCCAATATAATTTCCTGCAGTGATGGAAATATACGTCTCTCTTCTATATAGTGGTTTGTAGCCAAATGTGGTTATCAATCATTTGAAATACAGTTAGTGCAACAGAGGAATGGCATTTTTGTTTTACTTAACTTTAATTAATGTAAATTTAATTAATAATTGTATGTAGCAAGTGTGTAGCATATGGAATAGTGCAGGTATATACTACTAGTACTACCTATTGATTGACTTCATCTAGTAGCAATGTATACGATTCAGGTGATCTTTGTAAGTCCTTAGTTGACTGATTCTAAAGCCTGATGTACTGATTTTTCCTGAGAAAAGTGAAAAAGGCCAGATGTGCCATGAGTGAAGCCATCCTCAAATGTGATATCTCTTCTATGGTATCTGTGTATTTCCCACCCTCCTGTGTTGGATAAGAATGTTTCCATAGGCTTTTCAATTCTTGCATCATTAGATCTTAACTTTGAAACCCTAGTTACCTGGATTCCCAGAAATATCTATCTGATCAGAGTATCCATTTTATGTGAATCAGTCTCACTTCATAAGAAGTGAGAGAGAAATTTAGAGTCAAAGACCTTTAGGAATCATGAAGCTCAGTGTTTTCTCAGGGTGGTACATGCAATGCCATAGTATATGAGATGATTTTAGGTGGTCCAGTAATATACTTGACTGTATTATTTTAATTTAATTAGTTAAGTTTATTTCAATGTGTATTCTTAATATTCATATGGTAGCTCTTTGTCTGTGTGTTTTTTTTTTAAATCCTTTGTGATGCTAGCCATATCTACTCAGTTATGTTGTCTGGGAAATGCTGTGGGAAAGGAGGATCCGTTTTAAAAGTGGTTTTTAAAATTTGAAAACATGTATTCTATCATGAAAGTATCTGCCCCACTTTTCAGCAGGGTAAAATAATTCTATTATTCTATCAAAGTGGGAAGATAATTCATGTATTTCCTACCTTTACACATAGAAAACAAAATTGGGACATCTAATGAAGTCAGGGCTAAAAGAATGAGCTAGAGGCTTTGGCTAGCACTTGGGAATGCCAGGAACATGTGGACATAGATTTGCAGTTCAGGCTTCTTGTTCCTAATTCACATGACAAACTAGCTCAGTTCCTTTTTTTTTTTTTTTTTTTTTTTTCTTTTTTAAAGTAGGTCCTACAATTACTTTTTTTTTTTTTTGAGTCCTTGATTTAATTTAGACATATACTGATGGAAATATAAAGAAATATGTTATCACTCTTTCTTTTGAGCTCACCATCTGGTTGGAGAGATAAATTGGCTGGTTCTTTGAACAGTAGGAGAGTGAGAATAGTTGAATTAATTAAATTTAATTACATTTCTTGGGCCAGTCTTTGAGACTCTGTCCCTAGATGAGGTAGACCTCATTGACTCGGTTGTTCAATAACAAGAAAGTGAACTGAGTTTGCTATAAGCCCCAAACATCTTGTTGAAATACCACAGATGTGTTTTTGTTCCTACAAATGACTTTGACATAAATGTTTATTCCCAGGAAGGAACTGTTTCATGTTAAGTGAAGCAGGCTTAGAGCAACCCTTTTAAAAGCTTATAGTCTCAATTGTCAGTCTGCTTTTTGTTCCTGTGACAGTCCTGTGCCCTTGTGAGGCAAGGGATTTATTTATTCAAGTTTGATTAAATAAATGAAAGAACAAGAGTAGATGCTTCTTCTTAATTGTCTGATTTCCTCTCACATCTTTCTTTATCACAGTCATCTTCCATGATAAGATCATGGAAAAGAATCTAGAACTAGAAATTGGTTTGATATGAAAATCAATGAAAAGAAGGAGGACAAGAACAGGTGCATAACCAAGGAGAGAAACAGAATGTGTGACTGATTGTGCATGCGTTGACAGATGGCTCAGCACTATGACTTTCAATGTTAAGCTAGTACTGTGGCTAATGGAGAACCTGATTAAGAGCTGAATCTAGCCAATTATGTGAAGACTATAGCTTACCCATTGAATGCTTGGACTTCCGTTAATAGTAACAGCTTCAACTAAAAATATTAGAGTCATCTATGTACTTAAATGAACTTTTGTTCACGTATAAATCACATTAATATAACAAAGTAAATATGTGGGTACACATGCTGTAATAATAACATGGTATGAAGTGTCTTCAGGCTCTTTGCCCCATTAATCCCTCCCCTCCATGAAACCAGGAATTGGCTTATAGCTCTAGTCCACTTTGCCCAAAACAGAGTTATGTTTTACTTTGACTTGAAGCTACAAGTGCCTACTAGATGGTTTTAGGGCCAGACTCTTCCAGGAAACAAATTATCCATTAAAGACAGAGTATTATTAGAAGCAGAGTTCATTTCTACCATACTGGGCTTCCAGTGCAGTTTAAGCTTAATTTCATTCTTTTTTCTTCAATAAACATTTATTTTGACTTAAAAACAACTTTTATCTCTTTTTTTTTTTTGAAAGAGTTGTCATATCTAATATGACCTGATTGTTAATTTTGGGAACTCCCCTCCCCCCACATCTCCATCCCACCAGCCTACAGAAGGCAACCTGATGGTAAAAACCTCAGAGTTCACTCTGCTTTCTTAAGCAGAGCATTACTATTATAAAACAAGTTTGTAGGAATCAGTAAAATTATATGAAGGGCAGTAAAGCAGCTTATTAGTGTGGAGTCAGGCTTATCCAGTTTATGAGGTCTGTGTAATTAATTATTAAAGGGTAAGACATTTACAGAAACTGTAAAAGCGTTCTGTTAAGGTCAAGGTGGTTACGATTCAAATTTAAACAGCTTTAGCCTTTGTCTTGATACTAGAACTCTCTACTCCACGATGAAGGATGAGATGAAAGACTGTTGGTACAGTATCTAGACCAGATTGGAAAAAAAAAAAAAAAAGCTGTATTCTTCCAAAGCCAGTTTTCTAATTACAGACTTACCTGAGATATTTTCACTACCCTCATAACTGACATGCAGTGTTCAGATTCTGATGAGTTCTAGACTGAATGGGACAAACCTGAACCAGAACTCAGGAGATCTGGTCCAGGGTCTTGTCTGCTATTTACCAGCTTTGTCACCTAGAATCAGTCACTTACCTTCTGTGACTTCCTTTCTTCCTATCTGTAAACAAAGAGTATTCCCACTTCCTCAGGAGGTTGCAAGGATGCCATAAGCTATGAAAGGAGCTGGCACAGGGGATTTCTAGTCCACACTAGGAGCACAGTGCTTATAGTTTGAATCTCTCTCTAAATATTTTTTATTTTCCAAAAGAGTACTCTCAGGCAATGCCTCCAAGTAAGGAAGTCTCATGTTTGACGGCAGGACAAATCAATTATTCTTAGCCTATCTCTGAACTGTACGTCTAAACTAGCACTTTAAAAGAGCTTGACTTAGTGTCTGACTTATTGTTTTTATACTGAGGAAGGAGTTTTGAGTCACAGTCAGGAGAAAACAGTTTTATCCTCACTTGGTTCCATTATCAGTGTGATTTGGAACAAATCAGATGATCTTTTGAATGTTAATTATGTGTTGAGCAAACAAGCATATTACCTCCAGTGTAGTATAGTTGTACTCTTAGTGAGACCACTTGAGTTAACCCTAGTTTTGCTTTGTGCTAGGTATACTTGGACAAGGACATAAGCTAGGGATGCTTGTTTCCTTCTCTGCAAATAAACATAATAATCATAGCTTCCGAATAGGGTTGTTTTTAAGGCAAACATGCATTGTTAAATATTTAGAGATATGGTATATAGAATAATCAAAAATCTTATTTGGTGTGACTTCCTTTTTCTCAAATTAGTTTATTTTAAAGACAAAATATTCCATATGCTCTAATGTACTGTGAGATCCTATAGGAGACTGTTCTCTTTTACTAAGCCCCTTCTTAGAAAAAATAGGAAAATCTGTCTTATAGTGTATTGTTTTACCTTTTTTTTCCTCTGATGATCTCTCTAGCAGAGAAAAATATTTGAAAACACTTTATAAATATTGCATATGTGGAGAATGGATTGCTAGGGAGGAAAAAAAGAGAAAATGTAAAAAAAGGAGCTAGAGGGGAAAAAAGGGATGAGGTGCAGCAAGAGGAGAGCAGAGAGGAGGAGATAATGGCAATGATGGTGATGATGATAATGATACTAACACAACAAAATAGATGCATCCCTGATAAGCAGCTGTGGCTCTATGGATTTCTTGGCAGGAATATCATACTTGGATCTACAGGGTCTACATAGCTGTGAGTGCAGAAGCCTTCTTAGCTGTAACCAGAGGCAGGTGGTTTCTTCTACACTGGGATTTTTTCCCAATTCATGGAATGTACTCTTCTTAGAATTTGGAGTGAAAGTAGGCCCTCCCCATCCTAGTGTCAGCTCCCACCTGCCTCAGACACAGCCAAGCCAAAAAGAGGTATTGCATGCAGTGACTGAGATGACAGAAACTCCAGGGACTTCATATATGGATGTGGCCTCAGCAGTGTCTTCTTTTTTTTTTTTTTTTTTAAGATTTTATTTATTTATTCATGAGGATACACAGAGAGGAGAGAGAAAGAGGCAGAGACACAGGCAGAGGGAGAAGCAGGCTTCATGCAGGGAGCCTGAGGTGGGACTCGATCCAGGGTCTCCAGGATCACACCCTGGCCTGCAGGCAGCACTAAACCGCTGAGCCACCAGGGCTGCCCTCAGCAGTGTCTTCTTTCTGAGAAATTGTGATGTTAGATGATGTCCTTCGACAGATGAATGGATAAAGAAGATGTGGTATATATACACAATGGAATCATCATCATATGGTTTCACTCATATGGAGAATATAACAAATAGTGAAAGGGATTATAAGGGAAAGGAGAGGAACTGAGTGAGAAAAATTAGAGAGGGAGACAAACCATGAAAAACTTTTAACTCTGGAAAACAAACAAAGGGTTGCAGAAGGGGACAGAGGTGGAGGGATGGGGTAACTGGGTGACGGGCACTGAGGAGGGTACTTGATGGGATGAGCACTGGGTGTTATACTCCATGTTGGCAAATTGAATTTAAATAAAAAATGTTAAAAAAAAATAAATGAAATTTAGAATATCAAGTAAATCAGTTAAAAATAACAGGGCACATGAGGCTGAGAGTATCTTTTACTTGCTGGAGAGTCATTTAGAGGGGATCTTTCTCCCCCGCCATTAATGAGCTCTTAAATTTTGCAACTGGGAGGGGTAGGTGATCGGGTACAGGAGAGCAGATGCCTGTGGGCAGCTCCACTAAAGCATATGTAGCAAAAATAGCAACATGTGACTTTGTACAAAAAGCCAGATGGGCATTTGGACTTCCTGATACTGTGCGTAAGAGAGTGTCCTAATATTCTTGTGTTCTATGAAATGTTTAGGAACTAAATAGAATCCTACATTGTATACTGGTTCTCCCACAGATGAAAAATGTAATTGGCACACTCTGGTAGCTACAATGGCCACATAGGGTCAAGACTTTCCAAAAAAATAAAAGTCAAGTCTTTCCAAAAAAAAAAAAAAAAAAAAAGGCCAGGGGCGGAGAAACTAAGCTTTTCAATCTCTATTATGCTCATATGTGTACAAGTGTCTGGCATGCCAGATAAGAATCCAGACACCTAGAGCAGGGCTTTAACTATCACAAAGGTATTTGCTCAAGGTTAGATCACAGCCAGAAGTCATGACTACCGGAAAGACACATAGTACAATGCAGGCAAGCTGAGTCTCAAATCAGAAAGACAGTGATTATATGGACACTAATTCTAAATGATAGAACAAAGCAGGTGACAAAACTCCTGGAAAAAACTCAAATGTCTGGCAGGAACTAAAATCAGAGCCAAATAATTATACCCATGGAAAATTAAAATAAATTGTTTATCTGAGGAAACCACTTGCTTCATTCCAGAAGCATGTGTGTATCTCTTAAGGTGGGGATGTGTCCTTGGTTGAGATCTGATTGGCCTTTTGAGTGGTAATAAAAATGCCTTGAGCAATGAAGAGTAACGAGGACACTTCCATTGGCCTTCCCCTACAGCAATGATGGCATGGGTTCTCCCAGCTGGAAATTCTTCCAGCTTACCTAGCTCACTGATGGTGGCAGAGATATCTCCCAAGGATCTTAGCCCCTGATGCTTGCTGTTTCAGTGCCAGGATGATGTTTTCAGTGTGTCACCTGCACTGACATATCAATAAACATGCAATAGTGAATAGTGGGTTCTGTTCTCTCCTCCTCGGCAGTGTCAATGACCCACAATTAGGGTCTCTCCTGCTGAAAGATATACATGCACTGCAGAAATGAGGCCACTAGGAAGTTACTGGTATCTTATGATATCACACCTACTCCCAAACATCACTGACACCTCCCATTTTTAGTATGCTCTGGGAAAAGGAAAAAACAAGCCAGAATCCTGGCATGTTCTACCCTCCTCCTCTTGCTCTATTATCCATGTCTTTTGGTTATTCTTACTGTTCTTATTTTCAAACTCTAAGAAGAATACCCAAGCCTCATTAATTTTTTTTTACTCCACTCTGATCTTCTTATAATATTTATAGTTGGAGAGTATTCCAAAAGTAGAGTTTGTGTACTAGAGGGATGTACCACATGAAGCTTAAATATGCTTAACATGTCTTACTTCAACCTCTACCTTTCAGGCATTTTAAAATTTAAAGCAAAATTGTTAATCTGAAAAAGTACCATAAGTACTCTAAACCATGTCCAGAACTCGAGGGGAATGCTGTACTTATGTACTGCAGATCAAGTGTGTTTATCATCCAGAGCCATGATTAATAATGGCAGCAACACTGGTTATGCCAATAGTATGAGCTTAATCTTATATAAATATTTAAATGTAATTTAACACAAATTGCTTTTTTTTTTTCTCCTTCCAAAAATCCTTGATTCCAACTTGGTAACTGAAAAGAAGTTTTCAAAGTTAGTTCTTAGTATCTTTGTAACCAGGACAAGGAAGAATGGAAATGGACTTTGAACTTATTTGAGTCACTAGAGAGCAAAGTTGGATGACTTTGGTTCACAATCACTTGCATTTCTAATCTGTCAACCTAAAGGAAAAGTTTCTTCTTGAATGGTTAGACACAGAGCAATCATATCATTCATCTGTTACCTCTTCCCCTCCCCAACAAGGCTGGAGACCACCTCCTAAGAACTCAGCTGTTATCTCTTCCATGAAACCCAAAATGTTTCTCTCTTCTAGGAAATGGGAGCTATGAATTCTATCCAGTTTGAAGTATAAACAGACTATAACTCAAATGCAAAGGCAACTCCAGTGTTTACTCACCATGCTATTAAGCCTGTCACTTCCCAAGGTACCCTTCAGAGCAAAGTTTGATTTAATTGGCCAAGCCCAAGAAACAAAAATTTCCAGGTGCTTTATTCCTAAAGCTTCATGCTTGGGCCTGCTTTGGCTTTTGTCATTTAAGTTCAGGAGAAATAAAATAGGCAACATGGCTCTATAAAGATTGAGAACTAGAATAAAAATGTAATTTTGCAAGAGCACAGAGGGAAGATTGGGTAATAAAAACCTGGGTCAAAATAAATGGTCTCTTTCACTTTTATATGAATGATACAAATTTTTGGATGGAAAAGTAGGCACTAGACTAAAGTTAGAGAGTCACCCCATGGAGGTAGATCTCATTTATTTGATTTGCTTTTCTTATTCTTGTTGTAAAGTTTATGCCCATTGACATGAGTTTTCACAAAGGGCTTCAGATATGGAGATGGATTCCTTCAACATACCAATTACTAATTTTTGGGAATCCTCTTTGCTCCTGGTAAAACTTATCCGTGAAACATATGCCAGAAAGAGTTTCTTCCCTACACCCTCTAGTCCCTTCTGAACTCTTCTACCTAGAGGACCAGTTTTATTTTGTTTTGTTTCAAGTGAGAAATTGTGCAATTTTAAAATATTCGTAACTGATCAATATTTTAAAACTGTTTAGAGTAATAATATAATTAATGACCTGAATTTGGCTCCAGCACTCCAGGTTATGATTCTTGTGATTTTGAACTTCATGAGGAGGTTTATAACTGCTTTTTATTCCCCAGGGCTTGTTACACTTGATGCTGAGCCATTGTTTTCCAAATAAGTGGATTACTACCAAGAAGCAGCCACAGTAACAACCCTAGTGTTATGAAATGGTTGGTGGTAACCACAAAGACTTAATCATTCCTATTACAGTATCTTTGAAAAAGCAGAATTCTTTTCAAGGTGGAATAATGTACTGTGTTCTGAGTGCAATGTTGACCTCTAAACAACAGTATGATTTGAAATTGGAAGGGACCTTGGGTGTCATATAGACAATCTCCTCTGTCACACATGACAAAACCATAGCCATAACTGCAAATGTAGCTTAATATCTATTCCTTGTCTCCCAGCTCTGAATACAGGACTTTCCCCAGTAGGTGGTAAATCCAATTCAAGTCTCACTTGTGTGTTTAAAATCCTTCCTAAATGCACCAATAGAAATTTCTTCTCCTAGATTTCCTTATCATTTAGTTTTCTTTTGAATCTTCACCAATCATTCTGTTGTACTATCCTGTAACATTTCCAAATCTCCCCAGTGATAATAGCAGCTTCCTGGGTACTAAGATGAGAAATCTCAAGGGTCTAACATATAGAAGATATTTATAAATAAGTAGTAATAAAATTTATGAGAAAATTGTCTTACATATTTATAGAAGAGGGATGAAAGTGTGCTGAACTGCCAACTATTACAGGTTCTGTGATCTTGGGCAAATAACCTAAACTTCTCTGAACTCCATTTCTTTCAGTTGTAAACTAAATATAAGAAGAGTACCTATCTCAGAGGGCTGCAATTAGGAATCACTGAAATAAAATTCTGAGTGTCAGGCCTGATCTATTTGGGTATAGCAAGTGGGGTGGTTGAGAGGGCATTTTTGTCTACCCCATGTATCACAAGAGCCAAAGACTTTGCGTCTGGGCTTTCTTTCACAGGTGCACGTTCAGTTTCATAAGATAAAAATAGCCTCCATAGGTCTCTGATGCTGAACTAGCTTAGTGTTTAATTTAGCAGCCCATAAATGGTCCTGGGTCAGCCAGGAAGAGTTTTAATACTGCAATTATAGCCACTCACTGTATTTTTACATTTTATGCTCCTTCAGGGTTTGCAGTCTCCTCAGAGTAAAGCTTATATTTTGTTCAGATTCTCAGTCTCATAAAGACTTGAAAAGAGTTGGAGAAAATGGGTTTAATCCTAGGCATTGGTTCTTTTACTGAAAGTTTACAAGGGTGCAAAAATAGTGTGGCTGTTTGATTTGATTTGATTTGTATGAACACTAAATTTAATCTCTGACTTGAGTACAAATGACCTTAAAATATTTTTTTAAATTTCATTTTATTCTTACTGTCTTGGCATAATTATTAAAAAACACTTGCTTTTGTTCTCCAAAGTATCCTGATATGAATAATGACTTACAGGATCACCTTTGTCTTAGTCACCAACCAATTACAGGCCCTTACTCAGTCCTCAGTCCCACTGACCCTTCTGTCATTTGTGCCACAGTGAAGAAAACGTTTTTCTCCAAATACTAGTGTAGAAAACATTAAAGCTTTAGAAAAATTCTTTCTCTCTTTCTTCCTTCCTTCTTTCTTTCTTTCCTTCCTTCCTTCCTTCCTTCCTTCCTTCCTTCCTTCCTTTTTTCCTTCCTTTTAAGAAAGAGGGAGAGAGAGGAGTCTCTTCTCTGTGCTAAGAACAGAGACTTTGGAGACTTGGCTTTATATTCTGGGTCCCCTCATTGATAGGTTTGTGACCTCAAAGTTGCTAAACTCTAAGAGAGAGAGTGGGAGAGAATCTTAAACATACTCCATGCCCAGTACAGAGCCAAATATTGGGCTTGATCTCACAACTTTGAGATCATAACCTGAGCTGAAATCAAGAGTTGGATGCTTACCTGACTGAGCCACCCAGGTTCCCCTAGAAAACCTTTTTTGACAACAGAGCAATATAGATTTAATTCTGGCTTCTTCATTTATTAGCTGTGTGATTTTGGAAAAAGTGTTTAAGAACTATGTATATATATATATAGTTATATATATATATATATATATATATATATATATATATATACACATATATATATAAAACAACCATACATATCTGTAAAAGATATATATACAATATATAATATATTATATATTAATTATTGTATATCAATATTATATACCATTTATTAGCTTGTGAGTTTGGAAAATGTGTTTAGCAACCATATATATTTAATCATACATACATAAAATATATAAAATGCTATAAATAGTTTTCAAATATTATAAATGAAATTATAAACAAAAATGTATGTAATTAAAAATGTATTTAATTAAAAGCAGGAAATGATAATGTCTTCATCACAGGATGGATTAATGGGTTTACAAGTAAAAGTTCCTAATGTAATTGGCATGATACCTAGCAGAGTAAGAGTCCTTATCTCTTCTAGAAAGATATTGTTCCTTGGCTCTGATGATTTCCCACAGTCTCCTCCTCTCCTTGTGATATGTCTGTTTCCCTCTCTGTCACCTGTCACTTTCTCTCTCTGCTTGTCTCCCTGTCCTCTACTGTCTTTGGCTGTGGTAGTTTTCTGTTTTGCTCATGTATGTGTACATACCCACAAACATGACTGAGGAACATTGCCAGAAAAGCGTAGACAGGTGCAGATGAACATGGTGCCTCAGGAGTTGGCAAGAGCTAAGGGGATGTAGAGTAGGCAGTGTGTACCATGTGCTGAAATGGGGGAAGACTGTATAGAGCAGAAAGGGATTAGACAGGAGATACAGACTGGCAAAGGCAAGCAGGAAGACTGTCCCTTAGGTGAAGAAATAGGCTAATGGCTGTCATGCCAGCTTTCTATTTGTCTGACAAATAAAGCCAAGCCCTCTACTAGAAATATTCGAGGTATGAATGATCAAAATAGTAATATCCTCAATGCATACTTTAGAATTTGAAGATTAATCTTTCATGGGCAAGAGAAAGAACCAGGGGACTGGGGTCACATGGGTTTGGTTTAAATATTCCTCCACTTGTGAATCAGAGGGCAAGATCTAACATTTGGTCTCAGAGGGTAAGATCTAACATTTGGTCTCAGTTTGTTTCACCTGTGCTAAGAACAGAGACTTTGGAGACTTGGCTTTATATTCTGGGTCCCCTCATTGATAGGTTTGTGACCTCAAAGTTGCTAAACTCTAAGAGATCCCATTTCTTAGTTGTAAGATGAGGATGATAATAGTGCTGCCTCATAAGTGATTGTCAGGGTTGAATGTGAATTAAAAAAAAAAAAGGAAACGGTAATCACTTCCTAGGGATATTGGGTGGATTTATTAAACTACCTTTTGTAAACATTGGGCACACAGTGGTTACTTAAATAAATCACAAATTGAAAGAAGCCTAAGACAAGATACAACTGAAGTTGATTAAAAGTTATCATCATTAATTATATGATTATATGCTTCTTCTTTTTCCTCCTCCTCCCTATTTTAGTTTGTCCTCTCCCTGCTCCTGAAATACAAACTCCAAAAGGCTGAGGACTGTGGCTATCTTTCTTATACTTTGCCTCAACACTCAGCATAGTTCCTGGTATGTGATAGATGCACAACACCTATCAGTTAAATTATCACAAACAGTGATAGGAGAAACAGGAAACAAAACTCAGTGGAAATTGGAGGACAAGAAAATGCAGGTTTAGTTACTTGTAAAAAGTTACAAGTAAATGAATATTGCAAATTATTTGCAGACGCATTAAAATAAAGGCTAGTATGTATACTTCCTGCGTCATGATCCAGCTATTATACACCAAGTCACTGGCTGATACAGAGATACCACCTACTACTGGGGTTCAGAACCACTGAACTAATTTGCATTGGATTGAAGATAGCTTTGGTAATTATGATTCACAGTAAAAGATATAAACTTAGATTAGATCCTGGAAAAGGCCATAGGCATCTAATGTAGGTTTAGTTTGTAGGTAATATATGGGATACTGGAATTTTCTAACGTTTTATACTTTTTTTGTTTATTACTACAGCACATGGCACAGAAGTGTATCCAAGAACTTAACTGGCTATATGACAACAGTGATCAAAAACTCAGGATTTCTTGTTTTGTGGATAGTGTGTTCAGTCTTCTGGAACTGGAGTGTACTATGCTGAGTGAAATAAGTCAATTGGAGAAGGACAAACATTATATGTTCTCATTCACTTGGGAAATATAAATAATAGTGAAAGGGAATAGAAGGGAAGGGAGAAGAAATGGGTAGGAAATATCAGAAAGGGAGACAGAACATGAAGACTCCTAACTCTGGGAAACAAACTAGGGATGGTGGAGGGGAGGGGGGCGGGGGTTGGGGGTGACTGATTGACAGGCACTGAGGCGGGCACTTGACGGGATGAGCACTGGGTGTTATTCTGTATGCTGGCAAATTGAACACCAATAAAAAATAAATTTATTATTAAAAAAGTCTTCTGCTTTCAAATGGAAGTGTCTCACAGAAGACACCTATGCAAAGAAAAACATGACATAATTATTAAAATAAAACTTTTCTTTGGTGTAGAAGACATAACTTGATAAAAGTAAATGAGTTTAATGATTTATTTGTTTGGTGGCAAATTAGCTTCAGAACTCTCTCTTTGCATGCAACTGTGTCCAGTTTCCTACAGCCCTTGGTCTTCAAATTCCCTGTGCTTTACAAACAAAATATACAAAGTGTAGGCAAGAGAAGATATTATGAACATTTTTATGGGATAAAAGCAAATAAATACAAATTTTATCCAGGTTTTTAGCTCCTGGGAGATATTTGTCCTCAGAAATAATAATTTATTGGAAAAGGTATATACAAGGAGCAAAGACAGGACTGGGATTATAGCTTGCCAAGTTTCTTTATCCCCTGCTCTGCACACTGCCAGCTGCACACTGGAACCCCTGTGTTCTTATCTCTGTCTTCAAATTTGTCTTAAATCCTTATCAATAAAAAGAAAATAATCATAGGAACAATGTTTCTAATTGCTGAGAAATAAGTTGATTTGCTTAAAATGCTTTTTTTATTCTCCAACATTTTTTTTTCTCAGCTTTATTTTTCACACTACAGGTATATTCTGACCCTGTTCTAGGGACTAAGGGGTTGGAATAGATGTAATAGGTGTGGTTCCTGCCCTCATGGAGCTAATTGAGGATATTAATTCTGGGCATCTGTCTCTATCACCACTTATTCTGTTTTACTGTGCTCTGCCTGCCTTGCTACTTTTTCCTCTGGCTCCCCTGGATTCCTCCTTCCTCTCTATGGCATCTCAATTAGAAGTGAATAAGGCCTTATAAGTAAGACATCTGTGCCTGTGAAACAATATGAAGTATCTACTTGTGCAATTGTGTTATAAGATATAATTCAAAGGAAACAAATGAGATTTCCTCATAAAAATCAGGAATGTGCTCATGGGGATAAACAGGAAGGAGGCATGACCAAGAGAACAAGAAAGACAAACCATAGTTGCATATGGTAGCTTGTCAATACGTGATTGCTGAAATAAAACTGGTGCAGAAAGTGTGAGAGGATTTGTCTCAGGACGTGCACCCCAGTGCCTTGCCACCATTTTTCTTTATCAAGCCAGCATTTTCCCTTTCATACTTAATGGAAGCCTATCTCTCTACTTGGAATCTAGAAATTCATTTGCTTTAAGAAAAGCATTTATTGAGGGTCCATTCCATGCCAGCCTGTGCTAAATGTTTTCCCTTTGTTAAAATGCATTTTTTATTATAACTAAATCCTCTTCATAACGACACCAAAAGGTAGTAGATATGTTTAACCCCTACATTTATAAATGATATATTAAGGATTAGAGATTTTCTAAGATTTTCCTAATATGTAAGAGGGCTAGAGTTTGAATTCCAGTCTTTTAGATCTGTTCCTGCCCATGCTTTAATTTCTGATTCTTTTATACTCATATTTTGGGATAACTCCCAAATATGTCTCTTAGTGCTTTCTCTTTTCTGAGGTGAGGTTTGGGGGCTTGTACATGGTGTGTACATAAATGATATTGTGGCTGTGTGCTCATGCACATGCTTTTATGTGTATCTTGGAAGAGACATATTGCTCTCATCTCAGAGAGATAGCTTTTGGCCAGAAAAGGAAATTTTCTCAGAATGGTTTGAGTGTCTCTCAAATAAATGGATCGACAACTGTTCCTCAGGCTTCTCAGGAGAGCCACGGAGTCTTATTTCATTTTTTTTTAAGAAGAACCTAGTTTGGAGTTTATGAGGATCATTTTTTTCCTTCAGGCAGGAGCAATGGCTTATATTAATGAATTCCTCCTTACTCACACACTGTCAAAGGTGAGGAATGGGAAGGTCTTATAGGGAGTGTAGTTACAATGGAAGATGGGACCATGTAAAGTTGACAAGTTCTTAGTCAACACAAATACCCCCTTGTATGTCTTGACTCCTGCATCTCAGTAAGTTATGAATTTCTTTCTCTGCAGCAAGCATCTCAATTAGACCCTCATGATCACGGTTTTATTTTGTGAATTGGCACAAAGGCCCAGAGAAGAATATACTAATTTCAGTCCTAAAACTTGACTGGCAACTTAAAAATTTTAATGGATTCACTCATTATCTTGTCCTTCTGTTATTTTTTTCTCTCTTCAGAGAGGCGAAGTGGCCCTTCTGCCTAGGTGTACATATGAATTCAAAGGCAGACAATAACAAGACAAAAGAAACTACTTATGGAATATGGATTTGGGGGTCAGAGAGAGCTGAGTGTGAATCCTAACTCTGGTATTTATGGAATCTGGAAAGGTTTAAATCCCACAATATTTTTGAGCCTCATTTTAGTCACACGTAACATGATGATAATATTTAAACTCAAAATGTTTTAGAGCAGACAAAGTGAGATAAGTTCTAGCACCTGGTCAGTGCTCACTAGTGATAATTAACCTTAACAGCAATCTTTTACAATCTTTCATAGTGTCATAGGCACATTGACATTATGTTGTTTTATCTTTCACCATAGAGAGACCTACCTATGCAGCTCTGTTTGCCTACTTGACACAGAAGCAGAATGAATAATTGATTTATTTACATCCTCAGTACCATGTTTTGTTTCTGTTTTGTTTTGTTTTGTTTTTCTCCAGAAGAAGAAAATCTCTTAGCCTCGTGAGACTCAGGGATGAGAGTCTCAACACTAGACTTAAGGCAGATTCACTGACCTTGCAAGATAAACCAAAACATCTTGAGGAAAAGTTCCCTTCTTTAGTCTCCCAGGTCATTACTGGCCCTTGATCAAGGACCACAAAGAATAGGGCAACAGCACAAACCATTTCGCCTAAAGCAAATCCTTGCATGTTATGAGTCCGGATTTTCTATCCTTATTAGGGCTTTGGCTCTTCTTACTTCTCTGATACATTATAAATGAGCAGTAGTTTTCTATTTCTCAATAAGCAATTCCAGAAACTATTTTGAAACTTCAGGACTATGTTTTTTGTCTCTACAACAAGAATTGGGTTAGCAACACCATTATATGATTTCAAGATTTTTGGTCCCTGGATTTACACCTGGCAAATATTTACAGAAGACTTTGCTGGATACTGAGCTTAGGCAAAAGAGACACTTTGCCTCTCTGAAGAGAGAAAACATAAGAGAGAGAAAAGATAATAGTGAAAAAAGAGAGAAAATATGTTTTAAATGAAATAAAAGTTTTTCAAAGATAAAGTGTGCTTGGGATTCAAAAGAAAGGGATACTATCCATTACATTCCCAGAATTTTGTTGGGAAATTGAGTTTTAACAGCAAAGCACATCTTATAATTAATTTGGATTCTATGAGTCATTGGTACTTTGGGGTAGGGAGATGAGGAAAAAAAGTAAGTTGAAGGCTTTGATCTAAAAGAGAACACAAAGGAAAAAAAATAATGGATAAATAAATAAAACGTTTTAAAAATAGAATCAACATTTTGTGTATATAAGTTTCAGGTGTACATTATAATTTTTTTAATTTTAATTTCCACATAGTTAACATACAGTGTTATATTTATTTCAGGTGTAAAATATAGTGACTCAATAATCCCATGTGTTATTCAGTGCTCATCAGGATAATTGTCTTCTTAATCCCTTTTACCTATTGTACTCATTTCTAACCCCACCTCCTTCCTGGTGAATTCCACATGTGAGTGAAATTATATGATATTTGTCTTTCTCTGACCAATTTCACTTAACACTGCACACTCTAGATCCATCTATATTGTTGCAAATGGCAAGATTTCATTCTTTTTTATGACTTAATAGCCCTCTACTATATATATTGCACTTCTTTATCCACTTATCTATAGATGGACATTTATTTTGTTTTCATAATTTGAATACTGTAATAATGCTGCAATAAACATTGCTGTGCATGAATCCCTTTGAAGAAATGTTATTGTATCTTTTGGGTAATACGCAGTAAGGTGATTGCTGGATTCATCATAGGGTAGTTCTATTTTTAACTTTTTGAGGAATCTCCATACTGTCTCCCACAGTATCTGTGCCAGTTTGCATTACCACTGATGATACATCGGGGTTCCTACCTTTACACATCCTCACCAACACTTGTTTTTTGTTTTTGACTTTTTAAAAACTTTTTATTTCAGCCATTCTGACAAGGGTGAGGTGATATTTTGTGGTGGTTTTGATTTGTATTTCCTGATGATGAGTGATGTTGTTCATCTTTTCCATGTGCGTGTGTGTTGGCTATTTGTATGTCTTTTTTGGAGAAAGTTCTGTTCGTGTCTTCTGCTTATTTTTAAAAGATTTATTTATTTATTTATTTATTTATTTATTTATTTATTTAGGAGGGAGGGAGGGAGGGGGAGAGAGAGGAGAGAGAGAGAGAGAGAGAGAGAGAGGGTGAGTGAATTCGGTGGTGGGACAGAGGGAGTGAGAATCTCGAGCAGATGCCCAGCTCAACACAGGGCATGACTTGGGACTCAATCTCACAATCCTGAAACCATGACTTGAGCTGAAATCAGGAGTTGGATGCCCAACCTAGTATACCACCCAGGTGCTTCTTCTGCCTATTTTAAAATTAGATTATTTAGGTTTGTTTGGCATTGAGTTATACAAATTTTTTATGGAATTTAGATACTGACTTTTTATCAGATGTCATTTACAAATATCTTCTCCATTCACTGGATTGTCTTTAATTTTTGTTGGTTTGCCTTTGCTGTGCAGAAGTTTTTTAATTTTGATCTAGTCCCAATTGTTCATTTTTAGTTTTGTTTTCCTTGCCACAGAAGACATAATCTAGAAAGAGCTGTTAATAGCCAATGTCAGAGAAATCTACCTGTGCTCTCTTCTAGCATTTTTATGTTTCAGGTCTCACATTTAGGTCCTTAACACATTTTGAGTTTATTTTTGTGTCTGATGTAAGAATGTGGTCTGGAAGCTTCTTTCTTTTCTTTTCTTTACTTTACTTTTCTTTTCTTTTCTTTTTTCTTTTTTCTTTTCTTTTCCTTCCTTCCTTCCTTCCTTCCTTCCTTCCTTCCTTCCTCCCCCCCTCTTTCTTTCTTTCTTTCTTTCTTTCTTTCTTTCTTTCTTCCTTTTCTTTTCTTCCTTCCTTCCTTCCTTCCTTCCTTCCTTCCTTCCTTCCTTCCTTCCTCCCTCCCTCTCTCTCTCTCTTTTTCTTTCTTTCTTTCTTTCTTTCTTTCTTTCTTTCTTTCTTTCTTTCTTTTCTTTCTTATGTAGTTATCCAGTTGTCCCCAATACCGTTTGTTAAAGAGACCGTCTTTTCAGGGATTTTTCCCCCTGCTTTGTTGAAGATTAATTGACCATAAAATTATGAGTTTATTTCCAGGTTTTCTATTCTGTTGCATTGATTTGTGTGTCTATTTTTGTGCCAGTACCATGCTGTTCTGAATACTATAGCTCTGAAGTTTGAAATTCTATACCTCCAGTTTTGTTTTTCAAGATTGCTTTGGCCATTCAAGTTCCTTTGTGGTTCCATACAAATTTAAGAATTGTTCATGTTCATACTTGTTCTGTGAAAAATGCTATCGATATTTTGATAGGGATTGTATCAAATCTGTAGATTGTTTTGGGTAGTATGGCCATCTTAACTATATTTGATCTTCCAATCCATGAGCATGGAAAAGACTTCCAATTGTTTGTGTCATCTTCAATTTCTTTCATCGATGTTTCATAGTTTTCAGAGTGCAGATCTTTCACCTCTTTGGTTAGATTTGTTCTTAGGTATTTTATTCTTTTTTGGTACAATTGTAAATGGTGTTGTTTCCTACAAACTTATGGAATTTATGATCAGTTTTGGAAGTTTCTTGGAGAATACTTTGGTTATATGTGTGTGTGTGTGTGTATATATATAATCAGGATTATATTATATTAATTATATTATAATATTATAATATATTATAATATATTATAATTATATTATATATAATCAGGTCATCTGCAAATAGTAAAAGTTTTACTTCTTCCTTGTCAATTTGAATGTCTTTTATTTCCTTTTATTGTCTGATTTCTGTGGCTAGGACTTTCAGTACTATATTGAATAAATGTGATTAAAGTGAACATCTTTGTCTTGTTCCTGACCTTAGTGGGGATGCTTTGAGTTTTTCACCATTGAGTATGTTAGCTGTGAGTTTTTCCTATAAGGTTTTTAATATGTTAAGATATGTTCCCTCTAACCTTACTTTGTTGAGGATTGTTATCAAGAATAGGTATTGTAATTTGCCAAATGCTTTTTCTGCATCTGTTAAAATGATCATATGGTTTTATCCTTCCTCTTATGGATGTGATGTATCATGCTGATTAATTTGTGAATATTGAACCACCCTTACATTATAATTTAATGTCTGTACACACTACAAATAACAAACCTTAAATGTCTCATTGTGATCATGATGTTAGATAGAGCTGTGGTCATATCTGGGGCTCAACTTGGAAAATATTTTTCCAAGCTTACCTAATTGTTGGCAGTGCTTAATTCCTGCAGGCTGTAAGATTAAGAGCTTCATTTGCTTGCAGACTGTTGACCAGAGTGCATCACCAGCTCCTTGTCACAAAAGCCTTCTCAGTCGATTTCCTTTCTTAAAACCAGCCAGAAAGAGAGTCTGCCTTTATGATGTGTATAATAATCTTACGTAATACATTCAAGTATACATAATGTACATCCTGCCACTCTTGCTATATTTCTCAGTATCAAGTAACAAATCTTGCCTGTACTCTGGGGAATAGAATTATACGAGGTATTGAATACCAGAAGGCAGGGATCATGCAGGACACCCTAAAATCTGTCTACCACAGACATTAAATCATTTACCTTTGGAATAGTACTCATTTAATAAGAATGCATTTGATTATTTCTGCTTTGAGAACTCTCAACATTGTAGAGGCTACAGAGACAAACAAACACCAATATACTTAAGGAGAGCTTATGGTCTCCTTCTAGTCAAGAAGATATAAAAAAGTAACTCTAGAATAAAGCACACAGGATAGGAATCAACAAATGGTAATGGTCATTGTAATTGGGGTGGATTTCTTCCAGAGGATAGATGTTTTAATTAGGCTTATACAATGGATGGGATTTGGGACAATGAACAAGGAGAACAGCACACTTGTGAAAGTGGACTAAAGGGATTTCAGCAAAGTATTAAGAAGTTATGTTTCATACCAAATGTTGTCATTAAGAAAGTTGGAAGACCTTTTATTTTCTGAAGGTTAATTAAATAATTGATGGCTAAAGCAACTGGTATGAAGACAAAATGAGGTGGTCCTACATGCTTAAATTGAAAATTTTGTGAAGCATTTCCTGTTAGGCCAGTATCCTTTGAGACCACTGAATTATATAGCAGGGATCAAAATCCTTTATAAAATTTCTCAGAAAGTTCCTTAAATTCATATTTTAGTTGTTTATAATCCTCAAACACAGAAGTTAATACCCCTAAAAAGTGAAAACACAGATGAAAATAGTCTCTATGGCATAGATTTAAAATGAGAACTGACTTTTAGTCTCAGTAGTGCCCTTGGCTTTGCTGTCTTCACCAGGGAAAGAAGGTGGATTTTCCCTTACTGAGGCATCATCTATTATCTGGTATCTTACAAAAAAGTGGTAGCTTGTGTTAAGAAGCTGTGGTTCATCAGGAAAAAAATTCGAAAGATGCTGTTTCCCTGAAGTGTTTTTGTACCATGCATATTTCTACATGAAAACAAGGTGGCAGTTACCAATGTGGTAGTACTTTTAATGACTTTCAATGCTTTCTTTTAAACAAGTTCAAAGTTATAGAAAAATTGTAAGAATAATACAAGAAATTCCCTACAATTTGCACCTAGATTTTGAAACTCTAGTTTTCCTCAAATTTTTATTTAAATTCTAGTTAGTTAACATATAGTGTAATCCTAGTTTCAGGAGTAGAATTTAGGGATTCATCACTTAATATAACATGCGGATACTTTCATGTACATTCTTTATAGTCAAAGGATATCTTCCTACATAACCACAAAATACATTAAAATGAAATACTTGATA
This sequence comes from Vulpes vulpes, assembly GCF_048418805.1. Lineage (NCBI taxonomy): Eukaryota > Metazoa > Chordata > Mammalia > Carnivora > Canidae > Vulpes > Vulpes vulpes. The sequence goes on from NC_132794.1 coordinate 97,548,556, forward strand.
ATAATAATTAAAACCATTTAATTCCCAAATTCTATTTTTAGTGTAGTCCATTTTTACTATTTTTAGAAGGAATATAAATTATATTGATATTCCTTTAATTTTGGAAGACTGTATTATTTACAGAATTGACCAAAAGGCTTACTAAAAAAAAGCCACAATAAACATCAAATTCCTGCTTTACATGACGGATGTTATTTTTTAGAGACATTTTAGAGTGACAGCAAAATTTAGAACCTTGGTATAGACACTTCCCATATATCTCTTCTTCCAGACATACATAGTCTCCCGTATTATCAACGTTACTCACCAGAATGGAACAATTTACCAAGGGTAAATCCATTATTTACCTTAGAATTTATTTAGGTATGGTAAATTTTGTGGGCTTTCACAAATGTGTTATGACAAGATCATATCATAAAGTTTCATAAAGAGTATTTTCCTGCTCTAAAAATTCTGTGCCCTATTTTATTCTTCCTGTGCATACTTCCCTTGGCAACCACTAATCTTTTTTATTGTTTCCATAGTTTTTCTGAGCAGAATTTCATGTAGTTGGAATTATGCAGTTTGTAGCCTTCTCAGATTGGCTTCTTTCACTTGATAATATGCATTTAAATTTTTTTCATATCGTACATGGCTTGAGGATTCACTACTTTTTAGTGCTGAATATTCCATTATCTGGACATACCACAGTTTATAGAGGTTATTCACTTACCACTGAAGGACATCTTAGTTGCTTCCATGCCTCGACAGTTATGAATAAAGCTACTATAACATTTTTGCACAGGTTTTGCATGGAGGTAAATTATCAGGTTTTTTGTTTTGTTTTGTTTTGTTTTTGTTTTTGTTTTTGTTTTTGTTTTAGATTTTATTTATTTATCATGAAAGACACGGAGAGAGGCAGAGACATTAAGCAGAGGAAGAAGCAGGCTCCCTCAAGGAGCCCGATGTGGGACTCGGTCCCAGGTCCCTAGGATCACAACCTGAGCTGAAGGCAGACGCTCAACCACTGAGCCACCCAGGCACCCCGTAAATTGCCAGTTCTTTTTCGTAAATACCAAAGAGGTTAAATGCTGAATCTCAGAGTAGGAGGATGAGTTTTGTAAGAAACTCACAGAATGTTTTCTAAAGTAGCTGAACTAGATTGCATTTCCACCAGCAATGATTGAGGGTTGCTGTTACTCTTTATCCTCTCACCAGGTTTGGTACTGGCATGGTTTTGGTGTGCTCTGAGCTTCCTGCATCTGTGGTTTGGTGTCTGATGTTAGCTTAGGGTAATTCCCAGACATCGTTTTAAAGATTTCTGTCCCTTTCTTTCTTCTCCTTCTGGTATTATCATATGCATATGGGACTATGGTTTTTGTCATTGTAATTAGATATTCTGGGTTTTCTGGTTTGCTTTGTTTTTGTCTTTGCTCTTTATGCTTTTTGACAATTCTATTGATACATCTTTTAGCACAGATTCTCCTCCACCATGGCCCGTCTACTAATAAGAAAATCAAAAGTATTCTTTGTTTCTGTTACAGTGTTTTTTATCTTTAGCATTTCTTTTTTGCCATTTCTTATACATTGCATACATTGCCCACCTGTTGTTGCTTGCTGTTTAATTTATTCATAGAGCTCTTGGCATATTAATTATAGTTGTTTTAAATTCCCACTCTGAAAGTTTCAATATCTTTGCATGTCTGCTTCTGTTTGCTCTGTTTCTTCTTTTTTTTTTTTTTTCTTTTGGTGTCCCTTATAAATTTTTTCCTGATATTTGGACATAATGGAACCAGGTGAAAGTAACTGCTATATATAGGCCTTTAATATGGTGGTGAGCTGTGGGGAGAGGGAAAGCATTCTATAGTTGAATAATTAAGTCTGTGTTTTTAGTGATCCCATACCTCTAGGCTAATAACTTCCCAAGTGTTTCTCAGGCTTTTTTTGTTTGTTTGTTTGTTTTAACCCCACCCTGGCTAGAGGGGACTCAAGTTGGGTATTTCCCTTTCTCCAGGTCACTTAAGCTCTGATAATACCCTAGTAGGTTAGGCTCTAGTTAACTAATTTCCATTGAGGACAGGACTTGTTAAGAACAGAATGCTCTGGATATTTGAAAATGATTTCTTTTGCCTGTCCCCTACCAAAAGCCTAGGGGAATTTTTCTCTGATATTTACTTTGAGAAGCTGGTTGAACTCCTGGAGGTAAATCTCACAAAGTTGTGGGGCCCCTTTTTATGACTTGGATTTTCCTTTCAACTCTCAGAGTTGTCTGTGCACTAAGCCTCCAGTTATTTCTTTAAGTACAGTTCAGATGTTCCTATGTAGGTACTGGTTCCCATAGGAGTTTGTGCCCATCAGTTTCTGTTCCAATAAGTTGTGACTTGCTGTATATACCTCTCTGTTTCTGCAGTCTTGGGGACAGAGGTTTGTCCTGTGTCTTCCCTCCCTTATGAATCTAAGAGCAATTGTTGATGTTTCAGTCTGTTCATTCTTTCACTTGTTAAGATGGAGTGGTGAGGTCCATAGTCTTCCCATGTAGAACAAGAAAGCAGGTGTTCGATAGTGTTCTTTTTGGAAATAACTCAATCCAATACAATGCATTTAATTTAGTTTTCATGACTTTGTAGTGTCTTTGGAATGGTTTCACTGTTTTTTTCTAATATTTCATTTTTTTAAAGATTGCAAGTAACTTATTTTGTCAAATATTGTTCAATATTCAATTCGTTTTTTTTTTTTTTTCATGATTGCATTCGGGTTACATATGCATGTACTGTATACTTGTTGAATTCTATCTGGAGCTACTCTAAGTGGGTTTGTTCCATAATTACTTCTGTAAACATTGATGTCACTTAGGTAAGATTGTGGCTATCAGATTTCTCCTCTATTCAATGATTTTCTTTCCTGTTGAAATATTTTATGAGGACACACTCTGAAACTACGTAAGTGGGATACCTAGGTGGCTCAGTGGTTGAGTGTCTGCCTTTGGCTCAGGGCATGATCCTGGGGTTCTGGGATCGAGTCCCACATTGGGCTCACCATAGGGAGCCTGCTTCTCCCTCTGCCTATGTCTCTGCCTCTCTCTGTGTGTCTCTCATGAATAAATAAATATTTTTTAAAGAAACTATGTAAATGTCTTTTCTCTCATATTTCCCATCAGTTATGACATTTATAGATGTCCATGCATGAATCAATTATTACTATGAAGCCTACCAAATGATTACTTTTATAATGACATGATTCCTCCTGCATTTACTATAGGTCATTTTGCTCCAAAGAGTTTTTCCTTCATCTATTTTTTTTTTCTTCATCTATTTAGTTGTGTATTTAGTTACATAAGTAGGAACTTATGGGTTTCTATTTTACTTAATGGGTTTTTAATTTGTTACTATCATTGTTTATTTTTACTCTTTAATTGCCCAAATTGACTAGTGGAAGCCTCTTGTAAGGGGACTTCTATGTTTTCTGGACATTTTTCCTATTATTCCCTGAACACTTTTCTCTGGTTGGCACAATAATTTATTCTAATATCATGTACTTTCACTGCCCCAGTGTTAATGTCTTTTCTCTAATAATATCTGGTTTATTTTAATGGAGAATGGTGTTTAAAAGTCAAGATCTGAGTGCTTAGGTAACCCCATTTCTACTGACCTTTCAGTGGATGAAACTGGAAATGACATGTATGTATATCACACACACTCGGTTTATTTCTATATCTAACTATATTTACTGAAAGTTGTGAGTTGCATCAGTACTTCTAATTCAAATCCAACTATTTGTGGTTCATTATAGGCTCCTCTACATTTGTAGCTCCCTTCTTTGGTAGTGAGAAATCTATCTCCCGTTATACTCCATGTATTTTTTTATTTGCTCATTTGCCCCATGTGTTATTAATACACTGGCCAGCTCTTTCAACAGGGCATCCACCTTACTTACACATGTTCTTGCTGTGTACTGAACACCCAGACTGCTACTTCCTCAGACACCCTCTTTGCTCAGTCCCATATCCTAATGATCAATCCTTCATGTAACCGTCTTCCTTGTTTGACTCCAAATCCTGCTCAGCTACTGTACTTTGTTTTGTTTTTGTTTTTAGCTGCTTTCCCTACTTAGTTCTAAATCACATCAGGCCACTACCACACTCAGCTGCCTTCCTCTCTCATCCTGAACTTCATCACCTGCCTCCAGCAAATACTTGAAAGAACCAGAGAAAATAGAGAGGAAGGAGAAAGCATGACTCCTAAGTTTAATCAGACTTTGAATCTAACATTTTAGTAGCTCCTTGCTTAGAACATTTTTGGAACACAAGTTTGAAACTGTCTATGGAACAATTAGTTGACTCTTATAAGAATATCACTGTTTAGTGTATCAGTTGTATGGGTTCTTCCCATCTACTTTTAAATGTCCATTACTTTCACAAATATTAGTTACCTAATTCTGACAAATAGAGAAGCTGAGTGTAAAATAATGTAATTTTATTTTCCAGAGTCTGACCAACAATTTGAGAGGGTTTTCTGGAGGTCACAATGGAAATTGATTAAAGGCATATATACAAGCTGCCTTTGGACTACCTGCATTAAAAGCTCGTCTCCATCTCTCACTAGGACTAGGCAGTTATGTGTATGGAGATCATTGGTATCAGTCACAGATGTGTGTTCAAATCCCAAATCTATCCAAAATAGATAGACAGATGGCTTTGAATAAGTCCATTAACATCTTTGATTCAAGGGAGAGGCAAACCTGGGGAAGTTTTGTTCCAAACCTGGATGTTGAAAGAAAACTACTGTAGTGAGGATAATAAAGAAACCCGGGAGTCTGAGGAGAGATACTTGGTCTATTTGATGACCTATAGTGAGTTTTTAGGCTGGTGTGGATGCAATGGAGAGAGACCCCTGGGGAGAGATAATGGTCACTTCAGCAGAATTGAATTCTGACCTCCTCAATATTCCTCATGCTTGTGTGTGCTTCCCAGCTTGCTCTCACAGTCCAAGGGAAGGTGCCCCTTTGCAGATAAAGGAAGAAAGGAAAGCATTTCACAAATCATTTGGGATTAAAAGTGTCTGGAGGAAATTATTTAAGTAGAAATGTCCACACATAGGTTCTGAACACTAAAATTTAGGTCTATTATCCTTCTTGCTCTTGGAATCTAACCTGGTGCTAGATCTTAAGATAGGGGTTTAATCTATGAGTTACAGGTCCATAACTTATAGAAGCTTTCCAGCCTTAGGGAAAGATTCTGGTAGCTTAGCAAACTTAGAACTCTTTCTGTGACAAGGATAACCAAAGCTTGTCTCCATCAGAGTCACTGAAGTTTGAAAAAGTTTCTGAAGAAATTGTGTTAGAAACCCCTGAGGACTTGAGTATTTCGAGTACTGGTCATATATCAGTACATTATCTTCTGATAGATCTTCCCTAATGTTGCTATCTCCTTTAAAAAATCAGAACAGCTGAAAACCCACTCTAAAAGCAGCATTAGAACATGATGGCCTATACTACATTGTGGATAAATCTTGAAGATACTAGGTTACATGAGATAAGCCTGTCATAAAAAGATGAGCACTATAGCATTCCACTTATTTGAGATATCTGGATTAATGAAATTAGTAGAGATAGAAACTAGAATGGTAGTTTCCAGGGGCTGGTGGGGGATGGAATGGAGAATTATTTGATGGGGAGAGAGTTGGAATTTTTGAAGATGAAAAGATTTCTGGAGATAGATGATGGTGATGATTGCATAGTAATGTAAAGCTATTTAATGTTTCTGAACTGTACAATTAAAAATAGGATGGTAAATCTTATGTTTATTTTATCATGATTAAGGTAAATTAAAAGGGTACTTATATATTTTTATATTATTACTGATTGATAGAACAGCATTATGTCCACCTGGAATGTCTAGACTCCTGTTTGGCTTACAAATTGCATGTTCTGAAAACAGTACTTAGTGGAGGTTGAGAAAGAAAGAAGGGAGCATAAAGGAAAAGTTAAAGCATGAAGGATATAATTTTACAGTGTCTGGAATACCAGCTTTTTTTTCCTTTCTCTTTAAAACTGTTTGCTGAGCTAGGATTTCTACAATATTCCTGCTTAAAGTCATTTCAATAAAATCTTCAGTTGAAACAAACAACCTGAATTGCTATCTCCACTTGATATGATGACTCCAAATATCACCTTATTTTTTTTTTTCATGTGACAATTTAAGATGCCAGCATCTTGAATTTTCAGTTGGCCTCTTATTAAGCTCATGTTTTTCTTTTCTTTTTCTTTTTCTTTTCTTTTCTTTTTTCTTTTCTCTTCTTCTTTTCTTTTCTTTACTTTTCTTTCTTTTCTTTCTCTTCTCTTCTCTTCTCTTCTCTTCTCTTCTCTTCTCTTCTCTTCTCTTCTTCTCTCCTCTCCTCTCCTCTCCTCTCCTCTCCTCTCCTCTTTTCTTCTCTTCTCTTCTCTTCTCCTCTCTCCTCTTCTCCTTTTCTTTTCTTAGGATTTATTTATTTGAGAGAAAGAGAGAGAGTGGTGGTAGGGGAAGAGGGAGAGGAAGAAAGGGGAAGAATCCTCAAGCAGACTACTTGCTAAGCATAGAGGCTGACGCCGGGCCCCATCCCAGGACCCTGAGATCAAGACCTGAGCTGAAATCAAGAGCTGGCAACTCAACTGACTGAGCCACCCAGGGGCCCATTAAGTTCATGTATTTTTGTGAGACACTCTCTAATGTGGATAAATGTAAGACTGCTTACTTACTACTGCCTGACTTATACCTTGTTTAGGATGAAAAAAATATAAAGCAAAGGAAGTATAAAGCAAACCTTGATAGACAATACTGTTAGCAGTGATTTGAAACATCCTTGGTATCCAGATCCCTTCCTAGCAAGTATTAAATGCCCAATGTTATCTGCTTAGAAGAGATACAATTTACCAATTTTTCCATAGTAGTAATTGTAACATAAAAGATTTATTTTTAGGGACACTTGGGTGGCTCAGCTGTTGAGCATCTGTCTCCAGCTCAGGGCATGATCCTGGTCCAGGGATCAAGTCCCATATCAGGTTCCCTGCAAGAACCCTGCTTCTCCCTCTGCCTATGTCTCTGCCTCTCTCTGTGTCTCATGAATAAATAAATAAAAATTTTTAAAAGGTGTATTTTTAATATTGAATTAAACCATGTCTGCCGAGGTCTGAACACTTATCACTCCAAAATGCATAAGTTGAAACCTAACCTCTAGGTTGATGGTATTAGGAAGTAAGGCTTTGGGGAAGTGATTAGGTCATAAAGGTGGAGCCCTCATGAATGAAATTAGTGTCCTCATAAAAGTAGTCCCAAAGAGCTCTCCCCTCTTTTGCCATGTGAAATTACAGCCAGAGGTACTATTTCTGAACTAGACTTCAGGATTTCATCAGATACTGAAACTGCCAAGCACCTTGATCTTGGACTTTGCAGTCTCCATAATTGGGAGAAGTAAAGGTCTATTGTCTATGTCACCCAGTCTATTGTAGTGTGTTAGAGCAGACTAAGAAAGAAAGCTAGTGAGAATTGGAGATGCTGCTATAACAAATACCTAGAATATGGAATTGGCTTTAGAACTAGGAAATGGGTAGAAGCTAGAAGATTTTTGACAGTCAGGCTAGAAAAAAACTTGTATTGCTAAAGAGACTGCTAAAGGTAACTCTGGTGAGAGCTCAGAAAACAATTAAGAAAGCTATAGCTAAAGCCTCAATCTTAGAGAATAAGGAAGTGATCATGAGCAAAAAGTTGGTGGATATATTGACAATAATAGCCATTCTGAGGAAACCTTGAATTGAAAATGAGAAACATATTGTTGAAAACTGGAGAAAAGGTGATCCTTAGTTCTAAGTGTGAACGATTTTGGATTGTGTCCACATCCTAGTATTTCATAGAGGGTAAAATTTGTGAGTGATGGGGATCCCTGGGTGGCGCAGCGGTTTGGCGCCTGCCTTTGGCCCAGGGTGCGATCCTGGAGACCCGGGATCGAATCCCACGTCAGGCTCCCGGTGCATGGAGCCTGCTTCTCCCTCTGCCTGTGTCTCTGCCTCTCTCTCTCTCTCTCTCTCTCTCTCTCTCTCTCACTGTGACTATCATAAATAAATAAAAATTTAAAAAAATTTGTGAGTGATGAAACTGGCTATTTGGGGAAAATTTTAGCAAAACATTGAAGGAAGAGCCTATATCCTCCTGACTGCTTTGATAAAAGTAACAGTAAAAAGAAGAGAGAAATGTTTTTTTTTAATTATTGGAGTTCAATTTGCCAACATATAGCATAACACCCAGTGCTCATCCCATCAAGTGCCCCCCTCAATGCCCATCACCCAGTCACTCCCACCCCCTGCCCACCTCCCTTTCTACCACCCCTTGTTTGTTTCCCAGAGTTAGGAGTCTCCCATGTTCTGTCTCCCTTTCTGATATTTCCCACTCATTTTTCTCCTTTCCCTTTATTCCCTTTCACTATTTTTATATTCCCCAAATGAATGAGACCATATAATGTTTGTCCTTCTCTGATTGACGTATTTCACTCAGCATAATACCCTTCAGCTCCATCCACGTTGAAGCAAATGGTGGGTATTTGTCATTTCTAATGGCTGAGGAATATTCCATTGTATACATAGACCACATCTTCTTTATCCATTCATCTTTCGATGGACACCGAGGCTCCTTCCACAGTTTGGCTATTGTGGACATTGCTGCTAGAAACATTGGGGTGCGGGTGTCCCGGCGTTTCATTGCATCTGTATCTTTGGGGTAAATCTCTAGCAGTGCAATTGCTGGGTCGTAGGGCATATCTATTTTTAACTCTTTGAGAAACCTCCACACCGGTTTCCAGAGTGGCTGCACCAGTTCACATTCCCACCAAGAGTGTAAGAGGGTTCCCCTTTCTCCACATCCTCTCCAACATTTGTGGTTTCCTGCCTTGTTAATGTTCCCCATTCTCACTGGTGTGAGGTGGTATCTCATTGTGGTTTTGATTTGCATTTCCCTGATGGCAAGTGATGCGGAGCATTTTCTCATGGGCTTGTTGGCCATGTCTATGTCTTCCTCTGTGAGATTTCTGTTCATGTCTTTTGCACATTTCATGATTGGATTGTTTGTTTCTTTGCTGTTGAGTTTAAGAAGTTCTTTATAGATCTTGGACACTAGCCCTTTATCTGATATGTCATTTGCAAATATCTTCTCCCATTCTGTAGGTTGTCTTTTAGTTTTGATGACTGTTTCTTTTGCTGTGCAGAAGCTTCTTATCTTGATGAAGTCCCAATAGTTCATTTTTGCTTTTGTTTCTCTTGACTTCATGGATGTATCTTGCAAGAAGTTACTGTGGCCGAGTTCAAAAAGGGTGTTGCCTGTGTTCTCCTCTAGGATTGTGATGGAATCTTGTGTCACGTTTAGATTTTTCATCCATTTTGAGTTTATCTTTGTGTATGGTATAAGAGAATGGTCCAGTTTCATTCTTCTGCACGTGACTGTCCAATTTTCACAGAACCATTTATTGGAGAGACTTTCCTTTTTCCAGTGGATAGTCTTTCCTGCTTTGTCAAATCTTAGTCGACCATAAAGTTCAGGGTCCACTTCTGGATTCTCTATTCTGTTCTATTGATCCACGTGTCTGTATTTGTGACAGTACCACACTGTCTTGATGACCACAGCTTTGTAGGACAACCTGAAATCTGGCATTGTGATGCTCCTGGCTATGGTTTTCTTTTTTAAAATTCCCCTGGCTATTCGGGGTCTTTTCTGATTCCACACAAATCTTAAGGTGATTTGCTCCAACTCTCTGAAGAAAGTCCATGGTATTTTGATAGGGATTGCATTAAATGTGTAAATTGCCCTGGGTAACATTGACATTTTCACAATATTAATTCTTCCAATCCATGAGCATGGAATATTTTTCCATCTCTTTGTGTCTTCCTCAATTTCTTTCAGAAGTGTTCTGTAGTTTTGAGGGTATAGATCCTTTACCTCTTTGGTTAGGTTTATTCCTAGGTTATCTTATGCTTTTGGGTGCAATTGTAAATGGGATTGACTCCTTAATTTCTCTTTCTTCAGTCTCATTGTTAGTGTATAGAAATGCCACTGACTTCTGGGCATTGATTTTGTATCCTGCCACACTGCCAAATTGCTGTATGATTTCTAGCAATCTTGAGGTGGAGTCTTTTGGGTTTTCAATGTACAGTATCATGTCATCTGCAAAGAGGGATAGTTTGACTTCTTCTTTGCCAATTTGAATGCCTTTTATTTCTTTTTGTTGCCTGATTGCTGAGGCTAGGACTTCCAGTAATATGTTGAATAGCAGGGTGAGAGTGGACATCCCTGTCTTGTTCCTGATCTTAGGGGAAAGTTCCCAGTGTTTCTCCATTGAGAGGAATGTCTTAAACATGGAATTGTTAATCAAAAAGGAAGAACTAGAAAGTTCAGAAAATTCTCAGCTTATCTCCGCTGAGGAAAAATTGAGATCCTATTCAGGAGACAACATGAAGCGCATGGCCTATTTGAAAAGATGAGTAAACCATCTAAATAAGCCAGCATCTATTGTGTATGGTTAATTAAAAAATGACCTTGAAGGTAATTCAGAGATTATCAGGGTTGCTACCTCAACCACAAGGCCAGGATGGGTACAGAATGGTTTCAAAATAGGAGCCAGTCTGTAATAATTTTTATAGCAGCCCAAAGTAGACACATATACGATTTTCCTCATATGCTGTATGGAAAATACAATTTTTAGTTTATACTTCTCTGAATATGAAAAAAAGAATGACATATCTATATATTCATTTACTAGTTGAGAATTCTGATTCTCTGTTCATGAAGCAAGAACTTATAATACAGACCACTAAAAAATGATGAGCTGCTGAGGAATGTGACACTTTTAAAAACCTGGAGCTCTTTAATCTTAGGTTGGACAACAGTAAAAATATGGGAGAAGGAAACTTAGGAGGAAAAGGAGTCTTGAGTCATTTTTAATTCTGAGAATACAAAAATTATAGTTGGGGGGTAAAGGCCACATACCACATGCTGTGTCTGAACGTGCTAAATTCAGAGGAGAAGAATCTTCAAGGTGACTCTTTACCCCTTTTATGTGTTGCTCTTATGTCCCAATTTTCTCTCCGTTCTCTATTTTACTGTTTCTTAAAGGATGTAATCTAGATAACATTTCTCTAATGGTCACTTTCTGATTAGCTCTTTTAAGTTCAGCCAAGTTATAACTGGACATTTAATTTTCTTCATCTCCAGGTCTGGAGATCTTACATTGTTGCTTCACAAAGCCAAAACTCTATCAGTAAGTTGCCTTTTGAAGGCAGGTAGCAATAAGTGGAGATAAGTGTGGGGAAATGTGGTGTGTAATAGATAAATAAAAACACTGGTCAGATAAAAAGCTGCTGAGTATCCTTCATACCTGGGCCAATTTCATAGTTTCCTTTACTTAGATGCACTGATAACATAATTTAAGGTGCACATATCTGAAGAAATGTAAGTTTTGCTATTTGAAATTGTTGGTGTGGCATCCCTAAATATGAAAATACTTTGTTTTTCTTTCATCCTTTCATGAAGAGAATAGAATGAATATAGTACAAGGCATGTCTTGTTTTTCCCACAGGCTTCTATCTCCCTCAATATGAACCAAAATAGTAACAACTGATGAAGGTCATCACAGAGCTGTCTTGTCTTGGCCATGTCTAAATCTTGCATGTGCATGTAAGCATTTTCCCATATTACAGATGGTGGGATTGAGAGAAGGAAACAGTCTTTTCTGGTTCTCACAAAGAAATAGTTTTTACTGTTATCGTAAAAAATAAAAATGAGTTTAATCAGACTCTCTTAGGACTACAATGGCCAAAGAATATGGAGGTCAATAAATCTAACTCTAAATAGATGTGCTTAGGGACTCCTGGGTGGCTCAGCGGCTGAGCACCTGCCTTCGGCTCAGGGCATAATCCTGGAGTCCCAGGATCGAGTCCCACATCAGGCTCCCTGCATGTAGCCTGCTTCTCTCTGCCTATGTCTCTCTCTCTCTCTCTCTCTCTCTCTCTCTCTCTCTCTCTCATGAATAAATAAATAGAATCTTTAAAATAGATAGATTTGCTTAAGTCATTCAAGAGAAAGATAAAGCAGTATGACAAAGAAGAATAAGCAGCATCTTGATTCTTTTTCTAAGTTACTGAATGCATAGACCTATGCATTCATATTTCTGAGTATCAGTTTTCTCAACTATCAAATGAAAATCCTGGACCAATCATCTCTAAGTCCAATGCTTGCTCTAAAATTTAGTGAGGTAACCATTTTTCATGTCTTACAAATCACTGAGAAATGCAACCCCATGTCATCCACTTATAGTCATTATTTGTGGGATCAGAGAACATTTCATGTTGGTCTAAAGCAGCTTAGTCTGTAGAATACAAAACGGATTTTTGTAAGATTTCCAAGCAGCTCCTGTCTATGTGTCTCCACATTTACCAATTTTTCTATTACTCTTGGTGATAATAATTAACTCTTATGATGCAACAAACAAACACCATACAGGATAATCATGTGGGTTTTGTAATCATATGACCGGAGGGGATCCTAGTTTGTTCACTTGATAGTTTGGTAAACCTATATACTTATATAGGTTTACTTATATATTTAACCTCTTGGATTTTTATATTCTCAGCTGTGAAAGTTGCATAATATTTATAACTACTTCATTAAATAATAAAATAAAATGAAACAATTAAAGACTGGTGCCTAGGACCTTGAAAATACCGTGTCTAGTACTCAGTGAAGACTCAAGAAATATTAACAAGTATCTTTATCCATATTGGTTATCACTTTTTAATCTGACAAATAATTCCAAAATTTAGTAACTTTGAATAATAATCATTCATTTTTTTTCTCACAGTTCTTGTGAATCAGGAATTTGAAAGGAATTGTGTTGGATATTTTAGGCTCAAGGTTTCTCATGAGACACTAGGCTGATGTTGATGGGACTCAAATGACTAGCAAGTTTGTGCTAGCAGATTAGTTCCTCTCCATGTGGGCTTCTCCTCAGGGCTGCTTAAGTGTTCATAGCAGCTAGCTTCCCCTATTAAAGCAGTCTAAGGGATACCTGGGTGGCTCAGTGGTTAAGTGTCTTCTTTTGGCTCAGGTCATGATCCCAAGTCCTGGGATCAAGTCCCACATCAGGCTCTCTGCAGGGAGCCTGCTTCTCCCTCTGCCTATGACTCTGCCTCTCTCTGTGTCTCTCACAAATAAATAAATAAAATGTTGTTAAAAAAAAAAAAAAAAAAAAAACAGTCCAAAAGGCCAAGGCAGCAGCTGCAACACCTTTAATAGCTTAACCTCAACACTCATACACCTTCACATTCACAATATTCTGATGGCCATGCCATCAGTCCTACTTCCGTTTGAGGAGTATGAATTCCAAGAAGTGAGGATAATCAGAATAATAGTTTGACTCCCAGAAACTGCCCTCTAACCCCAGTGATTTACAATCTTCCATCATGAAAAAATACACTTACTGACTTTCAGACTATCCCAAGTTCTCCTCTACATACACATCATTTAAAAATCTATGATCCCAATACCTAAATCAGGTCCTGGTGCAGACAGTGCTCCTCAGGTACAATTCCTCAAATACAGTCCCTGCACATCTGGAGAGCTTTGATTTAAAGTCACAAGCTGCCCCATAAATTTGCGATACACACATTTGAGACTGTTACAAGGTAATTACTATAGAACTTTCTATGCAAAAAGGGAGAAAATGGGAGCACAAGAAGTCATTAGATAATAGCAATTCTGAAATCCAGCAGAGCACATATTGGCAGTTCCTTAATTAAAGCTAACTTCTACAAGGAGTTATGCTCCAAAGCCCTTGGTTCTGACCTGAGTTCCTAGTTCCAATATCTGTGCTGTACTACTTCTTTCCTAGGAAATGGCTAGTGTCTGAAATTAGCACAAGTACTCCAGCTTTCTTTTGATTTAATATTGGCATGGTGTATCTTCCTCCATCCCTTTACTTTTAATTTAGCTGAGCCTCTATGTTAAGGAATTTTAATTTTTCAATCCAGTCTGACAAAATATGTCTTATAATTGGTGATTTTATACTACTTATATATAGACTAATTACTGGTATACCTGGATTAAAACCGACCATCTTGCTATTTTCTATTTGTTATAGTCTTTGTTTCTTCCTCCCTCTTTTTCTGTCTTAACTTGTTTGGACATTCTGTTCCCATTTGTTATTTTGTGTCTATTTGCTTTTCAGTTTGGATAATTTCTATTGATTTATCTTTAGGCTTGTTAACTCTTTCCATAGTTGTGTCATGACTACTGAAGAGCTCAAGCAGGGTATTCTTCATTCATGTGACCATGTATTTGATGTCCAATATTTCCTTTGTAATTCTTTCTTACATTGGCACCTTTCTGCTCCTGTCACTTATCTGGTCTTGCATGCTATCCATCTCTTTTATGTGAGCCTTTAACATACTAGCTATATTTAAATTATCTTTTAATTCCAATCTGTGTTATATATCACTCTGATTATGATTATTTGTTTTGGACTTAAGATTTCCACAACCCTCCCTTGACTTTTGATTTGATAAAAAAGGTTAAGTAGAATTTGTAAGCCAAATTCCCTCTGCTTCATCAGAATCTTTCCATATGCCCTCATCCCAAATTTCAGGGCCCTACTTCTTCATAAAGAATGTCCTTACTTTGACATAAAAGACCTTGCAAACTTGGAAATTGATGATGTTATTCAGCCATCTCCATTATTAAGTTTGTTTTTCAAAAATCTTAGTCCTGCAGCTGCAGGTAATAAGGTTTCCTTTTTAGGCAATCACAGAAGCTTCTGGGTCTCTTAAACTGCTCTTGAGCTGGAAATTTAAAGCCCTGAGCTTCTAACTTTATTTCAAGACCTCTAGTGAATTTAAAGCAACAAAACAACCACATTGTAGTGATTATTTTCACTAAAATATTCAATGACTGCAATCACTTCTACAGGGATTTGATTACAAACATCAACAAATGACCATTTAATTAGCTGCTTGGCCACTACATGTCATAGACTAATAGTGTTTTATTTACCACTGGAAAAATATTAAAGCATGCAAATCTAATCATGTCAAGGAATCATTTCCAGGTTGCTCATAATCAATTCTGAGAACTTACCCTTAAAGCTTTTTGCCTTTACAACAATTTCCAGTATCAGCTTTAGGGCGCAACCAGAGAAAGAAAACCACCAGGAGCAATATTATATGATTTATGTATTATAATAGTTTGATCACTTACAACTTGGGAAGCTGGTAAGATCATCTCTTTTTGTCTGTTCCTTCTACGGCTATAAACCAGAAGACATAGGATGAATCCTTTGGATTGAGAGATTCATTTGAAGGGAGAGAAAGCAGGTACAACTCAGTCTTACAAGGAAAGAGCCCAAACTTGAATCTCTTTCTATAAAGGGAACTTGTGTTGGCCTCTTTCTATCTACAAGCCTGCAAACTCACTGCTGTGGATAACTTTCTTTTTCTTTTTTTAAAATTAATTTTTATTGGTGTTCAATTTACCAACATACAGAAAAACACCCAGTGCTCATCCCGTCAAGTGTCCACCTCAGTGCCCGTCACCCATTCCCCTCCAACACCCGCCCTCCTCCCCTTCCACCACCCCTAGTTCGTTTCCCAGAGTTAGGAGTCTTTATGTTCTGTCTCCCTTCCTGATATTTCCCAACATAACTTTCAAAGGAAATTCTTGCCGTTAATCTATCCCAGTAACTGGCCTAGGATTTAAAGATGCCAAAGGAAGAGATGCCTTGCAGCTGGATCAATTGTATGGCTGTTAATTACAGCAAAAAGATAAACCAGAAGATTGGCAAAATCTTTCACAACCTGCGTTAGGCCCTGACCTACACTGAGCCTCTAAGAGTATGATTGACTACTGCTTTACTCCTACCTTCCAAAACTTTTGCATACATTTATCTAGAGATTAAACCAATCAGAAACTTACAGGAATTGAGATTCTGGGAAATGTAGCTCATCACAGTCAATTTGACATATTACAAAGCCACCACACCATTTTAATCACATTAAAAACTCATGTAGGAGCCCTGAAATGTTATTAACTACTGAATGGAAATATCTAGAAGAATAACAGCATTCAGTTTTTACTCTCCTTCCCTGCTAGGTTGAATTATCAGCAAGTAATGTTGATAAACACAGTTCTGTGTTTCCTATCTCTACTCTTAATGATCTTCCAAAACTATTTTGTTGGAAAGAATGTTCTCTTGCTGACAAATTTGACAAAGCTCTCCCAAAGGCTCTTTGGCTTCATATCTGTTGGGAGATATCTGCATTGCCCATTCAGATCCAAATTGTCATTGGACAGTAATGTATTCATTTAACAAATATTTATTAAGTATGTACCATGTTTTTGATATACTGTTCAGTGTAGTTGGAATTACAGAGAAATACTTTAAAATCTATTGTTTTTAATGTCTAAAAATGTGGGTGACAGAGTTCAAATCCCCAGACTCTGAGTGAGTATTCTCTAAGGGTGTGAGATGCAATTCAGGAGCAGGAAAGTATCACAAGGGAACCCAGACAACCTGATCTGTGTATCAACCCCATGAGCAAAACTGCAGGAGGCCCATTGCTAGAAAATATTCATCTAGTGAGGCAGGCAGGGATTGGAGCTTAGAGAAAGCAAAATGTTTTCCTAATTTTCACAAAGCTGTATTAGGGACTAGTGCCCTGCTTCCCACATTTTAAGTATCTGAGATTTTCTTTTTCAGGTCTTTTGAATTTTAACACTCCCTCCAAGGTTAGCGATTTTATCTTACTTCCCGTCCTCCTCTTTTTATTCCTCTGTAAAGAATGCTCCAAAACACATTTAAATTTTTATGAAGTACTTGTTTTATTATACCTATATATCCTCTTTCTGTTTGTTAAATACATGCAGTGAATGTAAAGAGTTTATATGAACATGAAAGCCAGGCCATCACTTATTAATTAGATATCCTATAAAATAAGGAAGGTGGGCTAGGAGTGGACTTTCTTTCTTGTTTCTATGGGTTAATATGGAGGCTGTGGACTTTTAGGTTTCTCTGATGCCTCATCATCTTGAGCAGGAAAGGGGAGAGGCTGCTCTCTGCTACCCCAGGCCAATTAGATTATCCTCCCTATTGAATTGTGATAAAACTAAAGCCACACAAGTGAAGCAAGTAAGTTTCACATTTTCCAGGGAAATAGCAGAGGCCAGACTTTTTAGCTGGCATGGCCATCAATTCAGATGCAATTATTAGGATCACTTGGGAAGCTTTTTGTTTTGTTTTCTTTTTTATTTACTTGGAGGGGGAAGAAGGAAAGGGAGTGAAAGATCTCAAGCAGACTCCCTGCTGAGCACTGAGCCTGATGGGGGGGCTTGATCTCAGGACCCCAAGATCATGATCTGAGCTGAAATCAAGAGTTCAAGAGTCAGGTGCTCAACTGACTGAGTCACCTCGGTGCCCCAGACATGAGAAGTTTATTAAGCAATGCTGATGTCTGTGCCCTACCTCATAACATTTTCTAGTATTTCAGAATATCTAATACCTGGAATTCTGAGATGTAGTATTTTAAAGCCCTCAGGTGATTTTTTTTTTTTTTTTTTTTTTTTTTTGCTTCTGTAGTCAATATCAAGAATCATTGGTCTACATTTTCTACAGACTTGACAGTAGTATGGAGTAATTTAGCAGCATTTCTGGGCAAATTGAAGCTTCTTTTTTTTTTTTACCTGAAAATTTTTATTTAAATTCTAGTTAGTTAACATACAGTGCAATATTGGTTTCAGAAGTATAATTTAGTAATTCAGCACTTATATACAACACTCAGTGTTCAACATAACAAATATTCTCCTTCATACTCGTCTAGCCCATCCCCCACCCACTACCCTCCATGGACCCTGTGTGTTCTCTCTAAGAGTCTCTTACAGTTTGTTACCCTCTCTTTTTCCTCCTCCCATATGTTTTTCGGTATCATTTCTTGAATTCCACATATGAGTAAAATCATACAGTATTCACTTTTCTCTGACATTTTGCTTAGTATAATATACTCTAGCTACATCTATGTCATTGAAAATGGCAAGATTTCATTTACCACAACTTTTTTTTCCCTACATTTTCTGTATTCATTCATCAGTCAGTGGGCATTAGGGCTCTTTCCACAGTTTGGCTATTGTTGATAATAGAGGCTTCTTGATGTTGATCATTTTCCAATAAATATTGGGTACTTATATTTAGCCCAGTCATAGTCACACTGAGATACACACATATACACCTACAACAGAGAAGTGGACACATAGACAATCACAGACATACTTAAGACAATTACATACACACATACAAATAAATTACCAAAGACTCACGGACAATAGACGCTCATGTCTATATGTATGCACACAGAAGGATACACATGTATAGTATCACTCCTGGCATACACAGACATGCACACGACACCAATACAGGGAGGTTCATACTGACACAGAGATTCTGATCGACTACAGAGATACATCTAGATACCCCAAAATAGAGACACACACTAAAAAATGTGCCCTTTGAAGCTTTTACATTATTGCTACAAGCATGGTGCTGGATTACCTTCATTTGTTCCCTGTAGATGTGATTGAATTCAGTTCAGTGTCACATGCCCTTTCCCCTACAGAGGTTCTGTTTCAGAAAAGATTAAATAGAAATGGTCATCTTAAAAGAGGGAACTATGTGGCATTTCAATGGAAAAGGAGATTTTACTGAGAATCTTCCCACAGTGTGACTTTGCAGTCTTGGGAAAGAAATAAAAAAGTCACCTAGTTTGGGGTCCTGACAGAGATCGGTCAGTAGATCAAAATAGCATGTCGCAATGTTAATAAATAATACCTCCGTGGCCCCTTGACATTGGCAAATGAGTTCATACTTACTGCTCACCACTTATGCAGAGCTTTAGAGCTATGACCTCCTTTGATCCTCAGCAAATCCCAGTTAGATGACCACTATTATTGTGCCTTTGTCAAAACTGATACTACAAAGAGGTTAAATACATATCTAAGGTCAACAGTTTATTAGTTTCCTGTGACTGCCATAACAAATTACCCCAAATCTTATGATTTTAAATGAGAGTAATTTATCGTTTCACACTTCTAGAGTCCAGAAGTCTGAAATCAAGGTGTTGGCAAAGCCTCATTGCTTCTGTCTTCATATAACCTTCTCTTCTGTGTGGGTGAAGCCTCTGATAACAGCCTCTGCCTGTTGTAGTAGGCACTTGTCATGATATTTCAGACCCATCTGCATAATCCAGTATCATCTCCTCACCTCAGGATCCCTAAGTATAACTGCAAAGATCTCTTTTAGGTTCACATTCATGAAAAGTCTGGGGTTTAAAATGTGGACATAAGATTTTGTGGTCTACCATTCAACCCATTACATCTAGCTGGTAAGTAAAATGTCTGAGATGCACTCTCCTATGTGACTAGCCTGGGGGACTGTGCTCTTAATCAATATCAGACACTATCTCTCCTCTCTGAGATAGGGATTGATTTGATGGCACAGAGGAGAACTTGTTAGCCACCATTCCTCATGAGGATAGGTAGCCTGGGATCCAGTGTTCTGATTACAATCCCTTTGATGGATCTCTACAGTTAAGACGAGTCTCTTGATATTCCCACTGGCTGTGAGCTAGATCAGGTGGGGAAAGAATTAGAACTCTGAGTGCAAGGCTCCAGGTTGGAAATGAAACTGCAATGATGATACTTTGAATTTCCTTAAAAGTAAGATTTTCTCTAGAAAGCTATGTGATTGAATCTGTATTCTACTTCTCTCTATCCTATCCCTGCTTCTCTGAGGTCCGAGCAACTGTCCTTTTAACATGCATACCAGAACTATCTTAGAAGCTTATGAGTTGGGATGCCTGGGTAGCTCAGCGGTTAAGTGCTTCCCTTTGGCCCAGGGCATGATCCTGGAGTCTTGGGATCGATTCCCACACTGGGCCCCCTGCATGGAGCCTGCTTCTCTCTTTGCCTGTGTCTCTGCCTCTCTCTCTCTCTCTCTCTCTCTCTCTCTCTCTCTGTCTCTCATGAATAAATAAATAAGAATCTTAAAAAAAAAGCTTATGAGGCTTATGAGTTGATTGCATCTAGGCTGCTTGGGTAAAGAGAGCTGAGCATTGAGAACATGTGCTTGTCTGTTTGTCTTTTCTGTAGACATGAGTTTGGAATGACAAATACAAAGTAGGAAGATAGAGACTGTTGGTCATTTTGACTCACTATGAAATCCCCTATGAGATGTCTACCTCAGTATTTGGCTACTCATACATGATTATAAAGTCCTCTGTCAGTCAACATGCAGTCAGGACACACTGAACATTTTCACAATTTTGTTTCTGTGACAGATACAAAGTGAGTGCTCTTGTACACAAATGGATTATGGTTTAATTGGGGAAACAAAGGATGCTTACAAATCATTGCCTTACTAGAAAGAATTAGAATCAGAGGCCAAAGAGCTAATCCTGCTTGAAAGATATGTTTTCTTTTGACCCACATACTACTTCTTAAAAATGCTTACACTATCTGCCAATATTTAAAAATTAGAGACTTTCACATGCAAATCTATAATTCGAACAGGAAAAATAAAAGTATCAGATGTTCTGACAAAGCAAGCTAAGACCACATTTTGTCATAACAATACTTGTTTTTTGTTTGTTTTTAAGCAAGAACACATGATCTCCATTTTTAACACAGTCTCAAAAACTCCAGATTGTCTTAATTTGGGCTCACTTTATCTGTCTAGATTACCTGTCTGGTTGCTGTAGGTATCTGAGTTTAGAACTCTTGCGTTAAGCAAAAAGTTGTCATTAATGCATTGACAAATAGTTTAGGATTCTAGAGAAGGGGTTTGCCAGGGAGGGGGAGGAGCAGTCAGGAAGCTCAGTAGTGGGAATGAATCTGTCCTATATGGAGTCAGGAATTAGATAAGGTTGCAGGAGGGAGGAATAGAAGGAAATTAAGTACAGAGATGATGAAAAGAACACAAGGTGAATGCAAAATTAAATTCTGGTGTATTAAGAAGAAAATAGAGGAGAGTATCTTTGTAGCAGGGTTGTCAAGGCACTTCAAAGTTAATAAAGAACTACAGAAAATACAAAGGACTCACAAAGTAATAGAATAATAGGGAAAACTTATTATCAGTCCAAGAGAAAACACAAATGGCCAAGAACTACAAGAGAATATTTTTGAGCACACAAGAAATACGAGATGCAAAACAATGCATACTCATTATATTTGTGAAAAGAGAACTTAAGTATCTTACAATTCCAAAGGAATAACAAGGATATGGGAAAATAACTCTCATATCGTGCTGAATGATGCATCGATGATACAGCAGTCTTTAAGGACAATTTAACAAAATCTAATAAAATAGAATATTGTACATTGGACTCAGCAATTCCATTTTCAGAAATTTAGAGATTTCTTTACATAGTAATACAAGGAGATAAGCATATCTAATGTAGCATTGTGTGAAAGATTAAAAAAAATAGAACTAACTAAAATGTTCTTCAGTAAGAAAGTATTTAAATATCCTGGTTCACACTATTCACACAATGAGAACATAAACAGCAGTGGTAATAGACTCAAGTTACATATTACTTTGGCTAAATCCCTAATTCAGATGTTTAAAGAAAAACAAAGTTGTAATACAGCAATATGTAATATGAAACTCTAGTAAGTGTAAAAACCTGCAAAACAAAATGAACACCCAAACTGAATACACATGATCTATGCAGATAATACAGAGCTGCCCTGTTGGACCAGCAAGGGTTTGTGTGGTTGAGGGTAAGATTGATTTGTTCTGCCCCCCAGGACACAGGAAGCCTGGAGAACTCACGAAAGCAGATCTTATTGTTTTTATTGTGATCAAACTGCCACTACCACTGTTCTCTGTTTAAAGCCACTACCTTTGGGAGGGTAAGAGGGTGGGGGATGGGTAGGTATTGTAGATTTCTATGAAAAATGCTGCTTAGAAAAGCATTATCTGAAGGAAAGAGGGGAGTCTACTGGTAAATTAGCTCTAAGAGGTGGATAAAAAGAAAAAAGACATGATGCATTTATTATTATTCTTTTTGTTGTGATTGTGAAGACTCACAATCTCTCAAATAATTCGCTCAAACAACAAAAATGTTACCTGTTGCCTGGGAATTTGCAGTGACCCCTCTGTCAGCGCTCACCTACCTCTACGCTGCCTACACACCAAATGAGTCAGTCTCCCAAAAGCATTGCTCTGACAGTGCACCCCCAGATCCTTATTCTCTTCTGCATAAAGTTTGATTTCTACAGCTCCCTCTGGCACCAGCTTTTCTTTCTGTTCCTACCCACTTACTCAACAGATATTTACTTAGTGCTTGCTTCATGCAGGCTCCTTCATGGGCACTGTCAACCAGATGAGCAAGATGAACAAAATACCTGTCTCTATGGATTCATAGTCCAGTAAGCAGAGGAAACAGACAACAGAGCAATGAACCAGCAATGTAGATAATTGCATCTGGCATAAGTGCTACAGATTCAACTGATATATGACTGTGAATGACTGGAAGCATTAGATAGGGTGGTCAGGGGAGGCTCCTTCGAAGAAGTAGCTTTTGAGATGAAATCAGAGAGATGAGAAAATGTTAGCCATGGAAATATCTATGCAGGATGTATATGTTTTTCCTCTCATGCTCTGACCAAACTGATCTCTGCCCTGACTATAGCTGGTACTTCCTAGTGCCTGGCCTTTGTCCATACTGTTTCCTGTGCCGAGAATGTGTCTTCTCCCATTTCCTCTCGTGGGTGGCCCACTTTGCTTTAAATGCCACCTCCTTTATCAAGCATTACCTGATTTCCTCAACCAAATCCTCTCTTACCTGTAAAGGCTTTAATGGAAACACCACAACATTCTTTGTTTTGCTAAGGACTGTCCTGATCACAAGTAACAACTGTAGTTGTAAGCAAAAATAAGGGTCAACTTTATTGGCTTAGGTAAGCCAAAAACAGAGTAGTCAGCTGTATGGCTGGCTTCAGGGAACGCTGTGCCCATTGCTATAACAGTGAGTCAACAGTTCTCTTTTCCTTGCTTTCCTTTCTGTATGTTACTGTACTCTTTTAGGCTATTTTTCTCCTCTCTTCCCATAAACCTAGACCTATGGTTGCAGGTAGTTCTATACTTAAATGTTTAGGACTCTGAATATAAGAGATAACTTTCCCCCAAACACCCTCAAGTAAAAACCAACCAACCAAACAAACCAAGAAAGGATTCTCCTTCCTAGCCTATTTTTTTTTATTACCTGGCTATGCTTGGGAATAGGGCAGTGGGGGAACAAGAATGTAGGCTTTGTCACTCAAGAGTCATATGCCCACCCTTGTGAAGTGAATGGCAACTCCACTAACCATTTGGCTGGAGTTGGGGAGAAATTTGTACCTTGGGGAGGGAGGGGTAGTTGTTCAGGAATAGCAAAAAAAAAAAAAAAAAAGAAAAGAAAGAAAAAAAGAAAAAGTTCCCTTTGTTTTTTATAAACATATGTGGCTTCAGAAAGCTCCATCTCTGGATGCAGGCATACAACAAGCTAAGGCTGCTCTCCCCCACCACGGTGCTAAAAAAGCATCACAGAGGCTTTAGAAGATTGTACACATCATACATCCCAAGTCTTCCATGGTGCTTGAAGAGTCATAACTTTAGGCACATTCTGTATTCCATCCTTGCAAAACCCATTTATTCCACACAATCTCAGTGTTTCTATCCTATTTTTGTGGCTGGCTTTTCCCCAGAGCAAATAAGAATGGGTATTAATGCTACTCTAGAGAAGTTTGCTTGCAGTATGCAGTGTTATGCCTCTCTGAGGTTTGGTGTTCATTTATGGACAATCACTGTTACCTTCAGCTTCACTCAGCCTTTTTTTTTTTTTTTTTTTATCAGTCCAAATGTCATTATGTAGTAGTTAGAAAGCATGGCCTTCTCTGAAAGAAAACCAATCCCAAACCATCTCTTCTTATTTGGGTGCAACAAATGATTAATCTCACTCTCTTGCCTTATCCACCACCACTCCACAAAGAATATTATCTGTCTCCACACAGCCTCAGCATGCAGGACCTTTTTCATAATTATTATGACATGTGCCACTTTGTACCATTTTATATTTTTCACTTTTTAATTTATAAGTATTTGAAATATTTCCTTCCTGGTTCTCTTCTTTAAAGGAGCAATTATTGATTCCTGTGTCAGATGCCAGCCTTTTATAGCACAGAATCTGGGAGTTAAAAATTTTTTTGAAAAAAACAAAAAAACAAAAAAAACCCGCCAAAAGCCTTGGTTGATGTGAATGATGAATGACTAAGCCAAGGATAGAAGACGTAGGGAGAAAGTGTAAGAACCTGCTTGTCTCATGCTGAATTAGAGATTTTTTTTTTCAGAATAACTTGAAATAAAAGGAAAAGAGAAAATAATGAGTATATACTGCAATTAATGTATTAAGTTATGTACAAAACAGACTTGAAAAAAAGTAAGAAATTTTGACTGGTTTTATTTAATCACTTTGGTATTTATGAGGAGACCAAAATTTGAGGTAAGTCTGCAATCATTTTTTTTATAAATTTATTTTTTATTGGTATTCAGTTTGCCAACATACAGAATAACACCCAGTGCTCATCCCATCAAGTGCCCCCCTCAGTGCCCCTCACTCAGTCACCCTCAACCCCCGCCCACCTCCCCTTCCACCACCCCTAGTTCGTTTCCCAGAGTTAGGAGTCTCTTGTGTTCTTTCTCCCTTTCTGATATTTCCCACTCATTTTTTCTCCTTTCCCCTTCATTCCCTTTCACTATTATTTATATTCCCCAAATGAATGAGAACATATAATGTTTGTCCTTCTCCGATTGACTTACTTCACTCAGCATAATACCCTCCAGTTCCATCCACGTCGAAGCAAATGGTGGGTATTTGTCGTTTCTAATGGCTGAGTAATATTCCATTGTATACATAAACCACATCTTCTTTATCCATTCATCTTTCGATGGACACCAAGGCTCCTTCCACAGTTTGGCTATTGTGGACATTGCTGCTAGAAACATCGGGGTGCAGGTGTCCGGCGTTTCATGCAATCATTCTTTATTTGAAGTACAATTCACATATAATATTGTATTAGCTTCAGACATAGTGATTTAGCAATTATATACCTTATGAAATGCTGACCACAAGTTAGATCTGTCACCATAGAAAATTATTATTATTGACTATATTGCCTATGTTGTACTTTTCATTCCTTTATTTTCTTTATTTTATAACTAGAAGTTTGTACCTTCTAATCCCTTTCACTTATTTTGCTTACCCCCCAACCTTTCCCCTTTGGCAACCACTGGTATAAGTCCATTTCTATTTTTTGTTGTTTGTTTTGTTTTTGAGATTCCACATGTAAGTGAAATCAAATGATATTTGTTTTTCTCTATCTGACCTATTTCACTTAATATCCTCTAGGTCCATCCATGTTTTCACAAATGGCAATATTTCATTCTCTTTTATAACTAATATTCCACTGTGTGTGTATACACAAACATATATCTCACATAATCTATAAGGAGCAGGACTTGCTCACTTTCCACAAAAGGCAATATAGGCTCAATATTGCCACGGTGGTATTTTCCATAGGAGTAAATGTTGGGAAATAAACACAAATGTCAAACAATAAAAAACAGTCCTATAAATGGTGGTATATCCATATAATAAACAGGTACACAGTCATTAAAAATGGCAGTTTTAAAGGAAATTTAATGTCATGTGAAAATGTGCAGGATATAATAGTGGAAAAAATCAGGGTATCTAATCATATGCATGGCATGATCTCAGTTTTTTTAAAAAATAAATAAAACTAACCCACTTTTAAGGGGCAAATGGAGCTAAATAGTAAGGTGACTCTGCTCTGGAATTAGCATTCATGTGTCATCTGTCCTGAGCAGTTAATCATCAGAGTATTATCTATGTTTTAGATGTTTTCTACTTAGATATGCTATGCACATGTGACTCTTTTCCTACCTGACATCTTTAAACTCAAGTTTGTTAGAACTTGACCACCTGCCAGGGTCCTCCTCACAGTGCCTCTGTCTAGATCTTTTCTTAGGATTTGTCCTTGCCTCATCCTACATTAGCCTGACACACATGCATGTACATAATGACTGTTTTGTTTTCATATCCACATTTGACAGAGGAAGCAGCTGATGAGTTTGAACCCAGACCTGCTGACTCTATATCATACTACACTCTACGATGAAAGTGTTCTGTGTCACCATTTAACATACATGAAGTAATAAAAGCAGCAACTTTTAACACAATTAATATCTCATACCTTTAAAAACAGCAGTTTTCCTTTAGTATTCAGACACCACTTTTTTTGTATTGAGGTTTATTTGACATACAACATTATATGAATTTTATAACATAACGGTTTAATATTTGTGTATATTGTTGAAATGATTGCTGCAATAGGTACAACTAACATACATCACTATACACAGTCAAAAAACTCTTTTTTTCTTGTGATGAGAACTTTTAAGACCTACTCCCTTAGCAAGCAATTTTCAAATATGCAATATAGTATTTATTATAATCACCATGCTGTATGTTATGTACTTATATGATTTATGATTTTATTTCATAATTAGAAATTCGTGTCTATGACTCCATTTACCCATTCCATCCAACTCCCACCCCTGCATCTGGCAACTACCAACCTATTCTCTATATCTAGGATTTTTTTTTTTTTTTTTTGCTGTTTTTATTCCACATATAGGTGAGATCATGAGATATTTGTTTTTCTCTGACTTATTTCACCTAGCATAGTGCACTTGAAGTCCAGGCACATTGTGGCAAAATTTCATTCTTTTCTTAAGGCTGAATATTGTTATATATATTATATATAGGGGCTCCTATGGTGAGTGCATAAATATTTATGTGTTATATCTTCCAGTTGGATTGACCCCTTTATCATTATACAATGTCCTGTGCTGACTTTTAATTTTGGATCTCATGTAACTATAGAGAGTATATATTAAGAACTGTCTAATGGAAATATACAAGTCACAAATACATTTATATATGTAGTTTTAAATTTTCTGGTATCTACTTAAGAGATGTGGCTACTTTTATTTTTTTTATTATTTTTTTTTATAACTGGCACAGCATTGTTTATTTTTTATTTTTATTTTTTTAATTAATTTTTATTGGTGTTCAATTTACCAACATACAGAAAAACACCCAGTGCTCATCCCGTCAAGTGTCCACCTCAGTGCCCCTCACCCATTCCCCTCCAACCCCCGCCCTCCTCCCCTTCCACCACCCCTAGTTCGTTTCCCCGAGTTAGGAGTCTTTATGTTCTGTCTCCCTTCCTGATATTTCCCAACATTTCTTCTCCCTTCCTTTATATTCCCTTTCACTATTATTCATATTCCCCAAATGAATGAGAACATACACTGTTTGTCCTTCTCCGATTGACTTATTTCACTCAGCATAATACCCTCCAGTTCCATCCACGTTGAAGCAAATGGTGGGTATTTGTCGTTTCTAATTGCTGAGTAATATTCCATTGTATACATAAACCACATCTTCTTTATCCATTCATCTTTCGATGGACACCGAGGCTCCTTCCACAGTTTGGCTATTGTGGCCATTGCTGATAGAAACATCGGGGTGCAGGTGTCCCGACGTTTCATTGCATCTGAATCTTTGGGGTAAATCCCCAACAGTGCAATTGCTGGGTCGTAGGGCAGGTCTATTTTTAACTCTTTGAGGAACCTCCACACAGTTTTCCAGAGTGGCTGCACCAGTTCACATTCCCACCGACAGTGTAAGAGGGTTCCCTTTTCTCCGCATCCTCTCCAACATTTGTTGTTTCCTGCCTTGTTAATTTTCATGTGGCTACTTTTAAAGGAAAAAAAAAGAAAAGGTAAATTTAATTTTAATAATACATTATTTACCTCCATATATCCAAAATGATATTTCAATCTATAATCAATATTGAAGTTATCTATATTTTACATTCTATTTTTTTTTACTAAGTTTCAGAATTCAGTTTATACTTACAGCACATTTCAACTTGGACTAACCATATTTCAAGTGCTCAGTAAGCAGGCATGCTTATTGGCTAATGTGTGGGGAAACAAAAATCCATACCCAATATTCTTGTTTTCCATCTTTCACAGTTTAAATTTAGGTTGAAAGGCTAATCAGCACTCAATCCAAAACTGAATTGTCAGAAAATTATTTTTCTTAATGGAGAATTCAGCCTCTGAGCTTCTGTAATGACTTAATTGGCAAGGGATAATATATTTGGCAAGGGGGCAGATATCCATTTGTTTAATTAAATAAAGATGGAGATTTAAATTACTGATCTCTTTGAGTTACTTTAGGCTGTAACTACAAGAGCTTCATTTCACTTCTGTGAAATATGAAAGACACCAGAGCTAAGAACTTCAAAAGAAATTACAGCCTCCCAAGCCAGTGACAAGGGACTGGCAGGGCCTTACAAGAGGCCCTCTTGGGGTAAGTTCCCTTTCTCCAGTGGCCATTGTAAATTACTTCTTTGTCATTTGTTTACACAGTCCTCCAAAGTTCTAGAATAACCTGAATGTTGAGTGCCTGCGGTGCAGGATATACTCTTCCTTTTAAGTCTTTCTGCATGTAGAATGTGCCAGTGTAGTCACAGCAGTTTAATCATTCTCTTGCATCATGTTTCACCAGAGTGGCCAGTATGCAACTGGAAATGGGGAGCAGTGGGGAGTAATTTATTCCTGAATATTTTCCCCTGGATTAGGGCTACTTGCTTAAAATCCCCAAGCAAATCCGATGCATCCCAAACTCATCACACATCCAAAATATTGACCCTTATTCTACAAAGACCTCTATATCTATCAACATCCTAACTTATACATTACATCATTTTTTTCTGTTATTTCCAACATTCTGAGTTATATTAAGCCTTTATTATCTTCATTTACAAATGCGGAAAGTGAGACTCAAGTTTTTTTTTTTTTTTTTTAATGATTTAAAGTACTTTTTTCTCTCACTTTGCAAACTGTCCTCCACATTGCTGCTACAGTGACAGCATGTGATACAAAAATCTGTGTAATGCCCTAACTAAAATGTTCCCTGTTGGGAACATTGTACCAACTCTTTGGTATGAACCATAGGTCCCTCTATTGTCTGATCCCCTGTCCTTCTCTCTAGCCTAATTTCTTACCTCTGTACATTCAGAATGATACCCATATTGGCTTATGAATCATCATAGCGTGGAGTACTTACTATATCCTAGCTATTGTAAATGGTGTACATGCATTAGCCTATTCATTGAAAGCATACAATGTACTTTGTATTCTTATTCCCCACTAATTTTATTTATTTATTAACAGATTTTATTTATTCATTTGAGAAAGAGAGCAAGAGAGCACAAGCAGGGGAGAGAGAAAGGGAGAAGCAGATTCCCTGCTGAACAGGGAGCCTTATGCAGGGCTTGATCCCAAGATGCTGGGATCATGATCTAAACTGAAGGCAGACACTTAACTGGAAGAGCCACCCAGGCACCCCAATTCCTGCTCATTTTAACAATTATATGAGTTGTATACATCCAGGTAACCACTATGGAAAACAAGGTATAGATCATTTCCAACCCTCAGGAATTGTCTTCATGCTCCATTTCAGCCAATTCCTCATTAAAAGGAGCTGTTCAGATCTTAATATCTCTGCATTTTCTTGTATGGTTATTTCAATTTTAAAAGTATAACATAGGCATATAGTGTATTGGCTACATAATGGCTCCAGCATCTGAATTTCTTATTCATTTTCTTATTCTTTATTCTCACTCCCAGGATTACCTTATTCTTTCCCAGACTATTTTCAATCTCTGATTATGGCATATTATAGCCAAATTCTTTTTTTTTAAATATTTTATTTATTTATTTGACACAGAGAGAGAGACTGCATAAGCAGGGGGAGCAGCAGGCAGAGGGATAAGCAGACTCCCTGCTGAGTAGAAAGCCCAACATAGGGCCCTATCAAAGGACTCCAGGATCATGACTCAGCCAAAGGCAAATGCTTAACCAACTGAGCCACCCAGGCACCCCTATTATGGTCCTTAACTTCTTATCTTGACCTATTTGGGGCAAATTCTCAAATATGTGAAACAAGCAATTATGTTTCAAATAATATTTGTGTCTCTCCAGCAGTTTTTGAGCATTAGGCATACATAACATGTACTGTGATTAAGTCTAGGGTAAGGGTCAAGATTATGGGCTCTGGGGAAATGTAAATCAAACCTCAGTGAGATATTGCCACACACTTGTTAATGGCTGTCAGTAAAAAAGCAAGCACTAACAAGTGTTGACGTTCATGAGGATGTAGACAAAAGGGAACTCTTGTTGGTGGGAATGTAAACTGGTACAGCCACTGTAAGAAATAGTATGGAGATTTCCAAAAAAAAAAAATTTAAAACTATCATATAGTCCAGTAATCTAATTTCTGGGTTTATATCCAAAGAACACAAAATCACTATCTTGTAGAGACATCTGCATTCTTCCATATTCATGGAAGCATTATTCAGAATAGCCAAGACATGACAGCAACTTGATGTTCATTAACAAATCAATGGATAAAGAAAATGTATTATATGTATTCAGTGGAGTATTATTCATCCGAAAAAAAAAGATGGAAACCCTGACTTTTACAACAACATGGATAAGCCTGAAGGGCACTATGCTAAAAAAAAGTAAGCCATAAAGAAAAAGACAAATACTGCTTGATATCACTTATGTGTGGGATACATTAAAACTGAAGTCACAGAGACAGAATAGATTGGTGGTTGCCAGGAGAAATGGGAGAGGTCAGTCAAAGGATACAAACTCCCAGTTAGAAAACGAGTAAGTTCTGGGGATCTAATGCAGAGCACGGTGACTGTAGTTAACAATATTATATTATATACTTGAAAATTATTAAGAAAGCAAATCTTAAAAGTTTTTCACCAAAAAAAGTGAGGTATACAGGTGTTCTTATTGTGGTAATCATTTTGCAATCCATAGGTGTATCAAATCATCATATTGTACACCTTAGACTTAGAGTGTCATATGTCAATTACATGTCAAAATTAGAAAAAAGAAATGTTGGCCCTGGACTCACACTGTTTGGGTTTAAATCTGGCTCTCCATTTTAATTATTCATTGCATCTTTGACCCATGGTGCATCATTGCACCATGAGCATATATTATTAAATCCACTTACTAGATGAGGAAACTGAGGCTTACAAAGGTGAAATAGCCTACCTAACTTATATGATCAATATGGAAAAATAGAACAATTTGGTTGAAATGTTCCTGAGTGCAAAGTCCAGGTGTTTAGCTAATAGAATTGTGACAGTACTCAGACCTGCTGGTTCAGATGCCTTTATCTTTGTCACTGTCCTCTATTTTGATGTCTCTTTTCTGCTAAAAGCTGAATTTGTCTACTAAAACAATTCACAGCATGCATCTCTGAAAATTGTAAGGGCTCTCCCAAGAAGAATTTGATATGTGGCTGAATGTTGAATCTAAATATTTACTTATTTACTTAATTTCTTAAAGACACTAGAGATGTTTTTTTTTTCTTTTTAAATTAGTGTTTACCTATAGGGTTTTAATTTTTTTAATTATAGTATCTTAACAGAATCTTTTAATGGTTTGACTTAATTTAAATGACATCATTGGGATCCCTGGGTGGCGCAGCGGT
This sequence comes from Vulpes vulpes, assembly GCF_048418805.1. Taxonomy (NCBI): domain Eukaryota; kingdom Metazoa; phylum Chordata; class Mammalia; order Carnivora; family Canidae; genus Vulpes; species Vulpes vulpes. The sequence goes on from NC_132794.1 coordinate 97,580,296, forward strand.
TTGGCGCCTGCCTTTGGCCCAGGGCGCGATCCTGGAGACCCGGGATCGAATCCCACATCGGGCTCCCGGTGCATGGAGCCTGCTTCTCCCTCCGCCTGTGTCTCTGCCTCTCTCTCTCTCTCTGTGACTATCATAAATAAAAAAATAAAAAATAAATAAATAAATAAATAAATAAATAAATGACATCATTGTTACTATCTTAAATATTTGTTTTTATCTCCAGAATCAAGCAATGCTTGCACATGTCAGAGGCTTATATAGTAGTTCTTTTTATATCCTTCTTTCTTGCTATAACAAGGTAGTTATATCCTGATATCAATATGCCTTATAAAACTTTGTTTTTCTTAAGTTTTTTTTTTCTTTTTTGGAGAGTTTATATACTAGAGTGACATTAATCTTACTTCAAGGAGAATTTAGCTATGCTTCTATTTAATTTTAAATTATTGAGTACTGTGGTCTATTACTAAGTAAATGCTAATTAATGTTCTTTTACTTGCTCATTTATTTGGAATCTTCCTTTTTCTTCATGTCAGGGTCCCTGAAAGTGTGTAAATTTCATTAATGACTTTTATCTGCTTTTTAAACAAATTGTGGAACAAAGTAGTCATTTGAAAATTATGGCAGGCCAACAAACACATTTGATAAAGACACAAAATTCTAGGGGATATTATTAACCTGACAGCTATTACAGACTTCAGTGAGAATGCTGCAGAGCAGGATGCTCTACAGATTTCTTAACTGATATAAATCAGTCCTTTAAAGTTTGCTTTTAACATTGAGCTTCTGAGAAAACACAAGGAAAAGATTAAAGGACAGAACTTAAAATACTGGGATAAATGTTTTAAAACTAGCATATGTCAGTTTTATGCTTACTTTATTTCATCTTTCAACAGTTTTACTCAATTCGTTGTTTAATCCCTTTTTGTAGGTGAGTAGGGTGAGACTTTCAGTATGGATATGTTTGGTGGCGGGGAGAACCTCATTCAGAGAGGCAAAATGTGCAAAGGACCAGAACTCAAAGAAACAGCAATTTAGAGGCAGGGAAGGAAGAGCTGAATTGAGTCCCACATTCCAGGCAGGGCTGGCACATCCAAGGTCACTAAGAAAAGGTTAAGGGTTTGGGGACCCATTCACTGTGTATTTGGATGATCACTTTCACCACATGTGAAGAATGTCTTAAAATGATAAGGGAGGAGTAGAGCTTCATAGTCAGTAAAGATAGATAATAATAGCTCTGGTGAGGATATTGGCAGTTCAAGGGGAGTATAGATAATTTGAGAAGGATTTTGTAAGTCAACTGAGTGAATGTCCTAGACTGAGGACAAGCAGATGTTGAGTATGATTTTCAGGTGTTTAAATTCCAAAAATAAGTAGAAGGTGGAAACTTTTTTAAAGACAAATAGCTTTGGAAAGGGGGAAGGGATCAAGTATTGTAGATTGAGTTGACCAAGGATGTAGACTGTGAGGCTGAGATTTGCAGACAGAGTTTATTGAGTCATCTTCCAGGAAACCACACCGGTAAAGGAGTGAGGAAAGGGACACGTTAGAGAAAAATGTGGTCAAGAAGGATGTAGTCTCAACAGAAACCTCTGCCATTCCCACATGGGAGTCTGATGCTACAATGGTCTTACAAGGATGTCCCAAACTGAAGTGACTAGAGAGAACATATTGGCCAATCATTGATAAGAGATTCCCCTGGGGAAAAGTCTGGCCTCAGGTGAGGCAGTTTCCAGGAGCTGACAGTCTTTCCTGAGGATGAGTTCCACCAAATTTTCAGTAAGCAAACATCCTGGTAGCAGAGCAAATGAGTGAATTGATCCTGTAGGGGTTAGAGGCAACCTAAGTCAGCATGTACCACATTCCACTCTGCAGCTCTCAGATACATTGGAAACAGCTTCTCTACAATTCTAGTGAGACTTTTCCTAAGAAATCTTTCAAGATTATTGGGATGGACCATATTCCCTGTGGCTAGAACTAGTCTGGGGGCTGCCACTGGAAGAATAGCTCTCTCTTGTACTGCACATTTAGATTTCCCTCACCGTTGTTAGTGTCTTTGCAGGCTTAAGAGGCTCATTGGTGGAGTGATCCAGATCTTCCTTGCTAAGATGTGAAAACCATTGATCACCTGCTCTTCTAGGGCCATAGCCACTACATTTGTCAATCTGCCATGAACAGTGGATAAGGGAGTACCGAAAGTGCTACATGGAAATACTGAATGATCTTTCCTGCCCAGATAACATGGCAGAAATATAAGCTATTCTTTGTTGTCCCCCCACGTTCAGCCCACACAATATGTAGTAGTGACTGTATTTTTGTGATGATAGAGGCCAGTTGTTCCTGATTTTTTTACTCCCTTCCTTGTCTACCGGTGTCCTCACATAAATAGCTTACCGTGATTGGGCAATAACAAACCTTAAAGCTTACCTTCTTCTCCCTTGGATGTTTCCTTCTCATTAAACCAGAAATTCTCTTTTTCTGCCCCCCAGTGACAGGAGATATGAATCTCATTAGATACTGCCACAAAGACCTCTGACTTTCAAACCTCATCTTAAATTGTTCTTAGACAATCAATAACCTGGTTTTATAAAATAAAACAACGCTGCTTCCAGAACATTACTTAAGACCATTAAAAAGCATCCGAGGCAATCAGTTTAAACATAACTACCTGGGAATTATGTGTCTGCCAAAATTACACATAGGTTAAACTTGAAATTTATTTTTTTCTGTTCCTCCTGAGAGCTTAGAATGTGATTCATATTTTATGGTTGAGATCCTGGACAAAGCACCTTCCACATCCTGTCTTGTTGAAGATAGTAAGCAGCCTCCAAAGGGGAAAAGTACAAATTGGTTTTCAGAGATCCAGAAAGAATGTGTCGGAGAGCAACCGTGGCTTGAAATTAGAATGATGTGGGGTTTTTCTCTCATGACCTGATAAACTTATGATGTGCCTGTTTCCTCTCAGAGTCAGAGACTACAGGTTTAATTATTGAAACTCTTGTTAGATGTCCACTTTTGATAAACTCCAACTTAGATTTTTCTTTGTTTGAAAGTATAGTAAACCCCTTTGCTGGAACTGTGTCTCTGTCTCTTTTTCTCTCTCACACACACACACACATGCATAGACTTAAGTTAGGATATAACCTAACAGTAAATAAAAGACCAGACCCTCATCTTTTGTCTTTTTTCTTGAGTATGTTTAGCACACAATATTACATTAGTTTCAGGTGTACAACATTCAACTTCTCTTATCCTCATCACAAATGTAACTAGCATTTGGTACCATACAGTGCTATTACAATAACACTTACTATGTTCTCTATTTTGTACCTTTTATTCCTATGACTTACTCCATGACTGGAAGACTGTAACTCCCACTCCTCTTTACCCATTTTGCCAATTCCCTCATTCCTCTTACCTCTGGATACCATCAGTTCTCAGTATTTACAGGTTGGATTCTGTTGTTTCTTTTAATTCATTTGTTTTTGTTTTTGTTTAGATTCCACAGATGAGTAAAATCATATGATATTTGGCATATTCTGACATAGTTCACTTAGCATAATACACTTTAGGCCCATCCATGTTATTGCAAATGGAAAGATCTCATCCTTCTTTATTGATACATAATATTCCATTGTGTATCTTGTTTATGTATATGTATATATGTGTGTGTGTGTGTGTTTGTATGTATATATGTGTGTGTGCATATACATACCACATCTTTCTCATCTATTCATCTACTAATGGACACTTAGGCTTCTTCTATATCTTGGCTATTGTACTTGGCTGTAAACTTAGGGGCTCATATATTTTATATTAGTGTTTTGTTTTCTTTGGGTAAATACCCAGTAACTGAATTATTGAATCATATGGCATTTCTATTTTTAATTTTTTGAGAGACCACCATAGTATTTTCCACAGTGTTTACACCAATTTACATTCCCATCAACAGTGCATGAGGGTTCCCTTTTCTCCATGTCCTTAACAATACTTGTTATTTCTTGTCTTTTTTTATTTTTGCCATTCTAACAGGTGTGATGTGATATCTCATTGTAGTATTGATTTGCATTTTCCTGATGATCATCTTTTCATGTGTCTGTATACTTTACATGGTTTTCACTTGTGATTTTATAAACAAAAACTAACTTTTTGTATATTTTGTTTTCAAAGCCATCCTATGTAGCACAGTCAGGTTTTTGACATTCATCTCTAAAAAACTAATGATCAATGATTATCTAAAGAAGGACCTTTCACACTGAAAAATCAAAAGCCTCCAATTCATGATGGCTTCCACACCCTGCCTTCTAGTGATGTCCCTTTCTTTATAGTCCCCATCAGGCCCTCCCCTCCTACTCTGAACTGTGAGACCTGAACCAGTAACTTGAGCTTTCTATATGGTGGTTTCCACAACCAAAAGATAGTCAAATGTTTCTTCATATACAATTTTAAATATAACAAGATAATCTCTTTTTCTCTTGGATTAATTCTTCTCTATCACTACCACTTCCTTTCTGGGAAGACCACCAAATTGTTCTTAGTCTTATAGAGCATCTTTTGCCTTTGAGACCAATTTGTCCTCACACACTAGATGAGATGATTTTATAAAGGTGATGGATGGGGACCTGGAATGAATAAGCCCAAAGAGCAGGGACTGACCAACAAGTGAACTCAGATATTAAAAAAATAAAACAATCTAAGAATATTAACTATCATATTTCTCAAAAAGTGGCCCCCAGCTACCAGGTTGACCTTGGGTAATAGTTAAACCTTGAGATTCCTCAGCTTTACTTACTCTAGATATACTGAATCAGAACTAGTGAAGTTTTGTTTAGAAGCTTTTTTATTTAAGATACTTTGTTTAGCTTTGCCAAAATTTATTTGTGCCTATCTCTACAGGGGCTTAAAGGGAGATATAAATAAGAAAAAAAATGTTTCTAGCTTTATTGAATTTTTAGTTCTGCAAGAGTAACTGACAATCCTTGCCTACTCCCACACGTAGAGCTACCCTGGGGTGGGGTGAACAGAACCAGCTCTAGCTCTCTCCCAGGCTGCAACTGTACTACATAGGCTAGTATTCCATAAACCACTTCAAATAAGGTCAGCATGTCATATAAAGAAATACATCAGAAAAGTAGCCACAAACATGTGTGTTCTTAAAGGAGCTTCAGACTGCAACCCTCAGATCCACAGGAATCCAGAAACTCACAAATATGAAGTCATACTCACAGCTGCCAGGATATCACCAGCTATGCAGAACAGGTATAAAATGAAAACTTGCTCTTGGTGGATAATATAATCTTTTTATTATTTCCAAGTCAATAGCAAAACTGAAGTGCCTTTTTAGTAATTGCCACTGTGTATGTACTGTAACACCTGTGAGGGGTTTCTTTTTTTGCTTCAAAAGTTCAAACTGACCAGCACTGCATTATTGATTTTTACTTTTCCATTTATAAAATCATGCAAGAAAAGAGCCCACAAAAGTGTCCTAACTCCTTGTAAACAAGGCATGCAATTCTTTAGCAAGCAAAAAAGGAAGAGAAAAAAATTTCATTTCTTGATAACAATAGTCTTGCATAGAGCAGGCAAGGATCTAGAGGGTTGCTAAATAGCTCCCCTCAGCCACTTTCATTCACGCTATATGTGTCTCTGAAGATATTTTTTCATACCCACTTCACCACTTGTGTAAAAGTGGTAAGTCACAGAAGAGAAGCAAACTTTGTGAATGGACTATCTACTTCCTTGTTTTATGAAAGAAAATTCTAAACTTAAATCTTTATTTATTAGCCCATTTTCTATATTTTTGCTGGAAAATCAGAGATCTAAACAATATCTTTGCATTTGTTTCTTCCTTTGTGTTTGCCTTTGTACCTGCACTTTGCTCTATTGCTGTATATCTGCCTGCCTCTCAAGCTCTCTGCCAGTTGCCAGGGAATAATCCCTGTTTTCTCTCTCTTCATAGATGCCTCTTGGAAAATTTTACAACCTCTTGCCTTATTCAACCCCAACTTCTATTTTCCCCAAAGGGGTATTATATGATTTGTCTGTAAATGACTTTTTAAAAAATTTTAGATCATGTTTCATGTCAAACTTAGTCTCTTTTGTCAATAGCCATATTTTAAATCATCACCAATGATTTTTACTGAAGCATGCACATCTATGATAAACATTTCATAGTTAAAAACATTCTTATACCATTGCTTCCATTTGAAATCTTACCCATATATGCAACTACTATTAATCATTTCTGATTAATAACTACCTTTGGGTGGCTAACTCAAAATTCTTAATAATATGCTCCTATGTCTATATTTTGGTTTATCCACTTATGAACTGTCTTTATTTTCTGTGTCTTCCTGATTTCTCATCCTTGTTATTTCTCTTTTTTAAAAAATCTTGAGTTTAAAGAGAGTAACTTAGAAGAAATGAGGATCTATTCACTTCCCATTCCAGTGCCATGGTTACCAGGGATGGATATCTACTCAGGGATAACACCATTCTAAGATCAAAGGTCATAAAGCTGTCTGAGATGGGGGCTAATGAAAATGTAGGGTTTCATGCATCACTGCTTTTATTCATTCACTACATTGTAGGAAAAGGCATGGAAACATGGAAATCCTCCAGAATCCCTTGCATCAACAGCAGTCTTAGGCAAAATTAAATGATCTTTGAGATGCTATGAGAATTGCTCTGACAATAAGATGGCTTTCCCTTTTTCTACTCTCAGCATCTTTGTAACATTAGGATATATAAATCAGACCTAGATTTTTACAACTGTCAAAATAGATGAGGTGATGCATAAATCCCATTTTTTTTTATTCTGCTGCACTTGAGGTTGGTTTTCTAAATCAATTATTTAAAAATACAGCATTATTGCCTTGTCTCCTTAGGGCATTGGGTGAGAACTTACTGTAAATCAATGCCCAGATTTCATCTGGAGTTAGTTGAGATCCTGGGGTAAAAAGAGATGTCTTATGAAAGGAACTGAAAAGGACTGTTTAAGAATCACAGAAAAAGACTAAGAGAAGGTAACAAAAAAATATGCATTAATGTGGAGAAAGCCAAGAGAATACTCTTGTCAACAGAAGAGGACAAATGAAAAAGAAGCTATTTTTAATTTCGATGTAAATAAAAAATTTTCATCAAGTATAAAATTTAATCAATGAGAGTCTTATCTAAAGACTCAGCAAAGATAATTTAATGAGATTTTAATAATGAGAAAAATAAAAGACAAGGAGGAAAACAGGAAGAAGAATGTGACAGTGGCAACTTAAAATAAGAGGAATTGAGGGGAATTAATTGGAGTACAATATGCCTATTTACAAAAGCTATAATATTGTGGTCTTTCTTTCCCCCTGACTTTCAGAAAACTATCAACAAACTACAATCACATGCTTTTATGTAGAAAGCAATAATACAAAATAATAATACTGTATATTTGGAGGGGGTAGTTTTTCAAAACACTTTGATATTTGTTTCATAATTTTAATGTTAAAGTGGCTGCATGAAATAGATGGGGTAGGAGATTTAGATAAATACAAAGATAACCCACAGAATGTAAATGACTTGTACTGAACCTCGACTTCATATGCCTTCTCCATAATGCTAAGCACTCTTAACTGAAGATTTAAAATGACTAAAACAAACACAAAGCAAAAATCCGGATTGATTTTTAAATATAGTGATATTTAAAAAGTAGTACTTTCCTCTTTTTCTTGTTAGCAATTTCTGAACCCTTCTTTAGATCCACATAAGTTTCTTTCCTTAAAAAGTAGATTGTAATCCATATTAAATTTTGCATACCCTCAGAATGGAAGTGAAGGGTGTTAAATCAAATACATACATATCCTATATTGATAGTCTTCCTATATTGATGACTTCAGAGATCTGAGTCAAGATTTGGAGGTATAGTTCAGCAGGCAAATAAAGAAACAGACTTTTATCTATAGAAACCATTAAGTTACCAGAGCAGAGGTGTGTGAGTAAAATAGGTGATGGGGATTAAGGAGTACAGTTTTGATAAGCACCGAGTCTCGTATGGAAGTGTTGAATTGCCATATTATATAACTTAAGCTTGGGATCCCTGGGTGGCGCAGCGGTTTGGCGCCTGCCTTTGGCCCAGGGCGCGACCCTGGAGACCCGGGATCGAATCCCACATCGGGCTCCCGGTGCATGGAGCCTGCTTCTCCCTCCGCCTGTGTCTCTGCCTCTCTCTCTCTCTCTCTCTCTGTGACTATCATAAATAAATAAAAAAATTAAAAAAAAAATTTATAACTTAAGCTAATATTATATGTGTTAACTAACTGAAATTTAAATGTTTTTTTAAATCAGTATTTTAAATTTTAAATCAGTATGTATCAAATCTGTCCCCAAACTTCTCCATGGATGCCATTAGACAAATGATCTAAACTCTTTAAGCTTTACTTTTTCACATGTAATGCAGCAAAATAATAAAGCCTGGTTGAAATTAACATAGGAAATTTTGTCTGCCACCTTTACTATTTTTCCAGGTGATTCTGATGTAGCCAACAATAAAGGAATTTATTCCCTGTCATAGGAACAAGAATAGACTAGTCAGAAAATTTCTTCCCTGCAAATTAGCCATAGTATTTGTTAAATAATGGACATACAACCTAAGGGAAGTAAGATCACTTGTGTTCTTAGAGCAAGAAGGGGTACTTACCTCTTATAGCTATAGATGACCATCATTCCTCATCCCTGCCACATAGACAAGTCATGTTTTGTTTTGTTTTTTCAAGTCATGTTTTTGAAAGAAGAGAATGATTTATGTCTAAAGGAACAGGGGGGAGGGAGAAGAGTGGGAGGAGAGAAGGTAAGAAAATGAATGAATAAGAGTTCTAAGTATAACAGATTTAATGTTAGTTTCCCAGTATCTTGATTTACTATTATTTGCTAGCTCCCTTCACTTTATTTAAAGCTACATGGAGTTGGAGTTTTCACATAGAAACTGGAAGTTTTGACTAATATAAAACCTGGTTGGTTCGGAGGGTTACAATGACCATTGAATTAATGAAAACATGTAAAGGTTTAGTACAGTGTCTGGCACACAGTAATCTTACAATAATTGATGATGAGGATGAGGATGGGGATGATGATGATGATGATGATGATGATGATGATGATGATAATTCCTTATCTTCACTCCTGGAGAGTTTCTTATAGAGCACCATGTAAATAGGCACTCACTCAATTCTGTATGGAAGATACAAGAGTTAAAGAATTAGGACTGAAAGAGAACTTTGAGCGATATAGACAAATAATCAGTTTCTGTTGTCAGATAGAACCACCCACTACTTTCTATCACTTTTATTTTCATTAATTCTTATCATCGTTAGCTCAGATTGAAACCTCAATGTAGGCTCAGACTTGAAAAAAATAGTTCAATCTCTGCGCTGCGTGTTTCTATTTGGAGGAGCAAATGCATTTGTTATCTTGTAGACACTGTGACTGTGTTGCACTGATTGCAACTGGCTGTCATTTATGTGAATTTAAAATCCTGGATCATGCTGTTCACTCCCAAGTATTCTCTGTGGCTGTCTTGAGAATGAGGACTACAAAGGCAGTTCAGAATAAAGGCTACTTGGAATTTACAAAAAAGGAAGTAGAGGAGTGATAGAGTTGAAACCTATAAGCCTTATGAAGATGACATACAATGAGAAAAACTCTGTTGGAAGTGTTTAAAACAATTGGGAGAAATATAATTATCACAGACTACCACTCATGATTATTAGTTATTATTTTCTTCATCTGTGTCCACATTATCATGATAATCTTGTGGTTAACTCCTAAACCTTAGCTTTGAATCATACAATTGCATATAGATCGCATATCCAGGAGTCTACTCAACAATTTTTAAGTAAGGACTTTAAGCAAAACAAAAATCCTATTGAAACTGAAGAATAAATCAGCTTTGAGAATAGTGTGATGAAGAACAAATTCTTGACTCTCATTTCTTCAGTGTGGGCTTCAGCCATAGTTTGAACTTCAGGTTTAGTGGCTGCTCTGGAGAACACATAAGCAGTATTAAAATGAGGGGCTGGCATAGGGATTCATTTTAAATGTTTCCATGTCTCTGTAAGAAAGTGTCTTGGAAAAAAATGAAAGGGAACTTAGGTACCAGATAGCTGCTTTAATGGGGGAGGGGGGAGGTGAGTGTTTTAAAACTGTTTGACTTTTAAATATCTTTTATAATCATAACAGACACTATTATATAGTCATCAGCATCTATTTCTTATGCCTCTCGGGCACATAGCTAATCTGTATTCCTTAGTTCCTTTCTATTAGATGTAGCCGTGGGACTAAAATCTGGTCAATGACAAGTGGGCAGCAGTGATACAGACCACTTCCCTGCCTTTCCTTCTCTCCCTGGGTCTTTTAGTGGGCTAATGTAAAGGATCCTGCTAAGTAAGCTTCCTAAAGGAAGGAAGAGCCTGAAAATGGAAAAAAAAATGTATCCCTGTTTGGGGGATGAAAGGGTACCTGACAATGAGAAACAAGGTCATTGAGGATTCATATGTTGTTAATGCATTTTTACCATGGCAAGCTAGAATGATTTTGAGGTGTGCTTATTCTAGCAGTCAATGATAATAACCCTAAATAACATAATGGTAATATGTAACCTCTTGGACTCCTTAAAATTACTTGTATTTTACATTTTGAATGTTTTCTAAATTAATATGCTTTTGAATAGCATTCACTAAAAACATAAGAAAACAAATACAAAATACAATATATAGTTTTTATTATATTTAAGAACAAGCTTTAACTTCTTATCATTTAACAAATTATGCCTGATTTTTATATGAAAATTTACTAATACATTTATGTGAATTATATTGCTATTTTGGTTTTGGTTGAAGCTGTCTAGTATAAGGCTGCCGGGGTTTGAATTACAGACTAGTTCTACGAAGTTGGGTGACACATGCAACCTCTTTAAGGCTTAAAATCTCCATCTAGATGATAGGAATAATAATCTTTACTTACTAGTGTATTACCATTATCTCATTCATGAAATGAGATCTTATAGTACTTATCTCATGGACTGTTGGTAGAATTATTAGTTGACACTTATAAAAGTTTTAGGTATCATCAATAATATTCTGCCTGCCATATTATCACATCTTAGAATCTGTACCCTGTGGGAGAAGATAATCATTTTCCAGATCAGTGACACTGCCTCTAAGTCTTTGTAGAAACTTAGAACCTGATGGGGGTTTTAGAGAGCATGTCTGCTTTTCAGTCCATTCCCCAGCTTAGCAGCCAGGATAATTATAAAATGCAAAACTGATCATCCCACCGTGCCCCTCCCACCCTCCCAATACCTACCCAGACCCAACCATTGCCATGCAATATATTTCAATAGCTTTCTGCTGCTCTTACAATTAAATTCTCAACTTGGGTTGCAAAATGCTCTGTGGTCTTGTCTCTGCCATAGATTACAGGTTCCCATTCTCCCATTCTAGTCTCTGTCTTCTGCTTTTGTTGTTTGTTTGCTTGTTTTGGTTTTGGATACTGGAAGTGCACCATGTTCCTGAATCCACAGAGGCTTTGCATTGGTAATTTCTCATCTGGGAGTACTGTTCCCTTATGCCTCTGCCTAGTTACGTTTTTCAAATCTCAGCTTAATTACAACTTCCTCAAGAAAGACTTCTTTTACTACTCAAACTAGGAAGATCCTCCTTCTATTCATGTCTGTTCTTAGGGCTATCTCTTATTTATAGTACCAATCACAGTTCATAACTATGCATCAATGTAACAGACTCTTGGATAACCTGCTCAGATCTACTGTTAGGACAGCATTGTCTTCTGGAATCCCTTAAATGTTACCCCTCTTTAGAAATGACTTGGCTGAAAAGTCTACCTTACTAGCTGGAACAGCCTGCATCAGATGACTGTAGAAACTTAGAGTCAGATAGAGGGTTTAGAAAGTCATAGAAAGTCCAGACTGCCTTACTTGATTCCGGAGGTTTCTAAAGGCTATTTAAGAGCCAAACTTCCTTAAAAAAAAAAAAAAAAAAAAAAAGCCAAACTTCCTCACAGGAATGACTGAGGCCTTTGTCATACTATATTACAGCCCCCCTTCTACCTAATCCAGCTTCTGTTCTTTCCTTCCCACTGGTGGTGGTCACAAGTCATCCTACTAATTTCCATCTCAGAGTCTGCTTCCAGGAGAAGCCAATCTGCAACAATCTTCTTGGATTTTTTTAATTCATGTTTATCTCCTCTATTATCACTCCATGAGGGTGAGGGATCTGTTTCTTTCCACCTATGTATCTTCTATATCAAGCACAGATTCTAACACATCATAAGTGCTCAAAAATATTTCATGAATTAAGCATCTATCCTCCTCATTTTATGAATGAGTCAAGATTTAGGAAGTCATATCCTCAAGGGGCATAGCTGACCACGCTGTTTCTTCCTCCTTGCCTCCTCCACTATCCTGTTATTCCCTGTGTTCCAAAGAACCAAACAACTTGTGTAGTTCTATCACTAGAAAGAAGCAAAAAAATTATTCCTCACAAAAGACAGCTTTTCTCTTCTTAGATGGATAAAGTTGCTAAGTCCGAAGTGATCTTTAGTGCAGTGTTAACTGCACACCCTCCCCTGATCTATCCCCAGATAGCCCAAGTCCCCAAATCCATCATCCTGACATTGGTAAAAGGAACTCAGCTGACACCAACATCCTTCAATACCCTTTGTTCAGCATCATTGCTAAATAACAGGAAACTGTTTTAATGGACTGCAGGACCATGTCAGGGACCATTTGTTCTCCATATAATTTAGGTTGCTTTTTAGACTGCAAAGGACTTTAATAAGAGGTGCATTAATCTGCTTATGGATTTGAAAAGTGCCATAGTTAATTTGTTTTTCTTCTAGTCTTCTTTTCTTTCCTGTTCTATTACAGAAGTGATAAAACAAAGTTTTCCCCTTTTGAACTGAAAGTTCACAGTATGGTGCTAAAACAAATATTCTTGCAGAAAAATGCTTCATTTTTGTTCAAGCTCAGGGTATATACTACATGTATTTGTATGTGTGTGTGTGTGTGTTTTACTCTGTTTATGTGTGTTGTGGTTTTCCAAAAGGTGTGAGGTTTATACTCCCTTTTTGAGCTTCCAATGAGAGTTACCTACCCCATCACCTTTACCACATTAAGAGTAAATAGTTACTTTTTTAGGTGGCACAGAGTTGAAGAGAATGCATCTTCATTTAGAATTGCATATTCTATATCCAATTGAGTATTGGTTTTATGCTTATTGGTAGTGAGTTCTTGGGCAACAAATTTAATGCCTTTGAGCTTCACTTAGTACATGATAGTAAATATAGTGTGGTTATGAATTTTAAATGACCTAGTAAATTGCATCATATATATATTTTTTCATTCATATATCAGTGGACACTTTTGTTGCTTCTACATCTTGGTTATTATAAACATAAGGGTGCATATATCTTTTTGCACTTTTTGAATTACTGTTTTTGTTTTCTTTGGGTAAATATCCAGTAGTAGAATTATTGGTTCATATGGTAATTCTATTTTAATTTTTTTTTTGAGGAGCCCCCATACACAGTGATTATATACTCATCCATAAAAAAGAATGAAATCTTGCCATTTATAACAACATGGATGGAACTAGAGAGTACAATGCTAAGTGAAATAAGTCAATTAGAAAAAGACAAATACCATACGATTTCATTCATATGTAGAATTTAAGAAACAAATAAATTTTTAAAAAGAGAACGAAGAGGGAGAAACAAAGATCTAGACTCTTAAATACTGAGAACAAAAGTGATAGTTGCCAGAGGGGAGGTGGGAGGGAAGACGGATGAAATAAAGGGAATTACGAGTATACTTACCATGGTGAGCACTAAGAAATAGAACTGTTGAATCATTATATTGTATATCTGAAACTAATATAACACTCTATGTTAATTATACTGAATTAAACATGGAAAAAATAAGTGACCTACTAAGTACAGCAAACTCTCAATATCAAATATCTCAAGTGTTATGGTACAGTTGATCTTAAATACCCCTAGCACTTCACTCACACCTTCCCTACAGTCATATCAATAGACTAAGAGTTTAGAAAGATCATGTCTTATTAGCCTTCAAATCTTGAACTAAGCACAATCAACCTGGTTGGTAAATAGCCTATTAATAATTATTTAATCTGTGAATCTATTTACTTAAAAGTTCATGATGGTTTCTGTCTCCATTAAAGACGATTAGCACCTCTATTTGTTGAACTTGACAAAATGATAAAATATACATGTGATTACTCTTGTATCCCTATGGCTAAATTGATGTTCTGAGAGAGGCTTAAAGGAGATGGATAAATATTCAGAATTAAATTAGAAGTTGAGGTTTACAACTTATTTTACTTATTTTCTCATCACTGGTTTGTTCACTAGTGGACACTGTATAAATAGCAGTTTTGTGTGGCTGAATATAAGTTTTTTTTTTTAAGATTTTATTTATTTGAGAGAGAAAGAGTGAGAGAGAACACAAGCAGGATGAAGGCAGAGGGAGAAAAGCAGACTTCCTGCTGAGTGGGGAGCCTGATGCTAGGCTCAATTCCAGGACTCCGAGATCATGACCTGAGCCCAAGGCAGACTTTAACTGACTGAGCCACCCAGGCAGCCCTGAATTTGAGTTTAAATCTGTAGCTTAGCACTTATCAAAAGGGAGAGAGGTTGTTGTTGTTAATTAGAATCACCTGGGAGGATTTTCCAAAACAATATCGCCTCTTCATGTCACTTTCTATTGTTGTATTAAGGAGCCACCCCAAGACCAACAAACAATTAGCTATTATTTTGGCAGTCCTGAGTGAAGACTGAGTGATTCTTCTCATTGTTTATCTTGTACAGTTGAGCTATCATACAAGAGGGTACCCCTCCAACCCTTTCTCTTTCTCTCTCTCCCTGTTCCACATTGGTATATCATCTTTCTGTCTATAGTGTTTTCTATATTGTCTTTGGCTTTTCATAATATATTTGCCTTAGAAAACCTACACTCTGGGACGCCTGGGTGGCTCAGCAATTGAACATCTGCCTTCAGCTCAAGGCATGATCCCGGAGTCCCAGGATTGAGGCCCCATTGGGCTTCTGTCCTGCTTCTCCCTCTGCCTATGTCTCTGCCTCTCTCTCTCTCTCTGTCTCTCTCTCTCTCTCTGTGTGTGTCTCTCATGAATAAATAAATAAAATCTTAAAAAAAAAAAAAGAAATACAAGAAAACCTACACTTCTAATATGACAAATGCTTTTAAGTGGCCAGAAGCAGAAACTTCTAGACCAGTAAAGAGCTAAGCCTAAAACTTGCATAAAATCTTAAAGAAGAGGGAGAGGCAAGATGGCAGAAGAGTAGGGTCCCCAAGTCACCTGTCCCCAACAAATTACCGAGATAACCTTCAAACCATCCTGAAAATCTACGAATTCGGACTGAGATTTAAAGAGAGACCAGCTGGAACGCTACAGTGAGAAGAGTTCGCGCTTCTATCAAGGTAGAAGACGGGGAAAAAGAAATAAAGAAACAAAAGGCCTCCAAGGGGGAGGGGCCCCGAGGAGCCGGGCTGAGGCCGGGGAGTGTCCCCAGGACAGGAGAGCCCCGTCCCGGAGGAGCAGGAGCTGCACCGACCTTCCCCGCGGAAAGGCCTCCGGGGGAATTGGAGCAGGATCCCCAGAAAGGCGGGGATGCCCTCGGGCTCCCTGGGACACTAACAGGCACCTGCGCCCCGGGAGATGCGCCGAGCTCCCTAAGGGCTGCAGCGCTCGGCGGGACCCGGAGCAGCTCGGAGGGGCTCGGGCGGCGGCTCCGCGGAGGGGGCTGCGCGGCTCCGGGAACAGCTCAGCGGCGGCGGCTCGGGCGGAGGAAGAAGCTCCGCGGAGGGGGCGGCGCGGCTCCGGGAACAGCTCGGAGGGGCTCGGGCGGGAGCGCGAATCCAATAGCCAGGCCCCAGGCACAGGGCGCCGGGACACAGCCCAGGATCCGGCCTCCCCCGGGGACAGGCAGAGGCCGGGAGGGCCCAGGACAGCAAGGACGCTCCTGCCCCGAGCTGAGCAGATCAGCGGCCCCGCCCTGGAGCCTCCAGGCCCTGCAGACAGAGAGCCCCGGAGTTACTGCGGGAGCTGACTCTAGGGCTGCAGAGCTGCCGCCACTGCGGTTGTTCCTCCAGGGGCCTCACAGGGTAAACAACCCCCACTGAGCCCTGCACCAGGCAGGGGGCAGAGCAGCTCCCCCAAGTGCTAAAACCTGAAAATCAGCACAGCAGGCCCCTCCCCCAGAAGCCCAGTGAGACGGACCAGTTCCAGGGGAAGTCAAGGGACTTAAAGTATACAGAAACAGAAGATACTGCCCCGTGTTTTTTGTTTTTTTGTTTTGTTTTGTGTTTTTTTTTCTTTCTTTTTGATTTCTGATTGCTTCCCCCTCACCTTTTTTTTCACCTTTCTTAATTTTTCTTTCTCTTTTTCTTCTCTTTTTTCCTTTTTTTCTTCTTTCTCTTTTTTCTTTTTCTCTTTTCTTTCCTTCAACTCTCCTCTCTTTTTCTCCTTTTCCCAATACAACTTGTTTTTGGCCACTCTGCACTGAGCAAAATGACTAGAAGGAAAACCTCGCCTCAAAAGAAAGAATCAGAAACAGTCCTCTCTCCCACAGAGTTACAAAATCTGGATTACAATTCAATGTCAGAAAGCCAATTCAGAAGCACTATTATACAGCTACTGGTGGCTCTAGAAAAAAGCATAAAGGACTCAAGAGACTTCATGACTGCAGAATTTAGAGCTAATCAGGCAGAAATTAAAAATCAATTGATTGAGATGCAATCCAAACTAGAAGTCCTAACGACGAGGGTTAACAAGGTGGAAGAAGGAGTGAGTGACATAGAAGACAAGTTGATGGCAAAGAGGGAAACTGAGGAAAAAAGAGACTGACAATTAAGAGACCATGAAGACAGATTAAGGGAAATAAATGACAGCCTGAGGAAGAAAAATTTACATTTAATTGGGGTTCCCGAGGGTGCAGAAAGGGCCAGAGGGCCAGAATATGTATTTGAACAAATTATAGCTGAAAACTTTCCTAATCTGGGAAGGGAAACAGGCATTCAGATCCAGGAAAAAGAGAGATCCCCCGCTAAAATCAATAGAAACCGTTCAACACCTCAACATTCAATAGTTAAGTTTGCAAATTCCAAAGATAAAGAGAAGATCCTTAAAGCAGCAAGAGACAACAAATCCCTGACTTTTATGGGGAGGAGTATTAGGGTAACAGCAGACCTCTCCACAGAGACCTGGCAGGCCAGAAAGGGCTGGCAGGATATATTCAGGGTCCTAAATGAGAAGAACATGCAACCAAGAATACTTTATCCAGCAAGGCTCTCATTCAAAATGGAAGGACAGATAAAGAGCTTTCAAGACAGGCAGGAACTAAAAAAATATGTGACCTCCAAACCAGCTCTACAAGAAATTGTAACGGGGACTCTCAAAATTCCCCTTTAAGAAGAAGTTCAGTGGAACAATCCACAAAAACAAGGACTGAATAGATATCACGACGACACAAAACTCATATCTTTCAATAGTAACTCTGAACGTGAACGGGCTTAATGACCCCATCAAAAGGCGCAGGGTTTCAGACTGGATAAAAAAGCAGGACCCATCTATTTGCTGTCTACAAGAGATTCATTTTAGACAGAAGGACACCTACAACCTGAAAATAAAAGGTTGGAGAACCATTTACCATTCAAATGGTCCTCAAAAGAAAGCAGGGGTAGCCATCCTTATATCAGATAAACTAAAATGTACCCCGAAGACTGTAGTGAGAGATGAAGAGGGACACTATATCATACTTAAAGGCTCTATCCAACAAGAGGACTTAACAATCCTCAATATATATGCCCCAAATGTGGGAACTGCCAAATATATCCATCAATTAATAACCAAAGTGAAGTAATACTTAGATAATAATACACTTATACTTGGTGACTTCAATCTAGCTCTTTCTACACTCGATAGGTCTTCTAAGCACAACTTCTCCAAAGAAACGAGAGCTTTAAATGATACGCTGGACCAGATGGATTTCACAGATATCTACAGAACTTTACATCCAAACTCAGCTAAATACACATTCTTCTCAAGTGCACATGGAACTTTCTCCAGAATAGACCACATACTGGGTCACAAATCGGGTCTGAACCAATACCAAAAGATTGGGTTTGTCCCCTGCGTATTCTCAGACCATAATGCCTTGAAATTAGAACTAAATCACAACAGGAAGTTTGGAAGGACTTCAAACACGTGGAGGTTAAGGACCATCCTGCTAAAAGATGAAAGGGTCAACCAGGAAATCAAGGAAGAATTTAAAAAATTCATGAAAACTAATGAGAATGAAGATACAACCATTCAAAATCTTTGGGATGCAGCAAAAGCAGTCCTGAGGGGGAAATACATCGCAATACAAGCATCCATTCAAAAACTGGAAAGGACTCAAATACAAAAGCTAACCTTACACCTAAAGGAGCTAGAGAAAAAACAGCAAATAGATCCTACACCCAGCAGAAGAAGAGTTAATAAAGATTCAAGCAGAACTCAACGAAATCGAGACCAGAAGAACTGTGGAAGAGATCAACAGAACCAGGAGTTCGTTCTTTGAAGGAATTAATAAGATAGATAAACCATTAGCCAGCCTTATTAAAAAGAAGAGAGAGAAGACTCAAATTAATAAAATCATGAATGAGAAAGGAGAGATCACTACCAACACCAAGGAAATACAAACAATTTTAAAAACATATTATGAACAGCTATATGACAATAAATTAGGCAATCTAGAAGAAATGGACGCATTCCTGGAAAGCCACAAACTACCAAAACTGGAACAGGAAGCATAGCTGGGGGCATCACAATGCCAGATTTCAGGTGTACTACAAAGCTGTGGTCATCAAGACAGTGTGGTACTGGCACAAAAACAGACACATAGATCAATGGAACAGAAGAGAGAATCCAGAAGTGGACCCTCAACTTTATGGTCAACTAATATTCAGTAAAGGAGGAAAGACTATCCACTGGAAGAAAGACAGTCTCTTCAGTAAATGGTGCTGGGAAAATTGGACATCCACGTTCAGAAGAATGAAACTAGACCACTCTTTTGCACCATACACAAAGATAAACTCAAAATGGATGAAAGATCTAAATGTGAGACCAGATTCCATTAAAATTCTAGAGGAGAACACAAGCAACACCCTTTTTGAACTTGGCCACAGTAACTTTTTGCAAGATAATTCCACAAAGGCAAGAGAAAGAAAGCAAAAATGAACTATTGGGACTTCATCAAGATAAGAAGCTTTTGCACAGTAAAAGAAACAGTCAACAAAACTAAAAGACAACCTACAGAATGGGAGAAGATATTTGCAAATGACATATCAGATAAAGGGCTAGTTTCCAAGATCTATAAAGAACTTCTTAAACTCAACAGCAAAGAAACAAACAATCCAATCATGAAATGGGCAAAAGACATGAAGAGAAATCTCACAGAGGAAGACATGGACATGGCCAACAAGCACGTGAGAAAATGCTCTGCATCACTTGCCATCAGGGAAATACAAATCAAAACCACAATGAGATACCACCTCACACCAGTGAGAATGGGGATAGTTTACAAGGCAGGAAACCACAAATGTTGGAGAGGATGCAGAGAAAAGGGAACCCTCTTACACTGTTGGTGGGAATGTGAACTGGTACAGCCACTCTGGAAAACTGTGTGGAGGTTCCTCAAAGAGTTAAAAATAGACCTGCCCTACGACCCAACAATTTCACAGGATCTAGAGAAGGATTTCTGAACCTCAACATTATTGATATTCTGGGCCTGATAATCCTTTGTTACAGAGAGACTATACTGCTAGGACATTCAGCACCATCCTAGGCCTGCGCCCACTAAATGTCCATAGCAATCCCCACAAGGTTGTAACAAACAAGAATGTCTCCAGTTATTGCCACACGTTCTCCAGGGGACTAAACTACTCTAGTTGATATCTACAATCTTGGACCACCATGATTGTTTTTCACTTGATCATTGGTTGTCATGACTTTGACCTTTTCCAAGATGAGAGCTATGAACTGACTTGTCCTGTTGAGTCTAGTGGACACTTACCTTTTGGTAGAGGTTGCAGTGAAAAGAAAAGAAAGCAAAAGTCATACTGTCATTTTCAAGGAGTTTACTAAAAGCAAAGTAAAAGAATTGGGGTCTAATTTGAAAGAAAAATAGTTTGATATATATATTTTTTTAATTAAACTGTCAGCATTTTAAAAATGAGATATTCCAGATAATGGGATTTCAAACTCCCTTTTAAAATTGGAAAACTCTGGCAACATTGAACTTTAATTCCTTCAATGATCAGCTAACGCTATATAGCTGCTATCTGCC
This sequence comes from Vulpes vulpes, assembly GCF_048418805.1. NCBI lineage: Eukaryota > Metazoa > Chordata > Mammalia > Carnivora > Canidae > Vulpes > Vulpes vulpes. The sequence continues at coordinate 97,600,714 of NC_132794.1, forward strand.
CACGTGAGCACATGCTCTTCAGATTTCTGTGTCCCCAATTTGTTCTCAGCCTGCCTTATTCTCGTTACCCATGGACTGCAACACTTTGGATTAGATTGTTGGGTCTCTACTGTTCCAAATGATTATAGGGAGGTGGGATTAATAAGAGGAAAGAACTCACATGGACTCCAAATTTACAGAATCACCAAATCAGAACTTTTCCTGTAAAAGTTTTACTCCTTTTGCATTTAGCCAGTGCTGGCTAATGAAAAACTATACTCTTTGTACACCAATAAAATAAGGGTGGATAATGGAAAAAAGAAGAAGAAAGTGATTTTATAAATGTCATAAAATAGGTTTGTTATCTGCTGATTTATCTCTGTTTTTCTCCTTAAATTCTCCCTAATTTAGTGTCTGCTATTGAAATGATAGAAAAAAAAAAAAAGAAGAAACGATAGAAAGATAGTTGGAATAAAAGCCTGAATGATTTCATCCAAGACAGGGAACAGGCAACTATAAAAATTAAAGTTAGTTTTCCACTTGCAACTGGAGATTGCCTCTTTGAAAGAATACCTGAGCATTGGCAAAACATACATTGTAAGTCACATTTTATGCTCTCCAAGGAAATAAAAGTGTTTTATGTTCTACAGGAGACTATAGATGTGTTTCCTGGCATATATCTCATTATCTGATCTCTTTTCCTCATGTTGAAGTAAGGACTGCTTGTTACACAGCATCTCATACATCATAGAAGGTGACATTATTTTGGAAATAGATGCTAGCTACAGAGAACAGAGATCACAAACACTACAGACTGAGAAGGTATATAAACTTGAGTGTGTCCCCGATCACTTTTGAGTGCTGAGAAATTGCCAGAAGCTCTCTAGTCCCTTAGTGTGTGGTTTGCTATATATTATCTGAGCTTTGTGTGGCCTCTTAAAGCTTTCTAAGGTAGATTCTGACCACTTTCAATTTGGGGGGGGAGAAAGTAGTTCCTCTCTTTAGCTGAGATTTCCATATGGAAATAGAAGATGATTTGTGAATTGCAGTGATATCCAAAATATTCAACAATAATGGAGATGCGCTATAATCTCTGTTGTCCAGTGTGTTAGCCACTAGTTGCAAATGGTTACTGGTCACTTGAAATGTGGCTAGTATGAGCAAAGATGTGAATTTTAATATTATTTTTATTTAGATTTAAATTTTAAAGGATTGCCTGTGACTAGTGGTTACCCTATTGGACAATGCAGATCTAGCCTCTTTGTCACATTCAATTCTAAAGGTAGGTTGTTAGAGAAGCAGGAAATGAATGACAATGATCTTAAGGAATTTAGAATGATAAATGAAAGGGCTATGGTTTTAGGGTTCTCCAGAGAAATATAACCAACATTCCAACGTTGGGTGTTTGCATGTCTTGTATGTATGTGTGTGTGTGTGTGAGAGAGAGAGAGAGAGAGAGAGAGAGAGTTTGAGATTTAAAGGAATCGGCTCAAATAATTGTGAAAGATTAAGAAGTCAAAAATCTGTAGGTAGGCTGAATGCTGCATGCTGGGAAACTGGATATCCAAGATAAAGTTGTGGTTTGGATCCAAAGGTAGTCTGCTGACAGAAATCCTTCAGTTCAGGGGTCAGTGTCTTTTTAAGGCCTTTGACTGATTGGATGTGGCTCATCCACTTTACAGAGGGTGATCAACTTTACTCAAAGTCTACATATTTAAATATCAGTCTCATCCAAAAATCACCTTCACAGAAACATCCAGAACAATATTTAACCAAATACCTTGGCACTGTGACCCAGCCAAGTTGACATAAAATTAATCATAACTACCCCAGTGAAAAGAAAACCCAATCATCTTTAGAGGAAAGAGAAGATAATAAAGGCTTAGAGATACCACAAGATGAGCAAACATGGAATAAACAACTATGTAAATTGCTTTGTAATATTTCAGGAGAGACATTAATTCTTTGTTTTTGATCCACTTTTTTGGTTATAAATATAATCCATATTTATTATAAGGAATGTTATTACAACAGGACTTAGAAAATTAAATGTTTGCAGGACTGTGCTGTGTCAAACTGGTTAAAGCTGAGCACTACATTTTTCTAAATCCCTTTTCCTGTGTAGTTTTCTTTTCGATTTGGGCAAAAATGGAAGTTATGCGAGATTTGAAAAGTAATAGTAAAGCAAGTCAGTACTCTCAAAAGTTCATCATTAGATGTGTAACAAGAAAATGTTGAGCTACTCTGTAAGTACAAGTTTCTCCTAATTTTCCTTCTCCCTCTCTCCATTCTGTCTCCCTAACTGCTGTTCCTGCTGACCAGCAGTGGCCAACAGACTACTAGTCAATGAATAGCTGAAGACTCACAAAGACATAAGCCACATGGAGGCATATCTTCTAGTGCTCACCTCCATGAGTCCTACTACTTTCCAATCTCCCCTCCTAGATATCCTTACCTTCTAAGATTTCCTTGCAGGCTCTAATTTATACAGAAGAAGGGGACAATTTGCTTGCTACCATATGGCTAAATCAAACACTGTGGTCAATGGGACATATGTTAGATTAATTATAGGTAAAACATTTCCTTGTATATTCCCTTTTTCAACATGACTTTGTGTATCTTCCATTAAGTGAAGTTGTAGCTTACTTTGACCAACAAAATTTTGTGTAGGTGACATTATATGAGTGCTAAAGGCAAGGTCTCTCAACATCTTGCACTCTCTTGTGGTCCTGAGATTGCCATGTGGAGAAGCCCTGACGAACTTCCTTAAGGGTAGCAGGTCACATGGAAAGAATGAGTCTAAGGATATGTGAAGATTGAATGGGGATATTTTTCTCTTTCACTTTTCATTACTAATATATTCATTTCCCTTTTTTGGAAATTAAAAAAAAAATGCTCTAGGACCAGAATTCCCAGTTTCCAGATTTTCTGGAAATTTTATGAACAATAAACCCAGAAGAATTTACTGGTTTCTCCTTGCTACTTTACATAGATTGGAGCTGATTCTCATGTTCAATTAGTTCTGTGGTGTTCAGGGATTCTAATAGGGTGACGGATAGTTAGCAGTTCACTGTAGAAGATTATGTACATGTAGAGGATCACCTATTCACATATCTGGTGCCTAGGCAGGGAGGACATAAACTGCTTAGTGGTTAGAACAGCTGGAGTTCTTGGCATATCTCTATCTCAGTTTGATCCCTGTATGTTCTCTCCAGCATGGTAGCCTCCAAGTAGTGAGTCTCATTATATGCCACCTCAAAGCTTCAAAGAAAGGAACACACACACACACACACACACACACACACACACACACAGGCAGGTTCTATCACTTTTCTAACTTTGTCTTGTAAGTTGTATAGCTTAATATCTGTTGCAGCCACATATTTGTTCAGAATCAAGGAGAGGGCATATAGACCATAGCTCTCAAAGCAGAAGTGTCAGTGTCATCATGAGAAGGTTTTATAGATGTGCATGAATGAATAAATACAGTGCTAACAACATCTCTGATAGTTACTCGTTCAAATTCTGACCAAATATTTCTACAGTTGATCTGATTTATTTCATTTTGTACATGCTTAGACAAACTTTCTTATGAGAGGCTTTGAAATTAATCTTCCTGTTATAATTACCCTTAGGCTTGTCTTCTCTTCTTCATAGGTTAGTTCTGCTTGTAGTGAATTAAGGAGGGATTTTGGATTTGACAATTTCAATGTTCAGTGTTTCTCAAATATTCTACTTGGAAAAGCTTAAGATATTGGTATAAAGCATTTTGTCTCTCCTAAATATTTTTACTAAACATTTCTTGAATTTCCAGTGTATCACATATTAAGATAATACCTGGATGTTTCACTATGCTAGTCATCTTCATATTTCAGTATTCTTAAAATTTTTCATTATATGCCAGCACTTAATTTATATTAATGTGTCTTCTGTTATTGTGGAACTTGCATATGTTACCTAGTGATGGGATAGGGATTCCTTTAGAGTTTTACTAAGCAGATTGCTGAGGACTTCCTGTTTCATCATGCTTAACTGGTAAGGTTATTTATGTAATTGTAGGAGATAAAAACTGCACAGTACAGTAATGATGGGTGGGGAGGTGATAAGAACTGTGTTCTAATTCCAAAAAGTATTGTCTTATAAATATTGTTGATTTAAATGGGTAATTACTGTACTAATTGTTGAGTTACCGAAAACACAATACTGAGGTGAACCAAGACTTCTGTTGAAGTCCAGCCAAGTGTATCTGAAGTCTTGATCTGTGTTGAATAGTGTATGTTCCCAAATTCTGTTATTTTCAGAGGTATCTTACCCCTGATGATAATTTTTTTAATGCAGTTCAAATACTACCCAGCTTTAACTTGAGGGGTGATCTGGGGAAATATTTTATAGGGATTAAGCAGCAGGAAACGACTGTGTTTTAAGAATTCTGTGAGTTATGGAACTTGCTGGGTAGGGTAGACCTCTTCTACCTCCAAAGGACTTTAGCTGGGCTTCTGGGAGGGAGGGCCACCCTGGGGGACACTGGGGCCTGTGTGCTCAGTCGGGACACCCACCATATGGATGCGTACAACCACATATCATTATGATAATGGTTCATAAACATTTATATGCATTTATGAATATTTCTTTAAGACAATTTCCATAGTTGGAAATACTGAGCCAAATGCATGGATGTGGTTAGTCATTTGAAATGTATTGACAAGTACATACTCTCTTGTTCAATGAGTAGGACCCCAGGTGTGTATTATTGAAAATAATGCAACTTTAATGGACAAAAAGTGGTATTTAGCACTAGTGTTCTTTGATTACCACATGCATGCACCTCTGATTTCTTAATTATTCTTTAATTACTACTTACATGCTTTCCATTTAGATTTCATCATTTTCTAAATTATCTGTCCTTTCACCTTTGAACTGCAGCACAATTGACTTCAATTTGGCAATTGTATTCTCTTTATTCAGCAGTTTTTCTTTGTGACTAAAGCCCTAGATCAAAAAACTGAGTCTGGATTCAGCCAAAGCTTTGACACTTGCTGGACATACATAATTTAGGGTAAGGACTTTCCATTCTTGTTTTCCTTGGTTTCCCCATTTGAAGAATGGATATAAAACTTCATTCAATATATTTTATCAAAATGCGATTATTTCAAATGAGATGGTGATCCAGGTCCTCTGATGCCTCTTAGGTGACTATGGAAGGTAAATTCACATTTACATGCCTCCATTGTGTTGTGTATTCATCACTTTCAAGTTGTTACTGTTTAGGATTTCTCTATTTATAGATTTTGAAATTTGAGGCTGGTAAAGGCTCTAGAGTTCATTCTCAACTTTCTCATCTTACCAGTTTAGAAACTGAGATAGAGATGTGGTGAATGAATGAAATTAAATCTGGAATGAGAATCTAGGTAAGATGACGTTTCTACTATGACTCTATTCATCTTAGAAAATAATGGTTGCTTTTTGACTCAAGGAAATAATTATACAATTTCAAAAAAGTTTACACATGCTCAACTTGTGCAGTTTCTAATATTGGGAAACTGAAAATGGTCCACATTTCCTTATTAGGAAATTTATAAATGAATATAAATACACAAAATATGATCTTGTCATTTAAAATGATGGTATAAAATATATCGACCTAAATAAATGTCTATGATGATTATTATTAAAAAAAAACCACCGATTACAAAACAGTGTATGTGGCATTTGTGTTTAAAATTATATGTATGCATCTAAATGATGACTGGATGCAGAGAAATATCTGTAATAATGTTACAAATATTAAAATAATAAAATATAAACTATATAAATATATAAGTAAAAATAATAAAAATGTTAAAAATATAGTAGTATGTAACTAGTTCACAAGACCATGAAAGATACTTGAACTTCTTAAACTTTTTAAATTTTTCAAATATTTGTAATCATCATTTATCATTTGTACAAAAATAAAATAACATGATTTAAGGCAAGACAGCAATTCTGATCCTGTATGTTGTCTTTAACTATTCAAACTGGTTTTTGTTAAATTCTCCAGCTGGCCTTTTCATTTCTCACTCCATATGTCTTTTCTGACAATCCTGGCCAAAAGACTTTGCTTTCCATTCATTTGTTTTATATCTTTCTAGGTAAATGGAACCCTGGAGTTTCTTATATTTTATTGCAGTTAGTAAACATAAGTTTTGGGAACATTTTCTTGAAGTTGAAGCACACTGTTATATATAGCAACACTATTCAATAATCGCCTTCCCTGAGAGAGATCTTTTATCTTCATATCCTTGACTGAGGATCTTCTCTGATTTTATGGCACTGTTACCTGTTTAAATGTATGATCAACTTGGGAGTAATCATGCTTCCCAGGAAACAATGGTAATTGTCAGGCTATTCAGCAAGGGAAATGAGGTCTTAGAATGTTAATTTTAAACATATTTCCTTTTTGCATTTTTATAAATGTCAACTTTGAGAGAACATTTTATTTCTCAGTTAGTATGAAGGAGTACAGCATTTAAATATCTGCCTTAAATTAGTCTTAAGATATGACAATTTATGAGAATGGACTAAGCTTTTATTAATAGATACTGTATGGATAAGACCCTGGACCTGAAAAGTAATTTATTGTTGTTCCTAGCCTTCGCTTAGTAAATTTCCTTATGTATTTTTTCAATATTCATCACTTATAAGCAAGTGAGAAAAACAATAAATATGTGTCAGTCCATGCACTACATTTTTTATCTTCATTTTTTTCCATTTGATTTCCACAATGATCCTATAAGCTTAAAACTATAATTGCCTCATTTTGTCAATGAGTTCATTGAAAGTTAGAGTTCAGCAACTTACCCAGATTGAAAAGATAACAAGTGTTGAATGTTATACTCTGACTCACATATACCTGACTATAGTATCCAAACCTTTCATCTTTAGGCTATCATCTAATATTTCCAAATAAGTTTTAGAACCCACTGGGGTTTTTGCTTTTTATTGGTTTATTTTTTAATTTTTAGAGGAGCTAGTATTTGCCTGCCCTTAAATTTCTTTGATAATGGATTTGACTGTGTGATCTCTGCTTTATATTTAGCCTTTGACACTTGCCTTAAAATACATTCTGATCAACGCTTAGACAAAGATTTATCTGCCATTTTATGGAAAATTGTTTTTCACATTTCCTTCTCTTAGCAGTAGAAACTCATTGGCCCATCACTGTCACTGAATGACATTTTACTCTAACATCAATCAGGATCCACTGCAATAAGTCCCCAGTATTAGTGACCAATTGAAAATTAAAATAAAAGTCCTTATCATAGTGGTTGTTATCATAGCGTTAATGGCGAAACTGAATAAATAAGCCAAAGAGTGCAGGGCTGCAAGATCTTGCATTGTCACTGGGAGCTCTAGTGCTTCATTCAGGACTGGCCTTGACAATGATGAGGAATAAACAAAACTTATCAGAGCGTATCAGGTGTGTTAGGTTTTTCTGTTTGCATATCACCAGCCTGTCCTATCCTCTATGCTCTTGATTCTCCAGTGTTGCCTCCTACTTCCCTTTAGGTCCTCAAAGACCTACTGCTCTCTTTGAATAATTAGTGACTATTAAATGTCATAGACTCTGCCAGAGATTTTAAATTTTATTCAATGCTATTGTGAATAATGCTGCAATCAACATAGAGGTGCATATATATCTTTCCAAATTATTGTTTTCATTTTCCTTGGGTAAATACCTAGTAGTTGAACTATTGGACCAACTATAATAATTCTATTTTAATTTTTTGAGGAAACTCCTTACTGTTTTCCACAGTGGCTGCACCAGTTTGCATTCCCACCAAGAGTGGCAGTAGGTTCTTTTTTCTCACGTCAGTGCCACATCAGTGGCAATATTCTATTTCTTGTCTCATTTTAGCCATTCTAAAAGGTGAAAGCTCATATCTCATTGTGATTTTGATTTGCATTTCCCTGATGATTATTGATGTTGAGCATCTTTTCATGTGTCTGTTAGTCATCTCTATGCAATCTTTGGAGAAATGTCTCTGCCCATCTTTTGACTGGACTTTTTTGGTGTTGAATTGTATAAATTCTTTATATATTTTGGATATTAACCCCCTATTGGATATATTATTAGCAAATTTCTTCTCCAATTCAGTAGGCTGCCTTTTTGTTTTGTTGATGGTTTCCTTTGTTGTGCAAAAGCTTTTCATTTTTATGTAGTCCTAATAATTTATTTTTGCTTTTGTTTCCCTTGCCTTAGAAGACCTATCTAGAAAAATATTGTTTGGCTGATGTCAGAGAAATTACTGCCTGGGTTCTATTCAAGGCTTTTTTTTAATGATTTCAGGTCCCACATTTAGATCCTTAATCCATTTTGAGTTTATTTTTTTGTGTCTGGTGTAAGAAAGTGGTCCAGTTTCATTTATCTATGTAGCTGTTCAGTTTTCTCAGCATCATTTAGAAGACACTATCTTTTCCCCATTGTATATTCTTGTCTCCTTTATTATAGAGTAACTGACCATATAAATGTGGGTTTACATCTGGGGTCTCTGTTCTGTTTTATTGATCTATGTGTCTGTTTGTGCCAATACCATACTCTTGTTATTACTACAGCTTTGTAGTATATATTGAAATCTGGAATTGTGTTCACCAATAGATGAATGGATAAAAAAGATATAGGGTGTGTGTGAGAGAGACCGAGAGAGAGAGAGAGAGTAATTATAATGAAATATTACACAGTCATAAAAAGTGAGGAGATTGTGCCATTTCAGACATGGTTGGACCTAAAGAGGACTATACACTAAGCAAAATAAGTCAATCTGAGAAAGACAGATACCATATCATTTATTTCATAAATGGAATCTTTAAAAAAAAGAATAAAAAGCAGAATCAGATCTATAAATACTAAACTAATGGTTGTCAGAGGGAAGAGGGATAAGGATGGGAAAAATGGGTAAAAGGGAGTGGGAGATACAGACTTCCATTTATGGAATAAGTAAGCCATACAATAAAAGGCTCAACATAAGGAATATATTCAATGATACTGTAATGTATCAGGACAGACAGTAGGTACACTCAGGGTGAACAAGGCATAATGTATAAAGTTGTCAAATTACTAACTTGTCCGCCAGAAACTAATGTAACATTGAGTATCAACTGTATTCAAATTTAAAAATTCATTTATGCATAAAGAAAAAAATTATCCAATATTGACAGCAACCCTTCTAGGCTCAGATTAAATGTCTTCCAAGGTCACAAATACAAAAGGGGCTAATAATGAGATCTTAATTTAGAGTTACCTAGATTGCAAAGGTGATGGTTTTGTTTCTGTACAATGCTTTCTTTTATTAAGCTGCCACAATTAACAACACATTTGCAGGAAATATTTTAGCTCTAAATATTTTCATAAAATGCAAATTTCAGTAGTGATACAGTATCCATTTCCTCACAGGGATCTACTTATATTTTAAGGGTTCTGTCTTACTGGTGAATGGAAATTTGTATCCTTCTGTGGATATTTTATGTAGTGGTTGGCATTTGGAAAAGTATTTTTTGGATTAGGGAGACTCTTGTGCTTTTGAAATGCTTTCACATGTCAAAAAAACTGATTTTACTTAAGTTTAAGAACAATATCTTAAAAATCATGATAGAAAACTAGGGAGACTTTCAGTTACAGGTATCTTCCTACACAATGGAGGACCTGCCTCTTCTTGAGAACAAAAAATTTAGTATCTCTCAAGAATCCTCCAAGTGGGCATGTTGTATTATGACTGTCTAGGCTTTTTATTTTATCTTAAGCTCTTACTTGGAACTTCTATTCCTTAGAATAGATTTAAAAGGGAGATTTATTGTATGTATGTATTCAATATATGTAACATATACATTGACACATGTAGGTGTGCATGCAATATGAATGTATATATTTACATACATTGTAAAATGCTGTAAATATATTTATATGCATTGTAAAATGCTGTTTCATTCTCTTTGTTATTAAGGAAGGCAGCTGGTGATGGGCCTGTTAATTCTAATATTGTATGCACTTACAGAAATCACCCAGGCACCATCTTAATTGAGATTTCTGAAGGTTGCCGGGGGCATTCTATTATTTTTCATATAAGCTGCTTTTTGAGACTACTATCTAGGAGATCCATTTAGGATGGTCCCTAGACTGAATTAAAAACAAAAACAAACAAGCAAACAAACTTTGTTTGGATAGGAGGAAATTAACTTGATCTAATAATGAAAATGCATAGCATGTGATCATCGAGTTACTATTAAACAGTTCTATGACCAATTCCATTTCATAAATTACTTTGTATTTATGTAGGAATATGAGAATTCTCTGAGGGCAAAAAGATAATTCTGGCTTTGGATGGTGGTTCATGAAAGGATTTACAGTGTTAAGGGATATCTCTATGAAGACCTGATTATTCAAACACTTTTATTTCATAAATGAGAAAACTAAGTCTATTGAAAACCTCATTGGATGTTTTTGGTTTTCCAACAGAATTATTTTGCTGAAAATAACAGAAAGCCCTCAGAATTATTTTTTTAAAAAGACCAGAGGTAGGGTGGGATTCAAGTTTTATTAAACAAGTTTTATTTAAAAACAGCTCTGTTTTTTTTTTTTCTGAAAGTTCCCCCCCCCCCCCCCCAAGATATATTCTTCTGTGCTAGATTCTTTCTCAGGATACTTTCCTTGTGGTTATGATGTTCCTGCCACCAGAGATCTAGGTGTGCTTTCCTCACTTGCACCTGAGAGGCAGTAGAAATCTGTTTCTTACAAATATCAACAAAAATTCTGATTTTTAACATAATTAAAAAGAAAAAAAATATGGACAGGGACTTCAGTGACCTGATGTTCTTAGCCCTCCATTACAGAGGTCTTAAACTTAATATTGTGGCAATTGGGATGAGATTAGAGTCATTTTCCTTTATCACCCATTGAAAATATGAGAGAGATAAGAAAAGTGGAGGAATAGAGACCAGATTGGCAACAAGGTACTGTCCATTACATTTGGGGAAAAAAATTATTTTGTACTGTAGTCTTCTGTATTAGCTTTCTTCCTTTTACCCTTCCATTATTATGGTAAAATACAAATATCATAGAAGTGACCATTTTAACCATTTTTAAATGTGCAATTCAGTGGCAATAAGTACATTCACAGTGCTATGTTATCACCACCACTCTCCATGTCCAGACCTTTTCCTCATCTTAAACAGAACTTCCTACCCATTAAGCAATAATTTCCTATCCCCCTCAATCTAGCCTCCATTAGCATCTTTTCTACCTTCTCTGTCTATGAACGTGTCTCTTCTAGATGTCATATAAATGAAATCCTACAATGCGTGTTCTTTTCTATCTGACTTGTTCATTTAACATAATATTTTTAAGGTTCATCCATGTTGTAGCATTCATCAGAATTTTGCTATTTTTTAAGATTGAATAATATTCCATTGTATGAATATACCCTATTTTGTTTATCTCTTCATCTTTCAATGAACATTTGGGTTGTTTCCACCTTTTGGCTACTGTGAATTATTCTGTGGAAGCACTAGTGTACAATTATTTGGTTGAGTCCTAGTAGGGACTCCATTCTTTTGTGTATATACTTAGAAGTAAAATTGCTAATCATATGGTAATTCTATGCTTAATTTTGAGGAACCACCAAAGTGTTTTCCACAGTGGCTACGCCATTTATATTCCCACAAATAGCACATAAAATATCTGATTTCTAGTTTCTCCAAATACTTGCCAACACTTGATAGTTTCTTCTCTCCCCCCACCTCTTTTTAAATAAATATCCTAATGGGTGTGAAGTAGTAATCATTATGGTATTAATTTGCAGTTGTCTAATGGATACTGATGTTGAGGATCTTTTCATTGATCTATTGGCCACCCTTCCTTTTTTTTTCAAGTTTTTTTAAACATATATGGTAAAATTGGGGGCAGCCCTGGTGGCTCAGTGGTTCAGCACCACCTTCAGCCCAGGGCCTGATCCTGGAGACCCGGAATCGAGTCCCACATCAGCCTACCTGCATGGAGCGTGCTTCTCCCTCTGCCTGTGTCTCTGTCTCTCTATCTCTCTGTCTGTCTGTCTGTCTCTGTGTGTGTCTCATGAATAAGTAAATAAAATCTTAATATATATATATATATATATATATATATATATATATATATATGGTAAAATTGGTTTCAGATGCAGAATGTATGAATTCATCACTTACATGTAACACCCAGTGCTCATCACAAGTGTCCTCTTTAGTGACCACCACCTGTTTAGCCCATCTTCATCCACCTTCCTCCATCAACCCCCAGTTTGTTCTCTATCATCAAAAGAGAGGGGAGCAAACCATAGGAGACTCATTTTTTCCCTTCCCTTGTGTTCATCTGTTTTGCTTCTTAAACTCTGCATATGAGTGTAATCATGGTATGTGTCTTTCTCTGACTGACTTATTTCACTTAGTGTAATACACTCTAGTTCCATCCATGTCATTGCAAGTGCCAATATTTCATTCATTTTATGGCTAATATTCCATTATTTATATATACCACTTATTCTTTATCCATTCATCAGTCAATAGACATTTGAGCTCTTTCCATAGTTTGGCTCTTATTGAAAATGCTGCTATAAACATCAGGGTGCATGTGCCCCTTGGAACCTGCATTTTTATATCCTTTGGGTAAATACTTAGTAGTACAGTTGTGGCTTGTGGGGTAGTTCAATTTTTAACTTTTTGAGGAACCTCCATACTGCTTTCCAAGAGTGGCTGCACCAGTTTGCATTCCCACCAACAATATAAGAGGTTTCCCCTTTCTCTGCATCCTCATCAACATCTATGGTTTTCTGTGTTGGCCACGTCTTTTTATTTTTCTGTCTCTCATCCTCCTTCCCTTTTCAGTTCTCTCCCTATTTTTCTTCCCTTTACTTTCCTCTTTCCACTCTGCTACCCCTCCCCTTCTTCCTCCTTTACTTCCTTTCTTTCTGCCTTCTTTGAAGGGCATGACAAAATCTGGATTGACTCTGCACACCCAGAGCTTTGTCCCTTCTTCACTAAATCAAAACACTAACTAACCCAGAGTTGCATGTCTACTAGACCATAATTAGCTTTCAGAATATGTTTGGCTCTGACTTTAAACTCTTAAAATATATTATACAAGGACACCTGGGTGGCTCAGTGGTTGAGCATCTGCCTTCTGCTCAGGGCATGATCCCAGAGTCCCAGGATTGAGTCCTGCAAGGGGTTCTCCATGGAGAGCCTGCTTCTCCTTGGCCTGTGTCTCTGACTCTCTGTGTCTCTCATGAATAAATAAATAAATAAAATATGTTACACTAACTTCAACAACAGAAACCTCTGAGATCTGTTTACACACATTTAACAAATGAGTACTATGTTTCAAATATTGTTTTAGGTGCTGGGGATACATCCTTGAACAAAACAGATAATCCCCATCTTCTTGGAGCTTACTATATGATAAAAGTAAGGAAATAGAGATTTTTATGGATTTTATGAGAAATAATTCATTACTTCTCTCTGGAATTTTTTTGTCAACTGTGGAAATTGAACATTTTGCTCTAAGCCATCCTTTAGCTCTGGTACTCTATGACCATGAGGATTATCTCTTAAAATGCCTTTTTTCTCTCCTTCAATTCACAGTCCCAACGCATTCTATCTTTAGTCTACTTTTAGTGCTTTTAATTTTATGGCTTCCACTAGGTTTCATTTTACCTTGTTTTATTTGTCCCAGACTGTCAGTGGCCATGAGTGAAAGCAAAAAGAGTAGATCTGAGAGGTGATCAAGCTACTGCTGTGAATGCCTTGGCTTGGTGGCAGCAATATTTCGCCAGCTCCACTCCACCCACTCTCCCTACCTGTGCCAGGCGGCTGATGGCTTGTGGCCGGCCACTCTGCTTGTGGGCTCCCTGCCATTCTCACAGATGGGCTCAGATGAAAGGGTCAGGGCATCATGTGTCAGAATCAAATTAAGTCATTAGAAATTATTGCCAACAGCTGTTTATGGGTTTCCATAATATGAATTGATCCACCCATCTGGGCCCCAGAAGATGTCTTGGGTCAATATGGTTGAGTTCTGAAGCAGCATGCTATAATTTAGGCATTTCTAATATGAATTTTTCCCCAATAAAAAGAACTTAGGAGATGCTGGAATTGAGGACAAGAGAATTCTGGGTGTGGATTTGCTGTGGGCTGAAATGGTCATTCTTAGATGTTCCTCTCAATTTTCCAACATTAATTTTCAACAAATAACTATTCATTCAGTTATATAATTGATATATTTTAATACACATATTGAGGAAACATAAATTATCCATAGAATGTATCCCTTTGTCCTTAATGAGTTCACATAACTTACAGATACATAGGACTTAAGTTTTTCTCCATTATAGATAAAAAATTGGGTATGTTAGGTATTGCCAAGATATTTAGATTTTTATAAATGCATGTATAAGTACTAATGGAGAGATATAAATGAAGACTGATGATATATGAAATATATAAAGCTGCCCATTTTCAGAGGGAAATAGCATAGAGCTCATATTTGTGGGTAGTGAGTTGGTAGAAGAGGGAGAAGTATTGCTGTCTTGAGGATTTTCTGGACTTCACACATCCTGGCAGTTTAGACAGTGTTATAAGCAGAGAACATAATCTTCCTGACTATTCTCATTATGCAGGTAAGAGATGGTTTGAGCCTACAAAGACATGTTTATATTCCTATCAAATAGGACCCAAATGCACAGCATTTACTTTTCTTCTATTTTGAGCAAGACAGACTGTCCTTTTGAGGAATCTAGCGCAACACTGAGCTGCAAATTAGAGAGGCAAGATAAGTCTTTGGATTGCCAAACAAAGCCTAAGAATTTTATAATATGTCTAAAGTACTTCACACTTCCTAGGAAATAAAGCAACTCATAACTAGGTAAATTGTCTTAAGAATAGTCCTCCATGTACACTTACTGTTCAGATGTCCCATCCAGGTCACTCTACAAAATTTCCCAGTTGAATGTATTTTGTGATCACTGTATATATAACCAACAGATCTTCTTGGCATTCTCCCTAAAATTCAAAAAAAAAAAAGTTACTCCAGCACTTTTCAGGCAGGTATTTGGCCAAGATGGGAAATTTTATAGTAGAAACTAACCATGTGTCTGTTCCCTATAGTTAAATTCTCCTGACAACCCAGATACTTCCATATACACTAAAGCCAGCTAATGTGATATTTGCCTTATTGCTTTAGAAAAAGGGGAAGGTGTGTGTGGGGGGGATTATGCAGAAAATAAAATAACAATAAAACTCAATTGCTTGTTTAAATAGATTCCCATTTCTGGTACAGAGGATGTGATATGTATTTAATAGGCCATGGCTAAACATTACGTGGTCATGAACAGCAAATTGCTGAAAACAGTAGAATAGAACATCATTTTCCACATTGCTAGATATGGATGCTGCTGGGAGGCTCAGATAGTACTTCCAACAAGAACTGGAAAATGGTGTGCTTTTTTTTGCAAGAGGACAGCATAATAATTAAAGTATTTCAAAATACTGTAGATCTGAATTTGAATCCTGTTTTAAATTAAATAGCTGTGTAATCTTAGGTCTCATGCTTATTAATTAAAACATCAGTTTCTTAATTCCTATAAAGTGGGTAATAATTATTTGGTAGAATTTTATGAGGGTTGAAACTGTATAAATTATATATGATGAAATTATATATAATGTATAAATTCATTATATATGAATATATAATGCATATATATGCATTACATGTAGCATACAATATATGCTATACATATTTATGTTATTGTGAACATATACTTACATATGTGTGTTAATAGTTCCTGATATATAGTAAGAGCTTACTAAATTTTATAATTAGTGTCATTCTTCTGATTGGGCCTTGAAATTCTGCATCACCTCTTTTTCTTCCACTTTATTTTTCCTCTTTGTTTTGGCTTTAGCCAAATTCTGGCTGTGTATGAAGGGCTTAATTATTTCTTTGCTGTGTGTAGCTTCAAAGCATTTATACAGCTCTTTGAAAAAGTCTGTGCTTACATTATACACAGGGCAGACTCTCTGCTTTTTTTTTTTTTTTTTTAATCTCTTTGATGTCTCCATTCTTCATAGTTGGGGTAATTTATTTGTGCAGTGTTTTCAAGTTTTACTCTTATGTGTGGATTTGTTTGCCTATAATAATTATTCAATGTTTTCCTTCAGCACAGAAGCAGGAGAAAGAGAATGGTTCTGCATGTCAAAGTATCTTTGCTCTGTCTATTCCTTTGCTTCTTATCCTGAAGTACACTTTACGTTCTCTTTACCCTTCTTTGCTTGGGTTTCATGCCAGCCTACATCTGTGATTGCTGGTATAACACAGCAACCCTAAGCACAGTTTTTTGAAAGGTTTTGCTTCTTGTTTTGGGGACATGGTACGGAATTCAGAAACCAGAAATTCCTGTTGCTTAGAAAACATAAAGGAAAAATGAAGAAATAAAAAAAAAATGAGCATCTTAAAAAGTATATAAATACAAACTAAAAAGTAGAAATAAATTACTTTTTATTTAATCTGCATTGGAATTCAGGAAGTGCAGTTTCTTCTAGAATATGAGGGAAATGGGAAAAGCAACTAGCATAATTATGTGCAGAGCACTGACCCGGTATACAATTTGGGTTACCTCTTCCATCTGTGGTTACAGAAATACTTGAGTTAACATTCCTTTGGCTGCTTCCTAACACTGTAGTTTTGGGCAAATCACTTACCCCTGAAGTTGTCTTTTTTTTCTTCATATGTAAAATATGGATAACAACTCTTATCTCAGCAGATTGTTCTATGAAATAAAAGAGATAATGCATGTGAAATATTTATTAGAGTATTTGGAATATGATAGGTACTCAATAAAGACACTATCTTTTTTTTAAAGATTTTATTGTTTATTCATGAGAGACACAGAGAGAGGCAGAGGGAGAAGCAGGCTCCTGCAGGAAGCCTGATATGGGACTCAATCCCCGGATCTGGGATCATGACCTGAGCTGAAGGCAGATGTCCAATTGCTGAGCCAACCCAGGCGTCCCAATAAAGACACTATCTTAGCCTGTTATATGCATTATCTTCTTTTGTCTTTACAATAAAGTAATAGATGTTCTCACCCCCAAATCAAGACTAATCAACTGAAAATTCAAAGAGTTAAACAACATCCTCATGTAAAGAATAGAACCAGATTTAATTTCACTATTGCTGATCCCAAAGACATCTTTTTTAATCATAATAAATCTAGGATAAAATGAACGCATTATCATTAAAATTGCAGAGCTTCAAAACTATTTCTAAACTAAACATCAATGGATACAGAGAATTTGAATAAAATTGGACAGGAAAAGCTGTAAACATTTAATGTATTTAAGTAGGAAATACTTCAACTGCTATATGTAATCATGATAACTGCAGAAAGCTAAACTCTTCCAAATGTTTGGAGAAGGGTCCATTAATTACCAAAAGCTACAAAAAAAAAAAAAAAACCCTTTTTCTACTGATCTTTACCTTACATTCCAGTGAAGAAAAATAGGTAGTAAACAATGCACAATAAATACATTTAAAATGTGTGTTTTAAAAGATATAAGTGAGGACCCCTGGATGGCTCAGCAGTTGAGCCTCTGCCTTTGGCTCAGGTCCTGATCCCAGGATCCTGGATCGAGTCCGGCATGGGGATCCTTGTGGGGAACCTGCTTCTCCCTCTGCCTATGTCTCTGCCTCTCTGTCTCTCTCATGAATAAATAAATAAAATCTTTAAAACAATAAAAAATAAAATATATAAGTGTTCCATAAACAGGGACATCAGTAACAAAAATAATAGACCAGGCTAAGAAGGATGCATGATTGGAGAATTACTACCCTTTCAGATGAAGTGAAAAGTAGGACTTATTAAAGGTGATATTTGAGAAATACTTTATAGGTGAAGTAAACTACAAGGGTATCTGTAAAAGAAAAGTTGAGGCACAGCTAATAGCCTGAAATATTGAGGCCAGTGCGGCTCCTCGTAATGACCAATGGGTAGAGCAGATGGAGCTGAGTTCAGAGAGACTGCAGTGCACCGACTCACATAAGTACGTTCATATTACACTTAGAGAAATGAAGAGACCTTGGATGGGCAGAGATGTTGATTCTTTTGTTTTTCCCACTTGTCCTCTATGGTCAGCTGTCTCCATTCAGACTCTTCTCACTTCATTATTAGAAGTGGCTGTGATATAGATGGTTAACTCTTAAAGAGAGAAAAGGATTCCTCCTACCCCACCAATTGGAAATTTTAATTTTAATAATATGTGAAACATTCTATTGCTACAATAATTTGACAAAATAAATATTTTAAATGAAAAAGGTAGAAAAAATTAGCCAAAAGAGAAGATAACAAAATCCAAATTGTGTCACATGTAATAGTATTCAAAGTCCTCCTATCACTTTTGTGATAGCCACTGGAATTGAAATAGATTGAAAAAAAATGTATATCCTCCAAAGTGTTGTATATCCTTCCCAGAGAAAAGGAACACGCAGACCTTTTAGTCATATTACAGAACTAAACTATGTACTGTATTATTGATAACAGAACAATTACAACCTTTAAAGACAAATTACACAAAGCAGTGGTATACACTTTTGTGTCTGGTTTCTTTCATTTAGCATAATTTTGAGATTTGTTGTTGCAGGTAGTCGTAGTTCATTTCCTTTATTAGTCCATGTATTTAACTGTAATATACTACTTTTTGTCCATTCCTTTGCTGATGGGCATTTGGGTTGGGTCCGGTTTTTGGCTATTACAAACAAAATCTGTAATATATACATGCAATATATGTTGCAAACACAAGTTTACAGTCTGTGTTTAAATCCCTAGGGGCACCTGGGTGGCTCAGTGTTTGCGTGTCTACCTTGAGCTCAGGTCATGATCCCCGGGTCCTGGGATGGAGTCCCGTATTGGTATCTCCACAGGGAGCCTGCTTCTCCCTCTATGTCTCTGCCTCTCTCTCTGTCTCTCATGAATAAATTTAAAGTAATAAAATAAAAATAATGATAATAAAATAATAAAATAATGAAAAGTAAATACCTAGGAGTAGAATCACTGGGTCATAGGATAAAAGTTTAACTTGGTCAGAAACTGCCAAAGAGCTCTCCAAGGTGTTATGACATTTTCTCTGTGATTGTGAATTTGTCTAATTCTTCCACTTAGTTCTTTTTAATTTTGACTTATTTATTTTGAAGGTTTTTTTTTAATTTAATAAGTAAACATTTAGGATTGTTACATGTTCTTGATTAATCTTCTACTTTATCATTTTAAAATGTCACTCTGTCTCATAATACTGTTTAATGTTTGAATAGAATAGATTTCCTTATCATCTTAAAACCTCACTATGCTTTTATATGGAAAGTGTATCTCTAATGTATAGCAAAAATTGAATATTTCCTCAATTCATTCATAAAATCTCTTTTAACTTTAGTAAATACTCCATTTATATTTAATAGAATTATTAATGTAGTTACATTTAGTACACTCTTGCTATTTGTTTTCTATCTGTCCCTATTCCTCTTAATTTCTCTGATCCTCCTTTCCTACATTATTTTAATTATTTCTATTTAGTTTTACCTATTTAGTAGCATTTTACCCATACCTCTTTGCATGTTGGTATTTGTGCTTTTATGGTTACAACATTCATTTTTAATTTATCCAGTGTATCTTAATCTTATACTACTTCACAATTACAGAAGAGTCTTAAAACAGTATAATTCCCTTTTTACATCTTTTCATCTCCTATGGCATTGTTATACATTTTACTTCCATATATGCTATAAATCTCAAAGTATATCCTTTCAATTTTTGCTTTATTTTTTAAAGGATTTTATTTATTTATTTATTTGACAGAGAGAAAGAGAGAGAGAGAGCAAGAGAGAGAGAGAGAGAGAGAGAGCACAAGCAGGAAAAGCAGCAGAAAGAGGAAGAAGCAGGACCCCTGCTGAGCAGTGGGGCTTGATCTCAGGACCCTGGGACGTGACCTGAGTCAAAAGCAGACCCTTAACCTATTGAGCCACCTAGGTAACCCTCAATTTCTGCTCTAAAGAGTCAATTGTCTTAAAATATTAAGATGAAAAGTAGTATATTTAACCCTATATTTATCATTTCTAGTTATCTTATTTCTTCTTGTAGATCTAAATTCTTTTAATTTCATTTCTGTTTAGCTCAATAAAATTTTTTGGTATGTCTTTTGTAGTTTACATTGGCTGGTGATGGATTTTCTGAGATTTTATTCAAATAAAATATTTTCATTTTTTCTTTTATTTTTTATAGAATTTTTTGCTGTATATAGAATTCTTTTGACTACCTTCTTCCCCACATATAGTTCTTTTAAAGAAATAGCTCTATTTATCTTTTATCTTCTGTTATTTCTGGTGAGAATTTACCCTTCTCACAGTTTTACATTTGCATGCAATTATTATTTTTTTCTAGCTGCTTTTATGGTGCTCTCTTTATCCCTGGTTTTCAATAAATTTACAAACTGTGCTCAGGTGTGGTTTAATGATTGCTGAAAAAATACCTAAATATTTCTCCTGTGCAACAGTTATTCACTATATAAATGGTTTTATTTATTTATTTAAATAATTTATTTATATAAATTATTTTTCTTTTTTCCTCTAATTTCCAAAAGACATAACAAATACTTTGGTTGCTTTTAAATTTGAACTTTTTTTTCATTTCTCTAGTATTTGTTAATTAGCTCATGGCTTTATGATCTTCTCATGAACAATTCAGCATGTGTTTATTTCCCCAGAGCTTTTATTTCTAGTCTTAACTTACTTCTCTGTCTTCACCTTGGCTTTATTTTAGCCTGTTTTCTTTTCATTAATGTTTGTGTCTGGGTAAAATTTATTTCAAAAGTTAGACTCTTCCTTTCTCTTACTTCTTAAGCCTAAGTTCTAACCCAGACTCCCATTGTCTACTGTTTCTTTTGGTAGATCTATATATCAGGACAAGATCTTCAGTTTATGATTTTGGAAGGGAAATTCATACTTTGCCTCATCAGCATTATAGAAAATACAACCAGATTGGATATTCTCCCCAATACCTGTGTCACTAGTTTCCCTATAATATTTTCTCCTTTATCAACAAGGCCTTCTCTCCATCTTATAGAATTTTTAAAAAGAAGAAAATAACATTGGAGAAATTAAAATAATTTTTATGATTGCATTTTTTCAGTCACTAGATTTATTTTTATATACAGGCTTTCTGTAATATTATAATAAAAGAAAAAATAATTTAATACTACTATCCATAAATCATACCATTCCATTCCCCATCTTCCCTACAGTACTTCTAACAGTTTTTCTCTGTGGACTCCTGCTGACTTTGATCATAATATGGTTTGTATGTGGAGGAAACAGAGAATGAAAGGATTCACACTGCTTAGAAATGACACTAAAATGTGTTTTGTCACAAAAGACTTTGTAGTACTTTATAGTAAATGTGGGGATTTATTAAGGATCATCTGAGACTCTATTAAGGGTTTTTACTCTAAAAGCACACTGAAATAAGCTGAATATAGATATTTATTATGTAAAGATATTAAAAATTCACAAATTGGAGTAATCTTTGAGTTAAGGGACAAAGTCACTTTGATATGATATTATGCTTTTCAATTAGTTTTGCAAATACAATGTTATCCATATGAAAACTATTTTTTAAAAAAAGAAACATTAATTATTTTAATCAAAGTTTGACTTTAGCAATAGACTATCCAAAGTGCAGATCACAATTATAACAAAAGTTCATTGCTAGCAAGGCTGCTTTTATATACCATTGGTCTCTAATGGTTAATACCAAACTTATTTTTTCATCATCTCTGCTGTCAAACATCTGTCCATTTTGGAGTTTAATCCAGTAGAAATATCTTATTTGATATAATCTTATGTAAAATATATCTTAGATTGACTAATTCTAATTATTACTGCAATCATTTGTTGTATTGGTATCACTACCATTGTGAAGTCTCCCTGTTTATTTATTTATTTTTTGAAGTCTCCCTGTTCAAAGGTTTTATTTTCTTTGCCTGAATCAAGACTAATCAACCCTAACCACTATGAAATGGCCTTAATTTTTAAGCTCAAAGATGCAATGGTATTTTATTGATTACACATCACCTACTAACCACCTGTTT
The DNA here is from genome assembly GCF_048418805.1 of Vulpes vulpes. Lineage (NCBI taxonomy): Eukaryota > Metazoa > Chordata > Mammalia > Carnivora > Canidae > Vulpes > Vulpes vulpes. The sequence goes on from NC_132794.1 coordinate 97,622,884, forward strand.
TGCTCGACTAAGCTTCCAATTATGTGATTCTGTTCAATATTTTGATGAGATACATAAAATGACATTTCAGTATCTTATCTTTTCTATAGGAGTTCTCATCTTTAAATAAATGAAATGAAATGTTTTGATAATATATAAGCACTGAATCCCCTGTATTTTGAATAAGAAGATGTAGAACTTTTAAATTAGCAGACTTTATACTCCTAATTTTTTGTGTGGGTAGTCTTCCAGGATTTTATAAAATAGAAGTAGATTTATTTAGATATTATTTATTTAGATTTATTTAGCAAATAGAATATTTGCTTCTGCCTTATAAAATAATGGCTTAGAACATCTTTTCTGTAGATACACTAACATGATATGATAGAATAGAATATTGCATTTATATTATTATTATTATTATTATTATTATTATTATTATTATTATTACATTTGCCTTTCCTCCAGACGTGCTGGTCTACTTTAGTTCCTTGAACAAGAATTTCACATTTGAGAAGTAGAAAAGAATATAACTGAAGTGTATCACATATACATTCGGGACTCAAGCAGTATAAATCATGTCCCAGCTCTGCCACTTGATAGTTCCATGACTCTGGGTGAATCAGAAAACCTCCCTTGACTTAACCTGTAAAATAAGATTGATATTTCTATCATTCTTCCTGGGGTTGAATTTCTATTTCAAGAATGTAGAATGGCATTGGGTGAATGTTATCTATTATCGTACGATTTAACTATTATTAGCATGTAATAATCATGTGTAGTGGACCCCAGTCAGCATTTCTTCCTCCTCCCTTTGGTGATAGTACCTTGCATTTCCTTTGAAGCCACTCTTCTAATATACATGAGATTCCCCACCTCCCTCCCTCCTTGGCACGGGTGAATTAGTTAGAACTTCTCTTCCAAGTTAGATCTTCTTAGGCAAGGTAGAACTTTTTCTTCCAAGAGTTTCAGCCTTGGAAGGCTGATTTTGATAGGACAGGTTGAAGCTAATATGTACCATGGATGGTGTTCTTAATAGAATCGGTTTTAGTCCTTGCTACTCAGATGCAAATAGTCCTACTGTTGTTGCCCCCCTCTCTTTTAAGATTTTATTTATTTATTTATTTATTTATTTATTTATTTATTTTAAAGATTTTTATTTATTTATTTATTCTTGAGAGACAGAAGGAGAGACAGAGCCAGAGACACAGGCAGAGACAGAGCCAGAGACACAGGCAGAGGGAGAAGCAGGCTCTACGCACCGGGAGCCCGACGTGGGATTCGATTCCGGGTCTCCAGGATCGCGCCCTGGGCCAAAGGCAGGCGCCAAACCGCTGAGCCACCCAGGGATCCCGATTTTATTTATTTATTCATGAGAGACACAGAAAGAGAGAGAGAGGCAGAGACACAGGCAGAGGGAGAAGCAGGCTCCATGCGGAGCCCGATGTGGGACTCGATCCCAGGACTCCAGGATCACACCCTGGGCTGAAGGCAGGTGCTAAACCGCTGAGCCACCCAGGCTGCCCTGCATTGTCCTTTTTAAGGGAGTGGTTGTTTAGTCTTTCCTTTGATTTTTCTAAAGTAGTGTCCATTTTCAATAAATTCCTCTTTATCTTTTCTTAGCCAAGCTAGTTTCTGTTCTTACAATCAAAGAACCCTAATTGAGCCACATTGTTCATACTGTACCCTACTTTGCACCTCCTAATTATCTCTTTATTCATACTCTGACTTTTCTTCAAGCTCTGATTTATGATGTTTCCACTTTAAGTAATTCCTGACAACCACAAGTTTCCATGATCTCTCCCATTCTTCAGATAATTTTTTAAATTTTATGTTGTTTCTTATATAATTGTTTTGATCTGTACCACTTTTGTAAATGTTCTTTATTTCCCTGTATGCTTAGATTAACTTTCTTTATATATATTTATCTATCTTTGATGGCAGCATAACAACAAACTCTGAATCATAGTGTTTTAAAGGAATAACTATTAACTGTTTCTTTGGCTCTAGATTCTATGATACGCTAAGCCCAATCATAATTTGTATCCCAATGCCAGTTTAGTTGGAAGATGGTCCATGGTGATGGTAGGAGTGGAGGTGTGGTGCTGGGACAGCTCATCTTTTGTGTGTATTAACATTAGTATCTTTGCAGGGTAACATGGCCTTGTTCACACAGTTGACAGTTCCAAAGCATGTCCTACTGCTCAACTCCTTTTCAGATTTCTGCTTACTAACATCTCATTAGTCAAATAAATATGTCCAATCCCAGAGTTAGCACATAATGGGCACCAGATTCCATGCCTTGATAAAGAGAGCTATGAAGTATTGTGGTCATCATTAGAGTCTACTACATAGAGACACTTGAAATTTATCAGGGGTGCTTAAAAATCCATCTCCTTATATAAGCTGTGCTGGAGTATGACTGCCCAATGTTTTTGAACACTTCAATGATTACAGACTCCTATTTCAAGAAGCAACCTGTTTACATTTAGAGAAAATTTAATAAATTTTTGGAGTCCTAATCTTATGTTTTTCTAATTCCTACATGTGAATTCTAGGTACTGGAAGGTCAGAATAAGTCTGCCCCTTTTCCCCACAGAACAATCATTCATTTATTTGTACAGCGCTCTTATGGATGCACTGAATCCTCTCTTCTTTAAACTAAATAATTTTTATTCCATTAATTACTCCATATAGGAGATAGTTTCTTTGTCATCCTAGTCATATTCTAATTAATTAATTAATTTCTCTTTCCAATTAGCTTATTAAAAGACAGAGGAAATAATAGTAGATTACAGTAGAATTATTAACATTCAGAGACTATTTTAACTTTATAGTTTTGAAGAAGTCCTTGTGAAGGCTGTCAGAGAGAATTAAGTAAAAGAGACTGGTATAAAAATTAGGTCAAGTAAGGTCTTTCCAGAAACCCACCCTTAACAGACCCAAATTTCAATCTTCTCCCCATTGTAAATGGGAATCTGTGAGCCCGTGGCATCCTGTTCTTTTGACAAATGCCTTTGTTGGGTGGCTTCATTGGGAGAAAAATGTCTTCTACAAAAATAACTTACAATTTATATAAGGAAGAGATCATTTATTTCCCCAAAGGATATGCCACAACTTTCTTTAGAGTTCATTAAAAATATTATGTATTCAAGAATCAATTTATGTGTAAATTTCAAGAATATGTCATGCATTTATTATATGAAATGAAGTATTCCAGTAATCATTAATTTGATTTGAGATTAGAACTTCAGTATGATAGATTTATTAATCAACTACTTAAGTAGCCAACTCCTGAATTCAACAAAATCTCACTGAATGTAATATATTGTGAAAAGTTTACATCAAGACAAATGTGGTGATAAGAAGTAGTGTCAGGGGAAACTGCATTTTGAGTCTACATTGTGTTCACTGCTGGGATTTAGATATCATTGGACATAGATAAATAAATGGTGAGATGGGAATGTGGACTTGGATTCCATTCTCAGTCAGTTAAAAGAGCAGGTAATGAAACAAGCTTTTCAAAAAGTGAAACTTTATTGAGTGAAACTTTATTGGTCAGAAAAGTATAATTCAAAAACTTCAATATATTGAAGCTTATTTCTTTTTTTGCAGTTTTAATTTTTTAAAGATTTATTTATTTTAGAGAAAGATAAAGAGAGAGTATGAATGGAGGAAGGGCAGAGGGAGGAGAGAGTCTCAAGTAGATGCTCCACTCAGCACAGAACCCCATAGAGGGCTCAATCTTAGGATCCTGGAGATCATGGCGTGATCCAAAACCAAGAATCAGATACTTAACCAACTGAGCCACACAGGTGCCCCTGAAGTTTTATTTCTTGATTAGAAATGTTACTAAAACTAGTTCTAGCCATCAAATACCATGATTATAAAACTTATTACTTTCTTCTGCCAATCACACTTAAAAGTGATATTACTTTATACCAGAATTGAAATGAACAGATTTTCAAATCAAGTTTGACTGTGAGTGGTGGCCTTTATAGAAGTAATATGAGGACTCACATCTACATATTTAAGCTTCTTAGAGTTTTGGCTATTAAAAACCAAATAAAGTTGGACATTTTTTCAGGAAACATAGGATTTTAATAATTGAAGAAATGAGGTATTATTTACATGACTTAATTATTGATTTAAAAATAGGTAAAGGATACAGCATACCTCAAGTTTTATTAGCTCTTGCCCAAAGTACAACCAGGGCCTTTTACTATTCTCTCTACTTGAAATCATAAATGCATTCCATGTAGTTAACAATGTGACCTATTTCAAAAAATAAGTAGAGCCTATCTTGCACTCCACAGATAACATTTTTGTGTGATGAGCATGGTGTTTGCCTACACCACACCAATTCAACAACAGAAACTCTATTTTTATCTGGTTTTATTTTTAACTAGAATTTTGTATAAATTTTACCGCATCAAAATTCTCAACTGATAAAAATATTTTTAACTGTATTGTTTACACGAGAAAGCAGTCCACTGTGACTTTTCTTCTCTCTCCATTCTCAGTCCTGGCTTATATTTATTTCTTCAGCTTAATTGACTTGCTATGCTGCTGTCAGATTTTGTGTCTTTGCTCATTATAGCCCTATCTCCTAGGTGTATCCTTTACATCTTCATTGTCAGGCTAACTCTTAGCTTTATTTTAAAACTCAGTTTAGGAGACATCTCTAGGAAACATTTGCTTATTTCCAAATATCATTAGAAACACCTCCTCATTATTCTCCAAGCATATGTCTGTGGCCAAACTTCCACAATGAATGAATGAATGAATGAATGAATGAAATCTCTTGAAGTATATTAGAATTCCAGGGCAAACATGAATAAGTACATTTTCTAGTGAGAAATCCCATATGTCCTCCAGATTCTAGGAAGGATCTAGAGACCAAAATAAGTTAAGTCCTAACATGGTGTTCAGTTTGGCTCCTACAAGAGTGAAAAAAAAAAGGTTATCCTTGTCTATATCTTTAATACCTAACTAAACAGCTGATATGTGCATAGTAGGACATGATCAATATCATGTATGAATATCAATATATGTATGAAGAATACACTTAGGGTATCATATGACTCAATTTGTTTGTGGATGTTCACATTGTTCACTTAATCCTGGTATTGCCAAGGAATATACTTCCTTAATATGAACCATAGCCACTATTCCAAAGACCGTACTTCTGTTTGGACCAGGTAGATACTACTAGATGACTAGCAATGAATTTCTAAGTATGAAGTCTCTTCTATTAGAAATAAGCATCAATCACTTGCTCCCTTAGGGCTCTAAAAGAACCCTCTGTAACTACTCCTTTCTAACAATGCCACTGTAACTATTCCTTTCTAACAATGGAAATATGAGTAGGACTTATTTTGGGGACTTATGAAGTCTCTTCTATTAGAAATAAGCATCAATCACTTGCTCCCTTAGGGCTCTAAAAGAACCCTCTGTAACTATTCCTTTCTAACAATGCCACTGTAACTATTCCTTTCTAACAATGGAAATATGAGTAGGACTTATTTTGGGGAAATATGAGTAGGACTTATTTTGGGGAAAGTGACTACATGTTTTAAAGTATATTTAAAAAAACATGCTGTCATAAGCAAAAATATACATATAAAAAAGGAAAGAAAGAAGAAAGAAAGAAAGAAAGAAAGAAAGAAAGAAAGAAAGAAAGAAAGAAAGAAAGACCTTCCTAGATATTTAAAGAGTATTATATGGTCATAAACTAATGGGTATATCCTTGGAATAAACCACCAAAATTCATTGCAAAGCCCTGAACATATATGGAAATAGAAGTTGTGATCAAAGGAATAATGTATGCTCCTGAGGGTCCTGCTGCAGAACTCTTCCTTATCTATTAGCACAAATTTAACCACTTACCTTATACTGTTCTATTGGTATTATCTAAGGAACCTTGAATTATAACTGAAATTAGGACCTGTTTGCTTTTTGATAATAAAGACTATGGCCCTTTTCCAATTTATCACTCAAAATCCAACATTAAAAAACTACAGAACGCTTCTGAAAGAAATTGAGGAAGACACAAAGGATAGAAAAATATTCCATGCTCATGGATTGGAAGAATTAATATTGTGAAAATGTCTATGCTACCCAGGGAAATTTACACATTTAATGCAATCCCTATCAAAATATCATGGACTTTCTTCAGAGAGTTAGAACAAATCATCTTAGGATTTGTGTGGAATCAGAAAAGACCCCAAATAGCCAGGGGAATATTGGAAAAGAAAACCAGAGCCGGGGGCATCACAATGTTGGATTTCAGGTTGTACTACAAAGCTGTGGTCATCAAGACACTGTGGTACTGGCACAAAAACAGACACATAGATCAATGGAACAGAATAGAGAATCCAGAAATGGGCCCTCAACTCTATGGTCAACTAAGATTCGACAAAACAGGAAAGTCTATCCACTGGAAAAGGAAAGTCTCTTCAATAAATGGTTCTGGGAAAATTGGACAGCCACGTGCAGAAGAATGAAACTAGACCATTCTCTTACACCATACACAAATATAAACTCAAAATAGATGAAAAATCTAAATGTGAGGCAAGAATCCATCAAAATCCTAGAGGAGAACACAGGCAACACCCTTTTTGAACTTGGCCACAGTAACTTCTTGCAAGATACATCCATGAAGGCAAGGGAAATAGAAGCAAAAATGAACTATTGAGACTTAATCAAGATAAAAAGCTTCTGCACAGCAAAAGAAACAGTCACCAAAACTAAAAGACAACCTACAGAATGGAAGAAGATATTTGCAAATGACGTATCAGCTAAAGGGCTAGTATTCAAGATCTATAAAGAACTTCTTAAACTCAACAGCAAAGAAACAAACAATCCAATAGTGAAATGGGCAAAAGATATGAGCAGAAATTTCACAGAGGAAGACACAGACATGGCCAACAAGCACATGAGAAAATGCTCCACATCACTAGCCATCAAGGAAATGCAAATCAAAACCACAATGAGATACCACCTCACAGCAGTGAGAATGTTGAAAATTAACCAGACAGGAGACACCAAATGTTAGAGAGGATGTGGAGAAAGGGGAACCCTCTTGTACCATTGGTGGGAATGTGAACTGGTGCAGCCACTCTGGAAAACTGTGTGGAGGTTCCTCAAAGAGTTAAAAATAGAGCTACCCTAGGACCCAACAATTGCACCCAAAGATACAGATGCAGTGAAAGGCTGAGACACCTGCACCCCAATGTTTATAGCATCAATGTCCACAATAGCCAAACTGTGGAAGGAGCCTCAGTGCCCAACGAAAGATGGATGGATAAAGAAGATGTGGTCTATGTATACAATGGAATATTACTCAGCCATGAGAAATGACAAATACCCACCATGTGCTTCAATGTGGATGGAAATGGAGGGTATAATGCTGAGTGAAGTAAGTCAATCGGAGAAGGAGAAACATGTGGTTTCATTCATTCGGGGAAAATAAAAGAAAATAAAGGGGAAAGGAGAGAAAATGAGTAGAAAATATCAGTGAGGGAGACAGAACATGAGAGACTCCTAACTATGGGAAACAAACAAGGGATAGTGGAAGGGGAGGTGGGTGGGGGATGGGGTGACTGGGTGATGGGCATTGAGGGGGGCACTTGATGAGATGAGCACTGGGTGTTATATGTTGGCAAATCGAACTCCAATAAAAAATTATACAAAAAAACGAACTAGGGGTGGTGGAAGGGGAGGAGGGCGGGGGTTGAGGGTGAATGGGTGACGGGCACTGAGGGGGGCACTTGACGGGATGAGCACTGGGTGTTATTCTGTATGTTGTTAAATTGAACACCAATAAAAAATAAATTTATTAAAAAAATCCGACATTTAAAATATTGTAGCTCACTCTAAGCATTTATTATGTATCAAATATTTTTACAAACACTTGATAGGTATGAACTCCTTTATTGCTCCCAAGAAGTATGGGTAGGTAATGTGTTATAGTTCTATTTTACAGGGTAGAGACTGAGTCAGAGAGAAATTTGGAAATTCAGGTAAGGTTATACAGCTAACTGTTAGTGGGGCAGGATTCACACCTTTGCATTTGGCTGCAGAATCTATTCGTGCTGTTGACTATGCTGCCTCCTTTTTTTTTTTTTTTCTAATATTGTCTGGTGTCTAGAATTTAAGGGGATGTTGCCTGGCCAGCCTTTCCTGATTTATTCAGTTAGTCATGCTGGTGAGTTTTATGGTTATTGGGGTAAGCTCTCATGTCAGACTAATAGCATCTTAGGTCCTGAAGAGACTGTGAACTTTAATATCAGGAAGGTACTAAATTCTACTCGTAGAGGTAAGCAACAAAATATTCCAAATGGCACTGCACAGGCTCCCAGCATTAAAGCATCCATGTGTAAAATACGGCTTACCAGACATTTGAAGCCAAAGCAAGTTTTTCACTTGAAGGCTCCCTGTCCTAGACACAGACTGAATTTTGGTGTGGTTGCAGCACATGTCCACTTTGAAATTGGGAAAGATAATTTACTGTTTCTCCAACTAAATAAAAAACCCACACATAGAAGCATACATATACATACACAGACACACACACACAAAAGTACCCTTTTGTCTCCACTTGCCCTTCTATCATTACATACTCTCCCTTCCTTGGTATATATTGAGTTGTCTATACTCTGTAGCCTCACGTTTTCTTCTTCCCCTCTTTTCTCTTGTGCATTCTCCAGTCACCACCAATCCTCTAAAGTTAGTCTTATACAGATTACTAATGGTCTTTGCAGAACTTAAGGATCAATTCTCATGTATCTAAGATGATCTAGGAATAGTTTGCCAATACAACCCATTTTTCCTAGAACAAAATTGGCTTGTGTCTATTGTCTTAATTATTTATAGCATCCACTTTCACTCTGTGATCTAGGTTTGGGTGGTAATTTATAAGGTCACCTATCTAACAGCATTTTATGAACCAATCAGTCCTCTATGAAACATTTTTTACATTTGACTTCCAAGTCACCACATGCCTTGTTTCTTCCTCTTCTTCTTGAGTCTTTGACTTTTAATCTTTGCTGATTACTCTTCACAAACCCATATATTCATATACCCTAGGACTCAGTAATTAAAACTCTTTTCTATATATACTTTCACCCTAGATAATCTCATTTAATTTTGTGACTTTATGTGTGGTAATAACTCCTAAGTTTTTACCTCTAATTCAGACTCCTTCTTATAAATCCAGAGTCTTATAACCACTCTGCTACTTGATATATCTAGTAATTGTCAAATAAGCATCTTAAGTTTAATATGTCAAAAAGCAAATGCTTATCACCACCTCACATCCTGTCTTTGCAAACCTGCCCTTTGTAAGATTACCTAGTTAATGACTCCTTAATTTTTTGAAGTTCTCAAGCCATAAATCTTTGAGACAATATTCAGTCCTCTCTCTTTCTGTGATATACAACATAAACACTTCTGTCAAGCAAGAACCCCCTTTTTTTTCTTTGTTAGCTGAGAAATGCTTGACAAGCCTTATCTAGACCTCTATTTCCTCTCTTAAATAAATGCGTGTTTGATGATCTCAGGAGACTGATGCTTATCTAGAATACATTGTTATGCCTGTCCCTGAATTTGAAATATTAAAATATATCCACATCATTTGGAAAATAATCCATCAACTCAACTGCTACTCTTTCATCTGTACTGGCCAGTGATCATTTTTGCCCCTCCCTCAAAATCTCCAGACCACTCCATAGTCCAGTGCCTGAAAGGCTGCAGCACCTCATTTCAGAGCTATGAGCTGACATCCCTTTGAGTGGTCAGTATTTAAGCCACTAACTAAAATATTTCAACCCTCACTGCTGCTGATCCCTCAGTGAAATCAGAAGAATGAAATCCTTTAAGTACCTGTGAATAAATCACCAATGTGAATTACCATTAGATAAACTTTTTAAGCTCTCTCTAGCTTCACTTTTAACAAGAAGCAGCTGCCACTTCATCATCTGAATGATTCATTTCCCTTTGCTGTGCTTTGCTATGTTTTTTAAAATAACTGAATTCTTTTGTGACTCAGTAGCATCTTTTACATTACAACTTCAAATAGCTATTTTCATTTAAATCCACTGTCTCCCCTGCTGCTCTGATGACACCTCCTCCGTATGCCACTCTTAAGTATAGAATATCAGCAACTAACTTTGACCCTAATTCAATATCTTTATTTCTTTATCTGTCTTTCTTCCTTCCTTCCTCCCTTCCTTTCTTTCTGTTATTTTGTTTGTTTGTTTCTTGGGAACACAGATGAGTAAGAGGAAAACAAAACTGATGGATTAAACAAAGTTCTATTCTTGGTATCTGGGAGCAGAGTTAGAAAGGGCCAAAAACTATTTTAATGTAGATTTCCACATGAGGGAGAGGAAAGACATTATGAAGCAGGCCTGGGCTCAAAGATAACGTCATACTCCTTACAAAGCTTCTAATAAGAACTTCTGGAATAAAGCCTCATGGAATTGGTATTTGCCATGAATCTGTTAAAAAATATGTGACCGTTAACTGTCAGTTTACTTAGACCGTGTTCACTTAAAGAATCCCTGTAAATTCTTTACTGTATATTCTTGGGAAGAGCAAACAGATATGTGGACCAATAATTTATCAACTTCCTCAAACTAATATTTGAAAAATATCTTAAAAAATATATTTATCCAGCATTTACATTTTTTCCTAAAAATATTTGTATCTGTTTTAGAAAACACTTGAAATTAGAACCCAAAATTAGAACCATTACACTTCTTTGTTATCCTGAGAAATTCAGATCTACCAGAAGTATGCACATCCTCTAAACAAAATCAGTGATCACAGTATCCAGAACTACCTGTCATAGAAGGCAGTTTAATGAGCATCTGTTAAGTTATTAGGTCCTGCCTGATTCAGAGTTTCTCTAGATGGCTTTTCTAACCATACAGAGATACACATAAAATTACAAGGTACAGTTTGAGGGAGACATTTATTATCTACAAAAAAAAGTCACTGAGGACAGGAGAGACTCCTAATTCTGGGAAACGAACAAGGAGTAGTGGAAAGGGAGGTGGGCAGGGGGTTGGGGTGACTGGGGGCTGGGCACTGATGGGGGCACTTGATGGGATGAGCATTGGGTAATATACTATATGTTGGCAAATTGAACTCCAATTAAAAAAAATGTCACCGAAGTGAAATAAGATACTGGATATTCTGGAGTAGTAATATAAATATAAATGTGCTATTAATTCAATATATAGGCATTAATTCATTGATGGACTTTTTTTATGCTGTCTCTATGTTAAGCTCTGTAAGTAGGTTTGTGATGCAATAATGAATGAAACAGTCCCCACTTTCAAGGAGTTTAGGAGACAGGGCAGCCCAGGTGGTTCAGCAGCTTAGCACCGCCTTCAGCCCAGGGCCTGATTCTGGAGACCTGGGTTTGAATCCTACATTGGGCTTCCTGCATGGAGCTTGCTTCTCCCTCTGCCTGTGTCTCTGCCTCTCTCTCTGAGTGTCTCTCATAAACAAATAATTTTTTTTTTAAAAAAAGGAGTTTTGGAGACAAAGGAAATTCTGTTAATATTTTGTTGAATTCACATTGGCTGCCAGTGTCCATCAGCTTTTTGTTCCATGTTAGACTTTCCTTATGTTAAAATGTGCCTCAGTCATTTCTGGAAATTTCTCAATAGCATCCATTAAACATGCCTTCCATGCACTTCTAAAATTCTCTTCACTAAAGTGTGGCATTAGGTTAAACATAATTTAATTTTACTAAAAGCATTTACACTTAAAATGTCCAAAAATAAATAAGACAGGAACGCATGGTTATAATGGATGCCACCTAAATACTTAGAACATGGGATTCACAGATTCCATCCCCCTTGCCCTGATCTTTCCTCTGCCTACTTTATGTCTGCTACAACAGCATGGTGGGCAGAAATCTTTCCTTTTCTATAAAGAGTGTATAAAGTAGGATTGAGAAAAAGAAGAGAAAATAAGGAATCCGCATAGGAATCAGTAACAAAACTTATCTTTGTCATGGCTAGCATTTGAGAAATCTTGATAGAATACCTTGATTTGGGTCATGGTATTTTTCTATAATACTCCCTAGAATTTTTATTTCTACCACAGTTAATTTACCAGTGCAATCATCTGGGGAATTGTGGTTTGATTTGTGACAGTGAATCTCAGTATAGAATGGTGTGAAATCAGGAAGACATACCCCATACATGCAATTAATCTGCTTTCAACTTTCCCCTTGCTGTACCTTATTTTGTCAGATTTTTTTTTTTAGAATAATGCCTATTTCATCATTTGAGCTGAAACACAAAATTAGGTGTGTACCCTAACTTGTTCCTTTGATATTGCCTGGGATCTGTGAATCAAGTCTGTTCCATTATTAGCCACACAACAAACTCATTTCTTTATACTTTTTAATGGAAGATGAATGGGCAAGCAGAATAGGCATTTCTTCTGAGAGAAAATAGGGATGTGAGCTAAAAAAAAAAAAAATCGAATCTGGGGAAAAAACACTGAGATAGTGAATCTCCTTAGATTTTTAAGCCAGTTTAAACCAAAACTCTTCAGATATTACAGTAGGGAATAATTTTGTATTGACAACAGGCTTTTGCTGGAGCAGGTGACTTGTTAGAAGAGGTCATTTCCCCCTCTTACTTTAAAAATGCAATTATGATGGAAATGGACTGTTTGAATGAGCTCCATTTGAATCTAATCTTCAAAAGTCATTTTATAGCTGCTTTGAATCTAGCCACTTAAAAAATATAACCTCCAGATAAATTTTGCAGTCCATCTCCATTAAAGAACTAGTGATTATTAATATTAAAAGGATAACTATTCCCAATAACTCATTACCATACAGAGTCATTAAATTATACCTCTTGAGTATTTAAGACATACAGTATATGTTTCCATAATTATAAATATACCCCTACCTTTCTCTTCATTTTGAGAAAAGTTCTTCCAGACAACACTTACTCATTTTTATAAACAAATACACATATAAAATGTATAAGAAACATTCAAACAACTCTAATAGAGTGGATATAATTTTCTTCTCTATATATATATAATGACAACTTTAATTGAAATTATGAAAAAAATGAAGTATAAATAATGAATATTCATCCACCCCTAATGAAATTTTAAAATCTAGTGTTTCCTGTGAATTTAATCTAAAGAATGAATAAATAGAGTTCCTTGAGCAAAAGCACTTGGCACTACTTCTGTTGAGATCCCAGTGACTTCTATATGCTCCTGGTATTTTCTCCTTCTCCTTCCTTCACTTCTTCCTTCTCCTTCATTTATTTATTTATTTTGTCTTGACAGTAAGTAACTCATGCTTCATTTTCTCTATTTATTGAGTAACTTTTTTTTTCAAAATCAGAAAGAGGCCCCACAATTATATTTATTTATCCAACAAACCAGGGTATTGAAACTCTTATTTTAGAGAGTGCTAGATCATTTTGCTTTGAGTCATCATGTAAAATCCCAAAGTACCAGAGATTTATAAGCAGAGTCATAAATTCTCAGGGTCCTTGAGGCAAGACTGAGCTCGAGCTCTTTCTCAGTTGAATTTGATCCCTCAGAGTTGGTCACAACCAGAGTAGTCCTAATACCATGTAAAATGAAAGTGTTCTTCTATATTTGGGAGAGGCATTACTGGCTAGCATACTGCTGCACAGTGAGGACATGGCACATTGGCACCAGGCACCATCTATGGGGCAAGATAAATAATGGCATTAAGGAAAAGCAGCAAATTTTGATGAGGGCTTCTATTGAACACATAGTTTGCATATCTCTACACCTTATCTCACTTGGATGATCTTATACACTGTGCAGTGTTGTAGTTAATGAGCTTTTGAAAGGAGAAAAAAGAAAGATGAGTTAGAAAAGCATTCTACCTTCTATTAAAAAAACATCAAAGCCTAGGTTCTGCCTTGGTAATTAAACCCTAGAACAGGATATTCATTATGGTAACAGTTTCTTAATTACCTGTGCCTATGAACCTGTGAATGTTGATACCCAGAGGATGGCTTCAAGCTAATTATTGTGATCTTGTATTAAAATAATATCTTCTAACCACGCAATCACTAAGCATGGACAAAACATTAGCCCCATCACTATTCATGAATCTCTTGAGCTGTATATGAGATGCATCCAGAGATGAATTACCCTTTCAACTTATTAAGGAGTTATTTTAATAATCACTTGCTGAGCAAATAAAAAAAAAAACAATTATAGAGGTAGGTCACATGTGTCTACAAGTTGTTATTATCCCCTATGCTTAAAGAATTATTTGCTCTGAGTGGAGTAACATAATGGTTAAAGAAATAAATAAAAGGCTGCAAGAATAGCATAAAGACATAATTAATTGACCTACTTATGTATTTAATTTAAAGCGTCTTATTTTGTTTTATTGACAGTTATGTTGTAATTATCCTTCTATTGCTTAATGTGCAAGTGTCCCTCTTTTTTTTTTTTTAAAGTGTCCCTCTTTGAAGGAAAGTTTCATGCTGTCTCAGTGCTTGAAAATCTACTTTAAACTTAATACAATTGCAAAACTAGCTCCTTTACTCAGCCAAACTAATGTAAAAATAGTGAGTTGATGTGAAGTACATAGGAATAGTAGATGATGCTCATGAAGAGTTTGAAGTGATAGGCATAAAAGTTTGTAGAAGGGAGACAATATAGTGATTCATTGGTACATTTTGCCAACAGTGATGTAGGCCTGAGTAAATAATATATTTCAAAGACTGGCATCCACACTCTTTCTAGGTATTTGTACTAAATTCCATTTATGCCAAGATCTATAGCATCTCTGTGAAGCATAATAAATGGTTCAGAGTTTAATTAATCCTCAGCTATTGTTTGGTACCAAAGGTGGTTTTTGTACTATATTCAAGTACTTGAATGGATCATTCTTTTTTTATATAATAAATTTATTTTTTATTGGTGTTCAATTTGCCAACATACAGAATAACACCCAGTGTTCATCCCATCAAGTGTCCCCCTCAGTGCCCATCACCCATTCACCCCCACCCCCCACCCTCCTCCCCTTCCACTACCCCTAGTTCGTTTCCCAGAGTTAGGAGTCTTTATGTTCTGTCTGATATTTCCCACACATTTCTTCTCCCTTCCCTTATATTCCCTTTCACTATTATTTATATTCCCCAAATGAATGAGAACATATAATGTTTGTCCTTCTCCGATTGACTTATTTCACTCAGCATAATACCCTCCAGTTCCATCCACCTCGAAGCAAATGGTGGGTATTTGTCTTTTCTAATGGCTGAGTAATAATCCATTGTATACATAAACCACATCTTCTTGATCATTCTTAAAAAAACAAAAACAAGGCAGCCCCGGTGGCTCAGCGGTTTGGTGCCGCCTTTAGCACAGGGCATGGTCCTGGAGACTTCTGCATGGAGCCTGCTTCTCCCTCTGCCTGTGTCTCTGCCTCTCTCTCTCTGTGTGTCTCTCATGAATAAATAAATAAATAAATAATCTTTAAAAAAAACAGAATTATATACTCTGAGATATCTAAAACCTAAAAGCAAGGCTGTTATGGACAAACTAAGGGTTGGGTTTTTTAAAAAGCTTGGTAAATCTAATGTTTATAAATGGTTTATGATACATAAGGGAACTGATAAAGCAACTTGTCTAGATGTCTTGGGCCTAGCAACCTGTGAATATATTTATGTTTGCCAGACAGTGAGATGAAAAAAATAAATCTCAAAGATTTTTTAGTCTTAGATCTTCTGAGGTTGTATTATCTCACCTCTTCCTAATGATGAAGCTAAATTCCCCTGATGAATGAGAATATTCTGCATTGTGATTCTAGTTGTCTAAATTGTCTCTGAAGCAGGCCATTAGTACAGGGAAATTGGAAACATGAAATGCTGTTTATGTTAATAAGATACATAGATTCCAATTCTAAAATACACAGGGAGGATAGTTGTGAATAAGATACATAGATTCCAATTCTAAAATACACATTCCTCTTCTGTTTGTTTTCATCTTTTATCTCCTGACTTCATAGCTAAATAGCTCTAAAACTCATCAAATGAATTCCAGTCTTGGGACCAAATGAGAAGCTAGAGAAAATGTTAAAGTCAGAGGGTAGGAAAGCTTCTTGTTAATGACAAGAAAGAAAGAAAAATTTCCCCATTTCTGCCCTTCACCACCTCTCAAATAATCATGGTGGCTGAATCTTGTCCTGCTTTTGTAATAGCAATTTCTAGTAGTGGTATTTCTGTTTATAATTGTGATCTCTAAACACTGCTTGGTGCTAATCTCCTAGTATTTACTAGCGTTTACTGAGTGCCAACTATGATAAGAGTTCTTAAGTTCAACAAATTCAGAATCATCTATGATCCTTACTGGTAATGTGAATTGGGTTAAGTTAACTTATTCTGTGCTTTGGTTTCCTCATCTGTAAAATAGAAAAAAAAAGTAATAAAGCCTATCCCAAGGGTATGTAAAATTTATTTTCAATTCCATATAAAGCACGTAACAGAGTACTTACATATTTCAGAATTACTAACTGTTATAGTAATTATTTTTAATGAATGTCAACTACGTCAGGCCGTATGTTGTTAGAGTAACAGCAAAAAATAATCCTTTGCCCCCTTAGAATTTCATTAAATCAAAGAAAGAGACATGGAAAAGAGAGAGAAAAAATATTTTTTGTGCTATGTGAAGTAGAATCACAGGTGGGGTAAATAAATAGATCTTATGTGAGTATGAAAAGACTTATGCACAGCTTCACAAAGAAAGTGATATTTGAAGTGTGTCTTAAAGGATGGTGGAAATCTGGTAGCTATGGAAGAGAGGTGTGTGGAAAGGCAAATGGAATAACTCAAATAAGACAGCTAAATTGGTAAACAGCAAGGAGATGGCAGTGCCTGGGCACCTATCCCTGACTCCGGGTGCCAGGAACCTCTATTCAGACCAGAGTGAAAACATTGGAGACCAGAAGGACATAGGTAAACATGAACTTGTCAAGGACCATGGCAATTGCCTACAATCCAATGTCAGTGATGGACCTTCAGAAAATATAGCCCTTTAACCTAAGTAACTCAGTCCTACAATGCAGATTCTTATCTTGACTTAGTACCTTCTAGGTCTCCAATATCTTCACTGCTGAAATATATTATGGGCATCTCAAAAATCACATATATTGTAAATAAATTGAGTTTTCCAAATATATTCCTCCTGAGCAAAATGTTTTTTGGTTCTTCTAGATTATTTTTAATATTTTCCATCTGTATTTACATTTTATACTTCCCATTGCTATGTCAGGAAGTTTTTCCCTTCAATCTTTTTTTTCCCCAATGTGTCTATCTTGTTATTCCAATCTAATATATTTATAATGCTATTTTTACAAAGTTCTTCATTTTGGATCTCTTTTAAGTGTTTCCTTTCCCACTTTATCATGTTCATCTTTCCCTCTGCCTCTTGAATATATGGAACATATTTATCATAGGTGTTTTTATCATACTTTCACTTAATTGCATTGTCTTTATAATTTCTGGATCAATTTCTATTGAATGATTATGTTTTCTAACCATAGATTATGTTTTCCTGATTCTTTGTACAAGTAGTAATTTTGTATTAGATGCTGGGCATCTTAAAATTTTACGGTGAGTACTAGGTTTGTTGCATTTCATGAAATTTGAGTTTTGTTGTGATAGATATATAGATATATCTATAAACTCAAATGTGAGATATGTCTATATATCTGTCACCTCTTTATCCATTCATCAGTCATTGGACAGTTAGGATGTTTCCATCAATTTGCTATTATAGATAGTGAGGCTATAAACATTGGGGTACAAATATCCCATTGGATTAGTGTTTTTGTATTCTTTGTGTAAATATCTGGTAGTGCAATTCCTGGATCATAGGACGGTTCTATTTTTAAATTTGAAGGAAACTCTCAGCTGTTTACCAGAGTGGCTATACCAGTTTGCAATCCCACCAACAGAGCAAGATGATTCCCTTTTCTCTACATCCTCACCAACACTTGTTTCTTGTGGTTAGTTGGTTTGTTTGTTTTGTTTTGTTTTGTTTTGTTTTTTAGCCATTCTGACTGTTGTAAGGTAATATCTCATTGTAGGACTGATTTGTATTTCCCTGATGATGAGTGATATTCAGCATCTTTTCATGTGACTTTTGGCCATCTCTATGTCTTCTTTAGAAAAATATCTAATCATATCTTCTGCCCTTTTTTAAATTGGATTATTTATTTTCAGGCTATTGAGTTTGATAAGTTCCTTATAGGTTTTGGATAGTAACACTTTATTTATTTTTGCAAATACCTTCTCCTATTCCATAAATTGCCTTTTAGTTTTGTTGATTAGTTCTTTCATTGCACAGAAGCTTTTTTATTTTGAACTACAGACCAATATCCCCGATGAACATGGATGCAAAATTTCTCAATAAAATACTAGCAAAATGAATCCAACAATATTTTTTAAAAAGCACTCACCACGATCAAGTGAGATTGATTTTGGGTGCAAGAGTGGTTCAATATTCACAAATCAATCAAACTGACGTATCACATCAATAAGAGAAAGGATTAGAACCATGTGATCTTTTCAATAGGTGCAGAATAAGCATTTGACAAAGTACAACACCCATTTGTGATAAAAACCCTCAACAAAGTATGTTTAGAGGGAACACACCTCCACATAATAAAGGCCAATTATAAACAACACGCAACTAATATCAATCTCAATGAGGAAAAACTGAGAGCTTTTCCTCTATGGTCAGGAACAATACAGGAATATTTACTCTCATCACTATTATTGAACATAGTACTGGAAGTCCTAGCCACAGCAATCAGACAACAAAAAGAAATAAAGGGCATCCAAATTAGCTAGGAAGAAGTAAAATGTTCACTATTTGTAGATGACATGTTACTCTATATAGAAGACTTGAAAGATTCTACAAAAAAATTGCTAGAACTGATACACAAATTCAGTAAAACCATAGGATACAAAATCAATAGACAGAAATCTGTTGCACTTCTATACACCAGTAATGAAGCAGCAGAAAGATAAATTAAGGAATCAATCCTATTTATAATTGCACCAAAAACCATAAGATACCTAGGAATAAACCTTACCAAAGAGGTAAAAGACTTGTACTCTGAAAACTATAAAACACTGATGAAAGAAATTAGAGATGACACACAAAAAAATGGAAAGACATTCCATGCTCATGAATTGGAAGAACAAATATTGTTAAAATATCTATACTATCCAAAGCGATCTAAAGATTTAATGCAATCCCTATCAAAATACCAACAGCATTTATCACAGAGCCAAATAAGCAATCCTAAAATTTTTATGGAACCACCAAAGACCCCAAAGAGCTAAAGCAAGCTTGTAAAAGAAAAGCAAAGCTGAAGGTATCACAATGTCAAATGTCAGGTTATAGTACAAAGTGATCCACACAGCATGGTACTGGCACAAAAACAGACACATAGATCAATAGACCAGAGTAGATAACCTAGAAGTAAATCCACAACTCTATGGTCAATTAATCTTCAACAAAGCAGGAAAGAATATCCAATGGAAAAAGAAGACTGTTTTTTCAACAAATGATGTTGGAAAAACTGGACAATAACATGCAAAAGAATGAAACTGGATGACTTTCTTATACCATTCATAAAAATAAACTCAAAATATATTAAAATTCTAAATATGAGACCTGAAACCATAAAAATCCTAGAGGACAACACAGTCAGTAACTTCTTTGACATCAGTAAGTAGCAACTTCTTTCTAGATATATCTCCTGAAGCAAGAGAAACAAAAGCAAAAATAAACTATTGGAACTATTGGAACTCCCTCAATTGTATATAGCTATGCCAGTATAATTCTGATCTTTCTATTAGGAATGACTATACACACACACACACACACACACACACACACACACACACACACACACATATATCCCTATAAAAATAATGAAAGTCAATATAAGGTCCATTGAGAAAGTTCTAATCCTCAACAGAAACTCTGGTTCAATTGTTAAAGGTTTACACTCAGTCACACCTGATAAAGTGATTGTTATGTGATTAAAAGCCCATGGGTAAACCGGGCTAATTATATTATTGGTTTTAGTCCAAAAGTGATATATTCTTGCAATTTATTGGTAACTTTATTAGGTTGCCAAATACCGAATTTATTAAACCAAACTGTTTTTCTTTAGTGTTGCTGAAGCATCAGGGCTATAAAGATACTTTCCGATAAAAATGCTAAATAAAAGAGATCAGGCTTCAGTTACTCTATAAAGCAAAGCTAAGTGGGTTTAAAATTAGGAAAGCTTTGCTTTATACTTTAAGATCTTAGCAAATCAACTATTACTTACTTAAAAATTGTTCTGTGACATGAGAGAAAAATCTATGTCTAGAGTTGCAACAAGAAGGCATAAAATGTGGAAAATGATCAAGGCCAAAATGACATGGAATGGGAACTTTTATTTTTTAGCTACTGGTCCTAAAGGGGCAAGTAGCTTCAGAATTATTTGACAGGGGGTAAGCCTTTCCCCTTGGTCCTCATGAACTGGCATTTTAGTCTGCTTTTCCTATGATATACGTATCACCAATAGTTGATTCTAACCAAGGAAATCTTAATAAAAGGAAATTTTTAGAATATTAAAGTGTCCTTTTCTTTGGGATGTATACCCCTGTTTCATATCTATCTAAATTTGATGCCTAGTTTAAAATCCTACTCTGTTTCCTTCTGTGCTATAAAAATTTCCATAACAGGGGCACCTGGGTGGCTCAGTGGTTGAGGGTCTACCTTTGGCTCAGGTCCTGGGAAGCCCATAAGCCCAGGGTCCTGGGATCAAGTCACTCATCAGGCTCCTCGCAGGGAGCCTGTTTCTCCCTCTGCCTATGTATCTGCCTCTCACTGTGTTGCTCATGAATAAATAAAATCTTTAAAAATTTTTTCATGACAATTCCAAACACATTCTCATAGAATGGCAATTTATTTTATACATTTCAGTATGTGATTCAGTAACTCAAATGTTTGTTTGTGTTCTCAGGGTGACCATTTGTCCTTCCAACTGAACTAAAAACTGCCATATGACAGAAACACTAATATATAACAAAGAAAATAAATTTGCATTTTCTTAAAAGATCATGTATCCCTCTAACTGGCTGGGAGAAATTGTCTTTTCTGATGGCATTTTGATCAGTTTGTGAATTGGTAAGACGACCTTTCTTGTGGTCCATTTCCAAACTGGTTTAAGGATTTAATAATCACAGAAAGTTTCTTTCTATGGTACCTCTCTCAAGTGTACTGATCTAACAAGTCCCATATTTAGCAGATTGATAATAAGGTTAGTGGGATGACATAAAAAACTAGGAAAACACAGTAGTTGATTTATTTTCATAGCAGGGGAATAGGAGTCTGGAGTAGAGAATTGGGAAATAAACAGCCGATGTCTCAGAGAGATTCAGAAGTTTCTCCACCAATTTGTTACATGAGCCTGTCAAAAGTTTGTTTTCCCCAGACTGCAGGGGCTCCCAGGAGAGGGTCTTTTCTAAGGAAAGAATAACTCAGTAACTAAGTTTTCATTATGGGATGTTGCTGAGCATAGGTAAATTGTTTTCACTCGTTTTAATCTAATTCCCCAGGGACTGTATTCTAAGTTAGATATGGAGCAAGTCTTGCAAGGTAGAAACTGAAAGCAAGGACTTATTATGCTGAAAGATCTCTAATATGTTAAAGAACAATGGGCAATCCTTGAATACACCTCTAGCAGAGTGTGACTAAAGGGGGAGTTAGAAATTCTTCTCATTCTCACCATAATACGCTTTACAATTTAAGTATCTCAAGGGACCTTGTGCCTTCATTTAACAGAACTCAGAGTACATAGTAATTTCTAGTAAACCCTTCCCAGAAAAAAAAACATTACTTGAAGGCACAATGGATCCCAAAATGTACCTGTGGAGACTGAAGGGCATAGATGGCATCATTGTTCAGTGGGAGTTGGCCTGTTTATAAATACATAGTAAACATCATTCTTGAATCTTCAGAATTTATTGAACAGCAGGTAGGGTTTAGGGCTAAGGGGACATTCCTGAGCATTGGAGCTGGGGCAACAGCCAACTAATTTGAATTATTATTGTTATTAAAATGCCATATGTTTGGCAGCCAGATAGGACATAAAAGATCTTGAGATTTCAAAGATAATTATCAGGAAAGTTTACTAATCTATAGTTTTTTTAATGAGACAGATGAAATGCTTCTCTAAAGAGTATTTATGGAATCTTGTCTCACATTTAGATCTTTCATCCATTTTGAGTTTATCTTTGTGTATGGTGAAAGAGAGTGGTCTAGTTTCATTCTTCTGCATGTGGATGTCCAATTTTCCCAACACCATTTTTTGAAGAGATTGTCTTTCTTCCAGTGGATAGTCTTTCCTCCTTTATCGAATATTAGTTGACCATAAAGTTCAGGGTCTACTTCTGGGTTCTCTATTCTGTTCCATTGATCTATGTGTCTGTTTTTGTGCCAGTACCACACTGTCTTGATGATCACTGCTTTGTAGTACAACCTGAAATCCGGCATTGTGATGCCCCCAGCTATGGTTTTCTTTTTTAAAATTCCCCTGGCTATTCGGGGTCTTTTCTGATTCCACACAAATCTTAAAATAATTTGTTCTAACTCTCTGAAGAAAGTCCATGGTATTTTGATAGGGATTGCATTAAACATGTAAAGTGCCCTGGGTAACATTGACATTCCATCAAAATCCTAGAGGAGAACACAGGCAACACCCTTTTTGAACTCAGCCACAGTAACTTCTTGCAAGATACATCCACCAAGGCAAAAGAAACAAAAGCAAAAATGAACTATTGGGACTTCATCAAGATAAGAAGCTTTTGCACAGCAAAGGATTCAGTCAACAAAACTAAAAGACAACCTACAGAATGGGAGAAGATATTTGCAAATGACATATCAGATAAAGGGCTAGTTTCCAAGATCTATAAAGAACTTCTTAAACTCAACAGCAAGAAACAAACAATCCAATCATGAAATGGGCAAAAGACATGAACAGAAATCTCACAGAGGAAGACATGGACATGGCCAACATGCACGTGAGAAAATGCTCTGCATCACTTGCCATCAGGGAAATACAAATCAAAACCACAATGAGATACCACCTCACACCAGTGAGAATGGGGAAAATTAACAAGGCAGGAAACTACAAATGTCGGAGAGGATGCGGAGAAACGGGAACCCTCTTACACTGTTGGTGGGAATGTGAACTGGTGCAGCCACTCTGGAAAACTGTGTGGAGGTTCCTCAAAGAGTTAAAAATAGACCTGCCCTACGACCCAGCAGTTGCACTGTTGGGGATTTACCCCAAAGATTCAGATGCAATGAAACGCCGGGACACCTGCACCCCGATGTTTCTAGCAGCAATGTCCACAATAGCCAAACTGTGGAAGGAGCCTCGGTGTCCATCGAAAGATGAATGGATAAAGAAGATGTGGTCTATGTATACAATGGAATATTCTTCAGCCATTAGAAACGACAAATACCCACCATTTGCTTCAATGTGGATGGAACTGGAGGGTATTATGCTGAGTGAAGTAAGTCAATCGGAGAAGGACAAACAGTGTATGTTCTCATTCATTTGGGGAATATAAATAATAGTGAAAGGGAATATAAGGGAAGGGAGAAGAAATGTGTGGGAAATGTCAGAAAGGGAGACAGAACATAAAGACTCCTAACTCTGGGAAACGAACTAGGAGTAATGGAAGGGGAGGAGGGCGGGGGGTGGGGGTAAATGGGTGACCGGCACTGAGGGGGGCACTTGACGGGATAAGCACTGGGTGTTATTCTGTATGTTGGTAAATTGAACACCAATAAAAAATAAATTTATTATTAAAATAATAAATAAATAAAGAGTATTTTGAGCTATGAGCATAATGTCAGTAAGAATGGGTGGACTCAGTGTTATTAGAGAAATTAAACATTTATTCTTCTTGTGATGATACAACTTACTCAAAACAGGTACTACTTATTTTCTCAAGTATGGTTCCAAAGCTGAATTTTCCTTCCAGGTAATTGTTCCAAACCCTGGCATATAGATACATGGAGAAATGTCCAGCAGCAGTAGCAACAAGCAGCATCTTTTCGATAAGGAAGGGAACAGAATCCCAGGAATGAGGAAATGTGAATGTTTCATGAGATATGACTTTTGCTCTAAATGTGAATTTTTAAAAAATATTTTATTTATTGATTGATGAGAGACAGAGAGAAAGAGAGAGGCACAGAGACACAGGCAGAGGGAGAAGCAGGCTCCGTGCAGGAAGCCTGATGTGGGACTTGATCCCAGGACTCCAGGATCACACCCTGGGCTGGAGGGAGGTGCTGAACCGCTGACCACTGAGCCACCCAGGAGTCCCTCTAAGTGTCAATTAAAAAATACACACACACACACACACACACACACAAACACACATACATGCACACACTTTTACTTTTGTTACATATGAATGTGGACTTTAAGATCTATTAAATACCAATGGTGATTTTCCTTTTATATCCAGAGCTTCCATTTATAGTTTTAGAAAACATGATTTTGATTCATTCCCAAGAAAAGAAAAGTAGGGCTCTGAAAAGAAAAGAGTGAGCTCTGAATGAGTTTAAGATGTATCTGTCTCTTCTTATATTTACAAAAACTATTGAGTTCTTTCAAAAATGCCTATGACTAAAACAGGCAAAAGGTCATTATGACCTACTTAGGTTCTTATCTCCTCTCCTGCCAAATGGGTTGACATCATTATAATCACAGCATCCCCATGGAGGATAATGACTGATCATTTTCTGTATGAAACAGATTCTCATTTGTTCACTTCTGATAATATCTCAACAAGTTAATTATATTCATCTTGTATTTTTTTTCAGATGAAAAGAAAAAAATGATGTAATAAGGGACAGAGACTCCAGAGCCTGTTGTCAAATACTCTATTCTCACTACTACTCCTAATGACTTAATTCATTGTTCCTTATCTACACCCATAAATTAAAATGATGAAATTTATTCTTCTTAACACATGAACCAGAATATAAGGCAACACAGTATTTTTTTTTCTTGCAGAGGATTCTTCTGTTGTCTTTCAAAGATGGTTATAACAGGACTCATTACAGAAAAGTACAAAAGGAGGATGAGTTTCCAAATTTAAAATGATGAAGCATGTGCTTCTCTCAAACTACAAAGCTCAGATGCCAAGACTTGATGGGTATCAAACCTATCCATCTTTAAAATGCAGATAAGTAACTCTTTCTGTTTGTTGAAACTAGACTTTATCCACCCTTAATGCAGCTGTCCTCTACCTTGATTTATTCTCTTTCAACTTCCTGAAAGATCTCATTACTTAGATTATCATATGCCTCTCAACTCCTCTTTTAGCTGTCATCTCTTGATATTCTAACAAGTATGTTAATGAGAATGTCCTGGCCTCAGAATTATGCTTTTTCAAGTCCAAAAACCTTTATCACTTTTCCACCCTACTAACTACCCTCAGATTTACCTTAATTCTTGACCCCAGGTTACATTACCTACAAAATACTAAACTCAGAATCAGCTATATACAACTTTTTTTCTCTCTGCCTCCTGTCTTTCATTTTCCTTCCTCCTTATAGAAAAAAATACATATATATTTATGTATATTTTATATAGATATATGTATATTTACTTAGTAAACAGGGATGTTATAAGTCATAGTCTCTGAGTCAGAAAATGAATGAGAGGTGTGGGTATATTATTTTAATGTGTCTCAGTAATGGCTGAAAGAGTTTTAAATAAATGGTAAAGTAGTTACAATTTCTGAACCATAATGGGTATATTTTTTGTGTATGTGGTGAAGAGTCTTTTTTTAGTATAGTTGACATACAATATTAGTTTCAGGTGTACAACTTAGTGATTTCACAAATTTATATTTATGCTATGTTCACCACAATATAATGACCATCTGTCCCATTATACAACTAATGTTTTGTTGATTACCTTTACTGTGTAAAAGTTGTTTTTCTTTTTTAATATAGTCCCAGTAGTTTATTTTTGCTTTTGTTTCCCTTGCCTTAGGAGCCATATCTAGAAAACTGCTGCTGTGACTGATGTCAGAAAAATTACTCCTTGTGTTCTTCTCTAGGATTTTATGGTTTCAGGTCTCACATCTGGTCTTTAATCTATTTTGAGTTTATTTTTGTGTATGAGGCCAGTTTCTTTCTTTTACATGTAGCTGTCCAGTTTTCTCAATATCAGTTGTCGAAAAGATTGTCTTTTCCCCGATATGTATTCTTATGTCCTTTGCCATAGATTGACTATATGTACATGGGTTTATTTTTGGGATCTCTATTCTGTTCCATTGACCAGTGTGTCTATTTTTTGTGACTTTACCATATTGTTTTGATTGCTGCAGCTTTGTAGTATATTTTGAAATCTGGAACTGCAATTGCCTGTAGCTTTGTTCTTTATCAGGATTGCTTTGGCTATTCAGGGTCTTTTGTGGTTCCATACAAGTTTTAGTATTACTTGTTCTAGTTTTGTGAAAAATGCTGTTGGTATTTTGGTAGGGATTGTATTGAATCTGTAGACTGCTTTGCAGATTGCTTTGTATAAATGGACATTTTGATAACATGAATTCTTCCAATCTGTAAGCATGAAATATTTTTCCATTTGTTTGTGTCATTTTTAATTTCTTTTTTTTTAAAGATTTTATTTATTTATTTATGTATTTATTTGAGAGGAAGAAAGAAAGAGAAAGAAAGAAAGAAGAAAGAAAGAAAGAGAAAGAAAGAAAGAAAGAAAGAAAGAAAGAAGAAAGAAAGAAAGAAAGAAAGAAAGAAAGAAAGAAAGAAAGAATGAAAGAAAGGCAGAGACACAGGCAGAGGGAGAAGCAGGCTCCATGCAGGGAGTCTGATTGTGGGACTCGATCCTGGGTCTCCAGAATCACACCCTGGGCTGAAGGTGGCGCTAAACCGCTGAGCCACCAGGACTGCCCTTTTAATTTCTTTCATCAATGTTTTATAGTTTTTCAGAGTACAGGACTTTTACCTCTTTAAGTTTATCCCTAGATATTTTATCTTAAGTACATTTGTAAATGGTGCTTTTTCTTAAATTTATTTAGTGCATAGAAATGATACTGATTTCTGTGTATTAATTTTGTATCTTGCCACTTTACTATATTTATTACTTCTGGTAGTTTGGTGGAATCTTCAGGACTTTCTATGTATAGTATCATGTTGTCTGAGAATAGTCATAGTTTAACTTCTTTACCAATATGCTGCCACTGACTTGTGTCATATCATTTCACTGGTAAGTAATCTTAGAAGTAAATAAGTAATAAGTAATAAGTAAGTGGTCTTACTTGTCCCCTGTGTCCACAGTATTACCCCTCTAACCCATTCTCTACTCCATAACAGAGCAGACTTGCCAAAATATTAAAGGGATCATGTTATACAACTAATTAAAATTCTCCAATGAATCACTTTTTTACTTCAAGATTATCATTAATATGCAAAAGAAAGTTTTCAGTTATCTGATTCTTGCATATCCATCAGTGTCATCTATCCTTACTTTTACTCTTCTCTCATATCCTCTAAATTCTCAATTCTTAATGGTTAGAACTGTTACCTGTGCATTTATATATCTCCACTCATGTCATATCTACTAAAAGTGCATTCATAATATATGATTGTTGAATGTGTTGTTAAATAAATAAACAAAAGTGGACTGAAGAATCATAACATATATCTAGCCCCAGGCTCCAAAGTATGAGAGCATTCTAACATTGTTAGGAAAACCCACAAATTTGTTTTTTGTGTCTATTTAGAAGTTTATTATTTTGTAACATAGTGGGTCTCTTATTCCTGCCTATATATCATTTTATTTATTTCCTCTTAAGTACTAGATATATTTTCAGTTATGGCTTTTACCAACATTTCCTATTCTTCTTCACCCTTTGGTTTCACTTCTGAATGCTTTAATTCCATAAAATTACTCTTCATACGCTTACTTGGGCTAAGGCCATGTTTATGAAGTTGTCTCCTTTTGTTGTCTTAAATTGCCCATGTTTCTTCCCCTACCAGTTTTTTTCTTTTGCATGAATGACCCCTGTCTATCCTTTTCTGGCCTTTTGGATATATTGTTTTCATGTCTGCCTTTTTATTTTTAACACTTTCCCAAACCAAGTGAATGACAAAATATTACCATCAGTGACAAACCCTTTGTCTAATTCTCCTAAAAGAGATTTCCTTCAATTGGGTAACTCCTAAAGCCATTTTTTTTTCTTTTCTTTTCTGTACTATAGATTTTTTTCAAGAAAGAGTCTGTAATTTCACTCCTTTTCTCTCTCCACCACAATTGAGTTTTTTTTTTTTTTAATTAATTTTTATTGGTGTTCAATTTACCAACATACAGAAAAACACCCAGTGCTCATCCCGTCAAGTGTCCACCTCAGTGCCCGTCACCCATTCCCCTCCAACACCCGCCCTCCTCCCCCTCCACCACCCCTAGTTCGTTTCCCCGAGTTAGGAGTCTTTATGTTCTGTCTCCCTTCCTGATATTTCCCAACATTTCTTCTCCCTTCCTTTATATTCCCTTTCACTATTATTGAGTTTTAAAGATTTTATTTATTTATTCATGAGAGACACACACAGAGAAGCAGAGACATAGGCAGAGGGAGAAGCAGGCTCCATGCAGGGAGCCCGATATGGGACTTGATCCCAGGACTCCAGGATCACTCCCTGAGCTGAAGGCAAATGCTCAACCGCTGAGCCACCCAGATGTCCCTCCACCACGAAATTCTTAACTCTTTTCAATCTAGCTTGGTAATTTAGAGGATTTTTCGTTTTTGTTTTTATATCCTTCATATATACCAACTTCAAACACATCAACTCCAAAGGCATTTTCTCACTTGCATTTTGTGAGGCCTTTTTGTGCCAAGCTATTCCACACATCTGCCTTATTCTCCTACTTTCCTGTTTGTTTCTTCCATTATTTTCTACTGGCTTCTCCCTTTTCTACTTTCATTCATATGTTTTCTAACTCTAACCCCTTAAGTAGTCTGCACTATTGTTTAGCCCTCCCCAGCAATGGTACCTTTTCCACAGCTCCATCGTCATAGATATATACTAAGAACTTTAAGCTCTATGTCTGTATCCATGGCCCTCTCCTAAGTTGCAGCCACACAATTTCAAGTGTATATTAGATACTTGAATCCAGTAACTAATCAATATTTCACATGGCAAATTTGGGTTCATCTTTAGCCCATTTTCTGTCTATTCCTACTATTAATCTGGACGTTTAGACATTTTTCCTCTATCATTTTCTTTCATTTAAAACTCCACTTTCATTTCTACTCAACTTGACCAAACTCAGAATCCAATATTACTCATTTACAGTAGTCTTCATACTTTGAGACTTCACTTATCCCAGAAAACTGATTCTCTGCCAGGGTAATTTTCTTACAATCAGAGCCCTGTTCAAACTACTCCTTTCAAAAAAATCTTGGATGACTATTCATTACTTTGCTCTTGATGAAACGAACACTTGAGCCCAGAATTAAACAACAGCACTCAGTATTCAGAGTCTAAACTCCTAACGTGACTGTTTTTTTACCACTTTCCCTCTTCTTAATAAGTTCTTGTGTCAAGGACATCTTCTAGCCCACTTAGAACTCATCTATAATTCTACCTTTTGTCTTTCTTCTGTCTACATAAATAAATTAATGGATGTCTCCTATATGAAATGTTCTGTAATTCCATCATCACCAGCTATAATAGCATGCATGTTCATGTGTTTGCACATTCTCTTTCTCTCCTCTCCTTTTTTATTTTTTACATCATAGCATTCAGTTCTTTTTTTTCCCTTTGCACTGCACTTATACATACCATCTCCTACTAGAGTGTATTTTTTAAATACAGAACAGTGTATGGTAATAATAATTAATATCGATGCAAGAATAAAAAGAGAATAAGATATTCTGGCCCCCTTTTTTAAACCCTTCATCAATATCTTCACAAGCAGGGATCTGTTCCCTTCTGGATGAAGAAAAAGATAATGAAAAAATGCATGCTTTTCTGGCAAAATGCCATTTTAAATTCCCAGATGGGTAAAAGTTAGATATAAAACCAAACTAGAAAGTATGTCCTTAATTAGCTCACAGAACTATTGATGGATATTTTCTTCTATTCTTGATTTTTAAAATAATATTTTAAGACAAAAAAATCACATGGTTTGATCAATAAGTAAGTCTAAAAACTCAACATTTAAATAAAAGACTAACAACAAACCACAAAAAATTTAATCAAATAATTATACTAATAATAACAAAATTGATAATTTTTTTAAAAGCCTATAGATTAAAAGGCAAAGGACAATATCTGACTTATAGATAATAGAAAAGACATTAAGAAAAAGTCTTAGCTTTTTAATTAAACAAAACCAAAATCATAATATGTTAAGCGTTGTTTTTGCATAACAGATAAGAAATGATGGAAATGATAAATTTCTATATTGGCAGTGGTGACAGCAGTAAAATATGGGCAGTTGAGTTACACTATTAACATGATTTTACACTGGCCCAAACTTTTTTTTTTTTTCCTGAAAGCAGTTGTCAATTCTCTGTCAAACACCTTTCAAAAGTTCACAAACTTTAGCCCACCCTTTGCTCATGGAAGAATATATACTTAAATATGAGAAAGATCTATTACACACATAGAGTTTTGTTTTTATTTCGTTTAACTGGAAATAATTAAATGTTCACTATTGGATAAAGGTTAAATAAATTTACCATACCAAAGGATAGAATATCCTGCAACATTCATAATGATCTTTCAAAATATAACAGAGGAAAAACTTTATGACATAACAAAAGGCAATGTATATAGACTTTTATATTACTATTATAACTAAAAGTCACACACATGCACAACCACAGAATCACAAAGTAAATATAATATCTGGCAGCCTGGGTGGCTCAGTAGTTTAGTGCCGCCTTCAGCCCGGGGCATGATCCTGGAGACCCGGGATGGAGTCCCACATCGAGCTCCCTGCATGGAGCCTGCTTCTCCCTCTGCCTGTGTCTCTATGTCTCTCTCTCTCTCTCTCTCTCTCTCTCTCTCTATGAATAAATAAATAAATAAAATCTTTTAAAATAATTTAAATAAATAAAATATCATGTTGTTTTCTTTAAAGGAGGGTTACAAGTGATGTATTTTCCACTTCCTCTTCTTTCCAGAATCTGTCCATCATCATTACTCTTTTAAATTAAAAATGTGTAAAACAAACAGGGGAGGAGGGTGGGAGGATGAGTTAAATAGCTGAAAGAGACGAAGGAGTGCACTTGTGATGAGCACCAGGCTTTGTATGCAAGTATTGGATCACTAGATTGTACACCTGAAACTAATATTATACTATATGTTAACTGGAATTTAAATAAAAATTTCAAAAAAAAAAAAAAAAAGAGAATAACTATTGTGTGTTTATTTAGCTGTCAGCATGTTATCAGAAAATGACCCCATAGGAGGGGAACTCAGGCAAGGAAGGTAAAATTACTTGCTCAGACAATTTGATGCCTGAAAGAGGGAATAGGATAGTGTATATCAGATGTTTCTCTTCTTTTCTCCCTTGTTAACACAAACTTCTGTGACACTTGACTCAACCCATAGGTGCTTAAGAGCAAGTTATTCTGATGTACATTTGGCAGTCTCAGCTGAAGTCTCATTAAATAGTTTGTATGCTTTTTCTACTCCTTAACATTCTTGTCAAGGTCAAACTGGGAAAAGTAGCCCACCAGGGATTAACAATTAGAGGAACCCCAGGAAAGTTTGCATTTTACATGTTTACCCTCTGGGAAATTTGGCAGCATTGAGGTTAACTAAGGCTCTCCAGAAACAAACAAACCACCCACCTGCCTAAACTCAAAATTTATCTACAATACCATTTATCCTGCTAAATGCTCCATATTTGCTTATTTTAAGACTTAACCCTTCAATTCTATTTTTATAACCTGATTCTGAAATTGCAAATTTTGTGCCTTTGCGAATTTTCTTAAATGAATAATTCATTGCATTTTGTGTTGTATTCAGTCAACTTCAGTTTCAGCCTTGGCAATTGATGGCTTAGAAGGCTTGGATAATTAATATAAACTCTCTAGGTTTTAGTTTTAGCAACTTTAAAATAGATGAAAATGCTTAGTTTTATCAGATAGGATGTTTTTGGTTACAAGTTTTAAAAAATCCAATTCAAAATAAACATTTTTCAGTTTATAAATCCAAATAGAGTCATTAAACACTTTTTTTAGTTCTGGTCCCATTTTTCTGCATTTTTCCTGGCTTAACCATATTCCAAATCCCTGTGTTATCCTTAGGTCGACTTCCCTAATGATCACCAGATGGCTACCACAGCACTAGTGCTACAGAGTTCTCTGTTTAACCAAAGATAAAGAGTAACTGTAACTTACAATGGCCATTAAACAGATGTTCAGAGAGTAACCAGGGTCTACCCTTGCAGTACAGGAATGGTAGAGGTTAATCCTATGGAATCACATGGATGATCAATCAAGGAGGAGGAATGGAATAAATTTAAGGAAGAAATCTTAGTATTTCTGTCTTAATTCATCGGGACTTCTATAACAGAAAACCAAGGAACCAGTGTCTTCACTCCCCCCCAACATTATCTCAGTATTACATGACATTGTGTAAGTTTGAGGTGTAGAGAGTTTTTGTATGAGGTGTAGAAAGTTTTTGTATGATATACATATTTTGCAAAATGATTACCATCATAGCTAATACCTCCGTCATATCACATAATTACTATTTCTTTTTGTTTGTGGTGAGAACACTTACGACCTATTCTCTTCACAACTTTCAAGTATATAATACAGTACTGTTAACTATAACCACCATTGTTTTACATTAGATCCCCAGAACTTAACCATCCTCTAAGCAGAAATTTTTATTATGACCAATTTCTACTTATTTCCCCACCATCAGGACCCTGTTAATCACCTTTCTAGTCTGTATTTCTATGAACTTGGCTTCTTTTTGGTTTTGCATATAAATGATATCATACAATATTTTTATTTCTCTAACTTATGCTATTTAGCTTAATACCCTGTTGCCCATGTTGCAACAAATGGCAGGATATATTTTTCTGGCTGTGTAATAGTTCATTGTATATGTAAATTACATCTTTATCCATTCACCCAATGACACTTACGTTGTTTCCACATCTTTTTGTGTGTGTGTGAATAATACTGCCACAAACATGGGAATGCAAGGGTATCTTTGAGATTCTGTTTTCATTTTCTTTGGACATACACCCAGAGGTAGAATGTAGGATCATATGGTATTTCTATTTTTAACTTTTTGAGGAGCTTCCACACAATTTTCCATATAAGCTGTACCAATTTACATCACATTCCCACCAACAGTGCTCACTTAAGAATTCCCTTTTCTCCATATCCTCAACAATACTTGTTATTGCTTCTTTTTGGTAACAGCCATTCTAGAAGGTATGAGGTGACATATTGTGGTTTTGATGTGCATTTTTCTGATGATTAGTGATGCTGAAACCTTTTTTAAAGATTTTATTTATTTATTCATGAGAGACAGAGAGAGAGAGAGGCAGAGACATAGGCAGAGGGAGAAGCAGGCTCTGTGCAGGAAGCCCGATGCAGAACTCGATCATAGGACCCCAGGATCACTCCCTGAGCCAAAGGTAGATGCTCAACCGCTGAGCCATCCAGGCATCCTGAAAACCTTTTATTTTTATGTATCTTGACCATTTATACATCTTCTTTGGAAAAATTCAAGTCTTCTATTAAATATATCTCTTGCAAATGTTTTCTTCTTATCTGTGGTTGGTCTTGACATTGTCTTTTCAGAGAAAAAAGTTTTTAATTTCATTGAAGCCCAGTTTATCAGTGATTTATTTCATGATTTATGTCTTTGGTGTTGTATCTAAACAGACATGACCATACTCAAGGTCACATATATTTTCTTCTGTGCTATCATCTAGGACTTTTAAGTATTTTATACTTAGGTCTATCTTCCATTTTGAGTCCATTTTTGTGAAGGGTGTTTGTCTGTGTCTAGAGTCACTATTTTGCATGTGGGTTTAATTGCTCCACCACCATTTATTGAAATGAGTATCTTTGTTGCATTATGTTTTCTTTGTTCCTTTGTCAAAGAATAGTTGGCTATATTTATTTGGGTCTATTTTTGTGATGTCTATTCTGTTCTATTTATTTATTTGTCTATTCTTCCACTAACAACATAATGCATAAATTACTATAGCTTTATGTTATGAATTGAGGTGAGGTAGTGTCAGTCTTCTGACATCATTATTTTCCTTCAATATTGGCTATTCTGGGTCTCTTGCTCCTCCATATAAACTTTGATTCAGTTAACTGATGTCCACAAAATACCTTCCTGGGATTTTGATTGGGATTTCATTGAAACTATAGATCAAGATTAGATTTCCTAGGCAACCATGTCAATTTTCCTTCTTTCCAAATTCTATACACTTTTTTGAAAAATCCCTTTTCTTGTTTTATTACATATTTGTAATAAGTATAGGTAAATATGATATTGAAGAGGAATAGTAAGGTAACATGTAGTTGCCTTGTTCCTCAAGTTAGTGTGAAACTTTGAGTTTCTTACCATTAAGTATCATATTAGGTGTAAGTTTTTGTAGTCTATTGATTTGAAATACTTCCCCTGTATTCCTTTATAAGTGAGAGTTTTATAAGGAATGGATATTAAATTTTGTTAAGTGCTTTTTTCCATCTATCGATGTGATCATGTGATTTTTTTATCTTGTTGATGTGATGAATTACATTAATTGATTTTTAAACGCTGAACCAACCTTGTATACCTGGGATAAATTCCATTTGGTCATAGCATATAATACTTCTTATATATTGTTTGGTTTAATTTGCTCATATTTTATCGAGGATTTTTATATCTATGTTTATTAGAAATATTACTCAGTAGATATTTTTTTCCTGTAATGTCTTGACTTATTTTGGTATTATGGTATTGCTGGACTCATAAAATAAATTAGGAAATATTTCTTCCGTTTTATTCTCTGAAAGAAATTGTAGAGAATTGGTATAATTTCATTCCTACATGTTTGTTTGAATTCACTGGTGAATCCATCTAGGCCTGGTGCTGTTTTGGGAGGTGGTTACTTATTGGTCCAATTTCTTTAGTAGTTATAGGCCTATTTGAATTGTCTATTTTCTTCTTGTGTAAGCTTTGGCAAGTTGTATCTTTCTAGAAGTTGGTTCATTTCATCTAGGTTATAAAATTTATAGGCATAGAGTTGTTCACAGTATTCCTTTATTATCTTTTTAACTTCCATAAAATCTGTAGTGATTTTCCCTTTTTCACTTCTGATATTTGTAATTTGTGTCCTCTTTTCTTTTCTTTTGTACCCTGGCAAAAAGTCAGGGTAGCTTTTGATCTAATTAATTTTCTCCATTGATTTGCTATTTTCAATTCCATTAATTTCTACTCTAATACTTGTTATTTCTTCGTTCATTTTGGATTGAAGTTGCTTCTCTTTTTCTAGTTTCCTAAAGTGGAAACTTGGATGATTGATTTTAGATCTTTCTTCTGTCTTAATATATGCATTCATTGCTATTAATTTCCCTCTAACTACTATTTCATTATATCTCATGAATTTTGATGAGTTGTGGTTTTACTTTCATTTAATTCAATTCAAGATATTCTTCAATTTTTCTTGAGATTTTTTGACTCGTGTTATTTAGAAGTGTTTAATCTTCACATATTTTGGGAGTTTCCACTTATCTTTCTGTTACTGATTTTTAGTTTAATTTTATTGTGCTTTGAAAGCAAACATTTTATGATTTCCATTCTTTTAAATTAGTGTTTTATGGCCTGTGACATGGTCCACCTTGGTGAATGTTCCATCTGACTTTGAGAAGAATATGTATTCTGCTTTTATTGGATGAAGTATTTGTAAACACCAATTATAATCAATTGATTGATGGTGTTATTGAGTTCAACTATGTCCTTCTTGATTATCTAATGGCTAGATCTATTTCTGATAAAGAGGTATTGAAGTCTCTAACTACAATAGCGGTTTCACTTTTTTGTCTTTGCAATTGTATTTGTGTCTCACATAGTTTGATGCCCTATTATAAAGTACATATAGTTAAAGATTGTTAAGTCTTCGTGGAAAAGACTGAAATTAAAATAGATAGCCCTGCTTTCTTTGGATTAGTGTTAGCAATGTATATTTTCTTCCATTTATTTATTTTTAATCTTTATGTTTAAAGTAGTTTCTTTACACAATTTATCTTTATGTCTTTGTGTTTTTTTTTAAATCTACTCTGACAATTTCTGTCTTTTAATGTGTTCTATTTAGACCTTGGCATTCAAAGTGATTATTGCTATAGTTGGATTAATGTCTACCATATTCTTTAGCTTTCTGTTTATTGTCCTTGTTCTTTGTTCCTGTTTTGGCTTTCCATTGTTGTGAACTTTTTTGTTTTGTTTTGTTTTGTTTTGAGTTTGTTTTGCTTTTGTAGTCTTAATTGAGCTTTATATATGATTCTATTTTCTTTCCTTTCTTATGAGTTATACTTCTTATGTCTTACTTTTTTTAGTGGTTACTCTAGACTTTGTAATATGAAGTTAAAGCTAATTCATGTTGACTTTCAAATAAGACTATACTTTTTTATGTATAGTATGAATGTCTTACAATAACAAAATAATCCTTACTTATCCCTTCCACCTCATGTTTCATTGTCATCATTCATTATTACTTACATATGAACATACATAGCTAAGTACATTGTTGGTGTTATTACTATTAACAAACTGTTACCTGTTGGATCAGCTAACAATAAGAAAAATAATACTTGTATTTTACCTTAATTTATTTCTTCTTTGATGCTCTTACTTTATGTAAATCTCAGTTTCTAATATATTTTTTCCTCTCTGAAGAATTTAATTTAACATTTATTACAAGACAGGTTTACTGGCAATAGATTCTCTCAACTTTAATCCTGTTGTCATTGTTGTTACACTATTTAGAGCAATCTGGTTTTGTCTCCATTTTTGAAGGGTAATTTCACAGGGTATTGAATTCTAATTGGTGTTTTGTTGGTCTCTCCTCCTTCAGCACTTTAAATATTTTACTTTACTCTCTTCTTGCTTACATCGTCTCTGAAGAAAAGCCAGATGTAATTCTTATCTTTATTCCTCTACACTTAAGTTCCCACCTCCTCCAGGTTCTTTCAGGATTTTTTTTGTCTTTGATTTTCTAATTTGAAAATAATATACCTAGGTGTAGTTTTTGGCATTTATCTTCTTTAGCATTCTCTGAATTTCCTGCATTTGTAATATGATGTCTGATATTAATCTGGAGAAATTCTTAGTCATTACTGTTTCAAGCATTTCTCCTGTTCCTTTCTTCTTTTGGTATTCTCATTATATACTATATTATACCTTTTGTAATCGTCCCATAGTCCTGGTTATTTTGGTCTTCCCCACACATACTACAGTCTTTGTTTTCTTTGCTTTATGGTTTTGGAGGTTTATATTGAAAATACTCTAACTCAAAGATTCTATTTGATAAATACTTTAGTTCAGAGATTCTTTCTTCAGCTGTGTTCAGTCTACCAATAAGGCTATCAAAGGCATTCTTCATTTCTGTTACAGTTTCTTTCCCTTTTTAAAAATTTCTATCATTTTGGTTCTTCCTTAGGATTTCCATTTCCCTACTAGCATTGCCCATCTATTCTTAAATCCTGCCTATTTAATCTATTATAATCTATTAATTTCCTTGTCTAATAATTCCAACATCCCTGTCTGCCATGTCTGGTTCAGACACTTGTTCTATCTCTTCACATTGTGTTTGTTTGCCCTTTAGTATGCTTTGTAATTTTTTCTTGATAGTCAGTTATGACATAATGGGTAAGAGGAGTTGCTATAAATAAAGCCTTTAATAATGTGATGGAAAGGTGTGGGAGGAGAAAATATATCTCAAATATCCATTTTGTGTTTTGAAGAAAGAATAAATGTATTTCGAAGAATGCATTTTGAGAATACACAATTCTTTCTTTTAGTAAGCCTCTGGACTCTGAAATTTTCAGGTGTTTCTCAGTCCCTCTGCCCCTTATGTGGTACAGAATGGCTGAAGTAGACTAGAGGTAGGTATTTTCCTTCTTCCGTTGAAAGATAGATGATGCTGCAGTTGGATACTTTTCTTCCCTCAGGTTAGTTAGGATCTGATAATGCCCAAGTTGGCTAAGTTTGTTTGCCCTAAAAGCAGGCCTTCTTGAAAAGAATGGAGTACTCTGGCATATTTCAAAAATAGTTTATTTTCCCCTACCCCTTGCTGAGAGCATGGGGGAATTTTGCTTTGATATTTATTGTGAGAATCTCACTGAGCTCCTGGGGGCAAGTCTCACAAAATTTTGAAGGCCTCTTATGACTGGGTTTCCCTGGAGTTTTTAACTCTCAGAGTTATCTAGACTGAGCCTCTAGCAATTGTCATTTAAAGTTCAGGTTTTCCTACCCTATCTCTGGTTACCAGGGTGAGTTCTTCTTGCAGAAAGCTGTGACTTTCTATATTAGCCTATCTATCTCTTAAGTTTAGAGGTGAGTGGTTTGCCCTGTGTTTTCCCTTATCTTGCATATCAAAAAAAAAGCTGTTGGTTTTTCAACCTGTTCAACTTTTAATTTCTTTTTTGGATGGGATGGTGACTTCCAGGCTCTTTACATGCATAATCATGATGCTATAATTTTTATTATACAATTTTGAGGAAAAATATCTCCACAAAATAGTTTATTACATACAGGTATTAATGTTGCTGGCTTCTCCCCAAAGGGGCCTCCTGAGCTTAATAATACATAGATATTCTTCTATTTCCCACTAGTCTGTAATCTATGTCTGCATTTTGTCTAAAAAGGCTGGCCACCAAATCCCTTCACTATTTTCAGTTGTTGAGCTGTGGGATGTCTGTATTTCCCTTAAAGCAGACGTCTTCATCAAACATAAAATACACTTTATGTCTCATTTATTTTTTGAAATTCAAGATAATTCTGGTCCCATTTGAAGTTATCTTTGTCTGAAACCAATAGTTTTAAATTGTTGATGGTTTTACTGATTTTGACATTTAACTGATCACATTTTGTTCTCTGTGTCTCCTACTTCTCTTGACTCCATTACAGCATCCAATTGGATTATATAGTATAATCAGGGAGATTATCATATACAGATGTTTCTCTCATTTTGGATTTCAGATTTCTTCGGAAAATTCATGCTTCACAATTAGGTACAATCTCAAGAGGAAGCCATTTTTAATAGTATAGATTAACCCCATTATCTGTGGCTACAGATCCATTTGGAATAAGTGTCTACATATAAATTACAGGATCAAGAAATCCAAAATGAGAGAAACATCTGTATATGATAATCTCCCTGATTATACTATATAATCCGTAATATAGAGAAAGATTTTTTGTATGTGTGCTCTTGGAATGCTTACATTCCCTGCACTATTTCTTAAATAAAAATGTTCTGTAATAAAACCTGACCCCAGAATAAGATTTAGGTTGATGAGAATTCTCCAAACAGAATATTAATGATAAGCTCTGCAGTTTAACTTTATACTTTCACAAGATTTCCAAGGAAATAAATTTATTTTACCTTAAGACAAATGTATTCATATTTAATAAAAAACAGCACAGATAAGAATATTTTCAATTGTTTTAGCCTAAGTCCCAGGACTGACTTGGGTCTCATGCCCATGTCTGAAATAAGCTCAATGACCTGGAGTGTAAAATAATCTGTTGAACTAAAACAGGTTTCATGCCCCATTTGGACAAGCCAGAAATGAACTATCTAGAATTTTTGGAGACATTTTCCAAAAGAATAGTAATAGAATACTGAATGTCTTCTATATTCTCCATGATATATCAAGTTTTATGATAGATAAAGTCTTCTGTATACAGTTAGCAATTTCTAGTAGTATTTCCTAACCTAAGCCCACAGCTATACATACAAATATTTGGTGGTAAGAGTTTGGTCTATTTTCTTCACACAGATTAATTTGATAATTTACAGTTTAACAACAACAACAAAAATTCAGTGTAATGCTTTCCTTCTCATCCATGCCCCTTTCATGACTAAATGGTAATACTTCTTAATTTTGTGGTGTCTCTCAAATATAGAAGGGCTTTATGCAAAATCCTTATTTTCTATAATATTCTTATCCATGCTGGTTTTTATTAAATATGAATACATTTGTCTTAGGGTAAAATAAATTTATTTCCTTGGAAATCCTGTGAAAATATAAAGTTAAACTGCAGAGCTTATCATTAATATACTGTTTGGAGAATTCTCATCAACTGGTATTAATCAGGTTTGGCTGGCCTATGCCTTGGTAACAAACCCTGAAATCTTGGTTGCTTCACTCATTAGATTTATTTCTCAATTATATGAAGTCTAAATGGACTGATGGCCCTCATTCATCTTGCAGCTATACTACCTGGAATATGTGTGTTCCCAGGGACACTACAGCAGTGGATGAAGAGCTGAATGACCGAGTAAAATTTCTTAAGACTAGGCATGAACTTATGTAATTTCTAATACATTTCAGTGGCCAGTTATTAGTTATAACCCTAAATTTCTACTACGGAGTTTGATGAACTGAACTATTTTATAAGTCCATTAAGAGGACAAAGTGTGATAAACACTTTGTGGCCTGTTCCTGACTCAGTGTGCTTATACTGGTATTATAGTCTCACTAAGACATGAATAAAATATTGCATTGATCTAAAATGAGTCTTTCAATGTGTATCCCTATGAGCTGATAAATTGCTCCTATCAGGAGGGGGCGGGGCAAATGGCAGAAGAGTAGGGTCCCCAAGTCACCTCTCCCCCCAGCTTACCTAGAAAACTTTTATATCATCCTGAAAACCTACGAATTTGGACTGAGATTTAAAGAGAGAAACGCTACAGAGAGAAGGGTTTGCACTTCCAACAAGGTAGGAAGACGGAAAATAAATAAATGCATGCATAAATAAATACACTCCAGTGGGGAGGGGCCTGCGAGGAGCAGGGCTAAGGCTGGGCCACGAGAGCCTACAGGACAGGAAAGTCCAGTCCCTGAGAACCAGGAACTTTAATGATCTTCCCTGATGGAAAGGTGCTCACAGGGAACTCAGGCAGAGCCACAGGAGGGGAGCAGTGGAGCCCCGAGGTTCCCAGGGTCACTAACAGAGGAAGTGCGCCCTGGGGGAGAGCCCGGCAGGGCCCCGGGAGCAGCTCAGGCGGTGGCTCAGGCGGTGGCTCCGCAGAGTGGGCTGCGCGGCCCAGGGGTGCGATTCCAGCAGTGTAGGCCCCAGAGCCCAGGGCGCTGGGGGACAGAGCCCAGGATCCTGCGCTCCCCCCAGGACAGATGGAGGGACCATGACAGCAAGGACGCTCCTGCCAGTGGGCGCCCCGGAGCTGTGCAGGTCAGCGCCCGCCGACCCCGGAGCATCCAGGCCCCTGAGGACTGGGAGCTGCGGTAGTTACTGCGGGAGCTAAGTCCAGGGCTGGAGAGCTGGCCGCCACCAGTGTAGCTGTTCCTCCTGGTGTCCCCCTGTGCCTGGGATGGATCGGTGCCACCAGGGAGCTGGGGCTTCACAGGATAAGCAGCTCCCACTGAGCCCTGCACCTGGCAGGGGGCAGGGCAGCACCCCCAGGTGCACACACCTGAGACTCAGCAGAGCAGGCCTCTCCCCCAGAAGACCAGCTGGAAGGACAGGGGAAGAGCAAGTGCTTGACTGAGCAAGGCTGGAAAGCTCCAGGGCAAGTTGAGGGATTTATAGTATATAGAACCAGAGGATACCCCTCCTTGTTTTTTTTGTTTGTTTTGCTTTTTTCTTTTCTTTTCTTTTCTTTCTTTCTTTTTTTTTTTTTTTTTAATTTCCTTTATCCGGTACAACTCGCTTTTAGCCACTCTGCACTGAGCAAAATGACTAGAAAGAAGAACTCACCACAAAAGAAAGAATCAGAAACAGTACTCTCTGCCACAGAGTTACAGAATTTGTATTACAATTAAATGTCAGAAAGCCAATTCAGAAGCACAATTATAAAGCTACTGGAGGCTCTGGAATAAAGTATAAAGGATTCAAGAGACTTCATGACTACAGAATTAGATTTAATCAGGCCAAAATTAAAAATCAATTAAATGAGATGCAATCTAACCTGGATGACCTGGTGTCTGAGTACCAGTAGTACCAGGATGCCACGGCGGAGGAGGAAAGGGGA
Source organism: Vulpes vulpes (assembly GCF_048418805.1). Classification (NCBI taxonomy): domain Eukaryota; kingdom Metazoa; phylum Chordata; class Mammalia; order Carnivora; family Canidae; genus Vulpes; species Vulpes vulpes. Next base: position 97,665,212 of record NC_132794.1, read on the forward strand.
GTTCGAGGAGGAGGCGGAGGAGGAGGTGGCCTAGAGCTGATACCTGATAAAGCGCGTGGAAGCTGTGTGAACTCTTTATTCGCTCACAACCTGTTCTCTGATAGACGTGTCTCTGTGTGTACTCGCTCTTTTTCCTGTCTGGACGTCACATGCTGTACAGATGCCACCATTAAAACATTTTCATATTGAAAAAAAAACAAATGTCCTAACAAGGGTTAATGAGGTAGAAGAAAGAGTGAGTGACATAGACAAGTTGATGGCAAGGAAAGAAGCTGAGGAAAAAAGAGACAAACAATTAAAATATCATGAGGAAAGGTTAAGAGAAATAAATGGCAGCCTCAGAAGGAAAAAAATCTATGTTTAATTGGGGTTCCTGAGGGAGCCAAAAGGGACAGAGACCAGAAAAGATATTGAAAAAATCATAAGGTGAGAACTTCCCTAACTTGGGGAGAGAAACAGGCATTCAGATCCAGGAGATAGAGAGTTCCCCCCTGAAATCAATAGAAAACGTTCAACACCTCAACATTTAATAGTGAAAATTGCAAATTCCAAAGATAAAGAGAAAATCCTTAAAGCAACAAGAGACAAGAGATCCCCAACCTTTATGGGGAGTAGTAGTATTAGGTTAACAGCAGACCTCTCCACAGAGACCAGGCAGGCGAGAAAGGGCTGGCAGGATATATTTAGGGTCCTAAATGAGAAGAATATGCAGCCAAGAATACTTTATCCAGCAAGGCTCTCATTCAGAATAGAAGGAGAGATAAAGAGCTTCCAAGACAGGCAGCAACTGAAAGAATATGTGACCACCAAACCAGCTCTGCAAGAAATATTAAGAGGGACTCTGTAAAAGAAAGAGGAAGTCCAGAGAAACAACCCATAAAAACAGGGACTGAACAGGTATTATGATGACACTAAATTCATATCTTTTGATAGTAACTCTGAACATGAATGGGCTTAATGACCTCATCAAAAGGCGCAGGGTTTCAGACTGGATAGAAAAGCAAGACCCACCTATTTGCTGTCTACAAGAGACTCATTTTAGATCTAAGGACACCTACAGCCTGAAAATAAAAGGTTGGAGAACCATTTACCATTCAAATGGTCCTCAAAAGAAAGCAGGGGTAGCAATCCTCATATCAGGTAAATTAAAGTTTATCCCAAAGACTGTAGTAAGAGATGAAGAGGGACACTATATCATACTTAAGGGTCTATCCAACAAGAGGACCTAACAATCATGAATATTTATGCCCCTAATGTGGGAGCTGCAAAGTATATCAATCAATTAATAACCAAAGTTAACACATACTTAGATAATAATACACTTATCCTGGGAGACTTCAACATGGTGCTTTCTGTAAATGACAGATCTTCTAAGCACAACATCTCCAAAGAAACAAGAGCTTTACATGATACACTGGACCAGATGGATTTCACAGATATTTACAGAACTTTACATCCAAATGCAACTGAATACACATTCTTCTTAAATGCACATGGAACTTTCTCCAAAAAGACCACATACTGGGTTGCAAATCAGGTCTTAACCAATACCAAAAGATTGGGATTGTCCCCTGAATAGTGTCAGACCATAATGCTTTGAAAGTAGTGCTAAATCACAAGAGGAAATTTGGAAGAAATTCAAACAATTGAAGGTTAAAGACCATCCTACTAAAAGATGAATGGGTCAACCAGGAAATTAGGGAAAAATTAAAAAGATTCATGGAAACTAATGAGGAGGAAGATACAACCATTCAAAATTTTTGGGATACAGCAAAAGCAGTCCTGAGAGGGAAATACATCGCAATGCAAGCATCCCTCAAAAAACTGGAAAAACTCAAATATAAAAGCTAACCCTGCACCTAAAGGAACTAGAGAAAGAACAGCAAATAAAACCTACAGCCAGCAGAAGAAGAGAGTTAATAAAGATTCAAGCAGAACTCAATGAAATAGAGACCAGAAGAACCATAGCACAGGTGAACAAAACCAAGAGTTAGTCCTTTGAAAGAAATAATAAGATAGATAAACCATTAGCCAGCCTATTAAAAACAAAAGAGAAAAGACTCAAATTAATAAAATCATGAATGAAAAAGGAGAGATCACCACCAATACCAAGGAAATACAAACACTTTAAAAACTTATTATGAGCAGCTACATGCCAATAAATTAGGCAATCTAGAAGAAATGGACATATTTCTGGAAAAACCACAAACTACCAAAACTCAACAGGAGAAAATAGAAAACCTGAACAGGCCAATAACCAGGGAGCAAAGTGAAGCAGTCACCAAAAACCTCCCATCACAAAAGTCCAGGGCCAGATGGCTTCCCAAGGGAATTCTATCAAACGTTTAAAGAAGAAAAAATACCTATTCTACTAAAGCTGTTCCAAAAGATAGAAAGAGATGGAATACTTCCAAACTTGTTCTATGAGGCCAGCATCACCTTAATTCCAAAACCAGACAAAGACCTCACCAAAAAGGAGAATTATAGACCAATATCCCTGAAGAACACAGATGCAAAAATTCTAAACAAGATACTAGCCAATAGAATCCAACAGTACATTAAGATTATATACCATGACCAACTGGGATTTATCCCTGGGATACAAGGCTGGTTCAACATTCATAAAGCAATCAATGTGATTGATCATATCAACAAGAGAAAAACAAGAACCATATGATCCTCTCAATAGATGCAGAGAAAGCATTTGACAAAATGCAGCATCCATTCCTGATCAAAACTCTTCAAAGTGTACGGATAGAGGGAACATGCCTCAGCATCTTAAAAACCATCTATGAAAAGCCCACAGCATATATCATTCTCAGTGGGGAAACACTGGGAGCCTTTCCCCGAAGATCAGGAACAAGACAGGGATGTCCACTCTCACCACTGCTATTCAACATAGTACTAGAAGTCCTAGCCTCAGCAATCAGGCAACATAAAGAAATAAAGCCATTCAAATTGGCAAAGAAGTCAAACTCTACCTCTTTGTAGATGACATGATACTGTACATAGAAAATCCAAAAGACTCCACCCCAAGATGGCTAGAACTCATACAGCACTTCAGCAGTGTGGCAGGTTACAAAATCACTGCCCAGAAATGAGTGGCATTTCTATACACTAATAATGAGACTGAAGAAAGAGAAATTAAGGAGTCAATCCCATTTACAATTGCACCCCAAAGCATAAATACCTAGGAATAAACCTAACCAAAGAGGTAAAGGATCTATACCCTCAAAACTACAGAACACTTCTGAAAGAAATTGAGGAAGACACAAAGAGATGGAAAAATATTCCATGCTCATGGATTGGAAGAATTAGTATTGTGAAAATGTCAATGCTACCCAGGGCAATTTACATATTTAACGCAGTCCCTATCGAAATACCGTGGACTTTCTTCAGAGAGTTGGAACAAATCATCTTAAGATTTGTGTGGAATCAGAAAGACCCTGTATAGCCGGGGGAATATTGGAAAAGAAAATCAGAGCCGGGGGCATCACAATGTTCCAACAGTCCCTGACATACTGGGAACCATTTCATGGGATCAGGTTCCAACAGGTCTCTGGGTTTAAGGGAGTCAAGTCTATGTTGAAGGCAGAGAGGGAGAAGAGGACATAAAAAAATGAATTTTAGTTTTTCCACACCACCAAGGTGGCTCATGTGTGTCAACATCAAGGAATCCCTCCTCCTGGGAGCCAAGAGGAAGTTTCTCAAAACTAGAAGGGGAAGGTGTTTTTCCCTCTTGTTATCAATGTAGCTTCGGAGATATTCTATTAGTGACATATGCCCTTCCCCCAAAACAACAATGAAGTGTTCCGTGTGCTAACAACATAGCTTAAAAAAAAAAGTTGTACTACAAAGCTGTGGTCATCAAGACAGTGTGGTACTGGCACAAAAACAGACACATAGATCAATGGAACAGAATAGAGAATCCAGAAATGGGCCCTCAACTCTTTGGTCAACTAATATTCGACAAAGCAGGAAAGACTATCCACTGGAAAAAGAACAATCTCTTCAAAAAATGATGCTGAGAAAATTGGACAGCCACGTGCAGAAAAATGAAATTAGACCATTCTCTTACACCATTCACAAAGATAAACTCAAAGTAGTTGAAAGATCTAAATGTGAGACAGGAATCCTCAAAATCCTAGAGGAGAACACAGGCAACACCCTTTTTGAACTTGGCCATAGCAACTTCTTACAAGATACATCTATGAAGGCAAAAGAAACAATAGCAAAAATGAACTATTGGGACTTCATCAAGATAAAATCTTCTGCACAGCAAAGGTAACAGTCACCAAATCTAAACGACAACCTACAGAATGGGAGAAGATATTTGCAAATGACAGATCAGATAAAGGACTAGTATTCAAGATCTATAAAGAACTTATTCAACTCAACAGTAAAGAAACAATCCAATCATGAAATGGGCAGAATCCATGAACAGAAATTTCACCAAAGAAGACATAGACATGGCCAACAAGCACATGAGAAAATGCTCCGCATCATTGCCATCAGGGAAATGCAAATCAAAACCACAATGAGATACCACAAGATTCTCACAAGAGTGAGAATGTTGAAAATTAACAAGATAGGAAACAACAAATGTTGGAGAGGATGTGGAGAAAGGGGAATCCTCTTGCACTTTGGTGGGAATGTGAACTGGTACAGCCACTCTGGAAAACTGTGTGGAGGTTCCTCAAAGAGTTAAAAATAGAGCTACCCTGAGACCCAGCAATTGCACTACTGGAGATTTACCCCAAAGATACAGATGCAATGAAATGCTGGAACACCTGCACCCCGATGTTTATAGCAGCAATGTGGAAGGAGCCTTGGTGTCCATCGAAAGATGAATGGATAAAGAAGATGTGGGATGTATACAGTGGAATATTACTCAGCCATTAGAAATGACAAATACCCACCATTTGCTTCAGTGTGGATGGAACTGGAGGGTATTATGCTGAGTGAAATAAGTCAATCGGAGAAAGACAAACATTATATGGTCTCATTCATTTGGGGGATATAAAAAATAGTGAAAGGGATTATAGAGGAAAGATAAGGAAATGAGTGGGAAATATCAGAGAGGGTGATAGAACGTGAGAGACTCCTAACTCTGGGAAACGAACAAGAGGTAGTAGAAGGGGAGGTGGTCGGAGGATGGGGTGACTGGGTGACGGGCACTGAGGGGGGCACTTGACGGGATGAGCACTGGGTGATATGCTATATGTTGGCAAATCGAACTCCAATAAAAAATAATTAAATAAAAAATGCTCATATCTTTTTATTGTTAAGTCAGTTTGAGTTGGAATTCTGCTTTATGTAACCAAGAGTCATCATTAAGTTTGCTTTTGCCACTCATACTTACTAAACCAAGGTTCTTTAAGCAATTAATCAATCCTCTTATCAGTTGAAACAATTGGCAATTCTTTCTTGGATATTAGCTAAATTCTTAACATGACTAATAACTTCAACTCATTTGCCAAACTTTATTCCGTGTCACCTCTTCAATGCCCTCTTAATACAAATCTCTATAACTAGTCTATCACAATTCAATTCTGATAGACATATGGGATAGTTGGAAAAAGAAGGGCCCTGGAGTAAAACTATGTATTTCAAATCCTGGTTTCGCCCTTTATTATATGTGTTACACTAAAAATGACATTTAATTTCTTTGTGATTCAGTTTCTACAATAGTAAAATGGGAATAATATAACTTGCCATGGGACTAAAAGATGAAGACATAAAAACCTTAGAAGAATTCTTTACACTAGGTAAGATCTTAATAAATGTCACTATTTGATAAAAATACATTTATTGTTAGAACAGCTTCTTTAATAATGTTTGTTTTCATTTTACTAATTTTTAAAATCTTCACTGCTTAAAACTATGCTTGAGACATAAAAATATTTTATTTTCTTCTTCCCTTAGTATATCTACTGAGCAAAATTTCACATAACTAGTTAACTAAGAGGTTGTTGAACCTTTCCTTTACACTTATATCTGGTTGTCTTCATTATATTTATAAGTTATTGGTGTAACCATTTGTAGACAAGGTAACAGGCTGTGTTACTCACTTAGATTATATAATACCAGCCCTAAAAAATGTATCCAGGAAAGAACAGGTTAAAGTGTGTTTCCAAGAAATTAAAATTTGTGTTCCAATAGTTTGACCAAAGTTGCTTAGAAGACAGGCTTACTTACCCGGGATAATGCTGATGTATACATATTTTGTAAATAAGTCCTTTGTTGGTTGTAAGTATAGAAAATATATTTTCCTACAGATGGATGTATTTCATGTTCCTAATCGTGTCCTGGGATGAACAAACTTTCTCAATTTTAATGTAGTCCAAATTTTAAACTTTGATACTTTGCCCTTTCTGAGGCCACCAGTCTACCTATGAATGTCTTGAAGACATTCATCTATATTTTCATCTAAAGCTTTATTGTCTTATCATCCACATTGTTTTGCAATGTCCTTTATTATTCAGATATGCTATCCCTCTGTCTGCTATAAGTTCTGCTAAGAGAGCTTCCAATGGACAAAGATGAAAAATGTGTTATGAAGTAGGTGATAAAGTCTCTGGAAGCAGGAGCTCCTGGGTGGTTCAGCGGTTGAGCATCTGCCTTGGGCTCAGGAAATGATCCCAGGATCCGGGATTGAGTCCCACATTGGGCTCCCTGCCTGCTTCTCTCTGCCTATGTCTCTGCCTCTCTCTGTGTGTCTCTCATGAATAAATAAATAAATGTTTTTTTTTTAAATCTCTGGAAGCAGCAGACAGATGTTAGAGTGAAAAGAAAAAGAGAGAGAAATTATAAAAGGCAACCAAGTAAGAAGAAAACCCTATGTCTATCTTTGGCAGCTTGTTTTGGTAGGGGAGGAGGTAATCATATTTAGAGGTCCACAGGCCATCTGTGTCAGGTTTGCACTGAGTAAAGACACTTTCCTATAAGCAGATGTGAGGTGAATGGTACAAATAAGGCATGGTAGACCCTGTATGTGTAACCTGGGGAAATTATGTAAAATAAGTCTACAAGCAAATAAAAAACAAATTATCTTTGGAAAGACAAAACTAAATAATTTACCAATAATTTCTGCTTGGGTATTTGAGATAATTTAGTCCAAAGTTTCCAAATACACAGTGCCATCAGAATTAGTCATGGTTCTTGTTAAAAATAGAGATGCTAAGGCCCCCACTCTGTATTTACTAAATCTGAAATTTGGAGCTCAATGCTTGGATTATTGACATTTACACAAATTCTTCATGAGAATCAGCCAGAGTAGAAAATCACTGACCTAAACCAATCCCATTGCAATTCCTTTAAGCTAGACCTGCTTGCATATTTGGATGGGATCACAGACCTACAGGTAACAACTGTGACTCTTATCCTCACTCTGAAACAAGATTTTGTTTTCTTTAGAATACCTTTAAAAAAGTGTATGGAGTCCCTAATAGTCTAATGTGAGCTCACAGATTAGTCAAAGCAGATGTTGTAGAATATTGTGTGAAGGGCTTATTGAAGATGGCATAAACTGAATGAAATAAAGAAAACATCCAGGAAGCTGTAACATTCACCTCAAAGAGAACTCCCAGCCAGTGCAAGGTGGAGACTCAGACCAGAATTAGTGGGCTCAAGTATCTCTGACCAGATACTTAGTTCCCTAGTCAGATTCTTCAGATGTTAAGTTACTATCCAACCTTCCATGATTCACTATTCCATTTCTTAATTAGTTTAGATTAATGTTTTCTGTGAAACTATTTTTTTAAATCTATGCTTTCTCCTTTAAAACACAGGGACCTAAATTATAAAACTTGAGAAGATAGAGCAAAATCTTTCAGCTATGCAAAACAAACAAACAAAAAAACTAAACTAAAACTAAAACTAAAAAAGTAAAGGCAAAAAAAAAAAAAAGCCAACTCTTTTATAAATCCATTTTGGATCATTTGAATCATGTTATAAGTTGAAATTAGAGATGATATATTTTACCAGAAAGGTATACTTGAAGTCCCAATAAATTCTTGTCTCTCTCAAGCTCAAGGCCTTTACCACTGCAAACTACAATCTGCTCTTTTCTATGTTACATTTGAAAAGCATTAGTTCTATTTTTCTGGAAAAATAAACCGAAAAGCCATCGATTGTGCCTGAAATGTGTTGTTTTATTGATGTTGGGCCGACATTGTGTAATAGCATGTATATATATATATATATATATATATATATATATATATATATATATATACAAATTCTGTATGCTCCCTAATTTCTAGTGAGATGTGAGTATCATAAAAGAAAAGTTAATTTCCAATAATTATATATCCAACTCCTCTGTAGGACTTTTAAGATATCTAGATATCTATATAGATATTTGCCATTACTTATAGGCATCAGGGGCTATGAAAGGGCTATGTTTCAGAGTTACAATATTCCCTTGGCTTCTTCATTGTCACAAGAAAGCTGTTAAAGACTGGTACATTGTAATGCATGCTTAAAAAGCAACTGATATTAATATTATTTACAATGAATTGCCATTTCTCTTCACAGTAAAATCAATGGCACAGTCTTTGGCAGCTAAAAATGAAATCAGACAAATCAGAAATATCAGGCTAGCAGAAACTGGTTTAAGGTAAAAAACAAAATCTGAAAAGTAACTCTTAGAACTAAACAGAAGATTAGCAAGGAAACAGACCACTTAAGTCTATAAAGCAATTTAATACTACAGATAACTATAGGACACTCTACTCAACAACAGATAATACATTTTATATGAAATATTCTCCAGAATATGTCTTGATTTAATATCTCAGTGTAAGTTCTAAATATGAAAAAATATCCAAAAAAAGTGGAAGACTTGAACACTGGAAATTACAAAACATTATTTCAAAAATTAAAACATGTATGAAATAGTATCCCATTTTAATGGATTAGAATATAATATTACTAGATAGCAATATCCCTCAAATTGATCCACATATTCAGCAAAATCCTCATCAAAATCTTAGCTTTTTGGTTTTTTTGTTTTTGTTTTTGTTTTTTTTTTTTTTGTAAAAATTGACTAGATGGGGCACCCCAGGTGGCTCAGCAGTTTAGCACCGCCTTCAGCCCAGGGCGTGATCCTGGAGACCCAGAACTGAGTCCCATGTCGGGCTCCCCACATGGAGCCTGCTTCTCCCTCTGCCTGTGTCTCTGCCTCTGTGTGTGTGTGTCTTTCATGAATAAATAAATAAAATCTTTTTAAAAAATTGACTAGATGATTCTAAAATTCAAAAAGAAATTCAAGTGACCCATAATAGTCAAAACACTCTTAAAAAAGACAAAAATAGCAGGCTCATATTTTGAGATATCAAAACTTAGTGCAGAGCTAAAATGATCAAGACTGTTAGCATAAGGATAGGCATATATAAACAAATTTTTGATATATATATATATACATACACATATATATTTGAAATATGGTCCTAATATATATTATATATCAAATATCAGTTATTGACAATTGATGTATGGATTTATTCCACATCAAATATAAGTGTTATATACATATATATTTCACATATGAGTGAAACCATATGATAATTCCCTTTCTCTGATTGACTTATTTCACTCAGCATAATACCTTCCAGTTCCATCCACATTGACACAATGATAAATATACATCCTTTCTGATGACTGAGTAACAAACATTCCATTGTATATATACATACCACATGTTCTTTATCCATTGGTCTGTTGATGGACATCTCAGCTCTTTCCACAGTTTGGCTATTGTGAACATTACTACTATGAACTTTGGGGTACAGATGTCCCTTCAGATCACTACACTTTTATCTTTGGGGTAAATGCCCAGTAACACAATTGCTGGGTCTATTTTTAACTTCTTGAGGAAACTCCATACCATTTTCCAGAATGGTTGTACCAGCTTGTTTTCCCACCAACAGTGCAAGAGGGTTCCCCTTTATCCACATCCTCACCAACATTTGTTGTTTCTGTCTTGTTAATTTTAGCCATTCTGACTGGTGTAAGATGGTATCTCATTGTGGTTTTGATTTGCATTTCCCTCGTGCCAAGTGATATGGAGCATTTCTTCATATGTCCACTTGTATGTCGTCTTTGGAGAAATGTTGCTTCGTGTCTTCTACCCATTTCTTGACTGGATTGTTTTTTGGGTGATGAGTTTGCTAAATTCTTTAAAGATCTTGGGTACTAGCCCTCTACTGGATATGTCATTTGCAAATACCTTCTCCCATTCCATAGGTTGCCTTTTAGTTTTGTTGACTGTTTCCTTTGCTGTGCAGAAGTTTTTATCTTGATGAATTTCAGTTGTTCGTGTTTGCTTTCATTTTCCTTTTCTTTTGAGATGTGTCTAGCAAAAAGTTTCTGTGGCCAATGTCAAAAAGGTTGCAACTTGTGTTATCCTCTAGGATTTTGATGGATTCCTGTCTGGTATTGAGGTCTTGCATCCATATCGAGTTTATCTCTGTGTATGGTGTAAGAAAATGGTCCAGTTTCATTCTTCTGCATGTAGTTATCCAATTTTCCCAGTAACATTTATTGAAGAGACTATTCTTTTTCCATTGGATAGTCTTTCCTGCTTGGTCGAAGATTAGTTGATCATAGAATTGAGGGTCCATTTCTGGATTCTCTATTCTGTTCCCCTGATCCATGTGTCTGTTTTTGTGCCAGCACCATAATGTCCTGATGATTACTACTTTGTAATATAGCTTGAAGTCAGGTATTGTGATGCCACCAGCTTTCGTTTTCTTTTTCAACATTCCTCTGGCTATTTGGGCTCTTTTGTGGTTCCATACAAATTTTAGAATTATTTGTTCCAACTCTGTGAAAAATGTTGATGGTGGGGCAGCCGGAATGGCTCAGTGGTTTAGCGCCACCTTCCACCCAGGGCATGATCCTGGAGACCCGGGATCGAGTCCCATATCAGGCTCCCTGCATGGGACCTGCTTCTCCCTCTGCCTGTGACTCTATGTCTCTGTGTCTCTGTCTCTCTCTGTCTCTCATGAATAAATAAATAAAATCTTAAAAAATGTTGATGGTGTTTTGATAGGGGTTGCATTGAATGTGTAGATTACTCTGGGTAGCATAGATAGTTTAGCAATATTTATTCTTCTAATTCGTGAGCATGGAATGTTTTTCCATCTCTTTGTATCTTCCTCAATTTCTTTCAGAAGTGTTCTGTAGTTTTTAGAATACAGATCCTTTACTTCTAAAAAAATTTTTTTAAGATTTTATTTATTTATTTATTCATAGAGATGCAGAGAAAGAGAGAGAGAGAGAGGCAGAGGCACAGGAGGAGGGAGAAGCAGGCCCATGCCGGGAGCCTGATGTGGGACTCGATCCCGGGACTCCAGGATCATGCCCTGGGCTGCAGGCGGCGCTAAACCGCTGAACCACCCAGGCTGCCCTGCCGTGGCTTTTAATATTTATTAAAATAAATTAATATATTAATATTAATAAATATTAAGGCTTTTATGATATTCAGGTATGTTCCCTCTATCTCTACACTGTGGAGAGTTTTACTCAAGAAAAAGTGCTGTATTTCGTCACATGCTTTTTCTGCATCAATTGAGAGTATCATATGGTTCTTGTCTTTTATTACCATGATGTGTCACATTGATTGATTTGCAAATATTGAACTATTCTTGTAGCCTAGGAATAATTCCCAATTGGTCATGATGAATAATCCTCTTAATGTACTGTTGGATCATATTAGCCAGTCCTTGGTGAGGATTTTGGCATCCATGTTCATCAGGGATATTTGCTGTAATTCTTCTTTTTGATAGGGTCTTTATCTCGTTTTGGAATAAAGGTGATACTGTCCTCATAGAATGAGTTCTGAAGTTTTCCTTCCATTTCTGTTTTTTGAAACAGCTTCAGAAGAATAAGTATTATTTCTTCTTTAAATGTTTGGTAGAATTCCCCTGGCAAGTCATCTGGCCCTGGACTCTTGTTTGTTGGGAAATTTTTAATTACCATTTCAATTTCCTTGCTTGTTATGAGTCTGTTCAGATTTTCTATTTCTTCCTGTTTCAGTTTTGGTAGTTAATAAGTTTCCAGGAATGTATCCATTTCTTCCAGATTGCCTTCTTTGTTGGCAAATTATAGTTGCTCATCATATGTTCTTAAAATTATTTGTAGTTCCTTGCTGTTGGTCATAATCTGACTTCTTTCATTCATGATTTTATTAATCTAGGTCCCTTCTCTTTTCTTTTTGATAAACCTGGCTAGAGATTTATTGATCGTATTCATTATTTTAAAGAACCAGCTCCTAGTTTCATTGATCAGTTCTATTCTTCTTCTGGTTTCTCTTTCACTGAGTTCTGTTCTGATGTTTATTCTTTCTCTTCCCCTGCTTGGTTTAGGTTTTATTTACTCCTTCTTCAGCTGCTTTAGGTGTAAGGTTACCTTGTGTATTTGAGAGATTTCTAATTTTTTTGTGAGAGACTTGTATTGCTGTGTACTTCCCTATTAGGACTGCCTTTGCTGCATTTCAAAGGTTTTAAACAGTTGTGTTTTCATTTTCATTTGTTTCCATTAAATTTTTTATTCTTCTTTAATTTCCTAGTAGACACATTCATTCTTTAGTAGGATGCTCTTTAACCTCTAACTGTTTGAGTTCCTTCCAAATTTCCTGTTGGACTGAGTTCCAGGCTCAAAGCATCATGATCTGAAAATATGCAGAGAATAATCCCAATATTTTTATATCAGCTGAGACCTGTTTTGTGACCCAGTATATGATCTATACTGGAGAATGTTCCATGTGCCATAGCGAATACTGTGTATTCTGTTTCTTTAGAATGGAACACTCTGTATGTGTCTGTGAAGTTCATCTGGTCCAGTGTGTCATTCAGAGCCCTTGTTTTCTTGTTGATCTCCTCCTTAAATGACCCATTGCTCTGAGTGGGGTGCTGAAGTCCTTGCTATTATTGTATTATTATCAATGTGTTTCTTAATTTGGTTATTAATTTGTTGATATAATTGGCTGCTCCCAAGTTAGGACCATACATTTTTATAATTGCTAGATCTCCTTGTTGGATAGACTCTTTCAGTATGATATAGTGTCCCTCTTCATCCCTTACTACAGTCTTTGGTTCAAAATCTAGTTTTTCTGATCTGAGGAATGCTACACCAGCTCTCTTTTGAGGTCCATTTGCATGATAAATTGTCCTACACTCTCTGACTTTCAATCTGGAGGCATATTTGGGCCTAAAATAAGTCTCTTATAGACAGCATATGGAGGGGTCTTGCTTTTTTATCCAATCTGACACCTTGTGTCTTTTGATTGGAGCATTTAGCCCATTTTAATTCAGAGTAACAATTGAAAGATATTGATTTAATGCCATTGTATTACCTGTAAAATCTCTGTTTCTGTAGATTGTCTCTGTTTCTTTCTCGTCTATGTTACTTTTGGGCTCTATCTTCACTTACAGGATCCTTCTTAATAATTCTTGCAGAGCTGGTTTAGTGGTCACAAATTCTTTAAGTTTCTGTCTGTCCTGGAAGTTCTTTATCTCTCCTTCCATTCTGAATTATAGCCCTGCTGGATAAATTATTCTTGGCTGCATCTCATTTAACCCTGAATATATCATGTCCCCCTTTCTGGCCTGCCAGTTCTCTGGACAGATTTGTTACCAGCCTAATGTTTCTACCATTGTAGGTTAATAACCTCTTGTATTAAGCTGTTTTCAGGATTTTCTCTTTATCAACACCTCGACTATTATATGTCGGGGTGTTGATCTATTTTTATTGATTTTGGAATGGGTTCTCTTTACTTCTTGAACTTGAATGCTTGTTTCCTTCCCCAGATTAGGGAAGGTCTCAGCTATGATTTGCTCCAACATACCTTCTGTCCCTTCTCTCTCTCTCTCTCTCTCTCTCTCTCTCTCTCTCTCTCTTCTCTCAGGGACCCCAATAATTCTAATGTTGTTTTGTTTTTTGGCATCACTGATTTCTTGAAGCCTCCCCTCATGGTCTGTTAGGCGTTTTCCTGTTCCTCAGCTTCCTTCCTTTCCATCAACCTATCTTCTATGTCACTTACTCTTTTATGCCTCATTTATCTTAGCTGTTAGAGCATCCAATTTAGACTACACTTAGTTAAAGCATTTTTAATTTTTGCCTGGTTAGATTTTATTTCTGCATTGAGATTCTCTGGTGTATTTTATGCTTTTTTCAAACCCATCTAGTAACTTCATAATTGTTATGCTGAATTCCAGCTTTGACATTTTACATAAATAAAAAATCCGTATCAGTTAGATCTGTGGCAAAATTACCTACCTCTTTTTTTTTTCTTTCTTTTGTTGTGAATTCCTCCTTCTAGTCATTATGCCCTGAGAAGAATGGATGAACAAGTGAACAAAAGAAAAAATATCAACCATGGCCTAGGCAAAATACAACTCTAGACAAATCTGAAAAGATCAGAAACCAAAAGAGAAAAGAAAAAGAAAGAAAAAAATAGGGAGGGGGAGAATATTATCCTCCCAGTGGACAAAACAGGGTGATTCACTTGGTCCTGGGTATGTTTTGGTCTGTTTGTTAGAAGACACCCAATCCCAAAATTGTAAAGAAAGCAATATATATATATATATATATATATATATATATATATATATAATTTATTATTTATTTAGACATATATATAATTTATTATTATATTAATTTTATATTATTTAATTATTATATATAATTATATATATATTTTATTATATATAATTTAAAATTGAATATAATGAAAGGAAGTCAAAAATAAAGAATATATCTGTAAAATGTAAATGTAAAACAAGGAAGTTAAAAAATACTTAAAAACAGCTGATAAAATAAGAAACTAGTTGAAAAGGAAAAAAGGGGAAAAAAGAAAAGGAAAATTTTAAACTGAAAGATAAATGAATGAAACAAAAACCTTGAATTTTATATATTTTCTCCCCCTAGCCCTGTAGTCTTTGCAGTCCTGTGTGCTCCATAAATTGGTGTTTACCTGTTGTTTCAGCTGGTCTTCTGGGGAGGGGCCTGCTGCACTGATTCTCAGGTGTGTTTGCCTGGGCATAGTTGAAGCACCTCTTGCCAGGCAGCTGGGCTCAGTGTGAGCTGCTACTGGTTGCTCTATGTGGCTTTTGTTCCCTTTCTGTGCCTCCTTAGAGGATGAAAATTAAAATGGCCACAGCCAATCTCAGGCCCAAAGCTGAAAGATCGCTGTCCCCCCTGTTCAGTAAATCCTCAGTGATAAGGGGTCTTCACTTTTTGTGTATGCCAAACTCTGCAGACCCTAATGGTGCCTGCCCACAGGGGTCCTCCCCGGGGAAGGCAGAGGGTCACTGCATTTCTGTCTTTTGAAAGGCCCCTGCAGTTAGCAAGCAGTTACCGGATCATGTGCACTCCCATATCACCCCTCCTGGGGGAAGGTAGAGGGCCACTGATTTTCTGTCCTTTGCAGGGCCCTTGCAGGACAGCTGTCACCTAATCATGCTACGGTCCCTGGTTTATGGCAAACTGAGCTGAGAGCCCCCTCGAGGGCTCGCTGACCCTCACCAGTTTCCCTACTCCAGTGTTTGGGAACTCTGGCTCAGGAACTCCAATCTTTCTATGACCCTGAGGATCCTGAGACCACACTGTCTGGCCTAGAATTCTCCCCATTTGACCACCTAAGCATCCTTCAGTAAGGGATGTCTCTCACTAGAGCAGATTTCTAAAGGTTCCAACTTTGCTCTCCTGAGCTAAGTCACTTCTCAACAGCTGGCTTAGGGAAGCTCCTTTCCCTCACCCCTTATCTTCCAACATATCCCCTCAGATTCACTTCTCCACATCCGCTGCTTTTCAAAAAGCAGTTGCTTTTCTATTTGTGGAATTCCGGGATTTATTTTCTTACAACCCAGTTTGAATTCATAGGTGTTCAGAATGACTTGATAGTTATTTATCTAAATTCAGGCGGCCAGATGAAATGAAGTCCTTTACTCTTCTGCCATCTTGCTTCTCTCCTCCCTACTTTTAACTTTTTTTTAAATTCTTTGTTTTATATTTGTTTTTTAAAGATGAATTTTTTAGTGGACATACATGAAAAAATGTACATACATATCTACATATACATATGTATGCATGTCTGTGTGCTGTATAACCTTTAGTGTTCTCAAGTTCAGGGACTTCTTTAGGTTCTGTGCTCAGCTCACTCCATTTATGAACTATGGATTGATACATTCTACTTTCTGCCTAGCATATGTAACTGAATGTTAAAAACCCACCTCAGATGCAGCAAATCTAGAATTATAAACATGGTCAATAATCCCCAAAACAGATTTGTTTTCAGCATTTTGAATTTGTTGTTCTAAATCTTCACAATGTTGAACAGACTTAGAGACATCCTTGATACTTCTGTATCCCCTTCTCCCTGTATCTAGCCTGTTATGCTTTCTTAGTGATTCTAAGCATCTCTTGATTGTGTTGCTTATAAATAACTGCAAACTTTTGGAATGTAACAGTATGTGTGATTCCAAACCCAGATGAGGACCTTTTCTTCCCTGGTTAATGTTCTGGTTGTGTCTTTTAACTCTAAGCTGACTGTGGCTTTTTGAAGTTTATCAAACAAGAAAGTACTCTATGTTACAGCTTAATAAGCTCTGTTAGCTCTAATGATATATCTTCTTTCTTTAGCAAAGATAATTTCCATAATGGTAGATTCAAGTAAACTTTGCTTCTTTATTACTTTTGTTTGTTCTCTGTTGTTTGAGACAGACTGTCGATTTAATATAAATACCTTTTCTTACCTTCTTTATGGAAATGAATTATATCTTTTGCCACTCTTCTCTCATATTTCCATGGAAAGACCAAATGCAAAACAGGCCTGATGCCATGCTGTTTTAGGGGCATTCTACATTACATTGATAAATCATGCAAGCATAAGTCATTTGTCAAAAATACATTTACTTGAATCAAATTTGCTTTGCATGCAGAGGGTGCTGGATTCATATCTAGTTTTCACTAAATAATTTATCAAACTCTGATTTGTTTGAAACATAATAAAAAAAATCCATAATAAAATTAAAGAAAAATTTGTGTACCTGGGAATCATATATTGGATAAAATATACAGCTCATCACAATATGACACCACCATTACACTGATTTCAACAGTTAAGAGGTTGGTGGTGTATTTCAATGTAGACACAGTAAATTCAACTTAATGTAATTTTACAAGTTACTGTTGATTTCAAAATTATACTATTATTTACTTCTTTTCACTTTTCCACTTTCCTACCTATCCTATGACCTTTTTCTGCTATAGGATGAGGAAAAAAATAACCTCATGTGCTGAAGACAAAAGATTTGTTTTTTCCTTCGGTCCTTATTGAACTCTAGTACCTAAGGAAAAATGTCTAGTGCATCAATTAAAATGTCTATATACAAAGGAGGAGGCAGTATTTAGTATTTATAAAACCTTGGGGACTCTCTCTCTCTCTCTTTCTCTGATTTAAGGAAAAGGACAACCTGGTTTTAAATAATGGATAGTTTGAGAGGTGGCTCTGCCTTAAGGTTGTTGAGTTGGTGTGTTTTTCTGTCATCAAAGGTGCCCCCAACCAATAGAGAGGCTACCGTAACTAGGTGACTAAATATGCAGACTCTGGAATTATTGTCTTAGTTGTGTGGCCTTGGATAGTTTACTTCAATATCTCCCTCCCTCTCTTCAGTTTTCACATTCAATGTACATTATATGTCTACATTGTCTATGGCTTAGAATTTGTTGGGGAATTAAATCACAGAATCATGTGTCTGATGCATAGTAGGCACTGAGGATAGACTGAGGTTAGCTCCACTGACTTAATCCATTCAGTCACAAAGAATGTTGAATCAAATCCTTTCAATCATGTGAGTGAAGCTTTCTGCCTTCTGCATAGCCCCTAACTCATTTCTGAGATGTTTCTGAGCAGCTGGAATTTAATTAGCAGTTCCAGTACACCTGTTCATGTGTCCATAATAACTCGTCCTGATTGTGTCTTAAGTGTGGTCTGGATATCAAAGTACTCATAATAATGACAACCTTTTCACTCTCCTTCCCCTCTTGGTTTTGTCCATAATGCTGAGTATTTCTGTGTTGGCTTCTTTGAACTCACCTAATTTCCCAGACCAAATTTCTGAATTCTGGCCTATTTTGCAAGATCCATTGACAGTCTATCTATCTATCTAACCCTGCTAATGACTTTTCCTGAAAAGATTAAGTTTTCTCCATATATTATCCACCACAGTCTAGTTTCTTGTTTTAAGTGGATTTCTTACACAGAGCCATAGTGATTCGATGCATATATATTGGAGAAAGTCCTTTCTACTGGGATCCTGTTGGCACTTCTAGAATAGACCTCCATGAATATTGGAGCATGCCTGGAACTCTTCTATTTGTCATATGTTTGGACTTCTGTGGAATGCTAGCTATTACAAGGGTCAGTATTTCAGTCTGGTCATTTTCTATATATTCAGGCAAGGCTTCTTCTTACATAGTATGGGACCAGAATAATTATGCTTGTTTTTCAGTTAGCCTGCATGTAGGATGCTGGATTTTCCTTTGATTCTCAAGAAGACTTTTTATCTTTAGGCTGTTTTGGAACAAGTTGGATGGTGGCATCTATAAAACTCAACTTTTGGAGATACATTTTCTTTTATTCTCTTTTTTTTTCTATGCAAGAAACTATCACTATCAGTGAGAATTCTAAATGTCATGGGATCTTTTCCTATATAGGTTAGATTCATTGTACTATACTTCTTGTAGTATAGTTCTGCTGTTGATGAATTCTTACAGCATTTGTATTTCTGAAAAGTTCTTTATTTCACTTTCATTTTTATTAGCTTTATTAAGAGTAAATGACATATAATAAAATACATATATTTAAGGTGTGCAATTGGAATAGTTTTATTAAATGTATACACTCAGAGATCATCATTGTGAAAAATAGTAAATATTCATTACTTTTGAATATATAAATGTTCCTATGATATTGTGATTTATAAGAAAGCTGTATCTTTGGTCTTCTGCTCTTTTTTCTGACAGTAGCTTCTAAAGCCTTTGGAAATTCCTAAGTGATGAGAGTCAGAAGTGTCTTTTGTTATTTTTTGATTAGGTGACTTCTGGAAAGCCCCTAAGAATGGTGGTTTTCAATGGAGCTAATCACTTGATTAGAGGGTTGGAACTCTCAGCCCCACCCCCTGATATCCAGGGAAGAAAAGAGAGGATGGGGGTTAACCAATTACCAGTGGATAATGATTTAATCAATCAGACCTATGTAATTGAAGACTCCATATAACCCCAAAGTAGGGACACCTACATGGCTCTGTGATTGAGCATCTGCCTATGGCTCAGGCCATGATCCAGGAGTCCTGGCATCTAGAATTCTGCATCAGGCATCCTGCAGGGAGCCTGCTTCTTCCTCTGCCTCTGTTTCTGCCTCCCTCTCTGTGTCTCTCATGAATAAATAAATAAAATCTTCCAAAAAAAAAAAAAAAGGACAGGATTATAAGGCTGCTGCTAGGTTGGTGAACACATGGAGGTTTAGGGAGAGTAGCTTTCTCCAAGAAAGCATGGATGCTCTGTGCCCTTTCCTCTTATACTGCTCAATGCATATCTTCCATCTGGCTGTTCCTGTGTTATAATTTAATAGGTGAACACGTTTCCTGAGTTCTGTGAGCCACTCTACCAAATCAATCAAACCCAAGTAGGAAGTTGTGGGAACTTCTGATTTTTACCCAGTTGGTCAGAAGACCATTAACAACTTGTATTTGCAGTCAGTATCTGAATGTTGGGGAGGGGGCAATGGCGGTGTTATAGGATTGACCCCACAACCTGTGTGATATGTTATCTCCAGGTAGATAGTGTCAGAATTTAGTTAAATTATAGGACATCCTGCTGATGTGGGATCACCTCGCTGTCCCTACACACACACACACACACACACACACACACATACGTATACATATCTATATTTGACATTAGTGACTGAAACCTTTGGTTCCCCTGTAAAATATCTTCCTCCTACTCCTTCCATCCATCTCCCTGTAGATCAGTTTGCATTTTCTATGCTTTTATGTAAATGCAGGAGTAGAGTATATACTCCTTTTTCTGGTGTCTTAAATCCATCATCATTATTTTGGGATTCATCTCTGTTGGTGTATCAATAGTTCATTCCCATTTGTTACTAAATACTATCCAATTGTTTTCCCTATAAAAATAAATCACAATTTCTTTATTCCTTTACAGTAGTTGTTTGGATTATTTCCAGGTTTTTACTAATTATAATTAAAATTGCTATAAATTCCTTACAAGAATTTGCATAGATATTTGCTTTTATTGGGCAAATACTGAGGGATTGAATGCCTGGACCATATTGTAAAAGTATGTTTACCTTTAAAAAAAATCAAACTAATTTCCAAAATGACCATACTATTTTGCCTCTTGCAACAGTATGTGAGGGTTCCAGTTGCTGTAATTTCTTGCCACCTCTTGTTATAATTAGTCTTTTTAATTTCCCCCTTTATAATAAGTGGTACATAATGTGATTATGCCATTATATTATATCATTATTCCATGTTGAGGGATGTATTGTTCTTATAATTTGAATTTCTCTTAATGAACAATGATAATGTGCATGTTTTCAGGTGCTTATTTGCATATGAAATAACATCTATAGTGAAATATGTCTTCAAGTTATTTGCCCATATGTGCATTCAGTTATTTGTTGGTTTATTCAGTTTTGAGAGTTCTTTTTTTAAAAGAGATTTTATTTATGTATGATTTGGGGAGAGAGAGAGTAAGTGTGAGCAGGCGGAGGAGCAGAGAGAGAGAGACAAGCAGACTCCAGGCTAAGAGCAGAGCCTGCCATAGGGCTCTTTCCCACAACCCTGAGATCATGACCTGAGCCAAAACCAAGAGTCAGATGCTTTAACCTACTGAGCTATCCAGGCACCCTGAGAATACTTTATATATTTTGGATATGAATCTTTTATCAGGTATATGCTTTGTAAATATTTTATTCAAGTCAGTAGCTTGACTTTTTAATTAACACTGTATTTTGAAAAATAGAAGCTGTTAATTTTATGAAGACCATTTTATCAATTTATTCTATTATGGATACTATTTTTTGTCACAAATAAGAAAGATTTGCCTAATCCAAAGTCAAAAATATTTCATATGTTCTTGTAGAATTTTCTTTTTTTAAAGATTTTATTTATTTATTTGAGAGAGAGAGAGAGAGACAGGCAGAAGGAGAAGCAGGCTCCATGCAGGGAGCCTGATGTGGGACTTGATCCCAGGACTCCAGGATCACATCCTGGGCTGAAGGCAGGCACTAAACCACTGAGCCACCCAGGGATCCCCTAGAATTTTTAATCTATAGTCAAAGTTGAGATTTTTGTATATGGTGTGAGGTATGGATTGATATTCATATTGTGGCGTAAATATCCAGTCATTTCATTACCATCTTTAAAAAGATATTTTTTTCTTTTATTGAATTGCCTTTGTATCTGTATTAAAAAATTGGTTACCCATATATGTGTGATCTATTTTAGGACACTATTATTTTCCATTGATCTACTTACATATCTTGACACCAATACTTTATTCTCTTGGTTTCTGTAACTTTATAACAACCCTTACTTACAATCAAAATAGACTTAACTTAAAACACACACACGCACACACACAAAATAGACTTAACTTTTAAACTTTGTTGTTTACCAAGTTACTTTGCTTACACTAATTCATCTGCCTTTCCATATGAATTGTTTAATCAGCTTACCCATTGCTAAGAAAAATGCTGAGTAGAAATTTGATGAGGATTGCATTTAATATGTAGATAAATTTAGGAGATTGACATCATAAGAATACTGAGTATTCTAACCCATTTACAAGGTATACATATCTGTCCATATAGGTCTTTACTTCCTTTCAACAATGTTTTACAGATTTAAGTTTACAGGTTTTTCATATATTTTGTCAGATTTATCTAAAGGTATTTCATGTTTTTGAAGAAAATGTCTATGGAATTATTTTTAATTTCATTTTCTGATTGTTCCTTGCTTATATATAGAATACAACTTACTTTTCCATATTGATCTTGTATGCCAAAATCTTCCTGAATTCAATTAGTAGGTAGGTAGGGTTGTCACAACAGAATATCACAGGCTGAGTGACCTAAATAACAAAAATTTATTTTCTCAAAGTTCTGAAGGTTAGGGCTCCAAGACCAAGGTTTTGGCTGGTTTAGTTTCTTTTGCCATCTCTGTCCTAGGCCTGTACATAGCCACATTCTCTCTGTGGGTTCACATCTCTAGTGTCCATTTGTGCATCAATGTTTTGTCTTAAAAAACACCAGTCAGGGATGCCTGGGTGGCTCAATGGTTAAGGGCCTGCCTTTGGACCAAGATGTGATCCTGGAGTTCCCTGGATCAAATCCCACATCAGGCTCCCTGCATGGATCCTGCTTCTCTCTCTGCCTAAGTCTCTGCCTCTGTGTGTGTGTGTCTCTCATGAAAAAATAAATAAATAAAAATCTTTTTAAAAAAAATAGGGGGATTCCTGGGTGGCTTAATGATTTAGCACCTGCCTTTGGCCCAGGGCGCGATCCTGGAGTCCAGGGATCAGGTCCCATGTCGGGCTCCCGGCATGGAGCCTGCTTCTCCCTCTGCCTGTGTCTCTGCCTCTCTCTCTCTCTCTCTCCCTCTCTCTCTCTATATGTGTCTATCATGAATAAATAAATAAATCTTAAAAAAAAAAAATAGAACACCAGTCAGATTGGATTAGGATCCATCCTAAAGGCTCATCTCTTAAATTACACCACCTCTTGAATTTTCTGTTTTCAAATTCAGTCAAATTTGAGGTATTGGGGGTAAGACTTTGACATATAAATTTGGATGGAGACACAATTTATCCCAAACATTAATTTTATTAGCTTTTATGTAGATTTAATCAGCTCTAGCCAGACAATTATGCCATACAAAAATAAGAACAGTTTTAATATTTATTTTATTTCCAATATATATGCTTTTTTTTCCCCTGATAGTTATTGGCCAAGGATAAACCCAGTGCCTGTTACTCCATAGTGGCCTAGGTAAGGGATTATGTAAAACTGTTTTGCTCAGGGCTCTTGCAGGTAAACAAAGTTGATGAAGAGAAGCTGTTTTAGACTGCATACTAGACAGACTCTGAAAAAGATCAGAGTACCAGCTTGTTACAATATCTTATATGGAAAAAATGTAGGATTCTCTATGTTTTGGTTTAGTTGCCATGGAAAACAGTAGAAATTTCCTTTTGCATAGAAACACAAAAGGTATATACAGGGAATATAATAAAAATAAAACTGCACACACTATTATTTACTGAGAACTTTGTATGCATCCTTTTCATAAGTAAATATACTGAAAGTCCTGTCTCATATTTTTACCATAACTCTAGTTATAGATAGTACTTTCACTTATAGAGATGAGGAAATAGCCTTGTCCAAAGGCAAAAAGCCTTTTATTATTATAAAATAGTAGCTGTGATATTTGAAGCCAGGTTGATATGGTTAAAAATCTCTTAATTCTTTTACGGAATATCTAAGATATTATGTGAAGTAAATAAATAATTTTTGCATATGTAACTAATATTTTAGCAAAGAAGCATATTTTCAATGCTATGTTTCGTGTAGTCAATAAATTATGTCATTTACTTTATAACAATGGTGGATACTCATAAAAGTAACTGTATAATGTTAAAGTAAACCCTGGATTCAAACCAAAGAAGGCTGTGAGAAAAATACTGGAGTGAGTGACTGAAATACAAATGTAATAATCTTAAAATAGAAAGGAAAATATTAAAAAAATAAAATTATACACAAGTTGTCACCTTTTCCTTAAGGTAAATTTAAAAATCAGCATACTGGAATAATATAGTAAAAATGAGTTGCAATAGTCATCTATTTTCTTACTTTTATTGTGTTTAGCCTCAGGACTTTTTATTTTATTATTGTTTTATTAATGATCTTAAGCCAATCAACAAGCTGATAAGAACTGCAGAGTTTGAAAATTTAAAATGACAGAGATAGTTATAGATAGATATGATAGACTGATTTTTGGTGTTATACTTCATAAAAGTCAATTTGTTAAGGATAAGACTGATGAATGATTGAAAGCAAGAAAGTCTTTTGGTAAAGTAAGTACAACCAAATCAATCATTCATGGAAGAATAAAAAACAAAGAACGAGAGGTCAATGGAGAAGTATTCCTCTCCAATGCCTGCTTTACTATCCTATTGTCACCAAGCTTTATTCTAAGATAAAGATTGACAAAAAAATAGTTTCCTATAATTCATATTATGTGTCATGGGGTTGTTCACTTAAGATCAGAAAAGAAAATTTTAAAACCACTCTTTGCAGTAAATTAATGGTACTTGACTGATAGCTAGATATTGAATAATATCAAAAGATGAATACTATTGAACCAAAGTAGGGTGACTAATTCAAGGCAGGAATATAGAAGGAACTAATTAAATTTTAGAACCCTCAGGGTTGACATATAGAAAACAAGTGTCCAGCAACTGAGTGCATGAAAGGGTAAAAGAGAACTAAAAGAAGAAAAGTATAAAATGGATAGTCTCAAGGGTCAGAACTTCTTGTGCATGTTCTAAATCTTTAATCATTTTATATTCAAATTTTGATCCATAAAATTATTGTATTCCAAGTGACATACTTGAACCACATATATAAATTGCCTATTTTATCTTATTTTAAGTATTTTATTATTTCAAAGAGCGAAAGCATGAGCAGAGGGAGAAGCAGAGGGAGAGGAACAAGCAGTCTCCCCACTGAGCACAGAGCCCAACATGGGGCTCAATGCTAGGACTCTGGGATCATGACCTGAACTGAAGGCAGAAGCTTAACTGACTAAGCCATGCAGATGTTTCTAAATCACAAATTTTAATTCTGCAAAGTGTTTTAGATATTCTCTATAATAGTCTATATTTTACAAAAAAATTGAGGTACAGCAAAATTAATAATTTTTGAGATTATACCATTAATTAATAGGAAAACTGGAATTATAATCTAGATTTTCTAAGAAACTATAGTTTCTGCTTTTCTATTAATTAAAGCCCAGGGAATCAAGATTGATAAAATTCTGATTATTTTTGTTTTGTGCTTTAATCCATTTTTGAATACTCATTAAAACTTTGTGTCACCAAAAATTAACCAAATACTTAAATAGGAAAGACATTATCTCTTTCCTTATGGAGTTTCTGTGAGGTAGATATTTAAAAATCCTAATTGTAAAGAATCCTTGGGAAATGTAGTACACTTTATCTTAGATATTAATATTCAAATTTTGATAGATTCATACATTGAAACCCCTTAATGATTGTTACAGATGATAATCTGAGACATTTTATTTCAATTATACTATTCCTGTCATTCACATCTATCCTCAGAGTTTTTACAGAACCATTGGTTTATATCTGGTCTTAACCATTTTAAAAGGAATTATATCACAAGGAAAATCTCATGAAAGCTGTAGACTCCTTTTGCCAAAAAAAAATAAATTTATGATTTGTAGTGATTTCTAATGTGGATCTATACAATATCCATCCCCACTTCTGGTGAAAGCAGCTTGATATTCTCTTTAGGAAATTTTATCTCTACTTACCTGCCATTGTGATTTGGCTCAGGAATATTCTCAACTTTCTCAGTACAGTGATTGTTCAGGAATAATCCTTGATTGAAGTTGGCACATTCTAGACATACTGTAAAAAAGAAGACTTCTATTTTTCCTGAATTCAAAGAGGAAGGTTCTAAGGGATAAACTGCTAGAGCTGTCATATGGAGAGACCCACTTATGTAAAGCCAACACACAAGAAAGTAGAGGTTGGAGAAATAGCACATGGAATCTGATGATATATCTTGAGCCTGTGGATCATGTCTGGAGAATTCTTCTCCTGAAATGGTCTTATATGGTAGTCATTGCATTCTCATTTTTTGCCTAAAATATTATGATTTGAATTTTTTGACATTTGCAACATGTGTCCTCCTTAACTGCTGATCTAAACTGGACAGCACAATACCCATTACAGGAATCTCACTAGGCTCAACTGTGAGGAGCTTTCAAAAGGGAAGAAACTATAATGTAACTGTCCAGACTTGGAGGAGACTAAGAGTTTTTTGAAACTATAGGGAGCAAGAACCAGTCAGAAATCAACAGAAGTAGTCACAGAAAATTATCATGAAAAGAGCTGCTGTCACAGTTCCTCAGAGCAAAGAGCAAGAAAAATCATAGCTAAGAGCTTTAGGGAGTTGACAAGAATCACCGCAAACATTTATAAGCACTGATCATATGTAAGGCTTTCTGCTAGTTTGATGCAAAGAGACAGAAAGATAAGATGTGGCTTCTACTTTAGAAAACCTTGTGATCTGGAGGGAAAAAGGACATGTTAGGTGCCAAATCATGCAATAGGAGGGAGGATCAAATAGTGGAATGTATGAGGATCCATGTAAGAGTTGAAAGTAGAATGTAAAAAGAGATCTGGGAACACTTTATGGAGGAGGAGGCATTTAAGTAGAAAGGACCTTGAAAGATATGTACAATTTTACCTACTTAGATTTTGAAAGCAATATTTGAGGAAAATAGTATAAGAGGACTACAGACAAAAGAGTAGAAGCCTGGATGTCCACCACTATAAAGTATGGATTTGTGCAGAGGAGTCATGAAAACAGCCATTTGTATCAGTAGTAGTAGAATTTCAAACCATGGCCAGTGGAGATGATGCCTCAAAGATGTCTGAGCAGAGAATTGTGCAGTTCTAAATATATTAAGCTAGTGGCAAGGTACCCTAATTGGTAAGCAAAATATCTTCCATACCTCGGTTTGTGAATAGACTTTGAAAAGACGACATCATTTCATTTCCCTTGAAATTAGGAGAGAAATACTACCTGGAATGTTCAACCCAGAATAACCTGGATACATTTGTGAAAAATTCATGTTTTATTTCAAATTTTTAGTAATTTGTTTATTCAAAATTGGAAATACAACTCAGTTTGTCCCAGCAATTCTATTCCTGGGAATTCATATTTTTTACTTATTTGCACTGTGTGAAGTGACATATATACAACGACTATCATGGAAGCATTACTTATAATAGCCACTGAATTAAAGCAGGTGTCCATTAGCATGACTGTTTAAATAAATAAATTATGGAAAATCTATTTGCTAGAGTGGCAAACATCTGTAAAATGAATAAAGATAATTCCCATGAACATAATAAAATACCATAAAGTGTATATCTAAATAAAAACACACAAAATAAATGCATTATATGTAATCTTTGCTTAAAATAAAACATCAGGGATGCTTGGGTGGCTCAGTCAGTCAAATGTCTGCCTTTGGCTTAGGTAATGATCCCAGGGTGCTGGGATTGAGCCCTAAAATGGGCTCCCTGCTCAGCAGAGAGTTTGCTTCTCCCTCTCTTCCTGAATCATGCTCTCTCTTGCTATCTCTGTCTCTTTCTCAAATAAATAAATAAAATCTTAAAAAAATAAAAATAAGAGATAATATTCATATTTGCTTGCATTTGTATTGAAAATAGAAAAACACGTAAGAAGGGAAAAAAGTGGTTATCTAAATGAATAGGTGGGTGTAAATTAAGTAAACAAGGTAATTACTGAGTTGTCTTTTTACTGTATAGCTTTAAAATTTATATGTACATATTTTTCTAATGTTTAAACCATATTAATATACAGTAAAACATTAAATATAGAAAATTTTTAATACACAGACTATGTTAAGCAGGGACTTGAATTATACATGTGTGTTTGGTCTTCAATTCATAGCTCAACATAAAAGCTATGAGAGAAGAGAACTGAGGAGCTTATTCATTCATGCATACTTGGGCCCGTTTAGCATCACTAATTATCTTAAGTCTAGGAGAACTTGTCTAATTCTGTTCTTTGCTAGTCTGTTCTTTATCTGGTTGTTCTCTTCAAGAGTAGTATATGTCTCCAGAGTGGCTTAGACAGTGGTACACTGGGTTATGCACAATGACTGGGTTGTCACTAGAATCATGGACCAGTCCTAGTGTCCAGCTCTCCTGGAAAAAGGGAAGAGACAAGGTATCCCTAGTCAGTACTTATGGCTCAGTTTGTACTGTACCTGTCTATAATGTCAAAGGAGTTGTCTTGATGGTAGACTGGTATCCTATCAGATTAGAGCATGTTGTTTGTAGATAACTGAAGATTTGGGGAATTGGAGTTCATCTCTCTTGTGGTGTAAGAACATTTTGCTTCACTTCAGTTTCCTTTCTCTATCATGTGAAAGTAACACTTTTCTATATAGATTGCTAGAAAGACTTTTGCCAGATATCTCTGCTCCTTGGTATTGAGTAATATTAAGTAATGTGTTTTTATT
This sequence comes from Vulpes vulpes, assembly GCF_048418805.1. NCBI lineage: Eukaryota > Metazoa > Chordata > Mammalia > Carnivora > Canidae > Vulpes > Vulpes vulpes. The sequence continues at coordinate 97,693,612 of NC_132794.1, forward strand.
ATCCTTACTATATTGCACAAGAAGATGATTAACCAATGGAAAGGACATACCTGCTTCTTTCTTATATGATTCAAGTGAAGAGAAGCTCTAACCACATTCACTCCTTCAGCTCCATGTCTTAACTTTAAGGTAGCCCTTAAGGCCCTTTTACAGTGAATAGTCCAAGTTTCTGGAATTTCTCTTCCGGAGAAATTATTAACAGCATCCTTTTTTCAAAACTATCCTGATAAGCATAATAAATTGTACAACTGCCTTATGTATTCTGCAGTATGTGGCTGCTGTGTTCTCTTACTATAAATGAAGAGTGTTCCATTGTTTTAAGTTTATGGGAAGCACAAACTTGGTGACAAAATGTGGCCATCCCATGTGATACACTCTAACCCCAAATAGTGAGAAGAGTTATCTTTAAAACTAAGTGGTTCTCCCATTAGTTTCAGCCTGGGCACGAAACAGTGAAAGGAGCTACCTTCAGAACTAACTGCCTACTTCTTTTTTTTTTTTTAATTTTTATTTATTTATGATAGTCACACAGAGAGAGGGAGAGGCAGAGACATAGGCAGAGGGAGAAGCAGGCTCTATGCACCGGGAGCCCGACATGGGATTCGATCAGGGGTTTCCAGGATCGAATCCCTGGGCCAAAGGCAGGCGCTAAACCGCTGCCCCACCCAGGGATCCCCTAACTGCCTACTTCTCGTGGTAAGTGATATCAACAGACCCAGGCAGAGGCTGAAGTGTCTCTTTTACTGATGTGAGTAAATGCACATATTGTCTTACGTTAGTTATTACTTTATTTATTCTCTTTTTCTGCCACCACATATCTCCCTACAAGACCCTGCATAATTGTTTTTAATTGCCCTGCACAGGCAAAAGAATTCAACTTTAAACTCTCCAGAATCCTCTGTATTTCCCACTCTCTGGTAAAATTAGTTCTCTTTAGACACAAGTATACAAATACACACATGTACATGTGGTCACACACAGGCAATTTACAAAAAAAAAAAAAGATTGTCACTCCACTGATGGTGTCAGGGCACAGGGTCCGAGGAGGAAGCTGCTCCTTATTTGTTTTGAAAATTTACATTTTTCTTGCTTGTGATATTTTCAATAAAGTTCAGAGAAAAAAAATAGCTCCTTTTGTAAACATACCTACAAAAGGAATTTATTCTAATTTGTGTAGGATTTTTTAATAAAGAAGTGATTGAAGACTTTGTATTTCTCTTACTTCACTTTTTCCCCTTGTGTTTCTTTTTAAAGGTAGTACTTATTATTGACAGTTATCGTCAAATAATTCTTAAGAGTAGGTCCTATCATTGTCTCCATTTTAGAGACTAGGAAACTTAGGAAGATGTTATATAATTTATCAGCTATGCAAAATCAGCAAAGCAGTTCAGACTTGAGATATTGAATGTAGCAGCTGCATATGGAATTATCTGAAAATTTTGCTGGTATAAAGACCGAGCTTTCTCACTCACATGTCTGACACCTGAATTGGAATAGGTAGAGCAAATTTGGCCAGTTAGCCATCTCTTTCTCCATGTAGCATCTTTATGCAACTAGTGTGAGCTTCCTCAGAGGACGGTGCTCAGGGCATCCATACTTCTTACTCAGATGCTACAGAAAAAATGTTTAAAAAAAAAACAAGACACAAGAAGAAAAAATGTTATGAACTAGTATTGGAAGTCACAAGGTACCTCTATTGCCATATATTATTGGTCAAATGAAAATTATAGAGCCGGCCAAATTCTGGAAAAGGAAATTACATAAGAACATAGATATTGAAAGGCATGGTTCCTTGATAGGTCAAGTTTGGGGATTAGTTGCCTTGAAAATACAGGGGAAAATAACCCTATTTAACCTTTAATTCTAATTGTTCCCTTTGGTCATAATTTAGACTCAGAAATTCCACATTAACTGTGTAAATGGAATTAGTTATATTGATGGAGAACATCACATACCTAAGAGTGAACTTCAGCAAGATTATTATGCTATTATTAGTTATAAGAATTAGACACATTTAGCCTTTTTTAAAGAGTTTTGCATACTTGTAGGGCTTTGAGAGATTTTTCAAATGCATTTTAATTAAAATGGACGTTGTACTTCTGTTATATGTAATGTCTGCTTGTATGAGCAAAATCAGTGCTCATGAAAGCATTCACTGACTGCTCTGTATAGGCTTGGTGATTTATACATTCACAAAGCATTTGTCTCTCCTGCTGAGAAGACAAGCATCAATAGCCTAGATAGGATCTTTGGGTTTAGGAACCCTAGATTCAGTGTCTTCTGTTACTTTAGAGTTTCATTTTCCAAAGTATTCTTTGTCTTATTGAGGGACTTCTACTTGGGCAGTTTCTCCCTGGGAGGGCTTTGTTTCTGGCTCAATTAGTTTTTACCCTTTACTGTATTTTCATAGCCTTTAAATGCTTCTTCCTTTTTTTAATAAATTAATTTTTATTGGTATTCAATTTACCAACATACAGAATAACACCCAGTGCTCATCCCGTCAAGCGTCCCCCTCAGTGCCCATCACCCATTCACCCCCACCCCCCGCCCTCCTCCCCTTCCACCACCCCTACCTAGTTCGTTTCCCAGAGTTAGGAGTCTTTATGTTCTGTCTCCCTTCCTGATATTTCCCACACATTTCTTCTCCCTTCCTTTATATTCCCTTTCACTATTATTCATATTCCCCAAATGAATGAGAACATACACTGTTTGTCCTTCTCCGATTGACTTACTTCACTCAGCATAATACCCTCTTAGTTCCATCCACGTTGAAGCAAATGGTGGGTATTTGTCGTTTCTAATGGCTGAGTGATATTCCATTGTATACATAGACCACATCTTCTTTATCCATTCATCTTTCGATGGACACCGAGGCTCCTTCCACAGTTTGGCTATTGTGGACATTGCTGCTAGAAACATCCGGGTGCAGGTGTCCCAGCGTTTCATTGCATCTGCATCTTTGGGGTGAATCCCCAGCAGTGCAATTGCTGGGTCGTAGGGCAGGTCTATTTTTAACTCTTTGAGGAACCTCCACACAGTTTTCCAGAGTGGCTGCACCAGTTCACATTCCCACCAACATTGTAAGAGGGTTCCCTTTTCTCCGCATCCTCTCCAACATTTGTTGTTTCCTGCCTTGTTAATTTTCCCGATTCTCACTGGTGTGAGGTGGTATCTCATTGTGGTTTTGATTTGCCTTTAAATGCTTCTAAGAAAGCTTAATCTGTTTTCTTCAAGAATCTAAGATCTTTTGCACAAATTTTGTCTGCAGTTTAATTAATGTAGAATAATGACTAAATTCTGGTTGGTGCAGATACTTCTAGTGGTTCTGCATCTATGTTTTAATCCTTACACAATATGACTAGCTATCATAGGAAGATGTGCTAAGGATTTAATGCTTAAACTATCAGTGATACAGGATTTCACAGAAAGGGGGAAACTGAACATCAGGGCTATAGAGAAGGATTAAACGGTCATTGCAAATGTAGTGAGTTAATATGATCTCATACTGGAGCTCAGAGAGCCCCTCATCTAATATGATTGATATCCTTGTAAGAAGATGGTCAAGTGAAGACAAAGACAGACACAGGATCAAGAACACATTCTGATGATGAAGACAGAGATCAGATTTATGAATCTGTGAGCCAAGGGATTCCCAAGGTTGCCTGTAAACCACCAAAATCTAGGAAGAAGCAAGGAAGAATTTCCTTGGTTTTGAACTTCTAGCCACCAGAACTGTGAGATAGCACATTTCTGTTGTTATAAGCTACTTGTGTTGTGGCACTTTGTTAACAGCAGTCCTAGGAAACTAATATATTAATAAAGAGGCTGTTCTTAATTATCGAAGGAGTAATGCAGGGTAGAAGGTCATGAATAAATCCAAATCATGATCAGGTCAAAATTGGTAAACTATTGTACAAAATGCATTAAGAATAAAGTTATTTAGTTAAATGTGCACCAGATGTTTAGTAGGCATTCTTTTGTTTCTAAGCAGCCTCTGTATGCTTTCTTGCCAGTGTGCTGGGAGATCTAAAATGTTAAGCACAGAACCAGACTATATTAAGTAAGGCAGACCAAAACAACAAAAAAGACTTCAGATTGGAAAATGACACAAACACAATTGAAAAATATTTATTTATTTATTTATTTATTTATTTATTTATTTAGCTCAAGTGATAGCCCACAGTGTTTCTGGTCAGCTGACAGCTTTCTTAACTATGATGATTCCAGAATCTAGAACTGTCTCTCATGCAACTTCCCTATTCTTTGGTGTCTAATTTTCATATAGAGCTGGCCAGTGGACGGGGAAATAGCATGGAAGTTATCTTGGGAAGATTTGTATTAATCAGATCTAAAAGTGAGGCATATAATTTCTGATCACATTCATTGCCTAGAACTCAGTCATATGGTAAAACCTAATGAATTTCCCTAGTCTGGGAAATTTGGTTTAGTTTTGTACCCAAGTAAAATAAAGCAATGGATTTTGCTAGGCATCCAGCAGCCTCTGCCACGCATTACATCACATTTTACTTAGTGATTCTTTCCCTCTACTCTAATAGGCATTGTCTTCCTTTAGTCTAACCTGACCACACAAAGTTATCAACATGATCCAAGGTCTAAAATCCTCCCTCTTATATATCACAATCAAAACATTAACTATATTATTTCCATGCACTTATTTCCCCCCAAGAGTAATACTGGCTGCATGAGCTAATATAGTTAAATGCTGATATGAGACTAAATTTTGCCATATTTCAAAGAGGAGTTATTGTCTAATCTAGGAATAGTTTAAATAATTTCCAAAATTTGTATTTTTCTGAAAATATAAAATTTATTAGCATTAGTTGTGTTTGACCACTATTGTAACAGGACCCTAAATAATTATGATTTGACTATAATCCCATTATTTTCATTATTAATTCCATACCCTAAATTTAAATGACACTTCATTTTATATATAAATCTTAAACCTATGAGAATGTGTTATTACCATTTAATGGTCCTGTGGCTGAGGGATTTGAGTTTGTCTTTTTTATTATTGGTTTTTTTTTTTTTTAGCTTTAGAACTCTCAGTATTATTGCAAACCATATTTTTTTATACCTTTTTATACCTTAGTAAAGAATTTTTTTAAAGTCATATTGTAATTATAACACTTCTTGGATCACAGTGGACATGCAATCTACATATTTTTGCTTGATTAGTCATTGAATTGAGGATCAAGATTCATGTATCTCAGTATCATAAAGGGACAGTGAGATTTTTATGGCTATGCCTTCTGGAATAGAAAAGTAAACTTTTCTGCATGATTATTTGGCCTGTTTTCATAATGAGACATTTGTAATTTGTAATTGGCATATGGTATTAATACCAAGACAGAAAAGAGAAAATGGATGGTTTACCTGGATATGTAAAAAGGTTACAATTAAGATTTTGTTATTGGGGGCACAGGTATGAGCTAAGGTTATTGTTCTTTAAACTGGTAATGAAAGTAACTTCTTAAGGAGTCAGAAAGTATTTCCAGAGTCCTTTGTGATTTCCATGACTTACCATGAAGGGCAGGTGGTATCTGAAGACCCTCAAATTCTCAAATTATTTCTGGATTATTTTAAATCCAGATGAAATTATATATTAAATTGTAGAATTATCTGAATTGAATTAATAAAAGCCATTCATCAACTTTGAATTTGAATACCATTGCTAAAACATATAGTCTGTGTTGCATGGGGAAAAAAGAGAGAGAGAAAGAGAGAGAGAGGCAAACTATAAACAGACTCTTACCTATAGAGGACCAACTGAGGGTTACTGATGGGGAAGTAGGCTGAGGGATCAGTTAAATGGATGATGGGTATTAAGGAAGGCACTGTAACGAGCACTGGCTGTTGTATGTAAGGAATGAATCACTAAATTCTACAAGTGAAACTAATATTCTGTATGTTAACTAACTGGGACTTAGATAACAATGTGAAGAAAAAATATTTTATATTAGTCCTAAAATTATCTTTTGAATAAGATAATTACATTGCAATTTAGGGTATGTGTTTGTGCATAAAAGTACTATTTGTGAATAATGTGAATATCTAATGCATGGCATAGGTTTGTAAGCCTGTCTGGACAATTATTTAATTTCCATATGTCAGGGACACCTGGGTGGCTCAATGGTTGGGCATCTGCCTTTGGCTCAAGGCAGGATCCTGGAGTCCCAGGATCAAGTCCCGGGATCAAGGCCACATCAGGCTTCCTGCATGGAGTCTGCTTCTCCCTCTGCCTGTGTCTCTGCCTCTCTCACTCTCTGTGTCTCTCATGAATAAATAAATAAAATATTTTTTTTAAATTTCCATATATCAGCATTCACGAAAAGAGGAGGTAGGCCAAGCCTACCTTGACCCCAAAGTCCTAGTTTTATTTGCAGATAATTGGAGATCTTAAACGTTTTTTTTTTTTTGTATGCAACTTTATTTATCAAATGTAGATGTTATTTTGGTGCCCTGGAAATAGCACAGCTGCAAGAACGTCCCTGGACTGTGATTTACCTGTAAGCTCAGTTCATTGGGTGCATGTACTATATCCTCAGAGCATCTGGGCTCTGACAGCAAGTGACTCTGTGTTATGTTCTAAGGGCCACATAACACAGGGGGAAATGGGACTCTGGAGATAAAGTGAGGAAAGCTCTATTATATCATATGCAATATTTATCTCCTCTAATAACCAATATGCTTTGGGGAATATTCTTACATACTTCCCTTGGATGAACTCTTTAAAGGAACTATGGTAAACATTCATCTATCTTATCCCCTTCATTGTCATTTTTGGAGTTTCATCTCAGAGGAATCTTGACACCACAGTAAATATTTAAATTTCCAAATGACTATATGTTGAGACCATCATTTTTAGCCCTCCATGAAGTGATAGAGTAGGTATCTCTTCCAATGAATTACCCTACTCTTAAAACTGTTATTAATACATCTAATTATCCTTGAGAGAGAAGTAAATAAAGCCTTACCATGCACTCAATATTAATATCAATAGCTCCCTAATAAAATATTAAACTTCTAAGACCTCACCAAAAAAGATCTATAAGTCTTACCTGAGCGCAGACATTGCCTGTCTTTAAAAAAAAAAAATTGTTATTTTATTTTATTTCATTTTATTTTATTTTAAATATTTTATTTATTTATTTGACAGAAAGAAAGTGAAAAAGCACAAGCAGGAGGAGCAGCAGAGGGAAAGAACCAGCAGGGAGCCTGATGTGAGGTTTGATTCCAGTCATGACATGAGCCAAAGGCAGATGCATAATTTACTGATCCACTCAGGTTCCCCAGATTTGTTTATTTTAGAGAGGGGAGGAGCAGAATGAGAGGGGAAGAGAATCTTAAGCAGACTGCCCTGAGTATAAAGCCCACTCAAGGATCAATCTTACCACCCTAAGATCACAACCTGACCCAAACCAAGAATTGGATGCTTAACTGACTGCACTCCCCAGATGCCCCAAGTTATTTGTCTTTCTAAAATAAATCTGAAAACTTAACCACTGTTCTTCATCACTTTTCAACTGAAAGTATCTTGGAATTCTTTAGAATAGAGATTTCAGGACCTGCCACAAGCAGAAATTAACTTCACTGTGTGCCCTGCTTAGAGTAGGGCCCAAGAATGGCTATTAATGTTCATTGATGCCCATTAATACACATAAGAGATTTTCTCCAGTACATTAATCATCAGAAAATCAGAAATTTTCACAGCATATTAGTGCCAAAGGCTGTGAAGAAGTAGCAGTATTCTAATAGCTAAGATCTGACCTATCATAATCAGAAACTATTGCCACCTTTCAATGCTTCTTTTTGTTTCTTTTCAGCAATCAATTTTCATTGCAGGGAAAAGTAATGTTTGTTTCACGCTTATGTTTTAGTTGTTTTGTTTGTTCAGTGTGTAACAGTTGCTTTATATACTTCCCATTACTCTCAGAATAATCATGAAATCTAAGTAACATTATTTTCATTTTGAGAAAATATGTAACTGGGGCTCAGAAAAATCAAATCACATCTCAAAGGTCATCCTTATTAAAATAGCAGAGTCAGGATGCAAAGCAAAACTGAGATTCCAAAGCCTCCACACTGCCTATTGGTCTAGTAGAGATTGGTGACTGCCTACTCGGTACAGAAATCTGAATGTACATTAGGATAATGAAGAACGGCTGAGACGAAGGGGGAAAAGTGAAATGAGCAGTGAGCTGTCCAGGTGGATGGAGACTGTGGGACAGAATGCAAGATGGATGGAAATATGGCCCAAAGGACTGAATAAGGAAAGCCCCCTTATTTCCCTGAGACTGCCTCCTGCAATGCCCTGGGGAAGAAAATCTTGACTTTATGCAGTACTGTGTGTTCCAGACACTTGTATGTGTTCCTTTGTTCTTTTGTTCTCTGCCTCCAGTTCAGTTATCAGCTTAAGTTATCACAACAAAATGAGGATGGATGGCATCAAAGGAAAATCAAACTGGACAGAGTTAAACAGACAAAGAAGACTTTACTCGTGACTATTGTAGTTGGTAAGAGACTGAATTCATGTTCACTGAAACAAAAGGTAAAAGGGTTTTTAAGTGCTCAGGTGAGCTAGTGGAAACATACTGGAGGATATTAGAGGGGAGGTTGATCTGTGTGATTAGACCATCTGGTTTTGTCAGTTGGTGCTTATCAATGTTAGGTTTCTATCTTGCCCAGACACTCTTTCTTGATGATTACATTTGAAAAGGATAATTACCAGGTCCTGAAGAAAAACATTCCTGGGATTTAATGCTGGGCAGAGACTGGGAGAAGATTTAAATCTCAAAGGGACACAAAGAATTTATAGTTGCAAGTTTTCTAAAGCAAGTGCTTTAAGAACAGTGAGGTCAAGGGCTTATTGTCAAGAAGAAGCCTGTCTAAGGTTTTCTTAAGCTGAAGAGAACATGAAGGTTGGCATGACCAATATCTCCCAGCACCACACTGTTCTTCTCTTGAAGATTGGAAGTACAGATGAAAGAGAAATTGTATTTTCAATAGCTACATGAAAATACAACTTATTGAATTTAAAGTGGCTGTCACTGGGGAACCACAGCAGTGGTGGAGGGAGGTGGAAAAAGAAAGGACTGAGTTTATTGTTGTTGGTAATAAAAGTAGAACTATTTATCATTTTAAAATAAGTGCTTGAAATAATTTGATAGAATAATTATAATAATAAAAAGAATAACAACTCCTAGACCATTATAAAATGAATACAAAACACTGGCAAAGGGAAGAGACAGATAACTAGTTGTTCCTATCTTGAGAGATGTGAGTCATATTGTGACCAAAGATCCGGTATGTACTGATCATTCTGAGATACGCCTGTAGGAAGGACTTAGCTCTTAGCACATTGTGGATTCTCAATATATAATTATGGCATATATCTTGTCACTCCCTTGCAGTATGTAACTACCAGGCTAGCTCTCTCAGCCACCTAACATATTTTGGGTCAAACTTCAACGATTTCAGTCACATTTGGATGTCTGGAGTGAGAATTGATTTCACATTAGCTAGAATGAAATCTAATTAGGAAAGTAAATCTTCTATAAATAAAGAAGTCCAAAATCAAATAAAAAGGATACCCCTGATCTTAACAATTCCCACCAAATAAACATAGGACTGACACAATGCTTGTTAGATTTGGAGTCAGTGAGTCAGGAGCCCCCTTCTACCTCATTAAGGGAAGTAGTGCTGGAGAAGTAAGCATAAATATTGATGAATTACACAAAGGGTGCACTAGCTTGGAGCTGGTTATCTGAGTTTATTTAGCATATATATTTTACTTAGGTTACTCAGAAGTATGCCCAGACAAGAACTCAGTGCAAGGAGCTTATTTAGAAGATTAAGGAAACACCATCAAGGGATTTGGTAAATGAGATAGGGAAGAGATAACATCTAACAAAGCATTATTGTCTTCTGAGTAGGGATCAAGAAGCAGATCCTGAAATGAGGATGCTTGTGAAAGTGTTTTATTATAAAGTATTTCCAGGGAAAGAACAAACCAAATCAACCACAAAACTCCACCAGAATGTAGGCAAATGGACAAGAAAGGGAACAAAACTATGTATGTGTGAGATACTTACCTGTCTGTACTAGTCCATGGCTGTGCCTGGCCTCTTACTCTCATGGTCCATCTTTACCTTCATTTTTGCATCCCTATATGCCAAGTCTCTTGTGTTTTCATTTTTCTGTAAACACACACATTCACATAGGCAATATAGAGAATAACATTGGGTCATTAAAATGTTTAGGACAATTGCAAAAATCTAAAATAAAATTGTCTATCATTGGGAGAAACCTTGAATTGCTTTTGCTTTAATTTTATTGAAAGATTAATTTTCAAAAGCAAGATCTCTTACACTCCTCACAATTACATAGTCCTTATTATGAAAGATAACAATAACAATAAATAAACCCCTGTGACAATATGTGGCTTCTAAGCTACCATTTGGGGTGGGGATAAGAAGGGGAAGGTTCTAGAAGCAGAAGGGGTCTGCATCTCACTGAGATGTAAAGTTCTAAAGCCAGTACATGAAGATCAAACCTAAGATTAGTCCTGAAGATTTCTCAAAAATAAGCCACAATGGAGAACACAGTACTGCCTCTCATGGTAATCACCACAATCCAGTTTCCCACCAGAGTAATAATGGTCTCTTTGCTTTTAGAACTGATGAATTATTAGGCTTGTGTTTAGGAGCCATAATGAATGGATATGTAATGTATTTAAACACCACGATCATACATAGAACAGCAACATGCTCACAATATAAGGAGCATTTGTGAAGCACTCCATGAAAGTGAACAGCAGAGTCAGGTCTTATCCCTTTTAAGGTCAGAAGAAAAAAAAAAATTAAGAGGCAGTGCCATGCACTGTTTCATGTGAATAGTTTCCCTCATTATCTTTGTCTCTCTCCCTTTATCCCTCTGTTTTTTCTCCTTCCCTCCTTCTCTTTCTCCACACTTGTCCCACAATAGATTGTGTTGTAAATGCTCATGGGCATAGCATAGATTCCACCTAACCATAATAGTTAAAAATTATATTTACTAGCTACTTTACTGCACTTTAATTCAGACTTCCTATTTTCTTGTGATATTACCTTATCACCTAAGGCAAGATCCTTAGTTTTTCCCATGCATCAGTTTCCTCCTCTACCAGGTTATTGGAAGACTGAATAAGATAGCAATTACATAGCACTTAGCAGACTACATTTAACTTAGTAAGTGCTCAGTAAATATCTGTCATAATCAGCCTCTCGTGGTCCATTGGTAGAGATCTTTGTGCCCATTGGGGTCTTAAATCCAAGAACCTCTCTAGCTCTTGTATCTTAAACTGTATATTTCAATGAATCCTCATACTGGCCATGGTCCAGGATTTAGCATGACTTATATAAAGAATGTGTTCTTTATAGCTTGACATTTACTGCTAGTGATTTTGATGATGTCTACTCAATGTCCTGAATTAGATTTTATGAAAACCATCCACGGTCTAGGCTCGTATTTATGTTCATGTTTAAGGTGGGTTTCCTGAACTAGCCTGTTATGATAAACACAAAGTAGCTACTAGAAAAGAAAATTTCTGAGGGCTTTCATATTACCAGCTGATACTATTTATTTTTCTTAATATTTGAATTCCTGGTCCATTCCTCTGTACTTTCTCAGCTCTTGGTGAGTGGACAGTGGCTAACTCAACAAACTGTAAAGCTGGTGGAAACTGAGTGAAGTAAGTGCCAACAGTTGCAACATCCTGCTGTATACTAATCAAATAACTCCTCTAGCTAAATGCTGTTACCTTGAAAACACTATATTGGAAAATGGATATTTGAAAAATGAGCACACTGTAAGGATATGAGCAGTGAAAATGAACTTTTGGTATTATAGAAAAATTAGAGGAGAGAGAAAACATCCCAGCGCCTGAGGAGCCAACATTGGTGTCTATCAGGGGACAGCGCCATCCATCTTAGTGTATTGAGCAGAAGTGCAAATACTGAAAGATTCATGAAGGGGGATGAAGTCAGGGGAGCTGAGTTATAACTGAGGCTCTAGTCTGTGTGTGCACTAGGCTGACAGGATAAAGAGAAAAGCAGAAAAGGATACACACGAGGACAATTTTCCATGTTGAAATTTTAATTTTCTGTGTTTTTAAAATTTCACTTAGAAAATGATGATATCAGAAAGAAAAGTACTTTTTATGTAGTCCAGCAGGAACTTTTGAGAACAAGTCCTGGATTAACAAGATTTTTTTCTGGGATTTCTACCTTCCAGGAGTGCTGCTATATGATGTATATCTGCAAATCAGTGGCTGGAAGTGCACTCTGTGCAGAAGGGAATAGAGTGACCAGAGACTAGTGGTTGTTGTCTCAGCAGAGCCCCACAGCCTAATGATGGTGACTTCCCTTTTGCATACTGGGAGGCTAGAAATCAGTTAGGTCTATGCTGATGCCATGTTTCCCACCCTGATAGGAATGAAGGCAGGTGAGAAACTTCACTCATAAAACGTGAGCCAAAAATGTCAGTGGGGAAATCCTGATGAGGAACTAGTCTATGGGATCCTCAGGAATAAGGCTTTCTGTTTATCAAAATCTCTGTGATTCTATGTACTTTGTCTCTGCTATAAGTAAACTGAAGTCATTTACCTTTTTCCAAGAAAATAAATTCATTTGTAGAGAGACAACCAAGGTGACAGAGAACAATGTAAAAAGATACGAATCTATTGATCAAAGCTGTTAATAATACTCTTGTAAATTTTGCTCATGAAAATGTAAAAGAAAGGTAACAAATTGTGCTCAAAAATATAAATTGTGGGATCCCTGGGTGGCTCAGCAGTTTAGCGCCTGCCTTTCTGTCTCTCATGAATATATATATATATATATATATATATATATATATACACACATACATATATATATACACATATATATATATAACTTATAAGTTTATAAACTTAAAAAAATATATATATATATACATTGCTTGGAGAGCTAAAAATGCTAGCACTATTTGTAATAATATAGAAGTGGTACAAGATCTTCTTCATTAGTTGTACTTTACTTTTACATTCCATCTTTGGGCACTTTGAATTACCTTCAACAAGCTAAATATTTTTAGGAAAGATTGTCCAGTTTGTCATTTAACTAGGGTGACAAGTTATTAAGGTAATACTCAACATAGTGTCTATGGGAGAGGAGAACACTTAATAATTGATAAATCAAAAGGATATTAGCAAGCTGAATTAGAGGGTTGCTTCCCCTTCCATAGTGAGCAATAAAATGAAGTGATAAAATAAGTAGATTCTTTTTTTAAAAAAGATTTTATTTATTTGTTCATGAGAGACAGAGAGAGAGAGAGAGGCAGAGACACAGGCAGAGGGAGAAGCAAGCTCCATGCAAGGAGCCTGATGTGGGACTCAATCCCAGGGCTCCAGGATCATGCCTTGGGCCAAAGACACTCAACCGCTGAGCCACGTAGGTGTCCCCATAAGTAGATTCTTGATGAAATAATACAATTTATGGAATTAAAACAAAAGTATGGAAATGTGTAAACACATTTTACCTTACCAGTAACACTAGTATCTTTAAAGTAAATTTTCTCCCTGAAAAGGTATAATTGCCCTTGAGTGATGGAAGTGCGCCTGCTGAATTTACTTATTTAACTTTGCTCCAGATCTGAGATGAGTCTGGTTGTGGCACACATTTGTGATGAGTTACTGGTTTATGTGTAAGAATCATGCTGTTGGTTACCATTTGTATAAGCAGATGCAAGGTCCAGTTGAAGTTCACCTATCTTCCCATACTATTATCACTGATTGCACTTCAGTAAGAATTATTGCTTTGGAGACTATGGTTGTAGACAACTTTGAACCAAAGTTTTGTTCAGACTCAGCACACTGTACCTCTTAATGTCCGTTACCCAGACCAGGTAGTTGCTGTGCTTTCCAAGATGTCTTCAACTATGCCTCTGTATTGGCATGTTGGCATCAAGATACGTATAAGGCATCTTAGATACTTTCTCTGTAACTCACACCACAGCCATTTGGTTGTGATGCAGTAGAAGTTGTTATGTTAGCTCTTGATACTACTGTGAATTTTATATCTACCCAAGTTTCCTATTTTGCACTGAGGATCAAGAAGTGGAATTGCAACTCACCTGTCACAATGACATCACACTCCATGACTGTCCTTTCTGTATTACGAGTGGTGTTAAATAAATGAATAATTTAATTGTGTAATGAGCTTTTATTTTGTATCCTTTATCACTTTTTTCTTTAAGTCATTGCAGAATTCATTAGCAATACATGTTTTCCTTTGCCCAACCTAATAGCTAGCTAACAAAGTAAATATGGGGGAGACTAGCTTCTCTGAGTTGTTTACAACTGATGACTGTGTAAATTCCTACCTACCTCTGCTTCACTGTCAGGCTGTTTGAAAAAGCACAAGATACCTAGAAGCTCATAACTATGGCTGGATGTCAGGATTCTGACTATTATTTGCTTTTCTTCCAGCCATTTAAATATATTGTGACCTGCTTTTAACGCTCACTTTAACCATAAGAGCAGCAGGCTTCCTGTGAAGAATATATTTGTTTCCCTATGGGAACTTTTTTTCTGGCATTTTTTTTCTGGCTTTTTTCCAAATAACTTAAACCAGAAATAATTCAAGGTTGTAGGAAGGCTTAAATGGTAGCACCTGCTAAGAGCTGAATTTCCATTTTGGGCTTTATGATGACTATGGCTGCATCAGATTGAGGCACAAGTCCTATCCGGAGTTGGTGGTGCCCATTGGTCATCATGGCTATCTTTATAAGCAACTGCACATTGATTCTGGAAATTTCTACATGATAGCCCTGTCCTGAGACAGTGTGGTCAAATTGGATAGAGATGGAAAATAACGTGGAGTGGGGCCCAGGATTGTCAAAACTGAATCAATATGTCAGTTAAAAGCCAACACAAACTCATTTGATTCCATGGCAAAATACTGATGATCCAAAATGTGGGGATCCTTGAGAAGAGCAATTTCTAATTAGAAGAGATCAATAACTCATTTTGCCATGGGAGAATGGAGCACACACCAAGAACTGTGTGGACAGCCTTCTCAGCTAATTGTTCTTAAGCTCATGTAATTGCAATTTCTTCATATGTTGGTTGTAACTTTTTCTTCTCCCATCACAGTAACCTCATTCTAGCCCCTTAATTTTCTCTGCTGTGACATTTCTGCATCTCACTTAACCTTAACAAGATACATTTTTTAAAAATTTATTTTATTTTATTTATTTATTTATGATAGGCACACAGTGAGAGAGAGAGAGAGGCAGAGACATAAGCAGAGGGAGAAGCAGGCTCCATGTACCGGGAGCCCAACGCGGGACTCGATCCCGGGTCTCCAGGATCGCGCCCTGGGCAAAAGGCAGGCACTAAACCGCTGCGCCACCCAGGGATCCCCGATACATTTTTTTTTTATTTTTGCATAGACTGTTGCTACTAAAGGGAAAAACTGATTCCGAAAGGATATTTCCATTTGGTATTGCTAACACCTGTAGCTGAGACGGAATATACTGCTGGCTAGACTCCTTTTCTACACTGAACTGCTCCCCCTGCTCAAATACACTTCAAACAATACTACATACATACACTTATTCATTGTAGCATTGCTTGTATATAATGGAAACATATTAAATGTTCGTATATAAGAGAGTAATTGAGTGTATCATCATTTATAAATCTGTGGAGTCTTGTGTAGTTTTATGAAAAAAGAGGAAGTTCTCAATAAACTGACGAGTTATTATCTGGATATATTTCTTGTTGCAAACAGCAAAGTGCAAAAGTTTCTATATATGTTGTCTTTTGTGTAGAAAAATGAGTAAAAAATGTATACATATATTAACTCATTTATGCAAAAGAGCTACAAGGACAAATTAGAAATTCATGAGATTGTACTCTAGTACAATTGTACTCTAGTACTAGTACTCTAGTACAAGTAGTACAAGTAGTACTCTAGTACAAGTACTCTAGTACGAGGACTGATATCAAAGAAAATGGATGGTAACACTTCTCTGCATACAGCATTTTAAAAAAATAACTGGCTTTTATAACCATGTTTTATTTCACATACTTGAAAAAAGTAAATAATAAATCAGCAAAGATTTGGGGGAAATGAAATATGAACAGAAACAGATGGATCTATTTCAAATGAATAACAAGTTGAAGATGGAAGAATAATCGTTAAACACAGTATTTTGACTGTAAGTCCTCAGGCTAAGGATAATATTTTTTTTAAATATTTTTTTAAAATATTTTTTTAAAATGACTCTAGTTAGTTTGTTTTCCAAAATAGTATGCATTAACCATTCTGAAATGACTTGATTTATATTTCAGAATTGAACTTCTAAGTGAAATCTATTGTGAAGAGTAAGAGTCTCTCTCTGTCAGAGAAGAAAGTTAAAATTGTGGAAGGCCAGAAGCTGAAATAAACACCACCATGTTAGAATGAAATTGGAGGTATTAGTGTGAGTGTGCATTTTTTCTTAATATCTAGATATAAATATGGATATACATATCAATATAGATTTAGATTTAAATTTATGAATAAGTGGACAGGTATAGAAATACAGGTGCCTATATAATTTAATATTCATCCGATTTAATGCTTTTCAGTCTTACTAAGTCTATTGTACAAACCTCAAATAAAATTAAATTTCTAAAATCTGTGGTCCACTACTCACTTCCTTTTTCCAAAATGCTTTATTTTTTTCTGCATGAGTCCCCTTTAATTTCTTCCAACTGAAAATTTAACAATTCTTAGAACAGCCATACCATTCTGAACACACACGTTTGTAAATTAAAAATTGATAAATTGATAATAAACAATAGATAAGGCTGAATGAAACACAGGAGACTTTCAGCACATAAATTGTTTCTGCAGGATCTGAATCGATAGGTTTGTCAATGTTACATGGGCACAGGGCAGGAGAGGAGAACAGAAAGAGACAGAAAGTTGACAGTATTTGAAGTATTTGATGGACTATGTGACACACAGTAAAAGAAGAGCTTATGAGCTGAAGACTCATATGGATTGTGGAGGAACACAGCCTGCTCCCTTGATGAAGCCTTATTATTTTGGATTCTGAAGGTCACCTGCAAGATCATAATTATCCAAGAATGGTTTTTTCTCTCTCTCTCTTTCTGTAAATGCTTGACAAATCTACATGTGCAGAAACCATTTAGCAAAATGCCAATACAGGGTTCACAGTTTGTAATTTTAAAAAGCAATAACACAGATCTACTGCAACTTGTAAAATATTCAATACCGTGTTTTGAATAAGATTGAAAAATTGAAGGAAAATCGGTGTTCCCAGCAGGCAAAATATTACTGACATTTTTAATAATAATGAAACATAAGACTTAGGTAGGGCAAAACAAAAATCCATTTCGCATGTCAAAGACTTGTTTGCAACAAATTTGTTTAGGTTACTTTGTTAGATTTTGTGACTCTAATGGAATAAGTTCAAGGTTAAAAAAAGTAAAATAAATGTCTAAATGATAATGAGGAAGCTAACTTTTCCGACAAGGTTCTGAAAGATGAGAAATCTTTATGCAAGAAATAAATTCTTCATCTTTGCTTCATGAATGCAATTTTGTTTCACTTTCAAGACAAAAAGGAAATCAAAATATCTGCCTAGTAGGCTTTACATAATCTATGTTCTCCTGGCTACGCATAAATTTAAGGATTTAGACCCTGTTTCTTGTTGTATCTGGTGAGATTTTATTTATTTGTCACATTTTTCAACTTTCCTTAAGAAAAACACAATAATTCAAGTCTGTCCAAATTTAAATATATGGTAGTTTATTAGCACATTATTAAATCCTTCTGTGGAAAAAGGTAAGGAAAAATAAGCTTTATAGATCAGTAACTGTAATTGAATAAACACATTAGTGGAACATAAGTTGGCCTGAAATAATACAATTTAAAAATATTTTTAACCCTTGAAGTATAAATAAAAGGTTAATCTTCATCTATTTATGACTATTATGTATCAAATAGCAGTGAAATGTCTTTGGATGATTAGATGATTGATATGGGGGGGGGAGAGAATCTTCCATTGACTTTTATTTCCAATTAATTCCAGAGTCATTTTTTATTTAAAGATCTTAGAGAGAATGTGATTAATGGTTAAGACATTCTTTCCACTTAATGAGAAAGCATGAGGTCCTTTAGGAAAATTATTTAGTTGGTTGTGATAGACTGAGCAAGAGAGAATGGAGTTTTTCAAGAGCCTATACGTCATGAAAAAGTACTCTCTAAAAATTGATTTTGGGTTCCATGGAAACAACCATGTTGATTTGCTAACTTGTGAGGCCACTGACTCAGACTGGTTGAAGTTATGTTCAAGACTGCTAGCATCACGGATAGAAAACTATGGCTTGTTTATATACACAAGCTTTAAGATTTCATGAACTTTCACCGACTTATGACTGAATTAGTTTGAAAGGAGTACAAGTGTCAATTGCTGGGCCATGAAGTTAGGTGAAATCTCTTTCAAAGTTTTCTTGAATGCATTCATGGCTCTTTCTAATGCTTCTCTGTAGCTCACATGGGCTTTCACTCTGACATTTTTCTAGTCCCCATCTCCTCTCTTGCCTGGGTTCTGGTTCTGTCTTCACTTTCTACTTGTATCAATAAAAATACCTAGCCTCCCTATTGATATAAAAGGGGTAGAAATTTCTATTCTCAGATTTGTAAAATTTAATGTATGCATTCCTAGAGCTTAGCATAGAGCCAGGTGTTTAGAAACTTTTCAATATATGTTAACAGTTATCAATATCACTATGGTTATAAGCAAAAAGACACATTTCCTTAAAAACTTGCTACCTGAAGTGGGAATTATGGATTAGAAGATGAACTAATCTGAACAATAGGTTTTCTTCTCAGGGGATGAAACGCCTTGATAAAGGCACATTTGTCTTTTTTTTTTTTTAATCAGATCTTTTAAGAATTATTTTGCAGTTTTTATTTGTGTGGAATGAGATTATACTAGCATGTTGTGATATAAAGAAGGAAGTCATCTTGCTATAATCATGTTCTAAACTACCCTAAAAAGCTCAAAACCCCTGGATATAAGAAAATTTTGCTAAATAATGTTCACAGGAAAAGTAAAGCAAAAAATTAGATACTACTGTATCTTTAAACCTGTCCAAGTTATAGGAGACTTCCAACTTCCATTTTAAAAAATTGTATCAAGTTTTGATGGAATTACTTTATGTAATTGAAAACAGTCATTTTTCATTCTTAGAACTAGGTTAATTTCAGTATCAGTTTTGGTCCCTAGGCTCTTCATTATAAGAGAGATTTATTATATTAAATATGAAATATGTAATTTTAAAAGTACTGAAAAAATGGTTATAAATTATAGTGAGGGTTTCGTCTGAACTTCAACAGTAATATTAAGGCTCAAATATCCTCTACCTGCCTTCCTTGCTCTCCTGCCCATGCCAGACCCTAGGTATCTAATACACACATAAACAAATATTAGAATTGGTAGAAAAACACAGGTTTCCAAAATTCATACTGAAAGAAATTTCACAAAATGATGGGTAGTTAAATCTACTAATTAAAAGTAAATAATCACTCAATTATTTTCAATGAAAATGAGAAATTTAAGATAGAAGTGCACTTACAATGACAACTTTGTTTAGAATAATTAAACTTATAAGCCATGACAAAGAAAAGAAAGTCCTGGTTTAAAAAAATTTAATAAGTCGAAAAAAATCCGTTTATTAAATGGGTATCTTTACTGATTATATGCCACGTGACAGTATGTTGAAAAATGAGAAATACAGGGCAGAGCTGCTAATTATCTAGAGCTCACTTTTTGGTTATACTTTGGGAGATAGAGTTGAAGGAATACAGATAATAAACAAGTAAAAAATAGATAAATATGATGATTTGAGGTAGTGATATAAGCCATGAAGTAAGTACAACAAAGGCATGTGTGGGAGACTGACAAGGATGCTGTGAGTGGTCAAGGAAAACCTCTTTGAAAAGGTGAGAAAAAAAAGTTTATGTTTTCTTGGTAAATGAGGCTTCATCACCCTGCTATTGTCAAGGTCCCTTCCCCAACACCACCTTACAGAACTGAAGATTTACCATGGGGAGAGACTTCAGAAAAATGGCCATATCAAAATGTAGAGTAGCCTATTATACACTGAGAGGAAAAGCTTGGAGGACTGAATGATCCTGAGTATCCCTTTAACATACTCAGTAGGGAACGGTAAAGACAGGGACTCAGTTCAAAACAAACAAAAAGGGTGACTGGGTGACGGGCACTGAGGGGGGCACTTGACGGGATGAGCACTCGGTGTTATGCTATATGTTGGCATACTGAACTCCAATAAAAAAAATATATACAAAAACAAGCAAGCAAACAAACAAAACCTATCTGATAAGGGGTTAATGTCCAATATATTTAAGGAACTCGATGGCATAAAAACAAATAACCTGAATTAAAAATGGGCATATGACTTGAATAGAAACTTTTTTCCCCAAAGAAGACATACAAATAGCCAACAGAAACAAGCAAAGGTACTCAGCATCACTAATTATCAAAGAAATGCAAATCAAAACCACAATGAGATGATACCTCTTAACCTGTTAGAATGGCTGTTAAGAAAGATGAGAGATAACAAGTATTGGCAAGGATGTAGAGAAAATGGTATCCTCATGTACTGCTGGTGGGAGTGCAAACTGGTAGAGCCATTGCATTGACAAGAGATCTGAGCTACTATGACCATTGCAGTGTTATTCATACTTGAGATTTGCTAAGAGAAGATACATTAGGTGTTCAACACACACAATGACTATGAGGTGATGGATATGTCAATTAGCTTGACTATGGTAATCCTTTCACAACGTATACATATATCAAATTATTGAACATCTTAAATATGGAATTAGTACCTCAGTACTAGAAGAAATATTAAGAACAGTGAAGTTCTCAGAAGCCAGCCCAGGGGATGAAAAGCATTAATTACTGTGAGTAAATGAATAAGCTTTGCATGTTTCATAGGAATTTTCAGTACAAATATCGAGAATCTACACTCAATATTGAATGTTTGATAAATACTGTACATTATATGTTAGTTAAAATATTAGTCCATATTGTGGATATATTCTGTAACTCTGAGAAAGGGGGCATACTAGTCAGATAAATTCCTCATGACTAATTATATTGGAGACTTTACAATAGACGAACTGATTGAAGAAGCTACCCCTGACTTTACAGTAATATTTTTGAGGTCATACCACTTTATGTAAATAAATATCTAGCGGTGTGTTAGCTGTTGGCATTTCAAACAGTAACTGGAGATAATTTAAATGAGAAGTCTTTCAGCTATGAGTTACAATTTAATGCAAGAATGGAAGGCTATAGGCTTCCAGAAGGCAGGGATCATGTTAAATTATTACGTCAGGATCTGGCAAATGGCAGATATCAGAAGTGACTCCTGAATTAATTATGGTGTTTCTAGACTGCTGAAGAGACATCTAAGAGACCTGCTAATTAACTTAAAATATGTAAAAAATTTGGTACTATAGTATTTCAATTAAACTTTATTTGTGTATGACTAAAGCACCTAACCAGGGACTGGGAAATACCAGCAAGAAATTCCAAAATAAGGATGAATATTGTTGTCGTTGATTAGTTTTACCTGTTACTGGATTCTTAACTCCCTGAGTTAGGGATCCTGTGATTAGGCCAACACCAGGGGAGCAGGATGATCTTCCATGCCAAAGAGAAGAAATTAGTGGACTAATTATTTCTTGACTAATAATCTCATTTTTTTAGCACAATGCCCACATGAATCCTTTGCTTCAAGGATTCCATTATATTTGGTACCTTTTTTACCTGTATTTAGCAATACCTCTTTATAAAATTGTTAAGGAATCCATATAAAGAATATTTCCATCAACCCAGAAAGTTGCTGTATTCATGTTAATTCCCATCCAGCCACCAGGAACTGCTGTTATGACAGCAGTTTTAATTTAATTTAATTTAGAAATTAAATTTGAGTGCTATTGAACTTTATTTAAAAACAAAAGAGAATCTTGCAATCTGTATACTTTTATGCCTGGCTTTTTCTGTTGACCATAGTGATTTGAGATACACTGATGTAACCTGTTTGCTAGTAGTTCATTGTTTATTATTGCTGCATATTTATAAGCATATGACAAAATATGTTCTCTTGTTGATATTTGAGTTATTTCAATTTGGGGCTATTTTAAATAATAATTTTTAAATTCTTATACAAGTCTTTCAGAGCCCACACATGTTTAACTTCTCTTGGATACAGTCATAACAGTGAACTATTGGGTAGGGATATGTTTAACTTTGTGAGAAAAAGCTGAACAATTTTCTTTGTTTTGCTTTTTTATACACTACCGACAATGTCATGAGAGTTATGGTTCTTCTAGATTGTCATCAACATAAACTTTTGTGATTTTATTTATTTATTTATTTATTTATTTATTTATTTATCCATTTAGTGAAATTTCTGCTAGTCTCTTTTAGACATGTTATTCATTAGATTGTCATTTAATTATTGATCTATAGAGTTTTCATATGTTACCTATATTCTCATATAGGTACAAGGTTTTCTTCAGCTGTGTATTACAAATATTTTCTTAGAATATGTCTTATCTTTGTTGTAGTTAATGAAGATTCATCATGAGAAGAATTTTTTTTAATTATTAAATTAATTTTTATTGGTGTTCAATTTACCAATATACAGAAAAACACCCAGTGCTCATACCATCAAGTGTCCGCCTCAGTGCCCGTCACCCATTCCCCCCCACCCCCCGCCCTCCTCCCCTTCCACCACCCCTAGTTCATTTCCCAGAGTTAGGAGTCTTTATGTTCTGTCTCCCTTCCTGATATTTCCCACACATTTCTTCTCCCTTCCCTTATATTCCCTTTCACTATTATTTATATTTCCCAAATGAATGAGAACATACAATGTTTGTCCTTCTCCGATTGACTTACTGCACTCAGCATAATACCCTCCAGTTCCATCCATGTCGAAGCAAATGGTGGGTATTTGTCGTTTCTAATGGCTGAGTAATATTCCATTGTATACATAAACCACATCTTCTTTATCCATTCATCTTTCGATGGACACCAAGGCTCCTTCCACAGTTTGGCTATTGTGGACATTGCTGCTAGAAACATCGGGGTGCAGGTGTCCTGTGCAAAAGCTTTTAGTTTGATGTAGTCTCAATTGTTTATTTTTGCTTTTGTGTCTTTGCTCAAGGAGACAGATACTCCCAAATATTGGTAAAACCAAGAGTTTATAGCTTATGTTTTCTCTTAGGAGTTTTATGGTTGTAGGTCCTATATTTAAATAATACTTTTGAGGTTATTTTAGTATAATGGTGTAAGAAGGTGGTCCAGTTTCATTCTTTTGCATGTAGCTGTCCAGTTTTCCTAATACTATTTATTAAAAAGATTATCTTTTGCTCATTATATGTTCTTATGTTCTTGCCTCTTTTGTCAGAGATCATTTGACAATATAAGTGTAAGTTTATTTCTGAGATCCCTATTCTATTTCACAGATCTGTGTCTACTTTTATACCAGTATCATACTATTTTGATTACTGTACTACAGTATAGTTTGAAATCTGGGATTATAATACCTCCAGCTTTGTTCTCTCTCAAGATTACTTTGGTATTTGGTGTCTTCTATGGTTCTATACAAATTTCAGAAGTATTTCTATCTCTGTGAAAAACACTATTAGCATTTTGATAGGAATTGTGTCAAATCTGTGGATAGCTTTGTGTAGTATGGATATTTTTAAGAATATTAATTATTCCAAATCATGAGCATGGCATCGTTTTCCATTTTTTGTGTTCTATTTTCAATTTATTTTATCATTGTCATATAGTTTTTAGAATATAAGTCTTTTATTTCTTTAGTTAATTATATTCCTAGATATTTTATTCTTTTTGACACAATTGTAAAAGAGATTGCCTTCTTAATTCTTCTTTCTGCTAGTTTGTTATCAGTGTATAAAAACAGAACAGATTTCTGTGCAGTGATTTTGCATTCTGCAACTTTACTGAATTTATTAGTTCAAATAGTTTCTTGGTGGAGTCTTTCAGGTTTTCTATATTAAGTGTCATGTCATCTGCAAATAGTGACAGTTTTACTTCTTACCAATTTGGATCCCTTTTATTTCTATTACTTGTCTGATTATTGTGGCCAGACCTTTCAGTACTATGTTAAATTAAAGTGACAAGAGTGGACATCTCTGTCTTGTTCTTAATCTTATAAGAAAAATATTGGGCTTTTTGCCACTGGATATGTTAGTTGTGGGTCTGTCACATATGGACCTTATTATGCTGAGATGTGTTCCCTCTAACCACAATTTGTTGAGAGATGTTTTAATCAGAATTGATGTTGAATTTTGTCAAGTGCTTCTTTTACATCTTTTGAAATGATTTTCACCATTCACTTGTTGTAAAATGGATCCTGTTAATTGACTTACAAATAGTGAACCCTCCTTCATCCCTGGAATAAATCCAACTTGATTGTGGTGAGTATTCTTTTAATGTATTGGTGAATTTGGTATACTAATATTTTGTCAAAAAATTGTACATCTATGTTCATCGGAATATTTGCCTGTAATTCCTTCCCTTCTTTCTTTCTTCCCTCCCTCTTTCCTTCCTTTCTTCCTCTCTCCCTTTCTCTTTCCCTCCCTCCTTCCACCAGAGGAAGTGGCTTTTATTGACAAATTATCTCAAGAAACCAAAAAGACAATGTACCCTTTTTCAGCGCCCCCTTTCTCTCCTGGATCTAACATTTTCCACCTGGGGAAGGGATATAGATTGCCTTTTGGCTTTCCAAAGCTCCAGTCTTTCCTTTCCAGGTGTAGCATTGAAATCCAGTAACAATAATGTGGTGTTGTTTTTAAGCAATGCCTGCTGTGGCTGCTTAGTAACAATTATGAGCCAAGGGGTGTGCAGAAACATTTAGATGAGAAGAGTGATGCACAGAAAATAGAAATGTAACCCATCAAAGTTCTCTCTGTCCTGCCTCAATGGTTTGATCCTTCATTGGTTGCATTTCTCTGTATATTGAATCATGCTCTCCTGAATCCAATCAGGGATTTTCACTGCCAGTTATACCCCCGGCCCCAGAGTCATGAGGTGAGCTAGTTCAAACCTAGGCACATTCCTGGTCCACAAAGCCTTAAAGAGATGGGCATATTTTGGGCATATTTTGCCACTCTTGTACATCTTTCTGGTTTTCCCATCTAGCTCAGGGACTGCAATTTCTGAAGCATTAGTGGAATGAATATATGGTAGGAATGTTGAACATGATGTTAAACTTATATTTGGGGTCATGAGTGTAACAGCATTTTCCAAACACTAAGTCCCTTCCTAGTATTCAAGTCAGAACCAAATAAATATTCTCCACATTCTTATTATTATCCACATACCAAATATGCGATTGATAGTCCTCTTTGAGTTGCTGCACTCACAACTCCGAATCTCAGGTCCAGCAGGTCCAGTGTTAGCCTTTAGAATGGGGACCTTAGGCATGACACGTCAGGTGACTTCACCTACCATCTTGGACCAGGATGCTTATTCTCTCTTTGTGTGTTTTCTTTGTCTGGTTGTGGTATCAGAGTAATGCTGTCCTCATAGAATGAATTTGGAAGTATTCTTTCCTCTTCGTTTTTTTCAAAATAGTTTGAGAAGGATAGATATTAATTCTTTAAATGTTTGGGAGAATTCACCTGTGAAGTCATCTGGTCCTGGGCTTTTGGTTTTTGATAACTGATTCAATTTCCCTACTAGTAATTAGAATGTTTGTTTTGTATTTCTTCCTGATTCAGTCTTGGAAGATTGTATGTTTTTAGGAATTTATTCAGTTCTAAATTGTCCAATTTATTGGCATATACTTTTTTGGAGTAGTCTCATAATTCTTGGTGGAGTCAGTTATAATTTCTCTGCTTTCATTTTTTAAAATTTATTTGAGTCCTCTCTGTTTTTTTCTTAGTTTGAGCAAATGTTTATCAATTTTGTTCATTTTTCAAATATCTGGATGTTAGTTTCATTAATCTTTACTATTTTTTAGCCTATATTTTATTTATTTCTGTTCTAATCTCTATTATGCCTACCATCTTTCTATTACCTTTAAACTTTGTTATTTTTCTACTTCCTTTGGTTGTAAGGTTAGATTATTTATTTGTTTGAGGTTTTGTTTATTTGTTTGTTTCCTGATGTAGGCCTGAGTCATTATAAACTTCTCTTCTAGTTTTGCTTTTGGTATGTTTCAAAAATTTTCAAACCATTATCTTTCTGTTTTCATTTGTCTCAAGGTCCTTTTTTTTATTTCCTCTTTGGTATGTCTGCTGATATACTGTTTGTTGAGTAGTATGTTTTTTAGCCTGTTTGTTATCTTACAGCTTTTTTTTTCTTCTTATACTAGATTTCTAGTTTTATAATGCTGTGGTAGGAAGAGATGCTTGATAAAATTTTAGTCTTCTTAAATTTATTGGAATTTGTCTTGTGGCCTAACATGTGATCTGTTCTGGTGGATGACCCATGTGCACTTGGGAAGAATATATATTCTGCTGTTTTTGTTTGGAATATTCTATATTTATCAGGTCAGTCGATATGGTCTAATGTATTGTTCAAAAGCAATATTTTCTTATTGATATTCTCTGGGATGATCTAGCCATTGATGAAAGGGGTGAAGTCCCCTACTATTATTATATTACTGTCAACTTCTCCCTTTATGTCTGTTAATATGTTTTGTAAGATGTATTTATGTTTATAGGTATGTCTGTGTTGGGTACATAGATATTTACGATTGTTACATCCTTCTTTGCATTTTTCCCTTTATCTTATGTAATCCCCTTCCTTTTTCCCTGTTAGTCTTTGTTTTCAGACCTATTTTATCTGATATAAATATTACTACCGTATTTGGTTTTGTTTTTCTTCCATTCACAAGGAATATTTTTTGCCATCCCTGCATTTTGTCTGTATGTGTCTTTAGGTCAGAAGTGAGTCTTTTGTAGTCTGCATATACATGAGTCTCGGTTTTGTTTTGTTTTGTTTTATCTATTCAATCACTCTGTCTTTTGATTGGAGCATTTAGTCTATTTACATTTAAAGTAATTATTGATAGAAATGTACTTACTGTCATTTTGATAATTGTTTTTTAGTTTTTGAACTTCTGTTTCTTTTTCTCTTTCTCTTTTCCTTTGTGATTTGATGACTTTCCTTATTATGCTTAGATTTTTTTCTCTTTATTTTCTTTTTTGTATCTGTTATATCTGTCTTGTGATTACCATGAGGTATATATAAAACATCATAAGTATACAGCATACTGCTTTAAGTTTTTATGGCCACTTAAATTCAAACACATACTAAAAGCACTATATTGTTACTCTCCCCTATATGTTTTATGTGTATGACATTATATTTTACACCTTATTTTGTGTATCCCTTAGCTAATAATTATAGATATAATTGATTTTATTGCTTTTGTCTTTTAACCTTCACACTAGCTTTATAAGTGATAGACCTACCTCCTTTATCGTATGTTTGCTTTTACCAATGGAAGATATTTTTGCCTTTCATAATTTTCTAGTTATGACCTTTTCCTTTTTGTTTAAGGAAGTCCCTTTACCATTTCTTATAATGCCAGTTTAGTGGCACTGAACTCCTTTAATTTTTGTTTGTCTGAATTCTTTGTCATCAATTCTTAATGGTAGCCTTACTGGGTGGAGTATTCTTGGCTGTAGTGTTTTTCATTGTTGTTTTTTGATTTTTTCTTTCAGCACTTCAATATATCATGTCATTATCTTCTGTTGAAATATTAAGTGGTAGCCATATGGAGTTTTCTTTTACATAAATAGCTACTTTTCTCTTGCTGCATTTAAGATTCTTTATTTTTTGTCATTTTAGTTATTATGTGTCTTGCTATGGATCTCCTTGGGTTCATCTTCTTAGGAGCTTTCTGTGCTTCTAAGACTTGGATGTCAGTTTCCCTAGGGTAGGGAATTTCTCAGATCTTTCCTTCTCTTTGTTCTCCTTCTGGGACCCTTATAAGGCAAATGTCAGAAAGTTTAATGTTATTCTAGAACTGTCTTAACCTATCCCCATTTTTAAATTATTTTTTCTTTTGAGTTTGGATTATTTCTACTATTCTGCTATGCAGATTGCTAATCCATTCTTATGCATCCTCTAAGCTGCTTTTGATATTGTCTAATGTATTTTTTCATTTAAGTTATTGTATTTTTTACCTCTGATTTGTTCATTTTTCTATTGTCTGTCTCTTTGTTGAAACTCTCACAGAGTTCATTTACTCTTCTCTCAAGTCCAATGAGCATCTTTATGACCACTACTTTGAAGTCTTCAGTGGGTAAATTATCTCTAGTTCATTTAGTTCTTTTTCCGACCATTTGTCTTTTTTGTTTAGAACATATTTGTTTAGAACATAATCATCTGTTTCCTCATTTTGTCTGACTCTCTGTGATATTTCAATGTGTTAGGTCAGCTGAGTCTCTTGGTCTTGAAAGTAGTTAACTTGTGTAGAAGATGTCCTGTGGGGTCAAGCTGAACCAGATGTTCCACTGGTGCCCCTGATTAGGCTGCAGGCACCTTCCTGTTGTGACTCAGCCATAACTGCTGAGGGCAGAGCTAGCCATTGGGTTGGCTGAGACACCTGGCTCCAGCTGCTGTAGACTTGCTGGTAGGTAGAGTCCCTCCCCTACCCCAACCATCGCAGGAATTGGTTTGGAGGAGTGTGGTTCTGCCTGGGGATGTCTACCAAGTGTGGTGGGATAGTAGTTACTTTGGGAGGGAACACTGTTCCTGACAAAACCTGCCTGTTGAGTGTAGCAGGGCAGGAGCTTCTTTAGATAGAGAAGTGCCTGCTGGGACAGGCATGTTGGGTAGGCTGGATCCACCAGTGAATGGCAGGGCAGAAAAAGTGGTGGTAAGAAAGTAGACAGAAAGTACCCAGAACTGGCTCTCACCAGCATCAGGATGACAGGGCTGAAGGAGCACAACAAATATAGTACATGCTAGCATTTTCTTTCTGGGAGAAAGTTCCAGCAGATCCCTGCCCCTCTGGCATAATTTCCTTCACATATAACCCAGGCATTTTTCAAACTTCTGCCTCTTTGTTTGGTGTCATGTTGAGTAGGTTTGTGTGCAGACTCTCAATTTCCTATAGCTGTCTGGATTTCACAGAGTTCAGCCCTACTGATTTTCAAACCCAGTCATTATGGGGGCTCATCTTCCTGGTGCACATCCCCAGGGTGGGGACTGGTCAGTGTAGGGCTTGATCTCCTTGCCCCTCAGGGATATTTGTGCCTATAATACATTTGCTGTGGATTTCTGCCCTGGGGATTTGGTTCCCAGCTGTGTCTCTGCCTCTCCTCTCCTTGATATAGCTTATTCTTTATATCTGTAATTGTGAAAGAGCTGTTCTGCTTGTCTTTAGACTGTTTTCAAGATGTGTTGCACTATATGTGGTTGTAGTCTTAATGTTTCTGTTGGTGGAGGTAAGCTCAGGATCCTCCTAGCCTGACATCTTCCCAAGTCTCAACCACCATAATCTTATTCTTCATGCCAGTGATTAGTTTAACAGTGTTCATGCAATTGACCAAAATGATGTGAAGGGCCAGCCTGAGGGAACTTAGCAGAAATAAATTAAATACAAATAAAAAATGCTAGAAATACCAACATAGTCTAGATGCCATCAACATAGTTCCAGTTAGATAACCAATTACCATGCAGCCTTTGATAATAATAGCAACACTGATATATATTTAGTGAAAAGTAAATCGTGTTATGTCATCTCATTTTTAAAGTCTATCATATATATGAAAAACCTACAAAATGTGAGCATTTTTTCTTTATGTAATATGAATGTATACATTATCTCTCTGAATTATTTACATTGTATATATATTATTTACACTTAAACATATATTTTGGAGGGGGTAAATTTAAAACAAAAAATACATTGGCAATAAAGATATGTAAAATTTGAGTTTCACAACCTCATCTCCCCCAAAGTGTTGTCAATATTTTGCTCAACTAGTAACTGAAAAAAAGATAAAATTTCCTGAACAGAAATGTTTAAAATAAAAATCCATGAAATATGGAAAGGAATTATTGCTACTTTTCTTTACAATACCATTTGCTATCTCATGGTGAGATAATTATAACAAGTTAGGGGGAAATTTTGAACAAATTATGTTCAATTAGTCCCACAGGCTTTTGTCTATATTAACCTTCATCTCTAAATAATGCTGTCATAGAGATTTTTATCTGGAGGTGTAAACCGTGTGAATTTTCCCCCTCTCATTATGAATTGCCACCAGGATAAGAGATTATTAGATTGTTATTCCACCTATTATATGATACACTGTTTAGTAGGGTCTATAAAATGCTAATAAAGATAAATCTCAATCGTATGACAAGATAAAGTAAAAACTATTAGGGAGAGAGATATTTCATCAACGCCATGAGACTTACAAGTTTCCTAGAAAATTGAGCAGAAGATGGTCTCAGGCCATTTATTGCATATCATAGGCCAATTACTTAATCTTTCTAAGCCTTGGATAGTGGGAATGCTGGGTGCCTCAGTGGCTGAATGTCTGCCTTTGGCTCAGGTCATGATTGTGAGGTCCTGGGATCAAGTCCCACATCAGGGTCCCCGCAGGGAGTCTGCTTCTCCCTCTGCCTATGTCTCTGCCTCTCTCTGTGTGTCTCTCATGAATGAATAAATAAGTAAATAAATAAATAAATAAATAAATAAATATATTTAAAGAATAAATAAAATAGGTAATAACAAATTAATAGTGCTATCATATGGATTAAAGGACTAATCAATAATTCTTTGATAACACCTGATACATAGTGTTTTATAACCAATTTTTAAAATCAATTCTTGAATGTACATTGCAGATGCTGTTATCTTAATTTTAAAGATTAGAAAGTTGAGACTCAGAGAGCTTAAGAAAAGTAAGAAATTAGCAAAGATCTCAGAATTAGAGCTTTTTTCGTAACCAACGCCATCTGATTCAAGACCCATAGCATAACACCTTCCTCTATTGCTTTGGGTTTTTGAAAATTTCAAGCAGCATGATGCAAATTTCCTTATACCATTTCTGTAACAGGGAACATTCATCTTTCTCTCCCTCATTTTTCATATCTAAATGCAATGCAACAATATAATAACTTTCTATTTTTAAGTAAAATAATGGAACAACACCTATATGACAGACACCATATGAGGCACTGCATAAGACACAACAAGAAATTACACAAAATAATATCTTTATAATCAAGTACATGTTCTGTGTACATATGTAATTTTTCTTTCCTACAGAATTGTAGGTGTTAGAATATTTTTTTCTCAAGAATTTTCAAAGACGATTTTAGGGAACAAAAAAATGTAAGCTACAAAAACAATGCAATACTTCCCCAAATTGATAATCAAAAACTTTCAAGAAAAGCAAAAGTGAAAACTAGGATTAAAAACAAACAAAAACAAGAATTATATAGTAATAGGCTTAGGGAAAGATTTTTTTATGAGGCATAAAACCAAACCATACTATATGTAAGTATATATATTAGTAAGAACTGATTCAAGTAATTTAATCCAAGTTTTAACTATTCCAAACTCAGATATTTCTCATTCCGTTTTTATAGAAGATACTGGATAACCTAAATATAATATTTTATAGCACAGTTTTATCCAAAATGTAAATATCTTCTTTTAATACCAAAAACACTCTTATAAAAAATGATCCATATTTACACAAATCCAAGAGCCATAGCTAATAATAAAATTTTTGAAGGCGTTTTTTTTTCTTTTCAGCAGACATTAAGGTGTTTTGGTCTTTAACCAGTTGAAGCAGCAGAAGGGGAAAGAGAACACCAAGACAGATGCCTTGGGAAGTTTTCAGTCTATCAGGGAGAACAGATATTACACAATAATTAGAAATGTGTAACAGAAATGATGAGGTGAGTTTACAAATATATGTGACAAATCCAACTGATCTCTTCTAAGGCAAGGTTGTTTCAAAAAAATACAGAAGAATGAATAGAAATGCACTAGGAAATTGCTACATGAAGAAATGGGAGGAGGTGTGTGCTGATATTGAGAAAATATCTCTCATATACCCATCAGCAGATACCCATCAGCACTGATGGGAAAGAACAAGGTATATGGGAGGAAGTTATAGAAGTTTCATGTTGTTAGCAAGTAGTGACTGAGGGGGAAAATGAGACTAGAGAAATGAACAGGGAATATTATGAAATTAAAAGGAGCTAATAAAGTGTTAAATAGTATATGTCAATAATGGTGAAATGTTCAACCATGTTTATGTTATATTTATTATTTATGCTGCCATTCACTTAAAATTATATAACTTGTTCATAATAGGCTTATAAAGAAAAATAATTTTCTCTGAGTTGGTTTTAGAGAGTTAAAAAAAAGAGGTTCATGCTGAGATAAGGGAGCCCTCTCTGGACTAGAACAACAGTTGTGACCTTCTAGTCAGTTTCTGTACAGGGAAAAAAGTAAGATTTTTCTGTTGAAAAAGCTCAACTCTTCCTTCAAATATAGTTATACTATTTCTTTCAAACACTGTTTCCAAATCTTATACAACATCCTTGACTCTGAGAAGCAAAGTTTGTTTTACATCAATTTCAGTTCACTGAAAAAAGACAATAAACACATGAACCTGTGATACATGATCAGAACTATTTGCAAATATTGTTTTATTTTATAGTTTTGGGTTCTTTTCCTGGGTAACAGTGTCTCTTTAAGGTACATGTGTACTTGTATTCAGATCTCAGGGAGGTGATTACCAGGTGCATTGCCTCTGCAAGAACAATATTTTGAGTTTAAACCAAACGTAGAGTTTGGTTAGGTATATGAATTCCATGTATCTAAATGAAGAACTGGAAAGTCATGCCAACAAAAATAGAAGCAGGAAGATAACTTCCATGTCTGTAATTAGGGAAGAGTGAACTTGCAAAAATTGGAAGCAATCTTATTTGTGAATCAATGACTGGGGAAAGAGAGAGGAAGTATAGATTTTCATCAAGACATTTCAAAAAATGTTTGGATATTTATTTATTTTATATCCATTTACATATTTATTTGTGATGGGAATCTCAAAGCCACACAGTTTCCTGATGATGGCTGGGTTTTCATTTTGCATACATTTATCTGGCAAACTTGCTTAGGAAATCACTGGTATTCAGAAATAGCAGGACTCATCCTTAGACATATCTGGAAAGCAAAGTTACTGACTTGTACCAAGCTGAGATGAATGTTGAGAGTCTGAAACTGCCTTTAAACCATAGGGTAGGTGGAGGGAAGATGAATTCATGAGCAGTTTAAGGACCCATGGGCAACCTTGGCTCCATTCAAGACCCTCACTTATTCATAGTGATTATTTCTGCCTTACTTATAATAGAAGTAATTAATGGTACAATTTTTGTTACCCATTTTTAATTGCCTCATAAATTTAGGGTTTTATTATTGTTTTATCTTGATACATACAGGTTGTAAGTTTTCCAAATTAAGCAAAAAAGGGTAAGAACTGCAATTTGCCTGAGCCTCAAGGGAAATTACAATACAAAGAAATAAGGCTGGAGATGTAAATTTGGGCCAAATGGAAATACATACATATATACATACATGTATGTATGTCTCAATTTAAAGAAGCTCATCCTGTAAAATAATGTTTTGAAACTTTTTTTTTAAAGCCAAGGGAACTACATAACCAGTTTTTAAAGTATTAGAAGAATACTGTAATTGAGTGCTTCTTAAATCCTTTGGCCTTTTGGTGTAGCAGCTTCATAGTTGTAATCATAAAATTAATGCACCAGAACCACCAGATTCAAGTTGCTAACATGAATCTCACTTTGTATGTCACCAATCTGAGCCTGAGAGAACTTAGGAAACATGCTTCTGTTCACAAATCTTATAGGAAATGGATGTTCTTCTGGATCAAATCCTTAAGCTTCTCATCAGGGCTGGAAGGGGGGCATTGTAAGCACAGTTCAGAGGGTATGAAATTTTTGAATTATCAAGATCTTGCAAGTGCCAACCCTATACTAACATGATTCTAAGAGTGAATTCCTCCTCAAATTTTTCATCAGTCCTGCTCTTCCTAAGTGTTGGAAGTGAGGAGCCTTCTCATTCCCTTAATTATATAAAAGATGTGGAAAACATCTACATTCAAAAAATTCCAAAGATATATGATTCATCACATATTTCTAACCAATGTGGCCACCACCACTCAACTTCTCCAATCATTTTCGACAAACCTGTCACAGAATATTTTTGGAAAGTCCTATCATATTAAATCTCTTTCCTGCTTAGAGTTTTTTCAATATCTACTCAGTTGACTTAGGAATAAGCCTAAAATCATCCCCATGGATATCAAATTCCTGTATATTGTCTATCAAATGCGTGTTTTATTTTTCTCTTTTTTTGCCACTTCCATGCCCTTTTACCTACACTAATTTTATTATTAACTCTTTCAGACCTCAGGGCCTTTACATTAGCTGTTCTTCATGTAATCCTTCCACTTCTTTTCACATTCCACCAAGACTCATCATCTCAGTGGAACTTAGTATCCAGGTCGCTTCTTTAAAGATGTCTTTTCTTTTTCAAAAATATAGCTTTATTGCGATATAATTCACATAAGATATAGCTCACCTACTTAGTACATAATTCAATATTTTTTAGTATATTCACCTGTGTGCATAATCCTTATATAGCCACCTCCAACTCCAGCCTTAAGCAACCACTAATCTTCTTTCTATCTCTATAGATTTCCCTATTCTGGACTTTCATATCAAATAGAATAAATCAATATGTGGGCCTTTGTTGCCAGCTTGTTTTACTTACCATATGTTTTCAAGATTCATTCATGTTGTGGTATATGTAAGTATTTCATGTTAATAACTGAATCATAGTTCATTGTGTTGATATAGCACGTTTTGTTTGGCTATTTGTTTATGGATCAACATTTGGGATGTTTCCATCTTTGGCTATTATGAAAAATGCTGCTGTATTCATGTACAAGCTTTTGCACCTGCATATGTTTTTATTTCTCTTGGATATACCTAGAAGTCAAATTGGCCATTCGTATATGTTTCTTAGAGAAATATCCGTTCACTTCCTCCACCCATTTTTAATAGAGTTATCTTTTTATTATTTAGGTGTAAGTATTCTTTATTCCAGATACAAGTTTCTTTTCAGATATGTGGTTTGCAAACATTTTCTCTCATTTTCAGGGTTGTGTTGCTACTTTCTTTATACATTTTGAAACACGATATTTTTTTTAATTTTAATTAAGACCACTTTATCTTTTCTTTTTCCTTGTGCTTTTTGGTGTCGCAACTAAATGACAAATCAAAAGTCAGGAGTCTGCAGAAGATTTAAAAAACTACCTACTTTCCAATACACGGGAAATGATTATGTGAAAGAGTGAGTTTTCAATATAGCTGAAACTGACTTGTTTTATAAGGATGCTGGCAAACAGATAATGCAAATTGTATTTTGGTTGATAAAAATGTTGTGACCAGAGGTTCACAAAAACATAAACCTGTATCTCTTTTAGGAGATATAGTTTAACATTTATTAATTTGATGTTCATTGTGACTTAAGAGAACATAACTTATTAACTACCACATTCTGGCCTTTGTTGCTTCCACTAAGAAGTCAGCTGTTACTTATTGGAGGTCATTGTAAATGATGAGTCCTTTTTCACTTGCTGCTTTCAAGATTTTATATTGAACTGTCTTTGTTTTAACTATAAGGTATCCCTTTGCATTTTATGTTTTTTAGAGTTTTTTGAGCTTCCTGGATGTACAGGTAATTCTTTATAAAATAAATTTTTGGGTAATTTACTACCATTATTCTTTAAAAAATTATTTTTAATGACCCTTTCTTCTTCTGCTCCCATTATATACAATGTAGTGCTCTTGGTGGTAGTGTACAATTCTCTGAGGCACTCTCTAAGTTTCTTCATTCTTTTTTCTCTCTGTTCTTTGCTTTGAATAATCTCTATCAGTCCACATTCAACTTCACTAATTACTCTGCCAATTTAAATCTAATTCTAAGCCCCTGTCATAACTTTTTAAATTTTCAGTTATTGTATAGCACTGAACTCTTAATTTGCAGTTGATCACTATACTATTTCATCAGTGCCCTACAGTATAAATTTCTCTACAGATGAATCCAATCAAAGTGTAGCTTCTTTTAAGGAATTATTTCTGAGATCCATGTTAGATATTTATTCTTGCACTAGGCGGCCTCTTTTCACCTGTTTTATTTCCCCATTCTTTCCTGCAAAGTAGCTGGCTTAGCATCTAGGCTGTATCTTCACGAGATCCATGCCTTTCATTGCAACCTCCTATCCTTGAAAGTACTCTTAGGCTGAATTTCTCCTAACAATTAATCTTTTCCAAAAAGAACTGATTTCATTTCCAAAAGAGCTATCTTTTTTGCTACCTATTCCTTGCTCCCAATTACCTCCACTGCAGTAACTGAGAACTCAGTATATTAGTTTCAGGTGGGCAATATAATTCTGTACATTACTCAGTACTCATATGGACTCTTAATCTTTTCAGCTATTTCACCATTCTGTACATTAATTACTCAGTACTCATCTTATGTGTACTGTTAATCTCCTTCAACTATCTCATCATCATCCCACCTACCTCCCCTCTGGTAAACAGCAGTATATTCTCTATAATTAAGAGTCTGTTTTTTGTTCTGTCTCCATTTGCATTGTTTGTTTGGTTTTGTTTCTTAAATTCCACATATGAGTGAAATCATATGGCATTTGTCTTTCTCTGACCTATTGCACTTAGATTTTTACTCTCTAGAGCCATCTGTATTGTTGCAAATGGCAAGATTTCAATCTCTTTTAAGGTTAGTAATATCCCATTGTGCATGAGTGTGTGTTTATTTTCTTTGGGCAAATACCCAGTAGTGGAATTACTGGACCATATGGTATTTCTATTTTTTTCCTTTTTTTTTTTTTCAGAAACTTTGATGCTGTTTACTAAGTGGCTGCACTGATTTACATTCCCAACAACTCTGTATGAGGAGGGTACCTATTTCTGCACATCCTCAACACACTTGTTATTTCTTGTATTTTTCACTCTAGCCAATCTAATAGGTATGAGGTAGTATTTTAATGTGGTTTTGATTTGCATTTCCATGATAATTAGTGATGTTCAACACCTTTTCATATGTCTGTTAGCCATCTCAATGTCTTCTTTGGAGAAATTTCTGTTCATTTCTTCTGTCCATTTTTAATTAAATTATTTGTGGTTTTTTGGTGTGGGATTATATAAATTCTTTTTTTTAAATTCTTCATATATTTTGGATAATAATCCTTTATTTGGATAATAATGTACAGAATAATAATCCAAATAACCAATTGCAAATATTTTCTCCCATTCAGGAGGTTGTTAGTTTTTTTTATTGTTTCCTTTGCTGTGCAGATGTTTCTTTTGATGTAGTCCCAATGATTTATTTTTGCTTCTGTTTGCCTTGTCTCAGGAAATATATTCAGAAAAGATGTTGCTACCACTAATATCAGAGACATTACTGCCTCTGTTCTCTTTTTAGGATTTTTTTTAAGTCTCATGTTTTGGCCCTTAATACAACTTGAATTTATTTTTGTGTATGGTATAAGAAAGTGGTCCAGTTTTGTTCTTTTTCATGTGGCTGTCCAGTTTTCTCAACACCATTTGTTGAAGAGATTGTCTTTTTCCCATTGTATAGTCTTCCCTACTTTGTCAGATTCATTGACCATATAACTGAAGGTTTATGTCTGGTCTCTCTATTCTGTTCTATTGATTTCTGTGACTATACCATATCATTTTGATTACTACAGCTTGGTACTACATCTTGAAATCAGAGAATGTGATACTCTCAGTTTTGTTCTTGTTTTTCAAGATTGCTTTGGCTATTCATGGTCTCTAATGGTTCCAAAAAAATTTTAGGATTATTCTAGCTCTGTGAAAATGCTGTTGGTATTTTGATAGGGATGGCATTAAATGTGTACAATGTGAGGAAGATGGGGCAATATGGCAGAGGAGTAGGGTCCTAAAATCACCTGGCCCCACCAACTTACTTAGATAACTTTCAAACCTTCCTGAAAACCTACGAATTTGACCTGAGATTTAAAGAGAGAACTGCTGGAACACTACAGGGAGAAGGGTTTTTGCTTCTAACAAGGTAGGAAGGTGGAAAAATAAAAATAAAAGAATCAAGTGGGGGAAGGCTCCCACAAGGAGCCGGGCTAAGGCTGGGTGGCGAGAGCCTCCGGGTCAGGAAGGTCCCACCCGGAGAAGCGGGAACTTTAACAAATCCACACCGGATTCTTCCCAGAGGGAAAGGCGCTCAGCAGGGAACCCGGGCAGGAGCAGGAGGGGCAGTGGGGCCTCCAGGCTCCCGGGGTCACTAACAGGAGGGGCGCCCGGGGAGAGCACCCCACACACACGGGCCCATCTCGGTAACGGGCTGGAGCGCCCAGCGGGGCCTCAGGGAGAAGGGGGGGGCAGGTGGGGCTCCGGGGGAGTGAGCTGCGCCTGCTGCCTTCGGGAGCCGCAGCCCAGGAGCGCGATCCCAGCAGCGCAGGCCCCAGAGCCCAGGGCGTGGGGGACACAGCCCAGGACCCTGTGCTCCCCCAGGACAGGCGGAGGCGGGGAGGGCCCAGGACAGCAAGGACGCTCCTGCCCCCGGTGCCCCCGAGCTGTGCAGGTCAGCGCCCCCCACTCGGGAGCATCCAGGCTCCTGCGGACCAGGAGCTGCGGGAGTTACTGTGGGAGCTGACTCCAGGGCTGTAGGGCTGGCCACCGCCAGTGGGGTTGTTCCTCTTTGTTGCACCGTGTGCCTGGGAGAGGCGGAGCTACCACGGAACAGAGGCCTCCCGGGGTCAACAGCTCCCACAGAGCCTGGCACCCGGCAGGGGGTGGGGCAGCTCCCCCAGGTGCACACACCTGAGAGTTAGCACAGTGGGCCCCTCCCCTAGAAGACCAGCTGGAAGGACAGGGGAAGAGCAAGTGCTTGACCAAGCAGTGCTGGAAAGCTCCAGGGGAGGTCGAGGGATTTACAGTATATAGAACCAGAGGGTACCCCTCCTTGTTTTGTTTTGTTTTGTTTTTTTCTTTTTTTCCAGTACAACTCGTTTTTATAACAGACTATAAATTTCTAATTTTTTTCTCTTTTCCCACCTGAACTACAATATTTTACCACCTCTTCTTTTTTTTTTTAAGTTTCTTCCTTTTTGACTTTCATATTTCTACAATTACAGGTCCTAGATGTATTTTCCACTTCTGGATTCCCTTCAACATACTCAGCTTAGTATTGGGAGATACACAAGATATCTTTTTTGTTTTGTTTTGTGTTTTTTGTTTTCTCTGCCTCATTTTGTTCAACAATGGTGGAAGTTAATACCTTCTAAAATATGACCAACATGCACCAGAACCGAGGGGTATACCTTGCTGGTTCATTCTGTGAGATTCTTCATTCCCATTCTGCCCCCCTCTATTATCTTCTTTATGTTTTGGTGGTCAATGTTGGGGCCCTCTACAAGTATTTCTGGTTTATATAACTTTGGAACTGAGCATCTTCTAACATACAGAACTTAATATACTCAGAACCAAGAGGATCACCCTCTAGGATCCCTCACATAGACTACATTCTCCCTCCATTACAACTTCATCAAAACCACCATCTCCCAGCCACCCCCTTTATTTTTCTGTTTTTTATATTTTTTCTATTTTCTTCCTCTTTACTTTTGCTTTTTTCTCTCATTTTTTTCTCTTTTATTTTTTTTTTCTTCCTCTGTGTAATTTTGGCCTTTTATGTTTTAAAACTACTTTGTTTTAGGGATCCCTGGGTGGTGCAGTGGTTTAGCGCCTGCCTTTGGCCCAGGGCGCGATCCTGGAGACCCGGGATCGAATCCCACATCGGGTTCCTGGTTCATGGAGCCTGCTTCTCCCTCTGCCTGTGTCTCTGCCTCTCTCTCTCTCTCTCTCTCTCTCTCTCTCAATGTGACTATCATAGATTAAAAAATTAAAAATTTAAAAAAAATAGTTTTAAAACTACTTTGTTTTAAAATTTGTTTTTCACTTTAGTGGTCCTTTTGTTTTATTTCATTCTGATCTTTCTTTTCAATTTCTGGTATCTGACCTCGGAAGAATCAACAAGGGTGAAATTTACTTAGGTCGTGGATGATATTCTTGACTCATCCTGCTCATATAGCCAGTCTAAACTGAGCAAAATGACTAGAAGGAAGAACTCACCAGAAGAGAAAGAATCAGAAACAGCACTCTTTGCCACAGAGTCACAGAATTTGGAAAACAATTTGATGTCAGAAAACCAATTCAGAAGCACAATTATAAAGCTAGTGGTAACTCTGGAAAAAACATAAAGGATTCAAGAGACTTCATGACTGCAGAATTTAGATCTAATCAGGCCAAATTTAAAATCAATTAAATGAGATGCAATGCAAACTGGAGGGTTAATTAAGTTGAAGAAAGAGTGAGCAACATAGAAGACAAGTTGATGGCAAGGAAGGAAGCTGAGGAAAAAAGAGAAAAACAATTAAAAGGCCATGAGGAAAGGTTAAGAGAAATAAACGACAGCCTCCGAAGGAAAAATCTACATATAATTGGGGTTCCAGAGAGTGCGGAGAGGGACAGATGGCCAGAAAACATATTTGAACAAATGATAGCTGGAAACTCCCCTAATTTGGGGAGAGAAACAGACATTCAGATCCAGGATATAGAGAGATCCCCCCCAAAAAAATCAATAAAAAACATTCAACACCTCAACATTTAATAGTGAAACTTGCAAATTCCAAAGGTAAAGAGAAAATCCTTAAAGCAGCAAAACACAAGAAATCCCTAACAACCTTTATGGGGAGAAGTATTAGATTAACAGCAAACCTCTCCACAGAGACCTGGCAGGATAGAAGTGGCTGGAAGAATATATTTAGGGACCTAAGTGAGAAGAACATACAGCCAAGAATACTTTATCCAGCAAGGCTCTCAGTCAGAATAGAAAGAGAGATAAAGAGTTTCCAAGATAGGCAGAAACTGAAAGAATATGTGTCCACCAAACCAGCTCTACAAGAAATATTAAGAGGGACCCTGTAAAAGAAAGAGGAAACCCAAAGTAATGAACCACAAAAACAGGGACTGAATAGGTCTTATGATGACACTAAATTAATCTTTCATTAGTTACTCTGAATGTGAATGGGCTACATGATCCAATCAAAAGATGCAGGGGTTTGAACAGGATACAAAAGCAAGACCCATCTATTTGCTGTCTACAAGAGACTCATTTTAGACCTAAGGACACCTACAGCCTGAAAATGAAAGGTTGGAGAACCATTTCCCATTCAAATGGTCCTCAAAAGAAAGCTGGGGTAGCCATCCTGATATCAGATAAATTAAAGTTTATCTCAAAGACTGTAATAAGAGATGAAGAGGTACACTATATCATACTTACAGGATCTATCCAACAAGAGGACCTAACAATCACGAATATTTATGTCCCTAATGTGGGAGCTGCCAAGTATATCAATCAATTAGTAACCAAACTCAAGACAATAATAATATAATTATTAATTATAATAAGATAATAATATACTAAGAATAGGAGACTTCAACACAGCACTTTCTGAATATGACAGATTTTCTAAGTACAACATCTATAAAGAAACAAGAGCTTTCTTGCCAGGTGGATTTCACAGGTATTTACAGAACTTTGCACCCAAGCACAACAGGTTAGACATTCTTCTCAAGTGCACATGGAACTTTCTCCATATTAGACAAAATACTGGGTCATAAATCAGGTCTCAACTGATAACAAAACATTGGGATTCTCCCCTACATATTTTCAGAACATAATGCTTTGAAACTAGAACTAAATCACAAGAAGAAATTTGGAAAAAACTCAAACAGGTGGAGGTTAAAGAGCATCCTGCTAAAAGATGAATGGGTGAACCAGGAAATTAGAGAAGAATTAAAAAGATTCATAGAAACTAATTAAAATGAAAAAAACAACCATTTAAGTTGTTACTACAAACCTGTGATCAACAAGAAAGTGTGGTACTGGCTCAAAAGCAGACACATAGAT
Organism: Vulpes vulpes; assembly: GCF_048418805.1. Classification (NCBI taxonomy): domain Eukaryota; kingdom Metazoa; phylum Chordata; class Mammalia; order Carnivora; family Canidae; genus Vulpes; species Vulpes vulpes. The sequence goes on from NC_132794.1 coordinate 97,735,847, forward strand.
CAATGGAATAGAATAGAGAACCCAGAAATGAGCCCTCAACTCTATGGTCAACTCATATTCAACAAAGCAGGAAAGACTATATACTGGAAAAAGGAAAGTCTCTTCAATACATGGTGCTGGGAAAACTGGACAGCCACATGCAGAAGAATGAAGCTGGATCATTCTCTTACACCATACACAAAGATAAACTCAAAATGGATGAAAGATCTAAATGTGAGACAAGATTCCATCAAAATCCTAGAGGAGAACACAGGCAATACCCTTTTTGAACTTAGCCACAGCAACTTCTTGCAAGATACATTCATGAAGGCACGGGAAACAAAAGCAAAAATGAACTACTGGGACTTAACCAAGATAAAAAGCTTCTGCACAGCAAAAGAAACAGTCAGCAAAACTAAAAAACAACCTACAGAATGGGAGAAGATATTTGCAAATGACAGATCAGAGAAAGGGCTAGTATTCAAGATCTATAAAGAACTTATTAAACTCAACAGCAAAGAAACAAACAATCCAATCATAAAATGGGCAAAAGACATGAACAGAAATTTCACAGAGGAAGACACAGACATGACCAACAAGCACATTAGAAAATCTCCACATCAGGGAAATACAAATCAAAACCACAATGCGATACCACCTCACACCAGTGAGAATGGGGAAAATTAACAAGATGGGAAACAACAAATGCTGGAGAGTATGTGGAGAAAGAGGAACCCTCTTGCACTATTGGTGCATCCACTCTGGAAAACAGTGTTGAGGGTCCTCAAAGAGTTAAAAATAGAGCTACCCTGTGACCCAGCAATTGCACTGCTGTTGATTTACCCCAAAGATACAGATGCAGTGAAAGACCAAGACACCTGCACCCCAATGTTTATAACAGCTATTTCCACAGTAGCCAAACTGTGGAAGGAGCTTCAGTGTCCATCAAAAGATGAATGGATAAAGAAGATGTGGTCTACGTATACACTGGAATATTACTCAGCCATTAGAAATGACAAATACTCACCATTTGCTTCAACGTGGATAGAACTGGAGGGTATTATGCTGAGTAAAGTAAGCCAATCAGAGAAGGACAAACATTATATGGTCTCATTCATTTGGGGAATATAAAAATTAGTGAAAGGGATTAAAGGGAAAAGGAGAGAAAATGAGTGGGAAATATCAGAGAGGGTGATGAATCATGAGAGACTCTTAACTCTGGGAAATGAACAAGGGGTAGTGGAAGGGTAGGTGGGTGGGGGGATGTGGTGACTGGGTGATAGGCACTGAAGGGGCACTTAATGGGATGAACACTGGGTGTAATATTATATGTTGGCAAATCGAACTACAATAAAATATACAAAAAATACAAAAAATAAATAAATGCGTACATTGCTCTGGGTGGTATGCACATTTTAACAATATTTAATCTTCCAATCCATGAGCACAGAATACCTCTCCATTTGTTTGTATCATCTTCAAATATTTTTTCAGCATTTCATAGTTTCAGGAATACAGGTCTTTCACATCGTTGTTTAAGTTTTTTCCTAGATATTGTATTTTGGGTGAAATTTTAAATGTGATTACTTTCTTAATTTCTCTTTTTGCTATATTAATAGTTGATTAAAACAGATTTATGTATATTGATTTTGTATCTTATGACATTACTAAATTTATTGATCAGTTTTAGAAGTTTCACGGTGGATTCTTTAGGGATTTCTATATACAGTATCATGTCATCTGCAGATAGTAAGTTTTACTTCTTCCTTACCAATTTGGATGTCTTTTATTTATTTTCGTTGTCTGATTGCTATGGCCAGGACTTCCAGTACTATGTTGAATAACAGTGGGAAGAATGGACATCCCTGTCTTATTCACTGACTTTAGGGGAAAAGCTCTGTTTTTCCCCATGAGAATGACTTAGCTGTGGATTTTTCATATATGGCCCTTATTATGCTGAATTTTGTTCCCACTAAACTTCCTCTGTTGAGGACTTTTTTTTTTTTATCATGAATAGATATTGTACTATGTCAGGTGCTCTTTATCTATTAAAGTGATCATATGGTTCTTATCCTTTCTCTTTCTTATTGATGTGATATATCAAGATAATTGATTTGTAAATATTGAATCACCCTGGCAACCTAGGAATAAATTCCACTTGACTCTGATAAATGATTTTTTTGATGTATTGTCAGATTCTTTTTGTAGTGTTTTGTTGAAGATTTTTGTACATCTGATCATCAGATATATTGGCCTGTAGTTCTTTTTTTGTTGTCTTTATCTGGTTTTGGAATCGGTAATGCTGGCCTCATAGAATGAATTTGGAAACATTCCCTCCTCTTCTATTTTTCAGAATGGTTTAAGAAGAATATTAACTATTCTTCAAATGTTTAGTAGAGTTTACCTATGAATCCATTTGGTCCTAAACTTTTGTTTGCTGGGAGTTTTAGGTTATTGATTCAATTTTATTGCTGGTAATCGTTGGTTCAAACTTTATATCTCTTCCTATTTCAGTTTTGGGATATTATATGTTTCTAGGAATTTATCCATTTCTTCTAGTTTGTTGGCATGTAATTTTTCATAATACCCTCATATAATCCTTTGCATTTCTGTGGTATTGGTTGCTATTTTCCTCTGATTTGTGATTGTTTTAATTTGACCTTTTTCAATGAGTCTAGCTAAAGTTTAACAATTTTTTTTAATCTCTTCAATGAATCAGTTCCTGGTTTTATCGATTTGCTCTATTTTTTTTTTTTTTTAGTTTCTACTTTTTCTTTTCTTTTTTTTTTTCTGCTCTAATCTTTCTTACTCTCTTCTTTTGGCTTGGGGTTTTATTTGTTCTTCATTTTCTAGCTCCTTTTGGTATGAATTTGGGTTGTTTGATAATTTTTTTGCTTTTTGTGATATATTGCTTTAAACTTCCCTTTTAGAGCATCTTTTACTGCATCTGAAATATTTTGGACCATTGTGTTTTCATTTTTGTTTGTCTCCATGTATTTTTTTATTACATCTTTGATTTCTTAGTTTACCCATTCATTGTTTAGCAGCATGATATTTAACCTGTATGTATTTGTGCTCTTTCCACATTTTTTTTCTTGTGGTTAATTTCTAGTTTCATAGCATTGTGCTATGACGGTATTACTTTAATCTTTTTGAATTTTGTATGGCCTAATACATGATTTATTCTGGAGAATATTCCACATACACTTGAAAAGACTTTGTATTATGTTTTAGGATGGAATGTTCTGAAGATATCTGTTAGATCCACGTGGTCTAATGTGTCATTCAAACCCATGGTTTCCTTGCTGATATTCTGTTTCAATTATCTATCTCTTTATGTAAGTGAGGTGTTAAAGTTCTCTACTATTATTGTATTACTGTTGATGACTTCCTTTATGTTTGTTATTAGCTCCTTTATTTTGGTGCTCCCAAATTGGGTGCATAAATATTTACAAATGTTATATATTCTTGTTGCATTTTTCACTTTATATAGTGTTCTTTTTTGTATCTTGTTTGCAGTCTGTGTTTTCAGTCATTTTGTCTGATATAGGTATTGCTACCCCAGGTTTCCCTTCACTTCAGTTTGCATGATAAATGCTTTTCCATCCCTTTACTTTCAATCTGCATTTGTCATTAGGTCTAAAATGAGTCTCCTGTAGGCAGCATGTAGATAGATCTTCCTTTTTATTCATTCTGTCACCATATATCTTTTTGTTGTAGTGTTTAATCCATTTACATTCAAAGTAATTATTGATGACTATGCACTTAGTGCCATTTTGTTACTTGTTTTATGGTTGTTTTTATATGTCTTGTCTATTCATTTCTTCTCTTGCTCTCTTCTCTTATGGTTTTCTGAATTACTAATGTGATATACTTGGATTTCCGTTCTTTAATACTTGCATATCTATTACTGATTTCAGATTTTTGATAACCATTAGTTTTAAATATAGCATCCTACACATGTACCAGTCTATATTAAAGTGATAGTTGTGAGGCACCTGGGTTACTCAGTCAGTTAGGCGTCTGCCTTTAGCTTGGGTCATTATCCCAGGGTCCTGGAATCAAGCCCTACATCAGGCTCCTTGATCAGTGGGGAGCATGCTTGTCCCTCTCCCCTATTTGTTCTCTCTCTCTCTATCTCTCTCTCTCTCTCATAAATACAATCTTAAAAAAAAATAAAGTTATATTTGCTTAAATTTGAACTCATTCTTTACTCCTCCACAACCCAACATTTTAGGTATATGGTGCCATACTTTACATCCTTTAATTTTGTTAATCCCTTGACTGATTTTTTTTTTTAAGATTTTATTTATTTATTCATGATAGTCAGAGAGAGAGAGAGAGAGAGAGAGAGAGAGGCAGAGACACAGGCTCCATGCACCGGGAGCCTGACGTGGGATTCGATCCCGGGTCTCCAGGATCGCGCCCTGGGCCAAAGGCAGGCGCCAAACCGCTGCGCCACCCAGGGATCCCCCTTGACTGATTTTTATAGATAGATTTAGTTTTACTGGTTTGGTGCTGCCTACTTTTCTTACTTCTGCTTATGGTCTTTCCTTTCTAATCAATGTCACCTTTAACATTTCTTATAGGGCTGATTTAGAGTATTCTTGGTTGTAGGTTTCTTTCTTTCAGCACTTTGAATGTATCATGCCACTTTCTTCTGGCTTGTAGTGTATCTGTTGAAAAATCAGTTGATAGTTTTATGGGATTTCCTTTGTAATTGTTCTTTTTTTTCTTGCTGCTTTAAAATTTTTCTCTTTATCACTAATTTTTGCTGTTTTCATTATTATGTGTCTTGGTGTGGACCTCCTTGGTTTGATTTTGTTGGGGGCTCTCTGTACTCCCTGCATTTGGATTTCTGTTTCTTTCTCCAGATTTAGGGCATTTTCATCTATTATTTCTTCAGATATTTTTTCTTCCCCCTTTACTCTTTCTACCCCTTTTAGCCTTCCTATAATGTGAATGTTTTTACACTTAATGGTATTACTGATTTCTTTAAGTCTATTTTCATTTATTTTTATTATTGTTTTCTCTGTGTCTTATTCGTTTGATCACTTTCCATTACTTGGTTCTCCAGGTCACTGATCCATTCTTCTACTTCTAGTCTAGTATTTTTTCCATGTAGTGTATTTTTAATTTGTTATTCTTCATCTCTGACTTTTGTTTTATTTTTCTTTGTTGAGGATCTCACTAAGGTCCTCCACTTATTTCTCCAGCCCAATATCTTTATGACAATTACTTTATTTTTTTAATAATAAATTTATTTTTTATTGGTGTTCAATTTGCCAACATACAGAATAACACTCAGTGCTCATCCCGTCAAGTGCCCCCTTAGTGCCCGTGACCCATTCACCCCCACCCCCCACCCTCCTCCCCTTCTACCACCCCCTAATTTGTTTCCCAGAGTTAGGAGTCTTTATGTTCTGTCTCCCTTTCTGAAATTCTCTATCAGACATATTACTTATCACCCCCCCCTTTTTTTTTTACCTTTCTTGCTATGATTATTTTTCCTGGTCTTTCATTTGGGACATATTTCTCTGTCTCATTTTGTCTAACTCTGTGCTGTTTCTATGTTTTAGGAAAGTCAGCTGTGTCTACTGTTCTTGAAAGTAGTGACCTTATGAAGAGAGGTCCTGTAGTCCTCTGTTTAGCAGAACCTGGTATTTCAGGAGTGTATTTGATGTGTATTTTATGCAACCTATTCTGTGGCCACATTTACCTTCAGTTCTTAAATGGATCTCTTTGCCTATTTTGGGAAGGTTATTTCCCTGTGATGTTAGTGGGCCACACTTGATAGGATGAGCACTGGGCTGCCTTGGGCTTATATTCAGTCAGACTAGGCATTTGCTAGTGATACAGTATCAGAGAAATGCAGGGTGCTTTCTTTGTATTGTCCCCTAAGAGTCCTTTGTTTGTGGGTGGGCCTTTGTTTGTAGTCAGACCATGTCTCTGCCCCCAATCCATTGCTGCTACTGCAATTGGACTTATATGTATGGTTATCTTCCACTCTCTCTAGGCAGACGTCACTTTGTACTGGTGTTGGGACTGGTACCCGTTGGGACTGCTTATACATTGCTAGCTTTGTGTCAAGGCTTTGGATAGGCTCTAACCAAGGTAATGTTGGAGGATATAGGTCCACAAAATGAGGTGGGGCATGCAGAGTTAGCAAAGTTTGTGCAGGTTATTGTAGAAGGGGACCTGAAACTGCTTTATAAAACTCCTGTTTCAGGCCTGGAGGTGCCAAGTCAGCAAGAGATGGAAAGCACAAGGATGGGGTGCACAGTGACAGTAATATCTATGTCGGTCTGTTGCAGAAGGGTACCATGGCCACTAGGACTGAGGATGACAGGATTGGAGGAGGTGAGTTCACAGAAGAATAGGTACACTGTGCAGTGTTAGTAAAGTTTGCATGGGTCTGGTATGGAAGGAAACCTGGAGGTGAGGCCTGGCTGTAGAGGGCCTGTCAGCAGGAGCATGCTGGGGCAAGATTAGCTGTTACCAAGTTAGATGGAGAGTGCTGGTACTACACTGGTTGCCACAGGTTCCTATGTCTAGGCTGGGGGTTGGGAGAGAGAAAGAGTATTGGCCAGCTTCTTTGGAGAAGTCTCCTAAAGATCCCTGTCCCTCCAGTATATGAAATTTATAAATAAATCTTCTCACACACCCAGGCACTTTTCAAATGACTACTTCTATGCTATCTCAGCAGAACTATTTGTTGTGCTCTCTCTTGAACGGCAAGGACTCAGTTTCCTGTCTCCCTCTTAACTCTTTCAGAGTTGCACCTGCTAATTTTTAAAGTTCCAAGTGTTAAGCCCTGCTGATTTTAAGCACATATAAAATTAGGCCCCCATTTGGAGATTCATCTTCCCTTTGTGGGTTTTCCATGCCTTGGGTGCTTGATATAAGGGTGTTCCTCTCCCCTCTCTGCACCTGTAATGTCCCTCCCTCCCACAGACAATCCTATACGTTTTTTTATTTCCCTACTACATCTCTACCCTTCCTACCCTCTTTTATGTGGCCTCTTCTCCATACTTAGCTGTGGAGAGTTTGATCTGCCAGTCTTGGCATCATTTTCTGGACTGTTTACACTAACATGGTTGTTACCTAGTTGTATTCACGGGACAAGGTGAACTAGGATCTTAATATTCTGTGATCTCCCCCAGAAATCCAGAGGCTTGAAATTTTCATAAATTTTCTTTATCTTTACGGGATTGTGGATCAGCCGTGTTTGATACACTGAGGTGCTGATAGTCAATCAAAAATAATCTGATGCATTTTTTTTTTAGAATTTTATTAATTTATTTGAGAGATGGAGAAGGGCAGAGGGGCAAGCAGACTCCCCGCTGAGCAGGGAGCATCACATGGAGCTTGATCCCAGGACCCTAAGATCATGACCTGAGCTGAAGTTAGGTACTTAACTGAGCCACCCAGGTGCCCCCAATGTGCTTTTCTACATTAGGACCCTTTGTAATATTATCTTATGTATTCCTGGTCAATCTCCTTCCTATATATTGTCATTATGGCATAATTATAAATGTTTATAATACTGTTTTACTGTTAGCCTCCTCACTTAACACTGGTTTTCAGAAGACCCTGGTTGGAATAAGAGAAGCCATTATGGTGGCCCTACTCTAGGAGAGTCTTCCCAGGACAAAGGGCCCTCAGGCATTGAAATCCCCTGGTTTGCATAGCCCCTGTGCTATTGAGACATTCAGAGATCTGCATCATTTGGATTGATCAGAAGATTAGGGCCAAGGGACAGAAATTGGAACTCTGCATAAAGAACTGGAAGACAGGAATGGTGCCTTAATTCAGGACACAAACGAAGGGACCAGGAGTATGTCAAAATGAAACTGTGGTTAAGAATGTCAACAATTTGGAGCATCTGGGTGACTCAGTTGGTTAAGTGTCTGATTCTGATCTCAGGGTGGTGGGATCAAGCCCAGCATCAGGCTCCATGCTCAGCACCAAGTCTGATTTTCTTTCTCCCTTCCTCTCTAAGATAAATAAATCTTTTAAAAAAGGCGGGGGGGATGTCAAAATTTTCTGAATATAAGTTTGGGGAAACAAAGAGTCCCATCTTATGTGACCCCCAAATCTACTGAAGACCTGAATAGAATAGTAAGGCAGAGAGGGAGAATTCATTCTCTCTGCCTACCTTAAAGACAGGACATCAGTCTTCTGTCTTAGATTCAGACTTACATCATTGGCTCTCCTCGTTCTCAGCCCTTCAGATCTTTTAGACATTTTAAGTTTGACTCTAGAGTAGAATTTTAACCAATAAATATTGATTATGTATCCACTACAAAATCAAAGAGTTAGGAATAGAAGGGTCAATAAGATGGACTCTTTCCTAACAGTCTACAAAGGAAAATGGCCATGAGAAGAAAATAATCATTTAAGGCATATACCCTTAGTACCTAATGAGGCATTTAGAAGTAAGTGCTATGGAAACAAAGTAGAAATCCTATATAGAGTAGGAAGCCTGTTTGTGTATTACTTCAACAAACATTAGTCACACTTCTCTGGCTTCATTGCTGTGCAACTGATATATTAATGCAAAAGACACATAGCACTGGGCCTCCTGAAAATTCCAATCAACTTATAAAAATAGTATATTCTTATATAGTACATTTCAATATATTTCAAATATATTTATAGTATATTTCAAAAATGCATACAATGAACAAGGATGCGATTGTGTAGCAAAGTAAAGCTCCTAAGAAAGAAATACGACAACGATCTAGTTTATTTTAGGATCATAAATGCTCCCTCAGGAATAATACATTTTGATGTGAAGAGACCTACTAGATGAAGGGGAAAGCTGTGGTTTTGAAATAAGAGGCTGGATGAGTTTTCTAGGAAGAAGAAATGCCCAGTGTGTAGGAACTAACGTGAAAGTGAAAATATGATTGGTTCACTTAAAAAAAAAAAAAAAAAAAGAGCAATGTGATTTGTCTAGGAGAGAGAAAAAGGATTAGCATCAAGGATACAAGACAAGATTGGAGTGGTAAACAGGAGTTTTGTAGAAGCAGGGTTTAGGATTTGATGCTGTATTGAATGGTGTCCTTAATATCATGAGGTTGAAGAAAATTGACTGACTCCCACCCTTGGGATGAAGGCACTAAATTATTTTCTCTTGAAACAACTCAAAGCTCAGCAGTAGTCTCTAAGCCAGGAAAATTTTATTCATGAGTTATATTCCACTCATCCTGAGAAAATTTCAAAGAAGCTTCTTGCAAAGGCAGAATATGAAAGAGATTAAATCAAACTATTTCTCAGAGAAGGTCAGGTATGTGCTTATAAATCTTCTTGAGCTTCCCACATGAAAGAATATTTCAAGCCATTTTCCTTCAAATACTCTTGTTCAGGGTAATATTGTTCTTGGTTAAAGAAAGGTCTGTAGAAGTTATAGAAGTTGGTTTGTGCAATATCTAATTTTTCAAACCTCATGGAGAAATGTCAGTGAGTTGCTACTATTTCTAGGCACCAGTTCACACAAATAGGAAAAAGAATTTGCTTGGACTAACTCCCACCCCCCCAACACCCCCCCCCCCCCCCCCCCGGCTGCCAAATCCTTGCTCTTCCAGGGAAGACCAAATAAGAATGTCAGCATATGTATCTAGAGAACTTTCCTCTTAGAGCTTTTTCAACAAGTCATTATTCTTTGAGAACCCCTAGTGTACCTCAATTGCCCTTGCCTACCTAGAGGTGACAAGTTTTATCTCCAAACTTCTTGAATTATTTTTATAATCTTTTTTTTTTTTTCCCAACCACAGTTCATGGGTTCTACAGTAAGAGTATTTTTGGTTTGGAGGGATCTATATCCTTAAGCAGCCTGGGCATGTTCTGATTAGGGTATTGATCATATCCCTTTTTAAAAATAAATGATAACTTATATTTACTGTTTGCTCCTAATAATATCCAATTAGCTATTTCTAGTTCAGATAAGAGGTCACTTCTGTAACCTAGGTAAAGAAAGCTCTGAGCTGTTAGTTTAGTCCTCATTCTGGGGAAGATGCTATTAATGAATTCATTACAATTTTTCCATTCAAATTTATCCAGGAAGTCTAAAGCTTTCTAGAGTTTCAGAAGTCATTCAAAAGTCATTGAAAAGATGTGCTGTGCTGTGGTATTGATTAAGGTTGGAGGAGAGTCAAGCCTTCAGGATTTTGGTATTTCATTGCAGGAGACAAGAACACCATTCTAATAACTCAGCCCTGTTCCAATAAGCAACTTTGCTCTTCAACAATTATCTATACCCAGAATTCACAATGTTCACCTCTCAAAGCCAAGTCACCTAAGTGTCTTGCAAATTCTAAGGGTCAACTTTTAAAATACAGCCAGCTTTTAACTTTTAAATTATCTTCTTCTATAGAAAGAATAATGTTCAACATTTACTTTATTTGTTCAGCATTTACTTTAGGGAAATTAAGGACTATATGAAGTACTTTACATGTATTATGAAATTTTACAGACATTTTATAAAATGGACATTATCACCTCTATGATATATATTAGGATATTGAGGATTTTAGAGACTAGTAAACCTTCCCAAGGTCTCTCAGGTAGTATTTGGTAAAACAAAAATTTAAATGAGTCCATTGTACTCATGGCATCTAAGCTCTCGGTGCACCCATGGGAAGTCTGATAATAGGAATTAGTAGGACTCAGTGTAAATTCCAGTTCTCCTATGTATCCAAGTGACTGGGCAATCTCTCTTAACTGTGGTTTCCTTGTATGGGAAAAGGGAAATTATTCCCTTGTGAGAGTGTAATATATTAATGCTAATAAGAGTATTGAGCATATTAAGGATAATAGCTTGGCTCTGAATTCTAGAGATACCCAATAGATCCAACAATAGCTCATACTTGTATTTTACATGAGATCATTTTGCATTCATGAAAAAAATGTTGTGAGTCATTGAATGCCTTTCAAATAATTGAATAATCCTGCTTATCCTCTAGTGGAATAGTTAATTTCCAACATACAGGATAGGTAGGGATATCTAAGTTATTGGGAATAATCATCTGGACTATGAAGGATTTGAATTGTACTGATAATGCTTTATTTTTATTTCTCCTAGTTGAGAGTTAAGTATATGCAGATCATTATGTTTGGTTTGGTTTTCACATATTTGAAAAAAAAATTAGTTAAACCCAGAGACAACCAGCTTCATATCTGTAGTTTTCAGAAAGAAAGTATTCTTAAGTGCTTCCTCTTCTAGGAACACATCCAGAGGCAGATGCCCTTTTCCCCTTGAACTGTGGCCTTTCTTCATATTATTATGTTTAAAGTCACAATAACCTCTGTCCTGGTTGCCATTTGGAACATACGAGTTCCACATGTCACATTATTTTTCCTATGTCATTAGGCATACTGCAGACCACAGGAGACAAAAATATAAGCAAGAACAGATCAGTTTATATTTTATTACTGGATTTCCAATACTTAAGATAATACCTGTGTATGATAATCACTCAACTTATGTGAAACAACTGGTTTATTTGATAGGAAGTATTAGAATTTCTTAGATCCTCATAACTGAGGATGAGTTCCTAAAATTTGAAACTTAAATTTTAAAGTTAGTTTTGTCTGAATTAAACAGTGAATATAAGGCATAGCTAGAGATTACTAAGCAACAATAACAATATCATTAACACCAACAATAAATATATTTTCATTTGCTTAGTGTTATATACCATGTTAAGTGATACTATATTTAATCATAACAAGCAGTCAATCATTGTTACTGCTGTTATTAATAAGAAAAATAAGGCATTGGTAAGTTTAAGTAATTTGCTCAAGTCATAAAGCTGAAAAATGACAGAGACATAATTTTAATTTAAGCTCTTAACTGCTGCACATTGCTTCCCAGTCAGAATCTATAACAGTTTCTATAGTTAATCTCTCAATTATAAGAGACAAAATCCCAGAAGAAATGTGTGGTAACCTTAACTTTCCTCTGACACTTATTCCAAGTATATCTGTAGATTTCACACCTTTTCCTTTGGCAGTCTGACTATGGACAGGATGTCTAAAATTGTATGAGAGTCGTTATCAGCTGTGTTACTCTGAGTAAGACTGCTAACCTTTCCAAAGTAATTATATCATTTGTAGAATGGGAATGATTGTACCTACTTCCAAAGCCTATGTGATCCTGGCTTACAGAATACCTGCAAAGTACTCAGCACGGAACAGAGCATAAATGTAAGTTATCATCATCAGAGATTCTTGGGTTTTCTATGATAAGTTCCTTTTGGAACATTAAAAGAATTTTAACTGTAAATACTGGCTCATTTTGTAGATTTTTGATCGAGAGTACCCTCACTTTCCTTTATTCTTCCCAATAAATAGACAACCAGAATAAATTATGTGATTAAAGAAGTTGTATATTCCCAACTGAACAGTTGAACATATGGTCTGATGAAGAACATTTCTTAATTATACTTAAAACTAAAAGCTTAGTAAACATTAAAAAGTAAATTTCATTGTGTTTCTATGGAATTTCCCTTGTTGAGAAAAATAAATCACAAAATTATGACTAGTTGAAAATTCAGTCAACTTCTATATATATGTAGTGTTTATAAGGGTAGATTTTTGTTCTTAATGACTCAATTCTGTATGTGAAATATATTCCTCTTTGTGGTAAATAGATTTCTCAAATACCATTTGAGGAAGCACTTACTTCCTAGCTGTTAGAAGAGGAGTCTACACCAGCAGTATAGTGCCATATCACCCATGATCTCACCTATCCAAGGCAACTCAACAGCTCAGGATTATAGAGGTTTCTCTGATCAGGATATTCAGATGGGAAATATTCACTCCACATCTCCCAACCAGCTTGGCTAAGTCTTTCATTTTTACTTTTTCCTCTGCCTGATCCTGTTTCTCTTCCCTCCCCCCAACCCCCAAATATGTTAATTCCTGGCCAGCATCTTTAACTTCAACCACAATCTTAGCTTTCCCCTTTCCTGCCACTGGGTGACTCTAACTGCTTCACTTAGCAATATAAGTGCAGTTGTGTGAGAACACAGGTAGTATGATGGAGTTTTGGAGCTGGTTCACTCCTGTACTGGTACTGAGGACCCCTTCATGGCAATGTGAAGCACAGGTAACTGTTCATTTGTTGAATTTTCACTAATGATGAATTGCAAGATTGTACTGATAGAGGGGATGCACTAGTAAGTGGAATGCATTAAGCATTTTCGGGTATGGAAGAAATAGTAACTATCAGGATAACATGATTGAATGGTTATTTGGTAAAAGCCATTGAAGATCTGAAGAAAGGATATGGACAGCTTAATTAGGTAGTTGAAGACCAGTTGTGAGAGCCAGATGACCTCTTTTATTTGCATACCAAGAAACTCTCTTCTGCAGAAGCAAGACTGAGAGAGTCAAAGACTCGGCCTCAAACCTAATAGTCTGAGTGGAGACATCCCCACTCAAGAAGGTAAAAAGCCCAATCATAGGAGAGCTGTTATCCCAAAATCAGTACATTAGATGGGAAAACCTAGAACCCTGACATATGAGATAGTGACATATGGATAGAAGTTCCCAGATATTTTACATATCCAGGCTTCTCGGAACCTTTAAAACCTTTGAAGTAGCCTGACCTTCCTAAAAAAGAGCTACTCTTCTCTGTGTTTCATTAGATAATGCAGAGGAATATATTCCTCAAACAAACAAACAAAACACAAGTACTCCCCACAGGCTATTTATCTGGTAAGCATGCCCTGAGGAAAAAAGATTCCCAACATTAAAAAAAATAATAATAAACTATTTTTAAAAACTTAAATTTTCTGAAATATTGCAAGGATAGTACAGAGAAATGCTACATATCATGTAACAGTTTCCTTTATTATCTTTTTACATTATTGGTACCTTTGTTTAATGAATCCATGTTAATACAATATAATTGTTATTTTAATTAATTTTTAGATTTTAACTCCACTATTGTTAATATACAAAGTAACATTCATTTCAGTTGTACAATAGAGTAATTCAATAGTTCCATATGTTTTCAGTGCATCAAGATAAGTGTCCTCCTAATCTCCTTTATCTATTTCACGTACCCATCACCCCCTCCTCCTCTCTGGTAACCATCTGTCTCTATAGTTAAGAGTGTATTGTTTGGTTTGTCTCATTTTTTTCCTTTGTTCATTTTTTTTTAAGTTCCATGATTGAAATCATATGGTATTTGTCTTTCTCTGACTATTTCACTTAGTATTGTACTCTCTTGTTGTTGCAAATGGCAAAATTTCATTCTTTTTATGACTGAATAATATTCCATTACATATATAAAAATATATATAAATATATATTTAAATATATTAAAATAAATATAATAAATAATAATTAAATATATAATATAATTACTATAATTAATATAATATAAATATAATAAATATAATTAAATATATTTATAAACATTAAATATATGTTTATATAAAATATAAATATATATTCATATTATATATCATATATGTTATATGCATATTATTATATATTATATATATTAAATATAAATGTATATATTTATAAATATATTTTATATTTATTTATTTATATTTTATATAAATATATAAATTTATATTTTATATATATCACATCTTCTTTATCCATTCATTCATCTATCAATGGAACTTGGGCTTCTTCCATCGTTTGGCTATTGCAAATAATGTTATAAAAACATAGGGGTGCATGTACCTCTTTTAATTAGTGTTTTGGTATTATTTGGGTAAACATCTACTAGTGTAATTGCTGAATTGTAAGGTAGTTCTATTTAATTTTCGGAGGAAATTCTGCCCTGTCTTCAAAACCGGCTGCACAGGGGATCCCTGGGTCGCTCAGCGGTTTAGCGCCTGCCTCCGGCCCCAGGTGCAATCCTGGAGTCCCGGGATTGAGTCCCGCGTCGGGCTCTGGGCATAGATCCTGCTTCTCCCTCCTCCTGTGTCTCTGCCTCTCTCTCCCCCTCTCTCTATGTGTATCATGAGTAAATAAATAAATAAATCTTAAAAAAAAAACAAAAACAAAAAACGGCTGCACAGTTTGCATTTCCCCCAACAGGGCATGAGCTTCCCCTTTTTCCATATCCTCATCAATATTTGCTGTCTATGCTTTCGATTTTAGTCATTGTGACAGGTGTGAGGTAACATCTCAGGGTGATGTTGATTTGCGCTTCCCTGATGAGGAGTCATGTTAGCAACTTTCCATGTGCTGTCAGCCATCTCTATGTCTTCTTTGGAAAAATATCTGTTCATTTCTTCTACCCTTTTTTAAAATTGGATTATTTTGTTTTATGGTGTTGTGTAAGGTCTTTATATATTTTGCATACTAACCCTTTAACAGATATGTCTTTTTCAAATACCTTCTTTCATTCAGTAGGTTGTCTGTTAGTTTTGTGGATTGTTTCCTTTGTTGTGTAAAAGATTTTTTTTAAAGATTTTATTTATTTATTCATGAGAGAAACACTGAGAGAGAGAGAGAGAAAGAGAGGCAGAGACACAGGCAGGGGAAGAAGCAGGCTCCATGCAGGGAGCCTGATGTGGGACTCCATCCTGGGACCCTAGGATCACACCCTGGGCTGAAGGCAGGCACCAAACCACTGAGCCACCAGGGATCCCCATTTTTCTTTTGATGTAGTCCCAATAGTTTTATTTCTGTTTGACTTGCTTCAGGAGATATATTAGGAAAAATGTTGCTATGCCTGATGTCAGAGACATTACTGCCTAAAATTTTTATGGTTTCAGGTCTCACATTTAGGTCCTCACTCCATTTTGAGTATTTTTGTGTGTATGAAAGAAAGTGGTGCACTTTCATTCTTTTGCATGTAGCTGTCTAGTTTTCCTAACATCATTTGTTGAAGAGACTTTTTTTTTTATTGCATATTACAGCTTACTTTGTCAAAAATTAATTGACCAAATAATTATGAGTTAATATCTTGGGTTTCTACTTTGATCTATTAATTTAGGTGTTTTGTGTCAGGACGATACTGCTTTGATTACTACAGCTTTGTAATATAATTTGAAGCCCAGAACTGTGATACCTGCAGTTTTCTGTTTTTTGTTTTTTGTATTTTTCCTTTTCAGGATTGCTTTAGCTCTTCTTTAGCTCTTGCAGTTTCATATAAATTTTAGAATTGCTTGTTCTAGCTCTGTAAAAACTCTCTTGGTATTTTGATAGAGATGGCATTAAATGTGTAGATTACTTTAGATAATATAGACATTTTATTAGTAAATACTAATAAATTCTATGACCATGGAATGTCTTCCTATTTCTTTGTGTCTTTAGTTCCTTGAGTGAAATCATGTCATTTCTAATTTCTTTCAGTAATGTTTTATAGTACTTAGAGTATAGATCTTTAACCTTTTTGGTTAAGTTTATTCCTTGGTATCTTAAAAGTTTTGGTGTGATTGTAAATGGTATCACTTTCTAAATTTCTCTATCTATTGATTCATTAGTATATAGAAATATTATGAATCCTGTGAGTTTCCTATAATCATTTTTCATTTCTAATACTTTCTTACTGGAGACTTTTGAGGGTTTTTTTTTTTTTTAAATATATAGTCATAGGGATCCCTGGGTGGCGCAGCGGTTTAGCGCCTGCCTTTGGCCCAGGGCGTGATCCTGGAGACCCGGGATCGAATCCCATGTCGGGCTCCCGGTGCATAGAGCCTGCTTCTCCCTCTGCCTGTGTCTCTGCCTCTCCCTCTCTCTCTATCATAAATAAAAATATATATATATGTATATATAGTCATATGTCATCTGCAAATAGTAAAAGTTTTACTTCTTCCTTAAGAAGAGAATGCCTTTTCTTTCTTTTTGTTGTCTGCTGTGACTGGGATTTCTAGGACTATGTTGAAGAAAAGTGGAGAGTGGACATCCTTGTCTTATCCTTGACCTTAGGGGAAAAGTTCTTAGTTTTTCACCATTTAAAAGTTACTTGCAGATTTTTCATATATAATCTTTATTACGTTAAGGTATATTCTCTCTGAACTTTATTGAAGGTTTTTATCATAAATGGATGCTATACTTTGTCAAGTTTTTTTCTGTGTCTATCAAAATGATAGTCTGATTTTTATTTTTTTCTCTTACTGATGTACTCTATCATGTTGATTGATTTGTGAATATTGAACACCTTGCAGCCCAAGGATATATTGCACTTGATCACAGTGAATGAGCTTTTAAATGTATTGTTTGATTTGGTTGGCTAATATTTTTTTGACGATTTTTGGATTTTTGCATCTATTTTTCATCAGAGATATTCACCTTTAGTTTTCTTTGTTTATACTTTATTACTGATTTTGGAATAGGATAACGTTGGCATCATAGAATGAATTTGGAAGTATTTCTTCCTTTTCTTTTTTTTAATTTTTATTTATTTATGATAGTCACACACACACACACACAGAGAGAGAGAGAGAGAGAGAGAAAGAGAGGCAGAGACACAGGAGGAGGGAGAAGCAGGCTCCATGCACCGGGAGCCCAACATGGGACTCCATCCTGGGTCTCCAGGACCGCGCCCTGGGCCAAAGGCAGGCGCTAAACCGCTGCGCCACCCAGGGATCCCCCTTTTTTTTTTCTTTTTTGAATGTTTGGTAGAATTTACCTGTGAAGGCATCAGGACCTGGACTTTTGTTTTTTGGGAGTGTTTGGATTACTGATTCATTTCCATTGCTGGTAATAAATCTGTTCAAATATTCTTTTTCTTACTGTTTCATTTTTCATAGGTTATGTGCTTCTAGGAATTTATCTCTTTGTTCTAGCTTGTACAGTTTATTGGTATTTCATTTTTCATAATATTCTCTTAACAATCCTTTGTATTTTTGAGGATTTGGTTGTTTCTCTTCTTTTGTTTCTGATTTTATTTGTATCCTCTTTTTTTATTAGTATGGGTAGAGCTTTAGCACTTTTGTTGATCTTTTCAAAGAAATAGCTCTTGGTTTCATTGATCTGTTCTTTTTTCTGTTTCTATATCATTTATTTCTTCTCTAATCTTTATTATTTCCTTCCTCCTTCTGGTGTTTTGTTTGTTGTTCTTTTCCTAACTTCCTTATGTGTAAGTTTAGGTTGTTTATTTGAGATTTTTCTTGCTTCTTGAGGTAGGATGTATTGCTATAAACTTCCCTCTTAGAACATCATTGTGTTTTCATTTGTCTCCATGTATTTTCTTTTTTTTTTTTAAGATTTTATTTATTTATTCATGAGAGACAGAGAGAGAGAGAAAGAGAGAGGCAGAGACACAGGCAGAGGGAGAAGAAGGCTCCATGAAGGAAGCCTGATGTGAGACTCAATCCCAGGACTCCAGGATCATGCCCTAAGCCAAAGGCAGACGCTCAACCGTTGAGCTACCCGGGCATTCCTCTTGATGTATTTTCTGTTTTCTTCCTTGATTTCATGGTTGACTCACTCATGTTATTTAACCTCCATATATTTGTGTTCTTTTTAGATTTTGCTTGTGGTTGATTTATAGTTTTATTGTATTGTGGTCAGAAAAGATGAATAATATAAATTCAGTCTTTTTGAAATCATTGACACTTGTTTTGTGAACCAATGTGTTATCTACTTTGTAGAATGTCCTGAGTGCACCTGAAAAGAACAAGTATTCTACTGTTTTAAGATGGAATACGATAAATATATCTATTAAATCTATCTGATCCAGTATGTTATTTTAAGCAATGGATTAAACTTTTGGTTTTGGCTCAGGTAATAATCTCAGGGTCATGAGATCAAGCCCTGAATCAGCTCCAAGCTCAGCAAGGAGTCTGCTTCTCCCTCTGCTCCTACCCCTGTTTGTGTATACATGTTCTCTCTAAAATAAATAAATAGGGCAGCCTGGGTGGCTCAGTGGTTTAGAGCCTACCTTCAGCCCAGGGCATGATCCTGGAGACCTGGGATCAAGTTCCGCATCGGGCTCCCTGCATGGAGCCTGTTTCTCCTTCTGCCTATGTCTCTGCCTCTCTCTCTCTCTTACTTTCTCTCTCTCTCTCTCTGATGAATAAATAAATAAATAATTTAAAAAATAAAATTGTAAATAATTTTTAAAAATAAAGTCAATTTTGTCTGATATAAGTAATGCTACTTTAGCTTTCTTTTGACATCCATTTGCGTGATACATGTTTGTCCATCACCTCACTTTCAATCTGCATATGTCTTTAGGTCTGAAGTGCATCTCTTGTAGTGAACATATAGAATGATGGAATGAATAAAAAAACAAGATCTATGTCATTTGATTAGAGCATGTAAGTCCATTTACAGTCAAAGTAATTATTTATAGGTATGTATTTATTGCCATTTTTAATTTATTGCCATTTTGCTATTTGCTTTTGTTTATTTTTGTGGATTTTCTCTGTTCCTTTCTTCCCTCTTCTTTCACCATAATTTGCCTTTCTTTATTGATATATTTGGATTCTTTTCTCTTTGTTTTTGCATATCTGTTACTGCTTTCTGATTTATCACTACAATTAGATTTATATATAACATCTGCGTATAGCAGTCTATCTTTAGTTGATGGTCACTTAAGTTTGAACACATTCTTTACTCCTCTCCCCTTAACATTTTAGGTACATGGTTTCATACTTCATTTTGTTTTGTGAATCCCTTAATAGATTTTTACAGATATACTTGTTTTTTTACTACTTTTGTGATTCCCACTTTTCTTACTCCTGCTTATAGTCTTTCCTATCCACTCAGAGTCTACTGTAACATTTCTTATAGTGATGATTTAGTGACCATGAACTCCTTTAACTTTTGTTTGTATGGGAAACTCACTCTTCTATTCTGAATTATAGCCTCACTGAATAGAGAATTCTTGGTTGCAGATTTTTTTTTCTTTCAGTACTTTGAGTATATCCTGGCATTCTCTTCTGGCCTGCAAAGTTTCTGTGGAAAAATCTGCTGATAGCCTTATGAGGTTTCCCATGTATGTATCCGTTTTCTCTTGTTGCTTTTAAAGTTCTTTCCTTATCACTGCCTTTTGCCATTTTAATTATTTCATGTCTTGATGTGGACCTTTTTAGGTTGATTTGAACAGGGGGTGGAAATCTCTGTGCTTCCTGAACCTAAATTTGTTTCTTTCTCAAATTCCTGCAGTTTTCAGTTATTTTTTTCAGAAGGATTTTCCGACCACTTTCCTTTTCTTCTGGAATCCCTATAATGAAAATGTTATTACACTTGGAGTCACAGAGTTCCTTGGTCACTTGTTCAGTTTGATTAGTTTCCATTGCTCTGTCTTCCAGGCCACCTATTCATTCTTCTATTTCTTCTAACCTACTATTTATTCCATTTACTGTATTTTTAATTTCAGTTATTGTGTTCTTCATTTCTGATTAGTTCTTTAATATGTGTATGTTAAGGGTTGCATTGATTTCCTCTGCGTGTTTCTCAAGTCCAGTGAGTAGCTTTATCATCATTAATTTAAATTATCTATCAGGCATATTACTTGTCTCCATTTCCTTTAGGTTTCTTGCTGTGATTTTTGTCCTGTTCCTTCATTTGGGACATATTCTTCTGTCTCCTCATTTTATTTAAATCTCTGTATTAGGAAAGTTGGCTATGTCTCTTCCTCTTGAAAGTAGTGGGCAGGCATGCACTTCTCACAAGGTAGTGTTACTCCTCTCCCACAGGGGATACATAGCCACTGGGAAGACTGAGGCTGGCTAAGGCCATTTCACAAAGCATATGTGAGCAAGAGATGCAGTTTTAACAAGGTTTGTATGTACTCCACAAAAGATGACAAGCTGCTGATGCTGCTGGGACCAAGGCCCTGTGAAGCATGCAGTTGGAAAACGTAGTGTTGTTGAGGTTTGTGCTGGCCTCTGGGGGAAGGCACCCACAGTGATAGAACTGACACAGGCCCAGCTGGAGAGATGGGGGAATGGTTTAAGCAAGTTAGATAGTTAATGCTGACACTGAGCTGGTTCCTGCAGGTGTCCATGTGTTGATGCTTGCAGTGGGAGAGGGAGAAGGCTCCTGCCAGTCTTTTGCTTCTGGAGGAGTCCCTTAGTGAACTGAGATTAGTAAATACCTCTCCCTCCCATATGCCCCAGGCATTTTTCAAACTGCTGCTTTTGTGCTGTATCTCCACAGGCTGTTTGTCATTCTGTCTCTTTATAGGCAAAGGCAGAGACTCAGCTTCCAGCTGTTCCAGAGCCAAACCCACTGATTTTTTAAGTTCCAGGCTTTAAGTCCTGCTAGTTGTAGGAGCTTTAAAAAAATCAGCATCTCTGATTTTTAAAGACAAATGTTATGGTTTTTATCTTCCCCCAGACAGTCTTCCCCATGTAATAGTCTGTTTTTCACCCCTCTCCATATCTGCCTTCCTCCCTCTGGTAGTCAGACCCTTGAGGTTTAGCTCCCCACCATATCTCTGCCCTTCCTACCCTGTTGATATGGCTTCTTTTCTACATTTAGTTGTGGAGATTTTTTCTGCCAGTCTTGGGTCATTTTCTGGGTTGTTTACACTGATCCTAGTGTTAGCTAGTTGTATCTATGGAATGAGGTGAGTTTAGAGTCCTCCAACTCTGCCATCTTCCCCAGAAGTCCTTGATATACTATTATTATCTAAAGCCCATATGTGATTCACATTCCATTAGTTTTGTTTTTTTGGTTTTTTGTTTTTGTTTTTGTTTTGTTTTTCACCCAGTGTCCTTCTGTTCCAGGATTCTACCCAAGACACAATTGCATTTAGTCATCTTGTCTCCTTGGGTCCTGTCAACTCTAACAGTTTCTCAGGCTTTTATTGTTTTTAATTATCTTACCAGTTTTGAGGAATACTGGTCAATTATTCTATGGAATGTCCTTTAATTAGAAGTTGTCTGCTTTTTTTTTTTTTAATCATGATACACAGGTTATGGGTTTGGAGAAAGAAGACCACAGAGGTAAAGTGCTATTTTTACCATATCATGCAAGGGTACATACTATTAAATTGATTTATGACTGATAATATTGAACCTGATGATCTGGCTAAAATAGTCTTTTTGTGGTTTTTCAACTAAAGCTACTCTTCCTCACCCCCATTTGTATATTGCACTCTTTGGAGGGAAATTATGCACACAGGACTCTCAAAGAGGGGAATGTTATGCTCTGCCTTCTTTAGGACAGAATATCTACATAAATTATTTAGAATTCTTATGTATGGGACATATATATGTCTTCAACATCTATTTATTTAATTATTTATATTACTATGGACATTTATTTTTTTCTTTGGATTGTAATCTAATATATTTTATATATTCAAATTACTTGAAATTTGGCCATGGGAAACTCTTTCAATTGACTCCATCATTTTGTGTATGTATACATGCACATGTGCAAATACATCTATATTTTGAGCATTCTAATTTCTAATGCTATAAGGAGCTCTAGGCTCATCCTATATAGACCGTGTCCCAGTCTTCACGTGAACTATTCAGCTATTTCTCCAAGAAGCACTGTTTCCTTTTTTGAAGAACAACTACAATTAAGATTTGGGAGTTAGTTATGCTCATTACTAATGGAATATCAGGGCTTCTAGGCCCTATCAGCTGACAGAATAAGGATATATGTGTTATATTAAACTATATAAATGCATACATATCTATAAATATTTCTATATGTAAACATCTCTATCAAACTGACTATGTATTTATACTGATGTCTCCAGTTCTAATTCATCACCACGTTGATAGTTCTATGCCTTCCTCTTGTCTGTTGGAATACTTCCCATATTAACAGTGAGAAACCTGGTTCACAGTATCTGTTATTCCTTAATTGTTCAATTCCAGAATGCCAGCACATGCATAGTGTCATCAGAACTATTCATCCATACCCCTGCAAGAAACACCTTTATCAACTAGAGTACAAAGATTAAATACAATTCATTTTGCTTTTAATTTGGTCATTTTATTTTATTTTATTTTATTTTATTTTATTTTATTTTATTTTATTTTATTTTATTTTTAGGGAGAAGCAGGCTCCATGCCAGGAGCCTGATGTGGGACTCGATCCAGGGACCCCAGGATCATGCCCTGGGCTGGAGGCAGGCACTAAACCGCTGAGCCACCCGGGCTGCCCCTAATTTGGTCATTTAAAAAAAATTATATGGGTCAGCACCCTTTTCTCCCACATAGTTCAGTACACACATTTGTAAAACAGATTGTTTTATCATAGCTGCATTCCATCCTGGAAGTCCTGAAATCTCTAAATTATTAATTTGCATCATTAATCATCATTATTTGTACTATGAAATTGACTTATTCCTCTTCCAACATTTCTTTTTTTTTTTTTTTTTTTTACAGAATTATCACTTCACCCTGAAAATCTTTTTAAAACATGTTTTATAGGAAAGGCTTTTGGCCATGAATTCTCTTGGATGCTATTTATCTAAATCAGTCTTTATTTCTCCACTTTTAAGGATAATTTCATTGGATATAAAATTTTAAGGTGTTTTCTTTCTTCCTCTTTCTTTTTTTCTTCTTTTCTTCTTTCAACACTTTAAATATTTCACTCCTCTCTCACCTAAGGTATTTCTTTCTGAATTCTTTCCATTTTTTTTTCTCTTTGTTCTTGGTTTTCTACAATTTGAGTATGATAAGCTCAGGTGGGTTTTTTTTTTCTTTCTTAATTCCTCTGTGTGTCATTAATTTTGATTACTTTAAATATTCCTTCTGCTTGTTTCTTCTTTTCTCTCCTTCTGATATTCCAATTATACACGTTACATCTTTTGAACTGTTCTGTAGTTTTTGAATGTCCTCTTCTATGGTTTTTCTTGTTTTCTCTTTGAATTTTAGTTTGAGAAATTTCTATCAACCTCTTTCAAACTCAATTATTATTTTCGTGGTTGTATCTAGACTACTGTTGAGCCCATCGAAGGCATACTTCATTTCTCCTACAGTTTTTTTTTTTCCCCATCATTTTCCTTCTTTTTTTTCCCCCTGTCTACTTTTCCATGAAAGCCTATTTTGGGTCAATTTGTGTCCCCCAAGGTCATATCCACCCACAATCTGTAAATGTGACCTTATTTAGAAGTAGAGCCTTTACAGATATAATCAAGTTAAGACAAGGTCATACTGGATTAAGACAGGCCCTGAATTAAATATAAGTATCCTTATAAGAAGAGAGAAATTTGGACGGAGATTCAGATACACAGAGTACCACATGGGAATAGAGGAAGAGGTTTCAGTTATATTTCCACAAGCTAAGGAATATCAAGGATTGCTTGCAAATCCTAGAAATGAGGAGAGAGGCAGACATGGAACAGATTAATTGAACCTCCAAGAAGGAATCACCCTGCCAACACCTTCATTTTATATCTGTTAAAACAGTGTATTTTCTAAGCCACTTAGTTTGTTATAACAACTCTAGGAAACTAAGATAAAAGCCTTATCATGCTAATCAGTCACATTAATTTTCTTGTCTCATAATTCCAACATTTGTGTCCTATCTAAGTCTGGTTTTGATGCTTGGTTTGTCATTTTAGACTTTATTTTCTTATCTTCATCATACCTTGTAATTGTTTGTTGTTGTTGAAAACCAAGCATGTTGGATTTGGTAATAGGCATTGAGATAAAGTCTTTTATGAGGGTTTATGCTAACTTGACTAGGAGCTGGGCTGTGGTAAATGTTTGCTGAAGTTGTGGATGCCAGAAACTTCAAGACTCTTAAGTGTCTTTTTGTTTGTCTACCCTCTTGACTTTGGGTTTCTCTAAGGAATCTACATCTTGCATGTCTTTCACTTGTAATCCATTGTTATTATATTACAGCCCTCTTGAAGTAGTGTTAAGTTGTAGAGTAGGGAAAGCATTCAATACTTTTACGATTAAATTTTATTCTTTACTGTGCCTGTGTCCTTGGTCTGTGATACACATGTTTTTCTATTGGCATGGCTTTTTTTCCCCCTTAAGGGAGGCAGGAAAGTTAAAAGTTGCTGGAAAGTGATATATGTCCTTTCTCCCAATGGAATAAGACTCTTAACCCTAGAGAGTAGAATTTTATTATAGAGAACTTGAGGGGCTTATTTCACAATGATTACTCCTCCCTACCCCTGCCAGAGCCATAAAGGATCTTTTTGGATCTTCAGCATGAGAAATTGGTGGGATTCCTCCAGGTAAAACCTACAGAAGTGTGAGAGCTCCAGTACATATGTAGACTCCAAGAGTTTCTTACTTTCAGCCTGGTCTACATCTAGCCTAAGAAGTCATCATAACTACTGAAATGTTCATACAAGTTTATAGCTCCATAGGCTGCTGCTCAGAAAGCAAATCTTAGCTGTGACTTTCTGAATCAGCCTTTTTTTCTTTAGCTTTTGGGGATGGCAGTTTCCCCTATAATTTCTATTCTTTGATGAGTCCAAGAAAAGTTATTGGATTATAGTTGGTTCAATTTTGTCTTATTACATCCAAGGATAAATGACTTCGAAGCTATCTAAGTATCATGGCTTTAAGGACTATTGAACAAAGGATGTGATTTAACATTGATACCCAGAGACCTGAAACATCAACATGCCCACTTTGTTAGAGTAGGGGCATCTAGGATACAGATAATGAATGACATCCTGATCAAAGTTCAGCAACCCACAGTGAGGTTACTATGAAACACAACAGAGTACACTTTTATCAGAGAATAAATCAAAAGTGCCACTGATGGTTGTTTGCACACTCTGGGTGTTTTATGCCTAGGAAATAGGAGTCACCATATGAATAAAGGAATTGGCCATTACGTAGTGAGTTTAGGAATAGATATATTTGAGGTCCAGATGATCCACTTTAGTATCTATAGGCATTTCCTTACCTAATCTAGGTGATAAATAAATAGTATGGGAATCAAAACCTTAGGAGAACATAATGAGTAGGTCTTTAGATCCTTAAGAAATGAAGGTCTGCGTCATGCTACCTGGGTAAATCCACCAATACTGTTAATACATGCCCTCTAAATATGAGGAGAATGTATAATATATAGTAGAGGGAGAAAATGAGAATCAATTGCACTCCTGAGATCAGCTGCACTATTAGGGGCTCTACTTACATCCTACTAATCTTCTTTTAGGTTTCCTCAGGAAGAGAGATCCATCAGAATTCTGAAGGATTTAGCTTCCAAGCCTATATGGTAAAGTTCATCTAAAAGGTGCCATAAGTGGGCATGGAGATACAGAATCTAGATTCTCATCAAATGACAGAACTCTTGCCCCAGCTACTGAAATTCTTGTTGGGGAGAAGATACAGCTGGAAGCACCTTTAGAGATTGCCACTGAAGCAGTCTCTAAAGTGGCAAAGAGCTACCTAACTCAAGGTTTTATCCTTCCTGGAGCAACCTATATCTAGTGACTCTGTAATGCTGCTATTTAGCCTTCTGTCAGATACTCTGATGGGAAATTTCACTCCAGCACTCACTGCCAGATGACTGTCCTTATCAGGCCTGAATCCCAGTTTAACTTCTCTCTTGGCTTCAAAGTTTTCTTCTTCTTTTCACAGATGTCTATTCCTAACAAACACTATGTACTCCAAAACCATCTTACCATCTGCTTCCAATGATTTCAACCTGTGACATATATTTTTCCAAGCTAAAAATCCCCAGATTTTTCTAAAATGAATGGAAATACTTAATTACAAGCATCATTGTCCCCTATTCTGTCTGTCTGGATCAGTAGTTCCCAACTGTGTTCATGCTCATGACCCTCAGGGGATTTTCTTACCATGGCCCATATTATCTCAGGATTTTCCCAACTATAAGTTACATTACAGTAATTCTAACATTTGGTTTTTTAAAAATTACTTTTTATTGGCCACTGCATTTATTGTTTCTTCCTGCAGTGATAGAGAGCATTTTGACAAGTCCAGTAGCTTTTCTGGAATCAAAATATGGGATTATTGTTCAAAGATCTGTCTCTGGAGTTGGCAGAGCATGATTTAAATCATGGATCTACCACTTTTAATCCCTGCTCCCTAAAGCAAGCTACAGTTTTTTTTTTTTTTAGCCTCTTCATTAGTAATTTCACGATAATAAAACATCCTAGCATTATTTTGAGGATAAAATGAGTTAACATATAAAGAACCTAGCACATAAACTGACACATCGTAAGTACACAATAAAAACTGTCATCATTATCAGTGATATCTCTCTATGTCTATCTAAATAAAATTACCTCTAGCTTTTTTACATTTATATTTTCCTATTGTGTGGCAAACTATAGCCTATAAGCAAAGTTACCTATTTTTATAAATGAAGTTGTTTTTTACATATTGTTTGTGACTGTTTTCATAGCACAACAGCAGAGTTGAATGATTGTAACAGAGGTTGAATAACCCTTAAAGTCTAAAATATTTGCTACCTGGTCCTTTAGAGAAATAAAGTTTTGCTAGCTCAGTATATACCAATTTTGTTTTTTATTTTTGCTATTATGAACAATGCTGCAGCAAACATCTATGTGCATCTTTCATTTTGAGCTCTTTTCCAATACTGAGAATATATATGCTTACAACTAGGATTTTTAGTTCAAAAGATAATGTGTCTTTTCCTAGTCTACTTAGAAGTGTTACCATTCATCAATCAATCAATCCTGTTTCCTGTTTAAAATTTTGATGGAAATAAACTCTTACTTCAAAGTGACCTTGGTATGGACATTCCAGGTTGGTGAGAAATGCTGATATCTTCAGAGTATGGCTTTTGGATTCAGCCTGGCAGCATTATTAAGGTGCTATGTCTTTCACACCTGATTCTGCACTCAAGCATTTCAGCTGCTGGCCAGGGCTACTCTTAGAACAAGCTGCACTCAGCTACTGCCTTACTCTAGAACACTGAGTGATAATCAAGTCTGAATGAACCTTAACCTGATTCTAAATGGTATATGGTACAGAAAGACCATGATATGGTAAGAAGCATTGACAATATGGTTTACATAATATTTGTGGGAGTATTCAAGCTTCCCATTTTAAGTGTTAGGACTTTTAAATCCATATTTTCTTTAGGATTGAGCACTGTTAGTGCTTCTCTGACTTTTATCTATTGATAATGAGTACCTGGGAATTACATGTATTCTTTTTGTTTTCAAATGAATTACATTATCCAAGGTTGATGTTGTAGATCCAACAGGAGATTGGAATTTCTCTGATGTAAGCCTTATCCTAAGAGATTTGGATAACACCAGTAAGTCTAATACAGGATGGATCCTATAGCAGGTAGAGTTGACTTTATACCATCACCCAGCTCTGTTAAAACCACTCTAGTTTTAACACTATAGAGATAGGCCCTTTAAAGTGAAGTCCTGGTATAATCTTTATGAGTACCTACTATGTATATGTTAAATGTTTTACTATGAACTTTATATTTCAAATTTCCAATCACCTTGCAAATTAAGTCCTATTCTTAGAATTGAAATATTAGAACACTAGACTGGCAAAATAAATGAGATTCAAATGGTTGTTTCAGCTCTATGAATGTACCTATTTTCTTGAATCTCAATTTTCTCATGGATAGAATCAAATTTTAGACTTGATTACTCCTGTTTCCTTTAGGATGATAGTCTACGATTCTATGACTTATGTAAAACTATCCACTAGAAGCTCCCAGTGAAGAATTTTTCTCAAATCTCAAAAGATGTCTTGCTGGCATTTTTCTATTTCAAATTCTGGACATCTACAAATGAGTATTCAAAGTGTCTTTTTGTTTTCTTTCTTTTTTTTTTTTTTTTAATATGCCTCACATATAACATGAACAGGATTTTAGAAACTTCTGCCAAATTACCTTACCAGTTCTAAACTGTATTGAAAGGTGGGTTTATATGTATAGTTTTCCATCAACCTTATTCAATTAGACCCTGAGAAGCTTTATGCTAAATCTAGTGCAATTTCTAGGATTTCTTCTGCTTCATACATGCTGGTGTCTGTCTTCCAGAAATTTTTAAGATACATCTTTGGTAAAGTTTAGTTATTAGACAATCCTGTCTTTTTGTGTTCATGTTCTATTCTGTACCTCCCCCAACTCACAAAACACATGTCCAGGATTTCTCTTTATTCGTTTTTGAAATCTAAAAGGTAAGACTAATGGGATTTGTCATTTTATACTATATAAGCAGAGTCATTTGTTTCTGTTAATGGATTATAATAAGACTATGGTAAACACCCTGTCCTTGAGTTTTGGTAATCTTTTAGGTACACTGAAAATGTATATGCTGTATCTGCTCTCCCAGGTCTTTAACTGACTTTCTCCCCCCCAACTTAATCTATAGCAAATGGACTTAAAGTAAACAATGAAGGGCTTCTAATAAACAGTAGGTTAGTCTACTTTCTGTTTTTGACACAGTTGTGGAATAACATGATATAGTGGCAGCCATCTTGTGACCATAAGGCCACAAGTTTAAAGATGGAAGACAACTGCTAAAAAATGCTAAGCAGAAAGGCAGAAGCCCTGGCCACTGATGATGTCACATCTATGCTTAATGGATACTCCCTGGAACCCTTTATATATGCTGGGTGAGATGATAAATACACTTATTTTAAGTCAGTTTTAGTTTGTGTATTCCTTTAATTGAAGTAAATTTTTTTTCTAGTTCTACTTCTCAAATTTACTAGAGGCTTTGTAAGCCTTCACCTTCCCGTGACTTGCTATAGTTTAGTGTGCAATTGCAAAAGAAGATTGATGCCACAAAGGCCATGGGATGGAAACAGAAGACTCTAAATGTAAAAAACAAAGTTGAACAATCAAGAATTTATACAATGTTTTGTTACACTGAAAATATAAATTATGCTCTTCTATATTTTTGAGTAAAAATCAGAAAAAAATATGGATGATTTCAATAGGACATTTCAGAAAAACAACTAATAACCCACACATCTTCACTTCCCTCTGACTTTTGAGTGCAGTATATAACCCTACCTGTATTGTAGATGGTCTTCCAAATGGATTGTGAATAATTTAGACATGCCCAGCTCTGGGAAGTGTAACTTTTTCTATTTGACTATATTCACCAATAAAGTAGTCTAGGGAAAATTCATGAAAACATCTTTGACTAAATTGTGTCCTTAAGTTTTGATTTTTTAAACCTCTTTCCTATTAACATTGTCCTATATCTCAATAATTAACTAGAATATTTTAGCTAGCTTATAATTCAGGTACCTAACTATAAATTCATCACTATTTTCTACAAAGTTCTTTGATTAAAAAGTAATGTCTTCAAAACAGTTCATGTGTGGCATAAATTGCTATTTGAAAATTTTAGGACTGAACAAATGAAAATAGAATTGAACACTTTTTTTTCTAAAAGGAGGTTATTGATGCACAGAAATTTTTTTTCCTTATAAATATGTAGTCACAGGAAGCAGAGGACCAGTTGATTGTTTTTGCACAGATATCACTGCTTCCCATTTGCTGGAATGCCCATCTTTATACTGGCTTTTATTGCTTACTTGGCTTCTTAGGGATATGAAATTTAGAATGCAAATAATGTTTCAATAGCTCTTTCCTCATAGAGAGATTGATTTGCTTCATATCTGAAGCTATAACAAAACTTGACAATACCTTCTTTAAAAAAATAAGGTACATAATGTAGAATATGAAATAAATGTGTGCATTAAGTAAATATTTTAAGTAAAATATATTTTCATAATATCTAATTTACTGAAGAAAATTAAATGATGAAATTATTTGGTACTATTTCAAAAGTTATTCAAATAGCTGGAGCATTTTTCCCCCTCAAGAAGTGTTTGAAATGTATATTTTCAATATGGAATATATTGGATTTCAGTGCATGTTTCATAGGATGTTTTGGATAGTGGTTTAATGCTGTAATCTGCATTTTGGTGTGCTAAAGCTTTCTTTTTATAAAAACTTAAGCCAAGGCATTTAACACTGTTGTGCCCAAGATTGAGAATCTGAGATACCACCAAGGAGCCGACACCGATGCAAGCGCACGAGGGTTTATTTGCAAACCCGAGCTTGGGTCCAAGTGTACCTGACACAGCAGAGCAGGGACTTGGACCCCGAGGTTAAGAGGTGTAGCAGTTTTATAGGGGCCAGTGGCCAATGAGATAGTAACACACACAGTAAGTTGCATAGTCATGTCGGTCTGCACGCAGGTGGCCAATTGAATTACAATTTACCCTATAGTGACCGTTTGAACTAGCCTATCACTCCGGTCAGAATTGGCGTGCAGGTTTGGTGGGCAAAAGGCGGGGTGTACATTCTTTGGCGGTTAGGGGTCCCGCATTCCTATATGAGCGGGTTTCCGGTAAGGGTGTGCTCAGCGGCTTGACTAGGGTGAGGGAGTGCCTTAAGCAATAAGCAGATCATGTGGGGGTTATACATGAGATGGCAAGTGTAGCACAAAATGGAGTTAGTCCTGCTCTGCTTGTGCAGGGGTAGGGGATTTTTGTTAAATTCCTTGGATCCCACAAACACATCTTTAGGTATTTTTCACTGTGTTTATGTGAACTACTACCCTTCTCTATCCACTCAAAAGAATAGCAACAAAGCTCAGATTTAAGATCAACAAGGTGGCTGAACAGGATATCCCTCACACCTCTCCATCAAACAATTTGATAGTCATCTGTGGACAAAGTACCTCTGTGAGAACTTTGGGATACCAGGAAGGAGACTGAAACCTTAGCAAAGCCCAAGGCTAAGAAAGCAGGTTTGCACCTAGGTGGCTGACTCATGGACCATAGTCCTAGCTATAGACCTGGAAACATAGATCAGCATCCCTTAGGACTCAGCTATAGCTGTTTGACTTTGTCCTGTCACCCATACCACATATCAAGAGACCTGGGAGCAGTTACACCCACCTATATATTAGGCATATAGAACTTGGTCCCAGCTATAGACTCTGAAGTGGCCCATGAACTGGCTCCATCCCTTCTTGGCCATGTCTAGGGGACCCTAAAAGTAAGCCCACTGAATTCAGTTAGGTTGTAGATTCTCATAAGACCCTGTAACTGGACCCAACCTGTCCTAGCTGCAGTCTGCAACAGGACTGCTAGCACAGGGACCAGAAGACAATAAACGTACCAGAGATCCTAAAAGGGTCCTATAAGAGGTTCCAGTTTCTTCATAGCCATAGTCAACTGGTAGTCCTGCAAGTCCAAGGACCCAGAGGGAGATACTTCTACCTCTGCAACTCTGAAGATCCTAAATACCCTGTATTGGGTTCCTGGCCCCATCACAGCCAGAGTTCACCAGGAGACCTGACAGCCTAGCAACCCAACAGATACACATTGGTTTATACTCCAAGAAATCCTGAGAAGTCCTTATACTCAGTTCCAGCTCCTCCCACTATAGTCAAGGAGCATTCCAGCCAGACAGGGGTACTGGTAAGAGACATACTTACCTGTGCCTTCAGAACCAGGTCTGAATATTTTGATCCTGGCTAGGGAACCCCCCAAAATCCTTGTATTTGGTTCCAGCCCCTATCAGCCCCTGGACCACTCCTTCTCACCCATCTGTACAACTAGAATGGAGCACTATCTGATATCTAAGCTGTGTACCCTTGTTCCAATGCCACCCTAAAGAACAATGAACCAGAAGCACTACCATTTCCTTAGGGCCAGACAGTATCCACATTCTACCATTTGCAATAACATGGACGAGTTTTGAAGGCATTATGTAAAGTCAGAGAAAGATAAATATTGTTATGATCTCATTTATAGGTGGAATCTTAAAAAAAAAAAAAAAAACTGAACTCTTAGAAATGGAGACTAGAATGATGATTGCCAGAGGCTGAGACAGGCATGAAGAGAATAGGGAGATGTTGGTCAAGGAGCACAAACTTCCAGTTATCTAATATTTAACAGGGTGGCTATAGTTAACAGTAGAGTTGCTAAGAGAGCAGATCTAAACTATTCTCACCACAAAAAAAAGCTGTAATTATTGAGGCACTGGATTTGTTAACCAACCTTATGGTAATCATTTAGCATATAGATCTATCAAATCATCACATTTTACATATATTTACAATATTATGTAACAATTATATATCAATAAAACTAGAAAAATAAAAGGTAATTTAAAAAATGACCATATCACATTCACAGTAAACAAATAGTCACCATTTACTTAGGGAAATCACTATGTGATGGAAACTTTGAATGCATTATCCTAATTTTCACAACAAATCCTTAGAAAAGCTGTTAATATCTCTATTTTACAGTTATGAATAGAAGGTCCAGAAAGGTTAAGTAATATGATGAGTACCACTTGCGGGTGATGATGAACTAGGATTAACATCCAGGATTTTTAATTACGCACTATGCTATTAACCACTCTACGCTACTGGACACACATACATACTAATACATACACATGAGAACTCAGACATAAAGAAAATTTTTCCTTTCTCAGTGCTCAAATGCTCAAAGGGGGAAAAATTAACTATATATATTGAAACTTATGAGGGCAGAAGTCTATGGTGGAGACATATTTTTCAAAAATCCTGCAAAGCATCTGCTAAACCATTAAAAAGAATTTTTAGTCAAACATATTAACTCTAGTTTGGGATGCAGTATGTGTTATGATAAATTTGCTGTGGCCAGGTAAAGATATATTAAGAAACAAACTAAAAAAAAAAAAAAAATTCTAGTAAGAACAGAACCTGAATGTTGATCCTAAAATTTGGTGATAGAATATCCAGTTAGCTAATAATTTTAAGGAACACTTGTCATGGTCATTAGCTAGATATTCTATTGTTCATAATTTGCATAAATCCCTATTTACACAATTTTGGACCAACAGTATGCTTATTACTGGATGTTCAAAACTCATTTTATGTTGTTCTAAAGAGAGAAATACTTTCACATTGGTTTAGAAAATATTTTTGGTTTGTAGATGACAGTTATAAAAGTGAACATTACTATTGATCTAAATACAACCTAGAAAATTGTCTAGTACTTGTCAATGTCTGTATGTTATTTTGGTAACACATGCAGAATACTTACTAATGTTCAAAGGTTCAATGAGCATGAGCAAAACATCGATCTCAATATGATATTTTACTTAAACATTGACAAATAAGGTTTTATTCAGCCAAGAATGGAATGAAAATAGTCTTACATTTGAGTCTGATGTGGGAAACAAAGGCAAAAGAAAAATTAAATTTCCTTAATACCTACAGCTCACTGACAAATCCTTGAAACAGAGTGACATTCCTCTAGGAACTCAGCTGCCTCCATGTTAATATATTGCTAAGGGTGAAAAGCAATTGTAGCCTAATCCCCCAGGATCCTGTAAGTCTACTTTAACATATAAAAATTTCATTGAGAGGTGCCTGGGTGGCATCTGCCTTGGGCTCAGGTCATGATCCCAGGGTCCTGGAACTGAGCCCTGCATCAGGTTCCATGCTCACCAGGTGTTGTGCCCAAGATTGCAAATCCGAGAAACCAACAAAGAGCCGACACACCAATGTAAGCACATGAGGATTTATTAACAAGCTCAAGCTTGGGTCCAAGTATACCTGACTTGGACCCCGAGGTGGGTTCCAGCTGGGTTTTTATGGGCTGGTCTAGGGGATTTCCAGAAGGGGTGGAGGAATTTCTCAAGTTCTCTTTACATTCTGATATGGGGCTGTGAAGGGCATTAAACTGTTCTCATTCTGATATGGGACTTTCTGTCACAGGCCTTACGCTCTGTTCTCATTCTAATATGGGGCTTCCTGCCACTGGTATTAAGCTGTTTTTTCCTGTAACTGAAGTAAGCTAAAGTTCAGCTCTTATTTACAGGGGCCTGAGATGGCTATACTTGTGCTAACACTGAATTTAAGGTGGAATGGCCTTAATTTTCTCGGCCTCCACACAGGGAGTGTGCTTCTCCCTCTCAGTCTCCCTTCCTCCTGGCTCTCTCTCTCTCTCTCTCTCAAATAAATAAAGTATTTTTAAAAATAAATAAAATAAATAAATAAATAAATAAATAAATAAAAGATTTTCTTTGTTTATTCATGAGAGATACAGAGAGAGGCAGAGACACAGGCAGAGGGAGAAGCAGACTCCCTGCAGGGAGCCTAATGTGGGCCCTCATCCCAGAACCCTGGAATCACAACCTGAGCCACAGGCAGATGCTCAACCACTGAGCCACCCAGGTACCCCAAGAAAATCTTTTAAAATAAAATAAAAATAAATAAGAATTTCTTTGGAAACGTCCTTTATCTCTACTCCCCAAGAAGCATGTTGGCAATCATCCCCCAAATGTATAACCCATCGATATAAATCTGAAGGGTCTCATGACTAAGGTTTTATTAGACAGTACTAAATGACCTTATCCCAACAATAGCTAGTCCCATCAAGATTCTGGAAACCTTATTTCCAAAATTCCTTAGAGACTTCTACTATCCCTAGCCCCCTCTCAACTTGAATGTTTACCACCAACCACTCCTCATGACCTCAGTATAGCTCTTTCTGCCCCATGGGTCCTGTCCCTGTGCTTTAATAAAATCACCTTTTTACACCAAAGATGTCTCAAGCCATTGGCTCTGAACTCTAACATCTTTCCTACAATAAGTCTTTCACTAACATTATTTTTACCCATCAATATTAACATTTTTCTCAAAGGGAACACAACAGGAATAACCATTGTTAGGTTTTTTAGTAACTAAATGGAAATGAGACCGCCAAGGCAAGCGAGGATCCAAGAACAGATATTATTGCAGGCACCCTCGGGGGAGGTTCCACGACTCACGGGGGGAAAGAGTGAGTCGGGGAAGTCGAGCCAAGACAAGGTGGTAGGGGGTTACATAACGTTGTAAGGCAGAACGGTTTCCTATTGGTTGGCTCATATGCAAAGGAAGGATTGCAATCCAACCCGTCAGAGTGACCCTCACTATGCAAAGGAAGGATTGCAATTCGGTCAGTCAAAGGTGACTTCCTCCTCTGGGGTTTGAAGGGCATTGGGTTCGGTTGGGGAAGTCCAAAGGAGAGGTCTAAGGGTCTGCGTCAAGCTGTCAGTAGGTCATTGGTCCATTGACGTCCCAAGTGGAGGTGGTGACAGGAACCTCAGCCATTTTGGGGTATCCGCCATCTTGAGGAGTTTCCCTTCCCGCCTGGCCCCAACAACCATTAGCATCTATTTCCCAAAAGAATTTAGAGAAGGGTAATATTTCTCTACTTGAGTTCCTTTTCAGAATATTTATTTTCTAAAACCTAATATACCATCTTCCAAAATTAATGTTTATTTTTAGAAGCCTAATAATCATAATTGAATTTTATAAGATATTGGAATTTTAACAACACTGATAACAACTTCCTTTGTTCTTTGAGAGAGATTCAGAAATAATCCTATTTCAGTAGCTACTATTCTGGTTTTTATGCAGCAAAATTAGCCTTGTTTTGGAAAAACAGGACATGGATAATAGGAAATAAAGTCTGATTGTAAAATAGGAGCATTGTTGCCTACCTGATAAAATAGTGAAAGTAAATGGTGACCTCCTTTTTTTAAATTATTGTCTAGTGCCTTTTTACACTGTAAATGTTTTTTGGGAAAAAAAAAGAGTGGGTGGACATTGAAGCTTAAATTTTGGAGTCAGTAGCTTGGTCAAAGAATAAAGTTACCTTGCTTCAGAATGCAATTTCTCCACCTAGGAAGTTATAGTAGAAATTAAAGTTTTCCCATTTTAAAATAGGTTTTCTTTTTTGGTTATAAAATATGTTAAAATGTTTCGAAAAGCAGCATATTTGTAATTATTTTATAATTCCAAAATCACCAGTTTTATTACTGTATAAATTGAAATATGTTAAGAAAAAATAGTCTGTGTTATTTACATAGCTTGATTAGAAGTTCTTTATTGAGAACTTAGCTATATGGAAATACTTGTGTGTCCCTAGGGGGCTTTTTACCTAAGAGGAAAAGGGGACATATATATGAATAGGTAACTAAAGTCCCAGACAATGTGAACTAAGACGCAAAGGGGAGGTGCAGTTATTCTCCAGGATTTACAAGAGAAAAACTCCCTGACTTCTGCTTTGGGGAACTGAGCAGAGCAGAGCAGTTTATCTACTATTTAGGAGTCTGGTCCCTATGTGGTACTCAGTTAGAAGGCCTTTACCCCAAATCTTGTTATAGGCAAGGAAAAAAAAAAAAACCATCCCCCTTGCTTTTGTGCATTTATTGGAGTCCACTTATCAGCCATCCATGGTTGTTTGGTATAGCTCCTCAGTGATCCCAGCAGTTGAGAAGGAATGGGGGTGGATTAGCCAATCTACAGTGTCAGTGCTTTTTCCCTACAATATGGGATGTGTTTATTGCATCCAAGTAAGGAAAAATGTTATTGAAAAACTCAAAACCTCTTATATTAGGACATTTACAAATACCATGTAGTTTTTCTTTATATAAATGTCATAGCTGACAAATTGTATTTGCTCTAATTGGGTATTTTTCTCATTTTATTTTAAATATTTTGCTATTATAATTAGCTTTCTAGTTCTTCAAAAACTAAAAAAAAAAATCTATTTTGGCTTTTGGTTTATTTTCTTTTAGTTTTCATGACAATTTTGTGTTTGTAATTGAACTTTTAAACTGCAAATAAAGATACCCAGAATCTAAGTAAATAGGCCTGGGAATCAGGTCAATCCTTGATATACTATGTATTCTTCTGAAATGATATTAAATCTCCAAACACCATATTCCTGATGTTTCTTATATAAAAGGAACTAAAAAGACTTCTGTCATGTAACTCTTCCTTTTATTATTATATTTATGAATCTGGATTCAAAGGATATTCCAGTCAATTTGACAAAAATACAACTAAGTATTTCCATATTTTTTCTACCTCTTACACTGATTAACTACCCTCTTCCTGTCTTTTCTAATTTTCAGTTGAGTATTCCCAGTTGCTCAGAATAGTTATGATATAGTTTCAAGTGGGGAGGTTCAGAATTGACAACCAAGAAAGAATTCCTGAAATGTCTTTGGTGCAAAAAGGTGGAAAGGTGGCTTAATGAAAGCATCAGGACAGGATCCAGGGGGCAGAAAGAGCTGCACTGGATTTGCAAGGAATAGCTGATCATACACTTTGGAATTGGGGGAGGTAAAGTTTCCAAAATGACTTTCATATGCTAAAGAGGACTCACAGGATTCTGGAGGCCTAGCTATTGTCAAGCTAAGGTTGTTTTTCCCTCTAGCAAAGTATTAACATTAAGACAGTTGGGAGTTTCCTGGAGGAATGTTATACTCTAGCTGTCAGTGGTCCGCAGGTTACAAGGAAATTTGATTTTATCTACATTTCCTCTTTCTTTTGTTTTCCATATCAGTTATATGTTCCCATAAGGGAACATTTACTGAAGTGTACTTCTCTCAAGAGTGAAGATATGGAGTATTTATAGTCACCAACCAAGCCCCTCACTGGGCATACTATCAATGATGCAATTCTTGCTACAATAAAAATGTATTTTCCCCCTTTCCCTTCCATGCCTCTTTCCTCTTCCTATTTCTCCTTTCTGTACTCCCTGTGTGTTTTGGTTTATGGTATAGCCCCTACTTTATCTCCCCTGTCAATTTGAGTACCAATAGGTATCTGAGGACACAGAGAAAACAGAAACTGCTGGGTTTCTGTAGTTGTCTTGGCCTTTTGTTTATATATGTATATATGAAAATCTCAGGGATGCCCATTGTGCATTCAAACAGCTAAGAAGTTTTGGCAAATGTGATTTTTGGTAGAGGAGGTTTAACAAAAAATTATAGATCAAGACAGTCTTAGAAACTCCTTCAGTTTGACTAAACGGCTAACAAGTTTCTTCCTGATTATAGGCCCTTCCTCTCCCTTTTCTTAGAACATTTACTTTAGAAAAATTGCAAATTATTTATCTGCCCCCTTTGAAATATATATAAATATTCTTTAAAGCTCTTGCCAGTTTATGGAACCAGAGAATGTCTTTATCAAGGACCTGGGAGTCATTCCTTATTAAATAGCTATCAAGAAAGATAACACTCCTATCTCCTAGTTGCTATGGTAGGATAGGTGCCTAATTTACTAGGTCTCTTGCTCAAAGCTGTGAAGCAACTTCTTATCTTAAAGATGAGTAAATTAACTTGTCCATTGGGTAAAGTCAAGCACAAGTGGTCTATGATCCCTTTACTTAGTTTTTAAAAACACTCCAGAAGGGCTCAAGATGTCAGTGTAGGAAGACCCTGAACTCATCCCCTCCCACTGACAGCAAAACTGAATGAATGAATGAAATAAAGTCTATATATGGAATAATTTTCCTCTAACTGACCTGAAAACTAGATGAATAGCATCTTCATAACAAAAGACAAAAGAGTCAAATAGAGAAAGGGTAGTGAGGGAGACACAGCCTTGCCTGAAACCCTACCTCATATATGGTGACCCCACAATTATAAAATTCAATAAAACTTTCCCTCAAGGAGTAAAATAATTGCACACCACATTAGTCACTCTAACCCTGAGGGTGGGTACTAGAGACACAAGTCCCCAAAATGTCTCATTTAGGAAATCAGTGAAGATTAAGACCAGGAAAATCATAGAACTATAGAAAACAGACACCACTCTTAAAGAGCTTGTGCACAAACCCACTCACCCTGAGATCCAGTGCAAAAGTAGCAGATTGAAAAGTGACTAGACTATAAGCAAAGGAGGATCTATTTACTAGTTATAAAGCAGCTATCAGAGAAGCAAGAACCTGCAGGGACTTTATCTAGGGACAGAAATTCTGGCAGGTGCCCTGTTTGGTGGATTGCCTTTAGCCTGCTCACAAAGGAGAAAGTGCTCTCTTGACCTCCAGTCCTAAGTGGGCAGGATGAATGTCCTACCAACTATCCACTCATTGAAGCACTCAAATGACAATAGGGCCACAAGAGCATCTGGAGTGCTAACAAGCATGGAGCCATGTCAACCTGGATAAAGACAAAGCTGCAACCAGAATGAGCAAGGAGCTGAAATCTTGCTCTCCTCACACAGTGTCTGAGACACAACCAGACCAGGCAAGTAGGCCAAGCCCCATTCTCACTGTATAGCAGCTGCAACCCTATCATAGCCATTGGGCACACAAAACCCACATGAGATATCTGGCTCTGGTGACCAGGGGAAATTTCACTTCTGAGCTGCACAGAACAGCTCCAGCACAAGACCACTTCCCTTCAAGAGTGAGGGAAGTAATCATTTCACTATATATATATATATATATATATATATATATATATATATACACACACACACACACACAGAGAAGCAAGCATAGAGACTTAAACAAATGAAAAGGCAGAGGAACTTGTCACAAATGAAAGAATAGGACAAAGCCACAGAGATCTAAGTAACATGCCTCATAGATGATTTAAAGTAATGATTACAAAGATACTGGACTTTAGAAAATAGAAGACATCACTGAGACCATTAACACAGAGAAAAGGAATAACATAGAGATAAAAGGATCAATAAACACAATGAGAAGCATGTACAATGGAAAGGACAGCAGGCTAGATGAAGCAGAGGAATGAATTAATGTCCAAGCTGAACAAAAGAGAGAAAAAAGAATTATGCAAAATGAGAACAGATTTAGGGAAATCTGTGACTTCATCAAACATAAAAACATTCACATTAGAGGAGTGCCAGAAGAAGGAGAGTAAGAAAAGGGGAAGAAAATTTATTGGAAGAAATAATAGATGAAAACTACCCTAATCGGAGGAAACAGACATCCAAATCAAGGAGGCACAAAGAACACCCAACAAAATCAATGAAGGCATATCCATATCAAGACATATTATAATTTAAGTGGGAAAATGTAATGATACAGAAAAAAATTGTAAAAGCAGCAAGACAAAAAGAAGATAGTTACTTAGAAGGAAACTCCATTAGGCCACCAGGGGAGTTTTCAGCAGAAATTTTTCAAGCCAGAAGAGCCTGGCATGATATATTCAAAGTGCTGCATGGAAAAAAAATCTGTAGCTCAATCTAGCAAGGCTATCATTCAGAATAGAAGGAAATACAAAGAATCTCCCAGACAAACAAAAACTAAATGGGTTTATGACAACGAAACCAGCCCAGTAACATATATTAAAGGGGATTATTTTAGTAGAAATAATAGTAAAGGAACTGACAAAATAAAAGAATATAAAATATGACATATACCCAATGTATAAGGAAGGGATGAGAAAAGAAAGGTTTAAATTTAAACAACCATCAATTGAATATAGATTGCCATATAAAGTAGAGTTTATATTCACAACTAATGGTAACCACAAATCAAAAACCACTAATAAATATGCAAAAAAATAAAAAATCCAAAAATACTACCCAAAATAAGCAAGCCATGAAAGAAAAACAAGAAAGGGTCAGAGAAAAAAATCTTCAGATATGACCACAAAAAAAGGTAATAAAATGGCAATAAATGCACATCAGCAATTACTTTGAATGTAAATGAACTACATGCTCCAATTAAATCAGGTAACAGAATAAGAAAATAAGACCCATATACATGCTGCTCCTAAGAGACTCATTATAAACCTGAAGACACCAGCAGATTAAAAATGAAGGGATAGACAAACTTTTTTTTTTTTAAGATTTTATTTATTTATTCATGAGAGACACGGAGAGAGAGAGAGAGAGAGAGGCAGAGACACAGGCAGAGGAAGAAGCAATCTCCATGCAGGAAGCCCGATGTGGGATTCCATCCAGGACTCAAGGATCATGGCCCGGCCAAAGGCAGGCGCTAAACAGTTGAGCCACTCAGGGATCCCCTGGATAGACATGGACATGGATGTCAAAAAAGCCAGAGTAACATTACTTATATCAGACAAAATTGACTTTAAAACAAATACTGTAACAAGAGAAAAAGACACGTTTAATCATTAAGGGGACAATCCAACAAGAAAACAGAACAGTTGTAAATATATTTATGCATCCAACATGAGAGCACCTAAATACATAAAAAAATTATTAATAAATATAAAGGAACTTATTAGTAATACAATAAGAGTAAGGGAGTTTAACACCTCACTTTTATCATTAAATCATCTAAACAGAGGATCAACAAGGAAACAATGATTTTGAATGATATACTGGAACAGATTGATTTAATAGATGTGTTCAGAATATTATACCATTACAACAGCAGAATATACATTCTTTTCAGTGCGCACAGAACATTCTCTAAAACAGATCATATATTAGGCCACAAAACAAGCTTCAACAAAATAAAAAAGACAGAAGTCATTCAATGCATCTTTTCTGACCACAATGCTATGTAAGAAACTAGAAGTCAACAACAAGAAAAAAATCTGGAAGGAGCACAAATACATAGAGGTTAAATAACATACTACCAAGCAATGGGCCAACCAGGAAATAAAATAATAATAATAAAAAAATACATGAAAACACAACAGTTCAGAACCTTTGGACTGCAGCAAAAACAGTTTTATGAGGGAGTTTGTATCAATAGAGGCCTACCTTAGGAAACAGGAAAAATTTGAAATCAACACCCTAACTTTACACATTTGGAAGCTAGAAAAAAGAATAAACAAAACCTAGAGCCAGAAGAAGAAAGGACATAATAAATATTAGAGCAGAAATAAATGATACAGAAAAAAAAAAGACACAGTAGAACAGATCAATAGAATCAAGAGATGGTTCTTTGAAAAAAAAAAAAATCAGTAAAATTGATAAACTTCTAGGCAGAATTACCAAGAAAGTAAAAGGACTCAAAATCACAAATGACAGAGGAGAGATAACAACCAACACCACAAAAATACAAATAATTATAAGGAATATTATGAAAACTCTATACTAACAAATTGGACATTCTAGAAGAAATGGGTAAGTCCCTGGAATCATAACCTACCAAAACTGGAACAGGAGGAAATAGAAAATTTGAACTGACTGATAACCATCAAAGAAACTGAATTAGTCATTCAAAAATTCCCAAGAAACAAAAGTCTGGGGCCAGATGTCTGCCTCCACAGGTAAATTCTATCAAACATTTATTTTTTTTTTTAATTTTTATTTATTTATGATAGTCACAGAGAGAGAGAGAGGCAGAGACATAGGCAGAGGGAGAAGCAGGCTCCATGCACCGGGAGCCTGATGTGGGATTCGATCCTGGGTCTCCAGGATCGCGCCCTGGGCCAAAGGCAAGCGCCAAACCACTGCGCCACCCAGGGATCCCTCTATCAAACATTTAAAGAACAATTAATACCCATTCTTCTTAAACTATTCCAAAAAATGAAAAAGGAAGGAAGGAAAACTTCAAAATTCTTTCTATAAGGCCAGTATTACCCCTATACCAAAAAACTAAAAAAGAAAACTAAAGGTCAATACCCCTGATAAACATAAATGCAAAAAATTCTCAACAAAATACTAGCAAACCAAATCAAACAATATATTACCAAAAAAAAATCATTCACCACAATCAAGTGGGACTTATTTCTGGATTGCAAGAGTGGTTCAATATTCATAAATCAATCAACCTGATACACCATATTAATATGAGAAAGGATAAGAAACATGATCATTTCAATATACATAGAAAAAGCATTTGACAAAGTACAATATCTTTTCATGATTAAAACCCCCAACAAAGTAAGTTTAGAGTGAATATACCTCCACATAATAAAGGCCATATATGAAAACCCACAACTAATGTCATCCTTAATGGGAAAAACAGAGCTCTTCTCCTAAGGTCAACAATAAGACAAGTAGGTCCTTTCCTACCACTTTTATTCAACATAATACTGAAAGTTCTGGCCACAACATTCACAGAACAAAAAGAAATAAAAAGCATTGAAATTGGTAAGGAAGAAGTAAAATTTTCATCATTTGCAGCTGACATGTGTCCATATATAGAAAAC
The DNA here is from genome assembly GCF_048418805.1 of Vulpes vulpes. Taxonomy (NCBI): domain Eukaryota; kingdom Metazoa; phylum Chordata; class Mammalia; order Carnivora; family Canidae; genus Vulpes; species Vulpes vulpes. The sequence goes on from NC_132794.1 coordinate 97,779,572, forward strand.
CTGAAAGACTCCACCAAAAAACTGCTAGAACTAGTAAATGACGTCAGTAAAGTATGAGATAAAAATCAATGTATAGAAGTCTGTCGCATTTCTATACACCAATAATGAATCAACAGACAGAGAAATTAAGAAAACAATATCATTTACAATTGCAATAAAAGTAATAAGATACCTAGGAATAAACATATCTGAAGAGGTAAAAGACCTTAACTTGGTAAAATATAAAAGACAAATGAAGTTAAAGACACAAAGAAATGAAAAGATATTCTATGCTCATGAATTGCAAGAATAAATATTGTTAAAATTTCTATACAATCCAAAGCAATCTACATGTTTAATGCTATCTCTATCAAAATACCTACAGTATTTTCTACTGATGTAGAACAATCCTAAAATTTCTATGGAACCACAAAAGACCTCAAATAGCCATAACGATCTTGAAAAACAAAAGCAAAGCTGGGGGTGTCACAATTCTGGACTTCAAATTATATTATAAAACTGTAGTAATCAAAACAGTATGGGACTAACACAAAAATAGAGACATAGATCAATGGAAAGAAGAGAAAATCCAGAAATGAACCCTCAATTATATGGTCAATTAATCTTCAACAAAGCAGGAAAGAAGATCCAATGGTAAAAAAGAATATCTCTCAACAATTGGTGTGGGAAAAAGTGAACATGAAACATAATGAAACTGGACCACTCTCTTATACCAAACACAAAAATAAATTCAAGATGGATTAAAAGCCTAAATGTGAGACCTAAAGGCACAAAAATCATAGAAGATCACAAGCTATAAGTTCCCTGACACCAGCTATAGCAATTTTTTTTCTTGTCTCTTGATGGAATGAAAACAATGAAAAAACTATTGGGATTTCATCAAAATAAAAAGTAGTTACACAGCAAAGGAAACAATCAAAACTAAAAGGCAATCTACAGGAATGGTAGGAAATATTTGCAAATGACATATCTGATAAAGAGTTAGTATTTAAAATATATAAAGAGCTTATAAAACTTAAAACTAAACACCAAATAGTCCAATTAAAAGAAACGGGCAGAAAACATGATCAGATATCTCTCCAAAGACCTACAAAAGACCAACAGACACATGAAAAATTTTCTTACCACCACTCTCTTATCAGGGAAATGCAAAGCAAAACTATAAGGCAATATCACCTCAAACCTGTCAGAATGACTAAAATAACACAAGAAACAAACAGGTATTGGTGAGGATGTGGAGGAAAATAAATCCTCATTCAATGTTGGTAGGAATGCAAACTGGTGCAGCCACTGTGGAAAACAGTATGGAGGTTCATTAAAAAGTTAAAAAAAAAAAAAGCTAAAAATATAACTGCCTTATGATCCAACAATCAAAGTAATGGGTATTTGGAGGCAGCCCAGGTGGCTCAGCCTGATTCTGGAGACCCGGGATCAAGTCTCCCATCAGGCTCCCCTGCATGGAGCCTTCTTCTCCCTCTGCCTGTGTCTCTGCCTCTCTCTGTGTGTGTCTCTCATGAATAAATAAATAAAATGTTAAAAAGAAAATAAGGGAAAATTGGCCTTCACATCATATGCGATGGACTTAACAGAGATATATAGGAAATTTCATTCAAAAGCAGCAAAATATACACCTTTTTCAAGGGCACATGGAAAATTCTCCAGGATAGATCACATGGTAGGCTACAAAACAAGTTAGTAAATTTATGAATATTAAAATCCTTTCAAGCATCTTTTCACACCATGATAGTTTGAAACTAGAGATAAATTACAAAAGGAAACTGAGAGGAGAAAAAGCTGATACTAAACAACATGATATTATACAACCAATGGTCAACAAATCAAAGAGGAAATCAAAAAATACCCTGAGAAAAATAAAGTAGAAATACAATATTCCAAAAATATTTGAAACATAGCAAATGCAGTTCTAAGAGGAAAGTTTATAGCAATATAGGCCTATCTCAAGAAACAAGAAAAATCTCAGTCTAACTTTATGCCTAAAAGAACTAGAAAAGAATAAAATCCAAAATTGGTAGAAGGAAGTGAATAATAAGGTTCAGAATGGAAATAAATGAAATAGAGACTAAAAACAAAACAAAACAATGAAACTAGAGCAGATTCTTTGAAAAGATGAAATCAAGAAAACTTTAGCCATACTCCTCAAGAGAAAAAGAGTCAAAATCAGAAATGCAAAAGGAGAAATTACAACCAATACCACAGATATACAAATGATCATAAGAGAATACTGTAAACACTTTATAAATAATTTATGTAGAACACTATAAACACTAATTTATAAACAAATTAGACAACCTAGAAGAAATGGATACATTCCTAAAACATACAATCTTCCAAGACTGAATCATGAAAAAATAGGAGATCTGAATAGACCAATTCGTAATGAAATTGACCTTGAATCAGTAATCAGGAAATAAAACACAAACAAAACAAAAACCTAGAGTCCAGACGGCTTCACAGGTGAAATCTACCAAACATTTAAAGAAGAGTTAATATGTATCTTCCTCAAATTATTCCCCGCCCCCCCAAAAAAACCACACACACAAAACAAAACAAAACAAAACAAAACAAAACAAAACAAAACAAAAAAGAAGGAACACTTTCAAATTCATTTAATGAGACCACCATTACCCCATGCCAAAACCAGATGACACTGAAGAAAAAAAAAAAGTGAATGAGATAGAATAAAGGCCAATATCCCTGATGAACTTAGATGCTAAATCCTCAACAAAATATTAGCAAACCAAATTCAACAATAAATCTGAAGTATCACATACAATGACCAAGAGGGTTTTATTCTAAGGATGCAAGGATTTTTAACATCCACAGATCAATCATCATGCAACAAAATAAAGGCTAAAAATCATATCTCAGTAGATGGAGTAAAAAGTATTTGGCAAACTAGAACATTCATTCATAATAAAAACTTTCAACAAAGTGGGTTTAGGGAGACTATAAAGCCATATATGAACCCCCCCCCCCCAAAAAAAAAAAGAAAAACCCACAACTAGCATGGTACTCAACAGAATAAAGCTGAAAGCTTTTCCTCAAATAGCAGGTTCAGGGGAAAATATGGCTACTCTTACTTTTTTTAGTCAACATACTATTGGAAGTCCTAGACACAGCAATTACACAAGAAAAAGAAATAAAAGGCATAAAAATTGGAAAGGAAGAAAGAAACAAACTGTCATGATTTATAGATGATGTAATACTATATATAGAAAGCCTTAAAGACTATACCAAAAAAAAAAAAAAAACTCAACCTAATTGAGTTCAGTAAAGTTGCTAGATACAAAATTAATATACGGATATATGTTGCATTTCTATAGACGAATAATAAACTTTCTCTCAGAAAGAGAGCTTAAAAAACAGTCACAATTGCATCACAAAGGTAAGATATTTATCTTCACTCATTTTTGGGTCTTAAATATGTGTATGTTGTCTCACTGATTACCAGTATCTGAAATTTGACTGTATTTGTCTATTTGCCTTACACTTTCAATGCATGCTCCTTCTTTCATTTAGTGTGAAAAATTTTAGCAATAGTAATGTGGCCAGAGAGTCAGCACCCCCTCCCCCAAAAAAAGGAAGATAAAGACCAAGCATGCTTAATACTTGTGATTAGGTGATTTACCTGAGCCCCGGATAACAGTTAGCTCTGCACGTGGTGGTTCTACAGAGTAATTGAATTGTATTTTATTGCCAAGCACTTTGAAGCTCTGCAGCCCTAACTTTAAATACTAGCTCAGCTACCTACCTAGTAACTGTGTAAACTTAGGCAAGTAAATCTTCTTTCTGGATCCCAATTTCTTTATCTGAAAATTAAGTTTACAGGAATACCTGAGAGCTCTATAGGAAAATTTGCTTGAGCAAGAGCTAAGAACTTTCACTTTCAATGTTAGCTAATACATCAACAAAATCAACACAAAGAGTAGCTTCATTTTCTTTTCTCTATTCTTATTCTGCAAAGTCATGAAGAAAAGTCATATTGGCTGTCGAGTCTGTAGCTCAGACAAACCCGGTGAGGTATGTGTGATGGCTGGTCTGGAACAGGAGTATTGGTGTTTTATGAAACAGGTTTAATCTATGAGAAAGAACCTACCCGGGAATTTTCACTCTACAAATCCTAGACTCATTATCTATAATGCTGAGCTAAACGGCCTTGACCAACTAACATTAAGTGTCATCTTGGCTTCAGGAGTGGAGTGAATGCTTTGCTTCTACAGTCTATCCACAGTGTAGTTGGTCATGTGCCAGGTGCTCTCTTTAAAGTTCCCCAAACCCCAATGATCCTGAACATGAATACATGTATTCAGCTGCCTTAATCACTAATGACTAAAGGCAAATAAGAGGAAAATGAGAGTGTTAGAGAGACCTGACCCAATTTTGGATCCTGGCCAGATGTTCAAGAAGTGCCAACTGCTTTCGACACAGGTCACACCTGCTTAATTAACAGTAATAAGAGCTTTTGGAAGATCACAGGGAAATTAGTTACAGATAAATGATCTAGCAATTCTGTCTCAACCAGAAAAGGGACAGGATGCTATTTAATAACATGATCACAAGTGGAATTGCAGGTTAATGACCTTGCATTTTATAATTTAATGGGGCACACGCAGTACCAGGCTGAAAGTAAATGGATTGTCAAATACAAATGTATACACTGGCATTTTATAAATAAATTATTATAGCACTAATTGCAATTAAATTGCTGTATTTTAATATGGTCTAGTAATTAAGTCATGAGTGGCTTATTGCCTGTCTCTTGCCTGAACTGACACCACATAAAACAATTTGATTCAGCAAAAGTAGTTCTGAATATACTCTCAAACTTCTGTACAGGAATGGAGGCATATAGATTCCAACTACCCCAATTTATAAAAATTAGGGTTATTTCTTCCCCCCAAACTCTTGCCTTTTTGATGACTATTTACAAAGGAAAACAATACTACACTGAAATGGATAAACTCGGACCCCTTTTGCCTCTCAAGAAATACGTTAAATCTTGATTTAGTCTTCTTCTAAAATGATTTTTCCTCCTAAAGATTAGAGCCCCTCTAGGATTATCTAATTTCACCATCCAGTACTGAAGATTTAGTACTGGATGGTTAACACCTTTGTCAGAAATGCCACAACAGTTGTAACCTCTGATTGTGTGTCATGGAATTCCTTTGGATTACTTGCCCCACTCTGTGCTCCCATTGCTCCTGTGCTAGCCATGTTATAGCACTGTTTTCCTCACATTCCAGTCATCCATTCATGTGTCTATTGGTATCATTTCCTGAGAGCAGGACAATGACCTGTATTTTCCTAAATCCTGAAATACACTAAGTGCTCAAAAATATTAATTGGTTAAATGAAGGAAGAAAGGAAGAAAAGCTAACTCACAGCTCATTACAATCACTAAGGGGTAATCTGGAATGATTAAGTCAATTAATTATTTTTATCTTAGTGTCTTCTAACTTGAGGACTTCTGTAGATACAGGGACATGTAAGTTAAAACTCTGCCCTCAAGCACAGTACATTTGCTAAAAACTATACCCACATAAAGATAAAAATCACTTTTTATAGACATTACATTGAAAACCACATGAGCATTCCAATCTTCACCATGATGAAATAAATTCTATTATTATCCCTGCTTCATATGTGAAGAAACTGAGGCACAAAGAGATTAGGAGACTTCCAATGTCTATCTCCTAGGAAATGACACAGTTAGGTTTCTATTCCAGGCCAACTGGTTCCAGAGTCTACACAATTACCACAATATTTAGCTTCAAAAATACTGTAGGTTTAAAAGAGACAAAAATTACTGGTCTTTATGCATTAGGGAAACTGAAGACACTGTTGGAGCAGAAGTCAACAATAACTTAAAGGGTGAGATGAATCAAATGGAGAAGAGGAAACTGATGAATATCCTGAGTGAAGACGGTCAGGGTGGGCAAAAGTAAGCATGCTGTGGCTTAAGCAAAGGATTCAGGTGAAACACATGAAAAATAAGAAAAATAAGAACCTACAGAGTTGAACTGGGGAAGACTTTGCTATTCATGGTAAAGAAACCTTCAGATATTCTTCGAATCTGGTATTTGCTGCCAGAAATTTCTGGTCACTCAGCATATCTACAAGTAAGATTTCCTGACTAAATAGCCATTGAAGCAGTAACATTTTATTTCTCCCAAAGCCTGTCATGTGGTTGTTTAAGTAAGGTCCAAGCAGCAAATAAATAAACTCTGCTCTCTCTTTTTATGTATAGCCATACAAAGTTAAGTCCCCAGAGGGCCAGTTGGCAGACACTGGAAGCTGCTTACTTTCTTTGCAAGGTTTCACTGGAAATGTTTCATGATTTGCTGGTGCTTGGTAAGTCAATGCCCCACTCCTATGACTGAGGACCCAGGCCTTGGATAAGCAAGGAAGGGAAACGTTTGGGCATTCACCTCATTTGTCAGTGTTATTGCCTATCTACTACTTTGGCCCACAAAGTTGGAAACAAAAGTTGTTTTATGCATCACTATTTTAATTAACAAGGTATTTTATTAAATTAAGGTAATGGGTGACAGGAATACTTTTGGACATATCAGTTAGGAGTGAGGTCCTGCTTAAAGAAAACAAGATGAGCCCTCTCTTGCAGGTTATCAGTTAAATTGCTGTCTCTGCAAGGACTGGATTTCTGAATTAGTCTATGATCAGATCAGACTCTGCCTTGCTGATACAGCTTTCATCTAACGCAATCTCAATCTTTTTGCTTAGTCTGACTCACTGAGGAAAACAGTTCCCTACAGAGCAGCCCTGACTTTCAGGGAGGCCCTGGGCAAATTTCACTCAGGGTCAATTTCTTGAGAAAAAAAAAAAAAAAAGTCAGAGAGAGGGTTCTGTAGAATTGCTTGAAGATGGCGTTATCTGGGAGTCATGGCTATAGGAATATTTTTAGTTATTTCAGATTAATGTTACTACTAATTATATTAATGATAATGGAAAAGTTGTTATAACTACAATTATTATCATTATTTAAATCATAACAATCTCTAAAAGAGAACTGAAGCCATTGGGACTCTTATAATGCTTTGGAACTATTAGTGTTCCTTCCTAAGCTGATTATCAGAAGACAAGCAGTTTGACTTCAAAGTAGTTCGAAAGTATTTTAGAAGAACTTTAGGCACCTGCTATCTATGCACCTAATAGGAGTCCTCTCACCTCTAGCTTTTGCAGAAAGATGATTTTAACAGGTAACCCCTCTTGGCTCACTCCATCACCATAATTAAGTAAGGGATAGGCAAACTGAGTTAGGGTGGACTATCTATAAACCAGCTATTTCTTGGTTTAGAAAGACGAGTAAAGGCAATTGGACTCCCAGGTTGAGAATTTGAATGAAGACACCAAAAAGAATTTCATATTATGGAGCTTTACAGTCCTGTGATCTTGAAGTTGAGGCTGCTATTACTAGCTGATATGGACACAGAGTTATGAAGGAGTAGAATCTAGGAAAGAAGCAACTGAGAAGAAATAGAGCAGAAATGAACCTGTGTGCAGAGAATCTACAGACAGAAAACAAAACTGTGAGTTTAAGATTGCACCATATAGCAAAACTTCTCTTCTAGAGATTTGTTTCCTCATTCTCCTGAAGTCTTGTCTGTAGCTGTTCTCAGATTGTCCTGAGAACTCTTTGTTGCCATACAATGGTTTTTATCAGTTTTATTTGAGCTTGTTTGTCTTCCTCATCACAAAAGTAGACTTAACTTGAAGAGAAACCCTATGTTCACTTAGCAAGCAAAAAGCTGGAGAAGTCAACTAAATATAAAGTTGATTTTCCTAAATTCTTACTTTATACTGATCGATGCTATGAGAATGATCCAGAAAAACTATAAATAAAAGTATCTGTTACACTTGGGAGATTCATGAAGAACCCATTCTGAATCTAGTTATATTCAGGAAAGACACGGTGCAGGGAGGCTTGAGTGGCTCAGTAGTTGAGCACCTGCCTTTGTCTCAAGGCCTAATCCCAGAGTCTGAGGATCAAGTCTCACATCAGCCTCCCTACACAGAGCCTGCTTCTCCTCCCTCTGCCTATGCCTCTGCCTCTCTTTCTGTATGTGTCTCTTGTGAATAAATAAAATAAAATAAATCCTAAAAAAAAAAAAAAGAAAAAGAAAAGACAGTGCAACTTCCCCTCCACTTAGTGACTATATTACTATATTATCCTGGGCTAGCTAGGTTACTTTTCTGAGCCTCAGTTTCTGTAATTGTGAAATGGAGAGAGGAGCACCCAAGACAGACTAAATATGATCATATCTATATAGCTTCCAAAATCATTCTTCTCATGAACTGGAAAAATTTAGCCCTCTCCCGTTGGACAATTTGTGGAATGTAGACTGAATTTTAGTCTCCATATTCTCCCTTAGAGATGTACTCTTGCATATGATACAGCTTCATGAGAATCCTGAATATGTGATATTTAGTAAATGGCATTTTTCATCAGGTTGTTGCAAATTATGTATATCAGGAAAATACATAGGTCCATTTAAGAAAGTTGAAACTAACATTTCCCCTAGAGAAAGTCATATAACTGGTAAGGTAGTTGAAATGAAAATTTAAGAAAAGAATCATAAAGCATTTCACCCGATGAGGAAAACCAATGCAGTTCAGTGAGTTGTCAAAAGAACCAATTACAACTCATTGGTGTTAACAGAAAGTGATTTGCACTTATCTATTTCAGATTAAATTTTTAACCTGATAACTGACCAAATTCACCTTAAGTACAAAATTAAAAGTTAGGTTGACATGGAAAGAAAATACTTCCAAGACTTCCAAAAGATAAGCCACCAGTCAAGAAACATTTGATTTCTGTATGACATAGAGTGCATAATTCAGAATGACATTAAAAGGGAAGGGGGAAGCCTTGTCTAGTTTTATAAACCTGAAGGATAAATTTTGCTGACAAATTTATGGGTAATAACCAACTAAAGGCCCTCTGTTTAAATGTTCACTTGTTTCCTTTGAAGACAAGAAAATCAGCTAATCTTAAAGCTCTTCAGATGATCTTTTCTTAGGATTTGATGAATTTTAAATCTGTCTGAGAAGAACTTATTCAAACTGAATTAAAGCTACAGATTAGTGCTCTGAAGACTTAAGTTGTAGCAGCTCTAAAAGTGCCATCAACCAGCCCAAGTTATGTTTTACATGGAGGACAGAAAGCCTGAAATAATTAATAGTCCAAATTAGAAATAGGATGGAGGCATTATTTGCAGTCCCTGATCCTCTTTGAGGGGTCCACCTCACAAAATTGCTAAGCAATTCAAACCTCAGAACATTGTGGCAATTGCTTAGTCACCCTGTGTTCTTTTTACAATTTTCAGTAGAGGTGGAAATAAAAGAACTCAGAACCATAAAATTCTCATCCTCAAAGCAAGGGAATATGACAGGTAAAAAGAGTACCTTAAGCAAACACTGAAAATTGGTTAAAAAGCACCATCTGAAAGATAAGTCAGAAGAAACATTTTTATATCCAGGGTTGGCAGAGCTCAAATCTATGTTTTAAAGTTTCAGAGTTAGCAAGTTCCAGAAAAAGACTTCAATTTAATATTGACAGTAATGGAGTGAAAAAAAAAAAAGAATTTTTAAAGTTCCACTAACAGTTCCTTTAGTTTTATTCTCTCTCCCTCTTTGTACTTTCTCTACTTCAAACTGCTAAAAAAATATTTAGGCACAATAAAGAAAAATAGGAATAATATTCTTATGACATAAGTCTGAAAAGATTTAGCAAATTGCCTAAGTTCTCAACAAAATGTTCCTCCCTTCTTCCTCACATAGGGCACCTTGGCCTTCTCTTTGAGAGGTTCCTACTGAGTCAGGTAGAAGGGAAATGGCTAACTCTGCCCAAAGAACTGAGCCTGAGGATTCTTGGAGTTTCTGATAGGAACTTCTTCCCTCAATATGAAAAAAAGCAGCCTTAGCATCAGGGTAGTAAGGAGAGATCACAGCTAACTCTGAAGACCAGCCTTATGTATAGGCAGTGGGTGGGGCCTCCAGCAGATGATTGTACATATTCTACACCAGGAAAAGGTAGTGATTATGTATAAATAAACAGAACTAATTTTTAATTCCATGGGGTAATGTACTTTTTCTGAACTATAGCTATATATTTGGAGCACCAGATATTTTATTAAAATGGAGTGAAAATATCTACTATTTAAGGCTGAGATAAGGAATAAATTAGATGATTATGGGAAGATATTAGTGTAAGGGTTGGCACTTAATAAGTATACATGAAGTGGGAAAATATCCAGTTAGTAATATGTCTGTGTGAATCAGTATCTCAGCTGTCTTTCCTATATGAGAGGAGGTTTCTGGGGAAATGGGAGCCCACTGATAAAGGAGCAGAAGACTGGATACATGAAAAAGAGGCAGGGATTGCCAAGTACAAACTTTGCTAAATTTTGTAAATTTCTATAAGTCACCAAAAATGTTGTATTCTTTAAGAATAATAATATAAAATGTTGGCCATTTGCCATATATTCTCCTGTCCTCTCAAATGTATGCTGAAATCAAATATTGTAAAGTCCATCACAGTGCTTAGAATATGGCACTACATGATGGATAAGAGAATTCAAAATTCCAAACCAGATAGAATAAAGATAAAAGCTCTAACCATCATTCTTGATAGGAAGAAACTAAGAAAAAGAAAAAAGGAGAGAAAAAAGAAAGCATCTAATCTTGAGGGCTATTCTCTGGCTTTTAGCTCTGAACATCAAGGAAATTGGAATGTACTGAGAGCCTGTAAACAGCTCGTGTATGTTTCTGTTTTCAAATACCTGCCTACACTTTTCCAGACTGTGAGACCTTAGAGATTCTAGAAAGTGCAACTATGTTAGACTTCCAGACCTTGGAGTCACACTGCCTGAGTTTGAACACCCCACTGAACCTTTGGCAACACTGTCACCTGGAGAGACACTCAACCAAGTTTTTAAGCTCCAGCTTATTTCTCTTAGAAAAGAACAAATAATACTGCTCATAATATAAGACTGACATGAGGATTTTAATGGGATAGTACATATTAAATCCTAAGCCAAGGGCTGGAAATAACATAAGAACAAAATTAAAGTTTTTAAAATTTTAATAATTATATAATTTATTATAATAATTTCATCAACCTTACCTGCCACATTAAGCAGAATGTAAAGATACTATAAATAAATAATCATATCACGTTGTATGAACTCTGATCTAGATACTTTGCTTGTTTTTACGTAGGATTATTTTTTTCTTCAAAGTTTTAATGAGCCTGGCTTAGAAAGTTCTTCCAATTCCAGAGTTCCCTCTTCTGTTATTTTTGTTTGGTGTTTAAATAAAGTGAAGGGAGAGACGATGTTTTCTGGAATGTCTTGAATCTGTTCACAATCAGGATGTATTCTGGATCTTTTTTTCCTTTGTTTATATTGTGCCTAATCAGCCCAATTTGGGGTCCACCACTTTCCACTTCCTTGTGGGGCCCTGTACCGGGAGTCCTGCTGTGTTGATTGTGTGGTGGCTACAGGCCCTTTAGAATTTTCTATGGCATGCCCCTTACCCTTGGTTAGTACTGGAGAGGGCAACACTCTTCCCTGTTTTAGCTGCTGTTCCTAAATAGATTTCTGTTCTTTCTGATCAATTCTTGTTGGGTATTTTAGGGTGCTCCTAGTCTCATGTTAGTATTAATGGCATTTCTGATGTTTATTTCTTCTTCACACAGACACCAATGGATGTTTGTGGTTACTAGTCATATAACATGTTTCTGATTAGCTTTTGCATTTTGGAGTTTGTGGGGTAGACTTACCATCTGGGTTGGTTGTATATATTATCCATGGGTTTTGGTTTTGCTATCTAATTTTACATAAAGATCCAGTGAGATTGAAAAAAATGTCATTTTCACACTTCCAGAATCCTTACCATTAATTTTAAAGTCCCCACCTAGTCTCCCTTTTAAATAATTGTTTTAATAAGCTTTTTAATTTTAAAATGGTTTGCAATTTACAGAAGTTTTATAAAAATAGTTCAGAGATTTCCCATATAAGTCCTTTAAAAAACTGATCTTGAGTCTTAGTTTAATGAGTTTGGATAACTGTAGATAAAAGATAAATTATATACCACCCAAATTATGTTGTTTCATCTTGTTAGCACTGTCTCTCTTGTGAAGACATTGTCCCTTGCCCTCTCGCTTGCTCACTCTGATGAAACATGTGACATATTATGAAATGTTCTATGGAGAGGTCCACAAGGTCTCTGGCCAACTAGGGCCTCTCCTGAGAAACTAAATCCTGCCAACTAGAAAGTAGATTCTTCACAGTTAAGCCTTGAACTGACTAGCTTTCTGGAAAAAAACAAACAAATAAATGAACAAAACTAGAGCTACAGGACTCAGCTAAGCCACACTTAGATTCTTGATGCATAGAGAAATGATAAATGTTTTTGTTTTAAGCCTCTATGTTTTGGGACAATTTGTTATACAACAATAGGTAACTAACACGTGGAGCTAACTCTGCTAACAGGTTGGGATACAGTAATAATTGCCATAATCCTTGCAATTATGTCCAGGGCTGCTGGTGAGTCTACAGGAAGAGCCCAGGGCTCTCCAATTTTCTTCCATGAATGAAGCCCTGAAATGCCCCAAATCGAAAAAAAAACTAATAAAGCATCTTCTCACCAGAAGCTTGCGTTTTTCAAAGAGGACAGAAGAAAAGTTTTTACATGCACTCACTGTCTGTTTGACATCCCCCTCCTGGTTAATATTCATAGAAACCTGCAGGAATCCCTGTTAATACCCAGACTGGAAATCTCAGAGCCAAGTGCTGTAGCTGTGGGGCCTGATTTGCATCCATGAATATGCAGCAGCACGAGCCCCTTACTTAGGATTTCTGCCCTTCGTTGGGTGTCAGTATTGTGTGTACAGCTGTGAATTTTCCCTTTCTGAACTGAATGTCCAACTTAGGAAATAAAGTCAGAGCTGAAGAGCAGCGGATAGCCATTCTTCCATTTTTCTATTGCAAAAGTTCATATTGGCCTCATCAATCCCTGAACTGTTTTTACTCCTAAATTCTGGAAAAGTTGATGTGACTTTGCAGCTTTCTCCAGCCCTAAGATTTGAGAGATAGTGAGTAAACTATTTAACCATAGTCAATAACTCTGCTAATTTACTAAGCATCAAAAATAAAACAAACACAAATAAAAAAAGCAAACAGTGAAATATATGGTTATCTTTAAAAGATAAATTGCTCCCTTCCAGAGATTCAAGAGAAATGCAGTATAATATTTGATAGTTTAAGTAATATTATTTTCATTTGATGATATTATCATGTAGATAAGAATCCTTTGAAATGAACTAAGAAGACTGTCTAGCCACCCCCCCCCTTTTTTTTAAAGACTCCTCTCATTTATTAAAAAGTACCAGTCAAAATACACCTGTTGGAATTACCACCATCTTTTTCATTTTTACTATTTTATTCCTCTGGAATTCCTTTGTGGGAATGCATGTTCTCTAGAATGTAACAGATGTCTCCTTGAAGAAAAAAGTGGGATATAAAGGCCCAACTTAGATTTGGTGCTGGCTAAGCTTCATCACCAAGAAATGAGGACCTTTCTTCCCAGGACCTTGTTCTCAGAGTGTCACTGCCTGGGCCACTTCACCAGCAGGCTCAGAAGGTCAATTTAGTATTATGTCTCAGTTCTTTGAGATGCTCAGAACTAAATTTATAATCAATGGGACATTTCTTTAAAAAATGTCAAAGGATGGGATCTTTGGGTGGCTCAGTGGTTTAGTGCCTGCCTTTGGCCCAAGGCATGATCCTGGAGTCCCAGGATCGAGTCCCACGTCGGGCTCCCTTCATGGAGCCTGCTTCTCCCTCTGCATCTGTCTCTGCCTCTCTCTTTCTCTCTGTCATGAATAAATAAATAAATAAAATCTTATTTATTTATTTATTTATTTATTTATTTATTTATTTATGAAAGACATACAGAGAGAGAGAGGCAGGGAGACAGGCAGAGGAAGAAGAAGGCCCCATGCATGGAGCGCGACATGGGACCCGATCCTGGGACTCCAGGATCAGGCCCTGAGCCGGAAGCGGCGCCAAACCACCGAGCCACCCGGGCCGCCCAAATAAATAAAATCTTTTAAAAAAATGTTACAGGACATTAAAAAGGACAGTATGTCATTTGGTAAACAGGAATAAAATTTCTCTCAGACTCAGTGAAAAAAGAATCAATCTAAAAATGGTCTGAAAAGGGGAACCTGCTTTCTCAGAGTACTCAGTATTTACAAATGTTATCTTAAATTCAGTCAGTTGCCCCAGGAGATATTTGGTATTGTCTTTATTTCATAAGGAAACTGAAGCTCAGAAGAGTTAAGTGACCTACTAAGATCATGAAGGCAGCAAACTGAAGATGCAGAATGCAAAGCCATGTCTCTTGGACTTTCATTGGTGGGCTCTTCCCATCCCACTGTTGTGGCAGAAGAGATGTGCAGCTTTGTCTTGGCTCTGTCTCTAACTGGCCATCAGCATGTTCTTGAGCCATACATTCTGTTTGGGTTCTTCTGCTATATGAGTAAATGAGGTATTAATTTTGTTTAAATTTTATTTGTTTAAGTAATCTATACCTAACATGGGCCTGGAACTCATGACCTGAGATCAAGAGTCAGATGCTCCACTGATTCAGCCAGTGACTCCCAGTAAACAGGTTGTTTAAAGTAGAAAACTCCTGGGGTCTCTTCAAGTAATGAGTTCCTTTCCCTGTGTCCCAAAAGGGTAATGTGGCCCAATAAAGGGGTGGAAACTGTACATCCAATAGGGGCAGATGGAAGAATTTCAAAGGAAATCCATTTTTCTTTATAAGATCCTTTCACTCCAGAGAGAAAAATGCAGAGGCTCCCAGAAGCCTGATCCAAACTTGGCTGGTTGAGATTTGGCTTTAGGCATCAGAAATAATGAAATCCTGTTTTAAGTGTGTGGGGGATGGAGAGGGGGCTGGCCTCTTTAGGCACCATGTGATTGACAGGCCCACCCCTAGATGTTTATGAGATTCTAGTTCTGGTCTTAAAACCATGATTAGCAGCATCATTTCTGACTTGCTTAAACATTGCTGGTGCTCAATTTCTTCAACTTCACAAGGGCATTGGGACCTGTGTCCTTATTTGGATCTCATGAAGTTAAATGGCAGAAATCTGATATAAAATGGCTTTGAAGGGATAATATAATCTGGAACATGATTACAACTAGAAGCAAAAATACAATCTAAGAAGATGATATCAATAATATTTTAATAATTTATGCCTTTTCACAGCAATATTCTGCATGATTTTTAAAATGCAAACATACACACCCCACAGAACACATACGATAATAAATGCATCTACATTTAATAGTTTCTCAAATTTTGCCACAAAATGCCTCAATAAGAAATGCTTACAGAGGGGCACTTAGGTGACTCAGTTGGTTAAGTTTCCAACCGCTGACTTCAGCTCAGGTTATGATCTCAGGGTCACGAAATCAGGCCCTGTATTGGGCTCCATGGCAGGTATGAAGCCTTTTTAAATTCTCTCTCCTTCTCCCTCAATCCATCCCCCCTTCAAAAAACAAAAACAAAAACAAATAAAAAACCGACATTAATTAATTAATTAAGAGACACACAGAGAGATGCAGAGACAGACAGAGGAAGAATAAGCTTCCCTGTGAAGCTTGATGTGGGGTTCGATTATGGGACCCCAGGATCATGACTTGAGTCAAAGGCAGACACTCAACCACTGAGCCACCAAGGTGCCCCAACACCTCAGACTTATTGAATTTAAATAAAAATTTCATGGCACAGGGTTCATAGGAAACTGCTTTTTTAACCCATTCCCCAATTGATTATTTGGTCTCCAAGCCACATTGTGAGAAATGCTACACTATCTCCTTCTCTACATATTGAAATTGCCAGCTATAACTAGGTATTTTTGTTGTTTCCACTTACTTTGAACCCTTAGAAAAGCTCTGAGATGTGTCATGTGAGGGTTAGGAGATGAGCGTTGGAAGGTGCTGCCCTGTGCTGGAATACAGGTTTGTCAGAAGCAGATTAGAGAAATGGTGGTGGTACTTGGCATTCATTTAGTTTCCAGGCACTAGCAGACAGGTAGATGTGGTAGGGAATGGTAAACTAATTCACAACATTTATGGGTTCTTTCTCTCCTCTAGTTTTCAATAAATGCTGAAAATGAAGCTCAAAATGAATCCTTAAAAAAATAAAGAAATAAAAATTTAAAAATAAAGCCTTAAGTAAGATCAATTCTCCTCCCACATTCATTTCTCACAAATAAAACACTTCCTTCCATTTTCTGCTGCAACAAGTATCACAGAGGCAAAGAATAATCTGAATGTATCTGCTAAGTTTCCAATACTTTCCCCAATGTGCTTTTTTGGGCTTAACTCAGGGCAGGCAAAAGAAGGATAAATAGTTCTATGTATAAAAGGAGCAAGAGTCAAGCTAAGTTAATCAGGGAATGCAATACACGGCCTCATAAAAGCTTCTCCATTACTTTGTCTACAGAACCAGGGATGGCCCCATAGGTGAAAACCAAACTTTGGATTTATAATAACTATTACTGCAGTCTCCAGAACATCAGATCTTCTCTAGAAGCAATAATGAAATACACTGGTTAAGAACAAGACTCTAGAATCAGACTTTCTAGAACTGATTCCCACCTTGACCAACTATCTTCTATTTGGGTGACTATGGGCAAGTGAGCTTGGTTTCCTCCACTGTAACAGAGCCTTTATAGATTATAATTTGGATGGTTTTAATAGGAACAGTGGTTGACAAAACTTAGTAATTCATTTCATTGAAACAAAGGGAGATGGTAACAACTTTGTGAATTTCAAAGAAGCATATATCTTTTTTTCCAGGACTAGCTGCCTTTGACCAAAGGTTTAAATGAAGAAGTTATGGCTCCCTCGTCCAACTACAGAATATCTTCATCTGAACATTTTATTTTTCTTAAATATATCTAATAAAGTACATGTCACTGATATGAAAAGTTCCCTAAAAATGATTGGATACTAACTGCAGACTTAAAGCTTATACAGAGAGAATATGGAATTTGCATGAGCTCCTCTGTTAAAGTCTACTATTCCAGGAAAAAAAAAATGCTTCCTTGAAATAAACTCATTTAATTTGTATCAACAACATCTATTGGGTAGATATCACTACCCATTTTATTAGGTGATAAAATGAGATTTAGAAAGAGAAAATAAAATCCCTAATCATTTTCCTAATAGGTGTTAAATTGAATTTGTACATACAGTTATTTCACCACCACATAATTCATAAACATGAGAACAGGCACACATGTATCTCCAAAGTGTGGCAGTTGAAAGGAAAAGAAGACCAATAGCTATCAAGTGCTGTCTGCAGAGGGTAGATGAAGAGGTGATATCTGAATTATTTTTGGCAATGCTAAATGATGATGTCTTCCTCTTCTCATTGCCACTAGAGCACAGAAAAAGAAGTTCCTTGATGATTAATGCAATGCCTGCTGAGCTCTGGACACTGTCTGACATTGGTTTGTTTGCTCTCTTGATCTAGAAGAACTAGGCATGGAGTAGGGTCCATCATGATAATTACATCAAGGATAAGTAAGCACATCCCATTTCACTGCTGCCAGATACTCACTGGAGGTTATGAGCTTGGTTGTAGGAGAACAATTGTCTTTCCAATAGTAAGGAACAGAAATTAGAGTCTCCCGAAGATATTTGATAAGATTAATACCTTTAAGCCAGGCCACAGTATGCATGAATGAACACACTCCTCACCTTCCTTTTACTAAAATTTTGTGTTGATCTGTGGTTCAGAGCCTGACTTCATGAAAAATTCATGCCCCTGCTTCGTATGTTTTGTTCACTAGCATTTTATAAATAGTATTTACCAAATTTGGGGATCCCTGGGTTGCTCAGCAGCTTAGTGCCTGCCTTCTGCCCAGGGCGTGATCCTGGAGTCTCAGGATCCAGTACCACATCAGGCTTCCTGCATGGAGCCTGCTTCTCCCTCTGCCTGTGTCTCTGCCTCTCTCTCTCTCTCTCTCTCTCTCTGTGCCTCTCATGAATAAGTAAATAATCTTTAAAAATATATATATATATTTACCAAATTAGTACATTCTGATAGCTAAAGGAGAAAAGTAAAGCAGAAGGACTTGGTCCTTCATCTTTCATTGTTCACTGTTTATATTTCCTCCATTGTTGAACCACTGCTGTTACTTTTTCTGTACTTTTTGTAAAAGCTAGCATGCACCATAATATTCTGCACTTTATTCTTTCATTTAACTCTTAGAAAATATTTTTAAGTATACGGAGAGTTTTTTCTTTAACAAAGTATCTTACAAAATGTTTATTGTAACATTTATATATACCATAGTATTTTTAATTATTTTTTAAAGATTTTATTTATTTATTCATGAGAGAGAGAGAGAGAGAGAGAGGCAGAGACACAGGCAGAGGGAGAGAAGCAGGCTCCATGCAGGGAGCCCAATGTAGGACTCGATCCAGGTCTCCAGGATCATGCCCTGAGCAGAAGGGCTAAACTGCTGAGCCACCCAGGCTGCCCTATATACCATAATTTATTTAACAAGATTCTTTTGATAAAACCATCAACTATTTTTAGTCTTTGGGTATTGTAAACAATACTACAATTAATGATAACCTTGCACACATAGCATTTAGGTAGGAGAAAATACTAGACGTAGATTTCATGAGTAAAGAATAGATGCATCTGTTACTTGGAAAAATATTGACAATATCTTTTAAAATGGAAAAATAATTAAAATTAGAAAACCAATACAACCATAAGAGGTCATCTGGCTAGAGTATACTACCTAGCATAAATATTCTCTATTGTTTAGAGAAAAAAAATGTTTTCAGGTTTTTTTCCCTTAGAAAGGGAGATGATTCTAAGAAACTAAAGTCTCAATAATCTGCTTAATTTACCTAGAACCAGACCATCACTAATTCCCTTTCCAGACAATCTCAAGCATGCCTACGACTCAGGTCTGGAATTCAAGACCATGTGCTAACACAGTGACATTTCCACTGTTCATCTGTACAAACACTTGCTCTGTATAAAACATGGAGGTTAGACTCCATATTCCCTCAAGCCCTTTTGGGAGCTAAATTCTTGGGGTTAGCAATATTTTGGGCCAAAGTATGATACCCAAATCATATCAGTTTCATGAAGTTATATTATTAAATTATTCTTTTAGAGTTCTAGATTGAAAATTAGCCCTATTCCCTGATACTACTCATTCTATTTTCCTCTTCTTTAATCATTTCAATAGCTCTTGAACACCTTTTTAAAAATTTTATTTATTTATTTTATTTTTATTTTTTTATTTACTAAGGCCTTGATAATAGTCAAGATTGAAGCAAGTTTTCACTTATCCTCACTTGAGTTAAGAACTTCATACTGGTCCCCAAATTTCTATCTATTGATGAAATTCAAAGACTATGACTACAGCTACTACAAAGTTGGCCAATGATATGATTAAATATTTGTTTTAATTTGAATGCACTTCCTGACATTTTGTGAATTTACAGAAGCTAAATCAGGAACATAGTCTTCAGAGAATGGAACTTTGGTCACAAAAACATAATTTAGGAGGGGGTTTTTCTCCACTATTTTCTTTTCTCTTTTCTTTTTTTCTTTTCTTTTCTTTTCTTTTCTTTTCTTTTCTTTTCTTTTCTTTTCTTTCTTTAAAATTTTATCTATCCATTCATGGGGGGGGGGGGGTAGAGACACAAGCAGGCCCCATGCAGGGAGGCCAATGTGGGACCCGATCTCAGGTCTCCAGGATCACACCCTGGGCTGAAGGTGGCACTAAACCGCTGAGCCACCTGGACTACCCTCCACTCTTTTCTATTCTTTTGTGGTGTGTGTTTGTTTGGGTGATGGGTTATTTTTGTTGAACTTACTTCCTCTGACTTTTTTTTTTACTATAATTTTCCTAGACTTCCTCTGACATATTTGCTATTAACTCCAAAACAGTGTCATCCATTGTCAAATTCCATGATATATTAAACCATACACATAAAAAAAAAACACATTAAATCTAAATATCATAGAGTTTTTTCTCTATTTACTTATATTCTTACTTTAGCTATAGGTATGTCGTTCTCACTAACTGATCATTGGTTTCAAAACATTACTACACATTACTAGAACAATAATGTATTTACCATATCTAATGCTTTATTTTCTGAAGAACTGAGATATCTTCTGGTATACTTTCTGATATCCTCTGATAAAGAACTTTCTTAAAAACTTCTGTACTTCACATATTCCAAATAAAATTGCCATAGTAACATTTTATTTTCATTTTTGCTAGATAATACAATTTATCCATGAGATGACAGTATCTACTCCCTTCAAATATACTTTAAAGTGGTTGTTCCATTGTCACTTGACCTCAATACTTTCAAAGAAAAGGTCATAAATTTTTCAAGTTATTGTTCATGAAAGGACTCATTTTTATCTGGCTGGTTTCAAGACTTTTTTGTGTGTTTATTTTTTTTTAAACAGATCAACTATTATATTGAGTTTCACTAAGAATTTAAATTTGTAAATTTGTGTTTCCCTAATGAATGAAGTTTTCACCCCTTATTTCTTTAAATCTCTTTTCTTTTTCTGCTCTTTTGCTCCTATTCCTCTAGGATTCAAATCACATATATGTTACTCAATTGGATATTTTCTTACAGGACTATAAGTCTTTGACTTTTTTGATATTTTTATATCCTTCTGTGTTTTTTTGACCAGATAATTTCTATTTATCTGCATTCCAGATTCTTGACTGTCCTTTTTCATGTCTTCTGAAATAAGACTCATCTTGAATGTTTATATTATTTTTTAATTTTTAAATTCATTTTATTGGGTGCTTTTAGAGTCTCTATTTCCTGATTTTTTACTCTTTATTACAAAAATATTGTCTTTATTTCACAGAATATACTAATTTTTTATAAAATCTTTGCTAGTTAATTTTGACATCTCATTCATCTCTGGGTCACTCTGCTGAGTGTCTTTTCTCTTGAGAAGGGGGCACATTTTTCTCTTCACATGTGGGGTAATTTTTGTTTTATATTATGCACATTGTGAATATTGCATATGTGTTTATTCTTTTATATGTTTCTAAGTAGTGTGTGTGTGTGTGTGTGTGTGTGTGTGTGTGTGTAATAAGCAATACACTAATTGGACTGACCCTTACAATGTCCTCTGGGCATCTTAAATTTCCAATCAGTTCTTTTACCCTTAGCTAGGCTGTTTTTCCCACATCTGTATCTTTCTGCATTAGAAATTTAGGCAATTTTTTTGTTCCTTCATTTTTCTGACTCTTGTCTCTGGGATTCTTTCCTTATTTTCCAATACCTATGAGGTAAGGTTACTCCAAACTCTTTCACTACCTTTTCAGGCAAAAAAAAAAAAAGTGTTTGTTTTTGTTGTTGTTGTTGTTGTTGTTTTTAACTTGATGCTTTACCTGTTCTTCATCACACTAATTTTGATTTACCCTCAGGTTAAGAGACAAAAAAATGTAGAAACTCACTACATGCTGACACTTTCACTCAAGTGCTACCCTCCTTTATAACCTGCTTTGTTGGAATCACCTTCCTATGTGTCTATAAATATATATATTTAAATTTGTCCAGTTTGTCCAGAGTTTATAGTTGTCATCTTCAGAAAGTTCAGTCCAGTGGGAGCTTAGTGAACCACACTAGGGAAAAAAAAAAGGTTCTGTTTTTTAAGTGAGAACCATATAATTCCAATTATTATATGAGGAAAACAGATGCCACTTAAATATACAAATTGACTAACAAAGCACATAAACTTTGAAATAAAAATAGGAAAAATGGCTAAGAACACACCATAACTGAGATTTGTGTTTCACAGAGATTATTATATAATTATTTTACCCCTAATAAAATCTTCATTTTCTTAAAGATTTTTTATTTATTTATAAGAGAGAGAGAAAAATGTGGAGACATAGGCAGAAGAAGAAGGCTCCGCATGAGGAACCCAATGGGGGACTCAATCCCAGGACCCCAGGATCACAACCCGAGCGAAAGGCAGATGCTCAACCACTGAACCACCCAGGTGCCCCGAAATATTTATTTTTAATAGCACAAACACCATGAAAATCCTTGGTCTCTTCAAACTGTCTTTATTAGACCTAATAAAAAATCCTCTACATGGCTAGCCTTTAGTTAATTTCTAACAATGACAGAAACTCCACTCCTTCTCTAGTGACAAAATTATAGCTATGCCCCATGTGAGGTCCAGCCTACAAATGCCTGTTTGCCTTCTGGGTGAGTCTACATTTCAGATCAGCAACATGGAACATATCTGATAAGGGAAACCACTATAGGATCTGGGACAAGAAAGGATAATACAATGGGATTTTTTTCCGCAGTTCTCACAGTGACAAACAGGTCTCAATGGCTATTGCCTGCTATTACCCTTTAAAACAGCTAGTCAAACTATTCAAGAGAGTATACTGACACCTAAGAGTTATATGCAATTAACCAAACCTATTTCTAGGTAGTAACCTTATGTTGACAGCCAATAGCACCCACTGCCCATGTTATTGCTTTATTGCTCCCTGGTTTTCTTAAGATTTTACACATTCAGAGATCAGCCTATCTTATCTGTTGGTTTTGATAAGATTTTGGGGTTTCCTTATCTTTGTTTTTTTAATAGCCCTTAGAATGAGTCAGAGACTTCCAAGTGATAGTATCCCCCCTCTCTTGCATGAGTCATGGAGTCATGAAATAAATGAAGTATACTGAATCAAGATAAGAAACTAAACCCATGGATTTCACTCATCTCTCCCAAAATCATTTGGTATTTCCAAACAAGAAAATACTAAATATGCTGAAAAATAATTTCTATTTCTAGACCAGAAAATGAAGAATATTTGAATGACATACAACAGAAGAAACTGGAATAGGAAAAGGCGAAAATGTAAAGGAAAACTACTCTGGGAGTATCAAAGGACCAAGAATTACCAAGCACTGAGGGTGGTATCACAAAAGAGAAAAACTCAATAAATGAAAAACAAAATGATTGCCAAAAAGAGACTACAGAGAACAAATTGTCAAAAACATTAGCATGCTTTAAATCAATACCATAAAAAAGAGGATACTGATTGCACTCAATTAAGTATGATAACATCTCATAGTACATAGTTCTGATAATCATAAGAAGAGAATTGATAAAAGACATAAAAATTAAGAAGAAAAATAAGGCACAACCCAAGGGAAGACTTGCTGGTATTCAAAATTTGTATATTAAATGGTCACTTGCAAATTAGTCTTAGAGCTGCTAAAACAAAACAAAAGAAAACAAAATGTTAGCTACAAAAATTACAGAGTTTGCAACATAATAAAACAACTGATAAGGAGAAATAGCATCAGGTCTCATAGTGGAAGCTAAGAGATTATTCTCCCATGGTTTTCATAAAGAAGTAGCATGCTCATCAATATCCCTACAGTAAATATAACAACTGTTTTCATAGAAAGTTTTGTTAGCACATCCCTTAGGTCAAACATTATTTTTCAAAGATTTATCTTCCCTCATTAATTTCCAGGAGATTTGTGATTCTTGATTTTATGACAGTTATTTAGAAGAAGATTCCTGTGGCTTCTCTGGGAATGTACAGTGTAACAACTCTACTTATAAGTGTCATTGGCTCTGAGGTCAGCAATCAAATCCTCCTTTCCACAGGCTTCCTGTAGAACCCATGTAATCCCTTTTGACTGTCAAAATGGATTCCTGATCTGAGAAAGAGGACAATATTGAAACAAATTAATCCTTTTCTAAGATTACTTAGACATTAGAAGGGATTGTTTTTAAAGTTGTGATAATATGATAAAATGTAATGAAAGTTATTATGATAACTAATTTGCTATCAAATTATACATATTTTATATGCAAATAAGAGGAAAATCAGGAAAAGAAAAAATACAAATCTGCTATGTTTGGTTTGTGTTGACAGCTTTTATAAAAAGTAAAATTAAATCATGATAATTCAATCTCATTGCTAGGGAGCTTCTGGATAATAAAAGGAGAAAAGTAAAAGATGTAGGCACATTTTTATATTAGTTTTAGTCTCAAAAGATGAGTTTCTTAGATTCCAGTTTTTCTTGTCTAGTCCCACCCCCCAAAGCCTATTGACAATAAGAAGAGAATTGAAAATTCTGTATTAATTTAATCACCACTTGTGGGCTCAGCCCCAGTGCATGTTGCAGGCTCAACCAAATTGTCCCTATACAACAAAAACAAAGTCTTAACTTGTCTAGAGAAAATAACCAGCCTAGTAGGCTGATCTCTGGCCATAACTAGTATTTTGTCCCCCCATATATGACCAACTCAGACAAGCTTTGGTCTGATTCTGATAGTCATAGAAATTTATTTTTTAATAATAAATTTATTTTTTATTGGTGTTCAATTTGCCAACATACAGAATAACACCCAGTGCTCATCCCATCAAGTGCCCCCCTCAGTGCCCGCCACCCAGTCACCCCCACCCCCCGCCCTCCTCCCCTTCCACCACCCCTAGTTCGTTTCCCAGTGTTAGGAGTCTCCCATGTTCTGTCTTCCTTTCTGATATTTCCTACCCACTCTTATCCCTTCCTCTCTATTCCCTTTCACTATTATTTATATTCCCCAAATGAATGAGACCATATAATGTTTGTTATTCTCCAATTGACTTATTTCACTCAGCATAATACCCTCCAGTCCCATCCACTTCGAAGCAAATGGCGGGTATTTGTCATTTATAATGGCTGAGTAATATTCCATTGTATATATGATAATCATAGTAATTTAACTGAGAAATAACAAGATGAATGCATTAACAAAGAAGATGTTCATTTGCAACAAGGCATCAGTTTGTGGCTGACAATTCAGGAAGAAAATTCACCTCTTCAGAAGGAGGGGATGGTAAGGGCTAAGTAGAATGTCAAAGTCAGCCAAGTACACCAGGATTCAGAGCCAGACTTTGGTCTGGGAGTAAAGAACCCAATATAGACAAGATCAGTCATATAAACCAAACTAATATGGCAGGAAGCTGGTGTTAAGTTGATTGACAATCTAAAGTCTAATACACAATAAGCAAAACTAATGCCAATTTATAGCACTCAGACTCACCTCAGACCTTATGAATTGGTGTGCTGGGAAACTGCTGGTCAATGTATTGTTCTGGGCAAGGACGACTCAGAAAATAGGCAGGGCATGATCTGAAGGTAGGAAGACCTAGTAATTCCAGCTGAGAGGGGACAGTAGAGTAGGGGCTACATGTTACTTCCTATATAGCAGATACCAAGACCATGACGAGCCTGCAAGTGTTGGAGGGGGAGAAGAAGGAGGAAGAGGAGAAGAAGGAGAAGGAGAAATAAGGAGGGAGCCAGGGAATCCTGGGCTTGTCACATTGCCCCTGAGTGAGAGAGAGAGAAGACTGGGTGGGAATGACCTAGGAAATTCCAGCAAGGCCATTTGTGAAACCTTGAGCCAAGGTCCATAGTCAGAGGAGTCCTGTGTCTCATAAAAGTAGATTGCCTTATTAATATCTCCTGCATTCTTTTATTGACTGGGAGAAGTCCCCAAGAAGTGTGGTCTCAGCATAAATAGGGATGGTTTCAGAGAGCAGCAGCAAGAGCCCATGTCCAGTTATGTTGTTGGAAGTCTGCAGGGAGCATTCTTATGATTGCTTTAAGCTCAAATAACATTTAATTGTATGTTTTAAGCTCATGGAACAACATCATCTAAGCTTGCCTAATATAGTAAGTTTGAATGGCTATTGGGTAATATAGAGAGATTACATATAATTTCTTTTAAAATGACACAGACATAGAAAATTTCCAACTCCAAGTTCACCCAGCTAGGATGAGCAGGTTGGTACATTAGATGAAGCAGCCCGACTCTGGAGCCTGTTTGCCTAACCACTATACCTAGAAAACGTCTTCCTCTGCTTGTTGATTCACCAACCAGGGATAGAACAAAGAACCAGCTCATGGGTTCAGATGCAGAATCATTCCTGTTACTATTCACTATTTTGAATAAGGATATGTCTTAGCTCTTAAGTATAAACAGAGACTTTGTGTGTGTTTCATGAATTGCAGGGACTGTTTTTTCTGGATACTCTACTTTTTCTCTTTATACAAAATACTTGTCTTAGATATTGGAATTCAGTTAGTAACTCAGGTCAAAACCAAAGGTTTTTGTCTCCATCATATGATATTGTTATTATTTTCTATTTATCAGCAGAAGACAGACCTTGATAGGAGGCATAAGCAGCAGTAGGCAATACCAACCACATTTAAATCAAGAGATACAACAAAATATGTATTATGTAAATATGTATTTAAGTTATGTTTATTTTATTTGTTATGAAATACACCAGGAAATATAGAACTTTTGAACTCAGCACTTAAGATCTAATTATGAGCTACAACCACATTTCCTCCAATGTATTATTCCCAGCAATAAGGGCTTTAATTTCATTTTACTATAGGGATTTTTTGGTGCATTCAAACAAATTTGGGTTTGATGAATTATTTAGTAAGTGCTGGACAACCAAGCTAGTACCTTCACACCAAAGTGACTGTGATGTGGGTAAATGTATTTTTGATAAATGAGTTCTGCCTGAATGATTTATCAACTTAATGTGGAATTGCCCCACAATTGTGCAGCACTAGGCTGGTTTTGTATCTGAACCTTTTATTTCAGGCTGAGAAAATGAAGTAAAGTATGTTATTTCAAATTGGAGGTTAGGAGAGAATTACTTTTGTGTAAATTGACAGTGTGTGACTCAAGTAACAGAAAATAAAAAAGCAATAAAGATACAAAAGCTCTACTTAAATCTGCATCTATGGAAATAATCCAAGTCTTTGAACAAAGTGAAAAATATCCCATTAGATTTAACTGAGCTTACTTGACTCTAAACCAAAATGTGGCTCTCCTATCATCAACAGTTTTTCTGACCACTCTGCTTATGTTTAGTCAGGTAAGCATTAAGCAGAGTCAAGAAATAGAAAGATCTTTGGTACAGTTTGAATAGGTAGAAATGCTAAAGCTAAGGAGTATATTGAGCATATCCCTTCAATCAGCTTCAGAAAGATAAAAGTGCAGAGATCTATAAACTTTAAGATACCTCATTAGTTCATAGGTCTCTGTGGCACATGAAATATGGGGTTAATTATATCAGTTTGGAACCATATCAGAAACTCAATGTATATTGTTACATAATCTTATCCTATGTCAAAGATAAACATAGCCAAATATTAGTTAAAATGGTGAAAACAGATTTCATGCAGTAGGAGCTAAGCCTTATTAGATTTGTATAGACATGATTGGGTATTTTAAAAGGGAAACAAAGGAAGGGAGTAGGGGACAAGCAGAGTCAGTTCCGTGAGAAATTATAAAGTGATAAATTATAAAGTGAGAAATTACAGTGTATGTGTAATTCTGCTAGCTGGCAATTATCCATGTTAGGATCTTATTCTCCCATGGAGACTAGAAAACAGAGGCCTCATCTTACCTGATGATTCTATTTCAAAGGAATGGCTTTCACTTCCTTGAGACACTCCTGAGTTGTAAGAGATACATGTATATCTCAAAGAGACAAAGGAAGTATCTAATAATAAGATCTTCCTCAGTAAATGTTCTAAGAAAGTGAGACCAAAGGCCAATTGCCAGGTGTTGGATAGAAAAAATGGTAGGTTCTTTTGATAATGCTGAGGTTTATCAGACATGTATTTTAATGGGAGGCCACAGTCATACTAAGGACATGAGTTTATGCTGCTACAAGACATTCTAGCATTTGGCCCTCCTTAGTAAAGAGATTTGGACAAAGATATTATATGACATTTTATGCCAAGGGTTTCTGAAGTTCATACTCAGTTAAGGAAGTGATAGGCACAGGCTTCTTAAAGCAGAACACCAAGATCAGTTTGGAATCCTAAATACATAATGGTGCAAGCTGTAGGATACACACTCATTTATTCATTGAATTAAATATATATTGAAAATATTTTATCTGATATTATGCTAGTTATGTGGATTACAGTGGTAAATGATAAAGAATTGTTTCATTTACATATTGTATTTTAATCTAATCAGTGAAACTGGTATTAAAGCAATAATGGGACATATAATTAATAAATGTGCTTTCAAAAATAGAAACTAGGAATTATTTCCCAGTGGAAGTACATAATATCAGTTACAATGTACTTCTTGCCAAAAACTGAATGTAAATCTAAAAATGCCTCTGAAACTAAGCCTCTAAACTTCCCCTAAATAGAGGGAAAGATAGTTTAGAGAAAATGGTAACATTTTAAACACCACGAGGATGCCTTCAGCAACATTCAGAGTGCAGAAGACTTTATAGGGCAAATAAACTAGATTTCTCTAAAAATTAATGACAAAAATAGTATAGGGAATCAATATATTAAAAGTCTCCATAGATTTATGGACATTATCTTGATTCTGAGCCAAACAAAGTGGGATGTGGTAGGGACTGAGTACACATTTGATTCTAAGAAAATATTGACATAAATAATGTTAGATTAAAAAATTGTCATATTTTAAAAGATCCTACAAATTAGAGGTTTGTACAGATATTTATTAATGAAATATGGTGTCTGGTATTTATTTCAAAATATTCTGGGATAATTATGCTAATCTCTTCTTAGTTCCAATGTGGACAGAAAATAGACCATGAAAGAGATACTTGCAAAAAGAAGCTGGATATATAGGAGGGGATTTAAAAGCCTTACTAAGGATTTTGGGCTTACTTATTAAAAAAAAAAAAAAAGGAAGTTACCAAGAAATTTTAAGCAAAGAGTGGCAAAGTTAGATTCAGTTTTGTGGGAAAAAAAAAAAAAGTCAATCTCTTAAGAATGAATTAGAGGAAGGCACAAATGAAGAGGCTACTGAAACTCTACTCAAGAAGGGAATGATAGCAGTATCAAGAATTCAGATATAATAAACCGAATAGGTTAAAAGATACTTAGATGGTAAAATCATCAGTAATTTGCAGTGCACTAGATACAGAAAACTGTGTAGAAATAGATAGCAAGGATAACTCATATGATTCTATTCACATAATTTAATGTTTGATTCACCAGACTGTTGAAAAGGGCATGTTTAAAGAGTACTAAGGTCAGTTCTGGACTTAAATTTGAGGTCCTTTCGTAATATCCAGAAGGCTAAATAAATAGTTTTGTGTAACAATTTGTAACTTAGAAAGGGATTTGAATTGAAAATATGATTTTAATAGTCTCAAGAAGATGAGAAAATATAAAAAAATTAATTAATATAAAGTGGGCCTTGGTTTAAGCTCTGATAAATACCAGACTTTAAGATCCAAGTATAGGGCTTTTCTTCTAGGGAAGGTATCCCAGATCACTGAAGCCATTAAGGATTCAATGTACAGAAAATACAATCTGGGTAACATAAAAATCTTAATCAAAAAAATAGATGATGATGAAAGAAACAGACTAAATGAATTCCAATTCCAGAGAGAACCTTTCAAAGACAACTGAAAATTTCTTGCTAATTTCTTCCCTGAAGCATTTGCCAATCCTATGCATGAAATAGAGATCAGGTCTTGCCAAAGCAAATATATAAGACTAGGTGTGAGAAACTAGCAAATCTTTGGTTGTCATGTGTGCCTGAGGTGACAATCTAGAATCCTAAGAAAACTGAGTCAGTAACCAGTTTCCTCATTCCTCTACTGTGGGTCTGTGCATGGAACACTGTAGGACCACAGTGAAAGATTAAAATCTCCTGTAATCTTATCAAACTTCATAGGAAAATTCTCACTATGAAGCTGTCTGCTTCCAACATGCATCTAATATTGCCACTGGCGTATTTACCATGTTGAAGCTACTGACTGTGAAAATAAAAGCTAGTGTCAAAATGTCAGAGCATATCCAAAACTTCAGTCTTTCAAGAATGAGAAGACTGAGCCTTGTTAGACTATCAGACAAAAGAATAGGAAGAATGTGCATAAGAAATATTGTCCAGAGATGTACAGAATCCTAGTATAGTTGCAATGTATCCCACATTTATTGGGAAGAGCTGACCCTCATTTTATCAAAAAAAAGAAAAAAAGATGAGGGAGCACTATCTCTGGAAGGAAACATCACTGGAGCCTCTATATTTCTACTATGTATAATATCTGCTGTAATGCTTTTTCTTTTTAATTTACTAGATATGAAAAGAGGCAGAAAGCATGTGACATTTTAGAAATGAAGAAAAAAATACACAATACAAGTAGACTCCCAGATGACTCAGATATTGAAATTAGCATATGAGGAATTTAAAGTAACTGTGACTAATATGTTGAAGATAATAGAGGATGACTGGGCCAAGTGGATAAAAGGACTTTTCAACAGAGAATCAATATCCATAAGGAATTAAACATTTTAAAACTGAAAAAAAAAACAACTGGAAAGTAAAACTCATTGGCTAGGTTGGATAGAAAATAGAATACAGAATAGTAAATTTGAAGTTATGGTAACATAAAATTTCCAAATTGAAACACAGAAAGAAAAATAATGAAAAATGTGTAACGAGCATGGAGAACATATGAATAAGAAGGCTATATCAGTATAATACCCTCCAGTTCCATCCACGTCGAAGAAAATGGTGGGTATTTGTCATTTCTAATGGCTGAGTAATATTCCATTGTATACATAAAACACATCTTCTTTATCCATTCATCTTTCGATGGACACCGAGGCTCCTTCCACAGTTTGGCTATTGTGGACATTGCTGCTAGAAACATCGGGGTGCAGGTGTCCCAGCGTTTCATTGCATCTGTATCTTTGGGGTAAATCCCCAACAGTGCAATTGCTGGGTCGTAGGGCAGGTCTATTTTTAACTCTTTGAGGAACCTCCACACCGTTATCCAGAGTGGCTGCACCATTTCACATTCCCACCAATAGTGCAAGAGGGTTTTCCTTTCTCCGCATCCTCTCCAACATTTGTGGTTTCCTGCCTTGTTAATTTTCCCCATTCTCACTGGTGTGAGGTGGTATCTCATTGTGGTTTTGATTTGTATTTCCCTGATAGCAAGTGATGCAGAGCATTTTCTCATGTGCTTGTTGGCCAGGTCTATGTCTTCCTCTGTGAGATTTCTGTTCATGTTTTTTGCCCATTTCATGATTGGATTGTTTGTTTCTTTGCTGTTGAGTTTAATAAGTTCTTTATAGATCTTGGATACTAGCCCTTTATCTGATATGTCATTTGCAAATATCTTCTCCCATTCTGTAGGTTGTCTTTTAGTTTTGTTGACTGTTTTCTTTTGCTGTGCAGAAGCTTCTTATCTTGATGAAGTCCCAATAGTTCATTTTTGCTTTTGTTTCTTTTGCCTTCGTGGATGTATCTTGCAAGAAGTTACTGTGACCGAGTTCAAAAAGGGTGTTGCCTGTATTCTCCTCTAGGATTTTGATGGAATCTTGTCTCACATTTAGATCTTTCATCCATTTTGAGTTTATCTTTGTGTATGGTGTAAGAGAGTAGTCTAGTTTCATTCTTCTGCATGTGGATGTCCAATTTCCCCAGCACCATTTATTGAAGAGACTGTCTTTCTTCCAATGGATAGTCTTTCCTCCTTTATTGAATATTAGTTGACCATAAAGTTCAGGGTCCACTTCTGGGTTCTCTATTCTGTTCCATTGATCTATGTGTCTGTTTTTGTGCCAGTACCACACTGTCTTGATGACCACAGCTTTGTAGTACAACCTGAAATCTGTCATAGAGGGGAAGAGAGAAGAAATGGCTGGGAAATATCAGAAAGGGAGACAAAACATGGAAGACTCCTAACTCTGGGAAACGAACTAGGCATGGTGGAAGGGGAGGTGGGCGGGGGGTGGGGGTGACTGGTTGGCAGGCACTGAGGGGGCCACTTGATATGATGAGCACTGGGTGTTATTCTGCATGTTGGCAAATTGAACACCAATAAAAAATAAATTTATTATTAAAAAAAGAAGCCTATATCAGTATATATTTTACATAATTGAAAAGATACACAAAGAGTAGTATCAAAAGCTTTGTGCCAATAAAGTTGATGCTTTATATAAAATGGTCAAATTTCTTAAGGAATAGTTTGTCAACATTATGAACAGCTCTTTCCAAAAGGAATATTCTATATCTGTGAAAGAGCTTAAATACTTAATTTAAAAACTTAAAATATCAACAGCAATGGCCATAAAAGCAACAACTGCAAAACCAAAAGCTCCTCAACAAGACAGATTTACAGGCCAGTGTTCACCAATATTTAAAGAAGAAACAGTACCAATTTTATACTTACTCTTTCTGGAGTATTAAAAGAGAACTTCTCAAGTGGTCTTTGAGATCAATATACTATTGACTTAAAAATCTGGCAATGTGGGAGACCTGGGTGGCTCAGTGATTAAGCATCTGCCTTCAGCTCAGGGCATGATCCTGGAGTCCTGGGATTGAGTCCTGCATTGGGCTCCCTGCAGGGAACCTGCTTCTCCCTCTGTCTATGTCTCTACCTCTCTCTGTGTGTCTCTCATGAATAAATAAATAAAATCTTTTTTAAAAAATCTAGTAGTGTTATTAAAATGGAAATTTAAAGCTGGTATCTTCCATAAACACACATGCAAGAATGCTCAATTCAACAATACTGAACAATAGTAAGCCATGTGGCATTATGATCAAGTAGTTTTTATTCTGGGCATTTAAGATTGTTTTCCTATTTGAAAAAATCAACCAGTTTAACTATATTTACAAGATTAAATATAAAATGTATAATCACAGAAAATACAAAAAATTACTGAAAATTAGTACTCATTTATGTGAAAATACTAAGAGTAAACTTCCTTCATATGATAAAGGGAAACTACAATAGGCTCTATAACAGGTATCATATCCCATGGTAAAATATTGAAAACTTCCTTTCAGATTGAAAGCAGTATAAGAAAAGGTAGAGAGATTTTTTTTAAATAAGTCAGTGTTATTCACCACTATCTGTCTAGAATGTAGCACTGTACGTGGCATGTAATTTTCCAATATTTAATTAATCAATTAATGTTCATGCTTTATAGGCCTTAATCTTGAGATGACACATAAGAAAATATAGGAAGGACTTTTTTTTTCCTTTATCAAAACACTAAAGGGAATCTTTGAAGCTGTTTAAGCTGCTTTAGGATTGATTTCACATGTAAAATGACATATAAAGAATTACAATAAAGAATTATGAGAAATCTTGTTGGGAGGAAGGGTGAAGGTAACTCTAAAACATAGACCTTTTATATTTTATGACGAATGTAGTTGCAAATCTACTTCTTAAAATAATTTAAAAGCCCCAAAGCAGGGATGAAGAACAAAATTGTATCAGAAAATAATTTTCCAAAGATGGTCGGCATCAATTTTCCAGCAACCAAAAAGAAAGAAGTGGAATTATCTCTCTAATAACAGCTATTAAATTATCCCAGCATAATACTGTTAACAAAACACATGTATCAGGCAGGAAAGATGGCCTCACCTAAAATTTATTTCAATAAGACATTGATCTAACACTTCTCACATGTAATAGAGAAGAGACTAGAGTACAGATTACAGGGCTGTTTGCCTAGAGCTCAAGAGAAAATATATCTTTCTGTGATTGACAATTACCCCACTCTTCCTGGGGAAAGATCCCAAGTCTACTTTCATTTTAGCTGACATTTTCATGTCTTTGATTTTGAGGAATTTTTTTCAAAAAATGTTGTCTTTCACATTAATTTTGGCCATTAAATATAAGACATTTTAAGTTCTGCCTGCCTTAAAACAGGAAACAGAGGCTCCGCTGCCTCTGTTTTTCTCCTAAAGGGAAATAACTGCCCAAAGTAAATTATGAAAATTATGAAAGTAGTTAATTTCTATAGACTAGTGAGAGACTAGACATCTCATATAGCCTGGTTGGTCACTTGTGCTCACCAAATCCAGCCTAAAGAATCTTCCTACCATGGTGGCTGGAATTTGTCACAGAGGTGATAGTAATGGCATCCCTCTGGGTCTCTCTGCTTCCATTCTTGCTCATTGTAGTCCGTTATTCACCCAACAGCTGAGGTGAGTTTTTGTTTGTTTGTTTGTTTGTTTTGTTTTTAGATTTTATTTATTTATTCATGAGAAACACACAGAGAGAGAGGCAGAGCTACAGGTAGAGGGAGAAGCAGGCTCCCTGCAGGGAGCATAATGTGGGATTCAATCCCAGGACCCCAGGATCACCACCTGAGCCAAAGACAGATGCTCAACCACTGAGCCACCCAGGCATCCCTGAGATGAGTATTTAAATCAATTTTATCTGTAACAGCCAAAGGCAAGGGGGAAAAAAGAATCTCAGGTGTCTTTTAATGGATGAATGGTTAAAAAAATGTGGTTCATCTATACCATGGAATCCTACTTGGGAGAAAAAAGAATGCAACGTTGATAAAGTAACAACATGAGTGTATCTCCAGAGAATTGTGAGGAGTAAAAAAAAAACCACCAATATTAGCAAAATGTTATATACTATATGAATTCATTTTTATAACATTTATTGAAATGATAAAATTATAAAAATAGAGAACAAATTAGTGGTTGACAGGTTTTAAAGAAAAGGTAAAAGTGGAAGGAAAGTGGGTATGGCTATAAAAGGACAATATGATAGACACTTGTGGTGATGAGAATGTTCTATACCTTGACTGCCTTAAAATCAATATGCTTGTATAATTTTGCAGTGTTACCATTGGAAAAATGGATAAAGTGTGCTTAAGAAGTCTGTGAATTATTTCTTGCTAATGAATGTGAATATTCAATTTCCTCAAAAAAAAGGCTAAATAAAATAGCACATTTAAATTTAAATGTAAAAAGGAATCATGGGATGAAATATAAGAAAGGCAAAACTATAAAAAATATCAACTAAAATTGTCTATTGAGATGTCAAAATCTTGAGTTTATTTAAATACATAATGAGTAGTACATATATTTGATTAAAAATCTTTCTCACAAAAATAAATAAAATTTTGAACTGTCATCTGAATGATGATATGTCTCAGAAGTTTTAGAGGAATGGGAGCTCAAACAGAAGCTAGAAAACTTTAACTTTCCTATGTGCCTGTATGAACTCCTTACTACACCATTATGGAATGTGTGAATTAAAGATGGATCATGTAAAATAGGGAGAGGTTCTAAGAAATTCTTAGCAAAATTCCAAAGTAGGTGGCACTTTAATCAGATAATACAAATTCCAATCAATACTATCATTTTAAAGAACTTAATAAGAATTATATTTTACATTGGAAATGTTTCATCTACTCATGAATATCTTTTAACTACAACAAAAAGAGTGGTGATACCATACCATACCATAGGAGCTGGAATTCCTCAGAATTCCATTGCCATACAGGATATGATCTCTTTTGGATTTGTAACAGTTGGACATTTTAAAATCATCATTTAAGAGGATATGTGCTACATATGTGAATCATAAGTCATATTGCAGCTGTTCAACTCTCAGAAAACTTCAATTGCTGCAGCTTTAAAAACAGACTTTTTACCTCAGCACTTCATTACCTTAACACTATCTTAGTTGTGCTCACTTGGGCTACTTTTACAATTTCTCAGTGTCTCCATTGATCAATGTAACAGAATAGAAAACCCAGAAATGAACTCACCATTCTATGCTCAATTAATTTTCAACAAAGCAAGAAAGAATGTCCAATGGAAAAAGACAGTCTCTTCAAGAAATCTTGCTGGAGAAACTAGATAGCAACATTCAAAAGAATGAAACTGGACCACTTTTTTTATACCATTCACAAAAAATAGGTTCAAAATGGGGGCACCTGGGTGGCTCAGTGGTTGAGTGTCTGCCTTTGGTTCAGGTAGTGATCCTGGGATCCTGGAATCAAGTCCCACCTTGGGCTCCCCATGGGGAGCCTGCTTCTCCCTCTCTGCCTATGTCTCTGTCTCTCTGTGTGTCTCTCATGAATAAATAAATAAAATGTTTTTAAAAAATAAAAAATAAATTCAAGGGATCCCTGGGTGGCGCAGCGGTTTGGCGCCTGCCTTTGGCCCAGGGCGCGATCCTGGAGACCCCGGATCGAATCCCACATCAGGCTCCCGGTGCATGGAGCCTGCTTCTTCCTCCGCCTGTGTCTCTGCCTCTCTCTCTCTCTGTGACTATCATAAATAAATAAAAAAAAAATTTAAAAAAAAATAAAATAAAATAAATTCAAAATGGATTAAAGACCTAAATATGAGAACTGAAACCATAAAAATCTTATAAGAGAACACAGGCAGTAACTTCTTTGACATCAGGCAGTAACTTCTTTGACATCAGCTTCTTTCTAGTTAGGTCTCCTGAGGTAAGGGAAACAAAAGCACAAACAAACTATTGGGACTGCATCAAAATGAAAAGCTGTTGCACAGTGAAGGAAGTAGTCAACAAAACTAAAAGGCAACCTATGGTATGGGAGAAGATATTTCCAAATGACATAGCCAATAAAGGGTTATTATCCAAAATACATAAAGAACTTAAAATTCAACATCCAATAAACAATCCAATTTAAAAATGGTCAGAAGACACAAACAAACATTTCTCCTTTGAAGACATACAGTCGGGCAACAAACACATGAAAAAATGCTGAACATTATTTACCATCAGGGAAATCCAAATCAAAATTACAATGAGATATCACATCACCTGTCAGAATCACTAAAATCAACAACCCAAGAACAAAGGTCTTGGCAAGGATATGGAGAAAGGGGAACCCTCCTGAACTGTTGGTGGAAATGCACACTGGCACAGCCACTCTGGAAAACAGTATGAAAGTTCCTGAAAAAGTTAAAAATAGAACTACCCTACAATCCAGCAATTATACTACTAGGTATTCACAGAAAGAATATAAGAATGCTAATTCAAACGGATACATGCGCCCTGATGTTTATAGTAGCATTATTCATAATAGCTAAATTATGGAAACAGAAAAAAGGTGGTGTATATATGCAACCAAGTATTATTCATTCATAAAGAGGAATGAAATCTTGCCATTTGCAACATGGATGGAACTAAAGTATTACACTAAGTGAAATAAGTTAGCCAGAGAAAGACAAATACCATATGATTTCACTCATATGTAGAATTTAAGAAACAAAATAAAAAATCAAAGGAAAGGAAGAGAAACGCACATCAAGAAACAAATTCTTAACTATAGAGACCAAACTGATGGTTACCAGAAGGAAGGAAGAGGATAGGTTAAATAGGTGAAAAAAAATGCTCTATATGTCAAGCACATTATTTATAATGTGGAGGTAATAGCCACACTTACTTCATAGCACTGTTGTGAATGAGAATACATGTAAGGCTCTTTTTTGAAGATTTATTTATTTGTGAGAAAGAGAGTGCAAGTGGGATGAGGAGCATATGGAGAGGGAGAGAATCTCAAGTGGACTCCCTGCTGAGGGCCAAGCCAACATGGAGCTAGATCTTATGACCCTGAGATGGTGACCTAAGCTAAAACCAAGAGTCAGATGCTTAATGGACTGAGCTACCCAAGTGCCCCTACATGTAAAGCTCCTAATGCAGAGCCTGAATGGATAGAAAGTAAAATATAGATGTTAATATTCACAATCATGATCATCATTGTTCATCGACATTGGTTTCTTTTCTTCCACTACTGATTTTTCTATAAGAGAAGACCTTGATGCCTCAGGAGAGTAGCTCCAGCTTGGTCTTTCCTGAGTGAGTTCCTTCAGCATATGCACCATGTTTCCAAAGATGAAGCCAATCTTGCCACTTTGTCCAGATGTGCCAGAAGTGATGATTCTGCAGACTTCTGACTCACCTCATCAGGTGACTCTGTTACTTAAAGGTTTTTGAGTGGTGAACTCAGACTGCAGTTGAGTCAGGAGGCAGAAGCAGAAATCAACATGACTATGTTAAAAAGCCTCAGGAAATGGGAAGAAAACACTGCCTCCTGGCCTTAACTGCTGATATGTTATTGGAGATAAGTTTTTTGAAACAGTTGCTCCAGCTATTTCCCTGTAAACTTTGGTTAAAATATAAGTAGACAACGGGAGAGAGCGGCTCAGGAAATGTTCTAAAGTGCTAGTGTAGTATCTATATGTACACACACGTCCATAGAGTGAAAGAGAACTTATATGGCTGTTTGAATCATTTGGGGGGATTCTTTGCTGAATAAAGTTCTCAAGAAAATTAAAAAAAAGGGACTGTGCTCCAGGGACTGGAGCACAAACTGAAGGACATTGTACATGGATTGGATATAAGCATAACTAAATGCACTCAAGGTGACTTGATGTAAAAATCCAATGAGTGTTAGTACTCGATTTTAATATATCAAATAGTCAAAAACTGTTTGTCAGAAAATAAATTCATTTAAGAAACCAATCTGAAGGATGATTTTTTTGAGCTTGAGTTATATTTTAAACATACTTTTAAAATATATTTAAAAGATACTGGATTATCTTTACTAGTTCTCAGGATCTTGACATAATTCACTCTTGACAGCATTGAAATCCAGATTTCCTGTTAAAAAGACTTTCTTTATACCCCTTATTTCTCCATTCTTTAAAATACCTCTTCCTACATTAATTAAGATCATTTACGTGTGCCTTTTCTTTAAAAAACTTGACTGCTATCCTAGATAAACATTTATTTCTAAGATTATCATGACATCTAATTTCAGCGTAATCCTTTGGCTTCCATAATTTATTGGAGAAAATTTGGTTATGTTCTATCCTTATCATTCTTTTTCCTGGTTCATTGATCCTATGTTCTAGCACAAAGGTAATTATCAGAATAAAAGTCTGGAGGGGGTTTGTAATGATTTGCTCCAGAATTTACAATTTCTTTAGTAAATTTAGCTCCCTCTATTTTTGTAATTTGAACGTATATATCAATCATGTGGCCTCACTTACCTTAATATAGTAAGTGTGAGCATATGATACAAGCAGGCTGGTGAAGAATACCTGATAACCGCACCTTCCTTCAACACAGTGTTTTATTCAAAGATGACATTAAAGTCATTTGGGGGAATGGACCCAATGAACAAAAACAATTTCACTGAATGACACAAGAAACTACACCAAAATCATTAGTTTAAGGAATCTAATTTCCAAGAGTGCTATGATTGCTATTGAATAGTAGCATAGAAGGAAAATGGAAAGCAGAATCAAGGCATGCAAGATAAAAGTCTTCTTACATAATCTGAGCTATTGGACCTACATATGCTTCAAGTTAAATCCACCCATTGCCCAATCAGAAATGTGCTTTCTACTGCTATAAATATATCCAGTCAAAATGTGTCAACTATACCTCTGAAATGTCTCTTGGTTCTATATTTTTGTTTATTTTCTCTTCTCATTTCTACCTGTCAATTCAGGTTGCTTTTATTTACCAGGCACCTAGTTACTTCAAAAGTCTCAAATTTCCAGTCTTTTTTCCCTTATCCAAATCCATTCTCCAAACTCTCATAAATCATCTTTCTGTATCACAAGGTATGATTTAGTTTTTGATGGTGCAGAATTCCCCATTGCCCACTTAATTGATTTTTTTTTTTAAAGGCTGGGCCTTTTATTTGAGCTATGGAAGGAGCAGACTCATTTTTTCTGC
This sequence comes from Vulpes vulpes, assembly GCF_048418805.1. NCBI lineage: Eukaryota > Metazoa > Chordata > Mammalia > Carnivora > Canidae > Vulpes > Vulpes vulpes. The sequence continues at coordinate 97,819,242 of NC_132794.1, forward strand.
TATATATGAATTCTAGAGAAAAGAGCTTTGGACATGCCTGGCAGCCAATTTGTGACAAAGAGGATAAAGTGTTCCAGACACAGTTAACCCAAAGAAAATGTTAACTGAATTAACACTGAAAAGTGAAGGAGAAAAAAACAGACCCAGAAAATAGCTTTTGAGCCCCCATATCCAACTATTCACAAACTCATCCAAATAATATGTAAAGCTTAGTCTGAGAAGAAGCTGTGGATTCTGATTTTTAAAAGCACCCAGAAAAAAAAAATAAAAGCACCCAGGTAATTGTCAAGTAGGTGTCCTACAGATGACCCTTTAGAAAATTGTGATAGACTCTGCTGAGTGTGACTAACTACTGATTCATAATTCTCTTATAAGTTTGTTAACTAAACATTTCATCTTTCTTAGAATCAAGTTAATCTGAATTGTGAAACTTCTGAGCTCAACTCTTTACCATACAATTTTACTTGCCCTGTATAGCTGAATGGATGCCAGATATCTTGTGTCATATTTTAAAACGTTATCCTTGACACATCCATTCTTAAAAAGTGAATTATGCGTTATCTTAACATGCGTTATCACGCAGAGAAGTGATATAAATTTGTATCTCCTTTCTTTGAGATGATGACTTCAAATGTGCTAAATTCATTTTAGGTACTAAATTTAAATCAACATGCAAGTTTTTTTTTTAATTCTCTCTTTGAAATTTTTGGTGAGTATTTGAATATTTTCATATTCAAAAATATTCAAGAACTCTTTGAGACAATATTTTCTTATATATGTGTTATAGTTTAGCTAAAAGTAATACAATCTGACACCAAAGTGTTAATCAAAGAAAAAAGATGAAAAAATTTACTAAAAAAGCAGAATTGTACAGCCAAAATGAATTTTCCAGATATGAGCAGAAAGACGACAAGACTCAATGAATGAAAGACTGATCTAGAGATAGAACAATCTGTGGACCACATGAGTTTTCATACATGGAGGAAATAAGAAAAGTTAGAGAAAGAAAGTGGATAAGAGAAATAAATATCTGTGTGAAAGCAAAATCTATAGATAACAAGATCTGAGCTGTTAACGGGAATGAAAGACAGGTTTAAAACCTATGGTTTATCTTCCTTGAATTACATTTTATAACTTCCACTTCTTGGATGAAGTCAGAAAATGTAGTTAGAACAGGGGAATGACAACAAGCCAGGAGATAGGCTGATCTCACCATATTTTTTCTTTTATTTCTCTTTCTTAAAAACCTATGCTAGGTTTTTTTTTTTTTTTTTTTTTTTTTTTTTTTTTTTTTTTGCTACTCCAATTCCCCACTTTCCCTCCCAGAACTGTGCTGTGTGGTTCTTTGGCCATCATATATAAGGTAATTATTTAACCTACTGTGAGTTCAAATCTGAGCTCTGTTGTCCCTTACTGGGACAACCTTGAGTAAATAACCTCATTCCTTTGAGACTTGGTTTCCTCATATGTACAATAGATGTTTTAATAGTATCCTACCCACAAATTTATTGTGAGGATTAAATTAATGTTACTTACTATGCAAACACATGTAAAACCATGTCTTCCTTGGATTAATTGTTCTATTAATATTAGTTGTTTATATGAAATGGAAATCTTGCTATGCTTTTAATTCTTAAAACTTCAAATTTCAGCCTATTATAGTCTGTTCAGGCCTTAAAATGCTCTGCTTCCTCACCACATTCATTACCTTAGGAAATGTCTTTGCTCCCTCCTCCTCCTCCTTTTTATTCTGTATTTAGCATTTTCTCCTCATTTATTGTGTCTGTGTTTCTCCTGACCTTGAGTTTGAAGACAGTTATTTCACTGTTCAGTCATTTAAGTTTGTGCATGTGAAGATAATGCATATTCATGAAAGGTTTATATTAAAATGGCATGTAGTTACAATAAATGTAATGCCAACTCCCAGTGTCAATACACCTTAAAACTAATTCTGAAAGGGCCTCTGGGAAGGGGTAATTAATGAGTTGACTGCTATTTAGTGAGGATGACCATGTGCTGTGCTTGGTACTAGATCAATCTATGTTAAGTATAAGGACTCATAGATAGGTAACTATTCAAAAAGAAAATTGTATACTTCCATTGCTCTAAACACTTGCCTATGTGAGACACTTCACCAGGAATGCTTCCCACCACCTAAAAAAATACATTTTAATCGTTCAATGGCTAGTTCAAATTCTTCTTTAGCCAGAAAATCTTCTCACCTGAGAAAGTACTCTTCATTATTCATTCACTTTCCTGTTGTCATCTTGCTTCCCAAAACTGAGTCACGTGTTTGGAGAGAAGGAGCAATGTATGGCAGACACAATGCTAAGTATTCATCAAACTATCTAATTTACCTCCTGAATACACATGAGGACTACATTGGAAAGCTATGTGACTAAGTAAGGCAATATGACTAATTTTGGTCAGTGTAATGCGGATGGAAATAATATATACTATTTTCAAACTTGGCTTCAAGTTTCAAATCATGTGTTATTGTTCTGTCAATTCCCCTTTTATCATAGTCATGGAATCTCTGTGATAGAATTGCAATGACCCAGATAGGGGGAGCCTGGATTCCTTAGTTAATAATGGCAGAAACGATTCTCAGAAGAAATATCCAACCAACAACTTCCACACTGGATTTTGAATTTGTGAAAAATAAACTCATATTGCATAAAGCCACTGAAATTTGTTGTTGTATTTTATGGAAAGTGGCATTAATTACCCTAAATATCTAGAAATTACAAGACTTATGTTACATAGGTCTTATACAAAACATTTGAGGTTCAGAAAAGAGAATTTTAATAAAAATTAAAATAGCTCTACAAAACTTCATAAAAAGCATGAAACTTAAAATGGCATAAAATATTAGTTATGCTTCTGTATTGGAAGAAGAACAGATATACTAAAGAGGACACGTATCATTAATGTTAACATGGTGAAGAAATTTAATATCATTAAAATGTAATTAAAATAAGTATTTTAGACTATAGACTGAAAGATTAGTGAAAAATTAGAGAAGACATTAGCAACTCTCTGTCCAGCTAGAGCTAAGCTATTAATCAAGAATCACAGATGGTTTTGGTTTGATATAAGCCTTATTTTCAGTAATCAAAATTGTCTAGGTCAAAGATAACCATACTACTCTAGTCAGTAATAATCTTTCTATATTGGAAGCACTAAAGCATAGGTCAGTATTGAATTATCAGGGATGTTTTAGAGGAATTTAGGTTTGACTAAATACTACTACTACTACTACCACTACAGCCACCACCACCACCACCACCACCACCACCACCATTTTAGAAACTGTCTTTGGGAAATGTAGTAATATTTATGCATAAAAAACACAGAAATCTCTACTACCATTTGTATCTTCAACTCTCAATTACCAGCCAGACTTTCCCTTTTCCTACAGAAGTTGTAACAATCATTCAGAGTAATGGCAGTAACCTGTACAAATGCATGACTATGAAAAGGAAGAAATAATTCTGTTAGGAATCTCTAAATTACTGGTCTGAGGAATCCCATGACCTACATCCTGGGGGGGAAAACAGTATTATTTTCATGTTTGCTAGTATGTACATACTACTCTTTGGGTTATTATTTTCCCCTTTACATTTCTTTCAAATTGAGTAGTGGTGGTGGGAAGTCTAATACTACAATATACACACCCTTGTTAATGTCTTCTCTATTAGTTGCTAAAAGCTATTTGTAAATGAAAACTCATTTTCTTTTTCTGCAGCTTCTCATTTGTAAGCCACTCCAAATCCACCCTTGTAATGACCAGTGCTTAGAATTAAGTTCTGTAACTTATTCTCTTTCATTACTACCTGGTTATTTTCCACTTATCATCACTTACAAATTCTGACATAGGTGTTTGTATTGCACAGTTATACCTCCATCTCAAGTCTCAAAATTAACCTTTATCTTTGTAGAGGGGAAGAAAATATTATAGTCTGAGAAAGCACGGGTCTCCTTGTTCTAATAAGCAGGGTTTCATTTTTATTCCTGAGTCCTTGTCCTACTTGACTATTTTATTGTCTCTGCTTACAAAGGACAGATCCATTTTCAAAAAAGTATAATGTTACTTTATTTCAAATCCTTCTCTTCTCTCCTGACTTTATTCATTTTTATTTCTCTTGTTATTTACAACAAAAGAAACCTCTGACTCTTACTGGAGGCGGCATACTCTGAGGGAGCGATTCATTTTGTTTCTTTGGAGCTCAACTCCATTACTGTCATATTTACACAACATAGGTTTATCTAAATATATCAGTGTATAATCCATTAAAGACTCCTTGCTTCTTCTTTCAGGTCTGACTAATCTCAGAACAAACTAAGGATCATAGAAGAAAAATGTCAATCTTTCCATTTTGACAATAAAATATATATCATTGAGAAAAGATATTGTTTGACAATCTATAAATCTTTTTAAATATAATGAATTGAGAAAGGCTACTAGGAAGAGCAGGTAGGAAAGCAATGAGTTTATTGGCTATTTGTAAGTTATATATACATTTATGTCACTAACTCTTCTATTGCACTGTTAATTTGAACTAGCCTCTTTTGTCTTTGTTGAAATGAGACTAGTGAAAGATAATGGATTTGAATTTGTTCTTTTTCGTGATTCCAAAAAGAAAAAAAGTCTTTCTTCAGCTGCTAATAAGTTACCGTATACAGTATAATCATGAACAAAAATCTTACTACATATGTATATATAACTACTTTTTCTACCATGAACATCAGTGTCTTTATGATTTGCCTTAAAAAGGAGTGTAGTGATGTCATCATTAGTGTACCTGAGAATATCTGTTACTTAACCGCTCCATTAACTTTGAGAAACCACATAGCATTTCTCATGTTCAATTTCCACATCTGTAAATTTAGAATAATAACACATTTGCTATGATGATTAAATGAGATTATACCTACTTGTTTGTAGTTTAAAACTCAGGTATTTTTGTCTGCTACAGGCAAGTAATAGGAGCCATCAAAGGTTGTTATGCAAGATGGTGATACAAAGAAAGCTTTGCTTTAGGAAAATTGAACTGACAATTAGTTCAGAGTTAAAATAAAGAGGAAAAAGTTGAAAGATGTGGAGATCATGCATCTAGGGCAAGTTCAACGGTGATGGAAGAACAGAAATAAATGTGAGAAAATGGTGAAGGTAAACCTATGGAAATGCATGATTGATGGATTATGGAGACCCCAAAATTTAAAAATTCCAAGTGAGAACACTGGAATTGATACAACTATTAGACAAAGTTTAAATAAATAATTTTAGGAAATGCTAAGTTGGCATTTAAAAAAAGACAAGAAATGTAGAGAATTAATTAGAATGAACAAAGTAGGAAGACAAGATATCATTAAGCAAGATCTTAAGAGACCAGTAGAAAGAAGTCAAGCAAAATACAAACTAAAAAAGCATTTGTGTTCAGGAAGGCAATACAAATTTCAAAAAATAATTATTCCATTGATTCAGCATAAGTCTGATGATAGTCTCAACGGGGGGTTTTGTGGAAATTCACAAATTGATTCCAAAATGTTTAGATATACACAACTCCATGAGTATTTTTTTAAAAGAAAATTAGAGAAAATAAGACCATATTTGGAGGACTGACATCAAAATGCCCATCAAGGTAAAGTAAACAATTGGGAAAAGAAATCCTTCTCAAAAAGGGTGTTGAAACAACTGGATATTCATATGGGAAAAAAACAAACCTTGACTACTACCTCACACTATATGTAAAAGTTAATTTGGGATGGATTATAGATCTAAATTTAACAGCTAAAACCATAAAACTATTAAGAATAAATAAACACAGAAGACCATCTTCATAACCTGTAGATAGGCAAAGCTTTTTTTTAATAAATTAATTTTTTATTGGTGTTCAATTTACCAACATACAGAAAAACAGCCAGTGCTCATCCTGTTAAGTGCACCCCCCAGTGACCGTCACCCATTCACCCCCACCCCCCACCCTCCTCCCCTTCCATCACCCCTAGTTCGTTTCCCAGAGTTAGGAGCCTTTATGTTCTGTCTCCCTTTCTGATATTACCCACACATTTCTTCTCCCTTCCCTTATATTACTTTTCACTCTTATCTATATTCCCCAAATGAATGAGAACATATAATGTTTGTCCTTCTCTGACTGACTTATTTCACTCAGCATAATACCCTCCAGTTCCATCCACGTGGAAGCAAATGGCGGGTATTTGTCATTTCTAATGGCTGAGTAATATTCAATTGTATATATAAACCACATCTTCTTTATCCATTCATCTTTCAATGGACACCGAGGATCCTTCCACAGTTTGGCTATTGTGGACATTGCTGCTAGAAACATCGGGGTGCAGATGTCCCGGTGTTTCACAGCATCTGTATCTTTGAGGTAAATCCCCAACAGTGCAGTTGCTGGGTTGTAGAGCAGGTCTATTTTTAACTCTTTGAGGAACCTCCACACAGTTTTCCAGAGTGGCTGCACCAGTTCACATTCCCACCAATAGTGCAAGAGGGTTCCCTTTTCTCCACATCCTCTCCAACATTTGTTGTTTCCCGCCTTGTTAATTTCCCCCATTCTCACTGGTGTGAGGTGGTATCTCATTGTGGTTTTGATTTGTATTTCCCTGATGGCAAGTCATGCGGAGCATTTTCTCATGTGCGTGTTGGCCATGTCCATGTCTTCCTCTGTGAGATTTCTCTTCATGTCTTTTGCCCATTTCATGATTGGATTGTTTGTTTCTTTGCTGTTGAGTTTAATAAGTTCTTTATAGATTTTGGAAACTAGCCCTTTATCTGATACGTCTTTTGCAAATATCTTCTCCCATTCTGTAGGTTGTCTTTTAGTTTTGCTGACTGTATCCTTTGCTGTGCAAAAGCTTCTCATCTTGAGGAAGTCCCAATAGTTCATTTTTGCTTTTGTTTCTTTTGCCTTCGTGGATGTATCTTGCAAGAAGTTACTGTGGCCAAGTTCAAAAAGGGGGTTGCCTGTGTTCTCCTCTAGGATTTTGATGGAATCTTGTCTCACATTTAGATCTTTCATCCATTTTGAGTTTATCTTTGTGTATGGTGCAAGAGAGTGGTCCAGTTTCATTCTTCTGCATGTGGATGTCCAATTTTCCCAACACCATGTATTGAAGAGACTGTCTTTCTTCCAATGGATAGTCTTTCCTCCTTTATCAAATATTAGTTGACCATAAAGTTGAGGGTCCACTTCTGGATTCTCTATTCTGTTCCATTGATCTGTGTGTCTGGTTTTGTGCCAGTACCACACTGTCTTGATGACCACAGCTTTGTAGTACAACATGAAATCTGGCATTGTGATGCCCCCAGCTATGGTTTTCTTTTTTAAAATTCCCCTGGCTATTCGGGGTCTTTTCTGATTCCACACAAATCTTAAAATAATTTGTTCTAACTCTCTGAAGAAAGTCCATGGTATTTTGATAGGGATTGCATTAAACGTGTAAAGTGCCCTGGGTAACATTGACATTTTCAAAATATTAATTCTGCCAATCCATGAGCATGGAATATTTTCCCAACTCTTTGTGTCTTCCTCAATTTCTTTCAGAAGTGTTCTATACTTTTTAGGGTATAGATCATTTACCTCTTTGGTTAGGTTTATTCCTAGGTATCTTATGCTTTTGGATGCAATTGTAAATGGGATTGACTCCTTAATTTCTCTTTCTTCAGTCTCATTGTTAGTGTCTAGAAATGCCACTGATTTCTGGGCATTGATTTTGTATCCTGCCATACTACCAAATTGCTGTATGAGTTCTAGCAATCTTGGGGTGGAGGCTTTTGGGTTTTCTATGTAGAGTATCATGTCATCAGCCAAGAGGGAGAGTTTGACTTCTTCTTTGCCAATTTGAATGCCTTTAATGTCTTTTTGTTGTCTGATTGCTGAGGCGAGGACTTCCAGTATTATGTTGAATAGCAGTGGTGAGAGTGGACATCCCTGTCTTGTTCCTGATCTTAGGGGAAAGGCTCTCAGTGCTTCCCCATTGAGAATGATATTTGCTGTGGGCTTTTCCTAGATGGCTTTTAAGATGTTGAGGAATGTTCCCTCTATCCCTATACTCTGAAGAGTTTTGATTAGGAATGGATGCTGTATTTTGTCAAATGCTTTCTCTGCTTCTAATGAGAGGATTATATGGTTCTTGGTTTTTCTCTTGCTGATATGATCAATCACATTGTTTGCTTTACGAGTGTTGAACCAGCCTTGTGTCCCGGGGAAAAATCATACTTGGTCATGGTGAATAATTTTCTTAACGTACAGTTGGATCCGATTGGCTAGTATCTTGTTGAGAATTTTTGCATCTATGTTCATCAGGGATATTGGTCTGTAATTCTCCTTTTTAGTGGGGTCGTTGTCTGGTTTTGGAATTGAGGTGATGCTGGCCTCATAAAACGAATTTGGAAGTACTCCATCTCTTTCTATCTTTCCAAAGAGCTTTAGTAGAATAGGTATGGTTTCTTCTTTAAACGTTTGATACAGGGATCCCTGGGTGGCGCAGCGGTTTAGCACCTGCCTTTGCCCCAGGGCGTGATCCTGGAGACCCAGGATCGAGTCCCACGTCAGGCTCCCGGTGCATGAAGCCTGCTTCTCCCTCTGCCTGTGTCTCTGCCTCTCTCTCTCTCTCTCTCTCTCTCTCTCTCTCTCTGTGTGTGTGTGGCTATCATAAATAAATAAAAATTTAAAAAAAAGAAGGTTGAAATTAAACGTTTGATACAATTCCCCTGGGAAGCCATCTGGCCCTGGACTCCTGTGTCTTGGGAGGTTTTTGATGACTGCTTCAATTTCCTCCCTGGTTATTGGCCTGTTCAGGTTCTCTAATTCTTCTTGTTCCAGTTTTGGTAGTTTTTGGCTTTCCAGGAATGCGTCCATTTCTCCTAGATTGCCTAATTTATTGGCGTATAGCTGTTCATAATAGGTTTTTAAAATCGTTTGTATTTCCTTGGTGTTGGTAGTGATCTCTCCTTTCTCATTCATGATTTTATTAATTTGAGTCTTCTCTCTCTTCTTTTTGATAAGGCTGGCTAATGGTTTGTCTACCTTATTAATTCTTTCAAAGAACCAACTCCTGGTTTTGTTTATCTGTTCCACAGTTCTTCTGGTCTCGATTTCGTTGAGTTCTGCTCGAATCTTTATTAACTGTCTTCTTCTGCTGGGTGAAGGATCTATTTGCTGTTTTTTCTCTAGCTCCTTTATGTGTAACGTTAGCTTTTGAATTTGAGTTCTTTCCAGTTTTTGAATGGATGCTTGTATTGCGATGTATTTCCCCCTCAGGACTGCTTTTGCTGCATCCCAAAGATTTTGAACAGTTGTATCTTCATTCTCATTAGTTTCCATGAATCTTTTTAATTTTTCCCTAATTTCCTGGTTAACCCTTTCATCTTTTAGCAGGATGATCCTTAACCTCCACATGTTTGCAGTCCTTCCAAACTTCCTGTTGTGATTTAGTTCTAATTTCAAGGCATTATGGTCTGAGAATATGCAGGGGACGATCCCAATCTTTTGGTATCGGTTAAGACCCAATTTGTGACCCAGTATGTGGTCTATTCTGGGTAAAGTTCCAATGTGCACTTGAGAAGAATGTGTATTCAGTTGAGTTTGGATGTAAAGTTCTGTAGATATCTGTGAAATCCATCTGGTCCTGTGTATCATAAAGCTCTCGTTTCTTTGGAGATGTTGTGCTTAGAAGACCTATCGAGTATAGAAAGAGCTACATTGAAGTCACTAAGTATAAGTGTATTATAATCTAAGTATTTCTCACTTTGGTTATTAATTGATTTATATATTTGGCAGCTCCCACATTCGGGGCATATATATTGAGGATTGTTAAGTCCTCTTGTTGGATAGATCCTTTAAGTATGAGATAGTGTCCCTCTTCATCTCTTCTAAAGTCTTCGTGATAAATTTTAGTTTATCTGATATGAGGATGGCTACCCCTGCTTTCTTTTGAGGACCATTTGAATGGTAAATGGTTCTCCAACCTTTTATTTTCAGGTTGTAGGTGTCCTTCTGTCTAAAATGAGTCTCTTGTAGACAGCAAATAGATGGATCCTGCTTTTTTATCCAGTCTGAAACCCTGTGCCTTTTGATTGGGTCATTAAGCCCGTTCACGTTCAAAGTTAGTATTGAGAGATATGAGTTTAGTGTCACCATGATATCTATTCAGTCCTTGTTTTTGTGGATTGTTCCACTGAACTTCTTCTTAAAGGGGAATTTTTAGAATCCCCCTTAAAATTTCTTGCAGAGCTGGTTTGGCGGTCACATATTCTTTCAGTACCTGCCTGTCTTGGAAGCTCTTTATCTCTCCTTCCATTTTGAATGAGAGCCTTGGTGGATAAAGTATTCTTGGTTGCATGTTCTTCTCATTTAGGACCCTGAATATATCCTACCAGCCCTTTCTAGCCTGCCAGGTCTCTGTGGAGAGGTCTGCTGTTACCCTAATACACCTCCCCATAAAAGTCAGGGATTTCTTGTCTCTTGCTGCTTTAAGGATCTTCTCTTTATCTTTGGAATTTGCAAGCTTAACTCTTACATGTCGAGATGTTGAACGGTTTTTATTGATTTCAGGGGGGGAGCTCTCTATTTCATGGATCCGAATGCCTGTTTCCCTTCCCAGATTAGGAAAGTTTTCAGCTATGATTTGTTCAAATACATATTCTGGCCCTCTGGCCCTTTCGGCGCCCTTGGGAACCCCAATTAAACGTAGGTTTTTCTTCCTCAGGCTGTCGTTTATTTCTCTTAATCTATCTTCATGGTCTTCTAATTGTCTCTTTTTTCCTCAGTTTCCCTCTTTGCCATAAACTTGTCTTCTATGTCACTCACTCGTTCTTCCACCTCGTTTACCCTCATCGTTAGGTCTTCTAGTTTCAATTGCATCTCATTCAATTTATTTTTAATTTCTGCCTGATTAGCTCTAAATTCTGCAGTCATGAAGTCTCTTGAGTCCTTTATGGTTTTTTCTAGAGCCACCAGTAGCTGTTTAGTAGTGCTTCTGAATTGGCTTTCTGACACTGAATTGTAATCCAGATTTTGTAACTCTGTGGGAGAGACGACTGTTTCTGATTCTTTCTTTTGAGGTGAGGTTTTCCTTCTAGTCATTTTGCTCAGTACAGAGTGGCCAAAAGCAAGTTGTATTGGGAAAAGGAGAAAAAGAGAGGAGAGAAAGTAGGAAAGAAAAGAGAAAAAGAAAAAGGAAGAAAAAAAGAAAAAAAAGAAGAAGAAAAAGAAAGAAAGGGGAAAAAAAGGTGGGGGAAGGAAACAAATCAAAAAGCAAACAAAACAAAACAAAACAAAACAAAAAAACAAAAACCACGGGGGAGTATCTTCTGATTCTGTATACTTTAAGTCCCTTGACTTCCCCTGGAACTGGTCTGTCTAGCTGGTCTTCTGGGGGAGGGGCCTGTTGTACTGATTTTCATGTGTTAGCCCATGGGGGAGCTGCTCTGCCGCTGCCTGGTGTAGGGCTCAGTGGGGGTGTTTACCCCGTGAGGCCCCAGGAGCAACAACCACAGTGGCGGCGGCAGCTCTGCAGCCCTGGAGTCAGCCCCCGCAGTAACTCCGGGGCTCTACGTCTGCAGGGCCTGGAAGCTCCGGGGCGGGCCGCTGATCTGCTCAGCTCCGGGCAGGAGCGTCCTCACTGTCCTGGGCCCTCCCGGCCTCTGCCTGTCCCCGGGGGAGGCCGGATCCTGAGCTGTGTCCCGGCGCCCTGTGCTCTGGGGCCTGCGCTGGTGGATTCGCGCTCCCGCCCCGCAGTCCCCTCTGCGGAGCCGCCGCCCGAGCCCCTCCGAGCTGCTCCGGGTCCCGCCGTGCGCGCTGCAGCCCTTAGGGAGCTCGGCGCACTCTCCCCAGGACGCAGGTGCCTGTTAGTGTCCCAGGGAGCCCGAGGGCATCCCCGCCCTCCTGGGTCCTGCTCCAACTCCCTGCGGGCCCCTTTCCACCCGGGAAGGTTGGTGCAGCTCCTGCTTTTCCGGGACGGGGCTCTCCTGTCCTGGGGACACTCACCCTGGCCTCAACCCGGCTCCTCGCGCCCCCCGCCCCCTTGGAGGCCTTTTGTTTCTTTATTTCTTTTTCCCCGTCTTCCTACCTTGATAGAAGCGCGAACTCTTCTCACTGTAGCATTCCAGCTGGACTCTCTTTAAATCTCAGGCCGAATTCGTAGATTTTCAGGATGATTTGAAGGTTCTCTAGGTAATTTGGTGGGGACCGGTGACTTGGGGACCCTACTCTTCCCCCATCTTGCCCCTCCTCCAGGCAAAGCTTTCTTTAAAAGGCCATGGAAAGCAATAACATAAAAGAAAAATACTTACCAAAGAAAAAAATGACCATCAAAGAAGTATTAAGAAAAATGAGTAATTTAGAAATTTACAGGAAAATTTCAGAGGAATGTGGTAGAGAGTAAATTTGGAATTGCAGAGCACAGACTAAATGATAAAATAGTGTTATTCCCAATGGTTGGGATAGTGCTTTCATGCAAATGGAACTCTATGGGTTCAAATACCTGGATGTGAGTGTCTGAGCTGAGAGATTTTTATTTAGCTTGGAACAACTGACGTTTGTTTGTAGTGTGTTTGTAGTGTGTTTGTAGTGTGTCAGTGGTCATTTTGTAAGAAATGAGATAGAATGGGTGTGCATGGCCTTTTGACATGCAAATAAATAAGACCTTAGGAGAGAGATGAGGATTTTTTTGTATGATTTTAAATAAGTGAGCTACGTGATTTTATAGGCATTTTAGGAAGACCATTCTGCAGCAATGTGGAGAGCAATGCTGACTAAAATGTGTGAGACTGATAGCAAGGAAATCATTTAGAGAGCACTCCAATAATCTGTTGAGGCTTAATAAAGAGCCAAACTAGATATTTACAATATGAGCAATAAAAGGGATGGGATAGACTTAGAAGAAAATAGTTTAAGTAGGAATTTTAGGGTGGTTGGCCAGACACTGCGTGAGGAGACTGGAGTCACTTTCTGAGCAGAGAATACTGTCGTTTACTAACAATCAGATTAGAAAGATAAAGGCAGGGCAGCCCAGGTAGTTCAGCAGTTTTGCGCTGCCTTCAGCCCAGGGTGTGATCCTGGAAACCCCAGATGGAGTCCCACCTCAGGCTGCCTGCATGGAGCCTGTTTCTCCCTCTGCCTGTGTCTCTGCCTCTCTCTCTCTCTCTCTGTCTCTCTCTCTGTCTCTCTCTCTTTCTCTTTCTCATGAAAAAAAAAAAAAGATAAAGGCATGTTTAGGAGGGTAAATGGTTTCAGGGTGAAAGTAAGCACATAATTAAAATGGCAGCCTATGGTATTTACACTGGTGTGAATAAATTCAAGTGTTTGGGGGGACACAGTGACTACAGGTAAAAGTGCCTCAAAGAGAAGATCCAGTAGAAATCAGGAAGTAGAAATTGTAGAAGGCAAGGAGGTTTACTGAAGGCATTTCTTTCTTTTGCTCCCCTCTGCCCTTTTTTAAGGAAAAAGGCAGAAGAGAGGAGGAGAAAAAGATATAGGAGATACATTATATCTCTCCCCTACAGCACACTCTACTACACTACTATATAATAAAATAGCTAATCTCTTGCTATTATTTTATTCTAAATATTAAATTTGAAGGTACTTAGCTCAGTTAATTTTCATGGGTCAAAGCATAAAACAATTATTCTATATCTATATCACGTCCTTAACTCAGTCATCATCTTACAGAGTACTTCATTAGTCAAAGGGAGAGCAGAAAAGAATGTATTACCTCTAAAACTTGCAAGGGTGCCAATATTTTAATAAAACTAAGTTCAATCATCTAGTGACATCCACATCTGTCTTTTAGTAATTTTGTTGTTCAATTCAGAAGACAAATGTTCAACCGGGTATGTACAAGCAATGACCTAGCATAGAACCAAATGCTCAATTGGGTAGAACAGATCCTCCTGCCCTGAGAATCCTAAATTATGTGTATAATTTTTATAAGAAATTCTAAATAATAAGTGTTTCAAGGAATGATATGGACATTTTCATAGTCTGATTAATATAGTCCAAATTAATCCACTAATTTAGATTTTACAGATCAATTTTCATCAACAATGATGATTAAGAGTTATCTAAAAGACAAGTGATAATAAATAACAACAAAAAAACCTCCACCATGAGAAGTGATGACACTACTTGCCCCTTATGAGCCACAGTCTATACTATCAGGATCAACCTTATTACATACCAACTGAACACCTAATGATTGATTTCCGCACATTTTCAACTTACTCAAGATTTTCTTCTCAAATGAGACATTCATTTCTACAAAAAAGTTAAGTTTATTAGCCAGTTGATTTAAGTGTAATGCAAAAGTTCTAATTTTTAATCCAATTAATTTTCACTAAGCAACTAAACCTTATGGGCTTTATTTCAAACATTTTATAAACTTATGCAACTTATACTAAAACACTGGGAAAACCAATAAAAATATAGTTTAAGTAAATTCTTTTACAATTTGCAAATTCACTAATATGTTGCAAAAATAAGGCTTTGTTGTTAGACTAATACAAAAATATAATTTGTAGTCACTTCACAAAGTATGACAATATTCATGCTTTAAAAGCACAGTGAAGTTTCTTTTAGGAAATAAACTTTTATTAATGGAATTAACCTTGACTTTTGACATCTTTTGTAAGAAGGAAAAAATTACTGATGGAAAAGCACAAGGTTGTGTTATCCTAAGCTTTGCACTACTCAGAAAATATGCCATCCTTTGAATATTTGTTCTCACTCTTTTCCTTGAGCACATAGATGATGGTAACAAAAAGCATAGGCAATTCCACATCCTCTCATGAGGCAGGCTTCCACAATGTTTATCTTTTTGTTAATATTTATTTCATTTATTGAAAGAATAAATCAAGATGTGATGAAAATAAAGATGAACAAGCTAGGAGAGAAAGCAATCATACCCTAAGTGAAATACAAAAGCCTCTACAGCAGAGGCAGATGATGCTCACATCTCTCCCCACAGTGGTCATGAAATGAGCCTGAAACTTAGAAAAAAATAAAAAAGCATTTTGAAGTTTGTGAGGTTTATTTTTTTTTCCCCCTTGAAAGAAATATTTTTTCAAGACTCCTATTATTATTAGAAAAAGTCAGGGGCACCTGGGTGACTCAGTCTGTAAAACATCTGACTTGATTTTGGATCAGGTCAGGATTACAGGATCATGAGACAGAGCCCCACAAAGGACAAGGGCAAGGAGCCTGCTTAAGAGTCTCTCCCTCTGCCCCTCCTCTCATGCTATTGCCCATGTACAGTCTCTCTGAAGAAAAAGAAAAAAATCAGCTGGCAAACCAAGTTGAGTGGCAAATTTATTTGTCTCTTCTGTGCTAAACACTGTGATAGCTATTTTGTATATTTTATATCAAACACCGTAATCCTGTGCCAAATTACCATTATTAAGGGGGAAAAATCTTTCACAGATATTACTTTTCCTACTATCACACAATATATAAATGATGAAAACAGGACTTAAAAATTTATATGGCTTTAAAATATTCCCCATTTAAATTATAAATCAGTTTAACCCCAAGGTTGAATAGTTCCATACTCAACCTTTCTCTCTTCCTCTCCCTCTTTATTCAGCACCTCAATTTATTTCTATTTATTTAAGAATCTACCTAGACCATTGCACTTTCAATTCCATAAATAATTTAATTATTTGTGTTTGTATTTTTCTGCACAAGACAATGGGGAAAGGAGCATCATTCAATGGATCTAGAACTCTGCTTATAGCCTGGCCAAATGAGGGTGCTGAGAAAATGGCAGAACTTTGCACTCATGTGTTAGATAGGGCTCTCCACATAGCCAAAGTAGAATCTTCCAGGTGAGCAGAGAGATCACTCACCAAAAAGTTTTATCCCTCTACTGGTCTCACTGGAGATTTCTCCCCAAGCTTGTGGACAAACCTGGTATGACTGAACTCCCCAGGGTTAAAGACAACACCAGGAGAACCATGGATACTGGATTTTTCACCTTTTCCATGTCTGTCATCAACCTCACTGTTTATCTGTGCCCCTCTGCCTGCCTTATGTCATTTTTAACTGCTTACTGCTCACTGGCCTCCTATATCACAGATGTGATACACATAAATTAGTTGTTGTTTACCAATGCTCCAAATTTCTCTCTTCCAAGTCAAGTAAACTCCTACTTATTCTTCAAGATGTTGTTCAGCTATCTTCTCTAGGAAAACTAACAAATATCATGATTATGGAAATGCTATTTTTCTCCTTTTCTGTGTTTCACTGCACTGGGTATAGAGCTTTCTGGTGGCAACTGTCAAATACAATACTTTTTGAATTTATTTTATTGTGTTTGGAAATTGGGCAGATCACAGAATAGGAATTGATGAGAGCAGGACATAGAGACAGTGATTAGTGCCAACTATTCTGCCACTAGAAACTAAATGGTGTTATTACAAGGAGATTTTAGTCTTCACAGATTTTTAAAAGGTGCTGATGGATAGAGATGAGAGATTTTCCTAGTAAGTCCCTAATTTCAACAGCCTTCTCTACCTTCTCACTTCACAATTTTTCCTCTGTTATCAGTGAGGCCAATGGTTGAAACCAGATAAGGGTTCTTGATGGCCCTCAGAAATAAAGCCCTAAAAAGATCCAGAAAAGGGAAAAGTGGAATCACTACATGTTCCCTACCAAAAATGTGTGTGACCTAGAACTGAATCTAAGTATTTTATTAACTTTATGGATATTTCATGTTTTAAAATTTAGCTGCTTAAAGGCATATTATGCCCCTTTGACAAAGTCAAACTGTAGCTTAGAGGCTGTTGACATAGATACTGAACAAAGCATGACTGTTAAGTATCTACTAGTTTCTGATTGAAAAAAAAGAGTTAATAATGTTGAGTATGGGGCTAATCGGTGAGACCATAGTATAATGAGGTGCTATTCATTCTTTCCAGGTCTAAAAAAGGGTCATATTGAGCTTATACTTGTTAAGATAGTGGGCATAATCACTCTTTATCTAAATAGGTCTTATATAATGGGAGTTCATGCTGTCTTAACTATTTTAATCATGGGGGCAAGGTCATGGGTCAAATTTTATAGAGCAAATGTAAATGATAAATTTTAAATTTAATTTTAATTTATTACTCATTTTAATTTATTACTTATTACCCACTCAGGGAGTGGTCATACCCAACTGGTGTATTTTATAGCAATGAGTGCTATTACTATTGAGAAATTAGGCAAGACAGTAGTTCTGATGGTTAAGGTGAGGCATATCTGTTTTATGTTTGTTAACTCTCCTAGGAGTATAGAAAGTATTTTGTTTAAATTCAATTTAAATTTTGTAATCCTTGAGTATATTAATAATGTGAGCAGTAATACTGATTAAGCCATGAAAATTGTCAGTTGGGGCATTTCAGCATAATTTAAAGTTAATTTAGAACCTAGGTTGCAAAGGATATAGGTTTCTAATAATCTAATTAGTCTAAACTATTTTTGTTTTTATCTGATTGTTAAAGTTCTAGGTAGTGAAGAAACAAGTTTAGAGCCTATAGGATGTTAGAATTACTTTTGAAGAAATTCAAACACCAAAGAAGTTAGAGATGTCCTTTAGTAAACTTATAGTAGGCTTATGGACACTTAGCATATGTTAAACAACACAAGGACATTTACAAAGCAATGGTTGGCAAGTTCCAAGTAAGCCACTACAGATTAAACACATAAGAAAGCCATTTAATTTTTTAATGTTATCTTTGAAAATATATATATATATATATTTAATCTATTTGAAGCTGTAAAGATCTTTAAGGAAGGTTGTGAGAAATAGCCTACATCAGAGACGCATATGTCTCTTTTTCAATAATGATAATTCATTGCTCCTCTTATTTTATTTGTGCAGCATGTGATCATTAAAATCAAACTCTTGTTAAAATCAAATTCAGCCATTCTCCATCCTCAGCTTCATCTCGCTTACACGTAAGAAATTCATGAAAAAAAAAATTCACCGTATTTAGTGACACCTTGGGATGTAATGTGTTATGCAATGTAAACATGCAACAATTAAATGGAAGTCAACCCTGTGGAATCAACAGATATTCATGAACTCATAAGCAAAGGTAATGAAGGGACTGTTACTCTAATGAATAGTAAATACTAGGGTATAATTACCAAAGCAGGAGCGTGGACCTTGATGGTTTTTTAATGAAAGGTAGGATGCTTTTGTGATTTAGAATTATTTATCTCAAAAGCTCATTAACAATCACATTCTGTATTGTAACAAAATTTATCCAAAGAAGAAATGTGGTAGGGCTAGTTAAAGTATAATTCCCAGAGTAGAAATGACAGGATTCTTAATTTTTCCGGATGTTGTTACAGTATTCTTAACCAATATTTTTTTCCTACCGATAATTTGTCCTCTTCTTGTGGAATACTAAAATGTTACTATTTCACTGGACCCCTAAAAGATAGGAGGATTCAGAATAATTGTAATGATAATTAAGGCAATTTGTCATGTTTATGCATTCAACTGAAAAATAACTAGAGGTGGGCCTACTGCTCTGAGGATCTCAGAAAACTCATCAGGTAGACCAGTAGAACTCTGGGCCTCTTGGTTTTGACTTGGTGCCCTAAATAATCAAAATGATATTAGAACTCAAAATTAAGAGTTCTACAGGTCAAGACATATTTTCAAAATAGTGGAATAAGAGCCTGTGAAAAACCTACAGCTGCATAAAAGCAATAGGAACACAGGTCAAAATTCCTGAAATCAAATGTTTGAGAATTGTGAAAATTAACATATGCTTGTAATAATCTAAGCAGAATTTTTTAAAGGCTAAATTAAACTAAAAATAGCAAATTTGTTGTGTATGAATTTGTTCCACTCCAAAAACTTCTCTTCAGTTCTAGAGTAGCCTTAAAACTCAAACAAACAAAAACCAACAGCCTTTCAAATATGGAAGCTGTAGAGAGGTTAAGAAATAGGAGGAGGGATAGGAGGACCCTAGGCTCACTATATATCATGAATACAACTAGGTAACTATCAAACATCCAAAATATCCTAGAAATTGACCTGAAGACTGGCAGAGTAAACTCCAAAACTAAAAGTAGAGAATAGACCACATCAAAGAAGGTAGGAAGCACAGAGACATAGGTTGGGAGAGAAAACAGATTGTGGCCACTCAAGTGGGGAGGAAGCTACAGTTGCAGAGGAGGGCTAGGAACAGACTAGCACACAGGGGAACACATGGAGGAAAGGAATCCCCATAGCAATGGCTTGGAAAACAAAAGGGACCAAATTTTGTGACTTCTGGAAATCAATGAGGATTAAACACTTGAGTTTTAAAGGTCAGAAGACTTGGATATGAGAGAGCCCAGAGAGCACTGTGCTGTTCTTGAAAAGAAAGTGGGCAAACAACCTGCAGACACACAGCAGGGAAAAATTGATCTGAAGAATCTCTGGGGTACACAGAAGGAAGGGTATTTGTTCATCTCAGAGCACATTCCAAAGAGACAGCATTCACTGAGAGACAACTCTTGGAACAAAAGAACTGGCTCTTGCCATTTCCCTCCCCAGCCCCTCAGCAGAAGCACAGGGCCACCTGCAGGAACCAACATAGCAAAGATAAAGGATTTAATAAATGAAAGGATAAACACATTTGATGGAATAAATAGCAAGGTGGAAGAAGCAGAGCAACAAATTAGTGACCTAGAAGACAGAGTAATAGAAAGTATCAAGCTGAACAAAAGAGAAAAAAATAATTATGCAAAATGAGAATAGTCTTGGGGAACTGAGTCAGTCCATCAAATTTAATAACATTCATATTATAGAAGTCCCAGAAGAAAGAGAGAGACAAAAGAGGGCAAAAAATTTTTGGAAGAAATAAAACCTGAAAACTTCCCTCATCTGTGGAAGGAATCAGATATCCAGATCCAGGAGGCACAGAGAACCCACAACAGAATCAACAAAAGCAGATCCACTTTAGGACATATTGTAATTAAAATGTCAAAATATAATGATACAGAAAAGAATTTAAAAGCAGAAAGAAAAAAGAAGCAATAACTTATTACGGAAAACCCTATGAGCATAGCAGGGGATTTTTCAGCAGAAACCTTCCAAATCAGAAGACAGTGGTGTGATATATTCAAAGTGCTGAATAGTAAAAATCTTCAGCCAAGAATGCTTTATCCAGTAAAGCTCTCATTCAGAATTGAAAAAGTGATAGTTTCCCAGATGAGAAAAAAAAAAAAAAAAGTTTGTGACCACCAAACCAACTCTGCAAGAAATTTAAATGGGACTGAGTAGAAAGGACAGATCAAAAGGAACAGTATACAGGTAGATAGGTAGAAAACACGAAAGCAGTAAAAATTTATATTTCTGTAAAAAATCAGTCAAGTAACAAAAAATAAAAGGATCTAAATTATGAAAACATATATTGAAAACTTGAGGAGAAGAGGAGTAAAAAGCTAAATGACCATCAACTTAGACTTCCAAATGCAGATAAGGTTACACACCTAATGGTAACCATTTATCAAAAATCACTAATAAATAACCAAAGAATACAGAGAAAGAAATCCAAATATATCACTAAAGAAAGTCAGCAAACCATGAGAGAGAGAAAAAATCAAAGGAAATCTTCATTAACAATCACAAAACAAATAATGAAATGACAACAAACACCTATCAATAATTACTTTGAATGTAAATGGACTTAAATGTTCCAGTCAAAAGACATAAGGTGATAGAATGGATGAAATAAGATCGATCTATATGCTGTAGGCAAGAGATTCATTTTAGACCTAAAGACACCTGAAGACTGAAAGTGAAGGAATGGAGAAACATATATTATACTAATGAATATGAAAAGAAAGCCAGAGTACCAAAACACATATTAGACAAAATAGACTTTAAAACAAAGACTGTAACAAGAGACAAAGACACTACATAATCATTGAGGGGACAATCCAACAAGAGATATGAAAGTTGGAAATATGCACCCAACATAGAAGCACCCAGTTACATAAAATAGGTAATAACAAACATAAAGGAACTAATCAATAATAATATAATAATAGTAGAGGACTTTGGGGACACCTGGATGGCTCAGTTGGGTGAATGTGTTACTCTTGGTTTTGATTCAGGTCATGATCTCAGGGTCATAAAATGGAGCTACATTTCAGCTCCATTCTCAATGCAGAGTCTGCTTGAGATTCTCTCTCTCCCTTTTTCCCTGCTCACTCTTACTCGCTCTCTGTCTCTCAAAAAATAAACCTTTAAAAAAATAGTAGAGGACTTTAACACCTCACTTGTATCAATGAACCAATAATCTAAACAGAAAATCAACAAGGAAACCATGGCTTTTAATGACACACTGGAACAGATTTAACTGATAGATTCAGAATATTCAATGCTAAAATAGAAGATTACATATTCTTTTCAAGTGCACACAGAACATTCTCTGAAATAGGGCATTTATTAGCCCATCAAACAAGCCTCAACAAATTCAAGAATGTCAAAGTCATATCATGTATATCTTCTGACCTCAACACTGTGGAACTAGAAATCAACCACAAGAAAAAGTCTGGAAAGACCATAAATACGTAGAAGTTAAAAACCATGGTACTGGACAATGAATGTGTCACCCAGGAAATAAAGGAGGAAATAAAAAAGTACATGGAACCAAATGAAAATAAACACACAATGGTCCAAAACCTTTAGTATGTAGAAAAAGTAGTTCTAAGAGGGAAATTCATGGCAATACAGGACCACATCAAAAATCAAGAAAAATCTCAAATAAACAACCTAACCCTTACATGTAAAGGAGCTAGAAGAAAGAACAAACAAATTCTACAACCAGCAGAGGGAAGGAAGTAAAAAGGTTAGAGCAGAAATAAATTATATAGAATTAAAGAAAAAAAAAAAAAAAACAATAGCTCAATGAAAGCAGAAGCTTGTTCTTTGAAAAAAATGATAACACTGATAAACCTCTAGCCAGATCTATCAAGAAATAAACAGAAAGGATTCAAATAAATAAAATCACAAATGACAGAGGAGAAATAACAACCAACACTACATCAATATAAATAAGAGAATATTATGAAAAATATATGCCAACAAAGTGGATAACCTTGAAGAAATGAAATTCCTGGAAACATATAACCTACTAAAACCTACTAAAGGAAGAAACAGAAAATTTGAACAAACTAATAGCCATCTAAGAAACTGAATCAGTAATGAAAAACTCCCAAGAAACAAAAGTTCAGCACCACATGGATTCACAGGTCAATTCTACCAAATATTTATTTATTTATTTATTTATTTATTTATGATTTTATTTAAGATTGTATTTATTTATTCATGAAAAACAGAGAGACAGAGACACAGACAGCGGGAGAAGCAGGCTCCATGCAGGGAGCCTGATGTGGGACTCAATCCCAGGTCTCCAGGATCATGCCCTGGGCCGAAGGCGGTGCTAAACCACTGAACCACCCAGGCTGCCCTCTACCAAACATTTAAAGAAGAGTTAATACCCATTCTTCTCAAACTGTTCCAAAAATTAGAAAAGAAAGGAAAACGTCCAAATTCATTCTATGAGGCCAGCCAGCACTCCCTTGATATCAAAACCAGATAAAGATACCACTAAGAAAGAAAACTACAGGCCCATATCCCTGATGAACATAGATGTAAAAATCCTCAACGAAATACTAGTAAACCAAATTAACAATACATGAAAAAAAATCATTCAACAGTGATCAAGTGAGATTTATTCTTGGGTTGCAAGGGTAGTTCAACATTCATAAATCAATCAACCTAATATATAACATCAAAAAAAAAAGAAAGGATAAGAATCATATGATCATTTCAATAGACACAGAAAAAGCACTTGATTAAATACAACATCCATTCACGATTAAAACTCTCAACAAAGTAGGTTTAGAGGGAAAATACCTCAACATAATAAAGGCCAATTATGAAAAATTCACAGCTAACATCACACTTAATGGAGAAAAACAGAGCTTTACCCCTAATGTCAGGAACAAAAGAAGAATGTCCACTCTCATCATTTTATTCAACATAGTCTGGAAGTCGTAGCCCAAGCAATCAGACAACAAAAAGGAATAAAAGGTAAATTGGTAAGAAAGGAATAAAACCTAACTATTTGCAGATAACATGATACTATGTATAGGAAACCCAAAAGATCACCAAAAAACTATAAAAACTAATAAATGAGTTAATTAAAGTCACAAGATACAAAATCAACATCAAAATTTGTGAATTTTATTGCATTTTTATACACCAAAAATGAAGCAGTGGGAAGAGAAATTAAGAAAACTATACAACACTGATGAAGGAAATTGAAGATGACACAAAGAAATGGAAAGACATTACATGCTCATGGATTAGAAGAACCAATATTGTTAAAATGTCTATTCTTCCCAAAGCAATGTACACATTTAATGCAATCCATATCAAATACCAACAGTATTTTTCATGGACCTAGCATAATCTTAAAATTTGTTTGGAACGTAAAAGACCCTGAATAGCCAAAGCAACCTTGCAAATCAAAAGCAAAGCAAAGCTAGAGGTTTCAAAATTCTGGACTTCAGATTATATTAAAAAGCTGTAGTAATCAAAAGAGTATGTAGTAGTACAAAAATAGAGACATAGATCAATGGAATAGAAAACCCAGAAATGAATCCTCAATTATATGGTCAATTAATCTTTAACAAAGCAGGAAAGAACATACAAAAAGAAAAAGACAGTCTTTTCAACAAATAATGTTGGGAAAACTGGATAGCAACATGCAAAAGAATGAAACTGGACCACTTCCTTATACCATAAATCTTACACTACTTTCTTACAAAAATAAATTCAAAGACCTAAGTGTGAGAACTGAAACCATGAAAATCACATAAGAGAACACAGACAGTAACTTCTTTGACATTGGCTGTAGCAACTTCTTTCTAGATATGCGTCTTATGGGAAGGGAAACAAAAGCAAAAATAAACCATTGGAACTACATTAAAGTAAAAAGCTTCTACACAGCAAAGGAAACAATCAACAAAACAAAAAGGCAACACAAATGGGAGATGATAGTTGCAAATGAGATATCCAATAAAGGGTTATTATCCAAAATACATAAAGAACTTATAAAACTCAACACCCAAAAAACAAATAACCCAATTAAAAATTCTCCAAAGAAGACATTTCTCCAAAAAACACATATAGATGGACAGACAGACACATGAAAACATGATCATTATAACTTACCATCAGGGAAATGCAAATCAAGACTATAATGAGATATCACACCTGTCAGAATGGTTAAAATCAGTAATATAAGCAACAACAGGATTTGGTGAGGATGTAGAGGAAAAAAACCTTTGCACTGTTGGTAATGTGAACTGGCACAGCCACTCTGGAAAATAGTAGAAAGGTTCCTCAAAAGTTAAAATTAGAACAACCCTATGATCCAGCAACCACACTACTGGGTATTTACCCAAGGACTACAAAAAGACTAATGCAAAGGGACACATGCACCCTTTTATAGCAGCATTATTTTCAATAGCCAAATTATGGAAGCAGCCCAACTATCTATTGCCTGATGAATGGATGAAGAAGATGTGAGGTTTGTACATATGTGTACATATATATGTAGATAGATAGATATATATGTGTATATCTGCATATACACATGAACAATAGAGTATTATTTAGCCATAAAAAGAATGAAATTCTGCCACTTGCAACAACATGGATGAAGCTAGAGAGTATAATGATAAGTGAAGTAAGTCAATCAGGTAAAAGTAAATATATGATTTCATTCATATGTGTAATTTAAGAAACAAAATAAATGAGCTAAGGGGGAAAAAAGGCAGAGAGACAAATCAAGAAACAGACTTTTAAGTATAAAGAACAAACTGATGGTTACCAGAGGGGAGGATGGTGGGAGGATGGATGACATAAGGGATGGGGATCAAGGAGTGCACTTATCATGATGAGCAGCAGGTGATGTATATAATTGTTGAATCACCTTATTGTACACCTGAAACTAATGTAACACTGTGCATTAACTAAATGGAATTAAAACAAAAACTTTAGAAAAATATGAAAGTGGTGAAAATTAGCTGCCTATTAGCCACTAAAAGGTACATATTAAGATTGGAGCTTTTTTTTATGAGAGACCCAGAGAGAGAGTGCGTGAGAAGCAGAGACACAGGCAGAGGGAGAAGCAGACTCCATGCAGGAGCCTGACGTGGGACTCAATCTGGGGTCTCCAGGATCACACCCTGGACTGCAAGTGGCACTAAACCACTGTGCCACTGGGGCTGTCCAGATTGGAGCTTTTCAAAAAGCCTCTTCTTCAAAGTATTATTACTCTATGTGTTACTACATGGCTTGTCTGACAACTACCTGAAAAAGCCCCATTCATAGGATTTTCATTATTTGACATTGCTTGAGCTCATATAGTGGGAAAAAAAGGTTCATATCCAGAATTATAATTTAAGAACATGGAAGTTTTATGTAGTAATATAAGTTGGGGCAAAAAAAATAGGTTGTTTAAAATACTTAAAAGAAAGATCTGGAAAATCGGATACCAATAGGAAATTTGAAAAGCTCCAGCATATATTTTGGAATTTTGAAGGCCACATGCATGGGTTGGAGTATGCACATAACTGGGAAAAACAGAAAGCCCTAATCTCTCATGTTTTTCTTAGTTGAGGTTTTCCACAAGCAGGAAGTATGGCGAAGATAGAGTTATGAACTGCTGGAGCAGTGAGGACACATCCTGACATAGCACACAACCACCTAAGAAATGTTAGAATTCCGAGGTAAGTAATTCAAGGAATTTTCTTTCTAATTATAAGCTGACTACAAAGGATACTGATCAGAGACCTAAGTAGTAACACACAGCACACAATACATATTTTATGTAATCAGTCCAGGGAACACTCTAAGTGTGCTCTAAGCAAAAAACATTAGCAAAAATAGAAGCAAATAGCAACAACAGCCAACTCTGAAGGGGGGGGGGGGTTGACCTCCACTGTCGCCACATTATGTTATTTAAAATATCTAGTTTCAAAAGAAAATGATAAGACATGTAAAGAAACAGAAAAGTGTAATCATAGCACAGTGGGGGATAAAAGAAGTCAATAGAAACTGTGCCTGGGGAAACTCAGATATTGGACTTTACAAAAGGGAGTTCGATGGGTAGCGGGAGCGGAGAGCGGACCCCAGAGAGCCCTGAGCAGCCGCACCGCCGCCGCCGGCCTAGTCACCATCACACCCCGGGAGGAGCCGCAGCTGCCGCAGCCCGCCCCAGTCACCATCCCCGCAGCCGTGAGCAGCGAGGCCGAGACCCCGCAGCCGCCCGCCGCCCCCGCCCTCAGCGCCGCCGACACCGAGCCCGGCACCACGGGCAGCGCCTCACATCGGCGGCGCCTGCCGGCGGGGACAAGAAGGTCATCGCAACGAAGGTTTTGGGAACAGTAAAGTGGTTCAATGTAAGAAACGGATATGGTTTCATCAACAGGGATGACACCAAGGAAGATGTATTTGTCCACCAGACTGCCATAAAGAAGAATGACCCGGGGATCCCTGGGTGGCGCAGCGGTTTGGCGCCTGCCTTTGGCCCAGGGCGCGATCCTGGAGACCCGGGATCGAATCCCACGTCGGGCTCCCGGTGCATGGAGCCTGCTTCTCCCTCCGCCTGTGTCTCTGCCTCTCTCTCTCTCTCTCTCTCTCTGTGTGACTATCATAAATAAAAAAAAATAAAAAAATAAAATAAAATAAAATAAAATAAAATAAATAAAGAAGAAGAATAACCCCAGGAAGTGCCTTCTCAGTGTAGGAGATGGAGAGACTGTGGAGTTTGATGTCGTTGAAGGAGAAGAGGGTGCGGAGGCAGCCGCTGGCACAGGCCCCGGGGGAGCTCCAGGGCAGGGCAGTACATCTGCATCAGACCGTCACCATTATAGGCGCTGTCCACGTCGCAGGGGTCCTCCACGCAATGACCAGCAGAATTACCAGAATAGTGAGAGTGGGGCAAAGATCCAGGGGTCGGAAAGTGCTCCCGAAGGCCAGGCCCAGCAGCGCCGGCCCTACTACCTGCGGAGGCCCTAGGGCGGCGACCACAGTATTCCAACCCGCCTGTGCAGGGAGCAGTGATGGAAGGTGCAGGGAGCAGTGATGGAAGGTGCAGGGAGCAGTGATGGAAGGTGCTGACAACCAGGGTGCAGGAGAACAAGGTGGACCAGCGGGACAGGATATGTATCGAGGTTATAGACCACGATTCCGTAGGGGTCCTCCTCGCCAGTGACAGCCTAGAGAGGATGGAAAGGAGGAAGATCAGGAAAATCAAGGAGGTGAGACCCAAGGTCAGCAGCCACCTCAACGTCGGTACCGCCGCAACTTCAATTACCGACGCAGATGCCCAGAAAACCCTAAACCACAGATGGCAAAGAGACAAAAGCAGCCGATCCACCAGCTGAGAATTGGTCGGCTCCGGGGCTGAGCAGGGCGGGGCTGAGTAAATGCCGGCTACCATCTCTACCATCATCCGGGTTAGTCATCCAACATGAAGAAGTGAAGATGAAATTCCAGCAATAAGAAATGAACAGAAGATTGGAGCTGAAGACCTTAAGTGCTTGCTTTTTGCCCATTGACCAGATAAATAGAACTATCTGCATTATCTTTTTTTTTTTTTAAAGATTTTATTTATTGATTCATGATAGTCACACACAGAGAGAGAGAGAGGCAGAGACACAGGCAGAGGGAGAAGCAGGCTCCATGCAGGGAGCCCGACGTGGGATTCGATCCCGGGTCTCCAGGATCGTGCCCTGGGCCAAAGGCAGGCGCTAAACCGCTGCGCCACCCAGGGATCCCCTATCTGCATTATCTATGCAGCATGGGGTTTTTATTATTTTTACCTAAAGACGTCTCTTTTTGGTAATGATAAACGTGTTTAAAAAAAAAAAAAAAAAAAAGCCTGGTTTTTCTTAATACACCTTTAAAGGTTTTTAAATTGTTTCATATCTGGTCAAGTTGAGATTTTTAAGAACCTCATTTTTAATTTGTAATAAAAGTTTACAACTTGATTTTTTCAAAAAAGTCAACAAACGGCAAGCACCCGTTAATAAAGGTCTTAAATAATAATAATAATAAAAATTACAAAAGGATTTAATTGGGCCATTACAAACATGTTTAAAGAACTAAAGAAAATCGTGTCTACATAATTAATTAATATGTCTCACAAAATAGACAATATCAATAAATAGAAATTATTTTTAAATGAAGCAAATAGAAATTTTAGATTTTTAAACTATAATAACTACAATTAAGAATTCACCATAAGCAATCCATGGCAGATTTAATTTGGAGAGGAAAAAAACACTCGAGGACAAGTCAATTGAGACCATGAAGCCCAAGGAATAGAGAAAAAGAAAATGAAAATATTTGCCTCAAATACCTATACAACAATACCAAGTATGCCAAAATACTCAATAGGAGTCGTAGGAGAGAAGACACATAATAGAGACAAATATTTGAATAAAAAATAGCCAAAAATTTCCCAAATTTGGTGAAAACATTAGTCCACATCTTCAAAAAGTTTAGCAAACTATAAGTATGATAAACTCAAGGAGATCCACATTTAGAGACATTATAAATAAATTGTCTAAAAACAAAGGAAGAATCTTGAAAGCAAATGACAAAGGAAAACACACATAAACAGGGATTCACCTAACTTAAAAAGTCTATGTATCAATCTACAGAAAGGGAGAAAAATTTTACAATTTATAATTTTACAATTATAAATTTAATGAGGGACTTAAATTCAAAATATACGGAAAAGCCTTACAATTCAAATTTAACAAGACAAAAAATTAGATTAAAAATGGACAAAATAGCTAGTCATTTCTCCAAATAAGAAATATAATCAATAAGCATATAAAAGATGCTCAATATCATTAGTCATTAAGAAAATATAAATAAAAACCATAATAACACTTGCCACACACTAAGATGAATAAAATTAAAAACATCAAGAATAACAAGTATTAACAAGAATATGGACAAATTAAAACCCTCATACATTGTTGGCAGGATTGGAAAAGTATGCAACCACTTTGGAGCATTTTTGATAACACTTCATAATGTTATATACAGAGCTTGCATTTAATTCAGCAATTCTACTCCTATGTATATTTCCAAAATAAATAAAAGCATACTTGCCATACAAACCTGTATATACAAATATTCATAACAGAATTATTCATAATAGTCAAAAAGGGTAAACAACCCAAATATCTACCAATTGATGAATGCATAAGCAAAATGTGGTTTATCTATATAAATATTACTTAACAATTAGAAGAGATAAAATACTGACATATGGTACAAGGCAGGTGTACCTTGAACATGTGAAAATAACCAGTTATAGAAGACCATACTTTATGATTCTATGCTCATAAAATGTCCAGAAAAGACAAATATAGACAGAAAGTGGGTGTCTACTGAAGGAAGGCGGAAGGGAGAAATGGAGAGTTTCTTTAATGGATTAGAATTTAACATTTCTTTTTTGGAATGAGGAAAATGCTATAAAATTAGATAGTAGTGATTGTCACACAACTCTGAATATAGTTAAAATGACTAAAGTGTGCACTTTTAAATGAAGTCTATGGCATATAAGCTATATCTCAATAAAACTGTTGAAAAATAAAAGATCTAACAGACCATTCATTAAAATTCCTTGGCTAGGAATTTTATTCAACCTCTCTGATGTTACAGAAAAATATTATATTGAATAAATTAGAGAAAAATAGCATAAGATGTGGCCAAGACAAAAATAAGAGAATGTTCTTCATGAGAATCCAAATAGCCACTGATATCTCCCTGAAAATTCTGTCTATGCCTCTGCTACAGAGCTCTGCTGTTTTCTACTCCTTCCATAAAGTTTACAGGTAAAATTAGATTCTATTATTTCATTTGAGGGGATATCTATTATTTATATTTAGCATATCAACTGGCTGGTATTGATATTTTTAAAATATTAAATAAAAAGGAAATTTATTGCAATTCTATTAAACTATTTTCAAGCTTCCTAAAAACTTATTTGCATATTTGACATCAAACCATAAAAATTATTTATGATAAGATTCCTACTTTTCTCAGCATGAAAATAAAAAGCAGAATTATATTTTTAATTAAGGAAATGTGCAGATGATAAAATTAGGCTTCCAAGATGGGCATAATTTTGTCATATCATGCAGCAAGGGGAAATATGCAGAAAATACTCCCATTGTAATAATTGTAAGTTCTACAATGGAAATAGATGGTAAAAGCTATCTGAAAGTTGTACTTTAAAAAAAATATATTTTATTTATTTATTCATGAGAGGTACAGAAAGAGAGAGAGGCAGAGACAGAGACAGAGGGAGAAGCCGGCTCCATGCAAGGAGCTCTACCTGGACCTCGATCCCAGGACTACAGGATCACACCTTGAGTTGAAGGCAGACACTCAACTGCTGAGCCACCCAGGCACCTCTGAAAGTTATACTTTTTAAAAAATATTTTACTTATTTATTAATGAGAGACACACAGAGAGCCGCAGAGACATAGGCAGAGGGAGAAGCAGGCTCCCTGCAGGGAGCCTGAAGTGGGACTTGATTCTGGGACCCTGGGATCATGACCTGAGCTGAAGACAGATGCTCAACCACTGCACCACCCAGGCGTCCTGAAAGTTACACTTTTAATGGCCAGATGAGAAGCAGTTATGAAATGACTTAAAAAATTAATTTATTTATTTAGAGAGAGCACACAAGCAGGAGGAACAGAGAAAGAATCCTTATGCAGGTTCCCAGCTGAGTGAAGAGCCCTACACATGGCTGGATCCAGTATCCCAAAATCATGACCTGAGCTGAAATCAAGAGTTGGCTGCCCAAACAGCTGAGCCACCCAGGCAAAGACTTTTAAAGTGTGGATCCATTCAGAACTCATTTGCCAGGCCCATTTTTATCATAATGGGATCCTAAAAATGAGTTCAGTGGTAAAAAGGGCCATTACAAAGAGGTCACCTGATCTAGTTCTAGTGACATTACTGTATTATTCCCTTCAGCACTTCCTTCAGGGTTTTGTCCAGTCTTATTTGAATTTCTCAAAGTCCACCTTCCCCATTATTTTTAGCTTGGGTATCTGTTTCTTAATGACAACAATGATTACTCCACCAACACATCCATCTTCCTTTAAAAATGGAAATAAAAGAATATTTTTGGTACACTGAGCAAAGAACCAGAATGGCTCACAATTTGTAGGTGGATAGTTGAAGTTGTACAACTATTTCTGGGTCCCCAGCTACCTAAGACAAGCATTATTTCAAGAAAATGAAGAAAAGAAAGTAAAGATGAAGGAAACTGTAAAGTGTTCTATTTGGGCTATTTAAATGGTGCTGAAGATGCCTTGGAATTATGGACAACTGTACCTCTTCCCTGATTTCCAGGTATGAAAAATGTGGAGAAAATCATTTCTCTTTTAGAGGAGACTAGTTAGAGACTTGCCATGTTTTTCATTTGTTTAAGTAGGCTTCATGCCTAGCATGGAGTCCAACACAGGGCCTGAACTCACAACACTGAGATCAAGAGTCAGATGCCTAACCAACTGAGTCACCCAGATCCTGCAGATGCTTGTTGTGTTTTAAACCAGGTCTTCAAGATGTGACATCACCTACCGCTGGGATTCACTATTATAAATCTTACCAAATTTTCCAGCTTTATTCATTAATAATTGTATCACAGCAAAACTAAAACTCAGAATATACTACAGTAAAATAGTAAGTCCTAATACAATATCTTTCAATATTTCTCTATAAAGGCCAGGCAAGACCATTGTATCTTTAGTGATTTTTTTTAAGTCATTTGATAGTTTCTTCTTCCATCTCCTGAGAAGAGCTCCTAGGTTTCATGTTTGCCTTCTAATTTAATCTTACCATTTTTCCCACAACTCAAGTGAATACTACATGTATACATGATGATAGATCTCTACTAACCACAGTACTGTGGCAGACACAGGAGAATCAAGGTACAGAGAGATGAGAACAAAGATCTGACCAGAAGTATAGAAATAGCTGAGTCCTTCTGCACTACACCTGCAGTATCTTTGATAATATGTTCCATGGGCAGGAATTCCTATTTTAAATAGCTGTACTTTAATATTCTGAGTATAAAATATTTAAATAAAGCAAATCCCATATAAATCAATACTGCAGTTCAGAGGAGAGACTTATTAAAATACTTGGATGACTAATGCGATGTATAGAAGTGAATACTTCAATACTTTTATAAAAAATAAGGATATTTTTAAGGAAAAGAAGGGAAAGTTGATATATAGCATCAAAACTAGTGAAGGCTGACAACCACTGTGAATCTCATATCAAAAGTTTTTATCTGAAGGCTATTGTATTTGGCAACATATCAGATACATATCTCTCCCAAGAGATGAAAAGATCCTTGATGGCAGGGATTGTGTCATTTACATTTGTATCACAGAACCAAACAAAGTGATTACCACACAGGAAGCATTTCATGGACTACTTGAGTGCATAATATGCTAAATGTTAACTAAATCAGGGACTCCTGGGTGGCTCAGTGGTTGATTTCTGCCTTTGGCTTAAGGCACCATCCCAGGGGCCCTGGGGTCAAGTCCCAATGGGGCTCCCTGTGGGGAGTCTGCCTATGTCCTGCCTCTCTCTCTGAGTCTTTCAAGAATAAATAAATAAAATCTTTAAAAATAAATGTTAACTAAATCATACACATATTCATATATATATTTCACAGTATCAAAGATTGATCCCTGTTCAGTTAGATTGTCATAGATAATACAGTGAAGATGTGCACTCAATACTGCCTTCCATTCCTTTCTGCTTACAATTATTAGAGAAACAATATCTGTACTCTAGGCTCATTGAACACAAGCAAAAGAAAAAAAAATTAAGTGTGGAAGATTGAGAAGTAAAATGAATTAATTCAAAGAGGGGGTGAAAATTAAACTGGTTTATGTATATATCCTACAAATAGTCCAAGTAGATTCCTATTGTGCCTATGCATAAAGAGACCTCACATATCTTTAGGGTATTCTCTTTTGAAAAATAACAAAATTTTCACCCCAAGGAGATAAAACTTTATGGTTAGAAGGCCCAGATAATTATCACTTACCTGATTTAATTTTAAACTAAAAATTCTGTGCCACAGTGTCTGCTGAAATTCAACCATTCTGAAATGTGATTAACAAAATTCATGCAAGTTAGCAACAGTTCCGGTACTAAAAATTGTGGTGGTTTCTTACATTTATGTAACCTGCTTGGTCTTGAATCCCTCTTCTACAAGGATCCTCTCTGGAAGGTAGAATTTGAGCCTTTTAGGAAGCATGCCAAGTACCATTAGATGTTCCTAAACTGCCATTTAGACTTATATGTGTGGAGGGAGTAGAAGGAGGACTGAAGAAAGAATAAAACAGAGACAGGACCACTGTGGAGATACAAATAACAGTGACAAGATAGACACTTTGGGACACTACCCTTGAAATGCATCAATTGTGACTATGTCTGTATCAACTTACCCAAGATTCAGTTTCCTAAGAGAAAGTCAAGAAACTTTATGTTATTTTTATTTGTTTTATTTTTCAAATGTACAGTTTATTTTTTGATAATTGATAAATATAAACCATTTAAATTGAATACACATTAGTGGTTTATTCTCTTACTATACTGATGTTACAGTTGACTGATGGTGAACATAGGTTTGAGCTGCATAGGTCCACATATTCCTGGATTTTTTTTTAAGATTTTATTTATTTATTCATGACAGAGAGAGAGAGAGAGAGAGAGAGAGAGGCAGACACACAGGCAGAGGGAGAAGCAGGCTCCATGCAGGGACCCCGATGTGGGACTCCATCCCGGGATTCCAGGATCACACCCTGGGCTAAAGGCAGGTGCTCAACCACTGAGCCACCCAGGGATCCCCTATTCCTGGATTTTTTTCAATAAATACACTACAATATTATAAATGTATTTTCTCTTTCTTACAATTTTCTTTTCTTTAGCTTATTATCAGAATAATAGTATATAGTACATATATAAATATGTGTTAATCAACTATTTATATTATTGAGAAAGCTTCTGGTCAACAGCAGGCTATTAGCAGTTAAGTTTTTGGAGAGTCAAAAGTTATTCATGGATGTTTTATTCTGGGTGGGCGGGTGGGGTGCTCAGTGTTCCTAAATGCAGTGTTGTTCAAGGGTCAACTATGTAAGGAACTTCTGTTTAGTTAAAACCTAATGAATACCATCTATTTTTCTGGCTTATTTTTCCGAACAGAATTAGTACATTAGCATATACTCTTGTAATCCTTCTTTAAATGCTTAGAAAAATTGTAATATCATACTTTACATAAAGCCCTTTAAAAATCTGCTGTCATAGATTGTAGATGTAAAGGGTAATGATAATCTCACTCTTCTTAGGAAGCTATGCATGGAAGATGGATTCAAAACTAAGCAGATTACATAAACAAGAAATCGTCACAATTTTTAATACCATAACTATTGCCAACTTGAAGTTTGTCACATTTTTAAATTATTTGAAGTTTAACATAGATACCATGCCACAGAATTTTAAATCTAATGACTCAATCAAGTAAATGATAGTAGTTAAGAAGTATATTCCATAAAAGGGACCTAATGTACTGTTTTATTTCAAGTGTGACTAAAAGTATGATTTCATTTAAAGTGTGACAACTCTCATGACTGGGGAAGGACAATGTGACTCAAGTGACAGTCTAACCAAGACATAGACTAGAAGAGAGCTGTTCTTAGATGTAAATTTTACAAACTCAATATGTCAGATAAGAGGCTTTTATTGAACAAATAACATCCAATAGAAGAAAGAAGGGATGCCAGGCAGACAAAACATCAGATGTCCACTACTTATTGTTGTGGCAGGAAACTACTAACCAGCAAATATTTCTATAATAATATTCAAATGTAAACAACATTTTGTGCCAGGTCATATTCTAAGACTTACTGATATTAACTCATTGAACACTCACAACAACCTTCATTTTCCTTACTCATTATCCCTACTTTGCAGATAAAGACCCTTTAGTGAAGGGAGCTTAAGAGCTGATCCGAAGTTACACAGCTAAGTAACTGCAGAAATAAAATTTGAACTGATGCCACCTAACTCAAGAGTTTCCCTTATTAACCTCTACTACATACTGCTTCTCAAAAGTGTAATACCCTGAAATAGAGCAGCCAGTCTTGAGCTAAGAGAAGCCATGCAAAGAAAAAAAGGAAAAACACAAAGCCACTAAGCTATTTCATTATACCACTTTATTGCATTTATTGAAAGAGTGTTTGAACTTACATTTTATGAATCAGAATCCAATTCATGGCCTCAATTTCACTAAAGCTTCAAAGATTAAAAAATACTCACATTCACACATCAAAGTTCATAATGATTCAGAGCATGTAGTTGAGTTTTGGCGATGGCGCTTTTCAAAAGTCTACTATCTTCAAAACTCAGGGACTTCCATGCCCAAATGTTATCAAAAGATACCTTTTGTTACATATTTAGAGATCAGAAGTCCTTCCTTGAAGCAGGTGATGTCACTAACACCATGTCATTTTGGGTTCATCAAAATATTGGATGAAGAC
This sequence comes from Vulpes vulpes, assembly GCF_048418805.1. Taxonomy (NCBI): domain Eukaryota; kingdom Metazoa; phylum Chordata; class Mammalia; order Carnivora; family Canidae; genus Vulpes; species Vulpes vulpes. Next base: position 97,854,929 of record NC_132794.1, read on the forward strand.
ACATAATTGGAAGCTTAGCCATGCATAACGGCATTTTACAGGTGATGATACAATAGGAAACCACCCCTAAGTCTTGCCTGCAAACCCATGCAGGAAAGGATTTGTAGTTTCAGAAGGGACAAAAAAAAAGAAGCTTATAAAAAGAATTTTCAAAAGGATGAGCTATCAATACCATCTAGACCTTACAGAGATGTAAAGATGTAAATCTAGACTCACCCATGGATTATATTTCACAAAAAATGCAGATGATGTCAAACAAAAGGGTACTATTGGCTTGGCTTCCAAACCAAGCAAATACAGAATAACAGAGCTCATGAAAAAAACTATTTTGCAACTCACCAGTAAACATTAAACACGTCAATAGCCTATTAACTCTCTTTTACTATAAGTGAATTTTGTTTTAATATGGGACCTGTGTTTAAAACATTCCTACCCCTGGGATTCCTGGGTGGCGCAGCGGTTTGGCGCCTGCCTTTGGCCCAGGGCGTGATCCTGGAGACCCGGGATCGAATCCCACGTCGGGCTCCCGGTGCATGGAGCCTGCTTCTCCCTCTGCCTGTGTCTCTGCCTCTCTCTCTCCCTCTCTCTCTGTATGACTATCATAAATAAATTTAAAAAATTAAAAAAAAACATTCCTACCCCTAAATGTGGTGTTTTACATGAAATCAAGTGTCACATTTATGCAGGACAGCACTTCAGCTAATGCTAAAGCTTAATATCAACCCAAAATGGCTTTGCTTTTTTCCTCAAAGATTGACCAACAGTCTTTTATAACTATTATATTTTTTCTCTCATGATATTTATATTAATGGGCAGAAACTACAGTGGTGAGTCAGAAGGGCCATACTTAAATGAACAGCATTTAATTGGCAGCCATTTGTGACAAGACATACACTTGAAGTTATTACCATGGAAGGTAAAGCTGCTTATCCACACCCACTCATAGGCTACATGGAAAGCAGAGTCAGCAAATGCCAATGCAGAGAGAGTTCTAAAAGGGAATTGCAAAGGGAAAGGGACAATGGAGGGGGAAGGATATTGTAATGAGAACCTAATTATAGTACAACTTTAGGGTAAAGTCGATTCAGTTAAACAGAGAAAGATTTTAAAGCACTGTGAATTATTTCTATGTTATTATTTATTCATGAACAAACTTCTCTAGGATGGAAATCAAGAATAGATCTTGTTGGGAGTAGGAGATATAGGTTTCCAGTTATAGAATGAGTAAGTCACAGCATGGCATAGGCAATATAGTCAATGATATTGTAATAGCACTCTATAATGACAGATGGTAGCTACACTTGTGATAACATAGCAAAATGTATATAGAAGTTGAATCACTATGTTGTATAGTTGAAATTAGTTTAACATTGTGTGTCAACTATACTAAAACTTCTTTAAAGAAATATTATAACAAAACAGAAAAATATAGAAAAATAAAATCACTTATAAGATTAAAAAGAACAGATCTTGCTTAAACAGAAAACAGAAGCCTGTGTAGCAGGTAAAATATTCCACTGACCTGACAAATACCAGACACAGCATCCAACTGCATGTATTTTCAATTCATTGTTCAGAACAAACTTTGCGAGAGGGAGGGGCAAGATGGCGGAGGAGTAGGGTCTACAGGTCACTTGTCCTCAACAAATTACCTAGAAAACCATCCAATCATCCTGAAAATCTACGAATTCGGCCTGAGATTTAAAGAGAGACCAGCTGGAACGCTACAGTGAGAAGAGTTCGCGCTTCTATCAAGGTAGGAAGACGGGAAAAAAAATAAAGGAACAAAAGGCCTCCGAGGGGGAGGGGCCCCGAGGAGCCGGGCTGAGGCCGGGGCGAGTGTCCCCAGGACAGGAGAGCCCCGTCCCGGAGGAGCAGGAGCTGCACCAACCTTCCCCGCGGAAAGGCCTCCTGGAGAATTGGAGCAGGATCCCCAGGAGGGCGGGGATGCCCTCGGGCTCCCTGGGACAGTAACAGAGGAACTGCGCCCCCGAGAGTGCACCGAGCTCCCTAAGGGCTGCAGCGCTCGGCGGGACCCGGAGCAGCTCGGAGGGGCTCGGGCGGCGGCTCCGCGGAGGGGGCTGCGCGGCTCCGGGAACAGCTCAGCGGCGGCGGCTCGGGCGGAGGAAGAAGCTCCGCGGAGGGGGCGGCGCGGCTCCGGGAACAGCTCGGAGGGGCTAGGGCGGCGGCTCCGCGGAGGGGGCTGCGGGGCGGGAGCGCGAATCCAACAGCGCAGCCCCGGAGCACAGGGCGCCGGGACACAGCCCAGGATCTGGCCTCCCCCCGGGACAGGCAGAGGCCGGGAGGGCCCAGGACAGCAAGGACGCTCCTGCCTGGAACTGAGCAGATCAGCGGCCCCCCCCGGGAGCTCTCAGGCCCTGCAGCCGGAGAGCCCCGGAGCTACTGCGGGGGCTGACTCCAGGGTCCCAGAGCTGCCCCCGCCACTGTGGCTTCCTCCCGGGGCCTCACGGGGTAAACACCCCCCCACTGAGCCCTGCACCAGGCAGGGGCAGAGCAGCTCCCCCAAGTGCTAACACCTGAGAACCAGCACAGCAGGCCCCTCCCCCAGAAGACCAGCGAGACGGACCAGTTCCAAGGGAAGTCAAGGGACTTAAAGTACACAAAATCGGAAGATACTCCCCGTGGTTTTTGCTTTTGGTTTTTTTTGTTTTTGTTTTTGTTTTTTTGTGTGTGTTTTTTGTTTGTTTGTTTGCTTTGTTTTGTGCTTTTTTTTTTCTTTCTTTCTTCTTGATTTCTGATTGCTTACCCCGCCCCACCCCCCCTTTTTTTTCTTTTATCTCCTTTCTTTCTTTTTCTTTCTTTTTCTTCTCTTTTCCCCCTTTTTTTTCTTCTTTCTCTTTTTTCTTTTTCTCTTTTCTTTCCTTCTCTCTCTTTTTCTCCTTTTCCCAATACAACTTGTTTTTGGCCACTCTGCACTGAGCAAAATGACTAGAAGGAAAACCTCACCTCAAAAAAAAGAATCAGAAACAGCCCACTCTCCCACAGAGTTACAAAATATGGATTACAATTCAATGTCAGAAAGCCAATTCAGAAGCACTATTTTACAGCTACTGGTGGCTCTAGAAAAAACCATAAAGGACTCAAGAGACTTCATGACTGCAGAATTTAGATCCAACCAGGCAGAAATTAAAAATCAATTAAATGAGATGCAATCCAAGCTAGAAGTCCTAACGACGAGGGTTAACGAGGTGGAAGAACGAGTGAGTGACATAGAAGACAAGTTGATGGCAAAGAGGGAAACTGAGGAAAAAAGAGACAAGCAATTAAAAGACCATGAGGATAGATTAAGGGAAATAAATGACAGCCTGAGGAAGAAAAACCTACGTTTAATTGGGGTTCCTGAGGGCGCCGAAAGGGACAGAGGGCCAGAATATGTATTTGAACAAATCATAGCTGAAAACTTTCCGAATCTGGGAAGGGAAACAGGCATTCAGATCCAGGAAATAGAGAGATCCCCCCCTAAAATCAACAAAAACCGTTCAACACCTCGACATTTAATAGTGAAGCTTGCAAATTCCAAAGATAAGGAGAAAATCCTTAAAGCAGCAAGAGAAAAAAAGTCCCTGACTTTTATGGGGAGGAATATTAGGGTAACAGCAGAACTCTCCACAGAGACCTGGCAGGCCAGAAAGGGCTGGCAGGATATATTCAGGGTCCTAAATGAAAAGAATATGCAACCAAGAATACTTTATCCAGCAAGGCTTTCATTCAAAATGGAAGGAGAGATAAAGAGCTTCCAAGACAGGCAGCAACTGAAAGAATATGTAACCTCCAAACCAGCTCTGCAAGAAATTTTAAGGGGGACTCTTAAAATTCCCCTTTAAGAAGAAGTTCAGTGGAACAATCCACAAAAACAAGGACTGAATAGATATGATGACACTAAACTCATATCTATCAATAGTAACTCTGAACGTGAACGGGCTTAATGACCCCATCAAAAGGCGCAGGGTTTCAGACTGGATAAAAAAGCAGGACCCATCTATTTGCTGTCTACAAGAGACTCATTTTAGACAGAAGGACACCTACAACCTGAAAATAAGAGGTTGGAGAACCATTTACCATTCAAATGGTCCTCAAAAGAAAGCAGGGGTTGCCATCCTTATATCAGATAAATTAAAATTTACCCCAAAGACTATAGTGAGAGATGAAGAGGGACACTATCTCATACTCAAAGGATCTATCCAACAAGAGGACTTAACAATCCTCAATATATATGCCCCGAATGTGGGAGCTGCCAAATATTTAAACCAATTAATAACCAAACTGAAGAAATACCTTGATAATAATACAATTATACTTGGTGACTTCAATCTAGCTCTTTCTACCCTGGATAGGTCTTCTAAGCACAACATCTCCAAAGAAACGAAAGCTTTAAATGATACACTGGACCAGATGGATTTCACAGATATCTACAGAACTTTACATCCAAACTCAACTGAATACACATTCTTCTCAAGTGCACATGGAACTTTCTCCAGAATAGACCACATACTGGGTCACAAATCGGGTCTGAACCGATACCAAAAGATCGGGATAGTCCCCTGTATATTCTCAGACCATAATGCCTTGAAATTAGAACTTAATCACAACAAGAAGTATGGAAGGACCACAAACACGTGGAGGTTAAGGACCATCCTGCTAAAAGATGAAAAGGTCAACCAGGAAATTAAGGAAGAATTAAAAAGATTCATGGAAACTAATGAGAATGAAGATACAACCGTTCAAAATCTTTGGGACGCAGCAAAAGCAGTCCTGAGGGGGAAATACATCGCAATACAAGCATCCATTCAAAAACTGGAAAGATCTCAAATTCAAAAGCTCACCTTACACATAAAGGAACTAGAGAAAAAGCAACAAATAGACCCCACCCCCAGCAGAAGAAGACAGTTAATTAAAATTCGAGCAGAACTCAATGATATCGAGACCAAAAGAACTGTGGAACAGATCAACAGAACCAGGAGTTGGTTCTTTGAAAGAATTAATAAGATAGATAAACCATTAGCCAACCTTATTAAAAAGAAGAGAGAGAAGACTCAAATTAATAAAATCATGAATGAGAAAGGAGAGATCACTACCAACACCAAGGAAATACAAACGATTTTAAAAACATATTATGAACAGCTGTACGCCAATAAATTAGGAAATCTAGAAGAAATGGACGCATTCCTGGAAAGCCACAAACTACCAAAACTGGAGCAGGAAGAAATAGAAAACCTGAACAGGCCAATAACCAGGGAGGAAATTGAAGCAGTCATCAAAAACCTCCCAAGACACAAGAGTCCAGGGCCAGATGGCTTCCCAGGGGAATTCTATCAAACGTTTAAAGAAGAAATCATACCTATTCTACTAAAGCTGTTTGGAAAGATAGAAAGAGATGGAGTACTTCCAAATTCGTTCTACGAGGCCAGCATCACCTTAATTCCGAAACCAGACAAAGACCCCACCAAAAAGGAGAATTACAGACCAATATCCCTGATGAACATGGATGCAAAAATTCTCAACAAGATACTAGCCAATAGGATCCAACAACACATTAAGAAAATTATTCACCATGACCAAGTAGGATTTATCCCTGGGACACAAGGCTGGTTCAACACTCGTAAAACCATCAATGTGATTCATCATATCAGCAAGAGAAAAACCAAGAACCATATGATACTCTCATTAGATGCAGAGAAAGCATTTGACAAAATACAGCATCCATTCCTGATCAAAACCCTTCAGAGGGTTGGGATAGAGGGAACTTTCCTCGACATCTTAAAAGCCATCTACGAAAAGCCCACAGCAAATATCATTCTCAATGGGGAAGCACTGGGAGCCTTTCCCCTAAGATCAGGAACAAGACAGGGATGTCCACTCTCACCACTGCTGTTCAACATAGTTCTGGAAGTCCTCGCCTCAGCAATCAGACAACAAAAAGACATTAAAGGCATTCAAATTGGCAAAGAAGAAGTCAAACTCTCCCTCTTCGCCGATGACATGATACTCTACATAGAAAACCCAAAAGCCTCCACCCCAAGATTGCTAGAACTCATACAGAAATTTGGTAGCGTGGCAGGATACAAAATCAATGCCCAGAAATCAATGGCATTTCTATACACTAACAATGAGACTGAAGAAAGAGAAATTAAGGAGTCAATCCCATTTACAATTGCACCCAAAAGCATAAGATACCTAGGAATAAACCTAACCAAAGAGGTAAAAGATCTATACCCTAAAAACTATAGAACACTTCTGAAAGAAATTGAGGAAGACACAAAGAGATGGAAAAATATTCCATGCTCATGGATTGGCAGAATTAATATTGTAAAAATGTCAATGTTACCCAGGGCAATTTATACGTTTAATGCAATCCCTATCAAAATACCATGGACTTTCTTCAGAGAGTTAGAACAAATTATTTTAAGATTTGTGTGGAATCAGAAAAGACCCCGAATAGCCAGGGGAATTTTAAAAAAGAAAACCATAGCTGGGAGCATCACAATGCCAGATTTCAGGTTGTACTACAAAGCTGTGGTCATCAAGACAGTGTGGTACTGGCACAAAAACAGACACATAGATCAATGGAACAGAATAGAGAACCCAGAAGTGGACCCTGAAATGTACGGTCAACTAATATTTGATAAAGGAGGAAAGACTATCCATTGGAAGAAAGACAGTCTCTTCAATAAATGGTGCTGGGAAAATTGGACATCCACATGCAGAAGAATGAAACTGGACCACTCTCTTTCACCATACACAAAGATAAACTCAAAATGGATGAGAGATCTAAATGTGAGAGAAGATTCCATCAAAATCCTAGAGGAGAACACAGGCAACACCCTTTTTGAACTTGGCCAAAGTAATTTCTTGCAAGATACATCCACAAAGGCAAAAGAAACAAAAGCAAAAATGAACTATTGGGGCTTCATCAAGATAAGAAGCTTTTGCACAGCAAAGGATACAGTCAACAAAACTAAAAGACAACCTACAGAATGGGAGAAGATATTTGCAAATGACATATCAGATAAAGGGCTAGTTTCCAAAATCTATAAAGAACTTATTAAACTCAACAGCAAAGAAACAAACAATCCAATCATGAAATGGGCAAAAGACATGAAGAGAAATCTCACAGAGGAAGACATGGACATGGCCAACAAGCACATGAGAAAATGCTCTGCATCACTTGCCATCAGGGAAATACAAATCAAAACCACAATGAGATACCACCTCACACCAGTGAGAATGGGGAAAATTAACAAGGCAGGAAACCACAAATGTTGGAGAGGATGCGGAGAAAAGGGAACCCTCTTACACTGTTGGTGGGAATGTGAACTGGTGCAGCCACTCTGGAAAACTGTGTGGAGGTTCCTCAAAGAGTTAAAAATAGACCTGCCCTACGACCCAGCAATTGCACTGTTGGGGATTTACCCCAAAGATTCAGATGCAATGAAACGTCGGGACACCTGCACCCCGATGTTTCTAGCAGCAATGGCCACAATAGCCAAACTGTGGAAGGAGCCTCGGTGTCCATCAAAAGATGAATGGATAAAGAAGATGTGGTTTATGTATACAATGGAATATTACTCAGCCATTAGAAACGACAAATACCCACCATTTGCTTCAACGTGGATGGAACTGGAGGGTATTATGCTGAGTGAAATAAGTCAATCGGAGAAGGACAAACAGTGTATGTTCTCATTCATTTGGGGAATATGAATAATAGTGAAAGGGAATATAAAGGAAGGGAGAAGAAATGTTGGGAAATATCAGGAAGGGAGACAGAACATAAAGACTCCTAACTCGGGGAAACGAACTAGGGGTGGTGGAGGGGGAGGAGGGCGGGTGTTGGAGGGGAATGGGTGACAGGCACTGAGGTGGACACTTGACAGGATGAGCACTGGGTGTTTTTTTGTATGTTGGTAAATTGAACACCAATAAAAATTAATTAAAAAAAAAAAAAAAAAAAGAACAAACTTTGCCACTATATTTCCCACATGCCAAATTTCCTGAGGATATTCCAGATTGTTCACCAGAAGCTCTGGGTAAGAGGTTTCAGTAGGTCTCAATTTTGAGGAGGCAGGATAAAGGAAGAGCAGCAATCTTTCTCCAAAGTTAATTTCTATGGTGGTTGTTATTTGATATCTCTACTTTTAGGATATAAAGCTTAATTCCCTTCTCACTGAGTGTCCACAGAACCTGGAACTTATTTTTTTTAAGATTTTATTTATTTATTCCTGAGAGACACAGAGAGAGGAAGACATAGGAAGAGGGAGAAGCATGTTCCCTGCAGAGAGCCATATGCAGGATTCAATCCCAGGATCCCAGGACCATGACCTGAGGCAAAGACAGATGCTCAACCACTGAGCCATCCAGGTGTCCCAAACCTAGAACTTACTTCTAACAAATAAAGCACATTAAGAGAACCTTAGTCAAATGACAAAAGTTAATACTGACATCACCCGTATTAAATTATGCTGATATTATGTATTTCATAATATGATAGAATGAGAAGGGCAATTTGTTTCTGTGGTATTCTTCTCCCATAACCATAACCTAAGTCTAATCATGAATAAATAACTACCAGACAAATCAAATTCAAGATACAGTCTACAAAATACCTGACTACTAATCTTCAATAGTATTGCAACTAGAAAAGACTGATAAATTGTCACCAAGTAGAGCAGATAAGGAAACATGCAAACTAATTACAACAAGATATAATTTTTTGGATTCTGGAAAAGAAGAAAAGCATCAGTGGAAAATCTAGTAATCTGAATGGAGTTTGTAGCTTAGTTAAAAGTCTGATATAACTGTCAATGTCTTAGTTTTGATAAATGTACTATGGCTATGTAAAATGTTAACAAAACAGAAGGTAGATGAAGGGTGTGAGACAACTCTATACTCCAGATTTTTGCATTTTTTCCCAAACATCTCAAAATATTTCAAAATAAGATGTTGAAAACATTGTAATGCCAGAAAGTAAAGAATTGATCAGAAACAAAAAAAGAAAAAATGAGGGCATGTCAAAGGATTACTGTTGTCAACTTGAAAGAGCATCCAATGGGTAGAGAAAAGAACATCTATAGCTGTAACAATAGGAGCACCAGAATACATAATGTAGTACTAAATTATAACCCAAAGTAAAAAACTAAATATAAAACATGATTAAGGGATCCTTGCGTGGGTGAGTGGTTTAGCACCTGCCTCTGGCTCAGGGCATGATCCTGGAGTCCTAGGATCGATTTCTGCATTAGGCTCCCTGTCTTGATCCTGCTTCTCCCTCTGCCTATGTCTCTGCCTCTCTCTATCTCTGTCTCTCATGAATAAATTTTTTAAAAATCTTTAAAAAATCTTTAAAAAATAAAAATAAATAAATAAAATAAAACATGATTAAGTAAATGAAGGGGAGAGAAGAAGCAAATTTCACATGAATATTTTGCAATAATTTATATAGATTCTTTTCTCTCCAGCAGGTGATCTTAACTTCACAATCTGCACTAGGGTTAATGAGAGCTGCATTTAGTTCCAAAAAAAGTAGAGTATAAAAAGGAGAGGGGTAACTTTATAGTTGAGAAACCTAGCACAAACTTGTCTCAGCCAAGTGATCAAAGTCATTAGTGATAAGTCATATTGATAACATGTACTCTTGATATGACATGATAAGAATAACACTTCACCTTTAGGGTCTTTGTCCCAGGAATCCATAACCCCAGTTAAATCAAGAGAAAAACATACAAAATTAAAGGGGATTCTACAACATAACTTGATAAATACTCCTGAAACTGCCAAGGTCATCAAAACAAGCAAAGTCTGAGAAATTGTCACAGTCAAGAGGAGGCTAAGGGGACATAAAAACTAAATATAATGTTTTATTCTAGATGAGAACCTGGAACAGAAATTTCAGGAAATTTTTGTAATTTGAATGAAGTTAGTTCCTTAGTTGTGATAAACCATAGAAAGTACAATGCTAACAATCAATTAGGTTGTAGCTTAGATAAAAGTCTAAGGGGCATAAACTCTGGACTATCTTTGTATATCTTCAGTAAATCTAAAACTATTCTAAAAATAAAAGATTATTTTTATAGTTCAAAAATAAAAATTATGTATAAACATTAGATATTTAGATGATTCTCTTTAACATCTTTTACATTGCCTCCTGCTATATCTGCAGGTATGAAAATAGCCATAGCTATAGGTTTCTTCTTGGTAGAAAAGGTTCATCCCTTTTGCTTGTATCCCTCCCCACTTTAAATGACCAGAAAATTATTTCTCTCCTATTCTCCAGTTCTACCATTGTTATCTCCTTGGCTCCTTTAACAAGAGTTACCCCTCTGGCTTTGTTTCCTCATTTCTTTTTTCCTCTCTCCTAATTGCTTCCCTCCTCAACAGCTGTCAGTTTATATAATAATAATATATACAGTAATGCAGGAGAGAAAACATTGTTCTAATGAAAGATTCACTGGCATCTGTATTTAGACTCAAGAAGAAAGAGCTTGATTTCTAAATTCATTACACACAATGCCCCCAAATCTGAAACAAAGTTTCAAAAAACTATGATGTTACAAGGGCCAAAGCAGTGATCACAGATAATGAAATACAAAGGTAGTATAATATGCAGCCTATAGCACATTTCAGGAAGCAAATAACAGGATAGATGAAAGTGCAGTGGAAACATAGAAATACTGTACTACCTACCTCCAGAAATGTTTGAATAAAAGTTGCTTGGTTAAAAAAAAAAAAAAAAAGTTTTTCATAACAAAAACATTAAGAATGCTACCCAAGTAAGCTATCTCAACCCTAATGAATTTTCTTTTTTTTAGATTTTTATTTGTTTATTCATGAGAGACAGAGAGAGAAAGAGAGAGAGAGAGGCAGAGACACAAGGAAGAGAGAGAAGCAGGTTCCATGCAGGGAGCCTGACATGGGACTCGATCCCGGGACTCCAGAATCAGGCCCTGGACCAAAGGCGGCGCTAAACCACTGAGCCACCCGGACTGCCCATCTACTGAATTTTCAAAAGTAAATATTAAATAAACAATAAAGCAGAGGAGCAGCCATGGTATACAGTGCAACATCACGCTCTTTTAAAAAGGTATTTCTTAAAAAAAAAAAAATAAAAAATAAAAAATAAAAAGGTATTTCTTATACTTTCAAGCTACAAATGGTACAGAAATAATCAGTGCTCTTCTGGGTAGACTGAGCATGAAATAAATCTTAAACCAAGGGAAATAAGAGGAAGGGCCACAGATCTACAAGCCCAACCTGGAGAGCCATTTTTCAGTCTAAGATTTATTAAGCTCTTACTAGGTAATAGACACTAGTTGTACATACATATCTCATTGAATCCTCACAACACTGACACATGACACACATGTGACACACATGACATTTAAAACACATTGTGCAGGGGATCCCTGGGTGGCGCAGTGGTTTGGCGCCTGCCTTTGGCCCAGGACACGATCCTGGAGACCCGGGATCGAGTCCCACATCGGGCTCCCGGTGCTTGGAGCCTGCTTCTCCCTCTGCCTGTGTCTCTGCCTCTCTCTCTCTCTCTCTCTCTCTGTGACTATCATAAATAAATAAAGAAAAAATATTTTAAAAAATAAAATAAATAAAACACATTGTGCAGATGAAGAAAATGAGGTGCAGGCTTAAATAACAAATCCAAGATCGGTATTCATCCAGGGAATGCTACTCATTACCATAGTGTAATACAATTTCATACCTACTAAAGTGCTAAACTTAGGGGAGGACAGTTCCAAACACTACTGAGGTTGTGGGATGATTAGACTTTTTAAGTTGGGTGGGTTCTTAAAACATAAAATATACTTCTACCCTAAGTCCTTTTATTAGCACTACTAAATATTTACCTAAGAGAAGGGCAACTCTATGTTCACAAAAGTAAATATTATGGTAGCTCTACTTATAGTGGCCAAAACCTGTAAAGAAATGTATATCAACAGAATTTTTAACTGTAGTATATTTATATCACGAAATATGTAACAACTAAAGAAAGAACAAGCAAGCAATATATTCTACAATAAGGGTGAACTGTGGAAAACATTATTTTTTTTAGATTATTTATTTATTCATGAGAGACAGAGAGAGAGAGAGAGAGAGAGGCACAGACACAGGTAGAGGGAGAAAGCAGACTCCATGCAGGGAACCTGACATGGGACTCAATCCTGGGTCTCCAGGATCACACCCTAGGCCAAAGGCAGCGCTAAACCACTGAGCCAGCCGGGCTGTCCAGAAAACATTATTCTTGATGAAATATTGTGAGCACTGTTATTCCATTTATATATGCTAAGAGAAAGTAATATAAAGTGATAGTAATCAGAACAGTTCACTTGTGATATAGGGAATGACTAGAAGGGCTTGAGCGAACTTTCAGGGTGATGGATATTTTCTGTATCTTGATTGAGTAGCAGTTATACGTATAAACATTTATCAAAATTCATTGAGTTGTAAAATTCTTTTCTGTACCTTGCACTGTTTGAATATTTTTTTCTTAATTGAAAAAAGTGATATTAAGTTCTGGGGCTGCAATTCACAACGTGGTGAGCATAGTTAACAATACTCTATCATATATTTGAAGGTTGTTAAGAGAGTAGATGTTAGAAGTTCTCATCAAAAAGAAGTTCTAACTATGTGAGGTAAAAAGTGTGTTAAATTTATTGTGATAATCATATAAAATATATACACGTGAACAATCATTCTATTGTACACATTAAATTTACAGTGTTTTATGTCAGTTATGTCAATATAGCTGGGAGAGAAGAGAAAAAAAAGTGTTAAGCACCCTGCCTGGCACATTATACTCAATAATAGTCAGTTGTTACTATTCCCATGTTACACTTGGTGTGGGGGTAGAGTAGGAATATGTGCTAAAGATATTTTTTTAAAGATTTTATTTATTTATTTATTTATTTATTTATTTATTTATTTATTTATTCATGAGAGACACAGGGAGAGAGAGAGACACAGACACAGGCAGAGGGAGAAGCAGTCTCCATGCAGGGAGCCAAACGTGAGACTCGATCCCAGGGCCTCCAGGATCATACCCTGGGCCAGAGTTGGCTCTAAACTGCTGAGCCACCCTGTGTTAAAGATATTAAAGTAATTCTTCAAGTGAGCTAAAGATAAAACCAGAAAAGGAAGCCAATTTTCCATCAAAATTTCTTATACCCATTAAATATAGATAGACCATACCCATATACAGTGATTCTCATAAGTCCATTAAAACAAATATTTTATTATTCCTTTCCCTGGAAGATGAGGTATTTCTTTAAACCTGACACTTTTTTTAACAAAAATAAACTGTCAATATTTTGAAAATTAATACAGATAATTTATATCTTATTTCACTTATTAAGCAATTCTTGCTTCCTGAGAAGTATGATTACTCTCATGCCATTCCTATGTTAAAAATATGATAAGTACCATTAAATCAGAGAACATTATCAGTCAAGGATATCAATATAAAATTCATTTATTAAAAGAAGCAAGCTTTGTGTTCTATTATTCTCTATGTAGTATGTTTGCTACAATTTTAGAAATTGTCACACAAACCCTATGTTTAATAATTGCAAAAATAAAGTCTGCTAAAGGAGGGAGGAAAAGAAAGAAGGAATTGAAAACTTTGTGGTCCTACCTACCTATGCAAAATTACAAGTTAAAGATTAAGAAAATAGGGGCACCTGAGTGGCTCAGTTGGTTAAGTGTCTGCCTTCCACTCAGGTCATGAACCCAGGGTCCTGGGATTAAGCCCTGCATCATGCTTCCTGCTCAGTAGGAAGTCTGCTTCTCTCTCTCTCACTCTCTCTCTGTCTCTAATAAATAAAATATTTTTAAAAAATACAGATTAAGAAACCAATAAATGAGGGGAAAGATATCCTGTCCAGAAAAAGACCAGATAGAGTATTCAGCCACTTTAAAAGGTTGAGGAAGCACATTACATATAAATTCCCTTATTGCTATATGGCACTTTACTATGTGTACAAATAATGATTTATTGTAAATATTTCAAGAAATGTATATACATATATTATATATGCATACATATAGTCTCTATTCTTGAGGATGAGATCCCGATGGGGTACATAAAAAGGTGTTAGATGGAGAAAGTCATCAAGGAAACTAATATTTTGAGGGCTGTAATACATATTAGGATCAAGCTAAGACCTGAGTTTAGTGATCCAATTTAAGTTTGTGTGAAAAAAGATCCAGCCAAGAATTCTCATACACTGAAAAATTTTCTTGGTCATTTATAAGTCAGAAATGATATATGACCATGCACAATGCATGCCACATGCCCTAATATAGTTCATTTTATTGAAATATTTGTTAACAGTATACAATTTCCTTATGAATCAGGCCCCAAGTCTTGGCTCAATTGTAACAGGCAAGATGGAAAGGATAGCTATCTTACACTATCAGCCAGCACCAGCACATTACCAAGAAGCAAAGCAGCCAAGTTTTTTTTTTTTCAAGATTTTATTTATTTATTCATGAGAGACACACACAGAGAGAGGCAGAGACACAGGCAGAGGGAGAAGCAGTCTCCACGCAGGAAGCCCAAGGTGGGACTTGATCCTGGGTCTCCAGGATCACGCCCTGGGCTGAAGGCGGCCTAAACTGCTGAGCCACTGGGACTGCCAGCAGCCAAGTTCCAAAGCAAACAGCTCTAACTCTATGATACGGTCATGCATTAAGCATCACACACAGAGACCTCATACCTAAGAATCTGCTTTTGAAGGATAACTCTATGGATTCCCCAGTAAAGTTTATGTCTTTGGATTTGCTCAAATTGACCAAGGTGACACAACACTCCAATTCACACTTGATTATTTAGCACCTCAGACACTTTCCTGACACACTAAACTAACAGCCATGATGGCATGTGGCCACCTTCCTTTTGATCCGAACATCACAGTCTGACAATCTCAAAGAACATGTGGAGAATGATCATAAGAAGCAGTGCTAAGTTTCAAGAAGAGGCATGCAGTAAATGTCCACAATAGCCAAACTGTGGAAGGAGCCTCGGTGTCCATCGAAAGATGAATGGATAAAGAAGATGTGGTCTATGTATACAATGGAATATTACTCAGCCATTAGAAACGACAAATACCCACCATTTGCTTCAATGTGGATGGAACTGGAGGGTATTATGCTGACTGAAGTAAGTCAATCAGAGAAGGAAAAACAGTGTATGTTCTCATTCATTTGGGGAATATAAATAATAGTCAAAGGGAATATAAAGGAAGGGAAAAGAAATGTGTGGGAAATATCAGGGAGACAGAACATAAAGACTCCTAACTCTGGGAAACGAACTAGGGGTGGTGGAAGGGGAGGAGGGCGGGGGGTGGGGAGGAATGGGTGACGGGCACTGAGGCGGACACTTGATGGGATGAGCACTGGGTGTTTTTCTGTATATTGGTAAATTGAACACCAATAAAAATTAATTTATATTAAAAAAATTTTTAAAAAGAGGCATGCAGTAAGATCTCAGGGATGGGCAAGATGTTTTGCAAATACTTCCAGAGGTCAAGGCAGAAGAATGTTTACCATCAAGGGAGTAGGGACCAGACTGAGCACACGTCAACGGAGGCTCTGGACAATAAGCTGCCCTGTGCCCAACTAATGACAGAAAAGGCTACAGTTGTGAAAATCCAGTAGGCTCATGTGCAATAGTTGCCTCAGAATCACTCAGCCTCAAAACCTTGCACTCTATGAATAATCCTCTAATAAAGAGGAATTTAAGTTCCCTAAACCAAAGAACAGTGTTTCTATCCACAGTTGTGAGAATGGAGTCAAAGATTCAAGTTTTGTCATGGAAAATCTCTGAAATCTCCTACTGCCTAGAAAAAAAATGGTGAGAAGTTGATTGATGTCACACAGGAGCTTTGGAAGTGTAATGAGAATGCAAATTTTTAAAAGATATTGCACAAAGCTTCAGCTGGAATGTTGAGAATTCATGCATAAAACAGATTGACTGAAACTGGCAGAAATTGTGGAGCGAATGATAGAAAAGCAAACCATGTCCCATGAATTCCAAAAATGTTAGCTTGAAGCAATAGTAATTTTTGTGATTTGAATTATCATTCTTTAGTTGTATAAAATAATTGTGTATGTCTTAATACACTGTAATTTCATTCCAATTTTGTACAGTTTAACTATGCTGGATAGATGTAAATATAGAAATCACTGGTGGCACAGTATTTTTACAGAAAAACTCAGTTCCTAGAAATATTCCATTACTTTAAGATTGTTTCTTCTTATGTTTGTAAGACAAGATATGATATTGAAAAGCAAGATCTTTTTATTGGTAAATAACATAAATAAACCACCCTTAGCAATAGGCAAAGAATCAAGTACAGCTGACCCTTCAACACCATGGGGTTTAGAGGCACCAACTCCTGGGCAGTCAAAAATTTGTATATAACTTTTGAGTATCCCAAAATGTAACTACTAAGAGCATACTATTGACTGGAAGTAATCAGTAACAAAATAAAACATATTCTCTATGTTCTATGTTTTATAGACTGCATTCTTACATTAAATTAAAGAAAAAAGTTGTTAAGAAAATCATAAAGAGAAAATACATTTATAGTACTGTAATGTATTTATAAAATAAATCCAACGCCATTTATTGAAGAGAACACCCTATCCCGTTGCATATTCTTGGCTCCTTGACATGAATAATGGGCAAATATATGAATGAGTTTATTTCTGTGCTATTTTATTGACCGAAGTGCCAACATCATACTGTTTTGATTACTACAGCTTTCTGATATAGTCTGAAGTCAGGAAGTATAATGATTTCAGCTATGTTCTTCTTTTTCTAGATTGCTTTTGCTACTCAGGGTTATTCATAGACCATTTTAAATTTTTGGAATATTTTTCCTATGTCTGTGAAAATGCTGTTGGAATTTTGATAGGATTTGCATTGAATCTGTAGATAGCTTTGGGTAATATGGACATTTAACAATAACAATTCTTCCAAACATGGAATACTTTTTTCATTTATTTGTATCTCCAATTTTTTATATTTTTAAAATTTTTATTTATTTATGATAGTCAGAGAGAGAGAGAGAGAGAGACAGAGACACAGGCAGAGGGAGAAGCAGGCTCCATGCACTGGGAACCTGACGTGGGATTCGATCCCGGGTCTCCAAGATCGCGCCCTGGGCCAAAGGCAGGCGCCAAACCGCTGCGCCACCCAGGGATCCCCAATTTTTTTAATTATTATTTGAGTATAGTTGACAATGTCAATGATACATTAGTTTCAGATCTATAACATAATGATTCAACAAGTATGCTCTCCTGTTTACCATAAGTGTAGCAAATATGTTTACCATAAGTGTAGCAAACATCTGTCACCATATAACATTATTACAATATCATGGACCATATTCTCTATGCTGTACTTTTTATTCCCATGACTTACTTATTCATTCTGTAACTGGAAGCCTATATCTCCCACTTCCCTTTACCCATTTGCCCATCCCTCCACCCCATCACCCCCAGCAACCATCAGTTTATTCTCTGTATTTATAGGTTTGGTTCTGCTTTTTATTTGTTTATTCATTTGTTTTATGTTTTTAATGTTTCACATATAGGAGAAATCGTATAGTATTTGTCTTTTTCATCCATATTGTTACAAACGGTAAGATCTCATACCTTTTCATGGCTGAATGATAACCTCAAACTATTAAAAAGTTTAAAAAGAGGATGAAAAGCTCCCAAATGCATGTTATGAGGCTAGCATTACCCTTATACCAAAGCCAGAGAAAGACACAACACACACATACACACAGATGCACGCACATGCACGCGTGCAACAATAGGCCAATATCCCTGATGAACATAGATGCCAAAATTCTTTACAAAATATTAGCAAATCACATTCAACAATACATTAAAAGGATAATTAATCATGATCAAATCGGATTTATTCCAGGGATGCAAGGATTGTTTGGCATTTATAAATCAATCAATGCAATACACCACATCAACAAAACAAAGGATAAAAATCATAATCATCTCAATAGGTACAGAATTTGATAAAATTCCATATTCCATCATGCTAAAAGCTCTCAACAAATTGGGTTTAGAGGAAACACATTTCAACATAATAAAGGCCATCCATATATTAAAAACCCATAGCTAATAAATTCAACAGTGAACAGAACTTTTCCCTTAATATCAGCAACTAGATAAATATGTCTAATACTGCCACTTTTATATTCAACAGAGTACTAGAAGTTCTAGTCACAGCAATCAGAGAAGAAGAAATAAAATCATCCATGTTAGTAAAGAAGAAATTAAACTATCAATATTTGCAGATGACATGATATTATAGGTGGGTGGAGGAATGGGGTAATTGGGTTATGGGCATTAAGGAGGGTCCTTGATGTAGTGAGCACTGGGTATTATATGCAACTGATGAATCACTAAACTCTACTTCTGAAACTAATAATAAACTGTATGTTAATTAATTTATTTTAGATTTAAAAAAAAAGGGAAACCCTAAAGACTCCACCAAAAATCTATTACAATAAATGAATCCAGCAAGTTGAAGGATACAAAATTAATGCCCAGATATTGGTTGTGTTTCCATATACTAACAAAGTAGCAGAAAGAGAATCAGGAATATAATTCCATTTATAATAGCACTAGAAAGATTAAAATGCCTAGAGATAAACCTAACCAAGGAGATAAAAAATATGTACTCCAAAAACTAGAAGACATTGATGAAAGAAATAAAAAAATGACACAACTGGAAAGATATACCATGTTCATGGTTTGGAATAATTAATATTGTTAAAATGTCCATATTAGCCAAAGCAACCTAAATATTCACTGTAATCCCTATTCAAATAGCAACATTTTTCACAAAACTAAAACAAATACTACTAAAACTTGAGTGGAATCACAAAAGATCCTGAATAGCCAAAGCAATCTAAAGAACAAAACTAGACATACTACAATCCCAGATTTCAAGATATACTACAAAGCTGAGTAATCTAAGTAGTGTGGCACAAAAAAATAGACATATAGATCAACGGAAAGGTAAGAGAGCCTAGAAATAAACCCACACTTAAATGGTCAATTAATCTATGACAAAGGGGATAAGACAGCTTCTAAAAATAAACAGGAGAAAACTAGACAGCTACATACAAAAGAATGAAACTAGACCACTTTCTTACACCACACACACAAAATAAACTCAAAATGGGTTAAAGACCTAAATGTGAGACCTGAAACCATAAAACTAGGAGAGAACATGGGTAGTAATTTCATTGGCCAGAGCACAATTTTTCTAATTATGTCTTCAACGTCTTTCATCAATTTTCTAGTTTTCAGTGTATAAATCTTTCATAAATCTTTCACTTCCAAGATTAAAACTGTTCAAAAGTATTTCTTAAGGTATTATAAGAGGCATTAATTCCTTTTTTTGTTGTTATTTTTTTTAGATGGTTCATTGTTAGTGTATCAGTAACCTACTACATTGCCAACTTGGTGACATCAGAATTTTTTTTTTTTAAGCAAATCTCCTACTTTAGACAAATATGTTATGTACTGTTTCCTGGTATTATGAACTGTAATGAGTGAAATACTTCTAATGCATACCCCTAGAAAAAAAATTAATCAGCTTTTGTCAAGAAGCAAAACTTGTGCTTGAAATATACTGGACTATACATCAACCTAAAGACTAGAGCTAGCTTTGGTTTCCTTCACTGCCTTTTCTGTCTCAGTATGCATATGTTAGAAAATAAATGAATGAGAGAGATATCCTGAGACCCTTCAAAGCTTTAAAGTTTAACTAAACAAATGAAGCGTTCTAATGCAGTGATAAATTAAAAACTGGTCATATTTGGTTTCATTTTGTATTTTGATGGAAATTGTAATTTTGTTTTTTATCCATTTCTTACTCAACAATTTTGTTTAGGCTACTGTCAATTTCACCTGCATTATTAGATACCTATAAAATTAATAGGAGGATCCAGACATGCTAGAAATCAACCTAGAATTAACAATGAATGTGGTCATCTCAGAGGCAATAGCACATAGTTTTAAAAATTAGGGCTTTCTTCTAAGATATTCAAAGCAAATATTACATACCATTAAAGTCAAACATCTATACCTTTGAGCCAAAACATGACTGACTACTTACTCAATGTATGAGCTAGCATAAATTGAACTCTCATAGCCAAACTATGAGGGTAATTTAAATCATGGGGAAATGTGTAAGTTATATTTTGTAGTAAATTACAAGCAAAAATTTTAGCATAAGTCTCTAAACCACAAACTAATTCTAAATGTAGATATTTATCAGGTTCTCAGTAACATGATAGGTTTTTTTTAAACTAGATACATGAAAACATGAATCTTCTATTATTATCATAAACAATCCAATAAGGGTATTAAACCACATCTAGACCTTCTACAGGTAGATAAAATCTGAAAAAGGATTTGGATTTATTCATTTATTTTCATAGCATCTTTATAAAATACAAATGATGGGAATTATTTGTTCCTTCATTTGCCAGATGAAAAAACTAAGGAGTAGGGATAAGGAAACTAGGCCAAGATGTATAGCAAGCCAGTGTCAGAACCTTCAGGTGAAACCAACCTTCCAGTCTCTGCTCTAGACATTATCTGCCACTAACAAGCATCAAAGAAATTTTAATGTCAGTGATACTTAATTGCCCTGGTAAAGACACAGATTATTATAGCCTCAAATATCATTTTATCTCATAAAATTTCCAAACTGTTTATTTTATTTTTTTAAAATTAGTATCTAGACTTGGCTATGAGGCATGGACTTTGGTAATATATATTAAAAGCCTAAAACTTTTTGTAATTTATCCTAATATTTTGACAAATTGGAATTTATACTGAAAAAACATTACAAATATAATAAATATTTATGAATATGAAATACTTATAACAGAAAAAAATAACCCTAAGAGGGTATTGGAAAAATAAATTACACTACATGGAAATGATGAATATGGCCCTTAAAAATCAAGACCTAGAGTAATATTAATAACACAAAAGTTTGTGTTAAGTGGGAAACCAGTTTATGAAAGAGTAGACATTATGGAACACCAATTTTATAAAATATGGCTCTAGATAAAAAAACATACATATGCATAGAAAAAACAATGGAAAGTTCTACAGAAAGAAAAAAACACTGAGGATTTGTTCAGCTATATATGTATATCACATTTTCTACATTTTTCTTCAGTATTTTCTATACTTTATAATAAATCACCAATCCTGCTTATAATCAGAAAAAATAATAAGAATATATTCCAAGGGATCCCTGAGTGGCTCAGCAGTTTAGCACCTGCCTTTGGCTCAGAGTGTGATCCTGGAGTCCGGGAATCGAGTCCCGCATCAGGCTCCCTTCATGAAGCCTGCTTCTCCCTCTGCCCATGTCTCTGCCTCTCTCTCTCTCTCTCTCTCTCCCTCCCTCGAATAAATAAATAAAATATTAAAAAAACAATATATTCCAAATCCTCCTTTCATGAGTGGGGATAATTATTGGTGTTTTAAATCTATTTTTGAACTAAATTATAGCATAGTCAGATGCTTTACATCAGTATCTAAATTCAAAGGATGGTTTCCTAACACAAGTCTCCTTAAAACAAAACAAAACAAAACAAAAAACACCTGTATTGGTCTCTTTTCTAGTTACAGATCCTCCCATTAAAATACCTGCCCCCTCATAAATTTCCTTCCGTGCAGCAATGGCAACAGGCTGAAATACTGTTTTATGTTCTAAAGTTGGCAGGGCGTTCAACAGATCTTCAACATTCTAGATGGTCACTAGCCCATATGCTCAGTACAGCTCTTTTCTTCATAATCCAAAATTTTCCCACCCTGAACTTTAACCAAAGAGTGAAGCTGGCTGGTCTTCAGGTTCTAGGACTCCTAATTATAGTTTGTTACATTTCTTATAATTTTTATCTTTATATCATTATCAAGGAGGTAAGGTCACTTAGGCAGAAGAGGGCACAGACAGTTCAATGTAAGTTTGTCCCTCAGTTATATTTGGTTGGACTCCAGCTGGACTCTTGGGGCCCTAAGAAAGCAAGTATCCGGCAGTATTATTGTGTCTGTTTCCCCATAAAATTTTAATGAGCTTTGTAATTTTTCCTAAATACAATATCTTAAGTTACTGTTATTGACTAAGCATGAAATTTGTCCCTTTTCAGTACAGTAAATTCCATAAATGATTAAAACCTTCTATTTAATAATTTTATTTGAGAAAGAATGGAGTTTCCACTCTCTCTATATTTATTCTATCTCTGTCACAATTTTACCATTTCCTTCTATTGTGGAAAACAGCAGAACTAAAAACATGCTGCAACATGAAGAACTTATCAACCATACTCCCAAATGGTTCTCCTAAATAAGTTTTATTCCTCCCCACCATAAGTATCACAACTCCTTCTTAGCTATTAGAAATTTCAAGAATAATTATGGGTTGAGGCATCTTGAAGAATTTTAAGTTCAGTGAAAACTGAAAATGACCAGCCTGATGAAACATCTGGACACTTTCCATATGGTAATTAATTAGAAGGTTAATGTACTCTTGGTGTAAAAAAAAAAAAAAAATCTAGCAGAGATAAGAAGGCAGTACAATGGCTGAAGATTAATGGGATGATTACTGAGTCAATGTGAAATATTAGACCAATTAAATAAATTATTCTGCCATACAACAAACAGATCTGCTTATGCACATGGTAAACTTGAGACCCATTACAAGTGAAGAGAAACAAATACTACTTCCCTTTAATAAGAGTCTTAAACTCAGAAATTTCAAAAATGAAAATATATTAGCTCATTTTTAGAAAATTTGTGCCAAAGTCAGAAAATGCATTTTCCAGAAAGGGTGGAGAAAATATTTTGGCTGGGATAGGTTGTTGAATTTCATCTCCTCTTTGATCCATCTCAAATTCTAAAATTAAGAATTTTCCAGTGAAAATTGTCCTTGCTTCTTTAAAAAAAAAAAAAAGATTTTATTTATTGACTCATGACAGATACACACAGAGAGAGGCAGAGACATAGGCAGAGGGAGAAGCAGACTCTCTGCAGGGAGCCCCATGTGGGATTTAATCCCAGGACCTGGGGATCACACCCTAAGCCGAAGGCAGACACCCAACCACTGAGCCACCCAGATGTCCCTCATCCTTGCTTCTTTTCATGAAAACAGTATGTTGGAACCAAATTTAAAAAAAATAATAATAAAAATTAAAAGCATACCAGACCAATCTTTTGAATTCTTACAGACTTGGGTGTTGGAAATGATACTCTAAAGATGTGGAAAATTTTTAACCTGCAACTATATCAGGGATCCTATGTTTAGAATATTCTGTGGTACGAGAATAGTATACGGAAGGTCAGTTTAGCAGTCAGAAGGCTGAAATCATTGTTCATTGAAGAGTTGAATGGCATTATAATAAATCACTTTACTTCTCCAAACATCATCTTATTTAACATGATTCCCTGGGTAATAGTACCTGCCTTTCTTCCCAGAATGATAGTCAAACAATTTTAAAACGATGAGATAGTATAAAAATGCAAGGCAATGTAATTACATGAATTTTCTGAAAATGAAAAGAACATTTGACCTGTGGCTTTTACTAAATTTATTCCCAAGACCTCCCCCACCTCTCAATAAAGCAAATGATCCAGTTCTAACCTAAATAATTGACATGCAGTTTACACACACAATGCTTGACTCACATTCTACCATACTAGCACTTGATATAAAATATATTTGTTTTTACATAATGACTACTCAGTGAAAAAGCCCTCTTTTATTACCTTCTTTGATGTTTTGTTGGCTTGCATCCTAAAGTTCTCTTTACAACACCTGCAAAAACAATATACCAACTATGAAGCCATCTGGAAGAGAGTGAAGAAAATACACTATTTTTAAAAAAACCTCTCCCCTAAGTAACTGGCACTCTAAGATGGCAGGTTAGCATAAAAATATTAAAAGGGGGGCAGCCCTGGTGGCGCAGTGGTTTAGCGCCGCCTGCAGCCCAGGGTGTGATCCTGGAGACGCGGGTTCAAGTCCCATGTCAGGCTCCCTGCATGGAGCCTGCTTCTCCCTCTGCCTGTGTCTCTGCCTCTCTCTCTCTCTCTCTCTGTCTCTCATGAATAAATAAATAAAATCTTAAAAAATATATTAACAAAGCCATTTTGATAAGGAAAGATTTACCTAGAAATTATTAAAACAAATTATTAGCATAATAACATTATTATCGGACACACCGAGTCATATATTAATCCACAGCTGGAACAGGCTAAGTAAGCATCCACTTCTGTACATATTTGAAACATAGAGTAGGGCTCATTTAAGCCTACAGAACACCATGCTCATCAATAAAAATATGGATTTTTAACAACTGACCCATGCTGCAAACCACAGATTTGTCGGAAAAATTCAAGAAAGTATTGATCTCAAGATTTTACCCAAATCATCCACTTGTTTTGTGAAAATTAATAAAAATTGAAACCCACCACCCAGAATTTGTTACTGATAACCCCAGAGTATAGTTATTCAGCTTATTTTGTATCAATAGCAAGACAAAGACATATGGTCCTTAAGGATAAGAGTACCCTGTTTTGAATGTCAAATGTGAAAATTACTCTTTGATATTGACCTTACTAGCTCCTTGACTTTTCTAAAACTCAGTAATTCATTTGAAAATTAAGAATCATTGTAGTAAATTATTTCAAGATTACATAAGAATTAAATTAATTCACACTATTGTTGTGCCTATTTTAAATAGAAGTACTCAGTGCATATTAGCCATATTATCTTCATTTTTTAATGTCATTCCGAAAATGGTGAATAAAATTCTCCTTTGTCCTTCATTGATATCCTCCCTTAAAAATTGTGTAATCAAATTTAGAAATACTATAAAATTTAGAAAGTAATCAATAATCACTTTTATGTAAAATAAAATGAGCAAACAATAAAAGATTTACTTATTTCTCCTGAATTATTGTGATAATCTCAGGACATGAAGATAGTTGTTCTGGACCTGGCTCCACCACTAAATGCCCTCATCCTTGGGCAATTCGCCTAAATTTCCTCAGTTTCAGTTTTTTTAATGGAGAAAATAATGCAGTTTTTGCTCTCTTCACATAACACACATTATAATCTAAAATCTATGGGAAGAATCCCTATCAATTTAGTCTTATTTAGTGTTCCAAACTTTTATCTAGTAATATCATTTCTAAAATTTTTTCCTAAGGGATGACTAAATTAAAAAGAAAAAACATGAAGGCACAATCTATTTTTTTAAAAAAAGATAAGATGGGCTTCATCAAAATTTAAAACTTGTGCTCTGAAGAAGATACTTAAGAGAATTTAAAGACAAGCTACAGACTCTGATAAAGGACTTGTATTTAAAATATACAAAGAACTTTAACAACTGAACAATAAGACAACAACCCAATTTAAAAATGGACACAAGACCTGAATGGATACATCAAAGAAGATACATAGATGGCAAATAAGCACATTAAAATATTCTCAGCATCATACGTGATATTAAAACAATAGATTGAAAAAAAACAATAAGATGCTGTAACACACCTATTAGAATGGGCTAAAATGCAAACATGAACAATACCAAAAGTGGCTGAGATATGGAACAATGGAGATTCTCATTAATTGTGAGAGGAATTGCAAATGGTATGGATGGTTTAGAAGACAAAACTAAATAGTACTATCTTACAGTCCAGCAATCACACTCCATGATGTTTAGATAACCAAATGAATTGAACATTGATGTCCACACAAAAACATGTGTACACTAATGTTTATAGCAGCTTTACTCATAATTGTCAAAACTTGGAAGCAACTAAGAGGCCCTTCAGTAGGTGAATGGATAAACTGTGGTATATCTATACAAAAAACATTATTCAGTAATATAAGGAAATGAAAAGGAGTGAAGGAACCCAGTCTGAGAAAAATGCATGATGTAGGATTTGAACTATATGATGTTTCAGAAAAGGCAAAACTCTCCAGACAGTGAAAAGATAAGAGCTTGCCAGAGTTTAAGGAAATAGAAGGAAAGATGAATAAGTTGAGCACACAGCATACTTGGATCAGTAAACTGTTCTGTAAAATACTATAATGAATTTTTCAAAACCCACACAACTGTACAACATGAAATAAACCCCAATATAAACTACGAACATCATTTTGCAATAATTTATCAACATTGGTTATTTTTTTTTTTAAAAATGTAGGAAACTAATGCAAGATGATAGTAATAGGGGGAAGTGGGAGGAGACAGGGTTTATTGGAAACTACACTTCCTGCTCAATTTTTCTATAAAGCTAAAACTACTTTAAAAAATAAATTTACTAAATTTTAAAAAGAGGACATGTATTAAAATATAGTTAAGGTGTCTTTTCAAAGTATCAATCAATTGCAAATAGCAAAATGTCCTATTAATTTTCCAAATTTATTTTTGTTATATAAATGTAATTGCATATTTGGTTTCCATGAAAATCAAATTCATAAATATTAAATTACTCTCTAAGTAAATGTTTAAAATACAATTAGAAGATAAAATATTGAACTGTTTTATAATCAACTATAAGAACAAAAAAGACCTGTACATTGTCTGGAAGCAATATAAAAATTAAACCAGTTGTATTAAGGTTGTAAAATTTTATATTATAAAAATCTTAATAAACATAAATTCATGTTTGAATGAGAATTTTCTTCTAACATTCTATTTTTAAGTAATTATAGACCAGAGATCTGCAAAAATAGTTTACAGCCCTTCCCAGATTTTCTCAAGGGTGAAATCTTATATAATATTAATATAACATAAAAAGCAGAAAATTGATATTGACACAATATTGTCAACTAAATTACAGATATAACTTACTTTTTACTATTTTTGAGATGCACTTTTTATGTGTGCATGCATAGCTCTATGCAATTTTATGTCATGAATAGATACATCTATATTACCATAATCCAGATATAGAACTGCTCCAACATCACAGAGGGACTTGTACTACTGCTACATATTAACACACCCTGTTCCTTCGCTTGTGCCTTGTTTTCTGGCAAGTACTAATCTTTTCTCCAACTCTATAGATTTTCCTGAATGTGATAGAGATATCATCATACAATATGAAACCTTTTGAGACAGACTTTTTCATTAGGCATGTTTTAGAAATCCATAAGGTTTTTATATGTATCAATACTTAATTCTTCTTATTGCTCAGTAGTATTCCATTGTATAGATATTCTAGAATTTATTTTTTCACCTCTCAAAGGACATTGATGTTGTTTACAGATTTTGTTATTACAAACAAAGCTGCTTTAAGCAATCACATACAGATTTTTGTGTAATAATCACATGGTATGAACAATCATGTCCTTTTTAATGTTTGTATCCTCAAAAATTTTAAAATAGAGTTACTGTAGATTCAGCAGTACTACTTCTGGATATACATTCAAAGAAGTCAAGATCTCAAAGTGATATCTGCACTCAAGTTTATTGCATGTTTTCCATAGCAATAGCAATCACGATATCTCATCGTGATTGTACCTTGCATTTTCCTGATGATTAGGAAAATGTGATGATGATCAGCATCACTATGCTAAGCACCTTTTCATGTAACTGGTGGCCATTTGTAGGTCTTCTTTTAAGAAATACGTATTCAGGTACTTCACTCATTTTTTTCAATTACATTTTTTTTCCTTTTGGTTATTGAGTTGTATCAATTTTTTAAATATTTTGGATATTAACACTTTATCAGATATATGGTTTGCAAATATTTTCCAATTCCATAAGTTTATTTTGTTGATGGTTTCTTCTGATGCACAGAGGATTTTTCAGTTCAATATGGTTCAAAAAATTTTATAGATTCAGGTCTTATATTTAAGTCTTCAATACATCTTGAGGTTATTGTTATATATTTGCAACGTAAGTGTCCAGTTTCATTGCTTTCAATTTGAAAGTTAGATATCTAGTTTTCACAACACCATTTATTGAAGGGACTATTTTTCCACATTGTATATTCTTGGCTTTGTTAAAAATTAATTGACCATATATGCATGGATATATGAATTCTCTACTCTGTTCTATTGATCTATGTGACTTTCTACATCAATACCATATGGTTTTCATTATGATAGCTTTATAATATAGTTTGATATCAGGAAGTGTGATGCCTCCTGCTGTGTTCTTAGGTTTCTTAAGTGTTCTTAAGTTTCTTAAAATGACTTTATCTTGTTCTTCCAATCCATGAACACAGAATATCTTTCCATTCCGATGTCTTCTTCAATTTCTTTCATCAATGTTCTCTAGTTTTCAGTATATAGATATCTCACCTCCTTGGTTAAATTTGTTCTTAAGTTATTATATTTGATGCTATTGTAAATTGTATTGTTTACTTCATTTCTTTTTCAGATAGTTCATTGATAATGTATAGAAATGCAATTGGTTTTTATATGCTAATTTTGTATCCTGGAACTTTAATGAATTTACTAGCTCTAATGAGTTCTTTTGTGGAATTTTTAGAGTTTTCTCTATAGATCATATCATCTGAAAATAGACAATTTTACTTTTCCTTTACAGTTTGCATTTTTTTTTCTTTTTCTCCCCTACTTGTTCTGGATAGCATTTTGTACATTGAATACAGGTGGTAACAATGGGAATCCTTGTTTTGTTTCCAATTGTAGAGGGAAAACTTTCAGCTTTTCACTACTGAATATACTAGCTGTGAGTTTTTCACCTATGTGAGTTTTATTATGTTGAGGTACATTCCTTCTAAACCTAACTTTTTAAACATTTTTATGATAAAGTGTATTAAATTTTGCCAATTTTTTGCATATCCTGAGATGATCATTTGATTTTCCTCTTTTTAATAATCAAAGATTTTATTTTAGTAGCTATAATTACAGTACTTGTTTGTTGAAATGAAAACTGAAAACAAGTACAAAAATCAGTTGATTACTAACTGTGTACCGCCATGCCAAATAAACCAGCCCTGAAGATTTCCCCAAGATAAACTTTAACAGCTCCACTTCTCCAATGTTTATCAAAATACAAAAGAAAAATGTAGAGGTTATCATTTTGATGGTGAGCCTGATCCTTGCAGGCTGAGGGAGTGAAAGCACATGTAGATAGGGGCTCCTAGGTATTCAAGGACTGAGGTTCTAGGATGACTGGCCCACCCATCCTTCTGCTGGTGAGACCCCAGGCAGCCCAGAGCAAACCAGAGTGCCCATGCTGACCCAGGGAAGACCAGGTCCCTCTGAGGGGTCCATGAATGGTAGCTTCAGCCCCATAGCCCAGAGGCTGTATAAGCAGAAGTACAAGCACAAATGCGAGGGGATGTGGCATGATCCAAGCAGGGTGAATCACAGGGACATTATTGTGACCATGCAGAATGTATCATGGCTGATTCCACCTGGCCTCACATTCCTGAAGGGAAAATGTCCACTGGTGGACCAGACTCAGGCCACTATTGCAGAACCTATACTAGGCACTTTTCTCCGTTCTGTGTGTTCTACTTATTTTGTATTTTTAACTATTTTAAAAATGTATTGAGTTCAGGCTAAAAACCAACCACTCAAATGGATCTCAAAACAGATCTAATGCCCAGAGAAGGAGTGCCAGGTTGGTCCACATAGCAACTTCGGGAGGCTCTGTGTGACTAAAACCCTTACTCACTATTGAAGAGTGGATTGACTCTCTTGTTACAATTTAAAACAAAACGTTGAGTAATACTGCATGGAAGTACCAGAAACTGTATTATTGGGAACACAAAATATTTACATTAAATTAAACCCCTGGATGCAAGCTGAGTCTGCACATTTATGGCATGGTGAAGTACACTGTGACCAACCAAGGAGACAGTTTCTGGCACTCACACCATGGGCAGGTAAAGCAAAGTGAAAGGAGAGATTGTGAGGGGGCTGGGGGGCAGAGCTCACTTCTGGTTCTGAAGCTAAATGGACAGCCAGTCCAGTCCTTCATTGAGCCCATTCCCACTGGTTGCACATGTCTCATGAATCTACCAGTTCCTACAGTACAGGGAATGAAGGCCCAGTTTGTCCATAATCTTGGCTGCATTCATGGAATTGGGGAGGTCCTGCTTGGTTGCAAACACCTTGGTTGCAAGTTCATCCTTCACCAGCATCTTCATGAGCTACTTATAGTCCTCTTTCACATTATCTTTATTATTGTCAACCACAGAGAGGACACCTTATGCATTCTGGAAGTAGTGGCACCAGAGGCCAGATCTTGTCTTGGCCTTCCACGTCCCACACAGTGAAGCTGATATTCTTATACTCCATTATTTCCACATTAAAGCCTGTGGTGAGGATAGTGGTCATGGTCTCATCCAGCTTTAGCTTGTATAGGATGGTGGTCTTGCGGGCAACATCCAAGTGTACCATGAGAATGTGTACATTCTTTTTGCCAGAAAGATCCCTGAAGAGGTTCATAAAGATATTCCTCGTGCTGTAGACTGATGAAAGCAACACTGACCACAGAAATCATTGGCAGCCACAGGCAGGCTGCTGCTCAGAGACTGACATTGGTTTTACTCCCACCGATCATGTGACTATTCTTTATCTGTTAATGTGGCAAATCATGTTTACTGATTTGCATGCATTAAGCCATCCTTGCATCCAAGAAATAAATTGCCTTTGATCATGATGTATGATCCTTTTAGCACACTATTGCATTTGTATTATTGCTTTGTTGAGGATTTTTAAATGCATGTTTATAAGGAATATTGATGTATCTTTTTCTTATAGTGTCTTCATCTTGATTTGTTATGAGGATAACATTGGCCTTGCCTTTTTTTTAAATTTTTTTATTGGAGTTCAATTTGCCAACATATAGCATAACAACCAGTGCTCATCCCATCAAGTTCTCCCCTCAGTGCCCATCACCCAGTCACTCCCACCCCCACCCACCTCCCCTTCCACCCCTCCTAGTTCGTTTCCCAGAGTTAGGTATCTCTATGTTCTGTCACCCTCTCTGATATTTCCCACTCATTTTTCCTCCTTTCCCCTTTATTCCCTTTCACTATTTTTTATATTCCCCAAATGAATGAGACCATATAATGTTTGTCCTTCTCCCGATTGACTTATTTCACTCAGCATAATAACCTCCAGGTACATCCACATCGAAGCAAATGGTGGGTATTTGTTGTTTCTACTGGGTGAGTAATATTCCATTGTATACATAGACCACATCTTCTTTATCCATTCATCTTTCGATGGACACTGAGGCTCCTTCCACAGTTTGGCTATTGTGGACATTGCTGCCATAAACATCGGGGTGCAAGTGTCCCGGTGTTTCACTGCATCTGTATCTTTGGGGTAAATCCCCAACAGTGCAATTGCTGGGTCGTAGGGCAGGTCTATTTTGAACTTTTTGAGGAACCTCCACACAGTCCAGAGTGGCTGCACCAGTTCACATTCCCATCAACAGTGCAAGAGGATTATCCTTTCTCCACATCCTCTCCAACATTTGTTGTTTCCTGCCTTGTTAATTTTCCCCATTCTCA
This sequence comes from Vulpes vulpes, assembly GCF_048418805.1. NCBI lineage: Eukaryota > Metazoa > Chordata > Mammalia > Carnivora > Canidae > Vulpes > Vulpes vulpes. The sequence continues at coordinate 97,886,522 of NC_132794.1, forward strand.
CTGGTGTGAGGTGGTATCTCATTGTGGTTTTGATTTGTATTTCTCTGATGGCAAGTGATGCGGAGCATTTTCTCATGTGCTTGTTGGCCATGTCTGTGTCTTCCTCTGTGAGATTTCTGTTCATGTCTTTTGCCCATTTCATGATTGGATTGTTTGTTTCTTTGCTGTTGAGTTTAAGAAGTTCTTTATAGATCTTGGATACTAGCCCTTTATCTGATCTGTCAGATGCAAATATCTTCTCACATTCTATAGGTTGTCTTTTAGTTTTGGTGACTGTTTCTTTTGCTGTGCAGAAGCTTTTTACCTAGGTTAAGTCCCAGTATTTCATTTTTGCTTTTGTTTCTCTTGCCTTCATGGATGTATCTTGCAAGAAGTTGCTGTGGCCAAGTTCAAAAAGGGTGTTGCCTGTGTTCTCCTCTACAGTTTTGATGGAATCTTATCTCACATTTAGATCTTTCACCCATTTTGAGTTTATCTTTGTGTATGGTGTAAGAGAGTGGTCTAGTTTCATTCTTCTGCATGTGGATGTCCAATTTTCCCAGCACCATGTATTGAAGAGACTGTCTTTATTACAGTGGATAGTCTTTCCTGCTTTGTCAAATATTAGTTGACCATAAAGTTGAGGGTCCACTTCTGGATTCTCTCTTTTGTTCCATTGATCTATGTGTCTGTTTTTGTGCCAGTACCACACTGTCTTGATGACCACAGCTTTGTAGTACAACCTGAAATCTGACATGGTGATGCCCCCAGCTATAGTTTTCTTTTTTAATATTCTGCTGGCTGTACAGGGTCTTTTCTGATTCCACACAAATCTTAAGATGATTTGTTCCAACTCTCTAAAGAAAGTCCATGGTATTTTGATAGAGTTGCATTGAATGTGTAAATTTCCCTGGGTAGCATTGCCATTTTCACAATATTAATTCTTGCAATCCATGAGCATGGAATATTTTTCCATCTCTCTGTGTCTTCCTCAATTTCTTTCAGAAGTGTTCTGTAGTTTTTAGGGTATAGATCCTTTACCTCTTTGGTTAGGTTTATTCCTAGGTATCTTATGATACTGGGTGCAATTGTAAATGGGATTGACTCCTTAATTTCTCTTTCTTCAGTCTCATTGTTAGTGTATAGAAATGCCACTGATTTCTGGGCAATGATTTTGTATCTTGCCACACTGCTGAATTGCTTTATGAGACTCCATCTTGGGATGGAGTCTTTTGGGGTTTCTATGTACAGTATCATATCATCTGCAAAGAGGGAGAGTTTGACTTCTTCTTTACCAATTTGAATGTCTTTAATGTCATTTTGTTGTCTTATTGCTGAGGCTAGGACTTCCAGTACTATGTTGAATAGCCGTGGTGAGAGTGGACATCCTTGTCTTGTTCCTGATCTTAGGGGAAAGGCTCCCAGTGTTTCCCCATTGAGAATGATATTTGCTGTGGCCTTTTCGTAGATGGCTTTTAAGATGCTGAGGAATGTTCCCTCTATCCCTACACTCTGAAGAGTTTTGATCAGGAATGGATGCTGTATTTTGTCAAATTCTTTCTCTGCATCTATTGAGAGGATCATATAGTTCTTGTTTTTTCTCTTACTGATATGATCAATCACATTGATTGCTTTCTGAGTGTTGAACCAGCCTTGCATCCCAGGGGTAAATCACACTTGTCATGGTGAATAATCTTCTTAATGTATCGTTGGATCCTATTGGCTAGTATCTTGTTGAGAATTTTTGCATCCATGTTCATCAGGGATATTGGTCTATAATTCTTTTTGGTGGGGTCTTTGTCTGGTTTTAGAATTAAGGTGATGCTGTTGGCCTTGTCTTTAAATGTTTGTTAGAATTCACTAGTAAAGACATCAAGCCCCTGATCTTTAATTTTTAGGGAGGTTTGGATTACTGATTCAATCTCCTTACTCATGATTAATATGTTTAGACATCCTTTTTCTTCATGTCAGTATTGGTTTTATATTTCTGGAAATTTATTCATTCCTTCTCAGTTGCTCAGTTTGTTGACATAAATGTTCGTAATTCTCAATCTTTTGTATTTTGTATTTTGTGGTATCATATGGGACATTACAACTGCTGTAGTACATGTCCCCTCTTATTTGTATTTTTGAGTCTACTTTTGTCTTTAGCCTAAGGATTTTTCAATTTTATTTTTTAAAAAAAGAACCCTTTAGTTGCAATTCATCATTTCTACCATTTTCTAGTAACTTTTTCATTTATTTATGTTCTGATTTTTACAATTTCTTTCTGTTAACTTCAGATTGCATTTATTCTTTTCTAATTCTTTGACATATGATTTTAGTTGAAATTCTTACGTGTTCTTAATGTAGATATTTTATTGCAATAAACTTCCTTCTTAAAATTCTTTCGTTGCATACCTTAAATTTTAGTAGACTATGTTCTTATTTTTACTTAGCTCAAATTTTTAGCATTTCATTTTTGGCTTCTTTCACCCACTCGTTGTTTAGAAGTATTTGTATTTTAATTTCCACATTTTTATGACTTTTCTGTTTTTTTCTCCTGTTATTGTTTTCTAGTTTCATACTATTCTGATCAGAAAGACGTTTTAAATGATGTTAATCTTAAATTTGTTAAGATTTGCTTTATAGTAATTCAATTGGAGAAGGACAAACATTATATGGTCTCATTCATTTGGGGAATATAAAAAATAGTGATAAGGAATAAAGGGGAAAGGAGAGAAAATGAGTGAAAATATCAGTGAGGGTGACAAAACATGAGAGATTCCTAACTCTGGGAAACGAACAAAGAGGTAGTGGAAAGGGAGTTGGGTAGGGGGTTGGGGTGTCTGGGTGATGGGCACTGAGGGGGGCACTTGATGGGATGAGCACTGGGCAATATGCTATATGTTGGCAAACTGAACTCCAACAAAAAATTTAAAAAAATAAAAAATTAAAAAATAAAGATTTGCCTTGTGACTGACCTAATATATGATCTATCCTGGAGAATGTTTCATGTGTGCTTAAAATGAATATGTATTCTGTTGCTGTTGACTGTAATGTTCTGTATTTGTCTATTAGGTTCATTTGGTCTATAGTTGTGTTCGAATTTGTTGTTTCCTTATTGATTTTCTGTCTGGATGATCTATCCAACAGAAAATAAGGTATTAAAACCCCTACTGTTATTATATTGTTAACTACTTTTATTTCTGTTACATATTTGTGTGCGTGATATTGGGTGTATATGTATTTACAATTTTATATCCTTTTGATGAATTGATTCCATTATTTTATAGTGACTTTTTTGTTCGACAGTTTTTGATTTAACATTTTGTCAGATTTAAATAGCACCACTTTTGCTCTCTTATGGTTACCATTAGCATGGAATAATTCTTTTTCATCCCTTCACTTTCAGCCTGTGTGCCCTAAGAAAATTGTCCTGTAGGTAGCATATGGATAGCTTTTTTTTTTTTTTAATCCAGTCATTTCTTTTGATTTGAGAAGTAATCTATTTATACTTAAAGTAATTATTGATAGGTAAGGATATATTGCCATTTTATTTTTCTCTGACTGTTCTGTAGTTCTTTTTCTACCTTTCTTCCACTCTTGGCTCTTGCTGATTTTCTTTGTAATTAGATGATTTTTGTACCAGTAATCTTAAGTCCCTTGTTTGTTTTTTTTAATGTTTTGCTACATATTTTATATTAGTGATTACAACAAGGCTTACATAAGACCTTATACAGGTATAATGGTCTAATTTAATTTGGTGACAAATGAACTTTAACCACATACAAAAACTCTGCACTTTACTCCTCCCAGTGTATTTTGTTAAGTGATGTCACAATTTACATCTTTAATATATGGTGTATCCATTAACACATTAATGTACCTATAGTTATTGTTTATGCTTTTGTCCTTTAGCTTTTATACCAGAGTAAAAAAGTGTTTTACATACCATCATTATATTACCGAATTCTGAATTTGACTGTATTCTTACCTGTACAGTGAGTTTTTTTACTTTCCTATGTTTTCAGATTGCTAGAGTTTTGTTTCAACCTAGGGAACCACCTTTAGCATTTCTTGTAATGCAGATCTAGTGGTGATAAACTCCTCAGCTTTTGTTTGTAAAAGCCTTTATCTTACCTTCATTTAAGAAGAATAACTTTCCTGAGTAAAGTATTCTTGGTGTACAGATTATTATTTTTTAAAGCACTCTGATACTTCACCCATGCTCCATTTGCCTGAAAGCTTAATGCAGAGAAATACACTTGTAGCTTTGTAGTGGTTCCCTTATATATGACTATTTCCATTTTCTTTTGCAATTTAAAAAATTGTCTTTGATTTTATATAGTTTTATTATAGTATGTCATGAAAAAGATCTTTTAAGGATAACTTTATTTGGGGAATTTTGAGCTTCATGAACTTAAATGTCCAAATTTAACCATATTTGGGAAATTCTCAGTCATGATTTCCTAAGTAAGTTTTGTGCCTTTTCTCCCTCTCTTCTGTTGGAACTCGAATAAAACATAGATTGTTTCTATGTAATATATTAGTATTCCCTTGAAATGAGTATTCAAGTCTTTTGCCCATTTCCATTATCTATAATTTTGTCAGAGCTTTTCTTCTTGCATTTTTGAAGTAACTAGGCAGTTTTTAATTGTAAATTTGTTAATATGATTAATTATAATTAACTTTCAAATGTCTCACCAACACGGACTTCCTAGGATAAACGCCTTTGGTTATGATACATTATCCATTTACCATTAATATTATGGTACTATTTATTCCTGGTAATACTCATTTCTGATATTTCTGAGATTGATATAGGTACTACAGATATCTTTTGATTGGTGTTAGTACATTGTACTACTTCCCATCTACTTTGAAGCTATTTATATATTTATATTTAAAGTGGGTTGTTTGTAAACAGAATAAAACTGAGTCTTGATTTTCTGTACAACCTGACAACCTCTGAATTTAGATTGAAGTTTTTAGAATGTTTACATTTAATGTACTCATCGTTATAGTTAAATTTAAAGCCACAGTTTTGCTCTTTGTTTTCTTTTTGCCTATTTCTTCTTTCCTACATTTTCCTACTTTTTCTGATTTCCTTTAGATAAATTGATAATTGTAGTGATTATGTCACTTTTGCTGGTTCATGAACTATTTCTCATTTGTTTAAGAGGATGCTTTACTGGTTTTGTGCTATTTTACTGTGATGTTTTCATCAAGGTTCAGTGAGTTTTCATCAAGGTTCAGTGAGTTTTCATCAAGGTTCTTGTGTTCGGGTTTCCTTAAGCTCTCTGAAACTGAATTTATACTTTACTCACAAATTTATATAATGATATTATGCAATTATTTCTTTAAACATCCCCTCTCCTATCTTCCTTGGGCCTAAGGTTAACATATATTAAAATATTTGAATTCACATACATCAATGAGCTCTGCTTATTCTTTATAGTTTTATTTTTCTGTGTTTTATTTTGGATAGTTTTAGTTGCGACTTAAGTTCAATAATCTTTTCTTTTTGCAGTACATAATCTGTTGTTAATATTCCATAGTGTGTTTTCCATTTCATATATCAGAGTTTTCCTCTCCTGAAGTTTTTGTTTTACACATTTTGTGTCTTTGCTTTTTTAAGGTCAGGTTTATTGAGGTATACTTCACATATAATAAAACACACCAATCTTAAGTATATAATTGATGAGCCTTGACAAACACAGTTATATAATCCCCATCATGATCATGCTATTGACTATATCAATCAAAAAAAATATCCATGTGTCCTTTTGCATTTAATCTTCTCCCTGGAATCCCAAGCCCTGGCAACCATTCATCTGTTTTCTGTTAGTAAACTTGTGCAATTTTTTTTAATTTCATATCTAAAATTGCAAAGTATTTAATTGTTAGTGTGTGGATTTTTATGCTCACCAAAATCCGTTTGAAATTCATCCATCTTGTTACATTATCTTTCCTGTGTCAAGTAGGATTTTACAATGTCAGTATGCCACTGATTTCTTATTTTATTAGTTGATGAGCATTTGGATTATTTCCAGTTTTTAATATTATGGGTGAATTTGCTATGAAAACTCAATGAGCCTTTGTGTGAATCTTTTTTCACTTCTTTTATATAAATAGGTAAGAATGTAATTATGGCTCTTTATGTTAGGGATATGTTTGCATATAAAAAACTACAAGCTCTTTTTCTTTTTTTTAAAAGATTTTTTTGGGATCCCTGGGTGGCGCAGCGGTTTAAGCGCCTGCCTTTGGCCCAGGGCACGATCCTGGAGACCCAGGATCGAATCCCATGTCGGGCTCCTGGTGCATGGAGCCTGCTTCTCCCTCTGCCTGTGTCTCTGCCTCTCTCTCTCTCTGTGTGACTATCATAAATAAATAAAAATTTAAAAAAAAAATAAATAAAAAATAAAAGATTTTTTTATTTATTCAAGAAACAGAGGCAGAGACACAGGCAGAGGGAGAAGCAGGCAGAGGGAAAAGCAAGATCCATGCAAGGAGCCCCATGCGGGACTCGATCCAGGGTGTCCAGGATCACACCCTGGGCCAAAGGCGGCGCTAAATTGCTGAGCCACCCGGGCTGCCCTACAAGCTCTTTTTCTTTTCTTTTTTTTTTTATTTTTTATTTTTATTTTTATTTTTATTTTATTTTTTTTTAATTAATTTTTATTGGTGTTCAATTTACCAACATACAGAAAAACACCCAGTGCTCATCCCGTCAAGTGTCCACCTCAGTGCCCATCACCCATTCCCCTCCAACACCCGCCCTCCTCCCCCCTTCCACCACCCCTAGTTCGTTTCCCCGAGTTAGGAGTCTTTATGTTCTGTCTCCCTTCCTGATATTTCCCAACATTTCTTCTCCCTTCCTTTATATTCCCTTTCACTATTATTTATATTCCCCAAATGAATGAGAACATACACTGCTACAAGCTCTTTTTCAAAGTGGCTCTTCCACTGTGCAATGCCACAAGCAGTGTATGAGAGCTTTAGTTGTTTTGCATCTCCATCAACAATGGACCTTCACTGGTCTTTTTAATTATTGTAACGAGTATGTAATCGTATGTCAGTGGTTTTAATTCAAGTTCCCCAATGACTGATATTCAGCATCTATTCATACCTTTGTATATTTTCTTTGGTGAAATGACCATTCAAATCTTATGGCTGCTTTTCAGGTTTTAATTTAGTTTAGTTTTGTTTTAAAGATATTATTTATTTATTCATGAGACACACAGAGAGGGAGAGAGGCAGAGACATAGGCAGAGGGAGAAGCAGGCTCCATGCAGGGAGCCCAATGCAGGACTCGATCCCAGGACTCCAGGACCGTGCCCTGGGCGGAAGGCAGGCACTAAACTGCTGAGCCACCCAGGAATCCCCCACTTTTCAAGTTTTAGAAGTTAAATTTTAAAAATAGATTTTACTTTTCAGAATAGTTTTAAATTTACAAACAACAACAAAAACCCTTTAATGACATCACAGAAAGTTTCCATTTATCCCACAGCCAGTTATACCTATCATTAACATCTTATAGTAATTTGGTCCATGTGTCACAATTAATAAACCAATATTAATGCGCCATTTTTAACTAAATCCCACATTTTATTAAGATTTCCTCAGTGTTTATCTAATATCCTTTTACCGGCCCAGAATCCCACCAAAATACTATGTACATTTAGTTGTTACCATTATTTTACCATTATATTTAGTTGTTATGTGTCCTTAGGATCCTCTCGGCAGTTTTTTTTAGAATTGCCTTCATTAGCCTTGATAGTTTTGAACAGTACTGATAAGGTGTTTTATTGATTGTCTACCTATTGGTTTTGTGTTATCCATTTCTCATGATTAGACTGGGGTTTTCTGAGGGGCAGACCACATTGGTAACTTGTCATATTCATTACATCATAACAAGGGTACATATACTATCCACACAAATGATCACTGTTGATGATGACTTTGAAACTTGGCCAAGGTAGTATTGGTCAGATTTCTTCACTGTAAATTTACGCTCTTCCCCTCAATTTTCCATATTGTACTTTTTAAAAAGAAGTCACTATGCACAGCTTACACTTAAGAAATTAGGAGGAACACTTCACATCCTTCAGGGTAGAATATCCACATAAATAATTTGGAATTAATTAGCACAGGAAATTTGCATATTCTCTTTCAATTATTTATTCATTTCATTCACTTCATTATGGAATTTTGGATATTTCCTTCATATTGTGAGTTATTATTCATACAGCTTTATTGCTTCTATTGTTCAAATTATTCCAACTTTGGACTCTAGAAGCTCTTTTATATTGGGCTCTGTGTTGTTTTGACAATGTTTTGTTTTTGAATGTTGTATTATTTTCTGGCACTTTAAGATGTGCCAGGCTCATCATGCCTGTTTCCTGCAACAATCCTAGAATCAGACATTTATGTAAAGAAACCTGGTTCTACTGAGGAAGACACAAAGAGATGGAAAAATATTCCATGCTCACGGATTGGAGGAATTAATATTGTGAAAATGTCAATGTTACCCAGGGGAATTTACACGTTTAATGCAATCCCTATCAAAATACCATGGTCAGAGGGAGAAGCAGGCTCCATGCACCGGGAGCCCGACGTGGGCTATGTCTCTGCCTCTCTCTCTCTCTTTCTCTCTCTCTGTGTGACTATCAAAAATAAATAAATAAAAAATTAAAAAAAAAAATACCATGGTCGTTCTTCAGAGAGTTGGAACTAATTATTTTAAGATTTGTGTGGAATAAGAAAAGACCCCAAATAGCCAGGGGAATATTAAAAAAGAAAACCATAGTTGGGGGCATCACCATGTCAGATTTCAGGTTGTACTACAAAGCTGTGGTCATCAAGACAGTGTGGTACTGGCACAAAAACAGACACATAGATCAATGGAACAAAAGAGAGAATCCAGAAGTGGACCCTCAACTTTATGGTCAACTAATATTTGACAAAGCAGGAAAGACTATCCACTGTAATAAAGACAGTCTCTTCAATACATGGTGCTGGGAAAATTGGACATCCACATGCAGAAGAATGAAACTAGACCACTCTCTTACACCATACACAAAGATAAACTCAAAATGGGTGAAAGATCTAAATGTGAGACAAGATTCCATCAAAACCCTAGAGGAGAACACAGGCAACACCCTTTTTGAACTTGGCCACAGTAACTTCTTGCAAGATACAATCATGAAGGCAAGAGAAACAAAAGCAAAAATGAACTATTGGGACTTCATCAAGATAAGAAGCTTCTGCACAGCAAAAGAAACAGTCATCAAAACTAAAAGACAACCTACAGAATGGGAGAAGATATTTGCAAATGACAAATCAGATAAAGGGCTAGTATCCAAGATCTATAAAGAACTTATTCAACTCAACAGTAAAGAAACAATCCAATCATGAAATGGGCAGAATCCATGAACAGAAATTTCACCAAAGAAGACATAGACATGGCCAACAAGCACATGAGAAAATGCTCCGCATCACTTGCCATCAGGGAAATACAAATCAAAACCACAATGAGATAGTACCTCACACTAGTGAGAATGGTGAAAATGAACAAGACAGGAAACAACAAATGTTGGAGAGGATGTGGAGAAAGGCGAACCCTCTTGCACTGTTGATGGGAATGTGAACTAGTACAGCCACTCTGGAAAACTGTGTGGAGGTTCCTCAAAGAGTTCAAAATAGATCTGCCCTACGACCCAGCAATTGCACTGCTGGGAATTTACCCCAAAGATACAGATGCAGCGAAACGCCAGGACACCTGCACCCCGATGTTTACGGCAGCAATGTCTACAATAGCCAAACTGTGGAAGGAGCTTTGGTGTCCATAGAAAGATGAATGGATAGAGAAGATGTGGTCTATGCATACAATGGAATATTACTCAGCCATTATAAATCACAAATATCCACCATTTGCTTCGATGTGAATGTACCTGGAGGTTATTATGCTGAGTGAAATAAGTCAATTGAAGGAGAACAAACATTATATGGTCTCATTCATTTAGGGAATATAAAAAATAATGAAAGGGAATAAAGGGGAAAGGAGGAAAAATGAGTGGGAAATATCAGAGAGGGTGACAGAACATAGAGACACCTAACTCTGGGAAACGAACTTGGGGGGTGGAAGGGGAGGTGGGCAGGGGGTGGGGTGACTGGGTGATGGGCACTGAGGGGGCACTTGATGGGATGAGCACTGGGTGTTATTCTACATGTTGGCAAATTGAACACCAATAAAAAATAAATTTATGTATAAAAAAACCCAAAACTCTTCAATAAGGAAAAAAAGAAAAAGAAAGAAACCTGGTTCTTTTCCTCATGTAGTTGACTCTGCCTTATTATCAAAGATCAGTGAACTATGTATTTATGGCTCTATTTTGGGGTTTCCTATTTTGTCCCATTGATTGTATACTAAAATTGTCTATCATAAGAATGAATTAACTAGATAGTTATAGTTGACAAAATATAAAAAGACATTTATATACAAGTGATCCCAAGTTCCATTCTAACATCGTTTCTCTGATTGTACAAAGAAAAGGGAAGAAGTCATTTGAACATCATTGAGAATCTCCAACATATAGAATGCTGTCCTGAAAGATTTTAAAATATGAAAATATATATATATACCAACATTATCAACAATTTTTTAAATTATTTTTTTTAGCTAACATCGACTGCATATTTAACATGTGTCCAGCATTATGGACAGCACTTTACATGCTACTTTATTCAATTTCCACCACAACTTTACAACATAATGCTTTTAGTCAGGATTCTTCAAGCATAAACATAAGTGAATTCTAACTAAATCAAGTGAAATAAAATCATAACAAAGATAACAAGTCAATTTTAGCATTTCAAGGCACTTGGGTAAAAATGGATCGAGCACTATATATATATATATATAGTGCCTACTCTTTTTCTTTACCCACTTCTCTTTGTTTTGATCTATTCTTTCATGCTAAGAACAGATTCCTCCATATGGCAGAGAAAGTGGATACTTAAAGCTACCAAGAAGAATCACCCATGCATTTTTAAGCATGGAAGTTCAAGATAGTGAATTTATTGATGTTGATTGGGTCATGTATCTATCCATTAACCAATTACCATAGCCAAGAGAACAAAGTTCCCTTATTGTCCAGTTCAGGTCATATATTCAAACTTAGAGGCCATAAAGTGGAGTCCTATGATTGGCACACCCATCAGAAATAAGCAATGGATGGGCAATTTTAAAAATCTAATGCCAGTTAGAAGTAGGTATTATTTTATAGTAGCATGAAGCTTAGAGATTATGTAAGTTATTGAAAGTCATCCGTGTAAAGTGCTAGAATGAGATTTTGTTCTCAGTCTGATTGAATTATATATCCAGGCTCTAAATACTTAAGTTTATTTGCCTTTCTTATTCCTGCTGGAATAGTGTACAGCCTACAGGGAAGAAAGAAAGAAAAAGAAAGAAGAACAGGAAAAGACAAAACTAGATAATCAATACAGTAAAACAAAGTAACCTTAAATCTTCTCATTAGTTTTGGGAGATATAATAAGAAAATTTATAAAGAATTTCTTGGAGAAATTAAATTTTAATTTTAAGAAGGATAAAGGATGAATGAAAAAATATGATGCTATATTTTTCTAACTCCATCTAGAGCTTTATTTCTTGAAAAAATAACATAAATACTAGAAATTTTTACAAAAAGCGGATTCCAGACCCAATCAAACTGATTCACTATGGACAAATCATTCAGTCTGTGAAGCTGTTTTTACTCATTTACAATATATAGACACTAATTTTATGAAGTTATTATTTTATGCCTATTTTATGAAGTTCTCATGAAATTCAAACTGGGGAAAAATATCAAAGTATATTGAAAATAAAAAACTAGTCAAGTAAGAACATTGTTTTCATATTATGTGTCCTCTTGTGCATAACATTGTAATTTTCTATCAGTATTCTTTATAAAATCCTGGAGAAATTAAATCCTTATTACAAAAGCAGTTTTTTAACAGGTAGCCGAAGGGCCAAATATATACAAGCTAATTTATCCCTTAATTAATATTCTATTTTAAATTATGTTTTAATCCGATGGAGCTGTTTATTCTAACCATTCCCCTTGTGAATTTAATTCTCTGCCTCAAGTATTTAATTATTTTTTTGCCTCACCCAGGTAAAATATTTATTTCTTTGTGTTTTGTAATCTTCACTAAACAAGGATATTTTACTTTCTCCACACTGATCATTAATTTGCCTTCAATCATTTCTTGTGTAATTTAAGCCATGCTTTTGTTTCTCCTTGTGAGAAATATCCTTTTTTCCCCCAAAATAATTCTGATCCTCTTGGGGGACCCTCTTTTTATGCAATTCCAGGTAAGAATGAGGCATTGATTTATGTTGTCTTTATTCACAGCCCTAAAGCAAAAAGTGAAATGCCTCATTTTGTGAATAATAGGTTTGTAAAACAAACCAGAGGCAACAGAAAAGATAATGAAATTTGTGTTTCATTTCATTTATTTTGACAGTTGCAAAAGTTCAAGTCCAATTATGCATGTTAATATTGTTAAGTAAAGGTACATAAAGGAAAAAATTTAAGTCAGAAAAGACTCAAACTCACTAGAGCTCAAAAACCATTAAATTGTGACTAAGGCAGCATTTCTCCCATGATTTGAGGATATATTTTGCCAAAATGTTCTCTGTGTTTTTTCCCCTTTTTTCTTCACCATAGGATCAACAATCAAATGAAAGCATTCTCTCAGGGAACCCCAAATTACTGAGAGCAGCATGCTGCCCTCAGCCTCAGAGCAATGCGGTTCCTGGACAGGATACCTGGAAATTAGAGATGAAAGAAAATGTCTATTTTCTTCAGACTCAGTTTCTTTGTGTTTGATATAGAGAGAAAAGAGGCATTTTGCAAAAGGGAAATGGAGAAAAGCATATAATATAAATACAATGAATTAATAAAATGAATTAATCAAGACAGATATAGAAAAATATTACTGAAACACTGATATAAACATATAAGAATAATAGAAGAATGATTAAATAATTGGTTATATCCAGGGGATGAGATTAATGAGATTATGTCTAGGGTTCAATGGAGTAGGAACTTTTCATTATGGAGCTTTTAGTAATATCGGATTTGTTTTTAATATACATATATTACTTTAGTGATGATATTAACAATGATACCAAAAGTAATAATAAACCTATAGAGAAGAATTAAAGTTAAGAAGGAATGGCATTCATCTTTCACAATTATTAGTCTAGTGAAGCATGATAAAAACTGAATTATTTGAATAAATATCAGGTTTATTATCCTATTATTCAGATAAAGAACTTGAGATTAAAAAACATAGATCTCTCCCAAAGTTATCTAGCAAGGTGTAAATAGAGAAACAGAAAAACTGTCTCCTCAGTTACACTTTACTGTTCTTTCTTGTTTACCAAATTGAAAAAAAGATATTCCCAAGACACCAGTTGCAAGACCAAAAAAAGATTTGGTACAGATGGAAGGAGTGAAAAATACCACCTCAGCAAGAGAAATATCAATTTGAAAGGTGGTAGAGTCAAAATTGCTAGCTGATTCAATGAAGTTTTAAATAATAAATGTGAGAAGTACCTCAGTCAGTTAAGCCCCTGACTCTTGATTTCAGTGCAGGTCATGATCTCAAGGTTATGAGATTGAGCCCCAAGTCATGCTCCAGGCTGAATGTTAAGATTCTCTCAAGAGAATGTTTAAGGTTCTCTCTCTTCCCTTCCTCCATAAACAAACAAACAAAACAATCAAACAAACAAACAAATAATAATTGGTCCATACAGATTATGAGAAATTGCACATAACTGGGCAGAGTCTTGATATTTTAAAAACAAGCATTTTCTCATAAATCAATCCTGATCAAACATACAAACACAAGAGCACAGAACACAGAAATGAGTGAACCACAGTCTGACATAACAGGGCAATGCTTTGATACATAATATCTATAGATAGTAGTAGTAAATGCTTAGCAACTCATATCATCCACCCCCTCCCCATTGCTCTTCCAACCTGCCATGCAGAAGAAGACTCCTACCTGCATTTTTTCTATTGTTCTTATTGTGGTAAATATTTGAAGACATATCCAGCAATAGGAAAATGTTGCAGCCCAAAGAATTTGGGTGGGGGATATTCAAGCAGAAGTGGGAAAAAAACATGAATGAAAACCTTGAAATAGGTAGCACAAAACTCACTGAAGAATAAGAGATGTTCAAGTTGTGTTGGAGCTTGAGGAGCAAGAGGAAAGGTGTGGAACTTCAGAGAGGGCCAGGGCCAGCTCCTACAGGACACTATATGCCATATTGATAAACTTCATTCTCCAGATGTTCTCATGGCTTATTTCCTTACTTCATTCATGGGCAACAAGTCAGGTACACAGAAAGTCTTTCTTTGACCACTACATCCTATGTAATAGGTCCATTCTACCACTCTATCGTGGTACTCTTTCCACAGCCCTTTATTATATATACCTTGTTTAATTGAAACAATATTTTTCTTCCCCATAGAGTATAGACTCTGAGAAGACAGACTATTTTGTTCACTATTTTCCCAGTACCTAGAATAATGGCATATAATATGTGCTCTATAAATGTCTGGGAGATCAATTAATGAATGAAGTTACTGTTGCTATTCTAGCTGGGGGAATTGAGCAATTCACTCAACCTCTCCATATTTACATACACATACCTCACTGGGCTGTTGTACAATAAAAGGACATGTATGTAAAGTATTTATTCCAGGGCCTGACACACAGTAAATTCTCAGAAAACAATAGATTTTAGAATCAGAGACATTAAAAAAAAAAAAAAAAGAGGGGCAAAGTCAACCAACCTACACATCCATTCTATTTTTTAAAGATAGCAATACAATTGCTTTAAATCTTTATCCAAATGTCACAAAAAACTATCTTCAAGGGAAAAAAAAACCAAAGAAATAAAAGATATAAAGAAATAAAAGCAAATAATTTAGTAAAGAGTATCATTAGATGTTAGCCTATTATTTTATAGAACCAAGCATGATAGTCCAGCCACAGTTTTTGCTTTCCCACATTAGCACATCAGATTCTACATAGGAAAGTGTGTTTTTGTATACAATGATGTGTATATAAACACATAGCTACAAAATCACATATAGAGTCAATGTGTGAGTTAATGTTAAAATGGAGACTTTTCTGTCAGCTTCAGTATAATACTAGAATCACAAAAAGAAAAGAAAAGAAAAGAGAAACCCTCGCTGTCTTTGGTTTCCCAAAAGGACTTTACTCCTGACTCAGGTTTGAGTTGAATTTATGTATCCTTTGGCTGTATGTCTTATCCAAAGCAAAAAAAGTCAATAATGTAGCATTGATCAACAAGGTTCAGCAGGATTCCCATGGACCAGAGAATCAGAGGCCTGAGGCTTCTAAAATATATTTGATTTTGAGATTTATCTATTTTGTTTATAAGAAATGGCCAATTGCCAAAAAGATTCAAAGTGGTTTAAGGAATACTTGCCTTTGTATCAAGGCTGTGTTTTCCACATCCAGGTTTTTTGGAGCAAGCCAGAGCTAACCCTGCCACCCTATCCAAGTATACTTGTTGGTGTGGAAGAAGTGAGAGGGGATGTGTATGGAGATTATCCAATTACTATTTCTAAAGTAAAAATTATCCAATTACTATTCCTAAAATAAAAATTGACAGGTAGCAGCTTAAATAGCACATATTTGTATTATCTTCAAAAGTACCACAGTAATAAATAAACCTTAGGTCAGTGATTCTAAAATTTCTATGTCCTGCAGGATCACACTCAGAGCTTGTAAAAATCATAAAATAAAAATAAAATAAATAATAAAATAAAATAAAATAAAATGTTGTTTTACAACTCTAGCTCCCCCACCCCACCCCACCCCAGGTTTTGATTCAAGGTACCTTGAATAAGAACAAGACATCCCATGTTTAACAATCACCCGAGGTGCATCTTATGGTCTAGGGGCTATATTTTCAGTAGTACTAACATAATCAATCAATACACTTGATTGGCTGCTACCTTATATAGGACTTGTTTATTAACATCTATTTTTTTCCCATTAATATCCTGTCCCACACTCCAACTTCCCTATATTTGCTCTTAACCTCTTGTGTGAAACGGTACTGGTCCCATTGGCCATTATATAAGACTACAAATACCTATTTCTGGTTCTCCCTGGAAATGAGTAATAGTGAAAAGAAAAGCAACAGATACTGCAGAGATATAGGAAGACTGTAATCCCATTTAATGGCTACAGGATTTTTATGAACATTGGCATTCCAGCCCCTTTTAGTGGTTGAAGAAACTGATGTTCAGAAAAGTCAAGTTATTGATCAAACTCACGTGAATGGAGTAGGAAAGGCAAGAAAAGCAAAAATGAGGATGGAATTCATTATTATGAATTGGATGTTGGAGGTTAAATCTCAGTTTGAGATTATGGATATTAATTATTCCCTAAGTGGTTAAAGTAGCCCAGTAAGTTGGCTATGCTAAGTAATATGATTATGAAAATAAATGAATGAAAAATATAACATCTGTTACTCAAACCCAAATGAAAGTGATTCTAAAGTGAACCTAAAATAAGTGTGAGATTGCAAATCTACTTCATAATATATGGGTAAGAAAGCCTTGCCAAAGGAATGCATGTGTGCATATGCATGTGTATACCTACAAGCTTGGATGATAAACTTCTGCGCAAAGAGATTATCATCTTTTTCTAACAGAACAGCTGAAATGGTGCTGATCAAAAGGTGGCACAAGGCATGTAGCCTCAAGAATTAATAAAACTTCCATTTATAAACTGTCTTTCAAAAGGAAGGACTATAAGTTTCTCAAGTCAAGTGAATTAACTTCAATAATTCTAATTCCTATGCCACAGAATCTCTGCAACTCATCTCTTCGGGTCATCTGGAAAATAGTCTGCAATTTAATACTGTGTGATCTGCATGAAGATAGTAACCATGTGTTCTCATTCAGACAAAGAAACATAGGCCCGTTGTCCAGGGACCCCATCCATAAAACATGACTGGAATTAAGCCACTAGCATCAACAGAAAAATAGCATTTTGGGATGTCTGGGTGGGTCAGGGTTGAGCGTCTGCCTTTGGCTCAGGCATGATCCTGGAGTCCCGTGATTGAGTCCCACATTGGACTCCCTGCATGGAGCCTGCTTCTCCCTCTGTCTATGTCTCTGCCTCTCTCTCTCTCTCTCTCTCTCTCTCTCTGTCTCTCATGAATAAATAAATCCTTAAAAAAAAAAGAAAATAGCATTTCATAATTTTCAACTTTCATCACTATGTAAACTGAATGCATTTAAAATAATAAATATAAACATAAATATTCATAAATTATCTTTTTTTATTTTAAATTATTTAGGAGCACATTATTGCATTTTATAAAACCCAGTAATTGACTGTACATGGAGCTACAAAATAGAGATCTATCTCCTATTCAAAGAAAATTATAGTAACAAAGTCCCAGAAGGAGAAATTGATAAAAAAGAAAACCTACTTACGATTGCAACAAAAACAATAATAATATAATATAATATAACATATAATATAATATAATAATACCTAGGAATAAACGTAAAGAGGTGAAAGACCTGTACTCTAAAAACTATACAACACTGATAAAAGAAATTGAAGACAAATAGAAAGCTATTACATGCCCATGGATTCGAAGAATTAATATTGTCAAAATGTCCACACTCCCCAAAACAATCTACATATTCACTATATCCCTAACAAAATACCAATAAAATTTTTCAGAAAATTAGAACAAATAACCTTAAAATTAATAAGGAACCATAGAAGACCCTGAATAACCAAAGCAATCCTGAGAAAGAATGAAGCTAGAGGTATCACAATTTCAGATTTCAAGATATTAAAAAGTTGTAGTAATCAGAACAGTATGGTACTGGTTCAAAATTGGGCACATAAATCAACGGAATAGAATAGAGAGCCCAAAAGCAAATCCACAAGTATATGGTTAGTTAATATACAACAAAGGAGGCAAGAATATGCAATGGGGGAAAACACAATCTCTTCAATAAATGTTGTTAGGAAAACTGGACAGCTACATATGAAAGAATGAAACTGGACCACTTCTTTACATCCTACACACAAATACCTAAAATGAATTGAAGACCTTAATGTGAGACCTGAAATCATAAAAATCCTAGAAGAAAACACAGGTCATAATTTCTCTGACATCGGGCATACCAGTATTATTCTAGATATGTCTCCTGAAGCAAGGGAAACAAGATAAATAAACCATTAAGACTACATTAAAATAAAAAGTTTTGTGCAGCAAAGGAAACCATCGAGAAGGCAAAAAGATGACCTATTGAATAGGAAAAGATATTTACACATAATGTATCCAACAAGGAGTTAATATCTAAGATATAAAAGAACTCAACACCAAAAAACTCCAAATAATCCAAATAATAAAAGTTGGCAGAGGATCTGAATAAATGTTTTTCCAAAGACGTGTATATGGGCAATAGGTACATGAAAAGATATTCATCATCACTCACTGTATATTTACTAATACACAGAATTAAATTAAATATACTACAAGGATTAAAATTAAAACTTAATTTAAAAAATTCAGAAAAAAAAAGATACTCAACATTACTATATATCAAGGAAATGCAAATTAAAACCACAATGAGGTATGACCTCACACCTGTTAGAATGGCTAAAATCAAAAAGAGGAGAGGGAGGCGGGGCAAGATGGGGGAGGAGTAGGGTCCCCAACTCACCTGTCCCCACCAACTTACCTAGATAACTTTCAAACCATCCTGAAAACCTACGATATTTGGCCTGACAGAGAACAGCTGGAATGCTACAGTGAGAAGAGTTCCTGCTTCGATCAAGGAAGGAAGATGGAAAAAATAAATAAATAAATAAATAAATAAAAAGCATCCCAGGGGGAGGGGCCCCAGCAAGGAGCTGGGCTGAGGCCGCGGCGAGAGCCCCCAGGACAGGAAAGCCCCAGCCTGGAGAAACAGGAGCTTCACCAATCTTCCCCGACGGAAAGGCGCTGGCAGGGAGCTCAGGCAAGATCCCAGGAGGGGCGGGGACAGAGGACCAGAAAGTGTATTTGAATAAATCATACCTGAGAACTTCCCTAACTTGGGAAGGGAAATAGGCATTCAGATCCAGGAGATAGAGAGATCCCCTTCTAAAGTCAAAAAAAACGTTCAACACCTCGACATTAAATAGTGAAACTTACAAATTGCAAAGATAAAGAGAAAATCCTTAAAGCAACAGGAGAAAAGAGATCCCTAACCTTTATGGGGAGAGGTATTAGGTTAACAGCAGACCTCTCCACAGAGACCTGGCAGGCCAGAATGGGCTGGCAGGATATATTCAGGGTCCTAAATGAGAAGAACATGCAGCCAAGAATACTTTATCCAGCAAGGCTCTCATTCAGAATAGAAGGAGAGATAAAGAGCTTCCAAGATAGGCAGCAACTGAAAGAATATGTGACCACCAAACCTACTCTGCAAGAAGTATTAAGGGGGACTCTGTAAAAGAAAGAGGAAGTCCAAGGAAACAATCCACAAAAACAGGGACTGAATAGGTATTATGATGACACTAAATTCATATCTTTCAATAGTAACTCTGAACATGAATGGGCTTAATGACCCCATCAAAAGGCTCAGGGTTTCAGACTGGATACAAAAGCAAGACCCATCTATTTGCTGTCTACAAGAGACTCATTTTAGACAGAAGGACACCTACAGCCTGAAAATAAAAGGTTGGAGAACCATTTACATTCAAATGGTCCTCAAAAGAAAGCAGGGATAGCAATCCTCATATCAAATAAATTAAAGTTTCTCCCAAAGACTGTAGTAAGAGATGAAGAGGGACACTATATTACTTAAAGGATCTATCCAACAAGAGGGTCTAACAATCATGAATATTTATGCCCTTAATGAGGGAGCCGCCAGGTATATCAATCAATTAATAATCAAAGTTAAGACACACTTAGATAATAATACGGTTATACTTAGAGACTTGAACACAGCACTTTCTGCAAATGACAGATTTTCTAACCACAACATCTCCAAAGAAACAAGAGCTTTAAATGATACACTGGACCAGATGGATTTTACAGGTATTTACAGAACTTTACATCCAAATGCAACTGAATACACATTCTTCTCAAGTGCACATGGATCTTTGTCCAGAATAGACCACATACTGGGTCACAAATCAGGTCGTATACAAAACCAAAAGATTGGGATTGTCCCCTGCATGTTTTCAGACCATAATGATTTGAAACTAGAACTTAACCACAAGAAGAAGTTTGGAAGGATTTCAAACATGTGTAGGTTAAAGACCATCCTGCTAAAAGATGAATGGGTCAACCAGGAAATTAGAGAAAAATTAAAAAAGATTCATGGAAACTAATGAGAATGAAGATACACAGCCATTCAAAATCTTTGGGATACAGCAAAAGCAGTCCTGAGGGGGAAATATATTGCAATACAAGCATCCATCCAAAAACTGGAAAGAAGTCAAATACACAAGCTAACCTTGCACCTAAACGAACTGGAGAAAGAACAGCAAATAAAACCTTCACCCAGTAGAAGAAGACAGTTAATAAAGATTTGAGCAGAACTCAATGAAATAGAGACCAGAAGAATGGTGGAACAGATCAACAAAATCAGGAGTTGGTTTTTTGAAATAATTAATGAGATAGATAAACCATTAGCCAGCCTTATTAAAAAGGAGAGAGAAAAGACTCATATTAATAAAATCATGAATGAGAAAAGAGAGATCACCACCAATACCAAGGAAATACAAACGATTTAAAAATCTTTCTATGAGCAGCTACACACCAATAAATTAGGCAATCTAGAAGAAATGGACACATTTCTGGAAAACAACAAACTACCAAAACCGACAGGAAAAAATAGAAAACCTGAACAGGATAATAACCAGGGAGGAAATTGAAGCAGTCACCAAAAACCTCCCAAGACACAAAAGTCCAGGGCCAGATGGCTTCCCAGGGAAATTCCATCAAATGTTTAAAGAAGAAACCATACCTATTCTACTAAAGCTGTTCAGAAAGATAGAAAGGGATGCAGTACTTCCAAACTCATTCTCTGAGGCCAGCATCACCCGAATTTCAAAACCAGACAAAGACCCCACCAAAAAGGAGAACTATAGGCCCATATTCCTGAGGAACACAGATGCAAAAATTCTCAATAAGATACTAGTCAATAGGATCCAAACCATTAAGAAGATTATTCACCATGACCAAGTGGGATTTATCCATGGGATGCAAGGCTGGTTCAACACTCGGAACACAATCAATGTGATAGCTCATATCAAAAGACAAGGACCATATGATCCTCTCAATAGATGTAGAGAAAGCATTTGACAAAATACAGCATCCATTCCTGATCAAAACGCTTCAGAGTGTAGGGATAGAAGGAACATTCCTCAGCATCTTAAAAGCCATCTATGAAAAACCCACAGCAAATATCATTCTCAATGGGGAAACACTGGGAGCCTTTCCCCTAAGATCAGGAACAAGACAGGGATGTCCACTCTCACCACTGCTATTCAACATAGAACTAGAAGTCCTAGCCTCAGCAATCAGGCAACAAAAAGAAATAAAAGACATTCAAATTGGCAAGGAAGAAGTAAAAATCTCCCTCTTTGCAGATGACATGATACTGTACATAGAAAACCCAGAAGACTCCATCCCAAGATTGCTAGAACTCTTACAGCAATTTGGCAGTGTGGCAGGTACAAAATCAATGCCCAGAAATCAGTGGCATTTCTATACACTAACAATGAGACTGAAGAAAGAGAAATTAAGGAGTTAATCCCATTTACAATTGAACCCCAAAGCATAAGATACCTAGGAATAAACCTAACCAAAGAGGAAAAGGATCTATACCCTCAAAACTACAGAATACTTCTGAAAGAAATTGAGGAAGACACAAAGAGATGGAAAAATATTCCATGCTCACAGATTGGAAGAATTAATATTGTGAAAATGTCAATTTTTACCCAGGGCAATTTACACATTCAATGCAATCCCTACCAAAACACCATGGACTTTCTTCAGATTGTTGGAACAAATCTTAAGATTTGTATGGAATCAGAAAAGACCACCAATAGCCAGGGGAATATTGAAAAAGAAAACCATAGCTGGGGGCATCACAATGCCAGATTTCAGGTTGTCCTACAAAGCTGTAATCATCAAGACAGTGTGGTACTGGCAAAAAAACAGACACATAGATCAATGGAACAGAATAGAGAATCCAGAAGTGGACCCTCAACTTTATGATCAACTAATATTCAACAAAGCAGAAAAGACTATCCACTGTAAAAAAGACAGCCTCTTTAATACATGGTGCTGGGAAAATTGGACATCCACATGCAGAAGAATGAAACTAGACCACTCTCTTTCACCATACACAAAGATAAACTCAAAATGGATGAAAGATCTAAATGTGAGACAAGATTCCATCAAAACCCTAGAGGAGAACACAGGCAACACCCTTTTTGAACTTGGCCACCGTAACTCCTTGCAAGATACATCCATGAAGGCAAGAGAAACAAAAGCAGAAATGAACTATTGGGACTTCATCAAGATAAGAAGCTTCTGCACAGCAAAAGAAACAGTCACCAAAACTAAAAGACAACCTACAGAATGGGAGAAGATATTTGCAAATGACATATCAGATAAAGGGCTAGTTTCCAAGATATATAAAGAACTTATTTAACTCAACAGCAAAGAAACAAACAATCCAATAATGAAATGGGCAAAAGACATGAACAGAAATCTACAGAGGAAGACATAGACATGACCAACAAGCACATGAGAAAATGCTCCGCATCACTTGCCATCAGGGAAATACAAATCAAAACCACAATGATACCGCCTCACACCAGAGAGAATGGGGAAAATTAACAAGGCAGGAAACAACAAATGTTGGAGAGGATGTGGAGAAAGGGGAACCCTCTTGCACTGTTGATGGGAATGTGAACTGGTACAGCCACTCTGGAAGACTGTGTGGAGGTTCCTCAAAGAGTTCAAAATAGATCTGCCCTACGACCCAGCAATTGCATTGCTGGGAATTTACCCCAAAGATACAGATGCTGTGAAACACCCGGACACCTGCACCCCGATGTTTATGGCAGCAATGTCCACAATAGCCAAACTGTGGAAGGAGCCTTGGTGTCCATAGAAAGATGAATGGATAAAGAAGATGTGGTCTATGTATACAATGGAATATTACTCAGCCATTAGAAATGACAAATACCCAGCATTTGCTTTGATGTGGATGGAACTGGAAAGTATTATGCTGAGTGAAGCCAGTCAATCGGAGAAGGACAAACATTAAATGGTCTCACTCATTTGGGGAATATAAAAATCAGTGAAAAGCAATAAAGGGAAAGGAGAGAAAATGAGTGAAAATATCTGTGAGGGTGACAAACATAAGAGACACCTAACTGTGGGAAATGAACAAGGGGTAGGTGAAAGGGAGGTGGGCAGGAGGTTGGGGTGACTGGGTGATGGGCACTGAGGGGGGCACTTGGCGGGATGAGCACTGTGTGTTGTGCTACATGTTGGCAAATTGAATTCCAATAAAAGAATTTTTAAAATAAATTTTAAAAAATTAAAAAAAAAACAACAACAAGTGCTAGTGTAAATGTGGAGAATGGGGAACTTTCATGTGCTGATTGTAGAAAAATATGTTGGCACAGCCACTGTGGAAAACAGTATGGGATTTCCTCAAAAAATTAAAAATACAAATACCCATACGATCCAACAATTCCACTATTGGGTATCTACTAAGAAAAAATGAAAACATTAACTTAAAAAGATGTATGCACTCCTACATTTATTGTAGCACTATTCACAATAGCCACGATGTGGAAGGTACTTAAGTGTCCATCAATAGACAAATGCAGAAGAAAATGTGGTGCCAAATGCACACAGCCATAGAAAATGATGAAATCATGCCATTTGAGACAACATGGATAGATCTAGAGAGTATCCTGCTAAATGAAATAAGTCAGATTGAGAAACATCAATATCATGATTCCACTCATAAATGGAATTCTTAAAAAATGAATAAACAAGAAGTGGAATTAGGACTATAAACACAGAGAACAAACTAATGGTTGCTGAGAGAAGGGGGCCCAGGAGTTGGGCAAAATGGATGAAGGGGAGAGGGAGATACAGGCCACCAGTTATGGAATGAGTAAGTCATGGTAATAAAAAGCACAGCTAAAGAATACTGTCAATGATGTCATAATAGTGATATAATGGGGCAGATGGTAGCTATACCTGTGGTGAACATGGCATAATGTATAAACTTGTCAAATCACTAAGCTGTACACCTGAAACTATTGTAACATTGTGCATCAACTATACTCAGTTTTTAAAGAATAAAAAATAAGTAAATGAAATTTAAGAAAAACTACTAAAACCCTTCTAAATGAGACACCTGGGTGGCTCAGCAGTTGAACGTGTGCCTTTGGCTCAGGTTGTGATCCCAGGTCCAGGGACTGAGTCCCACATCAGGCTCCCTGTGAGGAGCCTGCTTCTCTCTCTGTCTGTGTCTCTGTGTCTATGTATGTATTCATGAATAAATAAATAAAATCTAAAAAAAAAAAAAGACTTTCTAAACTAGAAAAGGAAAAAAAGAAAAGAAAGAAAAACAACAAAAGAAGGAGTAATACCAAGCATAAAGTTTCCAATTTGAAGAAGTACCATGGAATATTAAAATGACTCTACAAAATGCACATTTAAAAGTGACTACATATTTGAGCCATATGAAATATAAAGCCAAGAATGACTGAAAAGGTAACATTTATTCATAACTAGGTTATGCTCTAAGCACCAAAAAATATGTTTTTATTCTTTTTATTCTCAGTTTAGAACAATCTTCAACATATAGTATATGAACTACAGGTCCATGTCCATAATGACAGAGATACATTTATTCCTGCATCTTCTGAAGTTATAGACTGTCTCTGGAGAACCCTGGCTAATACACAGAACCAATAGGATATTCATCTATCGATTCATCTATCTGTCCATCTCTATACATTTATATACATATATTGTGAGAGCTGACAACTCTGAAACTTACAGGTCAGGCTAGCAGATTGGAAATTCTGGCAGGATTTCTATGTTATAGTCCTGAGACAGAATTCCTTCTCCAGAAAAATCTGTTTTGCTCTTAAGGCCTTCAGTTGATTGGATAATGCCCACCCAGATTATCAAAGGTAATCTCACCTAAAGCTAACTGATTGTAGATGTTAATTACATCTATAAAATATCTTTATAGCATTATCTAGACTGTCTGACCAAACAACTGGCCACAATAAATAGTTTAGCCAAGTTGACACATAGAGTTTAACCATTGCAGACTTAGAGGTAGGAAAAAGCCTCATGTTGAAAGTTGAGGGTGACACATTTTTTGCAAAATAGATGTCTCGTTATTTTTATGATGTAGTGAGATAGAAAATTAATTTTTTAAAATATTTATTTATTTGAGAGAGAGAAAGAGAGGGAGGGAGTGGGAACATGAGCATGGGGAGGGGCAGAAGGAGAAACAGATTCCCTGCAGAGCTGGAAGTCCCACACTAGGCTAGATCTCAGGACCCTGGGATCATGACCTGAGCTAAAGGCAGAAGATGTTTAGCCAACTGAAACATCCAGCTGCCCCTAGAAACTTATTTTTTAACCTTATAGAGCCTAATGTGGTATTTCAGATTGGTAAGCATTCTTCCTGAACATGGTTGTCCAGAGACACAGGTTCCTTCCATCGTTTGCCTCCAGTATCCCTTAGGGCTCCATCATCCTCTACATCAAGTCAGCTGGGCAGGAAATACAATATTGGCTATGAATAGCTACTTCTTCACAACTCTGACCTTAAAGTTATATTTCTTCCACTTAACATTTCAATGGCAAGAACTAATCCTATGGCCATACTTAGAAGCAAAGGGGCTTGAGCAGCCTATTGTCAGCAAAAATTACTTACTCTAAAAAGTAAAAAGACACATTTTTTAAGCCATTGAGATATCTATAATGTGAAAGGAAACTCAAGAGGCCATCTAAATAAAGTTATTTAATTGCTTACTTGTCAGTCTCTGGGTCAGCGTATCACTAAGTATGTATGTAGGAAGTTTATTTTCAAATACATATTCCTGTGGCTTTTGATACATATATCATACTTTAGGAGGTCTGATAGTATCCAGAAATGAGTATTCAAAAAAAAAAAAAAAATCCCTCAGAGCACACCTCTATGTGATCTAACCAGAACTACTTAATTCAAATCCATTATTTATCTCTAAGCAAGATCCCAGTTAGACTAACTGATACATGGATACCTACCATGGAATTCAATGACTCCCAAAATTAAAGACCATGTAAATCCTAGCTCCATTTTAACAAACTCCCAGCTAATAATGTTAGCTAACCTTTCTTGTGCATTTAAAAAGCGCCGAGGGCAGCCTGGGCGGCTCAGTGGTTTAGCGCCACCTTCAGCCCAGGGCGTGATCCTGGAGACCTAGGATCGAGTCCCATGTCAGGCTCCCTGTATGGAGCCTGCTTTTCCCTCTGCCTATGTCTCTGCCTCTCTCTCTGTGTGTGTCTCTCATGAATAAATAAATAAAATCTTTAAAAATAAAATAAAATAAAATAAAATGCACCGAGCACTGTTCTGGGAGTATTTCATGAATTACCTAATTTTCCCTGCACAGAAACTTTCAAAATTAGCTATTATATCCAATTTTTACAGATGAGGAAACAGATACGGAAAGATTAATTTAAGTTCTGAAAGTTATTCTAGGAGATAAGATGGGATTTAAACCTCAGCAGTGTAACAATCTTTCATCCTTCTTAGTGCACTTTTATCTAGGTGATTCTGATGCACTTGGTCTAAAACACGTTGAGTTAAGGATAAACAAAGACTTTTGATTGAAATTGAGCAAAGTTTTGTGGAGAATCACTTGAACAAATACTTTTCCTTTCTCACTTAAATCTCCATCCAAATAAACTTTCCTGAATTCCAAGTCTATACATCTAACTACTTATTTCAGATATCTCACAGGCAATCATAGTATTATGTCCTAAAACAAACTGACAACCTTTTCCTAAAAATTTGGTTCCTTCCTAGGATTAATAATCTCAACAAATATTGACATCTCCCTCATCCCCCCAGTGTTGCAAGTGTATACCTGGGAATCATGCTCAACATATTCTTCAACAGCAATCCCCACCATCTCCATAGAGCCATAAATCAGTTAATCATTTTATTTCCAAAATCTCTCTCAAAATCATCTACTCGCCACTTCACCAACTCCCAAGTTCACACCACCATCATGTTGCTTTGGCAACTCCGAGAGTTTTCTAAATAGGCTCCAACCTTTGCACCTTCTGATATATATATATATATATATATATCATACAGTGGCAAGATTGATCTTTCCAGGGTATAATGGTTGAAGCCCCAAATACTTAACATTTCCTTGAAAATTCTCCATGTATCAGCCCTATCTATTTCATAGTCCTCTGCTCAGACCACTTGTCCCATCCTTTCAACTTTCAGCCCCTCCTTTTTAGGGTAAGTCTTTGCACATAGGGGTCTGAAGTTCTCCCTTTAATTCACATTAGAGGTTCATTTAACCACTTTAAACCTTGTCACCTCATCCATAAAATGGGGACCAAAATCCCAACACTTTTATATAATAAAAGATGAAACAAACTTTCAAACTTGTCAACAAACTCTCTTCCCCTAAATAGTTCTAACTTAAATTTTATCCTACCTACTACAAAGATATATCCATTTTCTTGTTCCTTAAATTGTGACTGTTTTGAAATTCTAGGTTGGAAAGAACCTTTAAAATATTTTTCTCAATTCATAAATTCATTAAAGTCATAGTGCATCTTTATCTGAAGGCAGCTACAGACATTTAAAATTACTTTCAAGTTAAAAATACCTAGTCTAGTATGTTGCATCTTTGCCAAAGTTTGAACTGCCATAATTTTCAACACGACTGCTCTGTTTCACATGCTTTCATAGGCTCTGAGATGAAAAAAAAAAGACAATTTCAAATAAATGAGCAAGAAAAAAAAGTATTAACTAGTATCTAATTTGAAAGACCAGAGTGTGAACTCAGTAATTTGAAAATGAATTAAACTTTTATAATGGTGTAAAAGTTGGAAGCATAGCCAAGCTCTCATTGAGATAAAATTAATGTTAACTTAATAAACATATTAAGAAAATTGACTTGTTAAACAAAATAATTATATAAGGAAGATCTGTATCAGTGCGTATCCAACTTGGTACAAAAAATTAAGAGTATTTGAAAGATACTATAGAACTGTTAAAGTGGAAATGCAGGGAGATTCCGGAGAGAATAAAACAGCAGCAAAGACAACAATTATGTCTTTTATGTTAAGTTTAAATTATTAGAAAAATACATTAGAATGTCAGCTGATATGTAGATAAACATATTGATGATTCAAAGAATTGTTGATGTGATAGTTTCTTTTTAAATCTTTAAGAAATTAAAATTATTTAAACTCAATATCCAAGGGGATCCCTGGGTGGCTGGGGAATCCCTGGGTGGCTCAGTGGTTTGGCGCCTGCCTTCCGCCCAGGGCGTGATCCTGGAGACCCGGGATCGAGTCCCATGTTGGGCTCCCTGCATGGAGCCTGCTTCTCCTTCTGCCTGTGTCTCTGCCTCTCTCTCTGTCTGTCTCTCTCATATATAAGTAAATAAAATCTGTAAAATAAATAAAATAAAACAAACTCCCTTGGAGGAATCTTTATAATTCTCAAGTTTGTTTACTGGAAAGAGTTTTAGGAAGAGTTTGATTTTTATGAAGCAATAATGTACCTATGTACAAAGAAAGGCCTATTCTCTCTCTCCTTCTCCTTCTACCCCTCTCCCCGCTCGTGCTCTCTCATCAATCAATCAATCAAATCTTTAAAATAAAATAAAAGTACATAATGGACTGCAGGACTTGATAGACAGGGTTTAACCTATTGGTCAGCCCTTGAAGAATGAAATTCTGAATGACAGAGAGGGAGATGGCAGAGAAGGAGGATCCTGAGATCACTCTCCACAGACACAGAAGCTATATCTATATGTAATGCAACTCTCTCTGATCATGACCTGAGACTGAAAAACCAGATCTTTCACGTGAAAGGCATAAAGACCACATGGAGAAGGGAAGGAGGGGGAAAAGCCATGGTAGGGAACCAAACCCCCAGTAAAGCAGCAATCCACAAGCAAGAAGGAGATCACAGGCATGAAGGTGCTTCTTGACAAGGAAGGAGTCAAGCCCCGTATCAAGCAACTATGGCCCTGGGAACTGTACCAGGAATATGGGTCCCCCTAATTCAGGCTTTGGAAAACTGGCAGGGTTTGGGGCACCTGAGTGGCTCAGTTGGCTCAGCACTGGACTCTTGTTTTGGCTCAAGTCATGATCTCAAGGTCATGAGACAGAGCCCCCCATTGGGCTCCAGGCTCATTGGGGAGTCTGCTTAGGATTTTCTTTCCCTTTCCCTTTGCCCCCCTTCCCCCTCTCTTTGTCTCTGTCTCTCTCTTGCTCAAATAAATAAATACATAAATAAATAAATATCTTAAAAAATGAAAATTGGCAGAGTTTAGCTTCAGTTTTGAAAACCACTGGGGCTTAACTCTGGGAGAGCCACAAGGCTAAAGGAAATGTAGTTTCTGCTGTTAAAGGGCCAATGTGGTTTATCACTCAGCCTGAGACCAAAAGTAGCAGTTTGAACAGCATCTAGGGTGTACATGAAGATTTATTGACCATTGTTAGCAAGTGTTCTGGAAGGACAGAGATCTGTAGGGATATTCTCTGGGAATAGAGGTATAGTCAGGTGCCATTTCTCTTGCCCTTTTTAAGCCTAGCTAGTAAGATACTGGTGTATAACTATTTGTTTGTGATACCCTCCATTTATGTAGCTCTCACTGCTTGCCCCATACTGGGGTTCTTTTGTGGACTTGCCCTGGCAGGCACGCCTCCAAAATGGCACCTTCCTCAGCACTTAGTGGGCTGCATCAGTCAGGACTGGTATGCCCCTAGGATAACTACTACCCCACCATACTGGTGCCCCTGCAGAACAACTCCTGCCCTGGGAATTGGGGGACCTAGCTCCACTTATCTATATACCTGCAGCAGCTACAATTAGCCCTCTCAGTCAGTCATAACAGAGGTAAGCCCTATCCACCAGTGCACCTGTAGCAGTCACAGCCAGTCATTGAAGACAGCTTAGCTAAGGTCCAGGCCAACCCATCAGAATATTCAAAGGGCTCATGGCCCAGCCATAACAGAAGAGCACACAGAGCCCACATAGGGGATGCCTTTGAAACATCTGTTTCTTGTGACCAGAAAGGATTACACCACTAGGTGCCATAGGACATCTTCTGTATAAGGCCAAGATCAGAAACATAGCTGACCTACCTAACACCGTAACAAACACAGATAGTGAGACAAAATGAGACAAAGGCACAAGTTCCAAACCCAAAACAAGGCAACATTCCAGAAAAAAGAACTTAAATGAAATGAAATAAATTATCTGATAAAGAGTTCAAAGTAATGATCATAAAGATGCTTAACAGACTTGAAAGAAAAGTGAATGAACTTAGTAGAACTTAGTCGAACTATAACAAAGAGAAAATATAAAGAACCAGTCATAGCTGAAGAATGCAACAACTGAAATGAAAATTACTAAAGAGAATCAACAGTAGATTAGAGGATGCAGAGAACAGATCAGCCACTTTGAAGACAGAGTAATGGAAATCACAAAAGCAAAAAACTTTTTAAAAATAATTTTAAAAGTAAGGATAGGTTAAGATACCTCTGAAAACATCAAGCATATTAACATTCTCACTATCAGGGCCCCAGAAGAAGAAAGAGAGCAAGGATCTAAAATTTATTTCAGAATAGCTGAAAACTTGCCTAACCTTGGGAAGAAAACAGATATATAGGTCTAGGAATCACAGAGAGCTCCAACAAGATGAACCCAAGGAAGTCCATACCAAAACACAAAATAACTAAAATGGGGAAATTTAAAAATAAAAAGAGAATCTTAAAAGTAGTAAAAGTAAACAGTTATACACAAGTGAAATCGCCATAAGGATAAGAGCTGATTTCAGCAGAAACTTTGCAGGCCAGAAGAGAGTAGCATAATATATTCAATGTCCTGAAAGTAAAATCTACAACCAAGAATGCTCTACCTGCCAAGATTATCATTCAGAATTGAAGGAGAGATTAAGAGTTTCTCAGAAAAACAAAGGGTTTACTATCACTAAACTGATCTCACACACACACACACACACACAAAAAAAAAAACAAAAAAAAAAACAAGTCTTTACTGGGAAAATCAAACATACAGTAGAGAAAGTAGATCACAAAAAAGTAGAATGAAGGATAAAAGACAAAAGTAGGAAAAACAATTATATACTAACAAATTAGTCAAAGAATATATAAAATAAAAAGATATAAACTATGATATAATACATAAAAAAGAAGGGGGAATTTAAAAATGTAGTAGTGTTTTTAAATGTGTTTGAACTGAAGTGACTGTCAACCTATTATGTGTGTGTATATATATATATTTTATATTTATATTATATTTTATATATTAAAATATTTATATTATATATATATATTTTTTTTTCTTTTTGTAAAGAGGTGTGTGGTTGGGAGGCAGGAGGAAAGGGGGCAGGGGGTTCCAGATAGGGAGCCCAGAGGGCTGGCGTCCCCTCAGTAGGTGGACAAGCCAAGGTCTCTGGAGACTCTGAGGGAGAGAAAGGGGGAAAGGATGGGGGGGGGGGTTGGAACTGAGGGAATAGGTGGAAGGGAGGGAGAGGCGCCCGCGCCAAAAGGACCTGAGTGGTGGAGCATTGGGAGCAGAGGGAGGGGCGGGAGTACAGATCCCAGAAAACTTGTATATAAGGAACCTCTACCCATTTGCCTCCGCGCCTGCAAAGATTATCAAGATCTTTCCTTTCCTATTATTTAGTGACTCTGTAAATTAAAAAAAAAATGAACCTTTATTATCTAGTTGTTAATATAATGAAATCTGCTGCAAAAACCCTCTTAGAATCATTGTGCCCCAGGACTATATTAGCGTTATTTTTAATAAATATATCTACATAACATACTAGAATTTTTACTAAGAATGTCAGGGTGTGTGTATGTGTGTGTGGATACTGGAAGAAAGAGGCTTTCCAGTAACTGTGTTCAAATATAGTTCCTGGGACAACTATAAATGCTACTTAAAATAGACATCCCAACTGAGTGAGGTCAACGTTTCACAACCATGCATATGGGCAGCTGTTAATATCATTCCCAATGCTGAGACAGTGGGACCCAGCAGAGAATGGATGTCCTGATGAAAGGTGTTTTCAGGTGGCTCTTGGTAACTAGTGTGCACCAAAAGCAGGCAGGCAGTGCTCCATTAAAGAAATTGGTTTTAATTAAATATATATATATATATATATATGAGATACTATATATGAATCTTATAGTAACTATAAACTAAAGACCTATAATAGATACAAAAAATAAAGACAAGGAAATCCAAGTTTACACAAAAGAAAGTCATCAAATCATAAGGGAAGAGAACAAGATGAGAAAAAAACAGACAACTACAAAAACAACCAGAAAACAATTACCAAAATGGTAATTGGTATACACCTATCTGTAATCACTATATTTTTTCCAATAATTATCTTAAATTAAAATTAACTGAATGTTCTAAACAAAAGACCTATGGTGGTGACTAAATAGATTTTTTTTAAAAAATGCCAACCATATGCTGCCTATAAAAGACTCATGTTAGACCTAAAGAAACATACAGATTTTTAGTGAAAGAAAGAGAAAATATATTCCAAACAACTGGAAGAAGAAGAAGAAAAAAAGCTGTGCTAGTAATACTTCTATCATACAAAATAGACTTTAAAACAGAGAGAATCACATAATAATAAAATAATAAAGGATCAGCCCAACAAGAAGATATAACAATTGTAAAAATCTATGCACCCAACATAGGAGCATCGAATTCTATAAAGCAAATATTAACAGACATGAAGTGAGAAATGGACAATAATACAGTAATAGTAGTGGATTTTAATATGCTACCTACATCAATGGATATCTCACCCCACAGAAAATTATTAAGAAAACAGCAGCTTTGAGTGGCATATTAGACCAGATAAACTTAACAGATATGTACAGAAAAATAGAATATACATTCTCTTCAAGTGCACATGAAAACATTTTCCAGTATGGACTGCATGTAAGGCCACAAAAAAAGGTCAATAACTTTGAGATGACTGAAATCATATCAAGCATCTTTTCTGAGCATACCACCATGAAACTGAGAACCAATTACAATAGAGAAAAAGAAATACCTAGAAAAAAATACAAACAAGTGAAGGCTAAACAACATGCAACTAAAACCCCAAGGGATCCATGAGGAAATTAAAAAACGAAACAAAACAAAAGCACCTTAAGAGAGATGTAATTGGAAACACAATGATCCAAAATATTTGGGATACAGTAAAACCAGTTCTATGAAAGAAATGTACAACAATACAGTCCTATATGAAGAAACAGGAAAAATCTTAACAATCTAACCTTATACCTAAAGGAACTAAAAAAAATAAATCCCAAAGTTGGAAAAAAGAAAATAAAGATTAAAGCAAAAAATAAATGAAATAGAGACTAAAAATAGAAAAAAAAATCAATCAAACTAAGAACCGATCCTTTGTAAAGAAAACTGATAAACCTTTAGGCAGATAGACTACACATCTGTAGTAACCTAAACAGTATGGTAGTGGCACAAAAACAGGTACATAGATAATAGAACAAAACAGAGAGCCCAGAAATAAACCCATGCTTTTATGGTTAATTAATATACAACAAAGGAGGCAAGAACATGCAATGGGGGAAAACACAGTCTCTTCAATAAATGGTGTTGGCAAAACTGGACAACTATATGCAAAAGAATGAAACAGGACTGTTTTCTTACACCAAATACACAAAATAAAGTAAAAAATGAATTAAAGACCTAAAATATAAGACCTGAAATGATAAAGCTCCAAAAAGGAAACATAGGCTGCAATGTTTTGGACTTCGGCCTTAGTAATATTTTTCTGAATATCTACCCAGGCAAGGGTAACAATAAGCAAAAATAAACTATTGGGACTACATCAAGCTGAAAAGCATTTTGCCTAAAAAGACAACCTTATCAAATGAGAGATGTTATTTGCAAATATATCTGATAAAAGGTTAATGCTCAAAATATATAGAGAACTCCTAAAATTTGACATCAAAAAATCAAGCAATTTGATTAAAAATGGGCAGAGACCTGAATAGACATTTTTCCAAAGATGACAAATAGATGGCCAATATGAAAAGATGCTCAGCATCATTACTCATCAGGGAAATATAAATCAAAACCACATTGAGATATCATTTCACATCAGTCAGAATCGCTAGCATCAAAAGGTAAGAAATAAGTGTTTGTGAGGATGTGGAGAAAGGGGAACCTTTGTGGACTCTTGGTTGGGCTGTAAACAGATGTAGTCACTATAGAAAACAGATGGAAGTTCCTCAAAAAAATTTTTTTAAATAGAAATACCATATGAGTAATTATGAGTAAGAGTAAGAGTAATTCCACTTCTGTGTATTCACCCAAAGAAAATAAAAGTACTAAATCAGAAATATATATGCACCCTTATTTATTTATATAAGAATTTATTTATTTGTTTATATTTATTGCAGAATTTTTACAATAGCCAAAATATGGAAGCACCCTAAATGTACATTGATAGATGGATAATGAAGATGTGGTATATATATATATACCTGTGGTTTTATATATATATATATACAACATCACTCAGCCATAAAGAATGAAAACTTGCTGTTTGTGACAACACAGATGAGCCTAGAAGGTATTATGCTAGTGAAAAAAGTCAGAAAGACAAGAACCACATGATTTCATTTATATGGCATCTAAAAAGCAAAAGAACAAAGATATAGATAAAAAGACTCAAATATGGAGAAAAAAATTGGTGATTTCCAGAAAAGAGGGAGATGGGGAATTGGCAAAATAGGTAAAGGAATTAAGAGGTACAAACTTCCAGTTATAAAAAGATAAGTCACAGAGATAAAAAGTACAGCATAGAGAAATAACATAGTTTAATATTGTAATAATTTTATATAACAGAGGGTAAGTGCACTTATTGTAGTGAGGATTTTGTAATGTAGATAATGTCAGGTCAGCATGTTATAACCTGAAATTAACATATCAACAATACTTCAATATACATAAAAAATAGTTAATAGGTTTTTGTACATTTTGTTACTGCCATATTCCTATTTAGTATAGTTTGTCGTATAGGAGACAAGCCAAAAATACTTGTAGAATGAGTGAGTGAATATATCTTCAAAATTTGAAGAATATATCTTCAAAATATATCTTCAAAATGATCTTAATAATGGCTGCCTCATATACCTGTAATAAGATTATTTAATTAATGTATTTATTAAGTGCCTAGATTATAGTTAAGTGCTCCATACATCAGTTATTAATAGATGCTTTCAATGAGAGATCCCAATATACAGTTGTAGAAGATTATGAGAGGTACAAATAGTTAGCTCAAGAAAATATTGCAAGTCACATTCAGGAGTTTTTTTGTTTTGTTTTTTTTTTTCATTGGCAATGTGAGGGATGTGACACAATCTGTAGTACATCAAAATTATTTGGACATCAGAGTGCAAAATGATTTCCTGAAATTAGAGCTGAAAAGAACAGCAACTCACTTAATCCCTCTGAACCTCAATTTTCTTCATCTCTGAAATGGAGATTATAATACTTGTACCACCTACTTCATGATATTGCATGGAGGAAAAATGGTGCGATCACTTGTGAAGACAAATGTACTATGCTATGCGGAAAGATATACAATGTGGTCATCTGTGTGGCTGTGTTCATAGCAGTTGTAACTCAAGGAAATATAGTCTTACTGGTAAGTTAGCTCACCCTTTCTTGTCCTGGAACTCATTTCTAGGAGCCTTCTGGGCACATAAACAAGGTGAAGGCTAGGACTGTTACGGCTATAGACAAGTGACCATTTTCCTGGAGAGAAAGAAGAAGGAGGTGGAGGAGGGTAAGAGAGAGAGGATTGAAGCTAACCTAAGAATAAGTCTCCCCCAGGAGAGAGACTATTTGAAAATGTCCTGCTGGCTTCTAGTCATTGGCTTCTATACCTGTTTTATCTTCTTGACAAGTTCCTTTGAGCTTATGGGCATTTCAATTAAAAAAAAAAAAAAAAGATGTCTGAAATGACAGCCTGAGGAGCCTAAACAGAAGAGAAAATTTAATCTCCATCTTTATTCAATTAAGCTAATGGAAAACTGCACCTTTGCCAAACCTATTAGCACTTGATAATAAAGTTGTTAACAGAGGTTCAATGGCTGATTTTTTTTTTTTTAAGGCAAACAACTTGCTGACCTTTTACATTTAGGTTGAGTTCTTATTAGTCTTTCACCTAAACTTTTACCTTGCAAAA
Source organism: Vulpes vulpes (assembly GCF_048418805.1). Classification (NCBI taxonomy): domain Eukaryota; kingdom Metazoa; phylum Chordata; class Mammalia; order Carnivora; family Canidae; genus Vulpes; species Vulpes vulpes. The sequence continues at coordinate 97,923,140 of NC_132794.1, forward strand.
GTGTTTAAAACTATCGGAAAAGGAAAAGAGTTGGATACAGATCATCACCGGAAGGAAGGCTAGGTTTATTTACAGATGGATGTGTGAGGCTGGCGTGGCTTGAGCAAAGTCAAACCAGCAAGAAAATAAAGCACCCGGGAAAGCAACATCTCACGAGGAGGCGGGCACAACAAAGACAGATGGAAAACAGGCCACTTATGATATTAGTCAGATGCATGCAAGAAGTCCAAGCAGGTAATATCTACAGGCCAGTGAGTCCTGTGCTTTCTCAAGGCCAAGAGACCTAGAACGTGAGTACTCATCCCAAGGCACACGTTACTCACCAAGGCTTCCATAGGTACCACTGAGTAAGTGTGGGTGAACAAAGTCAAAGAATACATATAAAGCAAGGGCTGTTAACTAAGGCCGATGTGATTCCAGCTCTTCCTAGAGGAAGCAAGCATGCTATTAAGAAGAAAGTTATAGGGCTGGGAAGTAAGAGACTTGGGCTTAAATCGCAGTTGAAAAACACAGCAATTTGAACCTTGGGAAAGTTCCTTATAGTAACTTTGAGTGCCTCTATTTTCTTTTCTTTTTTTTTTTTTCCTGAGTACTGATACAAAGCCTTTCATAGAAAATGTGGAAATACACAGAAAGTTAATAGAAATAGATCTTAAACAACCATAATGTGACACCCTGGAAACACAAAGAAAAGTGCTGAAATGCATTTCCTTGAGAGAGGTTCATCGTGAGACCAGGACCTGGGCCTCCAAAGAGAGGCTGCTTATCACTCAGTGCTGGAGTCACTCAACTAAAAAGAGTGATGAAAAGGAGCTGGAACCTAGACTTTTCAAGCAGGTTGCCAGGCAACTGGTGGGAGGCTCGTGGGGGGTCAGTATGTGAGGATGGAAGGGAAGGCAAGAAGGAACTATGTGCTGGGAAAACTATAAACAGGATTCGGCTGCTGCCCCAAGAAGGCCTTGCTGCTGCTGAAACAAAGCAGCACTTTGGGATGATGTGTTTAGGAACTAGGAACAGACAAAATGCAATCCAGAGAAGCACTTCCCCTTTAGACAAATCCTGACATGCAGGCATCCTGGAGACCAGCCCTACCTCTGCTAATTCTATGGTTTGTTTCCCTAAATTAACCAATTTCACCATTGTGTGCTTACTCTTAGTTCAACATAGCTTCTGTCGCATGTAATCGGGAGAGTCCTAAGTCAAAAGATCCCAGCACTAACACTTAAACTAGGAGAGGTCAGATAGACAGCATTTGGAAGAGGTGGGATCTAAGCAGGCATGGAGCTCCCATAGGTGGACATTGGGGGAGATACATCCTAGAAAGAGGAAACAGCATAAGCCAAAACACAGCAACCAGGAAGAATAGAATGTGTTTTGGGCAAAGAGGTCAGTTAGGCCAGAGAATAAGAAAGAAAACAGAGACATCAATCTCCTATCTCGCTGATGTTTGCATGACTGAGGCTTTCTCATGACTCAGACTTCAGCTCAGATATTTTCACAAAGGCGTCTTCTCTGACCACCCTAGCTTGTTTCCCTTAATGCATAGCACGAACGCCATAAGCCATCTTCTTCCTTGTGGACTCAATGTTTGTCTCTGTAATCCCACTGGAATGACAACACAATTAGGAAAGTGTCTTTGTGCTTCTTCCTCTCCTCAAGCCTCCAGGGCTCACAAAGAAGACTGCATGACACAGACTCTCAGCAAGCATCTGTGAAGTAAGCAGCTGATAAGCCTGGCAAGAGGAGATGGAGCCAGATATTGGAGGATGCAGGATCTGGACTTTAGAGGACAGGACTGGACATAAATGTTCAGAAGTACACTGTTAGGAAATTCATCTGGTATGAAGGACGTAGACTACAGGCAGGGACAAAGGGCAGAGAGAGCAGTTTAGAAACCCACTGAAAATCCTGAAGCAATAGGTAACATTTATTTGATTGAGTGAATGAGCTCAACGTGTGAGTTTCTGAACTTTCCCCTCAGATGAAAGAAGAATGAAAAATGGTTTGTAACTCTTCCTTTCCTTTTTCTTTCAGAGCTGACTGCTCTGTAGACTTTCATCTTTCTTCAGATAATGTTTTGTAGCCATACATGAATAGTGTCTTACACATCAATCTATAACAGCTATTTTCCCCCAGGTAACAGCTTTGAAAAGAGGACAGTGGCTGCTTGATCAGATAATAAAAGCAAAGCGATTCTCGAAGGTCCAGCAATAGAGTCTGTATCTCACAGGCTGTCCCACTGCAGCACCTCCGACTCTGAGCCGGAGTCAGAGTCCTATCTTCTGCCACACAAACCTAGTTCTAGTACAAAATATTCCTTTCTCCCTAGATCGTTCATTTAGTCTTTTATTGGTTTGTTGTGTTTTGCATGTTTTCACACTTGATGACAACGGTACTACATGATGTGTACTGTTTGGAAGTTATTGCTCTTATAAAATTTGGTAAAGTTGAAATATATAGTACTACCCTATTCATTTTCACTACAGTGGTTTTTCCCTTGAGTGTGTATAACACCAATTATTTATCTATTTCTTGCTAAGGAACACTATTTTGGGTTGTACATGTGATGCGACATTAAACATTCTTCCAAATGATTCCTTGTACAATTATGAAATAATTTCCCTAGGATAAATGTACACACACAAACACAAAATTGCTTCAAAGATGTATAATGAATACCCAACTTTACAAAACATTACCAACTTGCAACCAAAAGGATTTTACCAGTTCACATTCCTACTAGCATCTGTAAGTTACTACTTTTCCTCATCATTTCCAAATGCTTAAAATTTTGTAAACACATTACAGAATGACAGACATTTCACTGTTAATTTATGTAACCCTGATAGTTTGAGAGGTGAGCATCCTTCCCTATCTTTACTATTTGTTTCCTCTTTTTGAATGACATTTTCATTAATTCCTGCTCCTTTTCTTGACTGCCTTTTGCACATTTATTTGTAAAAATTCTTTATAAATTCTTTATATATTATTTGCCAGTGTTATTCATAATTTTTCCGAGTCTGTGATTTGTATTTTGATCAAAATACTTCTTAATTTTCAAAAAGGTTAAACATGATTTTGTATGGATTGAGATTTTATTCTGTCTAGTGTAAAAAAATATTTTCCAAGTCCTGGTATCATAAAGATTCCTACATTGTCTTCTTCAAGTTTTAGGTGTTGATTGTCATTTGTAGAACTTTAATCCATCTATATTTTTCATTCGCTTTTTTTCTGCCACTTCTCAGTTAAACTGCTCTCAAGTACCCTGCATGTATTACTCTTCTTGTCTACATCCTGATTTCTTATAAGACAACTTAGTTCCCACTTCCTTTGTGAGGCTTCCTCTGACTGTTGCAACTCTTCACTGACCTTCTCCACCTGGACTACTAAGCCATTAATCATCAGGTTTGGATTTAATTATTGCTTAGTCTAAGATTATAAACCTATAGAACTACAGCACCAGGAAATTAACCCAAATGAGTGAATGAAACTGAATTAAGACAACAGAAAGCAGAGAGATTGGAACAGTTCCTAACCTTCTTTGCCATGTGGAAATCAGGCCCAGAGTTTCTAATCATTTGAAATGATACAAATATATTGTTTGGAATCTGTATTTCTATTTTAATAATCTTTATTTTTACATGTTGGAAAGCGATTCACTAAAACAATTTGTTTAAAGCCAAACAATTTTTCTACACTGAATTCATTTCATTGGCTTTTGGTCTGTATTTTTGTCCAGTCATTTTGTAATTTCTAATCACTACTTGTCTACTAAATAAAAACTGAAACCATGAGAGTAAAAAGATTCCCATTAGAGTCTAGTACAAACCCAATCTCAGAGAAAAGCACATGATAACTGATCAGGAAATCCACAGTTTCTTGCTGGTTGGTGGGAGATCTTATAACCACACCTTTGAACACAGAGCTATCTCCATAGTCTAAATAGAGGAGAGGTTTAAAAAATAATCTCACTTGTCAATTTAACCAAATGTCTTCCCACACAGTTTTATTTCCATCCAGACTTGTTTACAGAAAACAACACATGGACAGAAACCTCCCCCCAAAGTCCTGATTATCTCAACACCCAACAAGCCAGATGCAGTGTGTTCTAAATCTGTTTTAATGGCAACAATCTTTGTACTAAAAAGAACAGTTACACATATCTCAGATATACACCCCCATTGTCTTTTAGGGAGTGAGCATTTGATGCTAACTCTATTTCAGACACACATACTGCTGTTTTATTTCTAGAGCTGGGTCTTTAGGATCTAAGTTATATTTCTCCTTTTACATCTAGTCAAGACCTATACAGCTCATTGTCAAGGTAAAATTGACCCGAACCAGGAATTGGGCTTGTCTTGGAATACCCTTGGCTAGGGTAATATCTCTGAACCTCTTTTTCAGAGAGAAAGAATAATCATAATGTCAATTCTAATCTCATAGTATAATATGAAGATAATAAATCTACCCACCTAGCTGATTGCTCAGAGGATCAAATGAGATGGATATCAAACCTATAAAGTTATCTATAAATGTGGGTATAATAAAATTAGTTTGTAGATATGAGAATATATGGGAAATGTGTGATGACCCTCAAATATTATGTGTTATGATTTTTAGGACTTGTTTGATCTGCTATTCATCTATCTATCAGCACTCCACACTCAGAGGGAAAATTTTCAATAGAATTTCCTTTCTCATTAATAAGTCGAACATGTTCCTCCTTTGAGACTACAGTTGCCATCATACCCTACACAATAGCCATATAAGTAAGGGATCTGGGGGCACCAAGCTGGGCCAAATTGTATCCAGAGAGGCAGCAGATAATTCCCAGTGATGTTCCGAGCAAACAGGTAAAAAGTTCCAAGGTCAATTTTTTTTAACGTATCTCTCCATGTCTGTTTATGGTTTCCTCTCTTGTTCTTCTAGGTCTATGAATGATTCTATATGTGAATCCTTGAATATTTCTGTTGTGGGCAAGTCTGGATGCTTAGGATTGTGTTTACACAAGTTAAATGTTATGTATGTCTGTTTTTACATTAAAAAAATACACAACACATACAAAGACTAGAGTTTTTATTTATTTATTGGGGAGGGTAAGTGCAGAGGAGAAGCCGACTCCTGGCTGAACAGGCTGTCTAATGTAGAGGACTTGATCCCAGGACCCTGAGATCATGACCTGAGCCAAAAGTAGATGCTTAACCACTGAGCCACTTAGGCACCCCTGCGTGTATTGTGTAGCATACCAACTACCAAATCCAAATCTGTGCATAGCTGTATCTGTGTGTTCATGTGTGGATCTATGCACCTGCATCATGAATGCATATGTCTATGCTATGTGCTTCTGCCAATGAACATTGTAGAATATGACTCTATGTCATATACCAGATATACCTAGGGGTATATGGTTTGTCTCTCCAAGCATGTTTGTGTGTCTGTCAATGAAACTGTCTTTGAACTACATGTATATGCTGGAGTTTTTGTGTAACCAAGAAGTATTGAAAATTTTCTACTTGGTCTACAAATGGTCCTAACCTACTCCTTGCTGTTATCAAATATATTCCTCAGAAAGCAATTTGTTCAGTATTTGCCTATAAAACAGAATCACCTGGAAGCTTTAAAATACTGATAAAAATAATTAGAAACAGAGTCTTAATTATTTTTTCCTTTTCTGGGATGAGCCCTAGACATTAGAAATGTTTTAAGCTCCTTTCTTGATTCTAATATAAAGCTATATTTGAGAACCACCACCCCAATGAAAAGGCTACAATTCATTACAGAAAACTTCAGTGTGCTTTAATAATGTGTGTTTTTACTTAGATCAGGGGGTAGGAAAGAGTACTTAAAAATACCATGTAGAAGAAAGGACTGATCCCCTTTTTTCCTGCTGTGGCAGGAAAGCTGCACCAAATTAGAGCCAATGAAACAACCCTGGGATGGCCTATGGAAATAACTGTAGAAAAACACTTCCCAGTCTATCATCCAGCATTTGTTTGCCACTATTTAGAGCTCTACATAATTAAAATGACAGAGTGTTTTCTTAATTTACATATAAACACTTCATACCCACTATGGACCTTTGGCAAACAAAAAGATTTATTAGTATAATAAAATAAGTACTACATAAAAATTTAAATGCATGTTTTAGAGCATTTTTTACATAGTAATGAAAACAGGAAGACAGTAAATGGAGCAAAATTCATAGCCTTCAAGGATGGGGATCTAAGGATAGGAGGTATATAAGATCTAAAAGTTGGGAAGAAGAGAAATAAAACCACAGAAGTTTAACCCTGGAAGGCAGGGCTCCTTTCATCCTTAAATACTATTGCACAAATTAAAAGCCTGCCTTCCTCCAGGATTCAGCCATGTTTACATTCTCAGTTTACACCTTTTTTTTTTTTTTCAGTGAACATCTCAGAAGCACTATTGGAGAGGGACAGCTGTCTGGTGTCCACAAGCCATTCTCTTACTTCCAACTCTTCACACCAGAAAGGCTCCTCAGGGTACTGAGTATTTGATACTGCCACCCATAAACGTGAAGTCAGATGAATAAATTCTTGATTAGGCAAAAGGGAAAAACCAAACTTACAAACATTCTTCGTTATACTCTTCATTAAACTCTAAAAAGCATACTAAGGCACAAATAAATATTTGTAGAATAAGTAAACATACTACTGTTTAACAACTTGTAAGAACTGAAAGAGCAACTCACAAAAAGCCTGTTCCAATAGAAGCCAATACAGAGCATCAAAGGGAAGATTTGTAACATAAGCATAGTCATTACCATAGGGATGGGTCTTAAAGCATGAGAAGAATGTTATTTCTATGGAGTGACTCAACTGATCCCTTGACTTCCTGATGAGATAGGTCCTAAGCCCAAAAAGTCAAATAAAATAACTAAGGTCTGACAATAAATAAATACATAAGTGGGGAAACCCTGAAATCCAGTTCAGAGCATAGGACTCCAGAGCCTGTGTGCTCAGTCAATATGCTATTTATTTTCCATTCACCAGGGAAAAGATAATAGAGCAACTGATGAAGATGCATAGATTGGGGCCAATTTAAAATCCTCTCTTGTGATGCAACTCCCTTTTATCTCATAGCCTAATCCACTTGGGTATACACAAGATGCTAACTGACTCCACAACACGAGGGATGCTTTAATCAGGGAGGTATGCAATTGCCTTGCAAGGGATTTTTACAAGAAAGATGAGCACTTCATGAAAGGATGATCTGGAAAAGACTCAAGACTATCTAGTCCAGATCTCTCATAAAATATTGAGGAAACTGGTTTTCAATGATGTAAAGTAATTTGTCTGGTCACAGAACTGGTCAGTGATAGAAGAAGAACTAGGACTACTTTTTACCTTACCTGTTACTCTTTTTATTATATCATGGTGCTTTATTCTCTCTAGGATACCTTAAAGCCTACTTAGCAACATAAATATAGGACCTACTGACTTCATGAACCTTTTGCTACAGCATTTGGCCCAAAGAAATTCTGTTTTCCAGATCTACAACAAATTCACCCATAAAAAGCTCAGCATAATTTTCTTCCTCCTGTGGGAAACAAAGACTCTTCCGTTCCTTTTCTCTTACTCCCTAATTTGTAACCTGTCAATGTTTACAGGTATTTTTATGCAAATCAAGTCACCAAGAAGAAATTGCACTTAGCCTGCAGAACTATTTCAGCTTTTAACTTAGAATGATGGATCGATGTAGTGGCAGGAGTTAATAAATGGCATATGTGCATATCTTATGATGAAGTCAAATCTATGCTAAGAGGAAGAAAATGAAACACAAAAATAAGCTTCTTAGCAATAAACCCAAAGTTTTGAAGTTCATGCAATATTTAATCATTTAAATAAGGTCATCATCGGAAGTGACACAAACTGCTAAATTGGTTCTGCTTTCATATTCAACAGCTTTTTATCTAACCTACAATTTTGCTCATTTCTTATAATCCATATACTATCCCCATTACCTCTATACATTTCCATATGTAGCTAACTGCAATGAAAAACAAACAAAAACAAAAACAAAACAGACTGACTTACTATTGGAAAATCAGCTTTGAGAAGTAAAAATGAAGGCTTTCCAAAAATGGAAATGAAGACAAGAGAATGTCAGGTTTTGCCATCAGAGACATTTCACCCCTACCCTTGAAGAAACCCCACACCCCCGCCCCCATGAGTGGGACCAGGCCTAACCCTGAGGCAGCCCATCCAGGTGCCTCCCAATAATTCAAGCAACAAAAACATTCTGTTTTTCTGAGATAGGAAAACTATCCCCTCCCTCGCCCTGACTGGAAAAGTCCCTGAACATGGTCATGTTGACCTTCAAAGAATCAATCACGTCATAACCTGAATGCTATGCTACTCCTGCGTTTTCTTTGCCTTTAAAAGATGCCTGTAATTGCTAATCGGGGCTCTGCCACCTCGGAGGCCCGTTTGCGCAAACGTTCAATAAACCCTCTTGCTAATTGCATCTGCCTGTCTGGGGTCTGAGTCTCTGGGGCTTCCACCGGGACACGTTGGCACCCGTGAGCAAGGGTCCAACACCCTGTCCTTGGAATTATACTCTGCTCATTGTTCCCACAGCAAGAGCCATTTTCAAGAATGCAAGCTTGAGAAAACAATGTGTCTTATGGGACTGAACTCAGCTCAGGTCTCTAAATAAACTTTAAAATTCTGGCCAGCAGGTATGGAAACTATTCATTTTGTGGCTGTGTAGTTCAAACTTTGTTTGTAAATTCCCTTGTTTGTTGAAACTGCCTTCTACCAAACTAGAATGGCCTCTTCTTTTGGTCTCTGCCTGCCCTCCATATACGGGGGCCTGTTTCAGGTTTCACCTGGGTAATTCCTGAGTTTGTGAACCAACATCTTGGCAATAATTTAAAAGGTCCTAATAAGAAAAGTAACCACTAGGACTGGCAGAGGTACTCAAATAAGCAACATTTGTATGCTTTGACTATTCGCCCTCAGAACTAGACATTTATTCTCAATAGATGAATCAAATTTCAATGTTTGCTATTATTTGGTCATTTTTTTATAAATATTTGTAGAAAGAGAAATTAATAAATTATCAAAAATAAACTTACAATGAATTTTCTGGTAAGGATATTTTAGTAGAGACTTTTTTTTATAAAGATTTTATTTATTTATTCATGAGAGACACAGAGAGAGAGGCAGAGACACAGGCAGAGGGACAAGCAGGCTCCATGCAGGGAGCCTGACGTGGGACTAGATCCGGCATCTCCAGGATCACGCCCTGGGCTGAAGTCCGCGCTAAACCATTGAGCCACCCAGGCTGCCCTAGTAGAGACTTTTAAATTGCAGACATGTTTGAAAGGCATTGGAATGAAACTCAAAGAGCCAAAAACATGCAATTCTTTGTTTATAATTTAGTATTGTTATTAATTATGACAAACTTATCCTTAACTTTAAGAATTTTCCCAATTATTTACATATTTGCTTCATGTACATGGAACTTTTTGAAACTAAAAGATTAAATGAGATTAAATGAGAAAAGGTAGCCAAATGCTAAATGAGATTACAGACCACTGAACAAGAATATGGAAAGAAAAATAATTATTAGACATTGACAAATTTACATGACAAATTTCATTGACCGGTCCATGAAAAGAGAAGCCAAGTCAAAACATATTAAATGTGCGCACTTATGAAAATATTTAAAGAAAGACACTTGCTTCCTTGAAACACTTTAAATCAGAGGAGAAATTAAAGAAATAAATTAGAGAGAAGTAGCAAAAGTTAAGAATAAAAGCAACTAAATTGTACAAATTTAGGAAAAATTAACTATAATGTTATTACTCAATGTTAATACATATCTATTTGTAGATGTGAGCTTTCAAAAAATAAAAATAATGGGTTGAATCACTATATTGTATACCTAAAACTAATATTACACTGTATGTTAACTAACTGGAATTGAAATAAAAACTTAACTACATTAATGTGATAGAAAAGTATTAATTCATTTATTTTTTCCCCTTTTTTCTGTCTGCTCTGTGTTTTTCTTCTGTCAGGGTGATACATGTAAAATTCAACAAAAGAAAATAATCTGCTTTACATTTTGTCATTATTTTCATTGATTATTTCATGTACTGATTAATGAAATAATCATCATGTAGAAGAGGGGGCTGCTAAAATAATGATGCATTCTGATGTCAAAAACACAAGGTATACCATTGGGTACTAGGTAGATTGGCAGATGAAACCCACCTTTAGCTCTGCTTCTATTTTCTCACCTTCTCAAACTCTCATAGAGCAGATACAGTTATTCCAAGTTCCTTCCTGGTATACTGATTGAGGAAAAAAATCTAACCTATGCCAGCTTGAGAGAATAAGAGTATTAGTTTTAGTAAGAGGCAGTAAGGAACGCATTAGCCTCTAAGCACAGAATAGCTATAAATTAAAAGATCCCAAGTAGCCTGCGACTGCTTTTCAACATAGTTGTTTGCATTCCCTGAATCCTAATTATACATCATTATGTAGGATTCCCTGAGGATCTAGGCAAATTGCAACTCAGTTACTGAGAACCCTCTTGCCAACAGGCTGCCCAGCTGTAAAGACAGCATGACAGCAAGGAGAATAAAAGACAAACCTCAATCAACTCAAGGGATTTGTCCCTCAAAAGCTCTGGGTGAGCTTAGTCTTTGCTACTAAAATTCTATTTGAAATGCAAAAGGGATGCCTACAACTTGACCCAGAAGTAATTACAATGGTAAAAGGAATAGTGGCTCCAGTTAATTAACTATAGAGGCATAGTGTGTGCCATATACTTTTTTTTTTCTTTTGCCCGTTTCTTGTCAGACAGTAGAAAAAAGGACTTACCTCAAGCATCTTGAGGAATATTGGGTGGAAGGGAGTTACTTTTAGAAAAAAAAAACCTCACTGGTTTGACCAGTCCATGAAAAGAGAAGCCAAGTCAAAACATATTAAACTTGGACACTTATGAAAATATTTAAAGAAAGACACTTGCTTTCTTGAAACACTATGTCAGAGGAGAAATTAGAGAAATAGAGAGAAGAATAAAAGCAACTAAATTATGTATTACTCAGGGTGTTTTTAGCTGCAAGTCACAGAAAAGTTGAAACTCGGCTGCTTAAACCTAAGGATATTCATCATTCATATAACAAGTCATTTGGAGGAAAGTGGTTCCAAAGTGAGTACAGTACCTCAATGATGTAATCCTAGTCCACAATCTTTGCCTTCCTGTTGGCTTGTTCCTTTCTTCCCAAAATGACATTTCACACAAAATTCTGAATATAACAGAATTATAACTATATTCCTTTTAAAAAGCCATAGTTGGTGAGCAAGTAAGTTGGGAAAAGAGCAAAGAATGTTGGTTAGTAAACTACCCATGATTCATTTCAAGACTTTCTCTGATAGAATCATTATGATGATTGAGTCCCCAGTTTACTTGTGAATTTGAATGTGACAAAAAAAAAGCTATTTCCAATGGGTTTTAGAGAACAGACAGCCTGCAAGATGACCCAGAAAGAAATTATAGTAATTTTAATTCACATTACCATATTAAAGGTTTTGTTAATCCTGTAGGTATAACACAAATGGTTAACCTAAAGTTTTTCCAATGTGTTATTTATTTATAGTTTGTTTACAGAGTACATTGTTGTGTGTAACATCCATGGAATGCATTCTGGGCTATATTCCTCTTCTGCTCATTAGGTCAGATTACAGACAATTTTTGGTTGAATACTTGGTATTTTCCTAGGAGAGATTGTTTAATATTATTGATTAAACCCACTTATTGCTCACCATGATGCCTATCAAGATTGCTTGATATATTTTCTTTTTTTCTCTCTGAACAGAGTATAAATCAAGAATGAGTAAGCTACAACACAACTCTCATTTAATGAAGATCTAACAAAAACATGAATATAACCATGCAAAGAGAAAACAGAATGTAATGCTACTAGCATCTATAATTATAATGTAGGACTAGTTAATATGTTTAATGGAAAATACTGTTTTCTGAGGCTTGGAGATTACAAAAAATAGAGACAGCCAATTTACCTGTTAATTTCAGTAAATAGTTTCATGTGACTTTACTCTTGCCTCAAATATCTACTCTACAAATAGTCTAAGACAAACAAAACAGTCATAGAAACAGGGAAGTTGTGGAATTGCAATCTCTCTCTTCTGATACCTTTCCTCAACCTTTATTGTTTACTATTCTAGACTTTTCAATCCCTAGGTAAACCAGAGTCTGGGAGGTATGGAAGGGCTCTTATATTCTCCTAGGTTTCAGTAATAGCAATCCCAGCCTTCATGACCTGCAGGTTGATAGCCAACACAAATTAAGTTCTCACCTGAATATGCAAACCCTATTTAACAACAACAACAAAAAATCTCACTACTATCATTTGCTGGCTTAGGGGACAGCAAGATCAAAATTTATGCAAATTAGTCATAGTTTTACAAAACTTTCAGGGTTCCAATACAACCTATGTAGATAGCCTCACTACTTATCCAATGTCTCTCGAGGTGACACCATCTAGGTATTGTTTAAGCATTTAATGCACACTCCAGCACACTCTAGGACCAGAGTTCTTCATGATTCATTTTTTTTTTCCTGCAAATACACAAATCCAGTTCTCTTTCTTTAGCTGTCAAGAAGACCAAGCAACATTGTACTACATTTATTATAGCAACTAGGATGGAAGGTAAGAACTTTATAGTGTTTGCATGCTATGAATACACACACACATCCCTGGTTCCTCTAGAAACTTCTAGTTCCAGAAGTCCCTCAACTAGAGGTTAATTCTGATTAATCTAGAAATTACTCAGAAATCCCCTCTCCTTTAGCTTTCCCAGTTGTCTTCCTCCACCTGGTATTGGGTTATGTGGGCCCATTGGAGAACACTGACATGACTGGAATCCCTTGGGTCTAGGAGAAACCTAGTACACACTTGTCAGAAAGGAAAATAATGGTGAGGATTAGGGAAACCAGCTTTCAATGCCCAATGGATGAAACTTTCTGATTAATACTACCTTCCCCAGAGATTCCACCAGTCAAATCCATTGGTCCATAGATCAAACACAACATTTGTCTATTACCCTTAGAATTCCCCCTGCATTCCCTTCTCATAAAGTGCTGCCTCCATAGTCTTCAGAGAGCACAGTGGCTAGTGAAAACAAACAAACAAACAAACAAACAAAAAGCCACACCCACTCGCACAATTTCCCCATTTTAGATTTGTCCCAGAGAGGTTGGTAAGGGAAAGGCAGGGGGACCAAGTGGGGGTAGGGTGGGGCAGGATATGCAAGCCCTACAACCAGGTTGCCTGAAGTTAGTGTCTCCACCAAAGAGAAGCTTTCACTGGCAGTTAAAAACTCCTATTTGGGGGCTTGCTTTAGAAAGAGAATTACTATAAAGTCCAGTAAAATGTAACTGTCAAAAGTTTCACCACATTGAAAAGTGATAGTTTTGTCTGCACCGTGCTATCGTCACAGGACAAAAACGTCAAGTAAAAAGCTCCTCTTGCTTTTGACCCTGGAGAACTACAGATTCCAAATAACAGCCAGTTATTTTCTAGAAATCAGAAATAGCTCTTGGTAAAAAATAGCCTCTTCCCCTATGAAAGTACTGGGAAACAACTCAGGATCAGAACATATTTTAGTCCCATTTGAGGTGTCCACTTTCATCTCTTTGTAGTTTCTAGTGACACTAATCTCCAGGTCTCTGATTAAAAACAGTATAGGAAGATTTTAAAAGTTTCCTCAAAATGTCACCAGGGCTTTGGTACTGCCATTGCTAATTTAACCATATCATAAGTCATTAGCTGGGCAGTGATTTCTTTAAAAAATTTATAATTCCTCCTTTTCTTTTAGTGTCACTTCAATTTATCTTCACAAACCTCTTAACACATCTAATAATTAGCTTATATAGTAAATAAAGTGCTCCAAATTTATTTAATGGCAATATTTTAGGTAAAACATCCTTTCAAGGCTATATCATATATAAACTCTTTTCGGCTTAGTTTCACCATTTTCTTAAACATTTTTTATATTGTTCAAATTCTTACTAACTATAAAAGAACTTCAGTTCATACTCTCCAAAAGAAATCCTTCACTGCTTGAGACTTTCATAGCATATTATATATTCTTTTCTTATATTATTTATCAATTGCCTCACTATAGAGTTTTATTTTATCTTCTCTACCAGAGAGAATGCACCCTCTTTGAACATAAAATTTGACAAGTGTTTATCTTCTTAGCATCCTTCATGTCTAGAGCAGAGTCTGACAAGTAGATCTAATCTATCTATTCTTGCTCAATCAGAATTTGTAAATGCACTAATTTAATAGTCAAGATCATGTTCACAATCAGTCACCATCTAAACTTCAAACTATAGAAAAGTAATATAGTTTAATGAATAAAATTTAAATTTTACTAGTAGCCTTAGGTCTGGGTTTCTGCCTACTTACGGTGAGAGCTTAGTTGGGTGATTTAACCACACCATGTCTTAGTATCTTCCTTTATAAAATGAGACTATGAACAAGATCTGATAAACTCACCGCCCCCCTGCCATGATTCATAATGAAAAAAAGAGATGGTCATAAACTACATATTGTCTAAGAGAAAAAATACTGTTGTTCTTTTCAATGGGAAGGAAAGTAAAAAAAAAGCCAATGCTTTCTATATAAAAAAATATATCAGAAAATAAAACTAGACCTAGGTTTTTCTCAAGTGTTTGCCAAGGCTGAAGAGGTTCTACATTTGGCTGTGGGTTAGCCTAGAGGAGCAGAACAAACAAGAGTAGTGACAGTGATGTAACCCAGAAACCAAGACATTTCTACCTTTCAACTCTCCTGAATTTCTAGTGATGATGGGGGAGGGCCATGAGGGAAAGAATGAGAGAACAAAATAAGGAGGAAGGGGGAAAAAGGAAGCCTCTGAAATAAATAAGGGATAATGAATAATTATTTCACTCAATTAACAGAAAATTGGGAATAACGCTTTAAACTAAAACCCAAAATGAACCGGAACTTAGTTTAGGATCTGCCACTGACTTACCAGAGGAATTTGCCCTAAGACATAACTTGTCCCTTAGATTTCATCAGTTAGATAGGATATTTTATAGTTTCTTCCAACTCTAATATCATAGGACTTTGATGCCAATATTTAATCCCATGAAAATCTAGTAACAATGACGTGTGAATAGAAAAGTTTCCCCAGGTCCTCTAATTATAAAATTGTGGATCCAGATTGTTCCAAAGTCATGTTAAAGTCTGCTATGAAGTACTAAGCTGAGGTATGAGACCTCTTAAGAAGGGAGGTGTTGAAAGGAGTGGGGGAAAGAAAGAAGGAAGCATAGAAGGAAGATGGGAAGGGAACAGGAGGATGAGAAGGGAGGACAACTGAAAAATTGGACACTTGACAGAAGTCATCATGGAATAGGGTCTTTAAAAATAATTACACCCAATTTTCCTTTCTATTCAAGACTGTTCAACGACATGGAGAAAGGAAGATTCAACAAGAGAAACAGTGTGTGTGTGTGTGGGGGGGGGGATATGTAGATACATACCTGCCGATATATACCTGCAGCAACATACCTACCAATATATATAAATATATAAAAATATATATTTTATATAGTCATTCTTTAGTATTTCTGGAAAGTGAGCATTAGAAAAACCTATTACATAGGCTACAATTAGGACTCCAAGTTATTCACTTCAATTACCATCCACTACTTCCAGCTTCCTCCTGTCTTTGGGAGATGCTTACAATAAAATAAGCAAGCCTAATTTGATTTTTTTTAAATCATGCACAAAAAAATAAATAAAAAATAAAAATAAAATTAAAATAAAAAATCATACACTACACATATACACATTTTGTCCTCATTTTCAAAAATAGAAAAAGAAGTCCATTCCAATTGCCAAGTTTGATGAAATTAAAACAAAATGTAAGGTTTGTTTGGACAAACATCAGTAACAAGAGCTCTTATCTGGATATATTCATACTTGTTTAAAATTTTTATCATTGTGACAAACATTAAGGGTGTTTCTATATTTTGTTTCAAGTTTCTTTGCTTGACCATGTCTGGTAGGATACATTTTCAGCAACTTAAAAATACAAAAAGAGCTTTTTATCATAATGAGATGTAATTAAAAATCTGAACAGTCATTATTTTAGGAAAAGAAAGATTCAAAACAGAATACCTGAAAAATAATTCAGCAAGGAACACCCAAAATAAAATTCTATAAAAAAATATGTACATCTTGGGATGCTGGGTGGCTCAGTGGTTGAGGATCTGCCTTCGGCTCAGTGCATGATCCTGGAGTTTGGGGATCAAGTCCAGCATCAGCCTTTCCATGAGGAGCCTGCTTCTCCCTCTACCTATGTCTCTGCCTCTCTGTGTGTCTCTAATGAATAAATAAAATCTTTAAAAAATATATGCACATAGTTTGATCCAGTGATTCAAATTAATAATTTTATCCTAAGAAAAATATTAGGCAAGAGTCAATGATATAACACTAAAATTTCTCATTACAGCTTAATTTAAAACCATAAATTAAAAAAAATAATAAAACTGTAAATTATAGAACCTACAAACCCAAGAGTACAATATTAGCTTTGGTATATTAATGTTTTTTTTTCCAAAATTGCATAAAATGTGATTTAATAACACTATAAAATGGCTATGGTATTTTGGTAAAATGGGAGTGGGAATAAGATATGAAATAGTATGGTATCATGGAATTTTTCATTAAAAAATGCATTGATTGATTAATTGGGCACAATCAGAAAGCTCATGATCTCATGAGTTTAAGCTGGATCTGATGGATTTAGCTGTGGGAATTCTCCTTGTACTCAAGTAGGGACAGTGTCTTGTCTACTAAAATCCATAACATTCACACAAAGAAGTAGCATCTGTAGCAATAGCAACTACAGCTGTAACGGGATATCGAGAGCAAGAAATAAAGTAAGCAAATGTTGGTAAGAAAACCTATAACAAAGGTCTATGGAGTCCAGTGAAAGTACCAGAAGAATAAGAAACATACAAGATGAAGAGCAAATAGTGCTCAATTCCACCAACAGGGTGAGCACCATTTGTCACAGAACCTGGGTAGGGTGGTCTGCTCTCGTCCTCCTTTCTGCATTCTCAGTTGCTTATTATGTGCCCAGCACTGTCATTTACTGTGGAGGACACAGGAGGAGTATGACACTCTGGTGTTGCCTATAAGGGTGTTTTAGAATAATGGGTGGAGGTGGTATACAGGATGGGGAGTGTCAAGGAATATTCATTTGAAAAAAGAGAAATAATTAAATGCATATCTAAGGAATGATGTTTATGCTTCTGTGATACTTTTGATATAAAATTTATCAAATGGAATTTTATCCCACATTAATCTGGTGGGTTATGCCAAACAGACATTATCATGCCCATTTTACAGATGAAGAAATGTCACTTGTTATCCTCAATGATAAAAAACAAAACAAAATAAAACAAAACAAACAAACAATGATAATATTTCACAGCACAGGAAGAAAAACACCTTTCTGTGAGCTGGCCATAATTTGGAAAGTCCAGATAGGTAAAGCCATAGAGCTAGAACATAAATTCTAGGTGGGTAAGGACTGTAACCATCGTATGCATTACTGAATCATCAGCACTGAAACAATAAATACTCTATAAATTCAGAATGAAGGAATAAATTAAAGAAAGAATATATGAAAAAATGCAGGTAACTGTGGATATCAACCAGGTGTGGACTCCTGCAGATTAGAGTCCATCCTGCACTCTCTGGCTAAGATGTCACTGAGCAGCAAAGAGCCCCCTGGAGGACTTTAGGCCATGTCGTTTGGTGTCTGCCCACAGAGATGTGGGAGGAGTACTCCTTTTTTTCCTCCAATCAGCAAATATTTACCTAACACTCACTGTGGGGCAGGTACTGCCTGAAGGCTTGGTTTTCTGGCCTAGTTCTGGCCCTCTCATGATTTCCCAGAACCCGTAGGAAGGGCTTTTTGCCCCCAACAACCTCCTTTCCATTTAGGCCTCCAGCCAGGAGATGAGAAGTACAAAAAGGCTACTCTCAGAACCTCAAGAGAACATGAATTCCTTCTATTGCTAAACTGACATATCAGCTTTCCCTTTCTCTTTACCTACACACAGGGGCCTTGAAATGGGATCACTCTCTGGCAGGAAACATAGAGGAGTGAGTATCCATTTTTCCCTACTGATGCCAGATGAAGAATCAAAGGAATATGAAGAGTTGGAAATAATCTTACAGTCCCAAACCTCTCCTTCAGAAGTAGATGCCTGGGAGAACAAAAGGCTTATCTTAGTCCCTGACTAGCCCCTTTCCCATTTTTCATCCACTATGTAGTGGACCCTTGAACAACGCAAGTTTAAACTGTGTGGGTCCACTTATATGCAGTTTTTCATCATTAAAAATATTAGAAAAGCTTTCAGATATTTGTGAAAATTTGAAAAAAACTTGCAGATGAATTGTGTAGCCTAGAACTATTGAAATTAAGAAAAAGTTGATATGTTATAAATGCATAAAATATATGTAAATAGTAGCCTATCATTTACTACTATAAAATATACAAAAATTATAAAATGTTAAAATTTATCAAAACTTATGCATATATAAGCCATACATGGTACCATTTGCAACCAAGAGAAATATAAACAAATGTAAAGATGCAGTATTAAATTACAACTACATAAGATTAACTGTAGTACATACTGTACTATACAATTTTTTTTAAATTTTTTTAAATTTTATTTATTTATGATAGTTACACAGAGAGAGAGGGGCAGAGACACAGGCAGAGGGAGAAGCAGGCTCCATGCACCAGGAGCCCGATGTGGGATTCGATCCCGGGTCTCCAGGATCGCGCCCTGGGCCAAAGACAGGCGCCAAACCGCTGTGCCACCCAGGGATCCCACTATACAATTTTGTAGCCACCTCCTTTTGCTATTGCAGTGAGCTCAAGTGTTGTGAGCAGTGAGCTCAAGTGTTGTGAGCATCCACTTAAAACTCCATGTGACAATAATCATCTCCACATGAACAGTTTGTCTCTCTAGTAAATTGCTTATAGCAGTAAAAAGTGATCTCTCATGGTTTGCGCGTATTTTTCATTAGGTTTAGCGTAATACCGTAATCCCTGAATAACACCATGAGACCTATACAAAGTGTCATTAGTGATTCTGGAAGTGCTCCCTCCCGAGAAGCAGAGGAGTCATGACATTACAAGAAAAAGTTGAATTGCTTGGTATGCAATTGATAGACATCTACAGCTGAGGTTGCCTGTCATTGTAAGATAAGTGAATTCAGCATAAGGACCACTAAGGATGGGAAGAAGGAAAAAGAAAAGGAAATTTGTGAAGCTATCATTGCAGCTGTATCAGCAGGTATGAAAATCTTGCACTTTTTTTGAAATACCTTTTCATCTCCTATTGAAAATGCAGCTTTTATATGGGTGCCGGATTGCTCTAAGAAAGGCATACCTATGGACTAATATAATTAGAGAAAAAACTAAGTCATTATATGACAACTTTAAGCAAAAGCAAGGTGAAGGATCTAAACTTGGAGCATTAAATGCCAGCAAAAGATGGTTTGATAATTCTAGAAGGAGATCTGGCTTAAAAATTCAAGATATCGGATGCAGCTCCTGCTAACCACAAGAAAGAAGGGGAGTTCCCAGATGCCATTAAGAAAACCACCAGGAAAATAGATATGTGCCTGAACAGATTTTTTTATTTATTTATTTATTTATTTATTTATTTATTTATTTATTTATGAGAGACAGAGAGAGAGAGAGAGAGAGAGAGGGGCAGAGACACAGGCAGAGGGAGAAGCAGGCTCCATGCAGGGAGCCCGACGTGGGACTCGATCCCGGGATTCCAGGATGATGCCCTGGGCTAAAGGCAAGTGCTAAACCCCTGAGCCACACAGGGATCCCCTGAACGGCTTTTTAATCAGATAAATATATGCTATTCTGGGGGGAAAAAATCCACAAAGAATTATTATAATGAAAAGAGGCAAGCACCAGGATTTAAGCCAGGAAGGCATAGGCTATCTATAAAGTTTTGTGCAAAGGCACTCAGGTTTGTACTCAGGACTGCCCTGCTCCATAAAACTGCCAACTGAGCTTTGAAGGGAGATAAGAAACACCAATTGTCAATCTTTTGGTTGCACAATAAGAAAGCCTGGACAACAAGAACAATTTTTTTTTCTGGATTGGCTCCATCAATGCTTTGTCCTTGAAGTCAGAGAGTACCTTACCAATACAAGGCTGCCCTTTAAAGTTCTTTTGATATTGGATAATACCCCTGGCCACCCATAACCCTGTAACTTCAACAATAAAGTAGTCTACTTACCCCCAAACACATCTCCAATTCAGCTTCTAGATCAAGTAGTCATAAGGGGCCTTTAAGGTTCATTAAACACAATATCCTATGGAAAGGATTGTCAATGTTATGGAAGAGAACGCTGATAGAACATCATGAGAGTCTAGAAGGATTATACTATTGAAAATGCCATCATTACTGTAGGAAAAAAAAAACAACAAAAATTCCATCAAGTCTGAAACAATAAATGTATGCTATATCCAGATGTTGTGCATGACCTCATTGGACTTAGGACAGGGCCAATCAAGGAGATCATGAAAAAGATTGTGGATATAGCCAAGAAAAGGTGAGGAGTAGAGAGTTTCAAGATATAGATCTTGGAGAAATTCAAGAGCTAACAGACCCTACACCCGAGGAATTAACAGAAGACACTTTGGAGATGAGTGTTTCTCAACAGTGCCAGATGATGAGGAAGAAGATAAAAAAGCAGTGCCAGAAAACAAACCGACATTAGACAATCTGTCAGGGGGGTTCCAATCATTCAAGATTGCTTTTGACATCTTTTAGGACATGGGCCCTTCTAGGATCTGAGAGCACTGAAACTTTAGCCAATGTACTATATAGAAATATTTTTAGAGCAATTAAAAATACCAAAAAGTCAGACAAATTAGGATGTATTTCCATAAAGTTTCACTGAATGTGCCTGCTTCCCCTTCCACTTTCACCTTTCAACCTCTGTCACTCCTGAGACAAGACTAATCCTTCTCCTCCTCCTTCTCCTCTTCCTCCTCCTCCTCTGCCTACTTAACATGAAAACAACAAAGATGAAGACTTTTAGGATGATCCACTTCTAGTTAATGAATAGTAAATAACCTTTATGCTGTATAGTTAATAAATTTATCTATTCTCTATGTGTGTGAGGGTCTTCATGTGAAAATTCAGTAGCTGTACAGCAAGAACTATGTGAGATGCCATGTCACCATCATCATCACCTAAATATTTATTGTACAGATCTTGTGCAGAATTTAGATAGAAGTGGACAGCCTATCATTAAATAGATATAAAGTGAGTGATACATAATATAAAATTAATGATGTGTTAGTTATCTTACTGTTTTATAATTTTGCTTTCGAATAATTACATTACCATGCAGTACGCCTCTCTCACACAATTGGAGAAACTGCATATTAGCCTATTAACACATAAGTGTTTTTGTTCTGTTTTAAGTGGGCTCCATGCCCAGTGTGGAGCCCAACACAGGGCTTGCATTCAAGAACCTGAAATCAAGACCTGAGCCAATATAATGAGTTGGACACTTAACAGACAGAGCCACCCAGGCACCCAACCGGTAAGTATTTTTTAATATATGTAACTATTAGTAATTCCAATACTGTATTATGAATATGACAACTACTGTATGCCACAAAAATTTTATAAGGATTCACTCATTAGTGTATAGGCTAGGCTACCATGAAGCAATTGTATTGATTACACTAGGCTACTATAAAGCAACATATTGTTGCTTTGTTATCAATGCATGAATTAAACCTATACGTATGAATTTTTTTACATTATCATTTCATTTTTATGTCTAGTGACAGTGATACATAAGATTTACAGTGTTTTGTAAGATATATATGAGCCCATACTGATGTGACTATTGACAGACAATTCATCTTCCAAGTAAACAATGTAAATTTGCTGTACTAATAAATACAGTACTGTATCTTGTCTTCTGATTCTCTTAACATTTTCTTTTTTTAGATAAGAATACAGTATATAGTACATGTAATAAAAAATATGTGTTAATTGGCTGTGTTATTGGTAGGCTTCTTTTTTTTATTATTATTGGTAGGCTTCTGATCAACAGTAGGTTGTTTGTGGTTATGCTTTGGAGGGAATCAAAAGTTACACATGGAATTTCAACTGTACAGGGTGTTGGCACCCCTAGCCACCATGTTACTCAAGAGACAACTGTATTCACCCTCTCCTTCCCACTCTCTGACCCAGGAGCACAGTGATAGAGCAAGGAGTCAGGGAAGCATTCACCCTTTCAAAGGCAGCTCCTGCTCTCCAAGAACATAGGACTTTGGGATGGGGTGAATGGGTGACAGGCAGTGAAGAGGACACTTGATGGGATGAGCACTGGGTGTTATACTCTATGTTGGCAAACTTATATATATATAAAGAACACAGGACTTATTTAAAATGAAAATGCTTGCGGGGGAGTGGAAGTAGCTGCTTCCAGCCTTGCTCTCCAAGGCATAATGGACCCCTGGCTACTCCCTAAGAGCTAGAAAAGCATTAAACATGTAGGGAATGGGATCTTTAAAAAGCTCCCCTGTCAACTGTTATTTTACCATTTATTTCTAAATACAGTTTAACCGCTCCACACTAACACCACAAGTAGAGCATATAAAATGCCTGCTCCTGTCAACAGGACAAATGGGCTTTGGAAGGGAGGGGGAAACACATGGGAGCTACTTGGGCCACAAATGTTAATTCTCCCTTTATGTGGCAGGAGAGTTTATGCATTGGCTTTGGGGCTTTAGGGAAAAACTGATGTATCTGGAGCTAAAGCTAAGATGTTAGGGACATGAAAGAAAATGAAGAAGGAGACTGGACAGAGTGGCAGGAGGAAAGAAAACAGGTTTCTGACGTTAGGGGGTCATGAAACTAGTGAGCAGTCATTCCAATTCAATACAAAATCCTACTCTTTACTGCCAAAGTTGGACAATAAAATATCACCTCCTCAGGACTGTATGAAGCTTTTAAATTTCTTCAAAGGATTTCCAATGCTGCAATTTCATATCATTCTCACCATAACCCAGACATATGAAACAGCTTTCATTATTTTCCCTTGAAAAGACAGTACAGGCTGAAACACAATGTGATTTGCCCAAGGTCACTTCTCAGAGAAAGGGGTAAAGCTGAGTTAACACCTATATCTCTTGCCTCCCAGATCTGTGTTCCTCCACTAAGGCAGGGGATGGCAAACTACAGCCCTAGGGAAGATCTGGCCCATAACCTCTATTTGTCAACAAAGTTTTATTAGAACAGAGTGACAGCCAGACCAACCCTTCTTCTGAGCCACAGCAGCAGAGTTGAGTAACTATGATATGGACCTTGTGGACTACAGAGCCTAAAATATTTATTAAGTAGCACATTACAAAAAAAGTTTGATTCCTGCTGCACACCATCCCACTACCTCCAGGGTCATTACATGGCCCTTTTAATCCAGAGGTCCGACACTGATAATGGCTCAAGGGGAGGTTTGAGACAGAAGAATTTGCTCTGTTACATCAATTTAAACATCTATTATGACCCAGACACTGTCTGGAGTGACTCACTTATAAACTTGTCTAAGTTTTTTCAGCCTCAGCTCATAAATTGAGCCAAGTGCTCACTAGATCCAAGGGACACTTTGTATGACTTGCACTTCTTCAGTAAAGAATTGCAGCTCTAAAAATACACTTTTTCTAAAATTGTATGTATGGCTTATGATTTCACATATTTGAATCTGGTACCCTCCCACACCTACCCTGCACATGCATCTTCTCAGCCTGTTTCTTAGCTCAGTCCACCCTCTCTGATTCATCCTCCATGGCCTAGCTGCTGGTCTCTCACTCAGGACAATTTAATTTCTTTCTTGTGGGCTGGGAGACTTTCTCACTCATCTGTATTAGGGGATTCATTGTGCCATTTCCCCCATAGATTCAAATACTTTATCTCCAGGGATTCCAGGTGCTCTTCCTCTAGGGGTGGAGGGCGTGCAGAGAGAGCAATGAAGGATTCAAGGGAAGCCAGAGGAGAAGGTAGAAGGGAAAGTAAAAACAAAGGGATAAATTTTTCCTGAATTATATTCCAACAGTGATGTTTTCATTTGTTTTTTTCAGCAGATTACATACTCAATGAAAGAGGACACCATCCCTCGTTGGTTCACCGATGACCCTCCGTCTCACATAGTATCTGGCACTTAATTTGTCACTGTACATATGTGTGGAAAAATGAATAAAATTAAGCAGATTCAGGTCTTGCCAAGGATTGAGAAGGATAAATTTTACCTCAAATACCAATTTTTTTTGCCAGCAATTATGACCACTTATCTAGCAGTAAATTGCTTTGTCTTCAAAAGAAGCTCAGGTTGGAATTTAAAACCAGAGTCTCAGCAAAGGGGAGACCCCCTTTGCTCTCAGCAGGGAGAAAGCAATACCGAAACAACACACCATTCCCAGCAACTGCCATTTCTTTTCAAATAAATCCTCATTTATAGGAACCAGCCTTCTCCTAGAAACCAGAAGTCTAGATAAAAATCCAATTCCCTTAAATTTAAAATTAGTTCCCTTTGCTTGCATTTATGTCAGAGGTTTTGCTTGTTTTTATACATACACAAAAATTCTGAAGAGCACATTAGGTCACACATGCATGAAAGGTTAAGCTTTGTAAGGCTGAATGGTAAAACTCAGTATTTCCTATTCTTTTTTTCTCTTTTGCACAAGTAAAAGAATCTAATACTTATTTGTCCTGTGTTTTGTTTCCCAGGATCCTTCATGAGACACTTCAGCAGTAGAGCAGGCAACCAAACCATTTACTCCTCGAAAGAGGAAAACTAGTGATAGTTAACCCTCAAGTCAAATGGCCAACTGAGCTACTAGGGCAGTCTGGGTGTGGTGGTAATGAGCTTAAATAAGCACAAATCAGGGAGTATTAGCCTGCCATAAATTAACCTGCAGATTGGCCCTGAGTAGATGCATCTGCATTGGGTCATTACCTGCCTTTTCTGGGGTCACATCTAAGCACGCATCATTTACCATGATTCCTAATTACAAAAGCTAGCTTTCAGCCAAGGCAAATTAGGTCTAGGGTCTGTGTCCCACAGTTTCAGGAGTGCCTTTCCTATCAACCAGAGACAGCTACATTAGGACTCAGAATATATTTGGGAGAAAAAATAACTAAGTCAGATGCGGTTAAACTGAACTGAACCTAAATATCCATCAACAAGTTGTGGAAAAGTAACTTATGGTATGTCTAACATCTAAAAAACATAAATAAATAAAGGAGGCATATTCACATTAATAATTGCCGGGCCAGCTATCTATCTGATTAATCTGGGGTCTTTTAAACAGCCCCAAACTAATTGAATCAAAATCTATAGATGTGAGTGTGGATGTGGGTATTGTTTTCAAAGCTCCTTAAATAATTATAATCTGTATCCTGTGTTGAGAAACATCAATGCTAACTTGAAAACAAATGAGTTATTATTGAATAAAAAGTGAAGTTTAGAAACAATAAGAAAAGTATGATTCTATTTTGTTAAAAAATCAACCAAGTTTATTGTGGGTGTATATTTTTGGATAAGCAATAAAAAAACTGAAATATGGCAAAATGTTAAGTTTTGACAAAGATGGGTTCTTAAGTACACTCGTGTCCATAATATTGCTTTCTAATACTTTACATGTGATAGTATTATTTTATTTTTTAAAGAAAATTATGTAACATTGTTAAAACACATTAAACTCATTACCGGATACTTTTGTTTTAAGATTTTATTTATTCATTAAAGACAGAGCCTTTGAGCATAAGCTAAGGGAGAGGCAGAGGGAAAGGGAGAGGCAGACTCGTATCTGAGCACGGGCTTGATCCCAGGACCCTTGATCGTGACCTGAACCAAAGGCAGAATTTAACAATCTGAGCCATCCAGGTGTCACTACTGAATACTTTTTGAAAGAGGAGCATTTGCGGTTTTTACATATCAGTGTATTCCTTTTTGTAATTTTAAATTTAATGAAATACTTATTTCTGCTCCTTCTGTCAGAAAGCTAAGGCTGAAATAAGAACAGATAACCTGTGATCAGACCACCTTCTACCCCCAAGGCAAAAAAAGGAGAAATTGAACTCTCTTCATTCCCTGCTGGGTGTCTCAGACTAAAAAACTCTTCTGGGCTTTTTACTTTTTGGAGGTTGCTTTGAATGCTCAGCTTACATCCCACAGTTATCCAAGTAAGAAGGGAAGGGCAGCAAAGACAAAGGGCTCAGAGTGCATATCCTTAGGGGCTGTTTTTCTCACAGCCCTGTCAAAGCCCCCAATATAGGGATCATCTTCCCACTTGTACCTGACCCTCTTGGCAGTCAGCTTCACAATTTTTCATGTCATGTCACTAAAGATTTGCAGATAGAATTCTAGAACAAGGTACTGAGACAAAGAGAGAACAGAACTGAGTCTAAGAAAAGACAACTGGTGCAGTATCTCCAGAATTTGTTAAACTATTTGAAAGGGAAGAGAATGATACTGATATTTAATTTAAAAAGTATGCAGGTAAAACAAGTATCAGTTCTTCCAAGCTTAAAAAAAAATCATTGAAAACCTATTTATTCACAGTTGGGGTATATAGCAGTCCCTCCTTTTCTATGGTTTTGTTTTACACAGCTTTCAGTTACCTGAAGTCCACCAGGGTCCAGAGTAAATGATCTTCTTTCTGATGTATCATCCAAAGTCAATAGTAGCCTAACACTACATCACAATGCCTACATCATTTGCCTCACCTCTGGTTATCATGCAGGTATTTTAGAATATCACAAGATCACAAGAAGATATTTTGAAAGAGACCACATCCACATAATTTTTATTAAAGTGTATTGTTATAATGGTTCTATTATACTATTGCTATTCTCTTATTTTGACTAATTTATAAATTAAATGTTACCATAAGTGTATATGTATAGGAAAAAAAAAACACAGTAATATAGTGCTCTGTACCATCTGTGGTTTCAGGCATCCACTGATAGTCTTGGAACAGATCCCCAGTGGATAAGGAGAAACTGCTGATCTGATACCCTGGGCCAGTGCTGGCAGTAATGTATACTGACCCGATTGGTTAAAGTGGCAATATGATAATGTCTAACAAGAGCCATACAAATCAAATCCTTTTGATTACATTGATGACATTAATCGCAATGTTATTGATACAAGGCAGGTTCTAAGCAGATGAGATTATTTTAACTATCCAGTCAAAAGTGATTCATGGTGTTTTCCTAGAATTAGTCTTTTTAGGCAACAGGGAAGCTAGTGGAATAGAAACTGCTATAGTTGAAAGAGCCTGTTTATGGTCAACAGTCAGAACAAGTTCAGGCATTCTTGCTACCTTTCAGGACCTTAGGATACAGTCAGCTTTTCCTTTAACTAGGCTGCTGGAAGCACAACAATAATGCATCTGCTGGTTCTTTGGAATCAGGTGGAATAGTGAGTTGCAAAGAAAGCTACACTTGGATTGTTTTGCTAAAACTTGAAAGTAGACCTTCAGTCTGTACTAGACTAAGAGGCAAGTGGGAGTTGGGGCCCTGAGATCCACATTTTAACGAAGTCCTTAGGTAATTATGATACATTCCAAAAGTAAAATAATCTTTCTGACCTAATGATCTGATATCTACTTTTCTGGGGAAGAACATGACATCATTTGTTATGTGTATATAACTATCCACTGAGCATAGTCAACTCCTTTCCATCATTCACATTTCAGTCAAAATATCCCCTCCTTAGAAAGTATTTCCTCAACAATCTAGTCTAATGTTTCCTCTTCTGTCACTCTGCATCATATCACCCTATTTTATTAAATATACATAATTTATCATCATCCAAAATTAATTATTCATGTCATGTATTTCTGGTTTCAGCTCCTGTCCTATCTGTTCTGTGGAACTAAATGTTAATATTTGTTGAACGAATATGTTAGTGAGTGAGTGAATGTGTCAGGTAATTTTTATATGCTGATTAATAATCACAAATCCTGAAGAGTCTGTGAAGTGAAGTGACTTGCCCAAGACTATTGATTTATTTATTAGCCAAATTAATAATAAAGTTGAACATTTTCTCTTTGCCTCCAAAGTTCATGTTCTTTCCAGTACCCTGCACTAACTCTAATGATTGATATCTATGTATGTTCTTCACCAACCTCCATCTACTGACTAGGCCAACATGCACAAGGGAAGCTGCTGTTGCATCTGTGTGCTAGGTACATACCACCTTTTGTGTTTCTCCTTTTACAGATCTGGATCCCATAAATACTGGGCTGAGATTCAGGAATTGGTTCATTGGGTCATCTGTTTTGCTACTACTACTAACACAGTGATTGGCATACGGGTTGTGCTCAAAAACTGCTGCTGAACTCAGTTGTAGTTCTGACAATGGCCAACACAGTACAGCATTTTACTACATGCTGGATATTTTACATGTATGCAGTATCTTCCTTGATTCCTGCAATAGCCCTGGACATGTAAAAACAAACAAATAAAAAAAAAAAAAAAAAAAACAAAAAAACCTAAGACTCAGAAAGCCTTTCCTAAGAATGGCCAGTAGAGTTTAGACTGAAAGTTTTCTTTTTATTATTTTTCCAACTTCCAAGTCTTTCATTTAACATTTCTACTTGGTGAACTACAACTCAAACTTCTAGACCCAACAAAAACTTAACCACTTTTGTAATAATTTCTTAAAGAGATTTATAACTGGTTTAGTTATAAAACCTAGGAACCACCAAGATGTCTTAGAATAAGGTAGTGGATAATCAAATTGAAGTACATCCATACAATGGAACAATACTCAGCAATAAAAGGGGATGAGCTATGAATTCATGCAAAAAACACAGATGGACCTTAAAAGCATTTTCCTAAGCAAAAGGAGTAGGACCTAGGGCTACATGTTGATGACTGCATTTATTTGGCATTATGGAAAAGGCAAAACCACGAGATGGAGAGCTGATCAGTGGCTAACAAGTGTCACAGAAGAGGGAAAAGGTGACTACAAAATAGCAGCACAGATCACATTTTAGGGTGATGGAACTGTTGATGATACTGGCTGGTAGTATGTGGTTCCATTTCCTAATTGGAGTTTCTGATTTCTGATATGCTCTCTTCTCTTTCGTTCCAAGATATTTCTTTCAAGATATGAACAAATGTAGAAGTCAAAAGGGTAAGGTATATTTTCCACTTGGAAACTTGGAAAGCAATGAATGTCAGAAATAATTCAAGCCCAAAGTTCTTTGAGTCCTGGTTTAACAAGTCTTACATGTTTCAAAAATTTAAATTTTCTTCTTAAATACAGAACTTGGATTAATTACTTAAAGCAGCAGGGAAGTTATTTAATTAGTATAAGAAGATTCAAGTTCAAATTGCAGGATTAATTTTCAGAGTTATGATATGAAAGATATGGTAATTGAGTTAGGAAGTGAAGGCAAAGTCTCTCAAACCTGAATGGAAAGAATTTCTGATTCAATTATTTGATTAAACCACTCCTGGGAAAGATATACAATCATAACCTCTGACAAAAAGGCTGAATTGTAGGGTAAACCCTGTGGATGATATCATACTAAATATATTATCATGATTTGCCTTAATGCAATATATACCTATGTACCAAAAAATAAAAATGAGTAGGTCATTATTTTAAAATGTGCGCAACTTTTAACAGAAGGCTTAAGTAACTAAAGTAACACTTTTCTGAAAAAGTTTCTGGCAGTTACATTACAACCGAAAACAGAGAAATGTAGCAGGCTGCATAATCTGTGCTTTTCTGAGGAAACAGACTGGAAATAAATTTGCTTGCGTAGAAGCTTTCTGGATTCTTGGATTTGAAGGAGAGAAGGATGAAATGGAGATGAAGATAAGGTTTTTTTTTTTTATCAGGTTTTATTATTTGTAAGAAATATGGGTAAAGTCTGCAGTTCGTAGTGTCTCTCAAATGCAGAAAGAAGCACCCATCTCACCTCTTCTCCTTTCCACCCTATTCATAGCTGGCTTTAACCCTCCTCTGCACCCTCCATCTCTTGGCCTCTTGTCCCATCTTCCTTTCTCTATTCACTCTGTACAATTTTTTTGTTTGTTTGTTTGTTTTACCAGACTAGTAGACCACGGTTTGTTTCTGTACGGAGCCTCTTGTTTCATCCCTATGCTGGTCCTATTGAGCTCCTCCATCAGGAAACTGAGGGCTTTGTCCTTGCCTTGCTGATTCTGTGCAGGGCACTAACTGGTGTTTCTGTGCCCTTCCCCATCTCCCCTCGCTCGGGATAGAGGGTGCACTGCGCGAGGCAGGGGGGTGTCAGGGGAGCCCTGCCTTGCCTACGCAGGCTGGGATTTCTTGAGCCTAGAGCCGGACCCTGGGCAGTTAGGTGCAGCGGTGGGGTTTGGGCCCGGGTGTGGGTGTTGGTGGCAGGAGAGCAGTGCGCACGGATCCATTACCTCCTGCGCGTAGAGGACCAATGCGCCCAGAGCGGCCCTGGAGAGACGGCCCTGCCGCCGAGCCACAACCTCTCCCACCTTTTCCCAGTGTGGAGCGCGAGGGAGGTCCCAAACCTGAGTGCCACCGCAGCGATCTCCCCTCAGAGGTCTTAGGGGAGGGCTCAGAAGGATCCCGAGTCCCTTCAAATGGAAGGGGGGTCGGTGAAAACAGTTCTGGGGCAGGCGGGGCCGCCTGAAGAGGACAAGCCACCACCAGGCAGAGTTGGAGGTGTATGGAAGGCACTGGTAGAGGGGCTGTGGGCTGGCTGGTTGGGCGGCAGGAGGGAAGGAGCTGCGACCTGGGCTGTGTGCGGATTGCTGGTGCCACCACCCCCAGTGACTTCCTCTCTGAGGAAGCTGGCCCCACATCCACCCCACCCTTTCTCTCTTAGTTGTTCCTGTCCCCACCAGGAGCTGGTCTCCAGAGCTCCAGGAACTTAGTCGATACCATTAGTTTGCATGCTGGATATGTGTGGAGGAGGTAGGGATGGTGTCCTTTCCGCTCTTGGGTTTTGGGAATTGACACCTTGATCTGACCCAGAGCACAGTCTGAATGACCTAGCCCAGAGGATATCCTAGAAATGCCAGCAACAGGGTTTGTGTGTGCATGTGGTGGGGGGAGGATAATGTGAGGTCCTGTGTGTGTGTGTTTGCCTGCAACAAACTGAAATGCAGCTTTTGAAACCCTAGTATATCTTGATTTAACCAACAAACATTGATGCTAAAAAATACAAGACAATGACAATAAAGTCATAATACTATTTCCAGTTTCTAATAGAACTTTGTTTTTCTTAATACCTACATGGTAACCTTACAGAAAATCTAATTACTCTCAGAGTAATTGTTTATCATCAAACATGAAAACTTTTAGATGATATCTAAGAAAAAAATTAGTTACGAGAAATAGTATTTCCTAAAAATGATTGCAACAATTTCACTCATCCCATGTGCTCTACCTATTGTATGACTTTGACATTCCCTTCTCTTAATCGGGGCAGACTGTGGCTATGACATAAGTGACATTATATGACTCCTGAGGTTGGATAGAGGAAGATAACACATTCTGTCTGGTTCTCTTCTGACACATGCTCTGGCACTCAGCCACTATGCCATAAAGAAAAGGAACAGAGGCCCTCAAAACCTAACTCCAGCTGACAGCCAGTGCCAACTTGCATGCCCTCGATAGCAATCGAGCTATCTCAAGTGGGGATGCTGAACCCCCAGTGAATCTGCCCCAGCTAATGCTGTGACAAACAGAGAAGAGCTGATCCTGCCAGGGTCTGCCCAAAGGACAGATTCCTGAACAAATAAATGAGTGTGGTTGCTTTAAGCCACTAAGTTCAAAGCTGGTATGTAACACTAATGGAAAACTGACACATTTAATTGCTTTACAAACGTTTACAACAATCTTTATTCTAGAATCCTTCCCCCAAACTGCTGCAGGTGTATTAACAGATCCCTCCCCACGCACAGGACTGAGACTGACATGAGGAAAAAGAAAAAATCAGTGAATTGAAGGCCAAGGGACAAAGCTGATTTTGAATGAATTCACTTAATTACCTAATCCTTGATCATTATTAATCTTGCATAAACCCAAATTGTTTGTTTAATATGAAACACTTTCTGCAGAAAGATGAAAATATAGCTGAGATTTTGTGCCTCCATAGTGATTAGACCTCCTACCTTCCCAAGCACGCTGGCCTCAATAATTTCTTAAAGAGGGAGTGTTTGAGATCCATTTGATGTCAATGTACTTATACCTAGAGATTTTTTAATGCCTTGTGTTGGTTATTCATTTGAGAAAAGGTTCAATAAAATATACATTAGCTTTAATTTTTGGAAATTATTGCATTTAATTTTATATATGTCTACAACCCACTGATCTATGTCAATATGCAAAGTAAATACATCACAAATTCTCCAAATCAACTCCTCTTGGCCAATCATGTTGGAAAGTGAGCTACTCAAATTAGATAGTTTTGAGTCCATTAGCCTACTAATTTTCCTCTATAGACTTCATTGATAGACTCAAAATGAACTGATAGACTTAAAATGAATAAGCATTCAATAGGAAAACCATTGATACTATAAGCCAAGAACTAGCAACAGTTGTGAACTCCTGTAATAAATTGCCATATTATATATGAGAAAAATACCTTAAACTCATTGGCTTTTCAAGCTCAGAATTGCTACCACCCTAGCTGAAGTGAGCCTCAGTTTTCATCTGGACAACCACAGAAGCAGCACTGGTGCACCTCCTGCCTCCACTGCTACTGTGCTCATTTCCTTAATACTACAGTTGTCTTTAGCATGGGTCACATTAACTCAGCAGCACCACAGGACAATGGATGCAGGATAAATATAACAGAAATGTTAGGTATACATACTTTTGTTTAAAACAAGTAGAAGGGCAGCCCAGGTGGCTCAGTGGTTTAGCGCCGCCTTCAGTCCAGGGCATGATCCTGGAGACCCAGGATCCAGTCCCACATCAGGCACCCTGCATGGAGCCTGCTTCTCCCTCTGCCTGTGTCTCTGCCTCTCTCTCTCTGTCTGTCTCTATGAATAAATAAATATAATTAAAAAAATAAAATAAGTAGAGATGTACTTTTATTAACATTTATTCCATTTGGGATCCCTGGGTGGCGCAGCAGTTTGGCGCCTGCCTTTGGCCCAGGGCGCGATCCTGGAGACCCGGGATCGAATCCCACATCGGGCTCCCGGTGCATGGAGCCTGCTTCTCCCTCCGCCTGTGTCTCTGCCTCTCTCTCTCTCTCTCTCTGTGTGTGTGTGACTATCATAAATAAATAAAAAATTTTAAAAAAAGCCTTAAGTTTAAAAAAAAAAACATTTATTCCATTTGATTATATATTATATATAATCATATATATAATCATATATATATGTGTGTGTGTATATATATATATATATGTGTGTGTGTGTATGTATATATATTTTTTTTCCAGAGGAAAAGTTTTATTTCATGGTTTACTTGTTTACTTTACAAATTTAAGTCATTTAACACGGGTACAACAGAAACGTGTGAACGTGAACCCTACACCACCCCCAGAAAGCATATGAAAACACATAGAGAGAGGCAGAGACACAGGCAGAGGGAGAAGCAGGCTCCATGCACCGGGAGCCCGACGTGGGATTCGATTCTTGGTCTCCAGGATCACGCCCTGGGCCAAAGGCAGGCACCAAACCGCTGCGCCACCCGGTGATCCCCCCAATGTAGTATTTGGATTAGAGATGACTGGGCGAGGAACTATATCTCCCAAATTTTATATAGGAACTGCTCAGTCATAATTTTAATTTAGTTCCCAAAACTTACACAATTACATTTCTCTAATCAAATGGTCCCCACTAAACCAAGTTTAAGGGTTTTTTATATTTTATGGTTACTCTCTCCAGTTTTCAAAGTAAAATGTAAAAAATCTTTTATTTAACTTCTTCTTATGAATACATATATGCCATGTTACTTGCCAATTGATTTTTTAAAAAGTACTTTTTTTTCCTTTGGAAGCCATTCACTTGATACTGTCGTTACTGATGAAAAACTGCAAATACAGTTTATAGATCATTACATTTGTAATCTTCTTTCCCCGTCATCATTTTTCTTTTTCCAGCACTAAGCTCTTCCTGAGTCAAGTGAAGAGCTATGGTAACAGAGATAACCAAGAATATTTTGTGCTTTGTCAATTCAAATAAATCCTGAGCTAGTAAATGACAAGCTATGTTGTTAGCAAGGATTAACATCCAGTTATGTCTAAAAAATGGACTCTGTATACATAATCACTGGTAGTGCTGATAGTGCTTTAAAAAATAATCTTTTAAAAAAAATTCATCATTCCTTTGACATGGTTTGATGAATCTTTTTTGCATATCTTTTTTTCCCCTCAGTTTTCTATCATTGGTTCCATTTGAAAGTAATCTGAAATGCAAGATACTTTCTCTGCCTGATACCAATTAGGAACCAAAAATTGTGTAAATTATTATAAAAATACTGTTGTAATTATAAGACGTATGTGATTCAGGGCAAGATTAAGCTAAATTAAGAGTAGGGCAGCCTATCAGAAGAACAACAGCAAAAGGAAAATGATGTAATTTAGAGTTACATGAATAGTTGAGCATGTAATTTTTTTCAACACAATAACAAATTGAAATGGCTGATACATTTTCCTTTTAAATAGTCTGTACAGTCAGATTTGTTTGTACAAAGTAACTAAAAATGACCCAAAGAACCTATGAAAGGGTCTAGACATGAGTTGTTTGTTGTTGTTGTTGTTCTTGTTTTAATTTATTCATGAGAGACACAGAGAGAGAGAGAGGCAGAGACACAAGCAAAGGGAGAAACAGGCTCAAGGCAGGGAGCCTGATATGGGAATCGTTCCTGGGACCCCAGGATCACGATCCGGGCCAAAGGCAGGAGCTAAACCACTCAGCCACCCAGGGATCCCTAGACATAAGAGTTGTAGAAGCAGTAGCAACATTGCAGCATAGTTAAGAGCCTGGTTTAGAAAGACGACCTGGGTCATATCCTACCTCCTTCACTAACTGATTAGGATACAAAACATTTGGAGATACTTGTCCACAACGCAGCACAAAAGATTTTTTAAATGTAAACTATGTCACGCTACACCTTTGCTTAAAATTTTTCAATGGGTTCCCATTCCACACAATGAAATCCAAAAATCTTTACAATGGTCAATGGGATCTTGAGTTAGATGAATCCTGACTATCTTCAGGGAATGATGCCCACTCCCCTCACAATATGCTCCAGCTGTCTTTCTCTAACAGTTTTGTTGTTTTGTTTTTTTGATGTTTTAACTATTTTTCTTTCTCATACATTTGTGCATGCTGTTCACCTGCTTGGATACTTTTATTCATATTCTTCACACAGCTCTCCCCTCTTAAACACATCACTGGGAATAGTAAATGCTCCTTTTTGGCGATTCCATATCTAACATCTTAGCTAACATAGATCCCTCACCATTTTTTTCCTATTTCATCCCTTTATTATTTATAAAATTTATTAAACTGTGCAATTATTTCACTTGGTTCTGTGTTTTGTCTATCTTCTCTACTAGATGGAAAGCTCTTGAAAACAGAAACTGTGACTGCTTGCCAATCTGCTTTGATCCCAATGCTTCTCTCACTATCTGGTATGGTCACTAATGGCTGACTGAGTGATACATAAACAGCCTCACAATCTACAAAAAAATATTACTACCTATTTATTAAATGTTCACTATGTGCCAGAAACTTGCTGTATGTTCTACATGCATTATATAATTCATTTTTACAAAAACTACCTGAGGCAAGTACAAGTATGCAAAGAATAATAGTACTTTTAATTACTACTATTTAATACTAATGATACTCAAGTAGTATTAAGTTAGCAACTGGCCACACAGCCACCTATTAGAAGAAACTACATGGAGCCTCAGGCAGTCTTTCCACACTACATGCTTCACTATTACCAGATAACTACTGGGCAGTTAATATTTCCAACCCTCTTACAAACATTGTGGGTCGTTTTTAACTCTTCTGTACAAACAAATATGACTATGTATCTGAAGGGAAAAATGTATTTGCCAGTTCAATTTGCTTTATGTTGAAAGGACAATAATCAAGTAAATAACATGGTCACTGATAATGTAATTCTACAGTGGGAGCATTAGGTAACATCATCCTTATTTTGCTGTGCTTCTTCTTACAGGTCTATACTTAATGGGCAATTTGGCTTTACTTGCATTCAAAAACATAGTATGTCTTATAATTAGAATAATTTTTTAAAATAATTAACAAAATACTTGATTCCCAATGGGCATTAGGCAGAGAAAATGTCTTGCGTTTCAGATCAGTTTCAAATAGAACCAATGATAGAAAACCGGGAAAAATAAAGATACTGGGTGTAATCAAACCATGTCAAAGGGATGATGGATTTTTAAAAATATGCTTTAAAATACCATCAGCACTACTTGTGATTGTGTATACACAGGTCCTTTTTTTTAGACATCATTAGATGTTAATCCTTACTAATAACATAGCTTGTCATTTACTAGCTCAGGATTTATTTGAATTGACAAAGCACAAGATGTTCTTGCTCATCACTGTCAATGTAGCTCTTTGCTTTAGTCTAGAAGAGCTAATGCAGGAAAAGGAAAACCGATGATGGGGAAAAATTACAAATGTAATGATCTGTTAACTGTATTTGTAATTTTTCATCAATAATGATGGTATCAAATGAATGGCTTCAAAAGAAAAGAGAACACTTTTTATTTTTTACTTTTGGTAAATTGTATGGAAAATGCATGTTAATATAAAGATTTTCCAAGTTAAAAAGGAAATAATGCTTTTTAAAAAATTTTTGTTTTGAAAACTTTAAAGCGCAACCATAAATATCTAAAATTTTAATTTGGTTTAGAGGAGACAATCTGATTGGACAATTATAATTGTGGAAGTCTGGGAAGATAAATCCCTACATGAGATTTTATAAATATGTTCCCTCTTCCAATTATCTCCAAACCCAGAGCTGATTGGAGATAAGATCTTTACTACAATTCACAAATGATGTTAACCAATAACACGCCTAAATTTGTTTCTTTTTCCCATCTATTTATTACCTCAACATCTAATAAAGTCATTGCTGGACCTATTATACTGCAGGAAAGGCTTCTCTAATTCTTAAATACCCGTAGCCTTGACTATAAATCACATACTAAAATATATTAAACATGAATTTCAACCACACACAAGACATGAGAATTTCTAAAGCAAGGTTTTAAAATCATCATATGCAGAAGTTAAAAGGTGTGTCAACTATACTCCAAAAGAAGGGGGGGGGGGGGCAATTCTGTAAATCAGTTCTACAATGTTTGGATTCCTTAGCCAGATAAAATATATAAAAAGGGATTGGCAAATGGAAAAAAAAGAGATCATTTTGTAAGAACTATTTGAGAAGAATTTTTGTCTAGAAAGAGCTATTCCTGGGCATCTAGGTGGTTCAGTCAGTTAAGCATCTGCCTTCAGCTCAGGTCAGAATCCCAAGGTCCTGGGATCAAGTGCCATATTGGGCTCCCTGCTCAGCAGGGAGTCTGCTTCTCACTCTCCTTCTACCCCTTCACCCTCCTCATGCATGTTCTCTCTCTCTCTCTCTCTCAAAGAAATAAACAAAATCTTAAAAAAAAAAAAAGCTATTCCTATGCTCTGATTTGCCCACCACCTTGAAGGAAAATAGAAGTCCTAACTGTTTCATCTCATTTCTAGTGTAAGACATCACCCTGGTCTACTCATTAGATATGACCCCTCTGTAGCTGTTGTGACTTTCCCCACAGACAGAAAGAGAGCCAATAAGTGCTACTTCGTAGAGCATCTAAGAGAGGGCTGCTACCTTGTAATCTGTCTACCTCCAAGATTTGGTCAGAATAAGGGATATCTAGGTATTTCTTACAGGTAGATGGAGACCATCTGAAAGGAGAAGACCCAGCCTGGGTTCATAATGGGTGTTGTCCAATTGAGTCACCATAAGGGATCTACAAATCACTGTAGAAAATAACACATCTACTACTTGCTCAAGTCATTCTGAACTGTAGTTGGAAAAAACAAAAAACAATCCTATAAACTAGAGTGGAAGGAAGGAAGGAAGGAAAAAATTAGCTTTAAAAATCTTTGAGTCCCAGGAGCATGAGAACAGCTTGTTATTGTACAGGTCAAATGAAAAATTTCACTTGCCTTTACTACTTTACCCTCACCCTTCCCAGACCCTGACAGTGTCAGAATGTGCCCAGGAGGTGAAGTAGGGGTAGAAAAGCACAGATAAAGAATTAAACAAGAAGCTGATCATGCTCCCCTTCCTACTATAGGCTTCCATTCTCAATGAAGTTCTTACTGAAGAAGGAGAGGTTTTAATATTAAGTAAAATTCAGAGTTCTAATTAATATTTTGGATTGGACATTCTGATTTCTGAAATGAGACTTAGTGACAAAGTGGATGTAGAATATTCTTCTGAAAAAA
The DNA here is from genome assembly GCF_048418805.1 of Vulpes vulpes. Lineage (NCBI taxonomy): Eukaryota > Metazoa > Chordata > Mammalia > Carnivora > Canidae > Vulpes > Vulpes vulpes. Next base: position 97,961,777 of record NC_132794.1, read on the forward strand.
AAAAGAAAATAAAAAGTGAGTTTACAGGCATTTGGTCTTGAAGAGCTTTCATCCAACATCAGAGGAAGATCATCCTGACTTGAATATAATTTTAAAAGATGGTAGAAGATAAAAATAAAGTTGTATTTTGATGATGTCAGTTGTCATACTTCATCAACATATGGCTTTACATGCATTCACACTTACGAAATTTGCTTCAGTTCCAAGCCATCTAGAGAAGCAGAGCTAAGCCAGGTCTGTACATAGATATGTACATAGTACATAGAAGCCTGTACATAGCCTGTACATAGAAGCCTGTTCCATGGCAAGTCCATGTGTGGACACAAGTGCAGTTGTGGTAGGAAACACTGAAGTTAATTTCAAAATCATTTGTAAAGCTAAGAGGTACGTTCACAAGAGCAATGTGAAGTAAAGAATCTAGACTCCCAATTTTCATCTAGTCCTTTCTTGTAGCCATAGGCCTGTTACCTTTTGCATAGACATTAGTTTTTGCATCTGTGCAATTATAGACTGAGCTAAATTATCATTAATAATGATGGACTATAAGCCTATGAAATGTGCATTCAAAAGAATTAATGAGTAAATGATAAACTCAGTCCTCTTTTTTCCATTAATTTGCAGTATGACCTTTGCAAGTTTCCTAATGTCTCTATGCCTTAGTTGACTTTATATCTATTTATCAATTGATCAATCAATCGATTCCCTTTGTTCCTATAAGGTGGATGTACAGCTCAAATCATCATTATTTTTAAAAATTCCAAACTCTATACAAATATAGGATCCAATGGAATTAAGATATTATAAAATTGTATCAGATGAACACTGATTCATTTGAAACATTACAGAATGCAGCCAAAGAGAGGAGAGGTTCAAAACTATTCACGTACTACTCCCGCATTCCATTTTTCTCCTTTTCTAGATAGCATATCCCTTTATGATTACATGCACAAAAGTTCAACAAAAGTTCTCTGCCACCAACTCCACAACTTCACAATTCTTATAACTGTACATTATTCATTAATCAAACCATGTTAATAAAAAAGCAGATGACAATAATTTTGATCATTAATTGAATTAGAAAACAATTTAAATTGTTTTCTAATATTGAAAGGAAGGAGATTCTACCTTCAACAAATTAGGAGCTGTTGGTAAAATGCTTTATTTTAATTATTTTTGTTTTTAAAGGGACATCTACCATTTGACTGCTGGAATTTTCATAATATATGAGGCTAACATGTTGTAAAATGTGTTTTGCTAGTGGATTTGTGATCATTGCTAACACAGATATTGGAAAATCTGTGGATGTGGGGTAAACAATGATGTTACATGCACAATATTCTCTCACTTGATTTATTAAATAATAATATCCTAGATTTTTATTTCACATATAATTTTCTTTTGGCAAATGACTCATTTGCAAGTTCAAAATTCCTATTTTGAAGTGGCTCAGCAAACTCCATTACATTTTTATCTGACTTTTTTCTTTTTTCTTTTTTTTTTGGCTTTCTAGTAAGATTCTCAATAAGATGGAAAATTGCATATTATTTCTCTAGAATTTTGAAATATCTTGGTCTTATTTCTTTTATTTTTCAAAGAAATGGAAAAAATTTTGAGCTAGTGAACTATCATTTCTTTCAACCAATTCCTCCTCCTTTAGATTTCATGTTAAAAATATGATATAATACTGTGAGATGTATTTCTTTTTTTATGGCTTAGGTCATGTCTCCTTGAAGGTTGTTGATACTTATTACTATTCCCAGAATTTTACAGTCTTTTAGAAGTAGCTGTGTTTTTTGGTAATTGGTCAATATTTTTAATTAATTTTGTGGGAAAGGTTTGTCATATATATGTTGCCTAATATTACTGGAATTTTCATTTGTTTAGAATTCTCAAAATTGTGAGCTATGATATATAAAGTTTACTCCCAGTTTCTCAATGTTGAGCTTTTCTTCACTTTCCCAGTTTCTTCTATACTCCTACTCTCCACTGAAGAGACCTAATGTCAACCTTAAAGGACTCAGGTTGATAGAGTTGCAGTATGTTGTAGGCCTTTGCTACAGGGCTGGGTCCTTCTTGCTGAGAAGACTACAGTGCTCTCTTCTCTCTTTCCCATAAGCAAGAAAGACCATTGCTGTAATTCCCAGAACTGAACTTTGACATTGATTAAAAAAATAAAAATTGGTGGTGCCTGGGTGACTCAGTTAAGTGTCTGCCTTCGACTCAAGTCATGATCCCAGGATGGTGGGAACAAGTCCCACATTGGGCTGCCTGCTCACCTTGCTCCCTCTCCCACTCCCCTTGCTTGTGCTCTCTCTCTCTCTCTCAAATAAATAAATAAAATCTTAAAAAAATTAAATAAAAAATTAAATGGCAATTCAATGACAATTGTTAAACACAGTAAGGTAGACTACTCAGGACCAGTGCTATGGGACTGTGCAGTGGGAAGGGACTTTGGGCTCAATTACAAATACAGCATAAGCAAGTGGGAATTTACAGCCAAAGAGCAGGATTTAAGAGCAATAGATGGAAGATTACTTAAGAGGAACATTAGAGGCAAAGAGGGTTCTGACTAAAGCAACATAATGGGATTCTTGCTGAAGACAAATCAAGATGATAAGACATCACCTGGGAGATGGTAAAGAATAAGGAACCTGATCAGATATTGATGGTGATCAGATATTGAGGGAGGGTGGTTCTAGTTAAACTGACTTATCAAGGTTCTTTTTTTAAAGATTTTATTTAGGGTGGTGGAAGGGGAGGTGGGTGGGGGGTGGGGGTGACTGGGTGATGGGCACTGAGATGGGCACTTGACAGGATGAGCACTGGGTGTTATTCTATATGTTGGCAAATTGAACACCAATAAAAATAAATTTATAAAAATAAAAATTTTATTTATTTATTTATTTATTTATTTATTTATTTATTTATTTGAGAGAAAGAGACAGCAGGGCAGGAGGGGCAGAGGGAAAGAGAGAAGCACACTTTCTGCAGATCAGGGAGCCCAACATGGGCTCAGGCCCAGGACCCTGGGATCATGACCTGAGCCAAAGGTACATGCTTAACCAACTGAGACACCCACGTGCCTCAGCAGGTTTCTTATTAACACTCAGTTTTATAAGGAAGTACACAAGTGGGCCTAAGTGAAGGTTCAGGATCCTGACTGAAGTTTGGTCAAACAAAGAATCTTTGTCACATGCAGAGATAGTGGTTGCCACACCTGTTCCTGGACATTGCCCTTATTAAAGAGGAAGGTGTGAAGTATAAAGCCACTTTCTTTCAAAAAAATTAATTTAATTTAATTTAGACTTGTTTTCAAGTTTTCAAGATGTTTATGTTATGTTTAAACATAAACATAAAAGGCTATTTTAAAAATAGCTATGTTAAGGGGTACCTAAGTGGCTGAATTGGTTAAGTGTCTCCCTTTGGCTCAGGTCATGATCCTGGGGTCTTGGAATGGAGCCCTGCATCGAGCTTCCTGCTCAGCAGAGAGTCTGCTTCTCTCTCTCTCCCTATACGCCTCTCCAATGCTCATCGTCTCTCTCTCTCTCAAATAAATAAATAAAATCTCTTTAAAAATAGCTATGTTAGGGGGATCCCTGGGTGGCGCAGTGGTTTGGCGCCTGCCTTTGGCCCAGGGCACGATCCTGGAGACCCGGGATCGAGTCCCACATCGGGCTCCCGGTGCAGGGAGCCTGCTTCTCCCTATGTCTCTGCCTCTCTCTCTCCCTCTCTGTGTGACTATCATAAATAATAAATTAAAAAAAATAGCTATGTTAAAAATCAATCCAGCTAGAAATGGCTATGTAATCTAAGAGAGCTATTTTTTTCACTTGCGTATACTTTTTTTGTTGTTGTTGAACTTATTGGAGTTGCACTAATGTTTAAGAAGTTTTGATTTATTCAGCTCCAAAAATAGTGTGAATTGGAATTATGCACTAATTTTGCTGAAGATATCTTAGTCAATGGGAATTAGAACTATAATGGTAGAGACAATGAATAGAATTAAAATTAGTTCTCCATATCCTATTATCAAGGATAGGTTAGAAGTCAAGAACTCCAGCTCTAGATTCTGACTCAGCCAGTCCAGAATTTCTGATTTCCTTCTTCCTTGCTGTGCATACTTAGGAGACTTACTTAATTTCCATGTCTCCATTTAGTCCAAAAGAATTTTGGAACATATTGAGGAAATGGTCTCATACCTCCAGAATATTCCCCTATCTAGTTTCTGTTCAAATGTTTTTAAGGTTACTTCTTGATAAAACAGTTATTAAGACCATGATAAAAAGAGAACCTTAAAAAGAGAGAGAGAGAAAGAGCCTTAGAAGAAAATATCTGTGGGGTGCTTGGGTGTCTCAGTTGGTTAAGAGTTGGACTCTTGAGTTTGTCTCAGGTCATGATCTTGCAGTGGTGAGATTGAGCCCTGTGATAGGCTCCACTTTCAGCATGGAGTCTCTTTCAGATTCTCTCTCCCTCTCCCTCTGCCTCTGTCCCTCCCTCCTGTCCCTCCACCTGCTCACACACATATTCTCTCTCTCTCTCAAATAAATAAATACAATCTTAAAAAAAAAAAAAGGAAGAAGAGACTATTGGCTGCAAGGCCAACTGGAGGACTGAGATTCAAATTTAGGTTTAGGGATTTAAAAAATTAAGATTCAGGAATGAACAGGAAAAGGATTTCTACCTATAAGGAAGTTACAGCCCAGCAAAGGGAGGACAATGTTCTAGATGGCAGATTGTCCCGACATAAAATACAGAAAATTTATAAAACTCCAAGAAAGAAAAAAAGATCACCTGCCATTGAGAAATAGTCAATAGGAGAGCACAATGGAAGAAGTTTTATTAGAAAGATGGACTATGAGGATTATGTAGCAACTATGAAAAAGGAAAATTAGTTCTAAGGGGTGTCTGGGAACAGGTGGAGGCTGGCAGTGCAGGTGGTGAAAGAATTCATCCAAGGCAGAACAAAGGAGATAGAAGTTTATTGATACATGACAAAGGAGCAGTGGGCAGGACAGCAAAGGAGAGATTGTCTTTGAGGAAGCAGGAGGTGGGGGGTGTAGTTATGGGGGGGAAGATGAAGAGGTATGAGAATGTACAGAATATTCCTTTTTTGGTACCTGTGTCCAGATGTAAGTGATCCATTGGTTAGGGCTCATGGATATTTTGAAGTGGGTCTGTTTGTATTCATCAAGGGGTAGGAGGCACTGTGGGCCCTTCTACCTAACTCAGGTTTCTACTATTCTAGTTGCCTTAAAGTGACCTCTATAAGTTCCAAATTCATTAGTAATAAGTTTTATTTGGGTTAATTAGTATCGAGGATCTAGCAAAAAAAAATAATAAACTACTTCCTCAAGAGATACTTTACTGAGTTTAACTGGAAATAATTAAAATTAATAGGCTAAGAGCCTTAATGAAAATGCCTTGGTACTTCATGGTACTCATAAATAAATGGTGGTCCAAATATATGTTTTGTAACCTCTGTAATTAGGATTAAATGCACAAATTGAATATGATTCTTATTTATAACACTTTAGCACATATGAGAGTATTACATATTCCTATTGTATGAAATTGGAGTTTAGTATGAAATATTGAGATCTCATTGTCATTAAAATAACCTATGTTAAGGAAATGGCACATTCATGTACTGATTCTGTGCAAACATTATACTATTTGGTTAGGATCAAAAATTGCATTCTTTTGAAAAAAAATGTACTCTAAAAACTATAAAACGTTGATGAAAGAAATTAAAGATTACACAAACAAATGGAAAGATATTCCATGCTCATGGATTAAAATAATTCATAATGCTATATTTGCATGCTACCCAAAGCAAACTACATATTCTTTTTTTTTTTTTTGCATTTTTCATCTCCATGACTTATTCATTTTTATTTTTTTCAGTTATATTTTATTGGAGTTCAAATTGTCAACATATAGCATAACACCCAGTGCTCATCCCATCAAGTGCCCCCCCTCAGTGCCATCACCCAGTCACCCCCAAACCCTGCCCACCTCCCTTTCCACCACCCCTTGTGTGTTCCCCAGAGTTAGGAGTCTCTCATGTTCTGTGTCCCTTTCTGATATTTCCCACTCATTATTCCTCCTTTCCCCTTTATTCCCTTTCACTTTTTTTTATATTCCCCAAATGAATGAAACTATATAATGTTTGTCCTTCTCCGATTGACTTACTTCACTCAGCGCAATACCCTCCAGTTCCATCCGCGTCGAAACAAATGGTGGGTATTTGTCGTTTCTTTTTTTTTTTTTAATTTTATTTTTAATTTTATTTATTTATGATAGGCACACAGTGACAGAGAGAGAAGCAGAGACACAGGCAGAGGGAGAAGCAGGTTCCATGTACCGGGAGCCCGATGTGGGATTCGATCCCGGATCTCCAGGATCGCGCCCTGGGCCAAAGGCAGGCGCCAAACCGCTGAGCCACCCAGGGATCCCGTATTTGTCGTTTCTAATGGCGGAGTGATATTCCATTGTACACATAGACCACATCTTCTTTATCCCTTCATCTGTCGATGGACACCGAGGCTCCTTCCACAGTTTGGCTATTGTGGACATTGCTGCTAGAAACATCCGGGCGCAGGTGTCCCGGCGTTTCACTGCATCTATACCTTTGGGGTAAATCCCCAACAGTGCAATTGCTGGGTCGTAGGGCAGGTCTATTTTTAATTCTTTGAGGAACCTCCACACAGTTTTCCAGAGTGGCTGTACCAGTTTACCTTCCCATCAACAGTGCAAGAGGGTTCCCCTTTCTCCGCATCCTCTCCAACACTGGTTGTTTCCTGCCTTGTTAATTTTCCCCATTCTCACTGGTGTGAGGCGGTATCATTGTGGTTTTGATTTGTATTTCCCTGATGGCCAGTGATGTGGAGCATTTTCTCATGTGCTTGTTGGCCATATCTATGTCTTCCTCTGTGAGATTTCTGTTCATGTCTTTTGCCCATTCCATGATTGGACTGTTTGTTTCTTTGTTGTTGAGTTTAAGAAGTTCTTCATAGATCTTGGATACTAGCCCTTTATCTGATACGTCATTTGCAAATATCTTCTCCCATTCTGTAGGTTGTCTTTTAATTTTGTTGACTGTTTCTTTTGCTGTGCAAAAGCTTCTTATCTTGATGAAGTCCCAATAGTTCATTTTTGCTTTTGTTTCTCTTGACTTCATGATTGTATCTTGCAAGAAGTTACTGTGGCCAAGTTCAAAAAGAGTGTGCCTGTGTTCTCCTCTAGGGTTTTGATGGAATCTTGTCTCACATTTAGATCTTTCACCCATTTTGAGTTTATCTTTGTGTATGCTGTCAGAGAGTGGTCTAGTTTCATTCTTCTGCATGTGTATGTCCAATTTTCCCAGCACTATTTATTGAAGAGACTGTCCTTTTTCCAGTGGATAGTCTTTCTTGCTTTGTCGAAATTTAGTTGACCATAAAGTTGAGGGTCCACTTCTGGATTCTCTATTCTGTTCCATTAATTCATGTGTCTGTTTTTGTGCCAGTACCGCACTGTCTTGATGACCACAGCTTTGTAGTACAACCTGAAATCTGGCATTGTGATGTCCCCAGCTATGGTTTTCTTTTTTAATATTCGCCTGCTATCATGGTCTTTTCTGATTCCACACAAATCTTAAGATCATTCGTTCCAACGCTCTGAAGAAAGTCCATGGTATTTTGATAGCGATTGCATTAAATGTGTAAAAATGCCCTGGGTAGCATTGACATTTTCACAATATTAATTCTTCCAATCCATGAGCATGGAATATTTTTCCATCTCTTTGTGTCTTCCTCAATTTCTTTCAGAAGTGTTATGTAGTATTTAGGGTATAGATCCTTTACTTCTTTGTTTAGGTTTATTTCTAGGTATTTTATGCTTTGGGGTGCAATTGTAAATGGGATTGACTCCTTAATTTCTCTTTCCCAGACTTATTGTTAGTATATAGAAATGCCACTGACTTCAGGCAATGATTTTGTATCCTGCCACACAGCCAAATTGCTGTATGAGTTCTAGCAATCTTGGGGTGGATGCTTTTGGGTTTTCTATGTGCGGTATCATGTCATCTGCAAAGCGGGAGAGTTTGACTTCTTCTTTGCCAATTTGAATGCCTTTTATTTCTTTTTGTTGCCTGATTCCTGAGGCTAGGACTTCCAGTACTATGTTGAATAGCAGTGGTGAGAGTGGACATCCCTGTCTTGTTCCTGATCTTAGGGGAAACGCTCCCAGTGCTTTCCCATTGAGAATGATATTTGCTGTGGCCTTTTCATAGATGGCTTTTAAGATGCTGAGGAATGTTCCCTCTATTCCTACACTCTGAAGAGTTTTGATCAGGAGTGGATGCTGTATTTTGTCAAATTCTTTCTCTGCATCCATTGAGAGGGTCATATTGTTCTTGGTTTTTCTCTTGTTGATATGATCAATCACATGGTTTGCTTTATGAGTGTTGAACCAGCCTTGCATCCCACGGATAAATCCCACTTGGTCATGGTGAATAATCTTCATAATGTACTGTTGGATCCTATTGGCTAGTATCTTGTTGAGAATTTTTGCATCCACGTTCATCAGGGATATGGATCTATAATTGTCCTTTTTGGTCGGGTCTTTGGTTTTGGAATTAAGGTGATGCTGGCCTCATAGAACAAGTTTGGAAGTACTCCATCTCTCTCTATCTTTCCGAACAGCTTTAGTAGAATACGTATCTTTTCTTTAAACATTTGATAGAATTCCCCTGGGAAGCCATCTGGCCCTGGACTTTTGTGTCTTGGGAGGTTTTTGATGACTGCTTCAATTTCCTCTCTGGCTATTGGCCTGTTCAGGTTTTCTATTTCTTCCTGTTCCAGTTTTGGTAGTTTGTGGTTTTCCAGAAATGCATCCATTTCTTCTGGTTGCCTAATTTATTGGCGTATAGCTGCTCATAATATGTTTTTAAAATAGTTTGTATTTCCTTGGTGTTGGTGGTGATCTCTCCTTTCTCGTTCATGATTTTATTAATTTGAGTCTTTTCTCTCTTCTTTTTAATAAGGCTGGCTAATGGTTTATCTATCCTATTAATTCTTTCAAAGAACCAACTCCTGGTTTTGTTCATTTGTTCCACAGTTCTTCTGGTCTCTATTTCATTGAGTTCTGCTCAAATCTTTATTAACTCTCTTCTTCTTCTGGATGTAGGATCTATTTGTTGTTTTTTTCTCCAGCTCCTTTAGGTGCAAGGTTAGCTTTTGTATTTGAGTTCTTTCCAGCTTTTGGATGGATGCTTGTATTGCAATGTATATCCCCCTCAGGACTGCTTTTGCTGCATCCCAAAGATTTTGAATGGTTGTGTACCTTCATTCTCATTAGTTTCCATGAATCTTTTTAATTCTTCCCTAATTTCCTGGTTGACCCTTTCATCTTTTAGCAGGATGGTCCTTAACCTCCACGTGCTTGAAATCCTTCCAAACTTCTTCTCGTGATTTAGTTCTAATTTCAAAACATTATGGTCTGAAAATATGCAGGGGACGATCCCAATCTTTTGGTATAGGTTAAGACCTGATTTTTGACCCAGTATGTGGTCTATTCTGGAGAAAGATCTATGTGCACTTGTGTTTTCAGTTGCGTTTGGATATAAAGTTCTGTAAATATCTGTGAAATCCATCTGGCCCAGTGTATCATTTAAAGCTCTTGTTTCTTTGGAGATGTTGTGCTTAGAAGACCTTTGATTGTAGAAAGTGCTGCATTCAAGTCACCAAGTATAAGTGTATTATTATCTAAGTATGTCTTAACTTTGGCTATTAATTGATCGATATACTTGGCAGCTCCCACATTCAGGGCATAAATATTGATCATTGTTAAGTCCTCTTGTTGGATAGATCCTTTAAGTATGATATACCGTCCCTCTTCATCTCTTATGCAGTCTTCAGGATAAAATTTAGTTTATCTGATATAAGGATGGCTACCCCTGCTTTCTTTTGAGAACCATTTGAATGGTACATGGTTCTCCAACCTTTTATTTTCAGGCTGTAGGTGTCCTTAGGTCTAAAATGAGTCTCTTGTAGATAGCAAATATATGGGTCTTGCTTTTGTATCCAGTCTGAAACCCTGCACCTTTGATGGGGTCATTAAGCCCATTCACGTTCAGAGTTACTATTGACAGATATGAATTTAGTGTCATCATGATACCTTTTCAGTCCCTGTTTTTGTGGATTGGTCCCTTGGGCTTCCTCTTTCTATTACAGAGTCCCCCTTAATATTTCTTGGAGAACTGGATTGGTGGTCACATATTCTTTCAGTTTCTGCCTATCTTGGAAGCTCTTTATCTCTCCTTCTATTCTGAATGAGGGCCTTGCTGGATAAAGTATTCTTGGCTGCAGGTTCTTCTCATTGAGGACCCTGAATATATCCTGCTAGCCCTTTCTGGCCTTTCAGGTCTCTGTGGAGAGGTCTGCTGTTAATCTAATATTTCTCCCCATATAAGTTAGAGATTTCTTGTATCTCACTGCTTTAAAGATCTTCTCTTTATCTTCGAATTTGCAAGCTTCACTATTAAATGTCGAGGTGCTGAGCGGTTTTTGTTGATTTTAGGGGGGCGGGAGGGATCTCTCTATCTCCTGGATCTGTATGCCTGTTTCCCTTCCCAGATTAGGAAATTTTTCAGCTATGATTTGTTCAAATACATATTCTGGACCTCTGTCCCTTTTGGCGCCCTCGGGAACCCCAATTAAACGTAGATTTTTCCTTCTGAGGCTGTCATTTATTTCCCTTAACCTATCCTCTTGATCTTTTCATTGTTTTTCTCTTTTTTCCTCAGTTTCCCTCTTTGCCATCAACTTGCCTTCTATGTCACTCACAAGTTCTTCTACCTCGGTAACCCTCATCATTAGGACCTCTAGTTTGGATTGCATTTCATTTAATTGATTTTTAATTGCTGCTTGATTAAATCTAAATTCTGCAGTCATGAAGTCTCTTGAGTCCTTTATGCTTTTTTCTGGAGCGACCAGTAGCTTTATAATTGTGCTTCTGAATTGGCTTTCTGACATTGAATTTTAATCCAAATTTTGTAACTCTGTGGGAGAGAGGACTGTTTTTGATTCTTTCTTTTGAGGTGAGTTTTTCCTTCTAGTCATTTTGCTCAGTGCAGAGGGGCCAAAATCAAGTTGTACTTGATAGAACCTGAACTCTTCTCACTGTAGCATTCCAGCTATTCTTTCTTTAAATCTCGGGCCGAATTTGTAGGTTTTCAGGATGATTTGAAGTTATCTAGGTAATTTGTTGGGGCAAGGTGACTTGGGGACCCTACTCTTCTGCCATTTTGCCCCTCCTCCTCGCAAACTACATATTCAGTGTAACTCCTGTGAAACACTATTTTTCACAGAACTACAAAAATAATACTAAAATTTGTATGATATCAAAAAAGACCCCATTAGCCAAAGCAACCTTGAGGAAGCAAAGCAAAGTTGAAGGTATTACAATCCCAGATTTCAAGATATACCACAAGGCTCGAGTAATCAAAACAGTGTGGTACTGGCACAACAACAGACATATAGATCAATGGAACAGAATAGAGAACTCAGATATAAACTCATGCTTATTTGGTCTATTAATCTACAACAAAGGAGGCAAGAATATACAATGGGGAAAAGATAGTCTCCTCAATTAATAATGCTGAGAAAACTAGCAGCTATCTGCAAAAGAGTGAATCTGGACCACTTTTATTTACACCACATACAAAAATAATCTCAGAATGGTTGAAAGTTCTAAATGTAAGACTTGACAAACAAACAAACAAACTCGTAGAAGAAAGCAAAGATAGTAATCTCTTTGACACTAACCTTAGCAACATTTTTCCAGATATATCTTCTCAAGCAAGGGCAACAAAAGCAAAAATACACTATTAGTACCACAATGAAGGAAAGCAACAACAAAATAGCATACCTACTGAATGGAAAAGATATTTGTAAATGAAATATCTAATAAGTAGTTAATATTCAAAATATAAAGAACTAATACAACTCAACAGTAAAATAACAAAGAACTTAACTAAAAAATTAGCAGAGGACCTGAATAGACATTTTTTCTAAAGAAGATTTACAGATGGCAGTAAACACATGAATAGATGCTCAACATCACGAACCATAAGGGAAATACAAATCAAAATCACAATATTTCACCTCACACCTGTCAGAATAGCTAGCACTAAAAGACAAGAAATAAGCGTTGGTGAGAATATGGAGGAAAAGGAACCCTCATACACTTGGTGGAGATGCAAATTCATGCAGCTATTGTGGAAAACAGTATGAATCTTCCTCTAAAAATTAAAAATAGAAATACCATGATTCAGTAATTCCACTTTTGAATATTTATCTGAAGAAAATAAAACACTAATTTGAGAATATATATGTACCCCTATTTTTATTGCAGCATTATTTACAATAGCCAAGTTATGGAAGCCATCCAAATACCCATCAATGGGTGAATGAATAAAGAAGATGTGTTTATATATACAGCAGTACATTACTCAGTCGTAAAAAACAAGATCATGACCCTTGCAAGAACATGGGTGGACCTAGAGGATACTATGCTAAGTGAAATAAGACAAAGATGCCATATGATCTCACTTATATGTGGAACAAAAAAATAAAACAAACAAACAGACTCTTAAATACAGAGAACTGGTGATTATCAGAGGGGAGATGATTGGAAGGCTTGGTAAATTAGAGGGGATTTAGAAGGGTAGACTTTCAGTGATAAAATAAGTAAGTCATGGAGATGAAAAGTACAGCATAGGGAATATATAGTCAATAATATTGTAATAATGTTATTCAGTGACAGATGGTGACATCACTTACCATGGAGAGCACTGAATAATATATAGAATTGCTGAATCATTTTGTCATATACCTGAAACTACTATGAAACCAAATGTTAATTATATTTTAATTAAAAAAATGCATTCCCTCTATTTGTCTTTTTCTCTAGATATCTGGATATATAATTATATAATATATAAATAAGTTATATATGTATAAGTAACATATGAATATATATATTACACATATTACAAATATATGTGATATTTTGAAGCAGTAGTGATATTCTGGCAATGGTCACCTGTAATCCAGAATAGAATTTGGAAACTCAGTAAAGCTGACCCAGATGACAATGGATCTGGCCACCAGGACATCTCTAGATCTCTAACCTATAACTGAATAAATTTATTAACTATCAGTATTAGTATCATGCTTTCAACTGAATTAAACTGAATATCTACCAATAATCTTTTCTCACTTTTTTCATTATTTTTACCGCATATTATAACTCTAAAGGTCCAAAATCTAGCATTACTGGTTGACTGGCAAAGACTAACTGAATATTGATTTAAAGCAGTCTGTTTCTTTAGAAATTGACATCTCAGTTGAATATGGTGACTAGCAAACATATACTAAGAGATAAATCAAGGAAAATGTGTTATTAGTTTATATTCAAGATTAGCTATGCAGTACTGCTAGTTTTAGTCCTTCATAGTATGGTATCGAAAAATATTCTGCTAGCTTTCTTTCTTGACTTAAATAATGTCTGCTTATCATTATGTAAATTGAAAACTCAATTGGAGCAAAGATTATGCTTGGTTTTCTTCAATGTTTTATCTTTATTTTCTAGTAAAATATCTAGAATATAGTTTTGAAAATAAATTTCTAAACATTCTATAAAATTGAATAGGCTTTATCTCCTAAAATCAGAATTTATTAACAATATTGCAATGGGAGAAAAAAAGGAAAATTATGATAGTGAAGTCACAAGGAAAAAAGAACCATCTCAGAGAAATCATGACAGAGACATCAGTAACTTTAGAGTCACATGATTAGGACAAAAAAATACATAAATAGCTTTAATAATTTAAAAAAAGACAGGCTCTTGTCCTGTGCCACTTTAAGTCATGCTTAGTACCACATATATTTTTAAGGTATTTGAGATATAATTTGTATCCATAAAATTCATCCTTTAAAGTGTAAAATTCAGTGGGTTTTTTTAGCATATTCACAAACTTATGCAAATGTCAACGTTATGTAATTCTGGACCTTTTTTAAAAAAGATTTATTTATTTATTTATTTATTTATTTATTTATTTATTTATTCATGAAAGACACAGAGAGAAAGGCAGAGACAGAAGCAGAGGGAGAAGCAGGATCGGTGCAGGGAGCCTGATTGAGGACTCAATCCCAGTACCCTGGGATCACAACCTGAGCCAAAGGCAGATGTTCAACCACTGAGCCACGGAGATGCCCTAGTTCCAGGATATTTCATCATTCCATAAAAAGCCTCTTGGGTAGTTTTCCATGGTGAAATTTGACAAGTTCCTTATATATTCTAGATACTACTCTCTACAAATGTATTATCTGGAAGTATTTTATGCCATTATCTATTTTTTTCTTTTAAAAAAAGATTTTATTTATTTGTTTATTTACTTATTTATTTGAGAGTGAGGAAAAGAGAGAGAGCATGAAAAGCAGGGAGGAGCAGAGATAGAGGGAGAAGCAGATTCCCTGCTGATCAAGGAGCCTAATGTGGGGCTTCATCCCAGGATCGTTGATCATGACTTGTGCTGAAGGCAGACTCTTAACTGATTGGCCATCCAGGTGCCCCTGCTTTGTTTTTTGTTTGTTTGTTTTCATTTTCTTGATAACTTCATTCAAAGCACGCATGATTTAATTCAGATGACTTTCTCCTCTTTCTTTCTTTTTTTCTTTCTTTCTTTGTCTTTTGCTTGGGCATTCTGGGGTCATATCTTTTTTTTTTTTTTTAAGATTTTAATTTATTTATGCATGAGAGACACAGAGAGAGGCAGAGACACAGGCAGAGGGAGAAGCAGGCTCCATGCAGGGAGCCTGGCGTGGGACTCGATCCTGGATCTCCAGGATCACACCCTGGGCCAAAGCAGGCGCTAAAACGCTGAGCCACCCAGGCTGCCCCTCTGGGGTCATATCTAAGAAGTCTTTGCCTAATCCATGGTCACAAATACTAATGCCTATATTTTATAGTTTTAGTAATAACACCTTTAATACGTTTTGAATGAATTTATATCTGTTACGTGAATCCAATTTTGCATTTTGCATGTAGAAATCCAGTTATCTCAACACCACTTCCTGAAAAACCTATTCTTTCCTCCATGTAGTGTTATTGGCACCTTAGCCAAAAATAAATTGACTTTAAACGCAAAGGTTTATTTCTGAACTCAAAATTCTATTCTATTGATCTATGTACCTATACTTATGCCAATACCACACAACCTTAATCACCACTGTTTTCCAGTAATTCTTTTAAATTAAGAAATATTAACCCTTCAATGTTACTCCTTTTTTTCCCCCCAAGATGGTTGTAGATCTCCTGGTTCCACAGAAATTATATAAAAATTAAAGGATCGGGGATCCCTGGGTGGCTCAGTGGTTTGGCGCCTGCCTTTGGCCCAGGGCGCGATCCTGGAGTCCCAGGATCGAGTCCCAGGTCGGGCTCCCGTCATGGAGCCTGCTTCTCCCTCCTCCTGTGTCTCTGCCTCTCTCTCTCTCTCTATGTCTATCATAGATAAATAAATAAATCTTTAAAAAAATATGTCTTTAAAAAAATTAAAGGATCAGTTTGTCAATTTGCTAAAAAAAAAGAAAAGAAAAGAAAAGAAAGAAAATAGAAGAAAAGTAAAGTAAAGAAAAGAAAAACCTGGGATTGTGATACAGACTGTTTTGAATTTATAGATCAATAATGGAACTGGCACTATCTTAACAACATTAAATATTCCAATTCACGAACATGGTATGTTTCTCCATTTATTTTTGTTTTCTTGAATTTATTTCAATAATGTTTGGTGGTTTCAGTGTACATGTCTAATATGTTAAATGTATTTCTAAGTTATTTTTTTCTTTTTGATGCTATTATGAAAGTATTTCAGTCTTTTTTGGAATAATCATTGTCAATGTATAGAAATACAGCTGATGTTTGTATAGTTGTCTTGTATCTAGCAACTTATCTGAAGTTAGCTTTAAAAGTTGTGTGTGAATTTAAGATTTTCTATAAACAAAATAATTTCATTTGTGAAAAGATAACTTTTTAAAAATTTTACAAGATATATTTCATTTATTGTTCTTGCCTAGTTGATATACTTAACGCCTTCAGTGTCATGTTCAATATAAGGAGCAAGAGTGGATATTCTGGTCTTGTTTCTGATCTTTAGAGAAAAGCTTTTAATCTTTCACTATTAAGTATATTGTAAGTCATGGATTTTTCATGAATGCTTTTTATTAGGTTGAAGGAGTTTCCTTCTATTTAAATTTGTTGAGTTTTTTTTTTTTTTTTTTTTTGCATGGATGGGGGTTTGATTTTGTCAAATAACAATTGTGTAATTTTTGTCTTTTATTTTTGAATACAGTATATAGTAATGCTTAATTTTTTAAGCATCTTTGCACTACTGCTCACTTGGCTATAGTTTATAATCCTTTGTATATTTTGCTGAATTTTAGTTTGTAATTTTGAAGAGTTTTGAGTTTATGTTCTGAAGGGATATTGGTCTGTAATTTTATTTTCGTTTATAAACGAAGCACCTTCGTTTGCTTATTAGTATCAGGGTAATATTGGCCTCACAAAATAAGTTGAGAAAAATCTTCTCCCCTTCAATTTTTGAAGAATTTATGAGGGTTGGAGTTAACTTCCCTTCAAACATTTTGTTAACTCTTCAATAAAACCATTCAGTCCTAGCCATGTCTATCCATCTCAGCTTTGCCAGACTCTGGATGGGGTGAGACTAAAGTAGTTCTTTTGTTTGGTTCCCTTAAAGATGGAAGAAGCTGGTTGCTCCCTCCATGCCCCCTTTTCCAGCAAGAGGAACTCTTTCAAGCTACATTATTACCTCTTGGTGCTGAACAGTGCTGTCCTGGAAAATAAAATGATGCAGGCAAGTTAAGTCATTCTTTATTCATGTCTCATGTGGTTATTCTCAATTTTTCTGTTCCACTGTGTTGCTAAAGTTTCTTAAGTGGACTGCTGAGCACTTCTGAAGCTATTTTTATTCACAGATATGTGTAATCATTGACTTTGTTGGAGAATGGAAGCAGGGGTTTCCCATTATGCCATCTTGTTGATACTACTCTCCATATGAGAGTGGATACATCTTTTGCTTAGAAATTATTTGTAGAATTCTCTGAGATTATTCTCTTGACATTTGCTTTTTATCATGCTATAATATTGCAAATTCATCATTTCCAGTTGATGATTAGGTGGAAGGAAGCTACTCAATTTCATAATTAAGTTGATTTTGAAAAATGAAAATGTTTTTTCACTTGAATTCATGTCTAAAATACACTGATGAGACTATAATTTAAGTCTGGAAATTGAAAATTGAGCACTGAAAATTGGTGTGAGAATGATGATTTTATTTCTTATTTTAAGTCTTGTCAGCCAAGGAAGGTTTGTTACTTGTGCTTCAAGACAATATTAGTTTTTAAATGGAAATGATTTTAAGCCAATATAAGTTTAACTATAAGCTTTGTTTTGTCTTGACATTGTAGGTTGAAATCACTTAGAAGTATTATGAAGCCTCAAACAAGCTATTTATTAAAGTCAGTCAGTGTTTAATAATGATGGAGGACAGTTTTCATTCAGAAAAATTTCAAATTTTGACCTGACATAAAAAATTATGATAAAATGTCACCACTGGTAAGACAAGTTGGGATACCCAGCTTATATTTTTGACAAAAATTCATGGAACAACAATGTTTAAGACCATGAGAGCAGATGAAATTTACCATTGACACTACTGATTCAATACCATAGAGGTGATTAAAATATTGTCCACAAAGGACATACTGATGAATAATATAATAAACATAAACTTTAGATATTGTACATTCTTACAAGCTTTATAAATCTTCCCCAAATAATCTTTTTTAAAGCATTGTCAAAACTTCTACCACAGTCAGTTAACACATCATAGTATATTTTACTTCAGGTTTTAATGATTTAATGTTGTCTTAACTTTGAAAATATTGTTGCCTATAATTATTCCATGTCTGTTATGCTTTAAGAATAAAGGCTAATTCTTCAATCACTTCAAACTCAGTACTGAGCCCTGGAAAAAAGAAATTCTTTTAACTCATCAAGAGTCAAGGAAAATTAGTCAAAAACAACCAGTTTAATTTAATTTAAACTTTTAATTTACTACTGATATTGCTCCTGATTTTCACAAATCTTTATTATTTTTTTCACAGACAAATAGTTTTTAACAATTTTGTTCCCTCTAAACACATTTCTTAATTGTTGTTGCAATCAAACATGATTTAATGACCTCACAATTGTTAAAATGTGTTTTTTGTTTAGTAACAAATGAGTCACTCACTTTAGTTATCATCTCGTTTTTTATTTTTTTTGAAGAAATTATGCTATCTATAATGAGATATTCTGCTTTAAATGTTCTAATTTTTCTAAACATTGCTTTACTGTTAGTAGAGATATTATGACAATTATTTAGTGTGGTACTGTCAATGTATATTGTATTCTTTTAGAATAGCTATAATATCGTTGCATAGTAAACATAATACTTTGACATCTAATTCAATAAGATAATCCTCACTCTAGTGTACCTTTAAACCACATTACTTTTTCTTCTTTTTCTTTTTATGTTGATATTGTATTCACGAATAATAAAAATATAAATAAAATATCTTGATATGGCATACTAGATTTGAGTGCAATATTTGAGGCTCCAAAACAATGTCAAGATATAACTGCTTCACTCCAAATTGTAGTGTGCCAAGCAGCAGTGCAAAGTGATGAGAACATTCAGAATGAAAGACACGGCATAATGACATCATAATAGTGTTATATGGTGATGGATTGTGACTATATTTGTGAGTAGAACATATAGTGTTGTTGAATCACTATGTTGTACATCTGAAACTAATGTAACATCATGTATCAACTATACTTCAATTAAAAAACAAAACAGGGGCAGCCCCGGTGGCACAGCGGTTTAGCGCCGCCTGCAGCCCAGGGCGTGATCTTGGAGACCCTGAATCGAGTCCCACGTCAGGCTCTCTGTATGATGCCTGCTTCTCCCTCTGCCTGTGTCTCTGCCTCTCTCTCTCTCTGTCTCTATGAATAAAGAAATAAAATCTTAAAAAAAAAAACACCATTGGGAAGACCACATTTAGGTCTGTTTGAATTACTCAACTCTGTCATTATAGCAGACAAGGACATTACATAATGACCATAGCTGTATTGCAATAAAATTTTATTTATAAATATTTATATCTGAATTTAGTATAATTTTAATGGATCAGGAAATATTTTTCTTCTCTGATTTTGTTCAGCCATTTAAAAATAGCTCACAGGTCATACAAAAACAAATAGTGGGCTAGATTTTCCCCTTAATCCATACCCTTGGTATGGATTTTGAGGTTAGCACTCTTGCATCCAACACTTTATTCAGCAAATGAGTTCTTGAATAACATGTGTAAGGTTTGATTTCCTCATCTATAAAATTGGAATAATAGTAATAACTATGTCATAAGGCCATTGTTAAAATCAAATAATTTTATGTTTGTAAGATGCTGAGTTTGGTGCCAGATAAATAATAACATACATTGATAATTATCATTATTTTGGGTTTTTCCATCTCTGGTGACTCTAGACTTAAAGGTTAATTTAGTTGGTAAATTATTCATTAATCTAGAGACAAAGATGTTTGTATTCTGGAGGATATCCTAGAAAAATTAAATGCCAAATATTCAAACTTCAATTATTATTTCATCTTTGTTAGTTCACAGATGGAGGAAAAACTTGCTTAAAGTTGATGAGAGTTGAGAATCTGAGGACACATTTATGGACAATGTATAATTGATTCACCTTGTTATTTATATCAAGAATCTACAGGGTGGGAAATCTAAAATAGACCATCCTTTTCACTCACAAGAATGGCTAGGTTACATTAGGGAACACATCTTTGGCTCAAAGATCCATGGGATTTGAACAGCTTTAGCTAAAACCATCCCAATACATTTAGCAACTATATACAAACAAATTCAATACACAAATTCTTCAGTTTGCAAAATTGTTATTCCAATAGCCTTAACTTGTATATCTTTACTACATAAAGTGATTGGATAGAAAGTTAGTTACTGCAGTATGTTTATTTTGAAATATTTATTAGGTCTTAAATGGAAAATAAAAATGGAAAGATTGTATTCATTATTTTCTATATGGAACAATGATTCTTGAAAAGGAGGTGTCAAATCCCTATTTATTTGTGTAAATTGCCACAGGACCAGGTACAATCCTTGGTTTGATCATATGAAATATGATTATACATTCAACTCAATTACTGTTGAAGGGAGGATAGGCTGGTCTCCAAAATTAATGATACCTACAGAGTAACCTGGGAGAGCTCTACCTACAGTAAGTCACACTCTGTTCTTCAGTCCCAAACTACCCCAAGTAAGTACACAATGTAGTAGAAGTAATGTCTTCGATATGCAAATAAATCTTCAATGAATCTCAGAATTCCCACTTATAAGCACATCGTTTTTTTTTTCTATATAGAAAACCCATAAGTTTAGCATATACTATGTTCAATTAATATTATGGTAACTAATAGAGCAGCCAAAATAGAAATATCCACATTTTGCAATATACTATAATATTCAGCAAGACTACGGGAAGTTTACAGACTTGCTTTGTTAAATCCTGTTTAAAATCTATTTCATATCTACTTACACTAGTCTAATATAGCCCTACCAGTGATAAGGATGCAAATATATTTGTGCATCCTTCATTACCTGAAGCCTAGCATAATTTGTTTATAATCCGTTTACATCAAGTGGATTGTTCTCCTACATTTCAAATACAGGGATGGGAGTGGTTGCCAAAACAATAAACTTGCAGAGCTTAGTCCATTATGGTATCGAGGGAAAGACAACGGATATGAAATGTAAATGCATATTTTAATAGCTCAAGTCCAGCCTAAATTGGTACATTTACTTTTCAACTGCATTTAATTACTCAAGTGGTGCTATTACCATGATCATAACTGCTTTAATTTGCTAGTGTCAATAAATGTCCTCCCCCCCCAAACAAAACAAAACAAAACAAAACAAACAACTGTGGCTGTAAATATAAAATAAAGGTGATAATTTGCTCTGAACACCTACTAGGAGGGTAATTAATTCAGGCGGCATTTCACTTAAGAAGCTTGAAGCAGTGTGTTAGTCAGAAACTGGATACCTGAAACTACCAATGAAGATATGGAAAGAATGTTGAATTTGAAAACAAGCTCTGCCACTCAATTCTTGCATAATATTAGAACAAGTCACTCCACCTTTATGCAATTCATATCACATGCATTTTTATTTAATATTGCCATGAATGTGCTTAAGTTGTCTCCTCTTTGAAGAATGCCCTCCTCCCAGTCTTATACAGGTGATGTCAGCATCATAGTGGCATGAGTTGCTCCTTTTATCTCTCTACTTTGATTTACAATTAATTGAACATCCATAACTAAAAAAAAAAAAAAAAGAGCACCTCTACACAGTGTATCAAGATGCCCAAGATACCTGCTCATCTGTGTACTTTAAAGTGAGTAGATTGGGCTTTGGAGGAGACAGTAGAGCAAGGGAAGCAATAACAGAGCTGATGGTGGCAGAGATGGTGATGGAAAAGAAGGTGACAACTGGTCAACCAGTGAGTGAGCACAGCTTTTCTGGCAGAGGAGGTGGAGGGTGAAGGCAGTGAGTGGGTATTTGCCTGGCCACAAATATTACAGCTAGAGTTGCTTCTTCAAGGAGAGACCACAATGACTTGGGGGTGGGAGGAAGGAAGCAGGTGATAAGTAGATTTCTCCCCAGAGACTGTACAAGCCAGAAGATAGTTGAAGGACATATTCAAATTACTGAAGAGAAAACTGTCAGCAAAAAAATGTTCAATCTAGCCAAGTTATCCTTCACATAAGAAGGAGAAAAAAAGACTTTCTTAGACAAATGAAAGTTGAGGGAGTTCACCACCCCTAGGCCTGACTTACAAGAAATGTTAAAAGGAGCTTTTCATGTTGAAAAGACAAAAATAAACAAAATTCTGATTAAAGTGATAATGAGCCAGAATTAGAATACTGTAACTCTATTTTAAAACAATATATTAAACTCTAACCATAGCATAAATTTAAAATAAAAGTCTTGATGAACATAGTTCATAGTAAAAATCCTCAACAAAATATTAACAAACTGCATTCCACAATACATTAAAAGGATCACTGACCATGGTCAAGAGGGAGTTATTCTAAGGATGAAAGCAAGGATGGTTTAATACTCACAAAGCAAACAACATGAAACACCACGGAAAAAAGTGAAAGATAAAAATCATAGGATCATCTCAATAGATACAGAAAAGGCATTTTACAAAATTCAACAATTGTCTGTGACAAAAATTCTCAACAAAGTGTGTATGGAGGGAACATAACATAATATAGGCCTATATGGCAAACCCACAGCTAACATTATACTCAGTAGTGAAAAACTGAGAGCTTTTCCTCTCAGATCAACAATAAGACAAGGATGTCCATTCTTGCCACTTCTATTAACATAGTACTGGAACTGCTAGCCATAACAATCAGACAAGAAAAGGGAATAAAAGTCATCCAAATTGGTAAGGAAAAACAAAACTATTACTGTCACATGAAGATGAAATTATGTTATACATAGAAAATCCTAACAACTGCACTAAAACCTATTAGAATAAATGAATTCAGTAAAGTAGCAGCATACAAAATTAATATACAAAAATTTGTTGTATTACTATATACTTATAACAAAGTCACAGAAAGAGAAATTAAGAAAACACTCCAATCTTCTGGGACAGCTGGCAGAATAGGAGGGTCCTCAACTCACCTTGTTCCACTGATACAATTAATAACACCCACAACAGTGTAAATAATGCAGATCACAATCTGAAGACTGGCAGAACAGACTCTCCAGAACTCAATGTAGTGAAGAAGCCACACTGAAAAAGGCAGCGAGGGTAGAGACGCAGTCAGGAACCAAACTGACCTGTGGGATGCTGTCAGTGCAGTGAAGGTTGAGGAACAAAACCTACACCGGGCATCTCAGGCATGAAGAACCTGTACTGGAAAGACAAATCTCCATATTTGGCTTTGGAAATCAGAGGGACCTAACTTCTTATAATCAAGAGGGCTTAATACCTGGAACTTTAAAAATCAGTGGGCTTAGCTCTGGGAAAGCTAGAGTACAAGAGGAAACTTAGTCCATGCCCTTAAAGAGATAAGATATCAAACAGTTTCATAGAGATAAAGCATAGAAGCAACAGTTTGAAAAATGCATGGGTCATACAGGAATATTTACTTACTAATCTCAGAGCCTGTGTTGAAAGGACAGGGATCTTTAGATTTCTTCAAGAAAAAAAAGAGCTGATGGGACTCATTTCCCTCCCTTGCCTCCTAACTGAAATACTCTGACACTTGTTCACCAAAGTGTGAGCACTCTCAAATATGCTTGCTAAGAATGTGCTTGCCTCCATGCATTACTACAAATGTACTCCCTTCAAATCAGCCAGGATTCACAGGAATTTTCCCTAGTGGCTGCAGATCCTCTCCCACAACAGACCTGCATGGACATTGGTAGCAAGGCAATTGTCCCTTACCTTCTACCTCCATTCTCCTGTGGACTCACCCCCTCCAGTCCAGTGGCAAGATATTTCTAAAGCAGCTTCACTTCCCACCTCACAGCATACTGGTGCATACATTGCTGGCATCATTCATCCCACCTCCATATTCTCCTATGGACTTCTGCCCTGCAACATGCCCTTGACAAGCATCCATCCAAAGTGATACCACAAGTCTGGCAGTGTGCAAGCAACCTCAATCAGGGAAAGCAACACTCCAAAGAGACACCTGTCCTCAGGAAAGAGGATGATAAACAGACACCAGTCCAGCTAAGGCCTGAACAGTGAGCTGGGGGCAGACATCTGATCTGGCTGTGCATCTCACCCACCAATGAAAGCTTCTCAGGAGACAACACAAGAAGAACACCCTGCAGTTCAATGCTATTACAGCTCTGGTAAATGCCTGGTCTGACTTAATTCAAGCCCAAGGAAGCCCTAGATTGGCTACTAATGCAAGCATGGATGAACCTCAGCAAAAAGACACATGCAACATGCACAGGAGATACCGCTAAAGTCCCAGGTCCTGGTGAACAGGGGGCATTGTGCTGCAGGGCACTACAGGACCTCTTCTTCATATGACCACTACTTTCAAGAGCAGGAGACATAGCTAACCTTCCTAACATATAGAAACAGAGATAGAGAGTTAGACAAAATAAAGAAACAGAAGACTATGTCCCAAATGAAAGGACAAGTAAAAATCACAGCAAGAGAGCTAAATAAAATGGAGATAAGTAATTTGCCTGATAAAAAATTTAAAGTAGGGACACCTGGGTGGCTCAGCAGTTGAGCATCTACCTTCAGCTCAGGGTGTGATCCCAGGGTCTTGGGATCAAGTCCCACATTGGGCTCCCTGCAAAGAGCCTGCTTCTCCCTCTGTCTGTGTCTCTGCCTCTCTCTGTGTTTCTCTCATAAAATAAAATCTTCTAAAAAATTTAAAGTAACAACCATAAAGATATTCACTGGACTTAAGAGTAGAAGACCTCAGTGTGACCTCAAAAAAGAGATAGAAAAGTTTTAAAAAAAAAAAGAACCAATCAGAAATGAAGAACTCAGTAACTGAAATTAAAAATACACTAATGGAAAAACAAAACAAAACAAAACAAAAATACACTAGTGGGAATAATGGTAAATTAGGAGAAGAAAAATGAAATTTGTGACATAAACAATAGAGTAATGGAAAAAAATAGAGCCAAACAGGAGAGAGAAAATAAATAATAAAAACTGAAAACAGATTAAGGAAACTCAGCAACACCATCAGGTATAATAACGTTTGCATTACTGAGATCCCAGAAGATGAAGAGAGAGAAAAGGAGACATAATATTCATTTGAAGAAATAATACCTGAAATTTCCTGAATCTAGGAAAGGAAACAGAAATCCAGATGCAGGAAGCACAGAGATCCCCAACAAAATTAACCCAAAGAGTTGACACATAGTAGTTAAATGGCAAAAAGTAGTAATAAAGAGATAATTTTAAAAACAAAAGAAAGAAGTTACATATAAGAGAAATTATATAAGGCTATCAGGTGATTTTTCAGCAGAGAATTTGCAGGCCAGAGGAAGGTAGCATGATATATTCAAAGTGCTGAAAGGAAAAAAAAACACACACACAACCAAGAACACTCTATCCAGCTAAGCTATCATTCAGAACAGTAGGAAAGATAAAGAGTTTCCCAGACAAACAAAAGTTAAAGGAATTCATGACCACTAAACTAGCCTTACAAGAAATAAAAGGGATTTTTTTTAAGTGGAAGAGAAAGGAGTAAGAAAAGCAGGGAGCACAAAAAGCAGTACAGTTAAATATATCTTTAAAAATAAAAGGATTCACAAAATAAAAGGATGTAATGTATGATACCATATACCAAAATGTAGGGGGAGAGGAGTAAAAATTTAGTGCTTTTAGAATGGGTTCAAACTTAAGTGAATGTTGACTTAATTTAGACTTCTGTATGTATAAGATGTTATATATAAACTGAATGGTAACCACAAATCAAAAACCAGTAATAATATTACTGCAAAAAATAAGGACAAAGAAACCCAGGTATATCACTAAAGAAAGCCAGCAATCCATGAGAAAAGAGAACAAGACAAGAAACAGAGAATACCAAAAACAACTATAAAATAAGTAAAAAAGGACACCTGGGTGGCCTACTGGTTGAGTGTCTGCCTTTGCTCACATTGTGATCCCAGGGTCCTGGGATTGAGTCCCACATTGGGCTCCCCAAGGGAAGCCTTGTTCTCTCTCTGCCTATATCTCTGCCTTTCTCTGTGTGTCTCTCATAAATAAATAAATAAAATCTTTAGAAAAAAAGTTTTTAAAAATGTCAATAAGTACATAACTCTTAATAAAATACAATGGAGGGGTGTTTGGGTGGCTCAGTTGATTAAGTGTCTGAATCTTGATTTCAGCTCAGGTCATAATCTCAGAATCATGAGATCAAGCCCTGCATCAGGCTTCAGGATGGCTGTGGAGTCTGCTCAAGATTCTCCCTCTCTCTTTCTCTCTCTGTACCTCCTTCTTCATGCATGGGCTCTTTCTCTCAAGAATGTGTGTGTGTGTGTGTATATATATATATATATATATATATTGCTGAATATGTAAATATATTTTTACATATGAGTAATGCATAATATATATGAATATAATTTTATATATATGAAAACTATACATGAATATATATAATGGAATATTACTAAGTATATATATTTATAAATACATACATTTACATATAAATATATATAATGGACTATTACTAAGCCAAAAAATGAATGAAATCTTGCCATTTGCAACAACATGGATGGATCTAGAGAGTATAATGCTAAATGAAATAAGTCAGTCAGAGAAAAACAAATACCAAATGATTTCATTCATATGTAGAATTTAAAAAACAAAAGAAATGAACAAAGGAAAAAGCAGATAAACAAAAAAGAGACTCTTAACTATAGAGAACAAACTGATGGTTACTAGAGGGGAGATGGGTAGGGGCATGGGTGAAATAGGTGAAGGGGATTGAGTATACCCATTAGGATGAGCACTGAGTAATATATAGAACTGTTGAATTATTACATTGTATATCTGAAACTAATGTAACACTGCATGTTAATTACACTAGAATTAAAATTTTCCAAAGGAAACAAGTTCATTTATAATTGTGCTAAAAAGAATAAAACATCTAGGAATAAATTTAACCAAAGTGGTAAAAGACCTGTATTCTAAAAACAGTAAAATACTGATGAAAGAAATTGAAGATGATGCAAACAATTGAAAAGATAGTCCATGTTTATAGGTTGGAAGAATTGATATTGCTAAAATGTCCATAATATCCAAGGAAATCTACAGTTCCTATCAAAATACCAATAGCATTTTCCATATAACTAGAACAATAATTCTAAAATCTGTATGTAACCACAAAGACCATGAATAGCCAAAGCAATCTTGGGAAAGGAAAACAAACCTGGAGGTATCACAATCCCAGATTTAAAGATATATTAGAAAACTATAATAATTAAAACAAAATGGTAATGGCACAAAAATAGACACATAGGTTAATAAAACAGAATTAAAGAGCCTAGAAATAAATCCACACTTAAATGGCCAATTAATCTATGACAAAAGAGGCAAGAATATACAAGGGAGAAAGGATAGTCTCCTCAATAAATGATGCTAGGAAAACTGGACAACTACAGGCAAAGAATGAAACTGGACCATTTTCTTATGCCACGTACAAAAAATAACCCAAAGTGGATTAACAACCTAAATGTGAGACTTGAAATTAAAAACAAATAAACAAAAAAACAACTCTAGAATAAAATATAGTCAGCAATTTCTTTGCCATTGTCCTTAGCAATGTCTAGCAATTCTAGATATGTCTCGTTGGGCTAGCGTAACAAAAGCAACAATAAACTATTGGAATTACACCAAAACATAAAGCTTTTGCACAGCAAAAGAAGCCATCAACCAATTGAGAAAGCAACGTACTAAGTTGAAGATATTTGCAAATAATATATCCAATATCAGGTTAATATCTAAAATATATAAAGAACTTCTACAACTCAACACACAGACACAACAGCAACAACAACAATTTAAAAATGGGCAGAGAACCTAAATATACATTTTTCCAGAGAGGACATACCGACGTCCCACAAACACATGAAAAGATACTCAACATCACTAATCATTAGGGAAATACAAATCAAAACCACAATGAGATATCATCTTACTCCTGTTAAGAATATCTAGTATCAAAAGACAAGAAATAACAAGTGTTGGTGAGTATGTAAAAAAAAGGAAACCTCACACACTTGGTGGAAATATAAATTGGTATAGCTACTGTGAAAAACAGTATAGAGGTTCTTCAAAAAAGACATGCCATATAATTCAGTAATTCCGCTAGTGAATATTTACCCAAAGAAAATAAAAGCACTAATTTGAAAAGATATGTATTTTATGTTTATTGTAGCAATATTTACAATGGCCAAGATATAGAAATAACCCACATCCATTGATAGAAAATGAGTAAGATAAATGAATATTGTATATATTACAATAAACCAGCCATGAGAAAAGATGTGATCTTGACATTTACAGCAACATGGATGGACTTAGAGAGTGAAATAAATCAGACAGAGAAAGACAAATACCATATGATTTCACTTATGTGCAACCTAAAAACAAATAAATAGAAACAAAAAAAACAGAAACATACATATAAATAGAGGAGGTTGCCAGAGGGGACAGGGGTGAAAGGATGGCAAAATGGGTGAAGGTGTATAGCTCCAGTTGATAGCATGAATAAGTAATAGATGGAAGTTATAGCATAGGTAATAAAGTCAATGGTATTGTAATAGCATTGTATGGTGACAGTAGCTACACAGCATAATGTTTAGAGTTTTTGAATCACTATAGTGTACATCTGAAACTAATGTAACATTGTGTGTCAATTATATATCAATAAAAAATAAAAGATAAATTCATTATTCAAAGAGTAGAAGGAGGAAGAGAGATGATGGCAAGTGCTGGTGGCGATGTGGTGTAAATGCAATACTTCTACGTTGTTGGCGGGAATGTGAACTGGTCCAACCACTATGGAAAACAATATGAAGGTGCCTCAAATAATTAAAAACATAGATCGACCATATGATCTGGCAATTCTACTTCTAGGTATAAACCCAAAGGTTTATGGAATGGAAAGCAGAATTTTTAAAAATATTTTATTTATTTATTTATTAATGAGAGACACAGAGGGGGGGCGGGCAGAGACACAGGCAGAGGGAGAAGCAGGCTCCATGCAGGGACCCTGATGTGGGACTCGATCCCGGGACTCCAGGATCACACCCTGGGCTGAAGGTGGCGCTAAACCACTGAGCCATCCGGGCCACCCTGGAAAGCAGAATTTTAATGAGTTATATGAACCATCATGTTTACTGTAGCATTATATACAGTAGCCAAGACAGAAACAACGCCTATCAACAGATGAATGGATAAAAAAGATATAGTATGCATACACAATGGAATACTATTCAGCCGTAAGAAAGGAAGATATGTTCCCATTTGTGACATGAATGGATCTTGAACACATTATGCTAAGCAAGATAAGTCAGACAGAGAATGACAAGTACTATGTGATATCACTATAATGTGGAATCTAAAAATGTTGAACCTGTAGAAAAACAGATAATCAAATGGTGGCTACCAGGTTATGGGGTGAGGGGACCAAGGCAATGGTGTTTAAAAGTACAAACTTGGAGCACCGGGGTGGTTCAGTGGTTGAGTATCTGCCTTTGGCTTAGGTTGTGATCCCGGGGTCCTGAGATTGAGTATCACCAGGCTCCCCACAGGGAGCCTGCTTCTCCCTCTGCCCATGTCTCTGCTTCTCTCTCTGTGTGTGTCTCTCATGAATAAATAAATAAAACTTTATAAAAAATAGAAATAAAAAAATAAAAGTACAAACTTATAACAAGTAGGAAGTAAGCCATAAAGATCTAATACAGAATGTAATGAATAAAAACAATATTATAATTATGTAATGTGATAAATTTCATTACATCAGCAATCATATTACAATATATAAATACATTAAAGTAATATGTTGTATATCTTAAATTTGCACATTACACATAAAATTTATTCAATAATTATGTAAGTAAAACATAAAATGTCAAAATAGTTTTCAAAGAAAAAAATAATAATTTTCCTTTCACCCACAGCCACTTGGTAAACTCTCTCATTTGAAGCTTCAACTCAAACATCATCATAATAAACAACCTTCCTTATCTTTTCAGATTAGATTTAGCTGTATAAAGCACTCAAAGTATAAAATTCCACATAAGCAGGTATTTTGTTTTCTTTTTTAGCAGTTTAATTATGTCATTTTGTTGTCTCTTAGCCTTCAGTTTCTGATGAGGAGTTATTGGAATTTTTATTTTTTTCATTTCTATGTAATACATGATTCATTCTTTCTGCTTTTAAGATCGTTTTTCTCCATCTTCAGTGTTCAACAGATAATTATGATATATCTTGATAAATTTTTGTTTGTTCATGTGTTTATTTATCTTGCTTGGGTTCTACTATACTTCCTGGATCTCAGAGTTGTTCTTGATGAAATTTGGAGACAGAAATGTAAAGTAATACAGCATCGCTTTATTTTTTTCATTTTCCCCCATTGTCTTTGTCACATATTTCTTTAATTCCAGCTTCAAAAATATAATATGATGTTCATTTTCTTATTTTTTCTCCATGTCTTTCTTTTCCTGTGTTCTCCATTGCTTAGTCTTCATGCTTCTGATTCATTTAATCTATTGTATTCTTAAGTTACACTGATTTTTCCCTTCACTATCTCTCCTAACCTTCTAATATATTTATCTATCCATCACTTCAGCATACTTTTAACTCAGTTATCAAAGCTATTTTAAAGACGTTGCTAATTTCAACTTTAGAATAATATTCTTCTTCATTGTGGCTGATATTTTCTGCTTTCTTTTCATGTCTAGTATTTTTTAAAATTTATTCAAGTTCTTCCGGGTGATGCATCAGAAAGACTTTGTTTTTGGCAATCATTTTCTGAAGACAAATGATGTTTTTCTATCAGCCAGTTAAGTCACTGGCACATCAAATTGACCTTGTGTAGCAGAGAGTGGCAAAATATAATCTTGGACCGAATCTAGAAAATCATCTATTTTTATAAATAAAGTTTAATCAAAACACAGCTATGCCCATTTAAACATTATCTGTGGCTGCTTTGGAGCTAAAGTACCAGAGATGAGTCATGACTACAAAGATTGCATGGCCCACAAAGCCTAAAATATTGAATAACTCACATTTACAGAGAAAGTTTATCAATTCCTCTTCTAGGGTATAAGCCTGACATGTATTTTGGGAAATAAAAGAATATTCCCAGATGAGTTTAATGCATAGTCTTGTATATAAACCACTCTGTAAACATATCTATAAGATCTCTTACATTTCTAAAATTCTTTAATTCTACGTATCAATGTGGATGTTGGAGTATAATTCATGAAAGAGCATGCAACTTAAATTTTAAAATAATGCCATAAAATCCACACTTTCCCGTTAGTTAAAAACAAAAAGTCATTCAGGAAGCCAAAGAATAATAATCTCAAAGATATTTAAATATATCTATTCAGAATATATTCATATATATATGGTCTAATATTCAGAGCATATTGATCATACTTTAGGTTTTATTTGTTTGTTTTCGTTTTTGTTTCTTTTGCTTCTTTCCCAAACTGACTATTGTCTGCATGGCTAAGCACTTGGCCATAGGCAGCAGAGATATCACAACCAGAGAAGGCACTCAACATAATTTACTTTGGAACAATGTACAAGAATTTTCAGATGTCAATTTCAAGGATTTTGGACATAAATGAGGTGGGAAATGCTCATTAATCAAGCCCACGCTGCCTATTTCTCAAAGGACATAGAATCAATATAGGTCAAATTTTCTATTTCTCCAAAGCCTATCTCACTAAGCACCTTGAAAGAGACTTTATGGGCAGTTTTCTGTAGATTTACTGCTTGGCATGCGAGAACATCAACCTCTTTAAATGCTGGGCAGCGAGAACTTTAAATTGTGAAACACATATGCCTGATTGAAGGGTAAAAACAATCAAACACCAATTCTATTCTATGAGAATTCATTCTGTAGTAAGATAGTGATGTGGGAAGGTGAATTTTGAATTTTCATTTTGCACTATTGATTTTTAGAAAGAATAATTCTATCATTCTCCATCCCTAAAATAAATACATAAATAAACAGAAACAATACCTTTTACCAACACAAATGATAAAATATCACATGAAAATATTTGTAATATATGAGAGGAGAGTTACTATACTAAATACTTAAGGAGCTCCTATGATCAATAAGGAAAAATAAATATTATGGCTTCCCATTGGGTAATCCAAGATAATGTCTCCATCTCAAAATCTTTAGCTTAAAAATATCAACATAGTCCCTTTTATAAGTATAGTAACATGTTCACAGGTTTTGCAAATTAAAACATGGACATTTTTGGAGGTCATTATTCAGTCTACCATATATACAAAGAGGTAAATTTCTCTGAAGTCCCAATTTCTACTATATGAAAGGTATTATTATTTCAATTCTTACATTGAATAAAAACATACTAACGATGACAGAACAATTTGAGCAACTTTAAATTAAGGATATAATCCCATGGACAATTTCCTTTAAATAGCTCAGAGATGTGAATGAATGAATCCTATGTCATTGTAGGAAGACTTTTCTCTCTGAGAGATCTACTTGCTGTAATCAAATGTACCACATACTGAATAAAAATGTCATTCAAAATGACTTTAAAATTGGCTTTGGAGCTAAACTTAATACCTGAGGGTGTGATAGCTGTGCATATACTTAGACTGCCCCTCTTCCTAGGAGCTCTTAGCCTCAAGTTTTCTCTTCCATGTACAGAAACTTGTGTAGTCATTTCGAATAATTCATAGATTCTATTCTCTTCAGTGTGGACTGGACTTTCATGATAGGTTGCCATTGTGTAAAATTCTTTTTTTAAGATTTTATTTATTTATTTGAGAGAGAGAGTACAGCAGGCAGAAGGAGAGGGAGAAGCAGGTTCCCTACTGGGCGAGCAGCCTAATGTGGGGCTCCATTCCAGGACTCTGGGGTCATGACCTGACCCAAAGGCAGACACTTAACCACCTGAGCCACCCAGACACCCTGTGTAAACTTTTAATAGTATTCCCCTAGAAGTTTTTCTCTCCTGCTCTGCCATATGAAACAGATGTATAGACATACATCAAAAACTTCAGGACACCTGCATAGTTTAAATGTAACCTCTTGGGAAATTGT
Source organism: Vulpes vulpes (assembly GCF_048418805.1). NCBI lineage: Eukaryota > Metazoa > Chordata > Mammalia > Carnivora > Canidae > Vulpes > Vulpes vulpes. The sequence continues at coordinate 97,994,808 of NC_132794.1, forward strand.
GGTAGTATGTAAAAACATGAAATCTAGTTCCAAACAGCCTTAGACATGTTTCTGTTTCTTTCTTTACTATTAAAAATAATATATATAATATTACTCTACCACTCTACCATTTTTGTAAGACAGATTTTCCCCCCAATCTGGAACAGGACTTTAACAGGTGAACTATCCCCTTTTCTTGACATGACCTTAGGTCTGATGAATAAACATGATGCCATCTCTGAGGACTTTGAAGCTCAGGGTGGTTTAATAAATTTTACAAACTTGAACAGCTAGTCCATGTACAGGGAGAATTCTAAATTAGGATTTTAAATGCCTCAGTAGCTCAAAATTTTATGTTGCTTCCTCTCAGAAATATTATGCTTGACCTTTAACCTACACCATAAAATCTTTATAGGAAGGGATGTTCTCTTCAATTCAGGGTCACATGTATCTCTTAGCTCAGGGCTGAGCAAAATAATAAACAATGCCTGATGCACTGCAGAACACACTTATTCAGTACATCTGTCATTGATGTTGCCTTTAGGAGAATGAAACATCAACCCCGAGAAAGATGGAGGAAAGTAAAGTATGAATATGCATGTGTGTATATGTGTGTATGTGTGTATATATATGTACATATATACATACACATATATACATATATATGAAAAATATGAAATATATATACATATATGTGAAAAGTATGAAATATATACAGAATATATATTCTAAATATATGAAATACAAACACACACACAATCACACACACACATGTTTTTCAAAGTGAGCATAACAACTTATATCCAGCCCCATAAATATAACTTGTACCCAGCCCCATAAATACAAACACACAACCTAATGTAGATAAAAGGACAAAACTCTCAACTAAACCAAAAAAATTATATAGATATTTAATTTCACAAAAAAGGATATCTAAATTGCCAATAAAGCAGTAAAAATGTGCTCAGCTTCATTAATTGTTAGGCAAATGCAAACAAAATCACAGTACACAAAATATCTACACATTTAAGTGTTAGTAAGAATGTGGAGTAACTAACTCTTAAACCATACTGGAATGAATTTATTTATTTTTTAATTTTTTTGTTATAATTTATTTATTTATTCATGAGAGACACACAGAGAGAGAGGCAGAGACACAGGCAGAGGGAGAAAGAAGCAGGGTCCATGCAGGGACCCTGACATGGGACTTGATCCCGGGCCTCCAGGATCACACCCTGAGCTGAAGGCAGTGCTAAACCGCTGAGCCACCCAGGCTGCCCACTGGAAGGAATTTAAATTGTCATGTTCACTATGGGAAACTATGGCAGCTCAATGGCATTGCTGACCACATTTATTTACTTCAACCATTGATAATGGATTTCACCATCAAGAGGCAAAGTATGAACTCTTGCTTTTCAATTCTGTGTTCATTTATCTGACTTGCTTTGGATGGTGTTAGCAAATGTAACAAGAAGAATCTTGTAAAAGCACTTGCAGTTTCTACTTGTGCCCTCGTATCTTTGCCTTTGTAATGAAAACATGCCTTCTGTTAAACAATAAAAATGCAGAAGCAATTAACATACTGTTGTCCCAGACAAGGCTAGCCTAAATCAGCCAAAACCAATCTGCCCCCACACAGATAAGCCAGTTCATCCATGGACTGTAGAATAATCTAGGTGAACCCCAGGTGACCCCAGTGGAATACACTACTGAAAACTATTCAATGGCATTACATTGTTATCCAGGAAAAATCCATACTCTGTAGTAAAGCTTGGAAGATGCTACCTAATTTAGCCCTTTCCTACATCTTCAGTTTAGTTATCATTCTCTTATTTTTCTCTGTTTTTCTTTTCTCCCAGTTTTATCAAGAAATAATTGACATATATCACTATAGAAATTTAAGATAAACAGGATGATGGTTCAATTGACATACATTGTAGAATGTTTACCACAATAGGTTTAGGTAACATCCATCTTCTAATATAGATCAGTAAAAAATAAAGAAAAAGAAAACGAAAAAGGATATTTGTGATAAAGCTCCTAGGATTTACCTCTTTAAAACTTTCCTACATCCTACAGTAGTGTTAGCTATAGTCATCACGTTGTACACTACATCCCTAATACTTACTTATCTTATAACTGAAGTTTATACCCTTGGCCACTCTCCTGCAATTCCTTCTACCTCTCTCTATACCTTCTGCCCTTGGTAACCAAAAGTCTGATCTCTCTTTCTGTGAGTTTGGGTTTTGTTTGTTTGTTGTTTTGTTCTGTTTTTTAGATTCTAAATATAACTGAGATCATACAGTAATTGTTTTTATCCATCTTACTATTTCACTTAGAATAATGCCTTCGAGCTCCATCCATGTTGTCACAAATGGTAGGATATTATAATTCTTTATGGATGAATAATATTCACATCTACTTTATTCATTCACACATCAGTGAACACCTAGATTTGTTCCCATGTCTTAGCTATTGTAAATAGTAATGCTGAGAACATGCAGGTGCAGACTTTTTTTTAGAGTTAGTGTTTTTGTTCCTCTTGGACATATTCCCAGAAGTGGAACTGTCAGATCATATGTTAGTTCTCCTTTCTTATATATCCCAAATACAAAAATGTAAAAAGCAATTATAATTTGTCACCTTTATTGGATTTCTTGCCCTTCTGTTTTCATATATGAGCCTTGGTAAAGAATAGACCTCTGTAAACAACATAGGTCCGAATATTGTGTCCATCCATCACTTACTCTCCTCTGAGTTTTTACTTTCTTATAAATGCTTATTTATTTTTCAAGATGCAGATCATTCATTTTCAAAGATCTTTGTTCTGTGATGCCCCTGCCATATTCACCTCATTCTTCCTCTACCTTTGTCCCATTATAACTTGTATATACTTTTTAGCAACTCTTAACCAACGCCATGATCATAGTTTATCTCTTCCTCTTTCTTCAGAGGACTGTAAGCATCTTGGGGGCAGGCACTGGGCCTAATTCACTTTTGAATCACTAGTGCCAGCCTCTAGTCCACTGAAAATCTTCAGTGCACAAGTTTCCTTCTGTAGATTTTGGAAATAGCAAGGCCCACCTTTACTAGAGAAGAGAATGAATAGTCGTAGAGGGAAAGCTTATCAGGATTGAGAGTTCTTGGCTCAGTGAAGGTTATTCACTCAATTGTCTTCTACATCAGGGCCTGGAAGAAGTATTTTGCCAGCCATCTGATTTCTAGCTAACATGTAGAGCTGATATTCAAAGTATTCTACCAGGATCCTGGATCTAAATAACTGAGATACTGCCAAGTCTTGGCTTATAACAAAAACAACTGATTTTGATTCTAGCCTCTTTTTGTAGTTACAAACTCATTTTCCCTCAAATAATTCTATGTAGCACTCTTCTTCAAATATACTAACTGATCATTTATTGTGGAAAAAACTGTCACTGAGAAGCCAACATCTTGGGTGCATATGAGAGGTTACCCTCATTAAAACCATGATGGAAAATTGAAGGCTAATTTTAATGAACCTGCCAGTGTTTCCACTTTCCAAGAGAAACGTTATGATTTTCCCATCTAGAATTTCAAAGCAGTCTCTCATTAGTTTGGCCATATTTCTCTTTCAAGAAAGATTATTACCTTCAGAGTTAAGAATATGATATTCTTAACCCTGAGGCAACTTCTTCAATTTTAAGTTTAGCTTTTGCTATAAAGGAGATTTATTTCCCTTCATTTAATTTTTTCTCAGAATATAATAAAATTAAGAATCAATTAGAGTACACATGAGGGGTTCAAATATACACACATAGATATAGATAGATGATAGATACATAGGTACACAGATAACAGGAAGATAGATGATAGATACTTTTTCCCAGATGCTCAGCAAAATTATTTGCCCCACAAAGGTCATTTTCATAAATTCCCACTTGTGTGTAGATAATGGCATTCTTCTTTGGATTGCTCAGGATTAGTTGGCAGGTACTAGTGTAATTTTTGTAAACACATGTGAAGCTCAGATTTTGGCTGAGTTTCATTTTGATTCTCATATCCTAGTCCTTTTCTACTCTTTTCTTTGTTTTTTAATATGACTTAAACCACTTCAGGAATAATTCCCTTTCCTATGCTGTTTTGATTCAGAGGATATAGATAATACACAATACTTACTTTTGCAAAACCTTCCACTTTATGAACAGAGATAATTGAACTGCTACTTATGAAAACATATATCAATGTTGCCTGAATATTTTGATTTTACACGCTAAAAAAATAAGATATTCAAGTAACAAATTCCAAGTTGCCATACTCATTGATTCATGGGATGCCAAACATTATTTTAATGTAATGAAAACATTTAGAAAGGAAGGCCAGTTGTAAGGTATATTCAATAAACTCCCAGTAACTTACCATTTCATATTGTGTTGTATTTTTGTTTTATAATGTCTCATAATGAGGCATACTGATGGCAGAAGTGCCTGATTCTAATCAGGTATTAAAGGACACAGAACTATTTCATCATGTAAGTATAAATATACCATATAATAGGAATGCGGAGCATCTGCTAAGCATGAAATATGTTTAATAAAAGTTCATAAAAACATGAAATAATTGGTAATAGTTGGTATGCTCTAGCTAGTTGACTAGGCAGTACTAAGACATGTTCCCAGATGCCCAACTTTAATGGAGATTCTCAGAGAAGACTAAATTTTACTTCTGGAAAATTAAGAAAAACAACTGTTAAGGGAGAAATCCTTTATGACGAGTATTCTTGATTTTCTTCAATGTATTCTGTGTAATCAAGTAACCTGTACTTCATAGTATCTTTGAAGCTGATATTATGTTCTGTGATACACAGCATAGTAAGGAAGGTTCAAAATTGATCTCACAATGTGGTCTAAGGGAAGAAAATGGATGACTAAGTCCAGGATAAGAATATTCTTTATAAGCAAAATAGAAAAGCACATGCTCACTTTTGGAATGGCATGAGAAATCATCAAAAGAGGTAGCCTAACTGTGAATGCAAAGCTATCAAGTAACTAGGTATCCAGGAATGAAGTGCATATTTGTATGAAGTAAAAAATTTCCTTTCTGGGACAACACAATGTACAATGGAATGTATATAATTTTATTATATACCCACAGGAATAAACTAATAAGGCACACTGAACTACAGAAACAATTTAAAGAAAACATGAATCCTCTTTCTAATGACTTCAGTATTACTCACTGTCTTAAACCTATTTTGGAAAATAAAAGCTAAGTACAGAGAAAACAATGTAATTTATGTAATGTAATTTTCTTTTTTTTTTTGCAGATTTCAAATTTTTAATTTATTTTTTAGTGGTGTTCAATTTATCAACATATAGAATAACACCCAGTGCTCATCCCATCAAGTGCCCCCCTCAGTGCCCGTCACCCAATCACCCCCACCCCCGCCCACCTCCTTTTTTACCACCCCTTGTTCGTTTTCCAGAGTTAGGAGTCTCTCATGTTCTGTTTCCCTTTCTAATATTTCTCACTCATTTTTTCTCCTTTCCCCTTTATTCCCTTTCACTATTTTTTATATTCCCCAAATGAATGACACCATATAATGTTTGTCCTTCTGCGATTGACTTATTTCACTCAGCATAATACCCTCCAGTTCCATCCACGACAAAGCAAATGGTGGGTATTCGTCATTTCTAATGGCTGAGTAATATTCTATTGTATACATAGACCACATCTTCTTTATCCATTCATCTTTTGATGGACACCGAGGCTCCTTCCACAGTTTGGCTATTGTGGACATTGCTGCTAGAAACATCCCGGTGCATCGGGGTTTCATTGCATCTGAATCTTTGGGGTAAATCCCCAACAGTGCAATTGCTGGGTCGTAGGGCAGGTCTATTTTTAACTCTTTGAGGAACCTCCACACAGTTTTCCAGAGTGGCTGCACCAGTTCACATTCCCACCAACAGTGCAAGAGGGTTCCCTTTTCTCCTCATCCTCTCCAACATTTGTTGTTTCCTGCCTTGTTAATTTTCCCCATTCTCACTGGTGTGAGGTGGTATCTCATTGTGGTTTTGATTTGTATTTCCCTGATGGCCAGTGATGCAGAGCATTTTCTCATGTGCTTGTTGGCCAGGTCTATGTCTTCCTCTGTGAGATCTGTTCATGTCTTTTGCCCATTTCATGATTGGATTGTTTGTTTCTTTGCTGTTGAGTTGAATAAGTTCTTCATAGATCTTGGATACTAGCCCTTTATCTGATACGTCATTTGCTAATATCTTCTCCCATTCTGTAGGTTGTCTTTTAGTTTTGATGACTGTTTCTTTTGCTGTGCAAAAGTTTCTTATCTTGATGAAGTCCCAATAGTTCATTTTTGCTTTTGTTTCTCTTGTCTTCATGGATGTATCTTGCAAGAAGTTACGGTGGCTGGATTCAAAAAGGGTGTTGCCTGTGTTCTCCTCTAGGATTTTGATGGAATCTTGTCTCACATTTAGATCTTTCACCCATTTTGAGTTTATCTTTGTGTATGGCGTAAGAGAATGATCCAGCTTCATTCTTCTGCATGTGGATGTCCAATTTTCCCAGCACCATGTGTTGAAGAGACTGTCTTTTTTCCAGTGGATAGTCTTTCCTGCTTTGTCAAATATTAGTTGACCATAAAGTTGAGGGTCCACTTCTGGATTCTCTATTCTGTTCCATTGATCTATGTGTCTGTTTTTGTGCCAGTACCACACTGTCTTGATGACCACAGCTTTGTAGTACAACCTGAAATCTGGCATTGTGATGTCCCCAGCTATGGTTTTCTTTTTTAATATTCCCCTGGCTATTCGGGGCCTTTTCTGATTCCACACAAATCTTAAGATGATTTGTTCCAACTCTCTGAAGAAAGTCCATGGTATTTTGATATATGTAATGTAATTTTCAATGAGGCCAATGTGGACTAGTAAAAGGTCGAGTGTGTCTTCTCCACCCATGAAATAGTCTTAGTAATAATCAATATCTAATCAGTAGTTTCTGTTAGGTAGAAGGCTGAAGGATAAAGACCAAACCATGTTGAGAAACAGACATGGTAACCTACAACCACCATATTTGTGACTGAGGTATGCTTACACTTTCAGGCTTAAAAAACTTAAGTAACTATTTAAGGTAAAGTTATTTTAAAGGGGATAAAGGAGCATTAAATCCATGGTAATCAGATATGCCAATTTGTCTCTATTTTTTTGTTAAAATTATTACAATTCATGAAATGAAGGACTTTATATAACTAAGAAATAAACCAAACATTTGAGCCATCAGGTTTACCTTCCCCTTTATCCAATCAGTCACCAGATTTAATCCAGTTTAGCACATATTTATTGGGAGTTTAATATGTATCTCACATGATGACAGGCAGAAATCTTTTCTCTGAATTGAGCCTTATAAGTATGTATTCCCTTTATACTCCTCTTGCCATATGCTAGCAAACTTCTAATTGGTTTCCTTATCTTCTGTCTCTCTTCTTTTATATATTATATTTATTATCAGAGGTTTTTGTCAATCTATCTGGAGAGCTAACACTTATTTTGCACAGGAAAGAAGACATCAATGTATGCCAAGACTTTAATAAAGAAAGAAATATCATGATGTGTCTTAGAGGCCATAGGATTTCCTTGTTGATAACATTCTGAACTGCAGACCCCCAAGTCATCAATAATAAAATAGCAGAATTGTATAACACAATGACCCATTGTTCTTTCAAGGAAGATTCTTTTCCTTAAATTTAATAGTTTATTTAATCATGTACAATATATTCATAGTTCTCTAGTCAATATGAGTGTGCTTGTGTATATGTGTGTATATTGAACTTACCTCAGCTATTTGTGATTCTGCAACATATTATATACGTCACTGGCCATTTCTAGTGCCATCTTCAAGAATCTCAGCTAAAAGAGCTGGAAGCAACAAGATTGAACACTGATTTGTTGAGAATAAGTAAAAAGAGTCAAGGCCAAAGCCAACTTTTATAACCTGGAGACCATTTCAACTTAGCAAAATTTGGTCTATTTACAAATGAAAATCCCTTCACATTTGACTTCTACCCTAAAGAAAAGAATAAATTAAAGAAGTGAACAAAATTCTCTGCTTATCACATAGATAGCACTCTGCCTTGCTGCAACTGTGGAGATATTGAAAATTAAAATGTTTAACACTGCAGGCACTGCCCCTATTTCCTTCTGAAACAGGTCATTTTGTTTATGTTTATGTTATTAGGTTTGTTTTTTTATATTCATTATGGAGTTCTGTGTGGCTCTAAGGATAGCATTCATTTAATGTGGACAGTCAGCCTACAGCACTAATAGATAAATACTATTCTGTTTGGAAAATAATACTTTTATTTTTGTTGTTGCTTCACTTCATTTTGTCTTTGCCCTTGCCCCTTGATTTAATTTACTCATATTCTCATAGACCCCCATCTCAGTGGCAAGGGGGTAAAAGACAGCCATAATATTTTACTGTTTGGAGGAGAGGACATTATAGAATTCCAGTACTTGAATACCTGGCAAAGGTACTAACTATTAGCCTCTTCCTGAGATTATTGCCCCACCTTATTTATGCTTTACCAGATCCCTGTCTCCAACAGCAGATTTTTGTGGCAAAGTAAAATACTATGGATGGACAGTGTACCTATGAGTTAAGAGATTTTGGAGCAAACCACCAAACTCAAATTTCTGCTCCTTTACTTAGCCCTTAATCTCATGGTTACCATTTATTTACATTTTTGAAGCCTTACTTTAATTATGTATGAAACAGTAAGGATGAGTGAGCATACCATGAAATAAATATAATGCAAATAGCTCGTACCCGGAGCAAAGCATTTGCTCAGTAGATGTTCATGATCTGTTTTTTCTTCCTTTTCTGACAATCCTGGGGATATAAGAGGCTTAAGGAAGCCTACTCCAGTGTTTCTGCAGACAGGTGGTTTGAACAGAATCACCTGGATCTGCTTAATAAGAAGTAAATGTTTTTTATTCATTCATATATGTACCTCATACATACTGAACTAGATTCTGTGCTTACTCCATGCCAAACCATCCTTCTGGGTGAATCTTATGGGCAGTCAGTTTTGCAAACCACTATCTCATTCCTCCAACCATAAATGGCATAGCTCAAATCCTCTTTCCAAAATTGCTGCCAAGTATTTCTGTAACTTCTGTTTAAATACTTAAAATAGTGAACTCAAAATGCCTCTTGAAGTATCTGTCTATATAAACAGCTTTAAGAAGTGATTCTTTCTCCCAAGACCATATTTCTCTCCAGCATCCTTCATCCACTGATGCAAATTCAAACCTCTAAGAGTCTTGCAGAAAAAGAAAATCAACCTCTCTTTGTATCTGATAGCATTCATCTATTTAAAATCACAGCTGCCCCACAAGTATTCTCTCCTCTAGACTAAGCTCCCCAAATTGCCAATCCCCAGATCCCAAATTTGTGTTTACCTAATCCTTTCCAAATATATTCTACTGCCAGATTCCAGCTGCCTGCATACTCCTATACTCAGACTGCTGGACCATCTTTGGAATTTTTCATTGATTTAATCTAATCTCTCCTTTACTTGGGAAAAGAATACCCAAAATGCAAATAAGAGCCCATTTGGACTTGTCTGTCACCTGCTACAAAAGTATCTTCTAGTCTTTTTTTTTTCTTTTTTTAATAAAAGTGTTTTACATCTCAACCATCTTATGAACTGCTCAAATTCAATAGCATGAGTTTTATTATGAACATTTGAGATTTTAGATTGAGGCAGAAATTGGTCTACAGATGGTTGCGAGAATAGTCATAGTTGAGGCAATTGAAGTCCTAGGAAGTCATATGCCTTACCAAAGTTGATATAACCAGTATATATCCTTGTTCTCTAGTATAGTAACCGTTTCTGAAAATAAGATTTCCTGCTTATATAGTACAGATACCTCAATCCAGAAGCTTCTAGGCATGTTTTGTTGATCTTCGTAACTTAGTTCTTTTTGGCTGTTGTTCTTTTAATTTGAGCCTTTATTTAATCATTAGAAAGTGTCCACTATACTAAGGATTCATGGATTTTTCTGAAAAAATTAGAAATCTTACAACTTTGGGTCTGCATTCCCAGGCAGTAACAATGTGCTATATCTTCCTTTAGATTAGGCTTATATTTCCTGCCTGAACTTTATAGGTACTTAAGTTTGTTAAGTTCCCAAGGAATAGTATTATATATTTTTATAAGCGCTTTCATATCTTCCATTTAACATGAAATATTCATATTTACAATGAAATTGAAAAGGACTGGAATAAACATATATATATATATATACATATATATATATATATATATATATATATTTCTCATTTGTATAAAGATATACCTAGGTTCCCTAATATGTGCCAGGAGAGACTGAAGAATGTATAATAGTTCAGCATTGCTGGAGTAAAATTTCCTGGTTTAAAATCCCCATTTTGCCATTTACTAGCTATTAACATGGGCAAGTCATTTTATGTTTTTGAGACTTGGGATCTTATGTCTATAAAATAGATGAGGTAATACCCATGTGATAGAATTTCAGAAAAGATTAAATTAGATAACTAATAAAACTGTTAGCTTAGTTCCTGGTATATGGTATATTTGCCACTAATATTTTTAATTTAAGTACTAGAACCTAGACTTTTCAACATCTAATGTGAGGCTCTTTTCATTGTATAAAACTGTTACACTCACTCTCTCCTATGTGACTCCTTAATTCCTAGTTTCTGATGTGAATTCCTTGCTGGACTGCTAATGACCATTGACTCATGACCAAACACTAGTTGTCCCTCTGAATTGTATCAAAATTCTGCCCTAATCCAAGATCTTTGCCCTAAATCTTCTCATATGGGAAATGTGAAAAGCACTCCATGATCTGGTAACACATCACATACCCAGCTTGGGTCCTGGTTGGAACTGCATATTTTGTACTAATGTGCCCCAACATTAAGGCATTAAAATAGGAATAATATGCTAAATAAAGTAAAAATTGGTAGGGATCACAGTTGATGTTATTTCCAAATCTTGAACAAATAACTGTATACCTCCGTGGGTGTTAAGAGTGGTTTTGCCCCCTACTAAGCTTCAAGTTGGAAAATCGACTTGTTCCAAAAATGTGGATCATTCACCTGTCTTCAATCTCAGGCAGCCACCTTTCTGCAGACTTCATACTTTCATCAGTCTTTCTTTCTCCTTTCTCTATTTTGGGCAGTTTTGATTCTCTGTCTTAGAATAGATATTTGGGGGCTGCATGGCCACTGAAAATTCAGGCTGGAGAAGCAGAGCTGTAGGCATTTTTTTGAGAAAGTACTTTCTGGTGCCTTTAAGTTCTATATAAATAGAAGAGTTTAGAAGATCTGTAGAAGTATTTCTCAGAGTTTGGTATTTGACTCACCTTCTTTGGAATCACAAAGATACATTTCTAAATCCATCCAAAGGGAGTTGAATCACATCTCTTGATTTGGAACCCAGGAATCTGCCTTTTTAACAAGTGAAACACACTGAAATTGTGTATGTGCTAAACACTAAGAAATCAATAGGGAGATATAAGCAAGAGCTTAAAAAATGGTTATAGTGATGTGGAGAGGATTCAATTAACTCCAACAACAGATGTGGAATACCACTGAGGACTCTAGAGAATTCAGACTATTATTCCCAGCCTCCTCATATGGGTTGTTGACTAAGGCTTCGGATATAAAAGAACTCAAAATGTGAAACAAGATAAATACAATTAAGTATTTTTTTTTACAATTAAGTATTAACATGAGTAATTTAGGTGAAAAGTACTCAAAGTGTTTCAAGGATGGGTGAGACAAGTGTGGAAATAAATTATCAGGAAGAGTAACATGATGGGACATAAAATATAGATGAACAAGTGGGTAAGGGGAAGGCCAATATAGGTAAATATGAGGAGGTGGTAATGAATGCAGTATATAGAGTTGATAGAGAATTAGATGGGCAAATTCTAGAAGAAGGCTGGTAAGATCTGAGATACAGAATTCCAGAGCTTCACTGTGGTGCCATAGGTCACATGTAATTACTGGAGCCACGTTAGAATCCATCTATGTCATTCCAGAACAGCATGAATTTAGCTCTAACATTGAGCCCTCAGAGTTCTCTTGATTTTGACTCAGACTCAGCTAGAATCATCTACATTACTTTTTAGAAGGAGATGACAACGCAGCAAAGACAGAATCTGTCATTTGAGAAGGAACCAAAATCTCTCCAGTATGGAGGTTACTCAAAATATTACAAATGCTAAACTCGTTTTTCGTTATTCACTAAACAAGCTTCAATTGATATGCTGAAGAGCTATGAGTAAAATAGCATTTGCCTAGCTTGATTTTTATCAATTATTTCAAAAATACCACAGTTTTGAAAAATATAGCCTGTGTGCAATAGTTTGTTTAATTTAGTTCACTGTTTTGTTTTGTTTTGTTTTGTTTTGTTTCTTAAAAAAAGAAAAAGGGCAGCCTGGGCGGCTCAGTGGTTTAGCACCACCTTCAGCCCAGGGCCTGATCCTGGAGACCCGGGATCAAATCCCATGTCAGTCCCCCTGCATGGAGCCTGCTTCTCCCTCTGCCTGTGTCTCTGCTTTTCTCTCTCTCTCTCTCTCTCTCTCTCTCTCTCTCTCATGAATAAATAAATAAATATTTTTAAAAAATAAAAGAAAAAAACATACTCAAAGAAATAGAGTAAGAAAGTAATTACCAAGAGATGGGAGTGGGGGTGGATAGGGAGAGGTTGGTTAAAAGGTACCAATTTCAGTCATAAGACAAATGAGTTCTGCAGATCCATTGTAAACCATGGCAATCATTGCCAACAATAGCGTGTTGTATAATTGAAGCTTGCTAAGAGAAACTCAAATTCACTCATCATAAATAAATAATAAATAAATAAATAAATAAATAAATAAATAGTGATGGATATGTCAATTACTTAGCTAGCAGGAATCCTTTCACAATGTATATGTGAATTAAATGTGTACTTTTAGTACATTACAGGTTTATTTGTCAATTATACTTCAATAAAGCTGAGAAAAGTACATATTTTACTTGAATTTTCTTAGATTTTACCTAGATTTCTCTGTTCCACAATTGCATCAAGAATACCATGTTATATTTATTCACCATGTCTCCTATAACAATTTCTCAGACTTTTCTTGTTTATGATGACCTTGATAATTTTGAGGAGTACTGTTCAGTATTTTATAGAATGTTCCTCAATTGGGTTTTGTCTGATGTTTTTCCTCATGATTAAATTGGGGTTATGGGAGGGCAGACAGAGAGATAAAGTGACATTCTCATCAACTCATATCAAGGGTATATATATTATCAACATGACTTATGATTGTGAGGATTGTGTCAAACTGGAGACGTAATGGCCCTCTATAATGGGCAGCTATTATGGAACTCCACATGATGGCTGCTCTGGGAAAATCCTGCCCTATGTTGCCTGATCTTGATTTTTCATCAGAAGCCAGAAATCTTAATGTTTATGTGAAAAATCCAACTTTAAATATTGACAACTAATTCAAATTTAGAATAATCATGTGGCCCATACAACATTCCATGGTTGTATAGGCCAAATAAAATATGTTTGTGGGCCAATGTCACACTATGGTCACTGGTTTGCAAACTCTTGCAAATATACAGACATCATTAAGGTTTTTATTATTATTTATGTATAATTGATATATACCATTACATTATTTAAGGTGTACAACATAATGATTTGATATCAGGAAAGGGTATAGTTAACCACAATACATCTAATTAACATCTGTCACCATATATAATTACAGAAAAGCTTTTTCTTGTGATGAGAATTTTCAATATCCACTCTCTCCATACCTTTCAAACATGTGACACAGTATTACCAACTATAGTGGGCTTTTAAATCTCCATTAGGTCTTCTCTTGACAGTGGACTATAAATCAATGCTTAAAAACTCAAAGTTGCCACTTAAAGGAGCCTCCCAATTTAACTCCATTGTAAGTCAGAAGAGCTTTTAAGAAATTGATAATTATCCACTAATGCATCAGCTTTGCAACTCTGCTTTGCCTCTTCTAGGTTTCTTTATGTAAGGGACCTCCCACCCATAAGACTTTTGAATCTCTCAATCTTGGTGCTGATTCTCCTGTCATCAAACAATCATTTTACCCTCTAAAATTAAATACATAAAACCCAGTTTCTAAATCCTCAGTGCTATCTACATAATTATAACAACAATACTTTAGATTGATTTTTTTTTCACGTTAAGCTATGTCAGATCAGGCTTCACATACATGAACCCAATGGCTGGAGCTAAAGGCTAGTATATAAAAATCAGGATATAAACAAATATTTATATTAACATTCTTTATTCTACCTGTGAAATAAAGTTATAACATGACAACATCAGGCACACATCCATAATAATGTGTTAATACACAATGGAGATTAACTTCTCCAATAAAAAGAGTGGACAGGGCAGATTTAGAAGGCCTAGAATCTTTATCTGGCCCTTTACTAATATTACTATAGGGAGAAAGATGAAGAGTAGGTCTTAAGAACAGAGTCTTGGAAAGCATAGTCCCACAGGAATAACTAACCCAAGGTCCTCACACAGTTTCCTTATCTATAAAATGGGAGAAAATTCATGTAATTGCTGTCAGAAATCATTTAGAAATTCTATATAAAGTATGGCACATAGAGAGGAGGCAATCTATAAGAACAATCAACTCAGAGGCTTGAGAGTGAGACATTTTTGGGTTTGAAATTTATCTCTGATTATAACTTGGACAAGCTATTTAAATTGAGCCTCAATTTCCATATCTATCAGGAAGGTAGAATGCTAGGCTTGGAAGACTCAGAGAGGGTCTTCACCCTCTCCTTCTGCAGCAAACATGTGATGTGCATGCCAGAGCCATGGTTCCCTTCTTCAATGTATTCCATTTCACTTTCCATCTGCTTAGGATTCTTCACAGCTGCTCTTTCGTTGAAGGTTATCTTTCTATATTCAAGCATGCTTATGGATTTTTTCAATATGCTTTCTAACATTTTAAAAGATTTGGAGTAAATGAAGGAGGCTGTATTTTACTCTTAGTTCTCTATGCTGAATCAATTCCAAATGTGTTTCAAATGGACATTATCCTTAATTCGTATCCTTCCCTAAGGAAGTGGTGTCATTCCCTATAAGGATTTTCCTCTAATTGCATGTAACCATTTCCTTATAAAATAAGATTAGTATATGTTGTCTACAGCTGTTCCGTCCTTCTGCTAGAAAGATTCTCTTATCTATATCCTGATCAACTGGCTCTTTCAGAATGAGCTTCTTATGGAGTTTGAGTAAAATTTTCATCCTACTGCTGTTATTTGCAGAGGGCAGGGCAAGCTTATGTTGTCACAAGTTCATGACTAATTGTCCCAAATTACGCACCAGCAAAAGCTGTACACTGTTAATAAACTGAAAATTATTGAGTTAGTGTTTGCCTTCCTGAAAACAAGTACCAAGTTTGGCAGAGTTCTGATTCTTTCTTGTGAGATGATTAAAGATTGTCAACCACTCATCCATGAGTATAAACTGTCTCAGTAAGCTGAGCTCTGCCACAACTGCTACTAAGCAACTGATACCAAGCATGATAAATCAGCTCAGGGTCAGGCTGCCAAACATATAAGCAAAAACAGTAGCATCCACATACAATAGCAGAAGAAACTGTACAGCAACCTCTAGCTCAGTGACTCCTGAAACAACTTCTAGGGCAAAAACTCCAGAGCCATGTTGCCATGTAGATGTATACACATATACATATATGTACACATTTATGTTATATACATATACATGTTATGTATACATGTATGTTATATATGCATGTTGAGTTTTATATGTAACCTATAATATTTTATGTCAATATACACTACTATATATATAAACATATCTATTCTCAACCCAACACTGAGTAAAAGTCTAAAAGTCTAATTATTTCATCTAGGAAGATAGTGTTAGAATCCAACTAAGAGTTCTCTTCGAAGTGCGTTCTCTCAATGTAGAGAGATTATAAGAGGACGAAGTTGATTTAGAGATGGCCACAGTCCATTGCCCAAATCTTTTATGTCATTATTGCCAGCATAAAAGTTTCAGTAATTCAAGACCTAAGCCTTTACAAAGTGTCTCCAAACCAGAAAAAAGACTGAACGTGTGTTGTTTGGTTCTATTAAAAATAAGGTTCGAATTTATGTTATCCCTTAAAATTCTCCACCCTAACTTTAGAGGTTTATTTCATGATTTCAAAGACCGGAGAGCTAGATTTCCCTACTAATGAGTTGAAATCCATAAATGAAAGGTATCAAAGAGATGGCCTAGAGTTTATAGGAAATGTATTTTCAGTCTCCTGAGTTAAGTGTCAAATTCACATACCTTCAGCTATGAAGGTATATCAATATAATGTCCAGGAGTTTTGTGGTTTAGGAAGCAGCTATTCCAACTCTGCATGAGGGCAGGTCTACTTTTTTGGATTCACTGCACACAAGGCACCCATTCAGTTATTCACTCATTTATATGCCTGTGTGTTTATTCTTACTAACCATCTACTAAGTGCTAAGTGTAGAAGATATCTGGACAGCTCAAGTTACTTTTTAGAAGAGATACTAGTTAAGTCATTGGTGATAAGGAATTGAAGCCAGACAGCTCTAATTAAAAAATACCTCCCATTTTCCCTTCATCATCTTTTTTTTACTGAGGCCTAATATTTATAAATATCAGTTCCTTAATTCCTTTGAAAATATACGGAATGTTCTAGATAATACAAATAAAAGGAAATATTTCTATATCTGGGGTGATACAACAATATCTTTGCAAGAGGCCACAAATAGACTTAATCATCCTTAGCCTCCTGGAGTAAATGTGTGTGGTTTTGTTTTTGTTTTGTTTTGTTTTGTTTTGTTTTGAGTTTTTCTTTAGCTATTTGAGAGTTATACATTTCTAAGGGTAAAGTTTTGAGATAGAGAGATCACTCTTCAATGCAATGAAAACTATAAGAATAACAGGAGGCCTGTGGAGAAGGAGTGAAACTTAAAGAAGTAATTTTTTTTCTCTCCCTTTTTTAAACTTTTATTTTGAGGTGTCTCTGGATGTCAAATAGGTGGTGTCAAGCAATTAAGCACATACGCAGGCCAGAATTGCAGGACTGATGTTCCTGGAGATTCGGGTATCAAAGTTCTGAGCATATATGTTGAAGCAGAAGCCAAGCATGTGGATATATTGACCAGGAAGATTTTTAAAGTTAAAAGAGATGCTCACAAAATCCTGTGAGTTGGATATTATGCCCCCATCAACAGAGGAAAACAGTCCCAGACAGGTTATTTAAAATTCTCTTCAACACATGATCAGGGATACAGCTCAAAATCCATTTATTTGTATTTTAGCATCCTTTCCTTTAAGCCACGCCATGCCTTGAGTCAACAAGTATTTGTTCAGTATTTACTATGAGCCAATACACAGGAGTTACATAGAAAAAACAAAGTAAGGTTAAGGCAAAGCCCTTCAGTCTGAAATAGTGTTGCACATATGCTAGTGGATTGGTTGCTAGTGAAGATACTAATTCCCAACCTTGGATGTTCTTGCTCTATTTTTGAGCTTTCTAAGCCCCAGTTATTTATACCAACCCCCTTCATTATCACTTCCTTAAGGAAGTCTTCTCACAGCACCATAGTAATAATTTTGAAGCAAGTATTTTTAAAATAAATTTGACACATATAACATTAATTATAATTTTGTCTGTACATATCTTAACTCTTCAACTAGATAGAAGAGTCTTCAAGGATAAGAACTCTACTTCAAATGTTCTTAGTTGACCTTCTCCAATACAGGAGATAAGAGGATACTTATTGGAAGAATAAAAGAATAGGCATTTACATGTTAAAAGTGATAAATAAATAAATAACCAGAAGCATTGATTAATGACTTTGTTAATGGTTAAAAATTCCAGATTGGGGTTAAAGAGTTGTGAACTCTAATCCAGAAACTGAGTGAAGGAACAAATTATAACTACCATGAAACCTAGTTGACACTGATTGTATAAGATGCAAGTAGATCTATTTTTCCTGAGCTTTGGTGGTAATGGGGAAACCCAAAATAATACTAATGTATTCTAAAATCAGTATTTTTTTAGCACTCCATCCCCTGTCAGACTCAATGAAATGTTTCTAATGTAGATACTTCAATAATTCTGCATTGTGCCTGAGTGGCTGTAGCTTACAGAAGTCTTTAATCTTGGTAAATACTCATTAAAATGAAAGGTCAGTGGAGCCCCTGGAAGACAATTCTGTTCAGGAACCCAATTAGTTCAGTTCAACTCATGACCTATCTTTCTGTACTTTAAGGCTACTATCATATTCTCTTTTGTACTTTCTTGGTCTGAAATTATGTTTTAGTAAGTATAATATCCATGACCACAAGAAGAATTTAGTTGTAAACAACATCAGTATCACCTGCTTAAAAATTAATTCTACGGAAGAAGGAAGCTACGTAATTAGAGAATCTCAGAACAAAATATCCAACCACTGGGACATGTCACTTGCTTGAGGGAAAAATTAAACCTTCCCATGATGGTGGGTGGCATGCATAACTTTCTCCATCATAGCAGTGAGGTCCTAGTGAAAATAGCATGGGCTCTTGAAAAAGTTACAGTGACATGGTGTGTTATGGAAAGTGATAGGTTTGGGTCTTGGTTCTGAAATGTATATAACCCCTTCCTCATGACCAAAGAAAAGAAAAGGCAGACAAGAGCTAGTTATAAGGATATAATAGATAGAACTGGTCTTTAATGAACAGTGAAATCAGATCCAAACTCTTAGTTTCTGTAGAATGAATCCCCCCTTAAAGCCCATTTCACACTTAGTGATGCTACCTCCACGTTCCTCTACTTGCTTTTCCAACCCTCCATTTGATTGAAAGGGCCTATAACTATGTGACTTCCCCCTAGAGTATATCCATCAATATTCATTTTTTTATTCATTTTGCTCCCAATATTTGTTTACCACTCTGACAGATACTATGGGGAATGCTGCCCTCAAGGACTAAGTAGGTTAGCAGGAATATGGTGAAAACAATTTTTGTGGCTCACTAACTATTTAACAGGCCCAGCTATGGAATAGTTTTTTTTTTAATATAATGTCTATCATGATGGATTACTCATGATACAAGTATCCTTGTTTCTATATAATGCAAAAGTTGAGATTTAATGAAGTTAAGGTTTTTTTTCAAGATCACAGAGCTTTGTTTTGAACTCAGTTCTGCTGACTTCAAAATTCATGCTCTTTCTGTTACATTATGTGTTAATAAGTAACAACAACAAAGGATTTAAAATAACAAAATACTAATAGTAATAGGTGAAAGTGGGGGAGATCAGAAGAGATGCAATTAGGATGGTTTCTTTGTTCAAAGCCATATCCCTGGTACCTGGTATAACGTCCTTATAGCATTAAGATTTAATATATATTTACTGAGTATATATTCTGGCTAATAATGGCAGGGAAATAGTTTCCAATGAAGTTTGTGT
Source organism: Vulpes vulpes (assembly GCF_048418805.1). Taxonomy (NCBI): domain Eukaryota; kingdom Metazoa; phylum Chordata; class Mammalia; order Carnivora; family Canidae; genus Vulpes; species Vulpes vulpes. The sequence goes on from NC_132794.1 coordinate 98,014,334, forward strand.
GTATGCATTTATGTGTATGTGTCTGTGTGTGTGTATAAATGTGTGTGTGAAGGAAGTAGAATTTGAAATTGACTTCAAAGAATGGGAAGGATTTGGGTATGTATATATTAGGAATTAAGTGATTTGAAATGCCTCCCTATAGCACAGGGACAGAATGAGCAAAATTTCAAGGCAAGAAATAATAAAGCATTTTGAAATTATGAATAGTCAAATTTTAATTATTAAATTCTTAAGAAACAGGAAAAAACTCATATTAGAATTTCAGATCTCAGCCTACCTATATATAAATAAGAAGAATGATGCTTTTAGGTAAGAATCATCTTATTATACCTAGAACTTTGCCATGCAAGAAGTGTCACAGATAACTTGATCTCTGGGGTTCCCTACACCAGTAGTTCTCACTAAAGTCTTCTTGGGGGACCCCAGGTAGTCTCATGAAATGGCCAGGTACAAATGAGACATCTATTTGAAGCATGTATTCATCTTTAAAATGCTGGTGACATTGCATTTATTTGTGTTTGGTTTATTTTAAAAATGCTTCCCTAAGATCATAGAGCAAAATTAACACTGCTGGTAAAGTAGGCCATATGTACCTATAACTTCATGTCCCCTGTGACAAACTGTCTATATAACATCAAAGACCCAATATGCTGGTTGGAATCTGCTTGTATAGGGATTGAATGTGCTGATAGATCTTTCAGGAAAATGGAACAAAACAAAACAAAACATGATGGGATATTTGCTATTTAAATTTAGAGATACTTAAATAATTTAAACAACTTTGTTTAGACATCTTTGACATAAATATTGTATATGTTTAAGGTATATGTATACATTGTGAAAAGATCCCACAATCAGGCTAAATAATTCATCCATTGCCTCTATATACTTAAGAATGTGTGTGTGTGTGTGTGTGTGTGTGTGTGTGTGTGTGTGTGGTGACATTTAAGATCTAACCATCCTCTTGGCAAATATCAAATATATAAAACAGTGCTGTACATAAAATTTCCAGAACTCCTTCATCTTGCATAACTAAAACTTGTACCCTTTGACCAACATCTCTTCCTTTTCCCCTTCTCCCAGCTGGCAACCACTATTTTAGTCTTTGTGTCTATAAGTTTGACAGTTTGGGATTCCTCATAAAAGTGGGATCATACAGGGCAGCCCCGGTCGCGCAGCGGTTTAGCGCCGCCCGCAGCCAGGGCATGATCCTGGAGTCCCGGGATCGAGTCCCATGTCAGGCTCTCTGCATGGAGCTTGCTTCTCCCTCTGCCTGTGTCTCTGCCTCTCTCTCTCTCTCTCTCTCTCTCTCTCTCTCTCCATCTCTATGAATAAATAAATAAAATCTTTAAAAAAAATTTTTTTTTTTTAAAAAGTGGGATCATAAAAAAAAAAGTGGGATCATACATTTTTCTGTGTCTGGCTTAACTAACCCAGCATAATGTACTCCAGGTTAATTTTACCCATGTTGTTGCAAATGGCAGGATTTCCTTTTTTAAAAGAGACTGAATTATATTCCATTGTGTGTATGTTGGTGTCACATTTTATTTATCAATTCAACTACCAATGAACACTTAAGTTGTTTCTGTATGTTGGCTGTTTTGAATAATGCTGAGATGAATATGGGAATACAGATATATCTTCAAGATCCAGACTTCTGTTCCTTTGGGTGTATATCCACAATGAGATTGTTGAGTCATTATGATAGTTATAATTTTTTGAGGAAATTCCACTGTTTTTCATAAAGGCTTACCAATTTATATTCCAACCAATAATGTCTAAGGATTTCCTTTCTCCACATTCTCACCAATTCTTATAATTCTTTGACTTTTTGGAATTACTGTTTGGAAAGGTATGAGGTGATATATGACTATGGTTTTGATTTATTTCTCTAATGATTAATGATGAACACCTTTCCATGTACTTATTGGCCATTTTCATGCTTTCTTTGGAGAAATGACATGTCTATTTATGTCCTTCGTCCATTTTTAAAAATCAGGTTATTTGGTTTTTGCTATTGAGTTGAGTTCCTTACATATTTCGGATTTTAACACCATATCTCAATTATAGTTTGCAAATATTTTCTCCCATTCTATATATTGCCTTTTTATTTTGTTGGTTGTTTCTTTTAGTGGTCAGAAGCTTTTTAGTTGGTCTATTTTTGCTTTTGTTGTCTGTGATTTTGGTGTCATAACCAAAATTTGTTGCCAAGACCAGTATCAAGAAGAGCTTTTTCTATGTTTTCTTTTGGTAGTCTTACAGTTTCAGGTTTTATATTTAAGCCTTTAATTCATTTTAAGTTGATTTTTATATAGGGATTGAGATAAGGATTCAGTTTTATTCTTCTGCATATAAGTATCCAATTTTCCCAACGTCATTTATTGAAGAGACTATACTTTCCCCATTGTGTGTGCTTGGTATCCTTGACAAGGATCTATTGAACATAAATGGATGGATTTATTCTTGGACTCTAATCCATTCCATTGTCTCTTTGTTGGGTTTTATGCCAGTGCCATACTATTTTGATTACTATAGCTTTGTAATATTTTTTGAAATCAAGAAGTGTGGTACTGTCAGCTTTGTTCTCCTTTCTTAAGATTGTTTTGGCTATGTGGTTTCTTTTGTGTTCTGTATGAATTTTAGGATTTATTTCCTTATTATTGTGGAGAATGTCATTGGGATTTTGATACAGATTCATTGAATCTGTAAACTTTAAGGAGGTAACTGATTATGCTGTGGGCTTACAGAGGTTAGGTCTGGAAATGGCAAGCTTAAGGAAAACTAGTGTTTTTTTTGTTTTGTTTTGTTTTGTTTTGTTTTGTTTTTTGCTCCAGATCAGTTTATTTCAAGATCCAAATTAAGTTGTGTTAGGATCAAATTCCAAAGGTAACAAGCAAGCAAGAAAGTAAGCAGATAAAACACTGTTATACAAAGGAAAGTATAGAAGGGAGCACTATGGAAGGAGACGTCAACCCTTCCAGGTACATGTTCTTTCCAAAGCACACTTGTTTGTTTTTTATTTTTTTCCTCTTACTGATGAAATCCTCTCCACATCCCTGACAGAAACCACATGCCCAGAGAGAGGCTGTATGAAGAGGTCACATCACCTAGAAAGCAGCCAGGGGAAGAGCAAAAAATGATAACAATCATAGAAACAAAATGCTTTCAGTGAGAAGAGTTTAAGTCAGAGTTATCTTTTTGGCTAAACATCATAACAATACTTGGTATTTTCATCGTGTTTTTAAGAGAAACTATTGGATTGAATCAATAAGTATGTTTTCCTTAACTTCCTTTCTTCTCTCCTCCCTCCCTTAAAGACATTTTGAGCACTTACTATGTGCCAAGCACTGCTAGAAATACAATGAGTAAGACACTTCCCCATCCTCAAGAACTGTAGAATCCAATAAATCAAAGGAGACAACAGGGAAGAAGGTGGCCCATGACATGAAAGAAATGGAAGAGGATGATCGGGGGACTAAGGTTTCCAGAAAAAGGAGTAATTACTTCATATAGGGCCCCTGGTGTCCTAAAAAACTATCAGGTGATAAGATTGGGATTCTTATCTCCATTTTAGGTGAAGGAATTGTGGCTCAGAGAAGTGAATAAACTTGTCCTAGATCACACACCTAAAAGGTATTAGATTCAAGACTACAAACAGCAATCTACCTTCCTTTTCATTACCCCACACATTGTCTCAAAAAAAAAAAGCATATATGCTAAATTCAAGATTATCAGAATGTAGCTACAAATTATACCCGCTTTCATCTAATTAAAATATTCAAAGCTGATGGAATCTGATTTGTGAATTTTGAATCAAAAGAGGTTATTGATGGAGGGATGATCTTAAACTTTAACATCAACTATTAATATTCTTTAACGCAAGCTTCCTTTTTCTTTTCCAGATTCTACATCATCCCACTTTGCTGCCAGAAGAAACAGTCATTGCATAAACAGATCAATATTTGTCCATACTATATTTGATGAGATCCAATCTCTGGTGCTCCATCTGCACATTGGCATCAAGCATGCCTCATAAAATCAGCTGAAGGCGCTCCCTTAGTTCTTCAATTAAGAGATGAGGAAACAGTTTCAGTGATAATAATTAGCATGACTAACCTTACACAGCTGAGAAGTGGCGGTGCAGGATTCAAGCAAGTCTTTGTGAATCTGAAGCCATTGTTCCTTCCACTCTATCATGGTCCATTACATCTTTATACTTTATTATTTTTGCAGTTACAGTTACAGCTATAGACCTTAATGATTTATATCTGGGAATCCAGACATCCTCCCATCTACCACTTCTTTTATATAAAAATTCTTGACTCTAAATAAATAAATAAATAAATAAATAACTGAAAATGACTCCATTTTCTGCTATCTGATGCTTCATCCCTGAACTTCACTCCTGTAGATGAAGCAGCAGTGTTGTGATAGCTGAGCACACTGACGGGGAATAGAAACAACATTCATGCTTTTCCAAATGGGATGAATGTGAGGATGTGCAGAGGTACTTGGTTATTACTCATATTCTAGCTTTTTTTCTAAGTTGTTCTGACTATAACAATGTCTGATTTTGAAGATTTGTTTACATGACCTGACCCTACTTATGTGAACCGTTGACTATCTGTGTATTAGTTTCCAAGAAATGGATTGAACGTGGACATATAATTTTACCACAACTGTCAGAAGAAGGGGGTCTTGCAAAGCAAAATTTAATACAAATAAATAAACATCACTCAGATTCTGTAGATAATATTACTTTGGTGGAGAAGTGGCTGACAGTAGAAGTCCCCCTCCCTCATCACCACTATTATTTTAATTTTCATATACCATTTTTAGTTCTTAAAATAAAGAATATATAATGGCAGAAAAAATGAGACTCATAATGAATTAGAAACACAAATGAGTTCCATAAAATATTTATCTGCAGTAAAGTAGGGTTTAATAGTATGCTCGCATAAAAAAACATAAACAGGGCATTCTATTACGTACAGATTCTCTATAATAGGATCTCTCTCTCTTTTTTTTTTCCTGCACTTTTATTTGAATGTCCCAGTTATGGGTAAGGAAAAAGAACCTGAAAAAGTCTAAACCTATTTTTTTTCTCCTGCTCTATTTTCCAAAAGCTAAATTTCAAAATGTAGTAATGATGGATACTTAGCACTACATAGTAATTTGGTTTATGCATCTATATTCATCATTCTGATAATTTTCTAAAGAGTTTATTTATTTATTTATTTAAGAAAGAGTGCATGAGTGGTGAGGGGAGGGGCTGGGGGAGAGAAAGAAGTAGACTCCCTGCCTAGCAGGGAGTCTGACATGGGGCTCTATCCCAGGATCCTGGGATCATGACCTGAGCTGAAGGCAGATGCTTAACTGACTGAGCCACCCGGATGCACTCATCATTCTAAAAATTTACTAATGACTCTAAGGAATTAGTTTACTTTTTTCATTCATAAAATAATATTTATGAATCATCACAATTCCTTCACAGGATTGTTGGGGGGAATAATAAGCCAGGATATGTATAGCATCCATCCATGACTTGAGTGAGGTTTGAGAAGAGTGTCTGGCAAACAGTAAGTGGTTAGTAAACATTGAGTGTTATTTCCATGATCAAAGATTGCAGAGGCCTAGAAAACATGTTCCACTGTGTTTTTTGTCATTTAATGTCATTATGTAACGGTGAAATTTTCCCAGTCTCCAGGCGTTGTGATATCTGATTTCTATCATAGGTTTTGAAATCATTTGTGCTCTTTGGTCTCTATTTTCTTTTTTGCAAGACTTCAATTTTTAGAGCAATTTTAGATTTACAACAAAATTGAGAAGTAGTTACAGACTTCCCATATACTCTCTACACCCACACATGAATAACCTTCCCCATTATCAAAATCACCACCAGATGATACAGGATTTTACCAAGTATAAATCCACATTGACACATCCTAATCACCCAAAGTCCATAGTTTACCTTAGGGTTCATGCTTGGTGTCATACATTCCATGTGTTTGAACAAATGTATAATCATATATGTCTATCATTATAATATCATACACAGTATATTCACTGCCCTAAAAATCCTTTGCTTCAATTTACCAACCCCCACCCCCGCCCCGCACCGGAAACCACTGATTTTTTTTTTTAACTGTCTCCATAGTTTTACCTTTTCCCAAATGTCACATAGTTAGAACCATACAGTATATAGTTCTTTCAAATTGGCTCCTTTCACTTGTCTTTCACAGGTTGATAACTCAAATCTCTTTAGCACTGGATAATATTCCATTGTCTGAATGTACCATAGTTTATCCATTCAACTACTAAAGGACATCTTAGCTGCTTCCAAGTTTTGGTCTTTATGAATAAAGCTGTGATAAATATCCATCTGTGCACAGGTTTTTGTCTGAACAAAAGTTTTCAACCTTGGTCTAGTTAAAAACATTTAGTTGGGAAGATTCATGGTTCAAACACTGTCACTTTCCTCTCTGGTGTCCATGATGGTCAGCATTAACCAAACCAAGCAGTTTCTAAACTGAGTGTATATAGATCTCAGGGTCTTTTTTAACACGTGCTCTGAACAGCCACTTAATAAATGATTCCAGTCAGTACATGAGATGTAACCTACTCGTCATTCCTTTCCTGGAAACATTGCCTAATGACATCATTCTAAGCTGTAGTTTGAGAAGGGAGTTAAACTGTAGAGGGGGCTAGTGTCATGAAGAGGACAACGATGACTGATGCTCCTTTTAGTACCTGCTAAGCCCATTCCTTGTCCTGAACACTTGTTCTTCATTACTCCAGCATGGTGATTTATAAGAACATAAATTAACACATTTCAGAAACTTTCCAATATGAGATTGCAATAATAAAATATCCAGATTCATGCAGGTACTACTGTAAACATAATAGCACCATTTAGCCTCCAAAAGGTGGGGGAAAGAATACAGATAATAACAGCTGACAGTTTCTTTTAACATGTGGTGAAATATTACTGCACCCCTGCTCTCACTTATGGGAAGGTCAATTAACCTTAAATCTGGAAAATTACAGGAAGAAAGAAAAATGAATAAATGTAGAATTTATGTTGAGGTAACTGGAAATTTTTGTATGTTCTTAGCATCAGATCCTTTATTTGAAGAGTATGTAAAAGTGAACATTCTCTCAGTGTGTCCTTCTAAGAAAATAAATGACTCTAAGTTAAAAACAATGTTTTCTCTTTTTTGTATATTTTTTATTGGAGTTCGATTTGCCAACATACAGTTTAACACCCAGTGCTCATCTCATCTAGTGCCCCCGTCAGTGCCCATCACCCAGTCACCCAGTCCCCCCACCCACCTCCCCTTCCACTATCCCTTGTTTGTTTCCCAGAGTTAGGGGTCTCCTTCTCTGACATTTCCCACTCATTTTCTCTCCTTTCCCTTATAATCCCTTTCACTTTTTCTTTTCTTATATTCCCCGAATGAATGAAACCATATAATGTTTGTCCTCCGATTGACTTACTTCACTCAGCATAATACCCTCCAGTTCAATCCACATCGAAGCAAATAGTTGGGTATTTGTCCTTTCTGATGGATGAGTAATACTCCATTGTATACATAGACCACATCTTCTTTATCCATTCATCTGTTGATGGACACTGAGGCTCTACATTTTGGCTATTGTGGACACTGCTGTTATGAACATTGGGGTACAGGTGTCTCGTTCTTTCACTGCATCTGTATCTTTGGGGTAAATCCCCAGAAGTGCAATTGCTAGGTCAGAGGGTAGCTCTGTTTTTAACTCTTTGAGGAACCGCCATACAGTTTTCCAGAGTGGCTGCACCAGTTCACATTCCCACCAACAGTGCAAGAGTGTTCCTCTTTCTCCACATCCTCTCCAACATTTGTTGTTTCCCATCTTGCTAATTTTCACCATTCTCACTGGTGTGAGGTGGTATCTCATTGTGGTTTTGATTTGTATTTCCCTGATGGCAAGTGATGCAGAGCATTTTCTCATGTGCTTGTTAGCGGGATACAAAATCAATGCCCAGAAGTCAGTGGCATTTCTATACACTACAATGAGACTGAAGAACGAGAAATTAAGGAATCAATCCCATTTACAATTGCACCCAAAAGCATAAGATACCTAGGAATAAACCTAACTAAAGAGGTAAAAGATCTATACCCTAAAAACTACAGAACACTTCTGAAAGAAATTGAGGAAGAGAGAAAGAGATGGAAAAATAATCCATGCTCATGGATTGGAAGAATTAATATTGTGAAAATGTCAGTGTTACCCAGGGGAATTTACACATTCAATGCAATCCCTATCAAAATGCCATGGACTTTCTTCAGAGAGTTGGAACAAATCATCTTAAGATTTGTGTGGAATCAGAAAAGACCCTGAATAGCCAGGGGAATGTTGAAAAAGAAAACCAGAGCCAGGGGCATCACAATGCCAGATTTCAAATTGTACTACAAAGCTGTGATCATCAAGACAGTGTGGTACTGGCACAAAAACAGACACATAGAGCAAAAAAAAAAAAAAAAAAAAAAAAAAAAAAAAAAAAAAAAACCAATGTTTTCAAGTATGAAATGAAAGTACGGAATGAGAGCTGAGAGGGTCTCTATTAATTTGCCATTCTGAAAATCAGGGGAAAACAGACCTGGATTACCTTTTCTATGACTCTACTCAAGGTACCATTTACTCTTCCCAACATAGCCACTTCACCCCACATGAATTTAACAAAGCCAGGAAGTGAGAAAACAGAGGGACAATAGGATAATGCTGTGAAGCATTGCCAAAGCAGAGACTCATGCAACCAGTATGTAATTTCTACTCTCAGCCACACCCCAGACTTTAAGGAGTATGACAGATAAACTTGTAGGAAATACCAACTCTCAGCTCCATCACTCTTATCCAGATTGTAGGTTTCTCCTTTGCAGCATCTTTCTCTTTTTTCCCCTCAAACTTGTTGATGTTTATATCAACCTACACTTCACCTGGATACATACTTGTTGTCTTATCTTTGCTATTCTAAGTATGGTCCTCAAACCAGCGGCATTGGCATTACCTGCAAGCTTGATAGGACTGTAGAATATCTGGTCCAAATCAAGACTCCTAAATCATAATCTGATGTTTAACAAAATCTACTTGTGACACAGTGCACAGCTCTGTTTTTGGACATAGCTCAAAGTTTTACTCTCACCCATGACAGCCATGCTTTTCATGCCCTCCCTGTTCACTAAATCTTATTATTTATATTTTTCTCCCTCTCCCTTTTCTCTATATGATTTCATAAAAAAAATTTAAGTCTGAGGGAAAGAAATCTTGTGAGAGCACTACAGAAGTTCTCATTCTAGGTGAAAACAAATCTCTCTTTTCCAGATATTGAGATATGAAGCTTTCATACCTGTCTTCCACCACCTATTCTAAAGCCTTCCTAGCCACTGCTCAGAGAAGGTTTTCCCTGCTACATAATCTAACTTGTTCCTAGTGCAATTTTTCCTTGGCAAGTCTTGCTCCCACCTCAGAAATTATTAAGGACAGCTGCTCACCATTGTATTCTCCATAAACCCCTTAGCTTGAGTCATTGCCTCATTTGTATTCTTCTCCATCTTATGAAATGATTTGACTAATTCCACCACCTACAGTTCCTCGTGCAGATCCACTTTGCTCCCCTTCAGTGGCTGTCATGGCTCCTTCCAACCTCTTTATAATTTTAAGGACACAGGACACACTTCTCCATTCTTTCACTCAATCTAACCCCTTTGGTGAATTCCAAACAGTTGTTTATAAGAATGTTTATATACTCATGCTGAGCACAATCCCAGGCTAGCAATAATAATGAGCTAGAAAGCATATTTGTGTGTGTGTGTGCGTGTGTGTGTGCGTGTGTGTGTGTGTTTATGAGTCCTGGAGCCTTTATTTCATTAATGCCTGCAGAGAGACCTGGAGATCTTTTGGGAATGATAAACGGTCATTCTCATTATAAACCCCCAGTTTACCTCCTTTTGCCCCATTACCTCAAACTTTATTACTTTAGGTTATGATCATCAAAAACCACAGGGAAAAAGGAAAGGCAACCTCCATTTAAGTCATGAAGGCAGGAAACCTACCACTTTCTCTTTGAGTATGTGATAAGGGATTGAGAATGTAGCATTCAGGAGATACATAAAGCCTGCATTATATTCCTTTAAGAAGATAATTGGCAGAGCCATCCGTCACAGGGTTATTGCAAGGTTAGAGGTTTCTCTCTCTGAAGGTTTATCTCCTTGAGATGAAAAATAACAGGAAAAGGATGTAAAAGGGAGTCAGAAAGACAAACTGAATAATTGACTAATTGATAAAGGGGAGGGTGGGAAGACAAGAGAAAGGGAAAGGGCAACAGCTCTCTGGAAAGCAGCCAGTGCAAATAAAATGAATGGTGTTTGGGTAGGGAAGAACATCTCTTCCCAGCTTCTAACACTTGAATAACTCTAAATCAATCTTAGTGAGACAGCACTGGTTTCAGATGTTTCGTAATAAATATTGGTCTTTTTCTGCTTTATCTTTTGCTTAGCTTATTTAGAAATGTGCAAGTTCCCTTTCATGAAAGTAGAAAAAAGAAAACTTCTCAGTTATACTGATGTGATAATTGATTTGGTAAGGAGAGTCTTTGAAACAAATGAAAAGAAAAATAAAATTCACCCTGAATAATTTCCCCAGTTCCTCTGCTAGAGGGACTCTGAGCTGCACTGCAGTCTAACTTTGTCCCTTCCATTTTCCACACTAAAATCAGGACTGTCTTGATTACAGTGACAAAAAAATCTAATTTAAGCTGTGTCCTCAGGACCTTAAGCAAACAAACAAACCAACTGGGAAAATGCTGTCAGGTAAGGCTATATCTAGAAGTTTAACAAAATTATTATGCATCTCGTTCTTTGTAACACTTGCTTCTGCATCCCCCGCTTGGACAGTGAAATGTGTACATAGAAATTGGCAATTTAGAGTCATGTGTAGGTTGTTTTATAGTGTAGTCTGTCTCTCTGTAAAATTAGAATAATAATGCAAATCATATAGAGCTTATATGGGAGAAATAGTTAAAGTCTCTAACATAAATAAAACTTAAATATGTCATGCAAAGGAATATATATCTTCCCAGATCAATCCCTTTAGTTCCAATCCTATCTTCCTAATTCAATATGTGATGCATAGGTATAACTGGAAAATTCACAATGTAGGTAGTTCTCTCATCTCAACTACTGTCTTTTCTTCAGATACTGACCTTGCCCAACCCAACAATAAACACACCCTTTCACTTATCTTTTTTTTATATGTTTCATCATGAATGATCCAGATTTATGAATAATAATAAACTACCATGTGTTCTTGACCTTTCACATGTTTCTTTTTGATTTCACAATCCAATAAGGACTGTATGCATTGTACATACTGTTTTGCACAGTCATCTATAACATGGGGATAATTAATCCAACCTCATAGGGCTGGCATGAGGAAAATATAGTCAAGGGAAGTATATAGATAGACAGAGAGATGGGAAATACATATAAATACATATAAATACATATATATTCTGCCCATAAAGACAGAGCCCAAAACTGTCATGTTGCTGTTGTTTTGATTCTTACCACCATGAGCTTATAAAGCCAGACATAGAATATGATAAGCCAACAGGTACTGAATATGGGCATATGAATAATCAATCCTACATTAGATGCTACTTCTATTGCCATTTCTTATGATGACATGTTAAGATGACTACCACCATGAAAATTCACTTGCAAAATTTCCTTTCTCAAATTGAATAGAAAGTTAAAGGTTTTAATTTTTAAATGTACAACTCAAGGTCACAGGGAAATGTTTGGAAGCAGGTTAAATAAATATATGAAAGTAGAGCAATGTATGCCAATTCTCAGTAGTTCTCCCTCTGCTTCTAGCCTCTAAAAATCCTTATAAGTCCACTCAAAGGGCAGGTTGGAATGGGAAAGGAGTCTGGGATCCCTGGGGAACTCTACAAGAACTGCCTTCTTTCTCACTGAGTAGAAAAATGACAAACTCAGCATTTCGTAAAGACAGAAAACAAAGAAAATTAACTGTTTCTATTTTCAAAAGCTTGGGCAAGAGAAAAAAATTAAAGCAAATATTCCTTACTCTATCATTTGTTTTCTAACTAAGGGTATCAGCAGAGAAATGACCATATATTTTGAAGCTTTTTTTTTTTTTTGGAGCTTTTATTTGCTTTTTTACTGTGAGAAAATATTTCTAAAATGTAATGAGTCATTGGAATATTCAATCCTAGAAATACATGGGAATAATTGAAAAATATATAACAGAAATGAAGAAATGAGGCAACAAAGTTCTTTAAAATGTGGGGCTTTTAAGATCTATTTATTTATTTGAGATAGAGTGAGTGAAAGATAGAAAGAGCAAATGACAGAAAGAGAGTGTGCATGAGCTGGAGTGGGAGGAGTAGAGGGAGACAGATAACCAGGCTCTCCACCAAACAGGGGTCAGGGAACCTGATTCAGGGCTTGATCCCAGAATCCTGGGATCTCGACCTGAGCCGAAGGCAGATGCTCAACTGATTAAGCCACCCAGGGGCCCCTTAAAGTTGTTTAAAAGAGCACCAAAGGGAAACATTATGAAGTTTGATGCCCAGGTTTTGGCAGCTTTATCATGGACAAATTTGGGATCTATTTTCACTGAATAAAGGTATAATTTAAGGATGGGCATTAATGTATATGGTGGATATGTGTGGATGTAGGGCACTCATATATAAAATAGAAAACATGTTCTTATTCTATTGCTTAATCTAATAATGAGTCTTGGGATGCCTGGGTGTCTCGGTGGTTGAGCATTTGCCTTCGACTCAGGGTGTGGTCCCAGGGTCCTGGGATCGAGTTCTGCATTGGGATCCCCACAGGGAGCCTGCTTCTCCTTCTTCCTATGCGTCTGCCAGTCTCTTTCTCTTTCTCTCATGAATGAATGAATGAATAAATAAATAAATAAATAAATAAATAAATAAATAAATAAAATCTTTTTAAAATTTAAAAAAACAATGACTCTTAAAAGATTCAGTAATTTCTTTCATTAATTGTGTTCAACATGAGTGAATACAGAATAGCGGTGGAGGGCATACACTTTGGAGTCAGACTAAACTCACTTTGGGAACTGCTTTCCATCATTTCCTACTTGTGCATCCTTAGGCAAACTCTCTTTCAATTTAATTTTTCTCATCTATGAAATTAGATAATGCTAGTAACTTTGATTGCAAGATCACATGAGAAAATACATATAATGCCTTTAGCATCGGGCCTACAACATAAGATGCACTGAATAAATATTGGTGGTGATATGGATGTTGATGGTTAAGGTAATTGTGATGATGATAATAATGTTGATAATGATGATACCAGGTTTTATATCTTAAGAATGACTTATCCTCTTAATTTTTTTTTTGAGGCATGGAAACTTTTTAAAGTGCTCTTTAATGTCTTAAAATGGCAAAGGCTTTATAAAAAGTCCCCTGAAATCCACCAAAAACATTCATGAGAAGCTGTAGAGGCACAGAATTCCAGGACCAATCAATGTTAGGACTAAAAGGAACTAAAGCCAAACATCTTCATTTAGTAAACATTGAAAGTGAAGGTCACAATCTGGTTGACAGCATCTATGACTCCAGACTCCTAGCCCTGTACGCTGTGAACTATAAGACACTGAATACTATGCAACATCCCACCATATTCCCAAACACTGTTACAAATGCCTTAAAAGATGGATTTAATAGAGTTAGCACTGTAAGGCCATAAATGGAATCACTGCTTGTAGAAATAGGGTGGGAAATGACAAAGTGAATAGGCCATAAGAATCCTAGTGGGTACCTACCCTGTCTAAAGAATGAGAAGCATAGCTGTACATATTTAATACATGCCTGTAGAATACATGGTTTTCCTTGGTTATTTATGAAACACAACAAGTATTTCATGGGATACTTACATCAATGGTAACATAAAGATTTCATACTCTGTATTTAAAACATTGACTTTCCCAAGTCAAATTCTTGCTGTAAAGAATTCTAGCTTTTAAGAGCACAAAGCAGGTAGTATTACAAAATTAACATTCTGTCAACAACAATGTAATCAATAATTCAGGCAAGGATCATCTAAGGATAGTAGAAGTTGGTGAAAGTCTAAAGAGGGAAAAAATGTAATCTTTTTGTAGCACATCATATATGCTTTCTTCTACAATCCACACTGTGATCAAATGACAACTTTTACAAAGATGACTATAGAAGTTCTGAGCAACAGCCTGGAGCTATCCAGGAATTTAAATTCACCCTTACACTCTCAGAACTGTGTGCCAGCCACGAAGAACTGCATTTACCGTGGCAACTTTGAGACAGAATTTTGTCATTCCTATAATATGAGCTGGCTTGAAATGCCTGGACCAATCCAGAATATCAGAGAGTATTCTCAATGAGCAGGTGGCAATCTGTGGAATACTCACTGAATGCTACAGTATCCTATTATCCGAGCTGGAGTGGTAGCGAGTTTCTCCATGTCAGATAAAAATATTCAAGACTTGATAATTCTGCCAGAGATAAAATGTAAGAGTCTAACATACACATATTCAGCAACATGTCCCTTCCTTGTCACCTGAGCATTCCCTCCATTACCCACCAGTTCTGTCCTATTAGCCACATGATGAAAGGAGCAGTCTGCCTGTCTAAGCCTGCTCCTCTGTTTACCGTGAAATGTTCCTGGTACTTGACAAAACACATCAGTGAGAGTCTGCACACCTCCGTAGGCCTCCCTTCCTGCTTGAATGCACATCCACAAATCCAAACAGTGTTAAAGGATATTGATGAAGTGGATGCCTTTCTAAGAATGATGGCCCAGGAGGAAAACAGAAACCATGCATAGTAAGCAATCAGGAAATGTCAGAAGACCTTAGAGAAACCCTTCAAACACACCAGAGCACTGAGACAAACATCAAAACTAATGGAGTGTTTGTAAAGAGATGTGTGTTTGCCCAGAAAGGGAAGTGGGAAGTGAAGTGAGAAGCCAAGCAGGACTGTGTGTGTTACTTGGAGGCTGACAGTGTGATAGGGGAAGACTACATCACAAGCTGCCAGTCTGAAAAAAAAGAGGCTGGAAAGGAATTTGAGTATGGAGTACACAGTTGATGTTTTTGCCTGCAGTGTATTCATTTGCCCTTCTGGTTATAGTGCCTTGTTTTCCTAGGTGATTTATTCTACACTACTTTCTTAACATGTTGTTGAGGTGGGAAGGGGTTAATCCTGCCCGAATATCAGGCATTAAAATGTCACTCAGGAATGACCAAGAAGCATGGCATATACCCCTGAACACAGTGACTGACTTAGGGATAGTCACATGACTCAAGCCAGAGCAGCCTGAACCACTGAAACAGAACTCTAGATCTTTAATTGCAACTCTTGGGATACAGAACATTTCTTTCTGCTTAACTTAAATAAGGTTCTGGGGGAAACAGAGGCCAAGATGGGATTAGACATACAAAACACACACACACACACACACACACACACACACACACACACACACACACATTAAGGAAAATAAATAGTTGGGAAGGCTGAGAGACAGGGAGACAGGACTCTACCTAAACTGGTTCTTACCAGGCTGCTGGGGAACAATGCCCCTTAGGGAATTTAGAAGCCCTTTTGTCTGAGAGGAACTACTAGGGGATCATCTTAAACTTTGCAGAGTTTAACAAAGGGTCTTACAGCTATACTCTTGATTTGCGTTTACCAGGAACCTCATTTGAAAAATCTTTTAGTTCCTAGAAAGACTAAAGATAAGAAACATTTTACTAACCATGCAAGCACTATCCTTTGTATATACTTTGAACCAAAAATAAACTTGAAGACTAGTTTCCTTCCTTAGTTCAAGATGAAGTCAACTGAAATTTGTAATATTCTGCATGGAAAACATCTTTCCAAGGCTCACAAATTCAGTAAGTAAATTTCTTATCTTCCAGGTGAGTGACCAAGATGATAGTTTTACTTGCATAAATTGAGTTGTCTTTTTTTTTTCAGCTAATATTACCTTTACCTCACTGCCTTTTCAAACTTCAGTAAACCATTTATTCACTATTCTTACAGCCTTGACTTCACTGGATTTAGTTCAAAACTGGATTTAATTACTAAACAAAGTAGATCATATTTCTAGCTTAGGTAACAGAGGCTACAGAGGAGGCAATACAAATGAAATAATATTAATTTGCAACACGCTAATCAAATGAAGAAATCTCAACATTTCCCTAGAAAGCTATTATTCAGTCCCATATTTATTTTTTTCCCAAAATTACTATTTTCCACGAGGATCACTCCAACAGTAATGAAGCAGAAAAATTATGCATGTTAAGAAATTAATGTGCTTCGTAATGGGTTATAAACTTGTACCTCTTCGTTGCTCATGTACTTTTGATAAGCTTGACAAATTTTAGGCCTCTTTAATTTAAAATACAGCAGTTTTAGTTCTTTAAGTTACAGTGGAAATAATTTCCCTATCTATCATTAGAATGGTTCAATGTAGTCATTAATCTACAAAATATCATGCAGAAAGTGATTTTTTTTTATCTACTCCAATCACTCACTTAGTGGGCTTTAAAAAGAAAAAGGACTATTTTCTGAGGACTTCAAATCTAGACTTGAGGCAAAAACTTTCATAAGCCATTATAATTATAGAGGCAAGATTTAGAGATAGAGCTGCTATTATCATTAAATCTTCACTAGCCTGAGTAAGACCATTGCCATGGGCAGAAACCACATACAAAGAAATCAGAAACTTCACATTGCATTAAGGCATGCAACCCTGCCTCTAGGGCAGCAAGAGTTCATTTTCTCATCTATTCAATGGGATCCTGTGGACCCACTCATCTTTCTCTCGTTCTTTCTCTTAGTGGTACCAACAGTTATTTGCCAAGCAAATGAGACAGGTTTGAAAATATACAAATGAACGGGACACCTGTATGGCTCAGTGGTTGAGTGTCTGTCTGCCTTTAGCTCAGGTCGTGATCTAGAGGTCCTGGGATTGAGTTCCACATTGGGCTCCCCACAGGGAGTCTGCTTCTCCCTCTGCCCGTGTCTCTGCCTCTCCCTGTGTGTCTCTCATGAATAAATAAATAAGATCTTTTAAAAAAATTATTAAAAAAAGAAAATATACAAATGAAGAACCAGCTGTGGAAGTTGTATCTACTTTTTCTTAATGTGTTCTGCCCATGGTCCTGTTTTTTTTTTTAAATGATCACTTATTAAAACTATTCTCTATTTCCCCAAAAAGCACTTGGATTAATATTCAAAGTAAACTGTAGTCACAGAGAAGTAAGAGGAATTTGCAATTGTATAGTAATAGATTTGTCAATCCATAAGTTATGTGGGCCTAATGGATGCTCCTCATGTATGATTTCCTAATAGTAATGCATCATAAAGGAAAGGGCATTAATAACCGATAGGCTGTCAGAATTCCAGACTGTGAGGCTCAAGAAACAGACACACTTACCGTACTAATAGAAAGCATGAACATTCAGGACCCCTCCCCACCTTACAAATTTAGAGATAATGGAACCCAACTGTCATAAGAAATGCCATGAATCTCATCACTATGAAATCATATTGTGAACTTGGAAAAAATGGTGTTGGGACGTTCAAAGAAGTGAAACTAACCATGTTAGTGATGGAAATCAGTACTACCTTCTACCTACAGCAGACATGACTAATTATAACACTTATATATAGCTGTGTAACAAAACACCCCTGAACTCAGTGGCTTGAAGCATTTACTAGTTTACAAGTGTGCAAGTGATCTGGGTAGTTCTGTGAGTCTGAGCTGGACTCACATGCTCTAGGCCCTGTCTGCTCGAACATTTGTAGTCAGCTCAAGGCCAACTGAACTAAGATGGCTCAGCTGGAAGAACTGCTCTTTGTATTTGCATGGCCTCTCATTCTCCAGGATAGCATGGACTTGTTCAAATGATGGTAGTGGTGAAAGTTTTTAAAGCAAAGGCAAAATCATACAAAGTCTCTTGAAGTCCAGGCTCAGAATTCAAAACAAAATTGTTTTCACCACATTATATTGGCCAAATCAAATTATAAGCCATCCTGTACTTAGAGATTGAAGTATTAGACTCTGAAAGTAAAAAGAAACAAAAAACTGTAGCAATTTTTATAAATTTTAATCTAGCACAAAACCCATCCCTGGTAGGGAATAAGGAAGCTTCAAAATCCTCATGAGCCCAATCTTCAAAATACTTCCAATTTTTCAACAAATTTATCAGCCATGTTTTTTGACAATATCTAATGTTAGATATTATCTATTCATTTATGACTTGGATAATCACATGATATGATTAATATAACCTGATAGAATAGTATGTCCAATCATTTGGTAAGTTAGGAATGAATAGAAAATGGTTTGTATATAAACTATCTCAAATATTTTCTTCTGATTTCTAGAATATGTGTTGTTTAAACTATACATTTATCCCATTATCATGTACAACCATAAGTGCTTCTCTTTTGATGTAGCAAAACTAAAATGTGTGTGATACGTGATATTTTATAAATTATAGTTTTGTTTTGTTTTTAAAGGATTTTATTTATTTATTCATGAAAGACACAGAGAGAGAAAGTCAGAGATGTAGGCAGAAGGAGAAGTAGGCTCCAGGAAGGGAGCCTGACATGGGACTTGATCCTGAGACCGAGGATCACACCCTGAGCCAGGGGCAGGTGTTCAACCACTGACCACCCAGGTGTCCCAAATTATAGTTTTTATGTAAAATAACTGCCTTGATCTTTGAGGTAGGCAAAACAGGAATTATCATTCTCATTTTCAAATTAAAAATATAGGGACGCCTGGGTGGCTCAGCAGTTGAGCGTCTGCCTTTGGCTCAGGGCATGATCCCACGGGATCAAGTCCCACATCAGGTTCCCTGTGAGGAGCCTGCTTCTCCCTCTGCCTGTGTCTCTGCCTCTCTCTGTGTGTCTCTCATGAATAAATAAATAAATAAAATATTTTTAAAAATGGAGAAATTTAGTAATCTTTGAAAATCATACATTTAGTAAATAGAGGACCTATAAATTTAAATCCTTACCCAGCAAAGTTGGCTTTTGTACACTTTATATTTCGGGAAATTAGCCCTAGAAATTGGTTTTAAATTAGCCACTTACAAGGTTGAAAATTGAGATAATAAGTGACATTTAAGATTATAGTCCTAGCACCTAAGTATCTTATGGCTGAGACTGGAGAATGTTCATCCAGTTTTTCCAAGGTTTTTGATATAACCAAAATGCAATCAAAGGCCACCTTGCCAAATCAAAAAACTGCCTCTAGCCTTAACAATATCTCAAACTTTCCAAATTAGAACAACCAATACATAGCGCAAGAATATATGATGGAATAGGAAATAACTTTCTGGTCCTCTGGATGTTTGTTTTATGTACTGAGGTAAGAACATTTGAATATTTTCTTAGCTGTCTTATGGGAAACAGCTACAGATATCATTAGGCACCAGAGAATTACCTGAATTTACTACAACTGCAGGAATCATGATCCAAATGATCACACCCTGTGATCATGCACTTTGTATCATCAACATGAACCACACCATTAGTGGCACATTGCCAGGTTGTGGTGTCAGGAAGAACCTCAGGTTAAAATTTATAATTTGTGCCTTGTCTCCACAGCTAGCAGACTGGAGAGTGAGCTAATATCAAATCTCAAAAACAAACAAAAAGAATTTAGAAACTATAAAAAGAAAATTAAGGTAAAAATAGGTAAAAATAAAGAAATGAAATACAAATCTATTATAGAGATACACATGTTTGAGAGGAATTTGAAGAAAAGTCCTGGGGTCTTCACTGGTACAAGATTACTAAGGAATGGTAATCTAATCAACAAAAATTTACTCATTTCCAATTACAGTCTCACCACCATCTTCATTACTAGTGTGTGTAATTACTTAAATAAATTATTTGTGTAAAGCATTGAACTAGTCAGGATTCATAAATATCACCTTTATCCTCATGACCAACTCTGAGAAGGGTTATTCCCAATTTATAAATAAAATTGGGAAGTGTGCATTTAGGATTCAAACTCAGGGCTGCCCGATTCCCTGATTTTGAAGTCCAGTCTCTTATTGACCACATCCCATTCTCTTTCCAGAGCCATCAATCAAGCTATTTAATTAAACATAAATGAAGTTGGCTGCACTTCAAAATGTCTGTGAATTCCTGTGATTCTTGCTAAAACATTGTGACAACATTCAAGCATGCCCTTGTCTCTTACATTCCCCCAACAGGCTTCCCTTTGGTCTTTCCAATTCCAGTGACTCTTCATTCTAATCTGCCTAACTAGTAAGGTTGCATCCCCTCCAGACACAGCTTCTTCAAACTTAAAAACTAGTCCTCACAGGCTCCTACATTATCTTGGTTTCAGTGCCTGAATAATGTCAGTGCAGACATTTTAACCTGCCATTCAAAGCAAAAGACATCTTTCCTATACTCTCTTCTCTAGCTAACTGTCCAGGGAGGATTCTTTGATACTTCAGCTAAGAAGTTCCCAGGATACCAATCTACAAGGAACACAAAAATATATTTCAAATATAAGAAAGAGGAGTACCGCATGTGGTTCACAAGAGTATTTTGTGAAACTATTTGGTGTGGCAAGACTTTTAAAGGGCAAGCTGAGTTATAAAATATGGTGGTTGAACTTTGTTCTAAAGATTTTGTTGTGCTGAGATCAGAATGCACACTTAAGGTTCAGTGAAGAGTAATAGAGATGAAGTAATTCCATAACAGTCTGATTTCTTAGCCATTCTCTTTAAAGATTATCAGTGAATCCCATTAAATAGAGAAAATGGATATTAGTTGAAAGGAACACCAACATATTTACCTTCCCTGACATCCTCCTGTCCTGTCTGAACCTGGCCCATTTGCACTGAAAATCTAATTTGCCGTTGGAGGTGGTTTACAAGAGAATATGACCACTGGGTCAACCAAGAGCTGGACTGAGCAATAGGAGGCTCCTCATTCCCTCCTCTATCCTTGCAAAGTATGCTCTGCTCACCATTCCCACAGTGGGAACTCTTTACAAGGGTGCAGCCTTTAGAGAGCAATGTGTTGTTGATATTTGGATGCTCTATGTGACTGAACCCAGTTCAGGTCTCAATATGAACTTTAAGATTCTAGCAGGCAGTTGTGCAGATCTACTCATCTTGCAACCAAGACAGGCCTCATATGTAAGTTTCCTTGTATATAAAATCTGCCTCTGGAGTGGTTTTCCTCTTTCTTCCATCTCCTCTTGCCCTCTATATAGGGGTCCAGTTTATGAACCAACACCTGCCATAAAGAAGATAAGTCTTTTATAAGGCTTTCTTTACCATACTATTCCTTCTTCTTGGAAGCATTTAAACTCTCCCTGCCCTTCTGGCACCCATATCTAAATTATCTTTCTTATGTTCGTTACTGAACTTAAAAGAAAAATAGTTTTTTCTGTTTGCCCTGAGCAAGTTTTGCTCCTTCCTCTGGAATCTGCATTCAGTTCATACCTTTATAATATCACTTACTATTTTGATTTTAATGCACTTGTTTACAAGTCCATTTCCTGTAATAATCTATGAGTTACTTGAGGGAAAGTATAATTTCTTATTTGTCTTTGAATTCCCAATTCCTAGTTCACTACCCATCACTGGGGATTGGCTCAGTAAATGTTTGTTGATTTAATTGAATGAGTTTTCTGAGAGAGAATCTGGATTGTATTCTCTTTCCAATTTTATGAAATGGGTTCCAGTCCCAACTGAGTCACTAGGCAGGTGTTTAACCTTGGGCAATCACTCTACTTCTGAGGCTTAGTGTTTTTGAAAAAAAATAAGAATAATGCCAAGTGTTCTCTGTAGCTCAAATGATTATTACAAAAGTAAAATGGGAAAATGTGTGGGAAAATGCTATAAAAATGGAAAAGAAATCTGCATGTGAAATTGTTTTTCTCTAGTATTTAACATCATGCAAGCATACCATTAAATACTTGTTAAAATGAATGATATAGACCCATCATTGATGAAGGTTTATGCCAGAGCAGAAGACATTAATGTGAAATTCCAAGGTTCTGTCTCTATCCAAGAAGAGGAACAATATGAAAATATCATATTCTGGACCCTTGATTCTTTCAAAGAAATTGCCAAAGAAGTGTACCCATTTTCAATGAGTGCCATAGTTTAGTTCATAAGCACGTTTTTGAGAAACTCTACAAAATGGCATAAAGTTACAAGAATTGAATTTGAAAAGGAAGACTAAAATTGGGCAATATCAAAAGAGAGAGAAGAGAAACATAAGCTAATAAGGGTTGTTTTTAAATATAGAATAGGTCACTGAAATAAACAGTTTACTTTTTGTCTACACAGACATCCAAGTGAGACAAGTAGGCATAATAAACCAGTCATCTAAAAATGATTCATCAGTTGGCAAACTCTAAGACCATCTCACAATCATACATCCACTCTTTCATTCTATATACCCTACAATGTTTACTTCTTTAACACATAGCTATAAAGCACCTATTGTGGGGAAGTTTAAGTGGTAGATATTAGAGATATAGCATTAGATTAATGCAGTCCTTGCCTTTAAATATTTCATAGTCTAGAAGGAGAGAGTGAAGAGCAAATGAGCAGTGACCAGAGAGTGTTAATAAGTATGAGGTTCTTTGAGTGCAATATATGGACCACCTAAGAAGTCTTGGTACCATAAAGAATATCCAATAAAAGAATTTTTCTAAACTATATCTAAAATCCCCAGATTTCTCATTAAAAATGCCAATGTAGGGCTATAACATAGCCTTTCTAAATCAGAACCTTTCAAGTCTGGGCTCCAATATATGCATTCTAACCAAGGATCCTTATTGCTAAGGGAATATGAGAAACACTATCCTAGATAACTGAAGTCTAAACTGAAAACTTCATCTAAGTAGGAGTTAATTCAATTGTTGTTTTCTTCTTCATTATAATGTAATAACTAGAAATCTGTGTCAAAATGCAGGTCAATGAACCTGATATACAGAAATAGCTCTAAATTAAATATAAATTATTGGTTAATTTTTAGAGCTAAAATTACTTTAGCTTTAATTTACTTAGAGGTAAATATTTTACTCACTTTATAGCACATAACCCATCAACATAGAAGGTCAATAGTTTAAACTCTGCCATCAGACTGCCTGGGTTCAAACCTGAACTTCGCAATTTATCAGGTATGTAGTCTTAAGGAAGTCATATAAAATCTCTGTGCATCAGTTTCCTCATTCGTAATTTGAGTGTAATAAAAATAGGTCCTACCTATCCTGCAGTTTAGATAAAGTAAATGGCATAAGTACTGTGAATACCATCTGGCACATAAGTACTGCAAGTGAGGGGTGTCATTATTAATCTCATTCTGGGGATGCCTGAGTGGCTCGTGATTGAGCATCTGTCTTTGGCTCAGGGCATGATCCTGGGATCTGGAATCGAGTTCTGCTGATGCAAGGGAGCTTCCCTGCGGGAAGCCTGCTTCTCCCTCAGCTTGTGTCTCTGCCTCTCTCTCTGTCTCTCATGAATAAATGAATAAATCTTTAAAAAATAATCACATTCTGTTTGTTTCTTCTCTGGGCCTAACCAGGATTCAATACTCATACCAGGGCAATTCCCATTTGTTGTCATGTTTTCCTGCATTTAATTTTCTTGTTGTCTTTTCAAGTGGTACATTATGAAAACTGAATAACATTTTATTGAGGTACATAAGAGAGGGATCTGATCTTTCGATATTTGTTTCCCTTGTAGTGTTGGTCACATCTTTAATCTACATGGTCTTTGGGAGTAAATCAATTTTGTTCTTGAGATAATATATCTAGAAATCTGATGCTTAATTTTATTCCCTCATAACAACAACAACAACGACAACAACAAAATTTTCTTCTCCTTAGGTAGCACACTATGCATCCTTCAAAATAAAGAAATCTTAACAGAAACCTTCCTAATGTACTGGGCACAAATTAGCATCCCCTCCTTTTCTTCACCCACACTCTCAATTACTCACATCTGATTGCATCAACTTCTCTCTCTCTCTCTCTCTCTCTCTCTCTTTGCCTTCACTAGTTGGTATCCATGGCTCTTCATAAAATAGCTTATTGAAGTTCTTTACATTTTGTAAATTTAATTTGCTTCCACAATGCTCCATTATGGGTCTTGAAAATGGGACCTTGACAATTTCCAGTAACATTTTATACCTAACTACTCTAAAACTCCACCAATTAAAGTGCAATTAAATGAGTTTAAAATTATATAAGTAGAACATTTAATGATCCTGTCCAAGAGCATTTTGGATACATTTTTATAACATGCATTACTTAAAAAATTAAAACATTTTAGTTACTTAGTGGAGACATATTTTAAAGCTATGCTTAGAAGTACATTTAAGTTAAAATATAGTTAAAAGTTAAAATAGAATCACAGTGTTATCCTGCTCTAAAAGCCCAGTAGAAATAAATGTCTTCTATATACTAAGATATATATGATGGCACCCATATTGTTCTGAAGGAACAACAAAGATTGCAGCTCAGTAAGAATGTCCAAATAATTTAAGTTTTTCATTGAGGCTAAATGTCTTAAAATCATCATAAGCATATAGGAGCATTATATTATATATATTTTTAATATATATAACAAAAAAAGTCTTCCTTAATTTGGAATGTTCATAAGTATTCCTAGAAAAAGTTTAAAGCAACTGGTACTGTTTTTCCTGGAGAAGAGATAACTATTGAGCATTTCAGCTGAAAGTACCTTGATAAATATTATATTGTTCACAAAGTTAAAATTCTGAATTAAATTCTAAAATATTATGATTATTATAATTACCAACAGTATCAAAATCATTTCATGTTATGTTGTTTAAATAATTCAAAATGCTTTCTTGGAACAAAGTGAAAATAATGAAGAGGGAGAGAGAGGAAAGGAAGAGGAAATCAAGGATTTTCAAATATCCAAAATGTAACATCATGACAAGTGTTAAGGGAATACAGAAAAGCAGCAATGTCATAATGTAGTTGGAAAGATAAAATTGACAAGTCTGACATATTGCATGCACCTCTACGTACTAAAGACTTTGCAATTCTTGAGCTGCCATTAACTAGCAAGAAAACAGTAAGAGAGGCAAGATTTAACATCAGAACATGACAGAACTCATCATACAAGCTTCTATATAGTATCCAAATACAATAACTTAAAGCAAATTATCAATAACTCAAAGGAGCATTAACCAGACCACATCACAAGATGTTTTATAGGTATAAAATACATATTGTATTTGGAAGACTTCATACCAATAAGAAATGTAAAATGTCCCATTAATATTTTGATATTGATCACAACTGCATAATAATATATTTTATGTACACTGAGTTAAACAAAATACATAAATAAAATTATTTTCACCTAGTTCTTTATTATGGTGACTATTGGTGAATTTAAATTACATATCTGACTACCTTAGACTTCTGCAGGGTGTCACTCCTTACCCCAGAATGGCTTACTTTGATGTATGGAACAGTGATAAATATGAAACACTAGCTTTTAGGAAATCAGGAGAAAAAGAGGAGATAAGAATAGAGATAGAAGACTTCCTACACACATGAGGCTTGAGTTTGGAAAATGGAAAGGGAAAAAATGGTACAGCACTGAACTAAGACATAAATAAAGATGGCAATGAGTTTAACATAGGATTTGACTATTTGTTCACCATTATGATCACATCAAGCAACATCTGCAGAAAATCTAGCAAGGAAATTAGGTTTGAGTTTATTTTTTTTTTTTCAAATGAACACAATGGGATGGAAAACTAGTATTAACACAAATTTCTGATTTAAAATGATAATGAGCAACCAACACTAATCAGAGAATTTCTTTGAACTGACCAACCTCTCTTTACAATTCAGTTTTGGTTTTGGCTTATTTATTTAGTTTTTAAAATTTATTTTCATAAAAACACAGAATGAGATTTACCCTCTTAACAGATTTTTAAACATCTAACATGGGTGTTAACTATAAGCACAACTGTGTATGTCACATTTCTAGAACTGACTCATCTCACATAATTCAAATCCTATGCACATTGATTAGCAGCTCCTTATTCTTTCCTCCTTGCAGCCCGTAGCAACTGCCATTCTATTCTTTGTTTCTACGCATTTGGCTATTTTAGATACTTTATATAAATGGAATTATGCATAATTTGTCCTTCTGTGACTGGCTTACTTCACTTGTTATAATAATGTTCTTCAGATCCATCCATGTTGTTACATATTGCAGGATTCCCTTGTTTTCAAGGCTGTATAATATTCCATTCCAAGTATATATCACATTTTCTTTATTTATTCATCTGTCAATGAAAATTTATGTTTTTTCCATATCTTAGCTCTTGTAAATAGTGTTGTAATGAACATGGAGTGGTAATATCTCCTTGAGATCCAGATTTTAATTCTTTTAGATAGATATCCAGGAGTGAATTACTGGATTAAATGGTAATTCCATTTTTTAATTTTTTGAGAAAACTCCATACTATTTTTAATAGCAGCTGAATTTTGCATTCCCACCAACAGTGGACAAGGGTTCTAATTTCTCCACAACCTCCCCAACACTTGTCTTTTGTCTTTTTGATAATAGCCCTTCTAACAGGAATGCGATGATAGCTTATTTTAGTTCTGATTTGCATTTCCCTGATGATTAGTGATGTTAAAGCCATTTAAAAATCTTTGGAGAAAAGTATATTCAAGTCTTTGCTCATTTTAAATTGTTATTAGTTTGTTTTGCTTTGTTATAAATTTGCTATTAGTTTTGTATTAGTTTGTTTTTCAGTTATAAGCGTTTCTTATCTATTTTAGAAATTAACCCCTTATCAGATAAATGGTTTGCAAATGTTTTCTCCCATTCCATAGGTTTCCTTTTCACACTATTGATTGTTTCCTTTCTTGTACAGAAGTTTTTTAGTTTAATATAGTCAAACTTGTCTAAGCTTGCTTTTGTTGCTTGAGCTTTTGGTATCATATCTATGAAATCATTGCCAAGACTGATGTCAAGGAGTTTGTTCTCCTGTTTTCTTCTAGAAGTTTTATGGTTTCAGGTCTTACTTTTAAGCTTTTAGTTCATTTCAAATTAATTTTGTGAGTGGCATGAGATAGGGCTCCAATTTCATTTATTTGTATGTGAATATCCAGTTTTCCCAGCACCACTAAAAAGACTATCCTTCCCCCATTGACTATTCTTTGCTTCTTTGTCAAACATTAGTTGACAATATTTGTGTCTGCTTATTATTTTTAGGATTGTGATTTTATTCTACTGATCAATGTGTCTGTTTTTATGCTAACACCACACTATTTTGATTAGTATAGTTTGTATTATAATATTTCATTAAAATAATTAATTCCAAACTTTCTCATACTCTTGAAAAGAAAAGTTGAAAAGTAGGGATCACTTCCACATGCATTTTATGAGATGAGAATTACTCTGATAACAAAGTGAAACAAAGACACCAAAAGAAAAGAAAACTATAGGTCAATACCCTTGATTAACATAGTTGCAAAAATTCTCAACAAAATACTAGCAAACCGAATTCAATAGCACATTAAAAGGATTATACACCATGACCAACTGGGATTTAGCCCTGGGTTGCAGGGATGATTCAACATATGAAAACCAATTAATATGATATACCATAACAGTAGAATGAAGAACAAAAATCACCTGTTTCCAGTTGGAAAGTCTACATGTTTAGCATTATGAATGGAGTGAGAGAACCAATGTGCATCTTTGTGCAATTTCAGAATCTCAGAATAATAAGAAATTCCTAAAATAAGAAATTCTTTTCAGAGAGGCCAAAGGAGTAGGAACTCAGAATGGTATCAGCCTTTTCAGTCACAGCATTAAAGCCAGAGGTAAGTTTCCAATCAAATGCTGAATAATAAACCTTCTTAAAATTTAGTGGCATAAAGAAATAGCCATTTAATTATGCCTACAAATTTAAGGCAGGGCACGGTGGTGATGGTTCTTTTCTTCCCCAGATAATGGAAGCCTCAGCCAGGGGGCTCAAATAGTTAAAAATAGCTGAGATAAGTTGATTAGGATCCTAAGTCTAGGGCATCTGTTTTTTGTTGTTAAATAAATGGTTTATTTTATTTTATTTCTCCAGTAACATCTACTAAGTTGAAATCTTTAAAATGACTTCTTCATTCAAAGTCTAGGATCCGGGCTGGATTGGTTGGACCAACTGGAGACTGCATAGGCATCCCTCTGTCTGGGCAGCCTCTTCATATACTACCTTGCTTGGACTTCTTCCTTACGTGGTGATTTCAGTATACCTCTTCCCTGGAGCAAATTTTTCAGGAAGACTAAATAGAAACCACAAAGTTTTTGATGACCTAGCTCCAGAATAAACAAAATAGTTTCTGTGAACTCTTTATCAGGTGAGTCACGAATGCTAGTCCAAATTCAAGGAGAGAGTAATTATACTGCATCCCCTTAATAAAAGGATTAGCAAAGCATTTGCAGTTGTATTTAACATACCATTTGAAAGGAAATTATCTCTAACTTAGAATTATATATGCAGCTTAGCTTTCAATCAAGTGTGAAAGTAGACATTTTATACATACAGTGACTTGGTGTTTTGTTCTAAGACATTATTTCTCAGGAATCTACTGAAGAGCTATGAGCCACCAAATAAAAGAAGTTCATTGATAGTGAAAGATAGAGAATCTAGGGAACACTGGTTTGAGGTTTATTTCACAATCAACCAGCCCAGATTTCAATAGGTGATTCAAAACTCAAGAGAGAGCTCCAGGGAAGTGTTTAAAAAAAAAAACAACAGATGAACTGTTAGACATATTTGAGTGTTTTTGGTGGGGGGAGATAATAAGCATTTAATAGGTGCAGTAGAACAAATTATAGGCATATTAAAATTTATAAAACTGGTCAAAATAACAGATAATAATGAAGGGAAAACAAGATGTTCCATAAAAAAAAGAACACAATTCTGTATCTACAATATACTTAGTCATAATAATGTATATAGTGAATATTTATCCAAAAGTATTTGGAATAAATCCACTGGGAGAATGGGAGAATCTAAGTGGACATGAGGTGCTATATAAGAATGTTGTAATTTTTTTAGAAGATTGTATTTATTTATTCATGAGAGACACAGAGAGAGAGAGAGAGAGGCAGAGAAACAGGCAGAAGGAGAAGCAGGCTCCTGATGTGGGACTCCATCCGGGGATCATGCCCTGAGTCAAAGGCAGACGCTCAACCGCTGAGCCACCCAGGCATCCCAGAATGTTGTATTTTTATCTATTACTATAGTATACCAAACACTACTATATATATGTTATATATGTGACAACTTGATAAAGTAAGAATTTTTTTAAATCACTGTAAATACATTATTTGGATATACAGATATCTAAATAAACAATTAAAATAAATTTAAAAAAGATTACCTCTGGGAAGAGGAACTAGGGCATAAGAAGTAATGGAGAAAGATTTCCTATATTTTGTTGTAAGCATTTTGAATTTTAATACACATACATACACACAAATGGAAAAATGAGACACATGCTGAGTCTATAATCTAGTGTTTTTTTTTTTCATTCTAGGGTTTAAATATTTTTGACATATTCAAAAATAATTACAAAGTGAAAAACAGAAGATTTTGACAGAAATTATCTCATAAATGATTTAATATGTTCTCTAAATCAAAGAATGGTAATAGGTTTCTATACATAATGCTCCTCTGGCAGAAGCATAAAATAACAAATTTTTTAAAAAGAAAATTCAAACTTAGTAAATTTGTATGTGGAATGATAGACATAGAGAATTAATTTTGTAGCAGGAATCCAGTCCTAGGAAACATCTAACAAGGTAAATGCCCCTTTAGCTGAAGAAACTAATGAATGATGAATCCAGATTGTTGGTAGGTGAAATAAGGTTCATAACACATTTGTGAGTGTGGCATGCTTCTGAGAAAATGGGACTGAAGAGCAGCTAAGTCACTTAGAAGACTTTCCAAATGTGTTGAAAGAAAGAAAGAAGAAAGAAAGAAAGAAAGAAAGAAAGAAAGAAAGAAAGAAAGGAAGGAAGGAAGGAAGAAAGAAAGAAAGAAAGAAAGAAAGAAGAAACAAGAGAGAGAAAGAAGAAAGAAGAAAGAGAGAAAGAAAGAAAGAAAAAGAAAGAAAGAAAGAAAGAAGAAAGAAGAAAGAAAAAGTAGAAAGAATAAAGAAAAAGAAGAAAGAAACAAAGTATTACAGGTAAGCCCCATGGGCTATGTGTGTTCATGATTTGATTAGTTTTATGCTGAATAGTATTAATGGCTTGATGTGATATAATTAATGCCCAAATACAGTAATTATAAAGTGATTATAATTAACCCAACAATTAAATTTATGAGAAAAATGAGATAAAGGAAATAACATGCATACTTCATCAATGAAAATATTACTTAATGAATAATTAATCACACACTCCAAAAATAATGGAGTTTGTAGAAAGTCTTCACACTGTTACCACTCACAGCAGGGATAAAGATGAATCTCTAGCATGCATTTGCCAAGCAACTGATTTCTTCCATCACTGCAGAAAAATCTTTATGTGGAGCAAGTAAGCACAGACATGAAATTCCCGCCTGCCTAGCTGACCCCATTATTTATTTTACAATTGCTACCATTTTGTAATCATGTACTGCATAGTAGGTACTTTGTATATGTTCTCTTAAATCATTAGATTCTCTTAGAAATTCTGCAGGAGATATTATTTCCCCCATGTAATTTCTGGAAAGATATGAGAAAACTGAGACTGAGAATTTAAGTCACTTGACCAAGGACTCAGCAGGCAATGGAAGGGTCAGAATTTGACCCTTAGTCATCCTGATGCCACAGTGTTTGTCTTTCTAACCACTTCTGCCACCCCTGTTCTATACCCCCAGCCTCATTGCTGTTTACAACCCATCTTCTACATTCATGAAGACATCCCTAATAGACTGCCTATGGCTTTAAATTAAACTGTGTATCTCAATCACACCCTCAACCAGGGCCTCCTAATACCTGCCTCCCGATCTGGAACCTCTGAAGGAGGAGGACAGGGGCTGGAGCAGAAAGTACAGTGATAGGACAGTCTGTGGGTGGGGCAGAAACAGCTGACAGCATGTGTCTAGTTCACTGATACATCTCTTCTGCCTTTGGGGTATAATGTGCACATGCTCTGTGACTAGTGGCCTCGTGTCCTATCCCTTAAGAACTGTCTAAATGACCTTTTGAAATAAAGGCTTCCTTCTCCAAAACTGCATTTGCCCACCACTTCTGGCTGTTTTAATTCACACAAAAGACAATCCTTGGCCTTTCAGACTCTGGGTTGCTTTTATATTTTTGTTTACTTGACTTGGAGAGAGAATTTTTTCATTTTTCAGTTCTCAAGTTTTTGTTAAGTTCCAGAATATGTGTTGGCCACTGTATCTTGGACATAGAAATGTCTGAAACCTCAAAGAGCCACACCAGTGAAAGAAACTGCTGTTATCTTCCAAGTGCCCTCTGATATTTAAATTTAAGAGAGAGCAACAGGTATGATCCACTCAATCAAAGCCCACCCACAACGGCAGAGAACAGAGATTCTGGAAGGAGAATGAGACAGGGTAGGAGGTGGCTATGGAATGTACATGGAGAGGAGGAGCATATTTCAGCTAATTCAAGGAATGGATTAAATCCTGATACTGTATCAAATTAAGGTTCAGCCGGCAACTCTAATATCCCACACCTTACCTATTAAAAGAAAGTCATCCCAGCAAGAGAATTCAACGAACAATGGGGAGTTCCTCTCTAAATAAGCCAGACATTTGAGTCCGTGTCAAGTGAATAAATGTTTTGCTGCCCAGGATAGGATACTGGGAACTTAGAAATGCTCAAATGAGAACTACAAACAGAGCAAAAATTCCATCAGAGAAATAGCACAAGATAGCAAACTGGTCACTATGACAATTTTCATCAAAGTAGCTAAATTGGCCTTTGGATGAAGAATCATAAAAATGAACCATAGGGGCACCTGTGTGGCTCAGTCCATTGAACATCTGAATCTTAATTTCAGTTCAGGTGGTGAGATGGAGCCAAGCATCAGTCTCCACATTCAGCAGGGGTCTGCTTGAGATTCCCCCTCCCCCTCCTGTTTACCCCTCCCTACTCCAGATAAATAAATAAGTCTTTAAAAAAATGAACTACATAGAAAGAAAACAAGAAAACAAAAATATAAGATTTTTGAAATTCTTTTACACATGTGATTTCATAAGTATGTGATTGTAGAGGTATTGAAAACTGAGTACAATTTTGAGAAAATATGAGATTTTAATGAAAATTCTCTCCAAAATTTTACAAGGAAATTATTAGATATTAAGGAGGAGAAAAGCCACCAGTTATATGAAACTCCTCTAAGAACGTAATCCTGACTTATGTTAGCAACATGTCAAAATGGGCTAAGAAGTATCCCACATCTCTCTCTTTTTGGCAGACACTCTCAGGTGGCAGAAGCACCATTCATTCTGCAATCACCTTCTCTGTCTACAATCGCCAAAAGAGAAACTATAAAAAATAAAAATGTGGCAGCCTGGTGGCTCAGGGATTTGGCGCCACCTTCAGCCCAGGGCGTGGTCCTGGAGACCCGTGATCAAGTCCCACATCAGGCTCCCTGCATGGAGCCTGCTTCTCCCTCTGCCTATGTCTCTGCCTCTTTCTTTCTGTGTCTCTCATGAATAAATAAATAAAATCTTTAAAGAAAAATAGTAAATAAATAAATAAATAAATAAATAAATAAAATGCACATTTCCAGCTTTCTTAGTAGATTGGGGGAGGGAGGGGATGTGACACCATTCTTGCCAATGAGATGTAAACACAACTTCCTGCTGGATTGTATTTATGAGTATGAGAGGCACAAAATCCTCTGGGAAGTATGAGGTAACAACCATAAGGACAAAATTCCAGTACACTAAGAATAAGAGTCAATAGAGAGAAAGATCCTTGATAGTATCACGGAGAAACTGCACCAGCTTTGCACTGTTGACATCTGGAATCTTTTTTATTTGAGAAAAAGAATATTTTAAATGTTTTGAGCCGCTTGAAGAATAGGAAAGATTTCTGTTCCTTGCAACCAAAGGGATTCCTAACCCATACAGCCTTTAAAGTATTATAACTTACTCTCTAGCATAAAGGTGATTTTTCTCTTATGCAAAAGAGAGCTGCTAATTGGGTTTTATTTGAAAGAAATCTGCTTAGACCTGTGGCAACAGCACTGTGTACAATCCACCCTGAGACAGGACTGGATCTAGAGCACCCATGGCTACTGTCCTCACTCACTCTGAACCTCTTGCCTGGAGCTGTTGGACTTCCATCAAGGCCTGGGTTTGATGGGAAAATCCCAGGCCATCCGGCCGCTTCCCAGGTCTATGGAGTGTCCAGACCTAAATTTTTAAAAAAATCTGTTTAAATAAAAATGTGCCTCCCTTTTTTCTTCTTTATTATTATTTTTTTTTGTGGGTTGCCTTATCTCTAAAAGAAACTCAACTCTCTCTCTCTCTCTGTGACTATCATAAAATAAAATAAAATAAAATAAAATAAAATAAAATAAAATAAAATAAAATAAAATTTTTAAAAAAAAGGGATCCCTGGGTGGCGCAGTGGTTTGGCGCCTGCCTTTGGCCCAGGGCGCGATCTTGGAGACCCGGGATCGAATCCCACATCGGGCTCCCTGCATGGAGCCTGCTTCTCCCTCTGCCTATGTCTCTGCCTCTCTCTCTCTCTCTCTCTCTGACTATCATAAAATAAAATAAAATAATAAAAAAAATAAAATAAAATAAAAAAATAAAAGAAACTCAAAAGTATAAGGACTTTGCCTCATCTTGCAATAAAATCAACCTCTAACCT
Organism: Vulpes vulpes; assembly: GCF_048418805.1. Taxonomy (NCBI): domain Eukaryota; kingdom Metazoa; phylum Chordata; class Mammalia; order Carnivora; family Canidae; genus Vulpes; species Vulpes vulpes. The sequence continues at coordinate 98,048,311 of NC_132794.1, forward strand.
AGAGGCTAGTCAGGAAGAGAATCCTCACCATGGCAGAGATGAGAAAAGGAAGTTTCTTCAAGGAAGAATCTTGTTTTGGGGGGGTTCATAGATCAGCTTTCATGGGTCAATCTGCCACTCCTTTCTGAGTAGAGATCCTCCTCCATTACAAAGGCTTCTGGATCCAAGTTTAATTTGATAAAGAATGCAAATGGCTTCTTTACAAGAGTCTATAAGGATCTTAGAAGTAAAAATCCAAACTTCTGATTATGTGGGGAGATCCAAAGATATCTATACATACTTCTCAGGGGGAAAGGTGTACTCAGAAGGGGAAATACTCAAGAATAAAGAGTACAATAAAGAATTTCAGGGCATCTGGGAGACTCAGTCGATGAAGCACCTGCCATCGGCTCAGGTCTTGATCCCAAGGTCCTGCGATGGAGTCCTGTGTTGGGCTCCCTGCTCTGTGGGGAGTCTGCTTCTCCCTCTGCCTCTCTCTCTCTCTCTCTCTGTCTCTCATGAATAAATAAATAAAAGCTTTAAAAAAATTTCAGTGACAGTCTCCTAATTGGAGACCAAGAAGAATCCAGAATCTGACAGACACAGAGGACAAGCACTATTTTTCCAAAGCAGAGAGCAGGGGGCTTATCTCTTGCCAGACATGAAGGCTCAGCCTCACCTTGTAAGGCTCTGGCTTAAGAACCAGGTCCTCTTTCTAATCTCTAGTCCTTGCATTCCTTATTTATAATTCAAGAAACAGTTGCTATTCAAGATGATGCAAAAGGAATAAAACATTAGCTTATTTAATTTTTTTTGATTCACCCAGCAAGGAAAACAAATAGCTTGGTAAGTAGAAAGAAAAAGGAAAGAATGTTGGTTCTTTAAAACATTTTTTGCACATATTTCATATAAAAAATCCTATCAGGCTTAAAATGAAATATAAATCTTTTGTGTTCATGAACAACAGTCTAATGCATTCTGAAATGAGGTAATTTTATTCTTCAACCACACTGCTGAATAGAGAAATCACAAATACTAACTTTCTGTAACAAATATTAACAATTTCATAAAGAGGCACTAGATTAATATTTTATCAAAAATGAGCTGAGTATTTTCCTGCAGTATTTCTTTTCATTGAGGCAGAAATGTTTTCTGACTTGACAATCAGTCTAAAACAGATGCTTCATTATATGCTTTCTATTTTCCAAACCATAACTAAGTTTATTTATTAAATAGTAGCTACTAAGTATTGCCACTGAATATGTTGATTTTGAATTTCTCTCAGGGAATTTCTTCTTTTACTTTATTAGTGTTAATAAAATCATAGTATCTTGGATAATTCAATTTCAAATTATTTTCTACCTAGATTGCTTTAGAAACTAAAAATTCTTCTAACTTGGAACATAAGCATTGTTCCATTGGACAGGGTTTTTTTTCTTACTGTAATTTTATAAAATAAATATTTGAAAAAGAGACTTAAGGACCAGCAAGAGTTATAGTGTCTTCTCACTCATTCTTTCTCAGAAATAATGACTTTTCTTAAAGGAGTTCATAGTGAGTTTTGTTTGCACATCACATCTGAAGTTAAACATGTCTTTGGGAATAACTTTAATTCTCTGCTAGAACTAGAAAATTCAAGATTGTTTCTTTCTACCTATGCTCATCAGATTGGAAGTCTCTCTGTAAATCACACATTTACTATTATTACAAAATACTGACACAGCTTTAAACAGTGTTAATAAATGTTTCACATTGTCAAAAATAAAAGCTTAATGCCATGCCATTGCATTCAGTCTTCTGCCAAATATTTACTAAGCATCTGCTATGTTCTAGGCAATGTTGTATATATACTATTATTTCAAACATAGATTATTGTTCTACCCATGTATTAGAGAAACATATTTCTTCATCACCAATAGTTAGAAAAATCAACGACTTAAAATGAGCCCAATCATGGAATCTTTCTTGTACTGTAGATGTGTGCAAGCATACACACACATGTGCATTGTATTTAGAGAATTGTATAATTATTAACTCGTCTGTCTGGAATAAAGACAAATTCTATTACCAGTAAGTTACTTAACTTTCCTGGACTTCATTTTTACTTCTGTAAACTGGGGGATAACAGTTATCTTAAAAATGTTGTGACGGCTGGAGATAACACAGCTTAAGCTCCTGTTGCCTCTCACAAAATGTTACCTATTTTTATCACCTTGTGAGAAATATTATTTGACTTCAATTCTGCCATTGATATGGCTACGGAGATGTCCATCCCTATTGAATGATTTGCAACAATTTCCTGTATAAGAAACCTATCAGTCATCTCAAACTCAGAAATGAGTCCAATTGTCAATTACTGTTGAAAACAAATATAAATATGCCTCCATCCAAGACTGATCCTTTTAGGAATACACTCAAGTAAAATGTCTGTACTAAGACTTTGCCTTTCATCATCTTCCTGGGGAGGACATTCAAAGTGACAAGTAATTTAAGCACACAGTTGTGATTTCCCACAATCTTTTAGTGAGAGAATGAGAATATATTATTTTGAAAAAAAAAGTTGTTTTATTTTTGCATCAGAGAAAAAAATAATACCAATGAAAACCAGTTGCACATCTTCCTCTAAAATATTTATTTAAAGACACACACTAAAAAAATACAAACACTTATTCTATAACTTTAAACATTGTTATTCTATACATGTTTAAGATAAATATTCTCTAGTTTTTACTTGTCATAAGACTTAAAGTAAATCAATTCTTCATTAATTATGACGGAAGACATTTTGAAACAAGTTGTTTTTGTTTTTGTTTTTGTTTTCCAACTGTATTATGGTGGGCCAATGCAAGCAATTAAGCAAGAGCTGTCACCAAAAACAATAGTCCAGCCCCTGAGACACAATTGCAAATAATCCACTGACTAATTTTCCATCTGTTCTTCAAGTACATGTTATTATAAAATATACATATGTATATATATATTATATATATTTATTTACTAAAATAACTCACCAATTGGGTTCAATAAATTATAATTCTATTGATACACAACAATGTATCTTCAAAGATTAGCTGCAACTATAGGAAATTCACAGATGGTCCCAGAGGGTGATCGGTGTATGAAGCAAATTCTGAATATAAATGCATAGATATTATCCCTTCAACACATGCAAAAATATCTTCTTTTTTTTAGATTTCATTTTTTAAGATTTTATTTATTTATTCATGAGACACACACACACACACACACACAGAAAGAGAGAGAGAGAGAGAGAGAGAGAGAGGCAGAGACCAAGCAGGGGGAGAAGCAGGCTCCATGCAGGGAGCCTGACGTGGGACTCAATCCCAAGTCTCCAGGATCACACCCTGGGCTGAAGGCAGCGCTAAACCGCTGAGCCCCTGGGGCTGCCCTAGATTTCATTTTAATTTATTCATCAGAGACATAGAGAGAGAAGCCGAGACATAGGCAGAGGGAGAAGCAGGCTCCCTGCAGGGAGTCCTATGCAGGACTTGATCCCAGGAACCCGGGATCAGGACCTGAGCCAAAGGCAGAGGCTCAACTGCTGAGCCACTCAGGCGTCCCATTACAATAATAATGTATGGCATGTGATGTACCATGTGTAAGTATCAGATGCTCCAAGCAGCAGCTGATACTATACAAAACATTATCTGGAGGAAGATATGTTTTATGTAACAGTTTTCTATTGATGTATTAAGACACAGAGGTAAATTCGCATGCAAATTCCTGTCAAGAATAAAAACTTCAATCTTTAAGACCATCTTTTAGAAATAAAAGTAAGTTATCTAAAGGATGATATTTGAGCAGAAGCTTAGGCTGCATATACAGACATATACAGACAAATGTTACAGTGGTTAGCATTTCTTAAATAATTTTTCTCTAGACCCAAAAGAAAATGTAACTCTTTCCAAAGGTATATCAATCTTACACATGGTACTCCTGAATTATTATCTATGCCATAGGCATAGTGGCCTGCCTCACATAAATAGGAAATAAGTCAGGTTTCATGTCATTAGCTTTTGTCTGGACAGTCATATACAATAGGGTATGTGTTCCTAAAATCTGGGTAGGGCATTAGAGTTAGTTACTTGTCTAATGACCAAGTACTCATATATGCCCCTCGTTTTTATTTCTACTTAATTAAAATAATAATTCTTACAGGTTACAGAATAAGCAAAACCAATGTGTTTTCATGTTTAAGTCAACTTTGTATACTTTTGATAGTTGAACTTTAAATTTAAATTCCCTTCCCCCACCGTAAATTATGGAGCATATATTGCCATCTAGTGTTCTGAAATAACACTTCTGCCAGGATCATGAAATAAAACATGTTACAATAGATGAAGGGATTGTAAAAAATTTGCAAGTAGGTATGGATTTGCATAACGTAGCAAAAAGCTTTTAGCTGAAATTCATAGAACAATCAATTAAAGGTGCTCAAGATCAATGCTTTCATCATTTCAACTAAAGAAGATCCAGAGAGTTCCAGATTTGGTTAATTAGGAAGAATAGTAATATTATTTATGACCCAAGTATTTCCATATTACTACTCAGCATCTTTAGCATGTTGGTCTTAGTCCACAGGCATATGCCCTCATAATCACAAAATGGCTGCCACTCTTCCATGCATCATATATTCACCTAAACATTTCTGAAAGAAGGTGTAAAAAATGTCCATATGCATCTCTTTTTCAGACCTTCCCATCACCCACCATTGCATACTTTCCCTCAAGACCCATTGCATGGATTAAGTCATATTTTTATGTCCTAAAACCAAAGAATCATATGAAAGCAAGTGTACTCTGTGGCATTTTCAGCCTTTATATCATGGACTTTTAGCAAAGAGGAACTGGGTGTCAGTCAGCTGTATTGGAAATACATAATAAGAAAAGAGAAAAAAAAGTTCAGGAAACTTTTGGTTTAAATGGTACAAGGAATGAACATTATCTTTCAGATTTCAGCAATCTGTAGAAGGAGTCTTAGACATATTACAGAGTGTGTGTATGGGGAAGTGAGGGCACTTAGGAAGAGATTCTAAATGAGATAAACCTAGAAATAACCCAATAAAAGCTTTTCTATGATACAATATTACATTTAGCTAGAAACTGGAAATGACCCTCAAAAAGCCAGAGGAGATGAGTTACTGAGATCCTGCAAAATACAGAGTGAATAGTCCACTCATTTTCCATTTCGCATTGGTATGCCTTGATTAAATAGACAGGAAATTCAACATTAAAGGATACCTTGAAATACAGTTCAGGATTTGCATGGCAGTTTGGCATAAGAGAGTTCTGAACTCCTGTGATCTTACACTGCATATATGGTATGTGGGGCATCCAAAACCAGAAGCTTTGCTCTAGGATTCACAGAGTAAGAGTATGGATGTGAAAAATGGAGCCTGAGGAAATCAACATGAGTTCTATTAAATATAAGAATTAGCTTATTTTTCAGTAGATATTCCATATTTAAGATTTTGGTGTTCTATTCCAATGACTGAAAGTATCATTAATCTAAGTTTCTTTTCTTTGTTTACGTGTTAAGGTATGGAGACTGAAATATATCTTCAGATAATTTAGAATTTGAAAATGTACTCATGCATATTTTGATATAAAAAATCACAGAATCATACAATAACATGTTTATTGTAAAGAAGAATAATTAAGACAAATAGTCTCATTTCATATAGCAGGAAATTTAGTCAAAGAAGGACAATATCTGACCAGTGCCTTCTAAAGATACAACAGGAGACCTGGGTCTGAAGTTTAGATATCTTTACTCCAATCCAGTGCTTTTCCCATTACTTTATCTCTGAAATTGCACAGAATATTTGTTACGATTTGGGGCATTAGAGACAAACTTGCATGTGAATGTTGGCCCGGCCACTTGGTGGTAATGTGCTCTAGAAATAAAAAAATTATGTCACTGAGTTTTGGGTCCATCATCTGTCAAATGAGAATATAAATAGGAACTATCTTACAAGAGATTTGGGAAAATAAGATGTAGCCTCTATAGCATGGTTTTGGAAGCTTACATGTATGGTACTTAACAAAAGTTAGTCATTAGCTGTGCCAGGGCCCTATTTTCAGGAGATGTGTGTGACTCTTGGAGATGCTATGGGAATTTAGAGCCAATCTAATTTACTATTAAGCATTCATATTACATCATGTGGCTTGGTATAACTCTGCATTCAGACCCACTAGCTTCCAACACTAGTGCTGACATTTTTGTTTTTATAGTCTAAGTAAGTTTGAGCAGTCTTTGCCCTCAGGTCATGCAACTCTCAAATGATCACCATAAGAGCATATATCTCATAGGGTATTGTGGGAATTAAATGAGTTAATATATGTAAAGAGCTCAAAACAGTGCTTGGCAAAGAGTAGGTCCCATATAAGTGCTGTTTTTGCTTCTATATAATTAATTGTGACACCATCTTATTGACATCTTTAGGCTAGCTCCAGAAAGGACATTTTGAACTGTTTCTATTTTGCTTTCATTGAAGTGCAATGCCCCTTAGTTCTAGGAACCTTCAGTCCCCACAACAATGCACACTGTGTACTAGGGGAACGTTAACTCAGGATGATCTGTCCTGGGAAGTCCCCTTCTCAGCAACCTTTGACCTCTTGCCCAAAATTCTTGTCAGTCCAGGCTATGTCACACAATTGCTGCTTAGATTCCTCCTCTATAAACAGCAGCCTTAGATCAGAAAAGTGCCCAGACTTCCAGAAAACCTAGATATTAACTGGGGGAAATGCAAACCATCTTAATTATCAAACGGTTCATATAAATATACAAGAAACTATTAGAGAAAGACTTGTAGCAAAGCTCAACCTTGAAGAAACTAGAGACTTTAATCTCTGCTATTTCATAAAGCTACTAAATAGCACCTTCCTTTTTAAAAATCCACACTAGCACTACACTATGTTCCACTTTGAAATGAAGCATAAAATCCATTATAAGCTGATTACTCTTTTACATTAAAGAGTGAAGCACCATTGCCATGTTTTTCTAAGTTTCTCTCTGCCTGAGGTCAAGGTGGTCAGGAGTGAAATTGGACAGCGGACCTCAGATGACAGGAGTCACAGCTGCCAGAATGAGAGCAAACATATTTCCATCTATGGCTCCTGACATATCTCCATTATGCTGTAGAATTTCTATATTCAGGTTATTGTAAAATGAAAGTGGATTTTCTCCTGATTCCCAGTATTTTGAAACAAAAACACTAAAAGAATCTTCTATTTCATAATATTAGTAACAAATATGGCCTATTGTTTTTGTAAATAAAAATTTTAGGACTACATAACACTCACTTGTTTATGACCGCTTTTTTTCCTACAGTTGACAGAGTAGCTGTAACAAACATTATATGGTATGAAAAGCTGAAAATATCTGTATCCCTACAGAAAAACTTTGCTAACCATTATTTAAAATGGAGTAGCATGCCTTTTATCCAGAAATTACAGTTTATCCTATGACTATACCTTAAGGAGTGAACTGAACAAGTGAACAAAGATATAGTCCTTTGTGATGCTGTACACAATAGCAACAAATTTGAAAAATCTAAAGCACATCAAAAATAATTTATAAACATATATAATAAAACATATAGAAGACATATCAAAATGAATTTTAAAATGTTAAAAAGTGTAAGATAGATCTGTTCAGTTTGATACAAAAACACTTGAACAACAATGATAACATAGTGGCACACCTAACTTAGTGAATGATTAATATTAGCCAGGTACTATGCTAATCCTTTTCATCTATTATTATCCTAAATTTGTAGGTTAAAATATTGAAGTTTGAAAAGATTATTCTTATTCAAGTAATACAACTTAAAAGTGGCAAAGCTGAACAGTTGTTGATCTGCCTGTTTGCTCAACTCCAAAGAGAGAAAGAGAGAGGGAGAGAGAGAGAGGTACCTATTAATAGCCTATGGGCTATGAAAATCACTGGCTACTTCAAAATATGTTCTGTCCTATAAAAGCAACTGCAAAAGAACTTTTTCTTGTTGAATGACTTGAGAGTGAGTTTCTGATGTCCCCACAACAGGATTGTGTTATTCCTTTAAACAAGGACATTCTTCTCTGTAACCATAATACAACGATCATGATTAAAGCCAGAAATTAACATTGGTACATTACCGCCATATAATAATTAGATACCAATTGTCCCAAAAATGACTTTATAGCTCAAAGGTCCTATGCAGAGTAATTTGCTATATTTCATTTTTATGTCTCTTTCTGCTTTGGAATATTTCCTCAGTCTTCCCTTGACTTCATAACTTTAATACTTTTAATGATTCCAGGCCAGGGATGCCTGGGTGGCTCAGCAGTTAAGTGTCTGCCTTTGGCTCAGGGTGTGATCCTGGAGTCCCCAGATCGAGTCCCACACTGGGCTCCCTTCATGGAGCCTGCTTCTCCCTCTGCCCATGTCTCTGCCTCTCTCTGAATAAATAAAATCTTTTTAAAAATAAAAAATAAAGATTCCAGGCTTGCTATACTACAGTCCTTCATGTGTTTGTCTTCTGTTATCACGATTAGATTAGATGCATGTTAAGTTCTCTTTTCTTCTTTTGTCATCTGAATGATTTTAATATATCTCATTATTGATAATGTTCACTTTATTATTACAAATGATGTTGTTGATTAAGTGATGCTTCTCCACTGGGAAGATAACTCTTTTTTCCAAGTGTTTTGTTTGTGAAGAGTGTCTTTGAAACTATGCAAAGATCCTTTTACTCTTCAAAATTATTTGCTCATTTATTTGTACACAGTTGAATTTATGGCTTCCTATTTTATGCAATTGGTTGCAACCTGCTACTAGCATTATTTATTTATCTTGATGCCCAAATTCTTGTCCAATTTAGCACAGGGAGGCCCTCATAACTGGCTTTTGTGTCTTTTTGACATATTCCCATAATTCTTTGAGTATTTTGTTACTTTTGTTCTGGCACAAAAAGATATCCCTTGTTCCTACTAGTGGATAATTTATTCAGACAACAAGATCTGGGGATAAGGTGTACTCATTTTTATTGATATCTCGCTGCCTCAAGACCCTCTCAATGGACAGAGAAAAGGAATACTTAAAATCAAACAACATATACACATGCACACTTTCACAAAGTCACACTGATACTTCAAATTCCAATCTGCCAAAACTGAAAAGATACCTTTTGAATATTGATTCTTTTGAATCTTGAAAGGAATCTTTTCAGTTTTGTTCCTTTTTTTCTTTTTTTTTTTTTTTGATATTTTATCTGCCTTCTCACAGTCAGAAGCAAACTCCCATTATCCTCAATTTATTTTCTTCCATCAATCATCCTGTATATAATAAATCTTTCACATCTTCTAGTCACCACATTACCCAGTGTGAGCTCCAACATGTTATGCAGGGCCATGTCCACCAGGGAAACCCTTATCTTCTACCCATTTGATATCACACACTCCAGTGTGGGTTCCTCCCACACACACCATGGCATGTACACCCTCCCTTCCCTGCTTCACTTTTGATCTCGGTGCTAGGCAGCATGCTTCCTTTCCCTTTAGCACACGTCCTTTCCTCATCCTGCCTAATATCCTATCTGTACAACTTAATTGTTCATGAAGGAAAGAGTAGGGGGAGAAATGGAAGGAAAAGGAATGGGAAGAGAAAAAAATAAAACAAAAAACAAAATTCATACCATGTAGTGTAACACTAAGTGGGCAAGAGAGTGGGACAATATGCCTATAGATTGGAAATTCTCCAAGAGCTGAGAAAATTAGAGCAATTTGGAGCAACCAATCTAGAAAGATAATGAAATAGTAGCCTTGCTGGATAATAAAACATTCACCAGAAGAGACTGTTGAGGAGTTGGGATAAGAAGATATGTCTTATCAAAGCAAGCCTTTGACAGCTTTGAATACAGAAAGAGGCATCTGCCTAGCAATACTCTGCACTGTAGATATGGTGGCTATGCATCTTGGATTTACAAGGTAGTGGCATTTGTAGATAGTTTATATTCTTCTCGATTAGTTTTGTTCAATAAAAGTACAACTGAATCTGCTATTAAGTGTTGCTAAGCCTGTGTGTGTGTGTATGTGTGTGCGTGTTTATCTTTTGTCAGATCATATGATCCTATTTTTTCAGCTTAGAAAATAACCAAATAATTTTGATTTGACAATTGACTGTGGATGAATTATACAAATACAAGGAGAACCTAATAATGATCAAAGGTCTTCTAAATTATTCAGCATCTATATCTAAATCTCACCCATGGCTCTATATTCACTTCATGACAGAAACACAAAGGACTTTTATGGTAATTATTATTGTTATTATAAAACAATAATAGCTTACTTTCATATATTAGCCTTTTGTGCTGTCAAACAGTGTACAGCCCTAAAATATGGATACCTTCACTACCACTTATAAAACAGGAAACGGACTAGTCAGATATATATTTTTTAATGCACAGCTTTTAAGGGTCCTTGCTCTAACCATCATAGAATGCTACTACTACCTCACTATGCTGCCAAAAAATGATACGGGATTTATAAGTATTTTATGCTATTAGGAGTAAGCACTAGAGAAAAGAAAAGTTCTCCACATGAAGTCTCTTAGGATATTCATCTCTTATTTTGTTTTTTTTTATTTTTAATTTTTTTTAAGATTTTATTTTTTATTTGACAGAGAACACACACAAGCAGGGGGAGTGGCAGGCAGAAGGAGAGGGAGAAGCAGGCTCCCCACTGAGCAGGGAGCCCAATGCAGAGCTCAATCTCAGGATCCTGGGATCATGACCTGAGTCAAAGGCAGACACTTAACTGACTGAGCCACCCAGGGGCCCCTCATCTCTCATTTTTAAAGAGTATCTGCAGGCAGTCTTGAGGTAGGATTTGGAGACCTGGGATCACAATTATGCACAGTGGTTAGCAGGTGGCCCCAGGAGTGCACCACCATGCTCAAAACTCAACTTGGCAACTTACTTGGGGCCTTTAGCAAGTTATTTACTTCTCTGTACTTCATTTTCTCACCTATAAATGAGCATGTAATAAATATCCTTTCTTATGACTGAATGAAACAATAGATAAAGCACTAGGTGTAGTGTCCAGCGCATGATTAGTGTAACTAATTTTTATTGTTATTATTACAATTGATAATAATGCTATCGTGTAGCCTCTGCCTATGCATTATATCTGCTGCTTTTTTCCTAAGCTTAATCAACATCAGTGTTAAAGGTTGAAACTGAAGGAATGATAATTCTTGACAAATATAACACATCCTTAATTGTGAGAGCTTCTAAAATTTTACTGCATAGAATCAATCAGTTCAGCTAATATGCAAATGTATCATGAGTACCTCCTACATGCCAGATGTGATCCAAGGTACCAAAGATCCAATAGGAAAAGACAAATAGGTTCCTTGCCCTCATTGAACTTTCCGTCTTAATTGCTCTTAAGTATGCTTCATACCCTGAGTAACTAAAGAAAGACTGAGCTATGGTGTCTGTTCTCTGTCATACATTCTGGCTGGAGACATGAGAATCACACAAGACATATCCAGAGAGTGAGTTAGTGATAAACCATATTATATTAACTCTTAAGCATGGTGGTCCAGAGATAGATCAGTCTAACCCTGAGAGAATATCTACCTCTGAGCAGGTTCATTGGAAAAGAAATAAGAATAGGAAATTTCAAATAAACAAGTGTTCAGTCTGAAAATTGGAAGCATTGAGGGGACTGTTAGCATTAAATTCTTTTTTGTTATTATAAGGTAGTTCAGATATGGTGAGAGTATCAACACATTCAATGAACATCAGTACATATATTTTGCAATTAAGGAAATAAGCATCATCTATCAGTTGAAGTCTTCTGTGAATTCTTTCTCCATATCTATGATTATCAGATATATGGGTCTGATCACATGCCTAGTGGGCTATGCTTAACTTTTTCTGTGTCTTTATGGATAAATTATTCAAATACTTCAAGGGTAGGAATGGCCAACCACTTACAAAAATGCTTTTTAGTGAAGCAAAATACTTTTAGGTGAACTAAAATGGTGGCTTATTGCCTGCTTTTGAGATGATTCTAAAGTTCAGAGTCAAGCAAAGGTCACCTACCTGGTATCAGGCAACGTGTCAGACACATTCAGTACATTTAGTTATTTAATTGTCATCAAGGTTTTACTATTATCTTCCTTTAATAAATATTGAATCAAAGTTCAAAAAGATCACTCTTGGGCACATGAATAAGTGGGGGACTAAAGGTTTACATTCTCTCCATATGTTACCAACCTGTCCATAGGGGTATTGAAAGCTTAGGCTCTGCACTCTTTTTTCTTTTTTTAATACTTAACTTATTGAGTTTGAGAGAGAGACAATGCATGTAGCAGGAGTCAGTGGGGAGGAGCAGAGGGAGAGGGAGATAGAGGGAGAATCTTAAGCAGGCTCTAACCTAGCTCAGACCCCAACACAGGACTCGATCCTACAAGATCATGACCTGAGCTGAAATCAAGTCAGATACTTAACTGACTGAGCCACCCAGGTGCCCCAGATCTATGGACAGACATTCTTAATGGTGCTTAGCACCAGCTTTATTCTTCACTATGCCCACACTATCTTTAAGCCTTAATTTCTACACCTGAAAAATAGGGGTGATAATAATCCCCATGTTTTGGAGTTGTTTAAAATATTAAACAAAATTATTAATTATTAAATAAAATTATTAATCTATGATGTTTGGTACACAGTATCTGGTGCATGAAGATGCTCAACAAATAGTAATTGATACTATTCTTCCTCAAGAGAAAAAAAAAAGGTTATTTGAAAATCTTTTGCAAACTGCACAGTGCTGACCCTCAGAGTTTGCCTGGAAAGGGCATAAATTGGATGAGAAAGCATTAATTATCTGTAAGAACTCAATTAACATATTCATACATGTGTTTGACCTCCAGATGACCTATCTGTGATTACCATGAACTAACCTCTGACCTCATGGTTTCTTTCCCCATTTTACTGTCATAGTTCAGTATGTCTCACCCATTCCTCCACAGTGAAAATTGTGTTCATTTTCAAAATAACCTCAGCGGGAGTGCTGGAGAAAGCTCTGACCTTCTGGGGTAGTCTGAGTAATGTGACTTGAGCAGCTTCATTAATGGATTCATCCCCAGATTACAAATTAAGTTGACAGATCACTACTTTCTTCATCTGTTGTCAAAGAGGCAATGTTACATTGTTAAGAGTAGAAATCTGAGTTCTTCTTACCTTCTGAAGGAACCTGTTTAGTGTCTCAGCTCAGAAAATAAAAAAGTAGACTATATTAGAAGTGTAGTTTGGTGTGATGCCTCTGTCACCCTAAGCCAAAAAATGATTAAGATGTAAAACTTACAAACTATTTGAAACTAATTTTTTTTAAAGATTTTTATTTATTCATTCACGAGAGACACACAGAGAGAGGCAGAGACACAGGCAGAGAGAGAAGTAGGCTCCTTATGGAAAGCCTGATGTAGGACTTGATCCCAGGACACCAGGATCATGACCTGAGCCAAAGGCAGACACTCAACTACTGACCCACTCAGGTGCCCCTGAAACTAATATTTTTAAAGTTAAGAATGGAAAAAAATAAAATGGACTATTCTTTGGAAGACCAGGGCAATTTCAGTTGTCTCCAGTTTGCCATAAAATAATGTGTTTGCAAAGAGCTCTTAGAGCAAGGTTCTCCAGATTCAGATCTGAGGATTTTGTTTGTTCTTTCCTGGAGGAAGACTAGTGTGTCCTAAAGAATCAACTTGTATAGAGTCTTTGGCAGACTCACCAATTCAGGTGCCAATAAAAATATTTTTGAATCAACCCAGTGACATTTTTATAAGGAGCATGAAAAATTCTATATTAAGGGAGCCAACTTCCACAAACCCCACAGGCCTTTCCTTCAGACAAGAATAATATTGAAGTGAACAGAGCATTTGACAGGACAAGGTTTAAAGTGTTCTTTCATGTGGGGAAGGCAGAAAGACTTATCAGCACATCCCTGACCTTTCCCTTAGACACATTCTGATGAATATATTTCATATTCTGACTTTGGAAAAGACTTGTTTGAATTTTCCACCAGGATGGGTGGGACAGTAAACCACTTGCTGATGGAACTGGCTGGGACCACAGACCTCTGGTGAACTCTGAGTTTTACTCCTGCAGCTCACAATGAAGGTCAGTTGAGCTTCTTTACCTTGAGGCTCTAAGGGAACCTCTCAGCATAGGCATCAAGGCCCATTTCTGCACAATAATCCTGCCTGCCAATCTACCCTTAACTCTGCTGCCCTGGGCATGGTCCAGCTATATTGCTCTTCTTTCTGGTTCTTGGGTGTATCATGTTTATTGCATGCCTGATCTTCTGTACACTCTTGTCTTCCCTGAATACTCTCCTACACTCCTCTTAATTCAACAAACCCTCCCCCCATTTTTATAAAACTGGCTTTTTCTCAGCCTTCAGCCAATATTTCACTTTTCAGTGAGGATGTCCTTATATTTCAACATATGTTTAAGCCCTTTGTGTTCCCTTTTGTTGTAGCCTATTTAGTTTCCAACAAATCTTTGATAGACCCTCTACAAATACTTCTACTGTTAGGTATCTTACTACTACTCAAGTTGGCTTATTTCATCTTGACCAGGTTTTATCATTAGAAAGTGATTGTGGACCAAAAATAGACCTCACTGAGGAAGTGACATTTAAGTTTAGAGCATAGCCTATAGCAGCTAATTGAAAGGATCTGTGCGTAAATTCCAACCAATAAAGAGCATATGCAAAGATCCTGAGATCATAAAGAACTCATCACACTGGAAGAATGTGAGAAAGATAGATACTCCTGGGATGGAGAAAAGGAGGCTAAAAAATTTGCCAAATATTTATTTTTTCTATTTTTTTTTACTTAACTCTATATTAAAACTCTATATAAAAGATAGAAGAAAAATGATATAATTTGATGGGATTTTTTAAAAAGAATCTGTAACTTAATGTTGGTTGCATTAGAAAATTGAAAGAATAAGCCAATCTTAGAAACATCACTCAAATTCCATCTTTCTCACCAAGCCCACTGATTCTGCCTTAGTTCAGGCCCTCATAACATTAATCTTTACTGGTCTAATATACCAATCTATAATTTCTTTCTCTTATGACAGGTCTTCCAGCTTCCAATATACTGTGTATGTGTGTCCCCTTCTTCTCATTACCAGCAAAATCATAGGAAGTTAAAGAGTTGATCCAGAGTAAAAATCCTGGATGCACAACCTATCAGTTTTGTAGCCATTTGGTGAGTTACTTACTTTCTCTTGCCCTCGGATCCATCATCAGTAAAATGAGACCAATATTATCTAGACTAGATATTCTAGTCTATATTTTAGCCCATAAAGTACCTACTATTGGACTTAGATATATAAGAGGAATATAATAAGTAGTGGTTCTTCTCTTTTCATTTTAAAAATCTCATTATAAAAAGTGGATAGTATAAGTCCTTCTGATAAACAGGACTGTAAAGGACTAACCTCAGACTTGACATGGATATTACTCCACAAAGAGGCCATATACATAGCTCTATAACCTGCTCTCCAGATGACTGATTTTCTCTCCTGTCTCAACCCTCTAGGCACATGGCTCTTTTCACTGGTCCTAGATCTCTTCACAACTCCATGTCCTTTGTACACATTATTCTCCCTTTACAGAACATTCATCCCTGTTTATTCACCTGGAAAACTCTGCTTCATCTTTCAGGATCCAGAGACATTGACCCTTCTCTGTGGAGACTTACCCAGTGCTCTTGAAACAAATTAAACACTACCCTTGTCTGTATCCCCACAGCCCTTTGATAATACCTTATGATGTTTGTTAACAAGCTGTTTTACATTTTGTCTAATTTACATGATTTCATTAGACTATAAACATTTCAAAAGCTAGAAAACCAAGATTTCCCATTCCCCACATAGGTATTCACACTGAGTGCCCATCATGCTGAATGTACATTTATGTTTATTTGTATAATCACAAACATTGTTGAGTACCTGACTGATCCAAAAATGGGAATTAAACATAGAAATAGCAGTAGCTGAAGCAGAGCTAAGCCATTTAGACTTAGAAGCTTTGAGTTATTATTGACTTTATAATCATGAGGAAATTCTCTCTCTGAGCTTCAGTTGTGTCATCTTTAAAATTAAGGTCTTAATAATTCCTGTGTCATAGGATTTCTGAGGCACACAAATAAAATAAGACTGTGATTGGGAAACTCTAAAATTTAATTCAGATTATTGGTTGTTTTTGACACACCATCCTACAACATTTTGGAAGGTACAATCTAATTATGGCACTATAACAAATAGAAAAAGTCAAAAAGGAAAACATATAGAAAAATATACATTAAAATACACTTAAAATGTAGACAAGTTCCGGTTCAAGTTGTTGATATATAATGATCCTGAACTCACTTCCTCCTGCTAACATACCAAATCCAACACCTCTGTAAACAAAACAAAATGAAAATCTAAACACCAACTGAGCAGGGGGGCCTGGCTGGCTCAGTCAGTAGAGTGTGTGACTCTTGACCTTGAGGTTATGAATTCAAGACCCATGTTGGGGGTAGAAAATACTTATTTTTTTTTTAAACTGGCTGAGCAATTTGACATTAGGCAAAAGAAGGAAGATCCACATCAAAGTAGATAAGACACAATCTCCCCATAAACCCTATCTCTGGCACAGTGACCTGGGAGGGAACTCAAAAACTGGAGCTTCTAAGGGAGAAGTGAAGGGTTTGAACCCCACCTAACTTTTAAGACCTGCACCTGGGAGATAAGCCCCCAAAACATTGAGCTTTGCAAATCAGTAGGACTTGCATCTCTAAAGCCCACAGGCTAGAGTGATCTGAGGAACCACTCTTAAAAAGCTTCTGTGCAGGACTAATCCACCTCAGAATGTGGCACAGAGCCAGCCATTGAAAGGTTCACATGGTGTCTTGGGGGATAGACTGAGAGGCAGGAATCTGATTTCACACATATTTGGGGACTTGCAGAAATACAACAGAAATGCAATACAAAAAATCAATACACAGAAAGAGAGGCACACAAAATACATCAATATTTGTACAACAATAGCAATTCGAGGCAAGATGCATGCGATGATATAATTAGTTAATTCTATATAACAAATAAGACAGAAACCATCTTTCGAGTTGTGATAGTCAAGAGTGTCACCATCTTGGAGGTGGGACTAAAGATCAGGTAAGGTTCAAACAGAGAAGAGAATACCGCCTGTCCTCGCTTTTAGATGCAGTGCACTCTGAATTTATGGAGTAGTTGCTATAGATTCCCAAGGGGTCTGCTGCTCCATTTTATTCATGGTGGTAGGGAGAGAAGGATGGCTGTAGTTCTGCAATGACAAAAGCTTACATCCTCAGAAAATTATAATTCAAGCAACGTCATTCTGGAACTTGAAATGGAATTAAAAAACAACTTAGGTAAGGACACCTAGAACTCATGGGGTAGGGAGCTGGAAAGTTGAATTGCATTCACATTTGCTAACTGCTTCGAACCCTTCATATCCACCCCTAAAGTGTCCCATGAACCTGCCCTTTGCCTTAGAGAGAATTTCTGACTCCCGATTATGTTGACTCTACAGGGTGTAATACTGTCTCTGCTCTCTCTGCCTCCCTCAGGAGTGCTCCTACTCACTCTGGAATAGTGACTGGTTTTCTTAACCATGTAGTTGGGCATTTACTTGCACATGACAAGCCCAGCTGCCCCGACAAAACAGTCGGTGCTGAAGTGTGATCTTCCTAAAGGGTCAAAAATGCAATGGGGGTCTGAGCAAGGCCCTGCCACCAGGAGCTGAGGGAAGCTTTTGCTAATAGTTTTAGTGAAAATATAGATTTCTTCTAATTTCCTTTCTTCAGCTCCTCATTCACAGCTAAGATCTCTTCCAAATCCCTCCAGTTCCCTGCTCTCCAATTACAAACATAAAAACTCCTTTTCTGTTGCTATTTGACTGGAGTGACATCCTAATCTCTCATAGCCTGTCTGTATTCATAACAAAAGCACACAGTACTCCTTCAGTTTTTCTTCTGCTCAAGCAATGTTCTTTTCTGTTGTCATTGTCCTTGTCAGTCATCTGCTCAAAGGCCCAAAGACAATGAATAAATAATGAACTTTAAAGAGAAAGAAAGGACCAGAAGGAAAACTGTTAAATAAAACGCTGAACGTTTCTCACAGGTTTTAGATTTATCTTTTGTATCAATTAAATTAAGTCAGCATAAAACACCTTTTTTTCCAAGAAGCAGGGAAACTGTAGAATTATGATTTTAGGGGGAAAAAAACCATTTTGTTATTTAAATACAGGGCCTGCTGCTGTATCTTCTTTCTCAGTGTGTTTCTTCCCTGCATAGAACTGGTTAGAAAATCACAACTAGAGCTAGTGCTTTGCTAGTTTTAAAGAATTAATAAATGATAAGTCCCAGATTGGACAAAGGCTACACAACACAATGTCCCACCATGAAGGCTCCTAACCATGAATCTTAATGTGTGTGTTCAAGGATGTGTTGTCTATTCTTCAGAGCATTCTTGAAAAGAAAAAAGTATAAGACAAAAAGTACTTTATATGGGCAGCCCAGGTGGCTCAGCAGTTTAGCACCACCTTCGGCCCAGAGTGTGATCCTGGAGACAGGGGATTGAGTCCCTCTGCCTGTGTCTCTGCCTCTCTCTCTCTCTCTCTTTCTCTGTGTCTCTCATGAATAAATAAATAAAATATTTTATTAAAAAAGTACTTTATATGCTATTATATGCTAATAATATCACATATTAGGCTCTTAACGTCTCTGACATACTCAAGTGTCATATTTATAGGAGTTCAAAACTGGCTTAAAATATAAAATATTAAAACTATTTTAACTTTTCTTGTTATACACACATACACAGAGATACACACTATTTCATTTTGGCCATCGCACTCAGGAAGCTCACTGTGTAGCTTTATATCTCATAAGATAACATTTCCTAAGCACAGGTCTTCTGATACAATGGTTCTCCCTTGATTTCCCCCTTATCATTATTACATAATTCTTGTTTTTTCTTTTACTCTGGTTTTTATGCTTTGTTTTTTTGACCTGCTTTTTGATTCTTTTGGATGTTCTTTTAGTTATTCTGTATGTTTTCATATCTATATATTTTAACATATTTTTGAATATGCATGTATTGGTATATGTATAAATATACATATGTATATAAGGACATGTCTACACATTTACATTGGGAAGTGCACCTGATAAAGTACGCAGCCTCATGAATTCTCAAAAACTGAATGTACTAGTTCTACACTGGTTCAAAAATCAGAACATTAAAAGCCTCCTGGAAGTCTCTTCCTGACTCCTTCCAATTATCATGTGTTCAAAAAAAACCCACATTTTTTTGACATCTAACACCAAGGAATTTTTTTTTTGGTCTAGTTTTGTACTTCATAGACATGGAATCCTATAGCATTTATATTTCTATTTTTAACTTCTGTTGTTCAGCATTATGTTTGTAATTTTTACCCATATTGCTACATGGAGTTATTGATGCTCCAATCTCAGTGTTGGCATATGAAGGTCTGATACCTCAGTCTATTTTACTGTTGATAATAATTGGAGTAATCCCAAGTTTTAGGTGATTACATGTAGTGCTACTATAAACATTCAAGTACATGTCTTTTCTATTGTGTGTGCATATACCTATATTTACTGAATATTCACTATATATACAGATTAGGTAGGTATATGTGTTTTGTAAGTACACACACACACACACACAAACACTGGGCCAACAGTGGTGAGATTTCTGATTGTTCAAATTCTCTCCAATACTTGCTATTATCAATCGACAGTCTTTTTCATCTTATTCATTATGTTGGGTATTTATGGAACTTCATTATAATTTTAATATATATCTTCCTAATGACTAGTGAGACAATTGTGATATATTTATTGATCATTGATCTTCATAGAGTGTCATTTTAAATCTTATGTCCATTTCTCTATCAGACTCTCTGGTCTTAAAAATTGATTCATACCAGAAAAAAAATTAATCCATTTTTATATAATCTGGATGTTCAGACATGTATCTGAATGTTCACAAATGTTCATCTGGATGTTCACAAATGCATTCTATTCTATGGGTTTCCTTTTAAAAAAATTATTTTATATTAGTGTTACATTCACAGAAAAGTTGCAGAGACACCTGGGTGGCTGTGGTTGAACGTCTGCCTTTAGCTTAGGTCATGATCCCGGGGTCCTGGGATTGAGGCCCAGATTAGGCTCCCTGCAGGATCCTGCTTCTCACTCTGCCTATGTCTCTTCCCCTCTCTCTCTCTCTGTCTCTCATGAATAAATAGATACAATCTTTAAAAAAAAAAGAGAGAGAAGTTGTAAAGATAATACAGGAAGTTCCCATATATTCCATGACACCTTGTTTCTCTCATTGTTAAGGTTTTACAATGGTTATATCCTCTTCTTGGATCCTTCCCCTTTTCATTATGTAATGTAGGTCTTTGTCTCTTGTTACAGTCTTTCTTCTAGTCTATTTTGTTTGATGTAAATATTGCTACCCCAGATTTCTTTTCACCTCCACTTACATGGTAAATGTTTCTCTGTCCCTTCACTTTCAATTTGCATGTGTCTTTAGGTCTGAAGTGAGTCTCTTGAAGGCAGCAAATAGATGAGGCTTGCATTTCTATCCATTCAGTCATCCTGTTTCATTTGATTGCAGCCTTCAGTCCATTTACATTCAAAGTAATTACTGATAGGTGTGTACTTAATATCATTTTATCAGTTGTTTTTTTATCAATTATATCTCTTTTTTTAAATAATAAATTTATTTTTATTGGTGTTCAATTTGCCAACATATAACACCCAGAGCTCATCCCGTCAAGTGCCCCCCTCAGTGCCCTTCACCCATTCACCCCCACCCCCCACCCTCCTCTCCTCAACACCAAAGAAACAAACAATCCAATCATGAAATGGGCAAAAGACATGAACAGAAATCTCACAGAGGAAGACAAAGACATGGTCAACAAGCACATGAGAAAATGCTCCGCATCACTTGCCATCAGGGAAATACAAATCAAAACCACAATGAGATACCACCTCACACCAGTGAGAATGGGGAAAATTAACAAGGCAGGAAACAACAAATGTTGGAGAGGATGAGGAGAAAAGGGAACCCTCTTGCACTGTTGGTGGGAATGTGAACTGGTGCAGCCACTCTGGAAAACTGTGTGGAGGTTCCTCAAAGAGTTAAAAATAGACCTGCCCTATGACCCAGCAATTGCACTGCTGGGGATTTACCCCAAAGATACAGATGCAGTGAAACGCCGGGACACCTGCACCCCGATGTTTCTAGCAGCAATGTCCACAATAGCCAAACTGTGGAAGGAGCCTCGGTGTCCATCGAAAGATGAATGGATAAAGAAGATGTGGTTTATGTATACAATGGAATATTACTCAGCCATTAGCAATGACAAATACCCACCATTTGCTCCAATGTGAATGGACCTGGAGGGTATTATGCTGAGCAAAATAAGTCAATTGGAGAAGGACAAACATTATATGTTCTCATTCATTTGGGGAATATAAATAATAGTGAGAGGGAATAGAAGGGAAGGGAGAAGAAATGGGTAGGAAATATCGGAAAGGGAGACAGAACATAAAGACTCCTAACTTTGTCAGTTGTTTTTTTTACAGTGTTTTGTTTTTGATTTTGTTTTTAGTTATCTCTTCCTTTCTTCTGTTGATCTCTCCCCTTGTGGTTGATGGCTTGCTTTAGTGGTATGCTTGGATTCCTTTTCCTTTATTTTTTGTGTATCTATTACAGATTTTTGATTTGTGGTTACCATTAGGGTCATATGCAATATCTTATCCATATAGCAGTCTATTTTTAAGTTGATGGTCGCTTAAGTTTGAAACTATTCTAAAAGCACCAAATTTTTACTCCCACACACACATTTTATGTATGTGATATCATACTTCAGGTCCTTTTATTTTGTGAATCCCTTGACTGATTTTTATAGATATGATTGATTTTACTTCTTTTGTCCTTTAAGCTCTGTACTGGTTTTATATTGTAAATATTTATGCACCCAACTTGGGAGCACCTAACTATATAAAGCAACTAATAACAGACATAAAGGAAGAAATTGACAGTAATAAAATAATAATAGGGGATCCCTACTATTTCCCATTTTGGAATCCAGGATACCACATTATATTCTGTAGTTGGGGTTCCTTTTGCTCCTGTTGGCTATAATAATTTTTCAGACATTCCTTATCCTTTTTGATGACCTTGACACTTTGAGAAGTACTAGTCAAATACTGTGTACCATGTCCTTCCATTGAGCTTCTCTATAATTTTTGTGATTGCACAATGGTTATATGTTTGGGGGGAGGGAAATCATAGAGGTGAGTGTCATTTTCTTTAAATGATTTAATAGGTACAAACTATGGACATATCACTTTGATGTTAACATTGATCACCTGGCTGAGATTGTGTTTATAAATTTCTCTACCATATTCTTTTTCTTCCTTTCCATACTGTGTTTTCACTTTACATACTGTATGTCTACTCCATTTTTAAAAATGCGGAAGTATGCTTCATCTTGAGGACTGTATCCACATAAATTATATAGAACTCTTCATGGAAGATTTTATTTTCCCTAATTTAAATATATATAATATATATGTTTAATTATAAATATATATACTTAATAATAATAATATAAATATTTATTATATACTTTGAGTTATATTTCAATATGAATCCATTTATTTATTTTTTTTGCTCAACTTTATTTCAGTTTTTTTATTGGGAACTCTCAGTTGGTTCCTGTGTCCCTTGATATTTTCTCATCAAAATATTTTTTTTTCTTTTTCAAGTGCTTTTGTTGTTTTGTTGTTTGTTTGCTTTCCAGTATTGAAAGATGCTCCAGACTCATCTTATATTTCCTATCCAGCCCTAGAATCAGACATAATCCCTAGGAGTTCTGGTTCCTGCTATTAGAGAATAGTATTAGAAGCCAAGAGCTGGGTGATTGGTGTACTTGTTGCTAAGATGTCTTGCTTCTACATACTCTCAGCTGACACAGCATGGAAATGTGTAATAATAACCTCTGTATATGCACATGCACATAAGCATTTCTATATGCATCTATCTCTTTATTAAACTGGACATTAGTTCATTCTGAGATCTCCAATTCTGATCATTGCCACAGGTATCATTTTAGCTTACTTCTTTTGCTTACTGGTAACCTCTTAATCCAACAACAAGAAAACTGGCTTTCATCAACCAACATCCAGTTATTTAATTGTTCAAATCCAGTAGAAACATTTATATCCTCTTAGCTAACAATTACTTTTTTAAAATTAAGATTACCCTTTGATTTACAATGTACCTTGTATCTAGTCTAAGTCCACCTCCAAGTAACATTGTACTACCTCACATGCAATGCAAGTAGCTTATAGTAGTGTTCCTACTTCCTCCATCCCACTCAGAGTGACAAGTAATTCATTTTCACTTATCCACTTAATACAATTATCCAACATATTGTTACTATCATTGCTTTAAACAGCTATCTTTTAGATAACTATGTAACTATCTTTTAGATAACTATTGTTCTAATTAACAAGACAAATAAAACATTTTATTTGACCTAAATTTATTCTTTTCTGATGTTCTTTCTTTATGCATATCTAAAATTTTGTACCTCTTTTGTTTTCTTTCTGAATGAAGAACTTTTAACATTTCTTGCAAGGCATGTCTGTTAGCTTTGAATTCCCTCTAATTTTTTGTTGAGAAAATCCTTGTGTTTCAGTTTAAAATAATTTCACTGGATATAGAATTATTTTTTTAATTTTATTTATTTATTCATCACACACACACACACACACACACACACACACACACACACACACAGAGGCAGAGACACAGACAGAGGAAGACACAGGCTCCATGCAGGGAGCCAGATGCAGGACTTGATCCCGGGACCCCAGGACCATGCCCTGGGCTGAAGGCAAGCGCCAAACCACTGAGCCACCCAGGGATCCCCTGGATATAGAATTCTATATTGGAGGTTTTTTCTCCACTCTCCTCAATCCTCTAAATATTCTCCTTTGTTCTCATCTTTTTTGTATAGTTTCTAATGACAAGTACACTGTAATTTTAATATTCATAGGTAAGGTTCTCTACAGCTGGCTTCTCTCCAGATTTTTTCTTTATTTTTGCTTTTCTGTAGTTTGTGTATGTGTCAAATTTTTTATATTCTCTGAACTTGCCAGAAATATACTTTAGAGAATTGTCATTAATTTTGGAAAGTTTTTCCATTACTACTTCAAATACTTCTTCTCCGTGCTCCCTTCTGCTTCTGGCATTTTAATTATATAAATAAAACACCTTTTGATATTGTTCCAAATTTTTCAAATAGTCTGTTCTGATTTTTTTTTTAATTTTCTTCTTTTAGTCTGGGGAGTTTCCATTGACCTAACTTCAAGATCACTGATTCTTTCTTCAGTTTTGTCCAGTCTACCAATGACATTATCAATAGCATTCTTCATTCTTGTTGACTTGTAGCATTTCCTTTTGACTATTTTGTACAGATTCTAGATTTCTGCTTATATTATTCATTTGTTCTTTCATGTTGCCTACTTTCCATTAAAGATCTAACATATTAATCACAGTTATTTTACATTCTTTCTCTAATAATTACAACATCTGTGTCAGCTTAGTCTGGTTCTGATTATTATTTTCATTCTTCAGTGTCTTTTCTTGTTTGCTTGTTTTTTCATGCCCTGTATGTTTTCATAAAAGCCAAACATTATATTAGTTAACAGGAACTGACGTAAATATGACTTTAGTATAAGGATTTATGTGAATCTGTTAGAAATAGAGTGTTTTTAATATTTGTTATAGCTTCAGATTTCTCCAGTGTCCTTATTTCTGTCTCTCTTGACCTTGGGCTTCCCTAAGTACTACTTCTTAGAGATAGTTTATGCCTTACAACCCTTTCTCCTGTAATCCATTGTTTCTGCATCAGAGCCCTGATGGTGTGGTGGTTAGATGTTGGGTATGGGCAGTGCTCTATAATCCTAAATTATATTCCAGTCTCTTCTTTGACTTGTGTGTCTGAGCTGCTCCCTTCCTGGGTAAAACCCTCCCCACTGCCCTATTTCCCTTCCAATTGTTTTCCATACTCCCAATACGTTTCCATGAAGATCGACTGCTGTTGATTATGTCCTTTTTTAGATGAGATAGGAAGCCTGAAGGGGACTTAAGTGGTTGGAATTACCTTCTCCTAGCTGGGATAAAGCTTTTTAACAGTCCTTTCCTATGGAAAATAGTTTTATTATTATTATTTTTTGTTCTTGCACAGCGCCTTACAAAGCTCCTTCCATATAGTGCACTATCAGTTGCTACTGAAAAATGAAATATTTCACTATTTGTTCAGTGCTCTTGGGTAAATGGGGGAGAAAGGAAAAGGCCAAATCGTCCTTACTTGATGACTTCATAGTATTGGCATATACAATTCCATATTATACTACTTGAATATTTTTTATTCAAGTCCAGACAGACTTTTGGAAGAAGGGGTTGTGTTAGAATCCCAGCTCTGGGTGTTATTCTGTATGTTAGCAAATTGAACACCAATAAAAAATAAATGTATTAAATAAATAAATAAATAAATAAATAAATAAATAAATAAATAAAATTTTAAAAATAAAAAAAGAATCCCAGCTCTGTCACTTCCTACCTGTGAGTCCTTTGTCAAATTAACCGTTAGGCAATATTTCACACCTATAACCTGGAGATAATAGTAGTTTATGCAATTGTTCATTTAATCAAGATTATTAAATTATAGATAGCCATGTGCAAGATAATTTACAAGATGCATTTTTATATGGGATAATATAAATCTCATATAAACCTTCTGAGTTTTATGTTATTCACTTTACTTATTGGGAGAAACTAGTAAGTATCATAACTCTCAGTTGTCTCAAATGTTAAGACATGTATCTTCTCTGATTTAAAGTGATTTTTATACAGTATTTTCTTTATTAATATTTTGCATCCTGAATGAGGTTTGAAATATACATTTGTTGCTGAGAGACACCCAGAGATTTCTAAGAATGTTTATCTAGTATGGGAACTTACCAACTATTAATAACACTCATCAAAATGACAGCACTGCCCTTTTCTATTACCATGTCTTCTATCCCTACTCTCAACTATGCTTCCTTAGGTAAACATTATCCCCTCTCATGGTTCTGTTCAAGGCATATCTGCCATGGGTGAACATAAGAGCTTGTTTTTGGTAGCAGAGTTTTCCATCACTGCCCTAATGAGATAATGTATTTATTTTTATGCTAATAACTCTAAAATGGATCATAAACTATACGATGTGGATGTTTCCATACTCAATATTTCATCTGTAACTGAAAAATAAATTATCTTTTTGCCTCACATCATCTACTTTCTATTTTCTTCAGTGTCCATGGTATTTAAAAACAGTCATCATAATTTATACTAATTTCTTATGACAAAACTACACATAGAAATTGATTAATCTTGTAATAAATTTTTAATCTAATATATTGTTGCTCTTTCCAATCCATTCAAATGTCATGAATCTGATAAATTTCTTCTCTTTATTAATCATTTTTACTTTATCACATCAATAATACTGAAGTTTCTCTTTATCCATGTCTTACAGACAATCCAGGAAATCACATATAATAGGTGGACTGATAATCTAATCCATCATCCTGATGATGATCCCTAAAGGAGAGGGTGAAATATTAATGTTACAAGTAGTAACGTAAGATTAAATCTCCCTGATAACATTATTCAAAGGTAAAGGTAGAAATAGCCATAAGCCATTGGAAGCAATTGAGTATAATTATAATGATGTCTGCTTCTGCCTATGCTGGAGAAACTAGATCTAGACTAGCCTTTCCAACACAAACAACAATAAAACTGGACAAAATATATGAGTCAGCTATTTTTAGACACTGGACTACAGGAAGCACAGAAGTGTGCTTTCTGACAGAGGAGAAACATATGAGCTAGAACCCTCATTCCCTCAAGCTTTTTGAGTCAGAGTACTTTCAAGATTGGCATGAGTTAGAGAATTAAAAGTTCAGGCAGAACATGGCAGCCTTGTTGAAATGAGGAGACAGAAATTGGGATACTGAGATGACTAGAATTTGTGGAACAGAGTACTAAAAAGAAGAAAGTTGTATTTAAAAAAAGGAGCTTCCAAAATTAAAAGGTGTCCCATTAGGTCTTTGAATGCTAAACTGTGTGTGTAGAGTGAAGATTTGAAGATTAGCAGAGAAAACCTGCCAGGGAGCTATACATGGGAGGGAGGAATGTACATGGAAGAATGAAGAATAAGGTGGAAAATGTACTGTTTTTGACAGGCCAGCATGCAATGGCCTTGAACTCTCAGAGCTGGTCAACTGAAAACACCAAAAAGACCATGTTGCATGTGAAGCACTTCTACCCCCGAAATAAGGGATTCTCTAGACTTGTCCTAACAAGACTTTTTTTTTTTTGTCCTAACAAGTCTTAAAACCAAGCCATGAGAGTATCAACATATCCATCAGAAAACTAACTATCTTTAAGGCACCTGAGTGGCTTAGTTGGTTAAGCATCTGACTTGATTTTCGCTGAGATTGTGATCTTAGGGTCCTGGAATCAAGCCCCAGGTCATCAGGCTCCTGGCTCAGGGGGGAGTCTGCTGGTGTCCCTTTCCCTTTGCCTTTTCCCTTGCTCTCTCTCTCTCTCTCTCTCTCTCTCTTTGTCTCACTCTCTCACTCTCTCAAATAAATAAATCTTTTTATTTTTTATTTTTTTAAAGATTTTATTTATTTATTCATGGGAGACACAGAGAGAGGCAGAGACATGGGCAGAGGGAGGAGACACAGGCTTCATGCCGGGAGCCCATGTGGGACTCGATCCCAGGACTCCGGGATCACCCCCTGAGCCTAAGGCAGATGCTCAACTGCTAAGCCACCCAGGCATCCCACAGGTAAATCTTTATAAAAATAAAGAAAATTAACTGTCTTATAAAACAAAACTCAACTTTCATTACAAAAAGGAGAGAGAGAGAGAGAGAGAAGAAAATCCAGCCTCTCAATTATTTGCATACATGTTTTATAATTTGCATACATGTTTCGCATGTATAACTGTTGAAATCTTGATAAGCACTCAGGTAATACAAAATTAAAAGCAATGTCAAGAAACAAGAAAATGTATCCTATAACCAGTAAAAAATAAGCATACATATTTGTATATACATAGGTACATACATTTGTCAAAATCTTTGAATTTCAGTAAACTTTTCAAATTACAGTATAATTTAGATAAAATAAAATATGTGTATGTTAAGTGCATAGTTTGGTTACTTTTGAGAAATTTGCGTATTTATGTATCCTCCTCCCTCCATTAAGACTCTAGACATTTATATCATTAAAGGTGATCATTTTTATATATTGCCAGATTCGATTTGCTAATATTTTCTTGAGGATTTTTTCATCTATGTTCACACTAGATATTTGTTTATAGATTTCCTTTTCTGTGATATCTTCACATGGTTTTGGTATTAGTTTCATACTAGCCTCATAAAATGAGCCAGAAAGTATTCTTTCTACTTCTATTTTCTGGAAGGAATTATGGAGAATTAGTAGCATTTATTCCTTAAATGATTGATAGAATTTACCACTGAAATCATCTTGAATTTTCTTTTGTGGAAGATTATTAATACTGGTTTGATATTTTTATAAAGTCCTGTTTAACTTGTATATTTATTCTTGTGTAAGTTTTGGCAGATTGTATCTTTCATATAATTAATCCATTTCATCTAAATTATCAAATTTTGAAGCAGAGT
This sequence comes from Vulpes vulpes, assembly GCF_048418805.1. Lineage (NCBI taxonomy): Eukaryota > Metazoa > Chordata > Mammalia > Carnivora > Canidae > Vulpes > Vulpes vulpes. The sequence continues at coordinate 98,077,218 of NC_132794.1, forward strand.
GTTGTTCATAACTTTTCTTTATTATGCTTTTAATGTCAACAGAATTGATCTTACGTTCCTATCTAGTAACAGTCACTTAGGTCTTCCTTCCTTCCTTCCTTCCTTCCTTCCTTCCTTCCTTCCTTCCTTCCCTTCTTTCTCCCCACTCTTAGTCTGGCTAGAGGTTTACTAAAATTTTTTCTTATCTTTCCAAAGATCTAGTTTTTATTTTCACTAATTTTCTCTATTGTTAAAGTATATTTCAATATCATTGATTTTTGCTCTAATTTTTAAAATTATTTTTATTCCTCTGACTGCTTTAGGTTTAGTTTAATTTTGTTTCTCTAATTTCCTAGCATGGAAGCTTAAATCATTGATTTTAGATCTTCTTGCCTAATATATGAATCCAATGCCGTGACGTTCCCTCCAAGCACGTCTGCCACACCCCCACAAAGTTTAATAAGTTGTATTTCCATTTCATTCAGCCCAAAATATATTTTAAAACTTCTCTTGAAACTTCTTTTCTGATCCATGAGTTATTTGGCAGTGTATTGTTTGATTCCTAAATCTTTTGAGATTTTCCAGCTGTTTCTGGATTATTGATAGTTTGTTTAATTCTATTTTGGTCTGAAGACAAACTTGATATGATTTACATTCTTCAAAATTTATTATATTTTTTTCAGTATAGTTGACATGCAATGTTATACCAGTTCAGTGTACATCTTAGTAATTTGACAAATTTAGGCATTATGCTGTGTTCATAATTGTAGCTACAATCTATCAGATTACATCACTATTATAGTATCATTGACTGTATTTCTGATGTTCTGCCTTTTATTCCTGCAACTTACTCATTCCATAACTGGAGGCCTGTATCTTCCTCTCCCTTTCACCCATTTTGCCCACCTCCTTAGCCTCCCTGCTTCTGGCAATCATCAGTTTGTTCTCTGTATTTATACTTCTGATTCTATTTTTTTTGTCTGCTTATATTTTCTTAGATTCCATTTATGAATAGAATTATATGGCATTCATCTTGCTCAGTCTGACTTATTTCACTTAGCATAATACCCTCTAGATCCATGCATGTTATTTCAAATGGCACAATTTCATTCTTTTTTAAGGCTTTGTAATATTCCTTATGCATTCTATTGATGGACACCTAGGCTGCTTCCATATATTTGCTATTGTAAATAATGCTACAATAAACACAGCCATGCACACATCTTTTCAAGTTAGTGTTTTTATTTTCTTTGGGTAAATATCCAATATTTATTGGATATTATTGGGTCATATGGTATTTATATTTTTAATATTTTGAGAAACCGCCATACTGTTTTTCACAGTGACTGTCCCAATTTACATTCCCAGCATGAGGGTTCCTTTTTCTCTACTTTCTCACCGACATTTGTCGCTTCTTGTCTTTTTTAATTTTAGCCATTCTGATGGGTGTGAGGTAATATCTCATTTTGGGTTTGATTTGCATTTTCTTTATGATTAGGGAAGTTGAACATCTTTAAATGTGTTTGTTGGCTGTATGTCTTCTTTGGAAAAATGTCTATTCGAGGCCTCTGCCTTTTTTTTAATCAGATTATTTTTTTGGTGGTGAGTTGTATAAGTTCTTTAAATATTTGGATACTAAACTTTTATAGGACATACCATCTGCAAATATCTCCTTGCATTTGGTAAGTTGTTTTTCTGTTTTGTTGATGGTTTCCTTCACTGTGCAAAAGGTTTTTATTTTATTTAGGATAATTCCCTTTCTTTGTACCCAATTCAATGCTTAGCACATAGTATATACTCAATGATATTTAATGAATGATTTTATTGCCACCATAATATAGAAATAATGTGTTAAAGCATATTTAATGCATGTCGATTTAGGATATCTTAATCAAATTCAACTTAAGAGCAATAGAAAGTTCCCAATTCTGAACATATTTTATTCCCAGGAAGTAAATCAGAAGTTAAAATTAGAGGTTAAATAATAGTTCAACCTCATCTTTTCATCTCTATTATAAAAGATTGATTCCACTATGGATTGATTTGTATTACAAGAAAATAAGATTCAGGTGGAGATATTGGACCTGTTTCTTTTGTTCTTGTTGGATTGTCTGTGGTACACAAACCTGCAGGCCAGAATATCACTTCCAATTATCCCCATGTTTATGAATCACATGAAAATTCTAAGGATGCCAAAAATTCACAAAGAAATATTTCAAACACGTCTCTCCCCAACCTTTCATTAGCTTCTTAAGAATCTGTTTAGTTCACATAAAAAAATCCCTATGTTAAGATCGTGATTAAGAAGGCAGGTACATGGAATAGCTTCTGCTCTATAATTGAAGATACTCTTCATTTTATCTATGGGCTCACATGAGCTCAAACTTCTAAATTCAAACCACAGCCAAATTCTGAAACCAAGGTTCACAATATTTCAAGGTAAAATCTAGAACCATGTTTCCTCAAAAGAAATGGGATAAAAGCTCAGGTTTTTGTTTTGTCTTCTTTAATTTTCCAACTGAAATACAGTTATTATTTTAGAAACAGAATTATTGTTGAAACCTAATTCAGGAAGTGTTTTTACTATATCTACTGAGTGTAGGTCACGATATTGGTTGCTTCAATGGATTCCATGATGATGAAGCAGAGTCTCTGCCTTTCATGGGTTTTTAGTTAGTTAAGACAAATGTTCAAATACAACTTAGAAAAGCACATTATGAGCAGCCCTGGTGGCTCAGTGGCTTAACGCCACTTTCAGCCCAGGGCATGATCCTGAAGACCCGGAATCAAGTTCCATGTCAGGTTCCCTGCATGGAGCCTGCTTCTCCCTCTGCCTCTCTCTCTCTCTCTCTCTCTCTCTCTCTCTCTCTCTCTCTCTCTCTCTGTGTGTCTCTCATGAATAAATACATAAAATCTTTTTTTTAAAAAAAAAGCACATTATAATAAAATCCACATGAGAAGCAAAAGTTCCATTTGGATTTTATTGCGTCAGAAAGCTAATTCACCAAGATAATGAAACTTGAATCAAAATATATGTTATGGAGGAAGTGACACTTTAGTTGGGGCAGGAAGGAATGGTTTCATTCTACAGTTAGAGTAAACGAAGCTTCTCCACAGAAAATAAAGAACTTGTATGATCTTATTTTTTGCTGGCTGGCATACAGTCACCCTCTTCTTGGAAAAATAACCCTGATTATCCTTTGAAGAAGCACCACTCTTATCCATGTTCTTTGAATAGATTTGATGTTACTGGTGGCATGTAACAGCCTATCATCCCATCTTACTATACACTGCTATTGGTTTAAAAATTTAAAGTTCATCTACGATTTTTGTTTTAGTGACTGTAAAGGTGACATTCACTTTGGCAATGACCTTGAATATGGGAACATATAAGCCTGAGGCTGCTGTTTTCAATAGATCTTGGAACTACAGCTAACATAAAACTAAGATTCAGGAGAATGAAGAAAACAGTTTAGAAGATGTTGCTGAGACTGAATATCAAATCTACATGGAACTAGCAAGTTCTGAACTTTCCAGGTACATGGATGAGAGAAGTTCTTCCTCTGCCCAAAATAATTTGGGTCAAGTTTTCTGCTGCTTCTAAAATAATGGGTTTAAATTGATTTAGTAAATAAATGCATGAATCTGGAAAATCAGATATAGGAGAAGTAATATCTCTCTGGGAATAGAAAGGTCTCTGTTATGTAGTTATTATTAATAACTGTTAACATCTTACACTCTCAGGGATTGACATTTACTTTCAGTATCAGACCTCACCATGTATACTTCTATGAAATGAATCTCAAAGAGAACAGAAAGTGAGGCCAATGCAATGAAAGGTCTTTTACTATGACTGTCAAATTTTTTTTTCCCTTCTCCCCAATCCTTCCTCTCAAGTTGCCTTCTCCACCTAATACGTCAGTTAATTGGCACATAAGACTTGGTTGATGCAAAATCTCCTCCCTCATTGATTTCTATTGAGTTATAACAGACATCATAAACTGAGGGTTGGTGGCAAGATTTGATGATGATGAAGATGATTGTATTAGACACCATTATTGAGGGCTTCTTATATTCCAGGAATTGCACTAAGAGTTCTATATGTACAATTCTCTCAAACTTTCATAAAAACCCTGTACATTATGTACCATTTCCCTCTGTACAGATGAGGGAAGCGAGGTTCATAAATGGTCATTAACTTGTTCTAATTCTCAAAGTGTCAGAGGTCAAATCCAATAAAATCTACCTGATTCCAAGCCCTACTCCCAAGCTTCACTTTTTCACTTTAGCAATAATTTGTGAGTTATGGTATACTAGGAACTTTAAGTGCTTACTAAGAATTTGTTTACTGGGTCAATGGAAAGCTTGCCCACTTGCTTCCACTGGTATGGAGACCAACACACAATATTTTGCAGGTCTAAAGTAGCTTGATAGGTGCCTAGCCAAATCCAGGGTTGTAGAAAAAAGACAATTTATGGCAGAGAGATCAGCATTTGTGCTATACAATAGAATTAATACATAATTACTCTGCAGTATTCTGTTCTTGTCGACCACAAATACAAATGATGATTCAGTCTAGAGTGGTGAGCTCCTCCAAGAAACTTACCAAGTAAAGATGAAAACCTTACCACTCTGGATTAACCCTCTAAATAGATTACCATTACTCAGAAAGCATTCAAATCTGAACCATGACAAGGACCCTGAGCTAAAGTCAGCATAAAGGGCTTAGCAGTCAATGATGGTCAAACTAACAATTCTCATCACTGAATATTCTAGGGCAAATATGTCCTGGAGGTTCAGAAGTGTTACTTCAATGCAGTAAATAAACTAGCATATGTTAAAAATCAGTTACAGACTGGTGTTCTTGTGCTTTAGCTTTCTCAATCAAATGGTAGTGTGTGCACTTTTTTGTTGTAGATAGTGCTACTGTTATTTTATCAAATAAGGGAAGTGAAGTTCAGAGCAGTTATGCAGCATCCCCCAAATTACCAAGCTAGTAATTTTCCAGGTAGGAATTAGAACTCTCTTCTATTTGTGACTTTAGAATGTGATGGCAACACAATACATACTCCCACTATATAACTTTAGATTATGTCACAAAACACATGCCCACTGCCTTCTAGTGGTAAGTTCACACACACACACACACACACACACACACACGAAGTCATTCTGTGAATGAATACATGAAGTTTATTTTTTAAATGCACTAAGGCATTTTCTTTGTTGGTATGTTTGCTTCTGTTAGTGACTTTGTTTTGGTGCAAAAATTAATTGAGATAGCCTTTTCTAGCTTTTTCTTCCAAAGGAAACCAAGAAACCCATCTTTATGCATGATTATCTAGCTTTTGAGTACTGTGGGTTAGAAGGAAGTGACTTTAAAAAATAATTTTTTTCTTTTTGTTACACAACGGGAATTTTTATCCATTTCCCAAATTATTGACAAAAGGTACAAAGCAGCCACATGACCTCTCAGTAAATGTAATATGCAAACTGCTGAACAAGAAGACCCAAAAGGCATTAGATTCTGATTTTTAGTCCTCTTTTTCCATCAGTTTGATGTACATTCACAGTCCTGAAACATTCCAATGGCTGCTTTGTGCATCTTGTCACCACTTTGGAAAAGTCACTATTCTTGGTGCTTTCATCTTCGAGTCTGAAAAATTAGGAAACTCACCTCCTCCAAGCTAAGGACAAACTGCTTTTTTAGAAATAAATGGAGGAAAACCTCATCCAGTCAATCCCCTAGCAGTTAATTGGGCTACACCCCAACCATCAATCCTGTTCTTTGCAAATAAAGGGGTGAAAAGTTAGAGCAGGCTTTGGAATGTAAATGCTTACAACAGCCAGACAGGTGATTTAAATGAGTGATGTGAGAAAATAGTGAGTAGTAGAGCACATGGTATCAGGAGGTATCCAGAAGATAATTTTGCAAAGTATCTATACTATAATTTGAATTGAGAATTTCTGGGATTTAATCCTGGCTCTTCTTACTTTAATTGTGTGTGTTTATATAATTATCTAAGCATCTCATGGCTCAGTTATCTCATCTATAAAGTGGAAATAATAAGACTAACTTTAGAGGATTGCTGTAGAAAGTAAATAATATTGTCTATATAAGCACAGTGCCTGACAAAGAGACAATACTCAGTAGATTTCCTTCCCTTAAAAAAAATACTACAGGAATGCACATGTTTTCAGTAAAGTCTTGATTGGCTTGACGTCAACTAACTAGAGTAGGAGAAAAAGGATGTTTTGTTGGTCCTAGGAAACGTGAAACCCATATGAATCACTTCCAGAACCTAAACACTTGCCATTTATTCCAGACAATTAACGTTTTATTTAATTTCTTAACTATAAATCATGCTTTCCATTTTGAAAATCCTAGAGTAAACACAGACTTGTCCTTGAGGAGTATAAGAATCAACATGAACTACGTATGAAAGCAAGAGAGGACTCTGCATAGGTTTTGCTAAATAAATTTTAAAATTCCATTTTATCTAATTGAGCATAGACTAACAAGTAGCTCTAGGAAATACATCAAAGGGCCAAAATGTTTTCCTACAAAAACTAGTAGAAGTAGATAAATAATACTCCAAGCCAAACTAAATAGACATCAAAAAAAAAATCACAAGAGGCAATGCACTAGAAAATTAAGTATATAGAAAAGTGTCTAAACTTCAAAAATGTTAATAAAACAATCATGGGGTACTATTTTAATTTATCACACTGGACATAATTTTTTAATGGAAATAACCAATGATTAGAGAAATTCAGCTAGCCCTCCTGTATTTGTGTTGAGTTTATTATGCTATAAGAAAGCCATTAAAAAATATGAATCCAAGCATTAAAAGTGTCCAAAGACAGTCTCGGTAATGTTAATCATGGGAGTCTATCCCCTGAAAATAGTCCAAAATTACAGAATAAGCTGTATGTGCAAATATGTAAATATGTTCTTCTTGGCCAACATATTTAAATGAAATATCTGCATTTTTAATTGATACATAATAGTTTTACAGTGTTAAAACAAAAACTAAACACAAGGAGAAAACTGAGGTGGTACGCCAAGAATTCTTCTACGGTCCCTGTCCTCAAGGAGTCTGTAATGTAATTGAAGAGGATAAAGCCCATTTTGGAAAAAACTTGAGGATAATATAATATTATTATGAAATCTGGAGAATAATATAAAGAGAAAAACTTGGATGGTGAAGAAAGGCAAAGTAAAATAACAGATTAATATGTGGATCTTTCTTTTTCATTTTTTTATATCAGAAGTCATACAAGTTTATTGCATAAAATTTAAACAATACAGGATAAAGTAAAACAACAAATATAAAATTGTCTCAATTTCCTTATATAATTCCATTTCCAAAGAGTAAGTAGAGATCCATGTAGTAACAGGCTGAATCTTTCCAATATACCTGTGATTATGTGGCAATCATTTAGACACTAGACCAGTACCATTCATGGCCCTCAGTGATATTTTAAAGGAAAAATTACAAGATAAATGTCCATTTGCAAGAACAAACTCTGTACAGGCATCGCCTACTTCATAGGTGGGCCCACCAACCTGTATCCAGGAGCCCGACCCCTGAGATACCAGCCTATGGAAGGTTTCAGTTCTCATCTCAGACTTATGCTATAGATATTGTAGAATAAGAGCATAACTGTACTAACTATTCATAAAATTCTGTTTGCAATTTATTTTTCAATGGCTTTCAAAAACTATGCACTACCTGATTTTCAATACCCCCTTACTAGCCCTTTTAATAATGTGTCATCAACTTGATCATCAGTAGACTGGGAAATTACCCTCCAGTGATGAAGAAGTCTCATCAGAGTCCACAGGTGGATTTGATGGGCCTAGAAATCATCTGAAGTCAACTAAAAAAAAATTATCTAATTGCAGGTAACCCCTCTCATTCTCTCTCTCTCTCTCTCTCTCTCTCTCTCACACACACACACACACACACACACATACACACACTCATACACTCACTCACACTCACTTACCTACACATACCCACACACACTCACACACATATGCTCTGACCCATGAGAGAGGATCCACAATAATGAGGTTCAGGGTGGGCCACCCCAGAATAGGCCACTTTCACATATTGATTATTTTGAATTAGAGTTATTTAGGAAATAGCTGGTGCAAGAAGGACTTGCTGATCCTCCTCTGTCCTCCTGAAAGAAGGAAATAAATTCCCCATGTGAAGGCTACCATCCTTGCACCTGGAGGATAGAAGGCATCCTTAATCCCAGAGACAGGGAATTCAGGGCTAAGAGAGATGTACAAACAAACTTTATTACTTCTTCACTTAATTGCTACCCCAAGCCTAAATCCCTTTGTTAATTCTTTACAAATAATGTTTTCTGTGTTTAAAAGGTATAAAAACTGCCTACTTTGATCACTTTTGGAAGCTTGTTATTTCTATCAGCTCCTGTATGTTCCCAATTAAAATTTGTTTTTCTCCTGTTAACCTGGGTTTTTTAAAGATTTTATTTATTTGAGAGAGAGAGAGAGTGAGAGAGAGAGAGAGAGAGAGAGAGTGTGTGTGTGTGTGTGTGTGTGTGTACAAGCATTGGAGAGGGAGAAGCAGGCTGCCCATCCAGCAGGGAGCCTGATGCAGCGCTCAATCCCAGGACCCTGAGATCATGACCTGAGCAAAAGGCAGACACTTAACTGACTGAGCCATCCACCCACCCCTCCTGTTAACCTGTTTTAAGTCAATTTATTAGGCCAGTCAAGGAACCTAGAAGGGGAGCATCCCCCCGCCGCCCCAACAACAGCTTTCACAGAATCCTGAAAATTTCCGTAAGCCAAACTATCAGAGCCTTAGGAGCCACTGCTCTAGACCTAAAAAACTAATTTACCATGTGACCTTATGTAAGTCACTTGGCCACACTATACCTCAGTTTCCCCTCCTGCCAAATAATAACTTAATTCTATTGTGATAAGTCATCAAAGGATAAAGGTTGAATGATATAAAATGCTACATATACATTAGCTAGTATTATTTCTTTTCCCTTTCTCTTTTCCCTTCTGAGATCTTGTGAAATTTAGTAACGAAGGTTCTTTGTGGCAAAATACATTTCACCCATGCCATGCTTTATTTATTTTTCTTTGTGAAGATATTTTAGCATTCTGTTCTCACTGTTGACTGAAAATTGTTATTCCAATTTGTCCCAATAGCCAAGAAACATTTTAAATTAAGGATAAAAGAAAACAGTAAATATGCATTTGTGCCTATCAACTTAGAAATGGAAGAGAGTATGAACAGGTAAACATCAAAATGGTCCCCTTCATTCCAAGCTGATTTAAAAACCTTAGGAAGGCGCTATTTTAAGAGCAGAGCAGCTTTTCTAAGAAAACAAGCAATACTATACTGCTTCAATATGAACTCCAGTAGCAGAATATTTCTACTAGAAAAAGAAATTCCAGTTAATATGATTTTTCCCAAAAAAAGAAAGCTCCAGCAAATAGCAAAGATATTACCATGACCGCTCTCATGTAGTGAGAGCTCTGTCCGTGAGAAGCAGCATGTGAGCACACACACACACACACACACACACACACACACAAATACATCAAAGCAATAGATGGCTCTTAAGGTCAACACTTAAGGAACATCTGACAGCATGGGTTCTAGGGATTATGGTCTGGCTTGAATTCCCTGCATAAACTCCATAATCAGCCAACATTTAAGAACAAAGTTTTCTTTTGTTAACCTCCTAAGAGTGAAAGGGACCCATCTAAGGCTGGCCTGGAAAACATGCAGCTTCTGAAATCCAAGTAACTGGGAGAACTATGGGAGAAAATAGAGAGAGCCACTTGACTTCTTAAAGACATAATACTTTTTCTCCATAGTCAGGATGGAGCACCCAGATCTCTTTTCTCACTGAAGACCAAGGAATTATTATGGTTGCTCCCTCATAAACTGCTTTACAGTTAGGGGGAGAACATTTCTCTAAAAATTACATGGAGAGGCTATTACTTCTAAGCAAAGCACATGCTCCAATTTAAAAGAATTTAAGTGAATCCTAGGAAAAATCCTTTAAAGATTCTGTGATAGTTAATTATTTATCAACTTGATTGGGCTAAGGATGCCCAGATAGATGGCCAAACATTATTTCTGGGTGTGTCTGTGAAGGTATTCCCAGAAGAGATTAGGATTTGGATCAGTAGATGGAGAAAAGATCTTCCCTCACCATGGCTGGGCATCACCCAATCCATTGAGGGCCGAAGTAGAACAAAAATGCCAAAGGAGGATGATTTCTCTCCTTTCTTCTGCCCATAGACATCTGGAGCTCCTGGTTCTCAGGCCTTTGGACTCAGATTGAATTATACCACCAAATTTCCTAGTTCTCCAGCTTGCAAATGGTAGATTATAGGCCTTTTCAGCTTCCATAACACATGAGCAGATTCCTAGAATAAAGGGTATACGCACACACACACACATATAAATGAGATGGTACATATAATATCTCCTACTGCTTTTATGTTTCTGGAGAATGCTAACACAGGTTCCATGATTAGAATAACCATTTTGTGTTATCTAGTTCACTGTATTTTTTTATTTATTTATTTATTTATTTATTTATTTATTTATTTAATTAATTTTTTAAAACTCTATTTTTTTAAATCTCTGCTGTAAAGGTTCATGATGTGGAGGTACTTAAGTAATGTACAAATGTACAACACTGCTAATAATAGGGAGCTCACTAGCGTGAAAAGCTCTGCTCATCATTTATGCATTTATTTAAAAATGTATTAAATTTCTACTATCTGGCACTGTGCTAGGAGATAGGAACACAACATTGGACAAGAAATCTCTCACAGAAGCTATGAATTTATTGGAAGATACAACTAAATCAGAAGTGACATTATAGCACTTCTTATTTTTAACTGAATACTCATATGCAAATCCCACTCACTGTTGTGGATTAAGCCCTTAGCAATATATACAAGTCTAATTTGTATCCCACAGACAAATCCATCCAGCATTTGAAGACAATAATCACAGCTTTGCAAGTTAAAACTCTCTAATCCATTCAATTTTTTTGCAAGCATCTACAATGTGCCACGTTATAAAGATACAACAAATTAAATAATAATGCAGCTTCTGCCTTCAAATTGTCATCCCTCCTTGAATCTACCATTTTTTTTATCGGCTAAAGTTCTCCTATCCAAATAGCTCTCTATTTTCCACTTTAAATACTAACAAACAACATTGTTACAAGAGATTTATTTACATACAAAACTAAGTTACATAGACCTTGCCATGCTGTCAAGGAATATATAGGCTGGTTGTAGAGCCGTGTGTAGGTATTCCATTTATGTCATTTATCATGAATTCATTAAATTAGGAATATAGAATATATCTGGTTGGTATATTTCCCTTTTCTATCACTGTTCAGGATATCTAAATATATGCAAATTTAATAATATGATGAGGTTTGCCTTCATTAAAAACAGCATAAAATGATGTCAAACATTGAGCTTTCAGGGTAGATGTTACATACAGTCACTCAAGATTACCTAATCCATGGCAATTTATACTTTATTCCTTTTCCTGGATTATTTCCTGAGACCTAGGGATGCAGTATATTCTGTGAGGCCATGCAACATTTTGAGACCCTTCTAAAACACTAAAGCTTGCGGCTTGCCAGATAAACCCTCTCAGCACATAACTCCAGGCCAATCTATACTCTTTCTTCTCCACACTAGCAGCAGCTCAGATTACTGTGGTTGCAATCTGCATGCAGCTCCTTTTTTTTTTTTTTTTTGGCAAAGTCAATTAGTCAAAGAACTAATTATTTTTTATCTTCTTTCCACCTAGGGACGGCAAACTACATAATCCACTTCCAACATTTTCAGAGGAGTGCGGAACACTTTGATAGTAATTGTCACATTTTTTGTTTCTTTTACTTTCTTGGGGAGAGTCTCTGACTTTCACCATTGAGTCCCCCAGGGCCTCTTTCTCCATTTTCTCGTTCGGTACTCCAGATATTGTCTTGTTTCTTTAACTGGATTACTTTGGCATAATCTTTTTTTTTTTTTTTGAGAATATATTAATACGGCCTAAGACAGATGCAGACACATTTCAGTTTCAGCTTTTTAAATTAACACTTAAGGAATGTTAGGTTCATCCTACTGCATCTCTGAGGCATTTTATTTACTACTATATCCTTAGTTGGTACATGCTGAGCAGATAGAAACACTGAATAATAAATGACTGAACCAGAAGATCAGAAGGTGTATCTTTAATAGTGGCTCATCTCAGAAAAAAATGATCAATCATACTAAGCCAAGTGATGATTTTCAGCATTTGCTTCTATTTTACATAGACGTGGTATCTTGCCTGATTTTTCTCTGGCAATAACTGTTGAAATACATGTTCCACTTTTATCAATTAAAATGAAATTGATGAATTGCAAGATCATTAACCTGGTTCTATTTTCTCCTTGAAAATCTAGAGTTTGGATATCTGAATTTCTATAGGGTTCCTAATATTTAGGAATGTTTAGGGTAGATATTTGTTGGGCTGGCCAAAAATATTTGATTACAACATGACCTTTTATTAACAGTTCTAGATTTCAGAGAAAAAAAATCTCAATTATTTCTGTAAGTTAATATGAAATATTCAATTATATACAATAATATTATCTTTAATAGAATTTCCTTGTATGTGTTCAGGATCAGTACAGAGATTGACTTAATTTCAATAGCTTTTTCCTGCCTCACTGGGCACTTTTCAGTTCTCCTTGCTGGTTCTGCTTCTTTTAGCTGACCTGGATCCTTTGATTTTCTCTGTCTATTCACTCCTCCTAGGTAATATCATCTAATCTCATAATAACTATGTATCCCTCATGAGGCTTTTCTTTCTAGTTGCAAATCAATATACTGAGCTACCTAATCCACATTTTCCCTTGCATATGCTTAGGCAGCTCTCACTTACATAGCTCTCACATCTAAAACAGAGCTCTTGATTTCTTCCCTCAAATGTATCCCTCCATCACATCAACCATTTTCTTAAACCATCAATGTTAAAGCTATTCTCATTCCTCACTTTCTCTCAGCATCACTACATGAGTCATCAGTTCAAAGGAGCTATGACTCTGGGAAAAATTAAAACCAACCATAGTTACCGCCAACATATTAATGAATAATCTACTTCTGAGGGAAATATATTTTAAAGAGTGCTGACTCAGATTGGTAGAGTAGGTCACCTCTAAGGAAAATAACGTGAACGTTACTGACTGGGAAACCACCTTTACCACCTGTATCTGGGTCAGCTGTTCTTATGCCCAGGTGCTTGGAAAAAATCCAGCTGTTTCTTTTCATATTTTGACAAATGTCTTTGATCAGACATCAAAAAAAAGTGCCAGTGAAAGAGAATACATTTCAGATATACTTGGTTCCTATTTCCATGGCTATGCCACCATCCTGTAGAGTTCCTTTCCTGTAAGTACTGGAATGCTGCTGGTAGATTTGAGCAGTTTACTGTGGGGACTCAGCATTGAAGTGCAGATATTTTTGTTTTCTGAGGGCTCATGTTCTAGCATGACAGCAAAGAGAGAAAGACATTTTCTGCAAAAAGAAAAGTAGCTCAGTGAATCCCTGTGCATCAGAGTGAGATGCTGAGGCATGAGGTGGCCCCAGGAGGAGTCCTGGCTAACCAAGGTGCTGCAGGTGGCTGACGCTCCCTATTGGGTTTGCTGATGGGAGAGTGGTAGGGTTGGTGGAGGTCTCCTCATCTGCTTCTGTGGCACCTCCCATGCAATAGGAAGGAAGGCTTTGTCTTTACTGGTTTTCTTGGCTATGAGCAAGATTATTTGAAAATGAAGGCATTTTGCTCTGCCAGTGTTTTCACTTACTCTTCCATTCTGTGGCATCCCAAGTGACCAGCACTTTCCCTAGAACCTAGGATGGGTGCTTGAGCCCAGGTGGAGACTAAATAGAATTATAAATTTGCATGATCAGAATGGCAAACTTAGCATCATGATTGCTCCTTTCATTTTGATACAGAAATAAATTTTTGTGCACCTGGAAAAAAAAAACCCACCATCTTGTGGAGTTATGAAACTCATTTTGCTGATGGGGCGTGACACATAGGTGTGAGTTCAAAAAACAAACAGGCAATAACAATACCTGAATCTATAGTTAGAATACTCTGATTCTTCTCTCTCAAAGAAAACTTTTGTTTCATTTAATGTCTATTGTACCAAAGCAAGAGAATATAAACTGAATCTTTCGACAACATTCTGGGAGAAAGTTATTCTATATATCAGCTGTGTATAGACAATAAAACCAATATTTTTTCAAATTAATAAAACTCATTCAAAAGAGAATTTGCAATTCACTTGTTCTTTAATTTGCCCACTTAATAAACACATATTGAGAGCAAAATAGTCATTGAGGTAATAAACCAACTGCAAGAAGAGGTAGAAGCTAATACATAGTTCCTGTCCTCACTGAGTTCACAGTCCTGCATCAAGAGCACATATGGTTACAGAATTGTGAAATATAAAACATAAAATAAAGACACAGGAGTTTACATATAGTTTACACATCTGGAGCAAAAGTGAGAACAGAAAGGAAACATTTCCTGCAAAATGTGACACTTGGGTCTAGACTTAGGACAAGTCAAAGTAGGATAAAATGCATTCTAGGCAGAGTGAAAAATGTACACAAAGGTCCAGAGAGAAAATGCGATGCTTTAAGGGAGACACAAAGGGAGTAACATGTCAAAGCAAAGCTTGCATGGTGGGGAACATAGACTATAAGGCCTCAAAGCAGCAAGAGCTGGATTTGGAAGAATCCTGTGTAGCATGGTAAGGAGTTGAACTGCATCCTCAGATTTAAGGAGCACTGAAGTGAGCCCCTAAGTTTACACAAAGGATATGCATGATCAGATTTGACTTGTGACACACATTTGACATTTTGGCACAGAAAATAGAATGAAGGATGAATTGCAAAAAGGACCAGAGTTAGAAAACCTAACTAAGGAGCCATTTTGGTAATTCAGACAAGGAGTAACAGGAGCAGAAGCTTACATACTGAACTACATATTGTCAAAAAAAAAAAAAAAAACTAACTAAAATCAAGGGGTACCTGGGTGGCTCAGTTAAATATCTTACTCTTGATTTGGGCTCAGGTCATGATCTCAGGGTGGTGAGATCAGACCCAGCATTGGGCTCCAACCTCAGCAGGGAGTCTGCTTGGGCTCTCCTTCTCCCTCTGCCCCTCCTTCCCTGCTCTCTTTCTCTCTCTCTCTCTCAAATAAATAAATAAATATTTTTAAAATATAAAATCAATGTGAATTGGTGACAGACTAGAAATGGGAGTTGAGAAAAAGGAAGAGTTGAAATAGGGGCCTCTGGATTGGATCATCATAAACCCACAGATGTTCATTCCCGGAGAAAGAGAAGTAGAGCTCAGTTGAGACAACCTGAGTCATATTAACCTGTATGCATGTTCAGCTAGAAGTCATCAACAGGCCTTAGAAATACCAAATAAAGATGTCTTTTTGAAATATTATTTAACTAAAGAAACAACAGGCTATAATTCAATGCATGAATGAGGAATGGAGAGATCTGCCTTGTTAAGTGAGATGAAAGTGGGTCAGAACCAAGTAAATGTGGAGAAGAATGAAGACACAGTGATAGAAGACATAGGGAGAAATTACTAACACATGAAGAAATTAAACTTTCCATAAACCCCTCCTGGAAATAACACACTAAGAATCTATTCCAAGCAGGTCTTGCGTAAACTTTTATTAAACACATTGAAGAAAACAAAAGCTGTTCTTGGAAACTATATACTTTTTTCAGCAGTATATGCATTTAGTCTCCTCTAGTTGAAAATTAGCTGTCTCCAGACCCCTGGATTTCATATTTTCCAATAAAATATAACGAGTTTTTGGTGACATTTTCCATAGCCCCATGGATCAATCTTTGATAATCCTTGAAATCTGATAATTTCTCCACCATAGATGAGACTCCATGAACATACCAAACAGGGACCAGCATTAAGATACCTCCAGAATGACCTGTACATTTGCTCATAAAGTCTCTTTTTAGCAAACAATGACAACTACCAACTATGGGTAAGCATGTCATACATAGCATGTGCTCCCAAATCTGAAGCAGTTATGTGGCCAGAATTCTAGCTCAATTAGAAAATTTAGTTGCTTAGCACGTGGCACCTTTCAGGACTCCCTCTTACCATGTATCTCTTTCTGGCTGATTTACTGAGAGCAAACCCACTAGGAATGCCAGGATGCAGAATTTTTGCAGGATAATAAACTTGAGCTACTCCTAAGATAAAAGATAATGATGGAAGAAGGTTATCATGGTTCAAAATGGTGGAGAGGAGACAAGATAGAAAATAGGTAACTGGACCCACAACTATAAATAAGAGTCATCAGCCATCTTGTGATTTTCCCAACTAGCATAGCACCTAGGTAGGTAAGCAACCACCAGACAGCCCTATGATTAAACTTCAAAGTTAAAACAGAATAAATTTCCAAACTAGACAAATTACAGCAGCTGTAATCACCCATATTTGCCTCATTTGCTTATTGGGATAGAAGAGGAAATATTATTAAAGAGTCAAAGTATGAAGTATGCAAAGACTTAATGGCCATGAAATATGAAGGACAAAAATCTTACAGCATCACAAATCTTAACAAATTGTTTAGTTACTACCCTCACCTCATTTCAGAAAGGACTGCCATCAAGTGTTAAACACTAGTGAGAAATGGACTTTGAGTTTGTTTGCAGTCAGTGTAAAGAGGAAACTTGTGAGTTATATGATGTACAGCAGCACACACACTATCATTGCAACTATCACTGCCTCTAGATCAGAGCACTATGGAGTGTGCAGCAGATTGAAAGATGATATTCTATATATGTCACTATCATTCTATAGCTAAAAAATGGTAGAAAGTACAAGAATAACCAAACTTCTTTAATATAAAATTAAGAGGATTAAGACAGTTGAATTGAACCAACTAAGGACAGCAACAAACTCCAAAACAGGAATTTTTACCCAAAATTGAAAGGTGGTTACTCAATATGGAAGAATAGTTGAAGACTTACCTGACTTTGTAGCCACAATTGCACACATAGATGATAATCTTCCTCAATAGAATCCTCCTCAAAAGACAGACCAATGACCAAAGCATGAAGTAGGTGTGTCACAGTCAGACCAATGATGACCTAATGTCTAGAGCAGAAAAGAATAATGATAAATACATTAGACACAATTTTGTTGATTGAGGTTAATCATATATTATCAATAGATAGGCCTAGTCCTATTCAAAGCCATTAGTGTCCATTAGTAAATTAAAATGTGTTTTCTTTCATTTTTGTTTTTATTTCACATATTCTGTTCCGTTTGACATCAGAAACTCATTTAGATGATATATCTACATTTAAACCTAAACATTGAAAAGTGAATTTTCTTTCACAACATTACCTAAACAGATTTCTAATTCATTCATTTGCTGAATGTTCCTCTTTTCCTTCGATCAAAATTACCAAGTGTTATCCCTGCATGGAGATCTTAGCCACATCTTTATCAATGATGTTTTGTGAGCGCTAGCTTAATAATGAACTGAATAACCTGTCATTGAGTCTAATTTTTGCAAGTAAATGAAATTTTCCAATTCTAGATTATAAAACAAAATACATTTTGTAGAGAAAATTTTACTTTTCTTCTATACCTCTAAATGTTCAAGTAACATGTTTACCATTCCTGGCAACATATATAACCAAATACAAGTAATGCATTTCTTCATGTATCTTCAGAAGAAAACATACAAAAATACTGTTGGTTGGCTCATTTTGTGTGCATTCATTACCTGCTGTATAGTCTCTATGACCTCAGAGCATTTTCTCTCTCCCTTTTTCTATTTTTCTGTGTAGAAAAATAGATATATTTAGTTTAGTCATAGAAGTTGGCCATATTCAGAGGGTCACTAAGATCTTGGCAAACAAAGATTCTCAATCCCTAATACCATTCATACTTGATCTTAACTGAGTTTTCCCCAATGTCATTGTTTGCACATCTTCTGAGAGTGAAACTTTGTGTCTCCTTTCTTTACCATTGAACCAATTCCATTCAAGTGTACTGCAGCCTAATTGGACTCTGGCTTACATGCAAGCACAAAGAGCTGTCAGGCAGTAAGGATGTGTCAGGGGTTAAATCAACTGTCAGCCAGGAGACCATGCTACTCCATCCTTCACTGAGTCCACCAATAGGACTCTCTTTACTTTGCACATACACATTGTATCTAAATATTCCTACAAGAAATAAACTCTAGAAATAAATTCTAGAAATATATAGAGAAGATTTACTTCTGGAAACATGTATATTATGTTTTGCCATTCTTATTAAATAAACAAAAAGCATATAAATATGGTCAGAAAAGAAAGAAAAATAAATGAACATGGAGACTGGCTCTTGGTTTCACTATCTTATTTCCCCCTTTATTCTGTCAGAATTGTACACATCAAACTAGATCCCTGTATTCTAACTCTGCTTCTCTGTTTTCATTACCCTTCATGAATCTTTCAGTATTCAGCTCCTGCTCAATACACTGAGATGGATGGTACTGTCCCCTGATAAACAACCTGTTTCCCAGTCATTGTCATGGTCTGCCCCTCTCTTATTTTCTGGTATATCTAAATTTTATTTTGCTACTCATATATTTAATGTAGTCATTTTTCTTTCTTTTTAAAATTTAAATTAAATTTCCCAACATATAATATAAAACCCAGTGTTCATCACATCAGGCACCCTCCTTAAAGCCTGTCACCCAGTTACCCCATCCCCCCACCCACCTCTTCTTCAGCAACCCTCAGTTTGTTTCCCAGAGTCGAGTCTTTCATGGTTTGTCTTCCTCTCGGATTTTTCCCCATTCAGTTTCCCCTCCTTCCCTTACGGTTCATTGCACATTTTTGAAGTCTGTCTTCCAATGTCTTACTATCAAAGTAACATTTTTATCCAGTTTGCTTTGTTTTGTTTTGTTGTTAATGCATAGTGTAGTGTCATAAATGCTGCAGTCCACTTAGCTGAGTTTTTGAGGTTTTGCTTCCTGACATACAATTCCCTCTGAGTGTTTCACATGAACTGAGAAAGGCAACAGACAAGAGGGATAAAGGCTAGGTGTATTTGTCTAAAAGAAAAAGGTTTAAAAAGTGAGAGAGGATCATCTGGAAAGATGAAAGTTTTCTTTCTTGGCCACCATTACTTCGCTCATTTCTGTAAGCTGTTACTTCATTTTTAATAGAACTTGCCATTTCAGGGAGGAATAAACCCACACAGAATATAAAACCCTGGACAGATCACTAAATATTTACCTAAAATTAAATTCTTAGATCCTCTACACAGGAAAGCAGACATCAGTGAAGCAACAGCAAGAGCAACAGCAACAGCAACAGCAAGGCTCAAGCTAAATTAAAGTGAATCATCCTTCAGATAACTGGGGGGTTAAATTCTGGGCCTTGCCAGGAATGGGTAATCACTGGAATATACTGCTTCAGGAGACATAAAAAAGGAAAAGACTTCTGGAGAAGAAACTTCAGTGAACATCAGAGTGTCCAACAATGGATACACACAACCAGATAACAGTAGCAGTAAATTTCCATTGAGAAATTACCAAGTGGTGGGCACCGTGCTAAGCAATTTCCATTTGTTATCCCTCTTAAACAACTTAGTGATATTAGGACTATTGTTATCTCCATCTTACAGATGAGGAAATTGAGGCTTATGCAGTTTAAGTTGTGTAGCTAAGGTAAAAACTTAATCAGTCAGGCAGTAAAATTCTTGACCACTATGCATATAATAGTAGCTTCACATCCTATGGCACTTTGCAACTATGCCTACTTAAGGAAGGAGGAAAGTTTACTGGAGTGTGCATGTCTGTGTGCGTGTGTGTGAGAGAGAATTCTCTAACTAACCAATCAGCAAGAGGCATAGCCTCCTACCATTCTGTGCATTAAGTATGCTTCCTGGAGGAACGAGACATGGGAGACCCGACTCTCATTCCTTTTATTAAACCCAGTCTCTCTCAGAGGGCAATGTTGTGAACTTCTTGGGGATTTTTCTAGTGCCTGAAACACAAAACTTTTTCATATGGTATGGACTGTAAATGAACCAAATGCTTCTTCAGATGCTCAATCACAGAAGGATGCATGGGGTCCACTGGGAGATGGCATTTGTGTCTCCAATGTGGAATTTTCTTAAGGAAAGCAATATAGGAATATAGGAAGCAATATAGGAATAGAATATAGGAAGCAATATAACTTTAACTCATGCACCCCTTTAAAACTTAGGGCCAGAGTAAAAGCAGTTCCTCTCTGCTTCCAAATAGTACAACTCCTGCTTTCTCTCAGAAACCACAGGCTCTTCTTGGTTGCCCTTGTTTTGCTCCAGTTATTCTTAATACAAGCCTCTAGACTTCTGGGTAGCTTAAGATAATGTAAAACTATTGGTAATTGCTCTAGAAACAAATTAAAAGTGCCTCACCAGGACAGATCTATTTTCAAGATAAAGCTGACCGTAAGTAATCATTTTGAATAATCCAAGATAGCCTATTTACTTGACCTAGGAGAGTCTCATCCTTACTAGAAAAGTGGATGAGTGGACAGATTTCCAAAGTAGGCTAAGATGATAAAGATAAAGACAGAGGGACAGAGTGAGAGGTGAGGTATGAGGGGCTGAACAGGAACAAAGATTCATACAAATATAGAAAGATGCTTGCCTTGTTTCCCTCTATCCCTAGCTTCATGCAAAAAATAATATAAAAGCTATAGTAAAAGAAAAAAGTATGCTTGAATTATTGCTGTGTCACATATTGGCTGTGTATCCATTACTTAATTTGTTTGAGGCTCCCACTCCACATTTATAGAAAACTTATCAGAATAACCACCTAAGAAGTTTACTGGGAAAATAAATATCAAGTTATTAGAGTAGAGATATTCAACAAAAAAGTTTCTGCCTCTACAATTCCCTCCCACATCTTATTTCAGGAAATAAATGATGGCCATTCTAAGGCACATGATTGAAATGTGACTCTGTGGGATCCACAGTGGTAATAGTGATGGAGCCACTGCTGTGCTCCCCAGTTCCTACTCATGGATGTGTAGAGTTGTTTTCTCACCAGGTCTGTCTATATTTCCATAATACACACTTCATTTTTTTTTCTCTTTGGCTTCTCACCAATATTTTGGGCACTCACTGCCTGTGTGGCAATATCATGTTCTGAATCAGATTTATTGAAATAATGTATGTACCTGTATCATTGCAGTTACTTGCCATGAGTTAGAATTATGTACAGATGCTTTATCCAGAAGGGGTGCTGCTTCTATCATATGAACATCACAAAAGAATCACCCACTTCTTGCTAAGAACACACCTGCTCCTTGCTTCCCTGAAATAAGATTCCATAATTTAATAGCAACTTATATTTTATTTAGTCTTATTTGGCCATCTTTCTGCTATCATTCTTTCTTTGGTGGTTTGGTTTGATTTGATGTCACTTTATTATAGATGGAAACATAAAGTTTGGATGAAAAAGACTAAGCAAGATCAGCTAAACTATTTTAATTTGGTGTTTAAAAATCAACATCGAAATTTTTAAAAACCAGCATTGCTTTCTTCTCAACTCTAATAACATTGGACTCTGACCCAGTGATTCTAAATCTTATATGACAAATGCCTTAGCTCTGTGTTTTATGATAGATACTAGCAAGAAAACAAGCATACAGATGAGCCATAATATCATCTCTATTTGCTTTCAACATTTTCCTTATGGCATATTTCCTATTATAACTAAGTTTTATTTAGTCCCTTTAACGTGAAGTGGCTTCTGATTCTGAGAGTACTCCTTTTTACTCAAGTGGGGCAATCATGCCCTGAAAAAGTTTGGTGGTTGAGGGAACTGTCCTGGTTCTTACGTTTTTCTACATAGAGTTAATTAAGATCAATTCAGTAGTCATGTATCTATTATGTGCCAAGAACTAACTCTTTCCTGGTGGTGAACCTCAGTGTGACTAGCACTTGCTGGGACATTGCTTAAGATATGTCGATAATACACCATCTTTAGGTTACTCTCCTAACTTCATCTCAGAAAGGCAAAAACAAATATTTCTTTTCCTTTTAACTATGCTCCTTATCTATGTTTAACTTCTTGTAGACTTTTAAATTTCATAATAGATGTCATTTACATAGTGAAAATCACAGTTAAAATCAACAAATTATACTAATTTCTTATTAATAAAATGAAGATAGTTCACAGTGTCTTATACCAATGCCTCCACTTCCCCAAATCCAGCTACCAGAAACAACTATTTTTATCTTTTTAAAATAGTTTGTGCAATCCTTATTTAAAATAGAACTTCCCTTTGATATCCTTCCCTCTTTTCTTCAGCTCAAGAACTTGGTTACACTTGGTGACACCAACGCCAATGAATATCAATTCTAATGTAAGCCATTTAATGGGGAGAGGAAGAATCAACAGAGAAGTGTTTACATAAGCAGTACTCCATCATGTTGTTACTTTCCTTCTCTGAAGTCATACCCAAATCCAGTATTAGAAAAAAAAGAAAAAACAGGAAAAAATATTCTTTTCAGTCCTTCTCATATTTACCCCTTTCCTGACTTTATTTACCCTGGCACCTGACCCCAAACTTCCTCTAGATACTTTTTTCCATTCCTTTTCTTTCTCAGTGCCACTCCCTCTCACCTTCTTAATCTTCACATCAAGGTTTTGATGAACAGTATCAGCTACATCAGAAAGTCCACATGGTTTAGACATTAAATACATAGTTTCTGGCACCCAAAGATATGTTAGGAATCCTAAGTATATCATAAGGGTGACCTTGGGAAAGTTATGAGTTTGTTATATCTCCAGGATGATAAGTGCATTGGCTATCTTTCAGGATTGTTGTGAGGAAAATATACAGTACAAAAGGTACCCAGACATAACAGGTGTAAAATAAATATTTTAAATATCCTATAATAGAACCTTGTTGCTAAAGAAAAATCAATGTAAAAGTATTTAATTACTGAAAGGTTGTAATAAATCCTTATTAATATGGCAGAGATATTGGCCATGAGTGCACTGGATTTCCTTCCCAATTTTGACATTGATGTGTTATTCTTGATTAAGAAAATCGCTTCTGTCCATTGATAGATGAGCCCTATGTTGGCTGATGCTAATATGGAGATCAAAGGCAAAAGAAAAAATAAATTTCCTTACAACTCAGAGCCCATTGACAAGTCTTTGAGACAGGCAAAGTGACCTTCCTCTAGGAACTCAACTGCCTTGATGTTCATATTTCACTATGGGCAAAAGGCAGCCTTAGCTCAACACTAGCCCAACATCCAGAATCCTGTAAATCTCCTTTAACATATAAAAATTCCTTTGGAAACTTCTTTTATCTCTACCCCTCCCCCACAAGATATATGTTAGCAATCATCCTTCAAGCATATAGCCCACTAATATATATCTGAAGGGTCTCATGACTAAGCTTTTACTAGACAGTAATAAATGACCTTTTCCTAAAAACAGTTAGCCCTTCACGGTCCTTGCTTCTAAATTCTTTAGAGACTTAAACTATCCCTAACCACTTGTCCAACGTGAAAGTATATAATGAACCACTCCTCATAACCCCAGTGCGGTGCTTTCTGTCCATGGGTCCTGTCCCCATCTATTTTTTTTTAAGGATTTTATTTATTTATTCGTGAGAGACACAGAGAGTGAGGCAGAGACACAGGCAGAGGGAGAAGCAGGCTTCCTGCGGGGAGCCCAACGTGGGACTCAATCCTGGGACTCCAAGATCACGCCCTGGGCCAAAGTCAGATGCTCAACCGCTGAGTCACCCAGGCGTCCCTGCCCCCATGTATCAATAGCACTGAAGACACCTCAAGAATTCTTTTCTTGCCATTTGCTTCAAACTCCAACATTTTCACATCAATGTTACTGTTTCTCAAAGACAAAGTAAAAAAAAATTATAATAATAATTTGTTACTGTGGCATGTATTGACAAATTTGCATTAAAGATGCT
The DNA here is from genome assembly GCF_048418805.1 of Vulpes vulpes. NCBI lineage: Eukaryota > Metazoa > Chordata > Mammalia > Carnivora > Canidae > Vulpes > Vulpes vulpes. The sequence goes on from NC_132794.1 coordinate 98,101,284, forward strand.
TTTAGATAAGACATAAGAGTGTAAATGGTTATAGCATCAGATTCTCACTCCAGAAAGATAGGCAATAGGACTCTAGCATTACTAGTTACAACGCCTTGGGCAAATTACTTAACTTCTCCAATGCTCACTGACAAAATGGAAATCATAGGTTTGCCTTTTACTTTATAGGATTTTTTGTGTGAAGTAAGTGAAAAAAAAACACATATAAATGCGTATCACATATAGGAAACCCTAATTTTTCCATCACTATTATGGCAATGGTGAATATGTTATTATGATGTTATCATGAATGTCAAAAAATATCAAGATATTAAGAAAAAAGATACATTAAGATATTAAGAGGGAGATAGCCTACTTGGTGAAGAAAGTCTTCTTTGACAGGATCTTGTAAACTTGATTTTTAGTTAGGGAGCTTAGTTCTTTAGTTGCTATGGATAAGTAATCAGACTATTCAAAAAGATATAATGACTTTTTTTCTCTACTAGAGGATAATTGGGTCTGTCACCTGTTAATTATGACATTAGTTAAATATTTTGGAAGGTCAATGGGGGTAAAGCACTAAGAGAAATATTTACTACATTCCTTTGGCATGTTTCTGTGTATTGCAGATGGTGACAGCCTTAGCATAAAATTAGTCATTTGTAACTTCAAATGGTGCCTTGTATCCCCTGAGACTCCACCTAAAATGAAATCCAAGGAAAATGACAGTACAAAGGACAAAGGAGATGAATATTTACAGTAGTTCATCTTTAGTTTGTGCACAGAGAAGATATCAAACCAGACTTGTTATTAGAGTAGATAAATATAAACTTCAAATACTAGAGCTCTTTCCTGTTTATCTTCAAACTCCTAACTCTTCCCCTCATGATGCTATACAGCCCATAAGGCATGAGCAGAGTCACATGGTCTCAGGACCCATACCCTCTGGGGACATGATGAGTGCCAACAACATTCAGTTCACAAGTAAATTGCAGTGCTGGGACAGTCATAGAGCACCATAAAGATTACCCAAATAACATCCAGCTAATCCATCAGACCCCTACTGAGACCTATTCACAAAACCTTCCAAAGCCCCAATGTGCCTTAGATCCCATTTATCAGGTAATAGAACACTATTAGAGACTAAAGCACATTTATGAGGGAAAAACCTACAGATAATATCATATTCAATAATGAAAGTCTGAAAGTATTTCCCTAAAAGAGGAAAAAAAAGATAGCCTTTACCAGTGCTATTCAACATTGTGCTGTAAGTTATACAGCACATCAGGGGGGAGTAATGAAAGGCATCCAAATTGTAAAAAAAGAAATGCAAAAAAAAAAAAAGGAAAAAAAGAAATGTAACTATCTTTATTTGCAGATGACATGATCCTATATGTAGAAAATCTTAAACAAAAGTTACAAAAACCCTACTAGAATTAATAAATACATTTAGCAAAGTTTAAGACTACAGGATCAATACAAAGAAATTAGATGTTTCTATATACCAGCAATAAACAATCTGCAAAGGAAATTAGGAAAATTCCATTTACAATAACATACAAATAATAAAATAATCAGGAATAAATTTAATTAGGGAGGTAAAAGATTTATACACTGAAAACTATAAAATAATGCTGGAGGAAACTTTAAAAGGCCTAAATAAATGGAAATGCACCTCATATTTGCGGATTGGAAAAGTTAATATTGTTAAGATGGCAATATTACCGAAAGCAGTCTGCAGTACAGATTCAATGCAATCCTTATCAAAATTCCAACAGCCTCTTTTTGCAGAATGTAAAAGAGTTGGAAACCTCAAATTTATATGGAATGTCAGTGACCTTTTTTTTTTTATCAGAAATGGAAAAGCTATGATACCTTCAAATTCATATGGAATTGCAGGGGACTCTAAATAGCCAAAAGAATATTTAAAAAAGAATAAATTTGAAGGACTCACTTCTTGATTTAAAAAATCACTACAAAGCTAGAGTAATCAAAAACTTTGATATTAGAACAAGGGTAGGCATATAGAGCTATGGAATAGTTAACAGTCCAGAAATCCATGTGCAAAAGGATGCAGGTTCACACTTTATAAACTTCATACAAAAAAATTGCCCCAAATGGGTCAATGATCTAAATATGAGTGAAAATCATAACATTCTAGAAGAAAACATAGGAGTAATTCTTTTTAATGACTTTGGGTTTGGCAGTAGATTCTTAGATATGACACCAAAAGTGCAAGCAACAAAATAAAAAAGATAAGTTGAACCTCATCAAAATTTAAAATTTTTGTGTATCCAAAGACATTATAAATAAAGTGAAAAGATACGCTGCAGAATGGGAGGAAATATTTACAAATAATATATCTGATAAGTGATAAGCATCTGGAATATATAAAAAACTATTACACCTCAACAATAAAAAGATAAGCAACCAATTTAAAAAGAGGGAAAGAATTTGGACATTTCTCCAAAGGAGATAAAAAAAAATGACAAACAAGAACATAGAATAATGTTAAACATCATAAGTCATTTGTGGAAAGAAAATAAAAATCACAGTGAGCTACCACTCTACCCAATAAGATGCCTAGAATTTAAAAAGGAAGAAAGAAGGAAAGGAAGGAAAGAAGGAAGGAGGGAAGGAAGAGAGAGAGAAAGGGGGCAAATATTGGCAAAGATGAAATAAAGAATTCCCATTGCTGGTGGGAATGTTAAAATGGTTCAGCAGCTCTGGAAACATTTTGGTGGCTCCTGAAAATCTTAAACATAGAATTATGATATAACCCACCACTAGGTATGTACCCATAAGAATTGAAAACAGGTACTTAGACAAATATTTATCTATTCATCTAGGATTGCATTAGCAGTATTAACAATAGCCAAAAGGTATAAACAACTCAAGTGCTCTTCAACAGATGAATGCACACACAAAAAATTTGTAATATATATATATATTTATATGAACATATATATATATATTCAATAGACTATTACTCATCCATAAAAAGAGATCTGACATTACAACATGTCCGGACCTTAAAAACATGTTGTTACATGAAAGAAGTCAGATACAACTGCCAAGTTTTCTGTTTCCATTTGTACTAAATATCTAGGATAAATAAATGCATAGAGACAGAAAGCAGATTTGTGACTGTCATAAACTAGGGAGATAGAGAAATAGAAGAAAACTGTTTTGGGATGATGAAAATATTCTGAAACTTAATATATGTGATTATTACACAATATTGCTATATTATCTGCTTCTTTCAATTCTGACAGTTTCTTTCATGCATTTTAGAGCTCTACTGTTAGATGCATACCTATTTGTAATTATTTTATTTTCTTGATGGATCAATCCATTTATCTTTATAAAATTTTATTTGTCACTAGTAACATTTATCTTGAAGTCTATTTTGACTAATATGAATATAGCCACTATACATCTCTCTTTTTTTAAACTAGTTTCCATAGTTTAATTTTTTCCATCCATTTAATCTCAATCTATTTCGTGTCTTTGTCTCAAATGTATGTCTTACACATATTTGGGTGAATCATATTTTTAAAACTTTTCCAATTTCTGTCTTTTTACTTGTTTAATCTATTTATTTTAAATGTAGAATTTCCATCTGTGATTTAACTATTTGTTTTCTTTATGGTCTTATGCCTGTTTAGTCCTATTCCTCCATTACTGCTTTTCTTTTTATGAAATATATATATTCTAGTCTATCACTTTAATCCCTGTCATTTTTTTCACTATAATTCTTATTTACTCTTATAGTAGTTGCCTTGGGTTTAGGTGAATTTTATTCAGTTGATTTGTATAAAATTTTGTTTCCAGATTTTCTGCAGTAATTCTTTATGGGTTTTATTTTCTTTTTATTCATTTTAAGATATTGAAGTGTTTTTACATGACACCAAATCTAATGTTGTGCTTTTCTGTCAAGCTAGCAAATGTTCAGATACTTTAGTGGGTTTTGTTTTGTGTGTTTTGTGGTGAGGAAAAGGTTGTAAGTTCTTTCACTTTATGGTCTAACACTCTTCATGGTTCCAAGTCTTAAAAACATGGAGAAGGGACTCAGCACAGCTGGTGTCAGTCACTTCATCCTTAAATAAAGGACATTTTTTCACTAGGGAAGATCATGTAAAAAATGCCATCTAGGACTCATTTCTTTGTAAGCCAAATGGTATTGGAGGGTAGCATTTTTAGGAAGTATTGAATTGCTTTTCCCAGAAAATGGAGAACTATTGATCAGAAAAAATAATTAGGAATCCATTATAACTACATATACAAGGGAAGGCACTGCTACACCTATCTGAGTGCGCTTTCCTACAAAACTAGAATACACAAAAGGAATAACATGGTACATATAATCAGGCAAAATCATCAATAACTTTGATCGTGTGATCCCATTCTCAATTCCATTTGAATAACCACTAACACTTTATTCTATTTAAATTCTGCACATTCACAATACGGAATACATTTCTTTTTTCCTCCTTGAAGCTTTTACCAAGTATCATATCCACAGCTGTCAATCTTTTACCCAAACTTCCATAATGATAGTAACAACTTACACATTGCATTCATTGATGATATATTGTGTTTATTTTCCTTTTTTTTTTTGTTTTTTTTTTTTGTTTTTGTTTTTTTATTTATGATAGTCACAGAGAGAGAGAGAGAGAGAGGCAGAGACACAGGCAGAGGGAGAAGCAGGCTCCATATACCGGGAGCCCGACGTGGGATTCGATTCCGGGTCTCCAGGATCGCGCCCTGGGCCAAAGGCAGGCGCTAAACCGCTGCGCCACCCAGGGATCCCCTGTGTTTATTTTCCATTGTCTTTCATAGAAGACATTATTATCACCTCAGGCATTATTGTCAGCTCCTTAAAAATCTTGTAAGAATTATTAGTAATAGCATAGTTAAACAAATATCTTTGCTATATCATCAGTAATTAGTACCTCACACCTGGTCAAACTCCTAGTGAATTTCTGTTTGAGAACAGATTTGGGGAAGAAAGGTTTAACATTGTTTATATGAAGCCCATTGAAAAGCCCCATGATGAGAAGACTGTTGAATTCCAGGGTAACTGACTTTTTTCTGAGACATAAACTAGCTCCCAGTACAAATAATATCTAAGAATCATCTCCGGCTAAGTGATCAAACTCCTGGTGTTGTCATATGTGAGTCAGCGCTGTGCCCACCTTGAAGCACTTACACTAATAATGATCATGGAATCAGGAGACCATCACTCTATCTCTTCTCTTATCTATTTAAAGTTCATCTCAGGAGAGGAGATTCGAAGGAGTACTCATTGTTTTCCAGAAGACAAAGAAAGTGATTGAACACAGATTTTTCATGCTGAGACTCATCAAATGAGGCATTAATAACAGTAAACATGCCAGCTTACTAATTTTGACTACAGTAACAATTTGAATATTTTAAACTCAGAATTATAAGGAATATTTAAAAAGTAAAATAACTTAAATCTAATTACCACTTTGTAACCAGAATATGCTCCAGTAAAACTAATCATAAAGACTTGGCATGGGGATATTCGTTGTTAGGATATAAACAATGATCCCTGCAGGACTAAAAACAGCTTGTTCTTTGAAATAAATCTTTTTTATACCTTGACAGGTATATGATTGTTGAGTTTTATAATTTTTCTTCTTGAATATGTGCAATAGATGAAAGTTTAAAGTGACATACTCATTCAATCATTGCTTATCTCCAAGAGGTAAGGAAGGATACTTTAATGGTCAACATAGCAAGGCTTAAAAGTAGTTTATGATTTGCCTATAGCGAGGCGTGTGTAGGGGGGTGGGGCTACAATCAATAGAATCAAGCTTTTACTAATGACTCAGGTAAATATTGACCAAAATATCCCAGTCTAGACACCTGTACCTCAATGTTCATAGTAGCAATGTCCACAATAGCCAAACTGTGGAAGGAGCCACAATGTCCTTCAACAGAAGAATGAATAATGAAGATGTGGTATATATATATATACCACATATATATATGTGGTATATATATATATATATATATATATATATATATATATATACACGCACACGATGGAATATTAGCTGTCAGAAAGAATGAATACCTACCATTTACTTCAATGTGGATGGAACTGGACGGTATTATGCTGAGTGAAATAAGTCAATCAGAGAAAGACAATTATCATATGGTTTCACTCATATGTGGAATATAAAGAGATAGTGTGGACAGCCCGGGTGGCTCAGCGGTTTAGCGCCGCCTTTGGCTCAGGGCAGGATCCTGGAGACCCAGGACGGAGTCCCACATCGGGCTCCCTGCATGGAGCCTGCTTCTCCCTCTGCCTGTGTCTCTGCCTCTCCCTCTCTTTTTGGTCTCTCATGAATAAATCAATAAACTCTAAAAAAAAAAAAAAAATAGTGAAAGGGACTATAAGAGAAAGGAAGGAAATTGAGTGGGGGGAAATCAGAGAAGATGACAAATTATGAGAGACTCTGGGAAACAAACAAAGGGTTGCAGAAAGGGAAGAGTGTGGGAGGATAGGGTAGTTGGGTGACACACTAAGGAGGGTACTCGATGAGATGAACACTGGGTGTTTATACTATATGTTGGCAAATTAAATTTAAATAAAATATTTTTTTAATCCCAGTCTACGTTAGTGAAATCTGAATAAATTATGTTATTTTTTAAAAGAGATATATGTTGTTTACCAAAATATAATATTTCTCTATGTTAATTCTTAAGGCTCCTAAGGACTTGATATATGAAGTGTCTGGAGTGGGATGTAAAAGTCCATCTCCCCTAATTTTGGCTGGGCTGGATTGTACTGTAAATTTTATCATTTCTTTATTTGTTGATCTGGTCCAACTTAACAAGAATAGTATATGTTAAAATAAATGAATGATATTTCTTTATGTCCATCTATCATGACTAGAAAATTGGAACCAAATTGATCTTTTGAAGTTACACAGAGAAGCCTCTCTCCCTGCCTCTTTTCTGCACCGCCCCTGTGTAGGACTGTTTATGGGAAAAAATAGATTCACTGTTTGCTTAAACCAATATATTTTGCTGCTAGCTCTGCAAGTCCAATTAACTCCTCTGACAATATGGTAAAATGAGGATATTGGATTATGTTTGTAGCCAATTAGAAACGTCATGGTCGAATAGTCATTCTTGTAACACTATTTAAAGTTATGAAATAGTGTACTAAAAAATATTTCATGGAGTAAGAAAGAAAATTTAGGAGTAATGAAGAAAAAGTGAGGAACAATTAGTTCCTTTAGATCATGATATGAAAATCAAATTGTTAGATAGGTTTAGAAGTAGTTTTTTCTTTCTGTAAGAATCAGAATTATGTGGGGCATAAATTAGTAGAAATATTTCTCCTTATCATTAACATTATTATTACTACATTATAAAACAACATTATTGATAGAAGAGAATATGGCAAAAATGGATGGAATACTGGGTTAGGAAATAAATAGACCTAAGTCCCAATTCTATTTTTGCTACTTCCTGAGTCACAATCTCCCTCATTTGAAAAATGAAAATAATAATTTTGCTATCATGAGAATCAAATGAAATAACACACATGAAGTGCTTTGAAAAGTATAAATCAAAAGGTATAAATTTTTTAAATTTATAAATAAAAGTATAAATTAAAAATTTATAAAATAAAGTTGGAATAAAACATAAGTCTTCCAAAATTATTTTAAACTCTGGTGCAAGAAAATCTTACTTTCTATATTACAAATATTTCCAGGGAAATACTTATAAAAAGAATATTTGAGAACCAAACTTCACTTTGTGTTAAAGTAGATCTCTCATATATAAATATTTTATAAATATTTTGTGAGAATGGAGTTTCTAATATGCCATGGAAAATTTGAAGAACTTATGCCAGAAAAGCAAAAATTATCTTAATTAAGTAGATCAACCAACACGGGGTGGGGGACAAGGGGCTCTTGAAGGAACTCAAAGCCAAGTGCTAAAAACCAAGCAAGTGAGCAGTGCTAAACACCAAAACCAAACAATACCAGTCCTTGGTCCCCAGCATCAGCTCATACCCTCTCTAGCCATAGTTCAGTCCTGATTCAACCCTGGTGATAGCAATTCCCTTCAACAATACTTCTCAGATGGCATTATCATTCACAGCTAAAAATAAGAAAACCGAGGCTCAAGGAGGTCAAGTAATCTCCTCAAAGTCACAGGCAAGAATTGTAATTGATCTAAGTTTTACTCAAGATCTCCAAAGCTCATGCACATTCATTCCTTTAAAAAGAAATTAGGTATTCCTTTTGAAGTGGCAAGTCCACTTCCATCTTTGTAATCATGTGTACTTAAAACAATTTCCTTCCTTTGATCTCACATAGTCAAAACACCACATGTTCCCAATTACATAATTAAAAGAGAAGCAGAGATAGTACCTGGAGGAACCAATGAGGGCAACAGCAAGGACAGATGGGTCTCCTCATTCCCCAACAGAGTTAGAAGGCAGAACTAGATAATGGGTCATCAAGCTGCTCTTAACACTCACATGGCCACCATGAGCTGGGAAAGCTAGGGTAGGCATACTGGGAGGTACATGGCTACCCCATCATTATCTATAGACCCACTGGCTAGCCCTCCAGCACAAAGGAGTGTTTATTTTCCCTTTTGCACAGCTGGAACAAAGAAGAAAAAAGTTATCATTAATCATGATGAGCAGCTTTTTCTAAGCTTCTTGGAAACTACCTTTAATTAGGAACAGCTTTGGGCACGAGCTTGCACAGACCCAAAGTAATCTAGTTGGTGAAGCCACCCAAGGCTTCTAAAACCAACCTTGAAATAACTTGCTTGAATTTCTCTTACTTGTAGCAATTATTAATCCTTAAGTCTCTTTGGTTCCTATGCTGGTAACTGGTGAAATGCAAGTAAAGCAAAGGTTATGATCTGCTACTAGAAGGGAAGACAAATATGAAGAAAGTTCTGCTATAGGTGGAAAAACAGCCCAATGGTATTCTTTTAATATATAAAGCATTATTTTCCTAATATTTAATATTGCTATAAGCATCAGTTGGTATAAATGTCTGACATAAATTTCACATAATGTTAAGGCTAGAGTCTGTGCCCCATAAAAACTAAGATTTGGGCAAAGAAGAAAGTTGAAAGAGTAAGACAGATTAAAGCAAATGGTGCTTCTCTGCAGAAGGTGATGGATATATGAACAGACAGAAACAGAAATATTATCTTACAGAGACAGACACACAGAAATACAAATTGAGACATAATTTGACAGAATCAGAGACACACTCAGACACAGAAAAATCTGTAAGGTTTTAAGCTATCAAATTTAATTCCCATAAGATCTGTGAGATCTCTGAATTCTTAAAACAACTCTGCTCTTCTATTTGCATAAATTTGCTTAAGTATATTTCTTTTTCTTACGAACCAAAAATATACAGCTTTTATAGTCATAAGTTTAAAAAAAACAATCTATGCAGTTCATTTGTGAATTGGATTGGAATATTGAAACTCTCAGGATTCTTTTAGCATGATTCCTATAAAGTGTAACTCCTGACACAAAAGACTTTGAACATTCTCCTTAGGCAGAGCACTATGCTCTCATTGAACTCTATGCTTGGAAGTGCTGAAATATCCAATGGTGATAGATTTCAAATCCAAATATCTTTAAGGAGATTCAAAGAAAGAGTTCAACTCCAATTTAAAGCAACTTTGGTGCAAACCAGGGCCTCAGCCTTATACAGAATAGGCGTGTTTTGAATAGAAGGAAGCTCCAGTCTCATCTTAATTCATTGAACTCATGTGAAAAGACACAGAATCACAGAGACAATATAAAGATGGGACTTTTGGAAAGACTGTATAAGGATCTCCACAAATCCTCTCCCCCAAATAATGGCAATAAAACCTGACAACAGTTTCAAAAGTGAACATTTAAAATCTCTAATAATTGGGGCACCTGGGTGGCTCAGTGGTTGAGCATCTGCCTTTGGCTCAAGTTGTGATCTTGGGGTCCTGGGATTGAGTCCCACATCAGATTGCCTGCAGGGAGCCTGCTTCTTCCTCTGCCTATGTTTCTGCCTTTCTGTGTATCTCTCATGAATAAATAAATAAAATCTTTAAAAATAAAATAAAATCTCTGATAATTATACAACAAATCAAGAAATAAGCACTCAAGAAAATCTAAAGAATATGTGTTAAAAAAATGGGAGTGTGTAGTGTTTAAATCAGAAACTGTGTCATACCCTTAAGGTTCCTGCTATAAAAGCTTTATTCTGGAGATGCAAGGCAGGTCATGAGAATTGGCATCTCTAGTCCTCTCTCTGCCCCAGCTCTAATTCTGTGGCATAGAGATTCCACTCCAGATAGATTCCTAAGAAGTGAGGGTCAGGAGTTATGGGAACCTGCCTGAGGATGTTGGCTTATTTGGAGTATGGAAAAAATCATACCCAGAAGCCTTGTTAAAGATAATAGAGATTTTAATGGCAAACAATTAGGAAAGGCTAACATTTCTGTCACAGAGCAAGTAAGTTATCCATCTAAAGAATAGAGAGAATTTACAAAATGAACAGAATCTCAAAAACCTTTAGAACATCATTTAATATACATCACTGTTATTCTAATGGTTGCTTTAGGGCCATGGTGTTCACCAAAATCTACTGTGATAGGTTGAATAATTCCCTCCCAAATTGTCCATGTCCTTATCCCTGGAACTTGTGAATAATATGTCACTTGAATGGTAAAAGGCACTTTGCGGATGCGATAAGTTAAGGATCTTGAGATGAGGATATGAACTTGTATTACTCTAGGTGAGCCCAAAATAATATAAAGGAAAGGCAGAAGGTCAGAGTCAGAAGAAGGAGAAGTGATGACAAAGGAGAATACAGAGAGAAAGAAACTTGAAGATGTTACACTCAGACATTGAAGACAGGAGGAAGGACCCATGGCCAAGGAATGCCTCTAAAAGCTGGGAAAGGCAAGGCAATGGAATCTTCCAAAGAGGCTCCAGGAGGAACATGACCTTGCTGACACTTTTACTGTAGCCCAGGAGTAACATTTTAGACATTTGAGCTTCAGAACTATAAAGAGAAATAAAACCATTTTCGTTGATACCACTAAATTTGCAGTAATCTGTTATAGTGGAGATGGGAAACTAAAACATCATACTGAAATCAGATTGTACTGCTTCTTGTATAATGGATATTCTTAACAGGATAATTTGTCCCTTAAGGGACAGTTGACAAGATCTGAAGACATTTTTTCATTGGCACAAATAGAGGAAGGCAGGAAAGGGAGAGGAGAATGTTGCTGGCATTCATTGGATAGAATATAGATCAAAGTACTGCTAAAAAGTGTACAGAATAGATCACAATAAAATATATATATGTATATATGTTTATATATATGTATATATAGTATACATAAATATTTTTGATAGATAGATGATAGCCTAGCCCAAAATGAAAATACTTAAATATTTTGTTATCTAGTTTAGATATCGAAACTAATAAACTAATAAACTATCGATATTAATAGCACACTTTGCTTTCTCCATTTCCACATTCTATGCTTTGGTGTCATATATTTTATTTATACAAAAGTTATTAAGTATAGAATACATTATTATTATTTGTATATAAAGTCAATGAGCATTTTAACAACTATATTGATCTATAATTCATATACTACAATTCACTCATTTAAAGTATAAAATTCAGTGAATTTAATATACTACAAAGTTCTGCAGCCATACCACAATCAATTTCAAAACATTTTTATCACCCCCTCAAAAACCTCATATCAGGAGTCACTCAACAACTACTTCCTATATCCCTCCATCTCAAATTCCTTGTAGCCACGAATCTACATTTTGTCTTACAGAATTATTTATTCTGGCGACTTTATATAAATGGTTTTATGTTACTAGTGCCCTCCACTTACCATAACATTTTCAAGGTTCATCCATACTGTTGCAGTACTTTTTTTACTTACCAGTGCCGTTGAATGGATAAAGCAGATTTTTATCATCAGTTATCCAGTTGCAGATATTTGAGCTTTTTCTACTTTTTGGCTAACATCAGTGATACTGTTATGAAAACTCAGGTACAGGTTCTGTGTGGACATATTATATACAAAGGAGCAGATTTACTGGGTCATATGGTAACTGTGTCTAGCATTTTTAGAAACTGCCAAACCGTTTTCCAAACTGGCTTCAGTATATTACACTCCTACCCACAAATGTTTGAGCATTCCAATGTCTCCACATCCTAGCCAATAACTGTTTATTATCTGTATTTGTGATTATAATTATCCTAGTGGGTATGATATGGTAGCTAAGTATAGTTTCAATTGCATTTCCCAAATGACTACTGATTTTCCAAATGATCTACTGAAGACTCAGTAGATCTTCTTTGGAGAAATGTTTATTCATTGACTTTTCCCTTTTTAAACTGATTTATATATTTTTATTGCTAAATTGTAAGAGTTATTTATTCTGGAAACAAGTCCTTTATCAGATATGTGATTTGCAAATATTTTCTCCCATTCTGTGATTTGTGTTTTCACATTCTTGATGGTTTCCTTTGAAACAAAAGTTGTTAATTTTTATTAAGTCCAAAATATTTTTTCTTTTTGTTTTTTTTTTTTGCTTTGTTTCATATCTAAGAAACTATTGTCTGACTCAAGGTCATAAAGATTTAGTCTTGGGTTTTCTTTGTAGTATTTCATAGTTATTATATATAAGTTTATGATCATTTTGAGTAAATTTTTGTGTATAATGTGAAGTAGAAGTCCAACTTCACAGTTTTGTTTTTATTTTTTTTAATAAATTTATTTTTTATTGGTGTTCAATTTACCAACATACAGAATAACACCCAGTGCTCATCCTGTCAAGTGCCCCCCCCCCCCGTGCCAGTCACCCATTCACCCCCCACCCCCCGCCCTCCTCCCCTTCCACCACCCCTAGTTCGTTTCCCAGAGTTAGGAGTCTTTATGTTCTGTCTCCCTTTCTGATATTTCCCACACATTTCTTCTCCCTTCCCTTATATTCCCTTTCATAATTATTTATATTCCCTTTCACTATTATTTATATTCCCCAAATGAATGAGAACATACACTGTTTGTCCTTCTCCGATTGACTTACTTCACTCAGCATAATACCCTCCAGTTCCATCCACGCTGAAGCAAATGGTGGGCCTTTGTCATTTCTAATGGCTGAGGAATATTCCATTGTATACATAAACCACATCTTCTTTATCCATTCATCTTTCGATGGACACCGAGGCTCCTTCCACAGTTTGGCGATTGTGGCCATTGCTGCTAGAAACATCGGGGTGCAGGTGTCCCGGCGTTTCATTGCATCTGAATCTTTGGGGTAAATCCCCAACAGTGCAATTGCTGGGTCGTAGGGCAGGTCTATTTTTAACTCTTTGAGGAACCTCCACACAGTTTTCCAGAGTGGCTGCACCAGTTCACATTCCCACCAACAGTGTAAGAGGGTTCCCTTTTCTCCGCATCCTCTCCAACATTTGTAGTTTCCTGCCTTGTTAATTTTCCCCATTCTCACTGGTGTGAGGTGGTATCTCATTGTGGTTTTGATTTGTATTTCCCTGATGGCAAGTGATGCAGAGCATTTTCTCATGTGCTTGTTGGCCATGTCCATGTCTTCCTCTGTGAGATTTCTGTTCATGTCTTTTGCCCATTTCATGATTGGATTGTTTGTTTCTTTGGTGTTGAGTTTAATAAGTTCTTTATAGATCTTGGAAACTAGCACAGTTTTGTTTTTAAAGATTTACCCATTTATTTGAGAGAGAGAGAAAGAGATCTCTATGTGAAAGAGAGAGAGAGAGAGAGAGCTTGCATATGCATGCATGTGTTAAAGCGAGGAAGGGGCAAAGGGAGAGAATCTTCAAACACTCCCTACTAAGCACCACCAAGGAGATCATGACCCAAGCTGAAACTGAGAGTCTAATGCTTAATCTACTGAGCCACCCAGGTGCCCCCAACTTCATTGTATTGACATAGATATTTAGTTGTCTTGCCACCATTTGCTGAAAAGACATTTTTTTTCCTCCAGTGAAGTTTACATTTGTCTTTACAATTACCTTTCATAGGAGAAGAATTCTAAGCCAGTGCTTCTATCGTTCCCCCTTTTGAGCACGGTGCTTTGAAGGAAGACAGGTGAGCACTGCATGAAAAGCTCATTTTTTTAAATTATTTTCCTTCTTCAGCTGCAGTGCAGTAGTACTGTCCTTTCGAACTGCCAATCATATGCAAATTAAAAGAGGAAAAATGCAAATTAATCTGTATCTTTGACAAAAAGAGCAAACCAGTGATTTATCCAGGCAATGTCACCTTTCTGTCTAAGGGCCACAAGTGCCAAAAAAATTCATTTTTGGCTTCTGCAGTGCTGACTTGATGCTAAAGTCATTGGCTCAGTTCCCTTCACCTTGCATTCTGACTCAGCACCATTTTCCCTAAGAGTTGATACTTAAAGCATCAAGTCTGAATCCATACTGTAGTGAGCATGCCATATCTACTGACAAAAATATGTATCTTTTCTAATATTTACAAGGTAGGCAGTTAAGAGAAACAGGGGCAACATGGATGATGAAATCTGAAGAGAATTTAAGAGTTTTATAACCAAATATTAACCTCCTTAGACCAAAGTGATTCCCTTTTGATAAGCACTATAACACTTCATTTATCTGTAACCTTACATTAGTTTGCATACCCCTGGAAAGTAGACCTTGAGACAAAGGTGGAAATACAAGTGGTTTCCCCTTTGGGAGGAAATTTCAGGAAATACAAGTAGGGGAATAAAAAAGCCAGACAACAAAAGGTAGGAAGCCAATAGTGGTAAGTTGGTTTTGTTTGTTTGTTTGTTTGTTTGTTTAAGACTTTTTGTTTGTTTGTTTGCTTGCTTGCTTACTTATTTAGCATGAGTAGTGGGAGAGGTAGAGGGAGATGGAAAGAGAGAATCTCAAGCAGATTTCTCACTGAGCTCAGAGCTGGACATGAGGTTCCATTTCATGATCCCGAGATCATGACCTGAGTAGAATCCAAGAGTCAGACACTTAAACTGACTGAGCCACCCAGGTGCCCTCAACAGAGCTAAGTTATTAAGCAAGCTAGCATTATGAATGACTAGATAATAATCACAGTATGAAAGTCTGGGAATTGGCAGGGAATGTACATCTTAGTTATCACACATGGAGGTGGGAAGGGATATCCCATTGGTCATTGGGTGAGGGTCCTCCTCTCCTTAGGACTGGTATTTCTCCAGCACATCTGGCCAGTAAAATCTACGGACAGAGCAGGATCTGGTAGTCAGAGAAAGCCGCAGACAGAGGCAGGGATGACAGCTCGAAGTTGGGCCAGCATGCAATGAACAGGTAAGAGCCAAGAAGATGCAGTCAGGGTACCATTGGTGCCTACTATGATCACTTATTTGTCAACTTCCTAAAACAGATCTAGATCAAGAAGCTAAGAAAGGTGTCCTGGAGTACTTAAATCTCCTTTCCTTGTGGAAGATGCCATAAATTCCCACATAAACACATTCACTCACTCCTAGGAGAGGCTTTGAACCTTTACAAAATTTGAATAATGAAGGGCATCTGGTTCCCTAATTCATTTTAGCTTTCATATTCAAAGCAGCAGATGCCTCCTATTGGCAGACATATGCTGAAAATTAAATAAATGGCAGTGGAGAGTAAGAGCTGATAATGAAGAAAAAACTGAAAAATTACACAAAATAGACAAAAAAGAACAATGAACACAGATATTTAGGATAAGGAACAAATAGCTTTCTACTTTTCAATACTCTTTAAAGCACAGTATATTAATTTCTAGGTATATAAATAATGACCACAATAGGCAGTCATTAATCCAGCAGTTATTGAGCATGTTGGTATGCCATGCAAGGGATACATAATTAATATTGCTATCAATGTCACAGTCATTATGGAGTCACCATTCTGTGGTGAGGGCAGATATTTAAACAAATAGATATGTAAAGTGATTATGTTAAAAAAAGACAGGATGTAAAATTAATCTTGGGAAAAAATAGTCAAAGAACTTTTTTTTTATTTTAAGGGAATAAATATGGCCATGCTGTTCCATAAATAAAGAAAACCTGGTTATTCAGAAATATTCATTCCCTCAGAGTGGGACTTTCACTGTGACTGCCCTGCACTTTCACTTCTGCTTGCCTTCTGTGCGAAAAGCTTTAGCAAACAATTTTGTGGTGAACATAGGACTACACAGAGGAAAGGAAACTTACACAATGAATCCTCAGAAAAGGCAACTAACCTTGGAAAACTATATGCAGAAAGGCTGAAAGGACCCTGGGCTGTGAGGCACTGCAAGAGCTTTGGGGTCAACTATCTGGTAACTGTGTAATCTTGAACAAGGGACAATTTCCTCTCTAAGCCTCAGTTTCTTTGGATATAAAATGAAGTTTTTAGTAATATCTAGCTTTAAGAGTTTGGAAATTGGATTGAGATCTGAAATAAAAAACGTGCAGCTCAGCAGTTCTTGTCACACTGATAGCGCACAGTAAACAGTAATTCCCTTTTAATTCATGAGAATATTCAGTCACCCTGCCAGCAGCGGAGGCAGATGTGTGTTGATCTATCCACATATTTGAACCCAAGCGTGCCCCAGTGGTGGCTGCCTTGGACTAAGTTTGCATGTGTATTTTGTTCAACAGGTTTTACCTGGAAGAAGCTATCAACATGGGATTTCTACCCCACAACTCTACACTTGTCATACATATTAACTCTACTCAGCTCACTAAACCAAACCACCCAAAGTTTAGTAATGTGCTGGCTTCAGGAAAAGGAGTAGCATTTTGCTTAGGGTTTATCTGCAATTCACTTTGCTGTATTCCAAGTGTTCTCTGTAAAGGTGTCAAGAACTCTAATGTTTCTGAAGTTGGATAAATGTATTGAGCTTCCAGAATCACTAGCAATCAGAGACAAATATGATGAAGGAGAGACAGGTGAAGAGCAGAACCCATTCCAGACCCCTTCCAGATGTTTAAGGAAAGCCAGTTGCTTACAGCACAGGTCATACTTGTTTAAATAGCTGTAATCAGAGCCTTGTAGAGGTTTGCAGAGAAATTAAAAGTAACAAATAAATAACCTAAGAAGACTTAGCAATTCCATACTAAACACAGAAAGATGGCATATAATAATCAAGATGGCAAGTGAAATTGCAGGTTAATGACCTTGCACTTTATGGTATAATGAGACACATACAGTACCAGGCTGGAATAAAATGTATTATAGGATAGAAACACATAAAATAGCAGTTTATAAATAAATTATTTTACACTAATTGCAATTAAATTGCCTTGTTTTAATATGATCTTGTAATTAAGATATGAGCATCTTGCTGCCTAGTGCTTGCCTTATCATCACCAAATGCAGATATTTTTCTCAGCTACAGTTAATATGAATAAACACTCAAACTTCTTTATATAAACTCTTTTTTTTGGATGAACATTCATGTTCAAAAGTAGATTCTCACAAATTGGGTAAATCTGTACTCAATTCTAACCCAGTAGTTTCCCCAAAGATTGCACCCAATTTTTTCTAAAATAAGGAAACTTTTAAGCCCTCCAATTTTACCTTCATGTATCCAATACTACTGGACTGATGACCCTCTAGTCAGAAATACCGTAGCAACTTTGAGCTTGGTTCTCCCATGTGCAGTGCCCCTTCTCCAGTCTGCCCCTTCAGTCTAAGTCAGAGCCACCACCCCTGGGCTACTGAATGTGGCTCTCCTATCACTGTGTACAGGTGCATTCTCAATATCCATTCACAGGCCTGTTTATGTTGATCCTGAGCACAGAAACATGAGGCCTCTGATGACCCAGATTGCATGCTCTTTCTGGAACTGGATTAGAACCCAGACGTATACAAAGGAAATGAAAACTCCAACAATCCCTACTTTCAGGGGCTTCAATTTAGCAAGAGAAATAATAACATATAAACTATTTATATAAGGCACACTGACATTAACTTTCAGTAACATTAAAAGAAACAATTTCAAAGATGAATGGAAGGTGGAACTAATTAGCTGGAAAGAAAAATAGGAAGCCCATGAAGGTGCCATTTCTTTGCTTTACAAATTTTTTTGTATATTTTTTATTGGAGTTCAATTTGCCAACATATAGTATACCACCCAGTGTTCATCCTGTCAAGTGCCCCCCTCAGTGCCTGTCTCCCAGTCAACCCATCCCCCTGCCCGCCTCCCCTTCCACTACCTCTTGTTCCTTTCCCAGAGTTAGGAGTCTCTCATGTTCTGTCTCCCTCTCTGATATTTCCCACACATTTTCTCTCCTTTCCCCTATAATTCCTTTCACTATTTTTTATATTCCCCGTATGAGTGAAACTATATAATTATTGTCCTTCTGTGATTGACTTACTTCACTTAGCATAATACCCTCCAGTTCCATCCATGTCAAAGCAAATGGTGGGTATTTGTCGTTTCTAAAGGCTGAGTAATATTCCATTGTATACACAGACCATATCTTCTTTATCCATTCATCTTTCGATGGACACCGAGGCTCCTTCCACAGTTTGGCTATTGTGGACATTGCTGCTAGAAACATCGGGGTGCAGGTGTCCCGGCGTTTCATTGCATCTGAATCTTTGGGGTAAATCCCCAGCAGTGCAATTGCTGGGTCGTAGGGCAGTTCTATTTTTAACTCTTTGAGGAACCTCCACACAGCTTTCCAGAGTGGCTGCACCAGTTCACATTCCCACCAACAGTGCAAGAGGGTTCTCCTTTCTCCACAACCTCTCCAACATTTGTTGTTTCCTGTCTTGTTAATTTTCCCCATTCTCACTGGTGTGAGGTGACCTCATTGTGGTTTTGATTTGTATTTCCCTGATGGCAAGTGATGCAGAGCATTTTCTCATGTGGCTTGCTGGCCATGTCTATGTCTTCTTTGGAGAAATTTCTGCCGTGTCTTTTGCCCATTTCATGATTGGATTGTTTGTTTCTTTGCTGTTGAGTTATTAAGTTCTTTATAGATCTTGGATATTAGCCCTTTATCTGATCTGACATTTGCAAATATCTTCTCCCATTCTGTAGGTTGTCTTTTAATTTTGTTGACTGTTTCTTTTACTGTGCAGAAGCTTTTTATCTTGATTAAGTCCCATTTTTGCTTTTGTTTCCCTTGACTTCATAGATGTATCTTGCAAGAAGTTGCTGTGGCCAAGTTCAAAAAGGGTGTTGCCTGTGTTCTCCTCTAGGGTTTTGATAGATTCTTGTCTCACATTTAGATCTTTCATCCATTTTGAGTTTATCTTTGTGTATGGTGTAAGAGAATGGTCTAGTTTCATTCTTCTGCATGTGGCTGTCCAATTTTCCCAGCACCATTTATTGAAGAGACTGTCCTTTTTCCAGTGGACAGTCTTTCCTGCTTTGTCAAATATTAGTTGACCATAGAGTTGGGGGCCCATTTCTGGGTTCTCTATTCTGTTCCATTGATCTACGTGTCTGTTTTTGTGCCAGTACCAACTGTCTTGTTGATCACAGCTTTGTAGTACAACCTGAAATCTGGCATTGTGATGCCCCCAGCTATGGTTTTCTTTTTTAATATTTCCTCTGGCTATTCAGGGTCTTTTCTGATTCCACACAGATCTTAAGATGATTTGTTCCAACTCTCTGAAGAAAGTCCATGGTATTTTTATAGGGATTGCATTGGATGTGTAAATTGCCCTGGGTAGCATAGACATTTTCAGAATATTAATTCTTCCAATCCATAAGCATGGAATATTTCATCAATTTCTTTCAGAAGTATTCCGTAGTTTTGAGGGTAGAGATCCTTTACCTCTTTGGTTAGGTTTATTCCTAAGTATCTTATGCTTTGGGGTGCAACTTTGTATCCTGCCACACTGCCGATTTGCTGTATGAGTTCTAGCAACCTTGGGGTAGGGTCTTTTGGGTTTTCTATGTACAGTATCATGTCATCTGTGAAGAGGGAAAGTTTGACTTCTTGTTTGCCAATTAGAATGCCTTTTATTTCTTTTTCTTGTCTGATTGCTGAGGCTAGGACTTTTCATACTATGTTGAATAGCAGTGGTGAGAGTGGACATCCTTGTCATATTCCTGATGTTAGGGGAAAGGCTCCCAGTGTTTCCCCATTGAGAATGATATTTGCTGTGTCTTTGCCCAGGAATTTAAAGGGAAAGACTTCCCATACCAAGGAATTCCTATGTGTGTCTCTTTTGACATAAATTAAAGGATGTCTTTTCAAAGTACCATTCAATGAAGAAAGAAAACCCATCAAGCTTAAAGAACAAACAACTTTACACAAAGTTGATTCTCTAAACAGAGAGAGTAGCCTGGGTGTATTGAGATCAAAGGAAGTATTCAAAGGTCTACAAATTGCTCTGTACTAATGAGTGAGTAATGGGCAAATTTAACCAAGAAAAGCCTACCTAAAGGATTAGATTTGGGGTGCCTGGATGTCTCAGATAGTTGAACGCCAGACTCTGAATGTCAGTCCAGATCATGATCCCAAGGTGGTAAGACTGAGCCCTGTGTCAGGCTCTGCACTCGCTATAGAGTCTGCTTGTGATTCTCCCTCTCCCTCTATCCCTTCCCTGCTTCTCTCTCTCTCTCTCTCTCTCTCTCTCTCTCTCTCTCTTTCTCTCTCTCTCTCTGTCTCTCCCCCTGCCTCAACAAATAAGTAGGATCTTTTAAAAAAAAGATTAGGTTCTCAGGAGATCCAATAAAGGCCCTCTGTTCCATCCTGGGTTCTGAATAAAAGAGAAAGGTCCAGGAGAGTTCAAAATATCACCTTTACTATGATAAAATCAAAACAGAGAGACATAATATAAAAACAAACATAAAACAAAGCAAAACAAGTAAGTCTGCCAGTTGAAACCTAGAATTAGAAAGACCATCCGTGCACTCAGAAGCACTGGTTCAGGGCAGTCCTCCCGCACTGAAGGAGGAGGCAGAAGAAAAAGATAACCCCACCTACATGCAGGCAGTTACCACCTCAAAAGAAAAGCCAAGCAGGTTCGTTGTTTGCAAATTTGTCAGTCCAATATGTCACTCCAAAAGAGGCTCATACAACTTCATTTTTAAAAAACAGCTGCCACTCCCATGGATTCTCCTCTCCCCACTCCAAATCCCACCCTCAGCTAGGAGTGATTTTCTTGAAGCTTGGGTGTAGTCAGTCTTTGAGGAGCAAGGCACTACCCAGCTCATGCAGCCTACTCCACGGCTTTATGATGATTGCCTAGCAAGCTAATGGAAGTGAACTGTGTCAAGTTTTGTATAATTGTTTATTACTATTAGTCTTATGTAATTATTCACTGCATTGTTATTGTTTTAATTTTACTTTCCCAAATAAATATATATATATACTTCTTAAAGAAATTATCATGATTCTATTGGTCAAAAGAAGTCTAAAGTTCATTTTCAATAAATCAATTGCCTAGTGACTTCTCAAGTGCACTGAAGAGCCCCTCATTGATTAGTTCCTCAAAATGCAGTTATGAGAAACAGCAAGAGAAGAAGCCCTTTTTCCCATGAGCTCTCCACCCCAGGAGAAATGACATACAAAGGCCTTGGGACTCTGGCATTCACATAAGTCTCATCTGTTTTCTTGGCTAAATGCCCATTGAAACAGTCACATATTTCTATTTTTCAGGTATTTTCAAGAATTCTTTCAAATGAAGGACCAACAGCACGTAATTAAGCACTAGCCTTCATTTTCCACGTTGAGCCATGACATTAAATCTACACAAGATTAGAGGATGTGGATTAAGGAGGAGAGAGAGACCTTGGTAATTGCCCATTTTGCCCTTCAATGGTTTCACTGAGAATATTTTCTTTGCGCTTAAGATGTCAGTGTCTGGCTTATTTAACCAAGTGTGGCAATACATTTGGTTTGCGATGACAGCCTTTAGAATCAATAGACATTTCAGGCACCACTGTGTTAGTTAACAGCATATTTCACTAAATTAGGTGGCAGATGATGGAGATGTCCTTAAACATTATCAATTATAAATGAAAAATTACCTGGAAAAAACTAAAAGGGTTATCCCTTGCCAGAGATACAGGTTCTGAGCTAATGCAATCATAATCCCCTGGTCTCAGCCTTATCTATTGAATAGGAAAGCTCCCCAAAGAGTAGGCTCTGACCTTCAAGAAGCCACTGGAGAAATTACCTCTAGTTTGGTCATTAACTGAAGTGCAAGTCTTGGGAAAAACTTAGAGACAGGCAAAGGTCAGGCAGAGCTGAATGGGAAGTGGAAGCTACCTGGATCTCCTAAACATACTTGTATCATTTCCGATCAACTTCATGTTTACTAATTCACCAAATAATAACAGTAATGAAATTATAATAACCACAACTTGTGGGGATATACTACATGTATCAGACATGGTGCTAAGTATTACACTTCATTCAGCCTTCACAATAATCTTGTCAGATGGATTTTGCTACTAATATTTTTTTAGGGGGATGAGGAAAATGTGGTTCAATATGTTAAAGTTTTTTGGCTAAAGCTACATGGCTAATGATTGGTGGTTTTAGAATTAAACTCCAGGTCAGTAAGATACTTAAGCCCATGATCTGACACACTGTGCTATACTCGCTAATACTTTACCAACCAGCATAGGTTAATGGGGGACAGGTAACTCTGATGACTAGTACAATGAGCCCTATTTGGTGGTAATATTTGAGGAGTATCAAAATTTACTGGTTCAAAAATCCATGTCTGCAATGGGGCCCAAGATTTTTTGGTAGTCATCAGTGAAGGCTTCTTTTAAATTCAAACTATTCCAGGTGCACCTGTGTGGCTCAGTCGGTAAAGTGTCTGCTTTTGGCTCATGATCTTGGGGTCCTGGGATTGAGCCCCACATAGGGCTCCTTGCTCAGCAAAAAGCCTACTTCTCCTTCTCCCACTGCCCCTCCCACTTGTTCTCTCTCTCTCTCTTTCTCTCTCTCTCTTTCAAATAAATAAATAAAATCTTTTTAAAAAACTAAATAAATTAAAATGCTTTTGTCCATGGAGGAACGGAATTAGGAAGAGGAATTTATCAATATTCTTTGAATTGTTTTCAGGTATCCTGTATGGCTTAAGAAGATGGAATTAGGATTAAAAGCAGTGTAGAAGGAAAGTGAATCCAGACGTTATTTTATTTAAGGACATGTCAAAATAATGATAAAATAATTTATCTTTTTTTCCTTTTATTTTCTAGGCAGAGAGAAAGTTCCTTAGAGAAAAGTCAAGATTTGTCCTATTTGACCATAGGAAAAAAGTATTTCTGCATTCTTAAGCCATTTGGGAGCCAGTATGGAGATAATAATATCATAATAATAATTCTTACTTGAGTTTTGTAATTTTATAGTGTTTTAGTGTTTACTAACTTATTAGATCCTCACAACAGCCATGTGGAAAAATAGGACAAAGATTATATACCCCCTTTTATAGATAAATTAATTACATTTTTAAAATATTGAGACCAAAAATCTAAATAATTACCCTAAAGTCAAATGGTTGGTAATTAGCAGCAGCATCACCACCCTTTGACCTTTAGCTCCAAATCTCCCTTCAATGCAGCTCAGAAATTGACTGAAATAAAAAGTAAATATCTGAGGTTATGTTGATGGAGACATCTGTGAACAATGATCCTTTCTATCTTTATCATTTCCCATTCTTCCGCAAACCTTGTGAATAAGAGACCTTCTAGAATAAGGGCAATCCTACATGTTTATGCATCTGTTGGTTCTAAAAGCCATTTCCCAGACATAGTTCCTGGCTAATTGAGGAGGGACAGATCAGGAATGGTCAGGAAATGGTCAACACTATTCTTGTGTTTTTCATGTTATTATTTTGGCAGTTATGGAATAGAGAGATCCAAGTTCCAGCCTGCCTGCTGGGAAGGTAGCAAAATTGCAAGAACATAAAGAAGGTATTTTATTGTTTCAACCAGTTAATAATGTTAAAAAGATGTTTGAGAGTCTTTTTTTAGTTTAGAAATGTTAATGGGTAGGTAGGTGCTAGTTTTTCTCTGTACTCAGTGCAGCAAGGCAAATATGTTTTGTTTTGTTTTGTTTTATTCTCACTGGTTTTAGGGTTTTAGTTCTTTTGCAATGTTCTTAATTATTACCAGCGCAGCCTGAACCAGACCATCACATTTACTGCTTCTATCATTACCAGTTCAGAATAAATGAATTAAGCAGATGATGACATTCTATTGTTGAAAATTTTTCATATTCAAGGGTCTGAGCTCTAAGCTCAGAAAAATAACATTAAATTTTCTTGTCTTTGGAATGTCAATATTGGAGTTGAATAGAAGAAACACTTAGCTATAGTTTATTTTTGACAGAACTTAAAGCCGAAGAAAAATGTGGGTGCAGACAGATAATAAATATATGTGAGCTTTATCTGTGTTTCTAACTAGGATGTGTTACAGAAGACATTAGAAACATGTATTCTATGGCTCCTGCCCAAAATAGGTTCAAAGTCTAGTCAAAAAGATAAGACGTGGATGTATATTACACATGAAGATGGTTCCTCATAAACAGGACACTCAATCAGCATTAGGTATTAACTGTCCAGTTTTTAGTCATTTACAAGGGCAATGTTGTGCTTAAGAACAAGCTCCAGAGTCAGATACATCTGGAACATGCTCTGAAAACTGTGCTGCCTTGTGTATCATAGTTACTTTCACCAAAACCTCATATTATTATCAACAGAACAGGAACAATAATGTTAACTACTACATAAGATTTTCATGAATTGAACTAACACATAAAAATAACACAGCAGTGTCTGATATTTCGTACATTCTCATATATGTTAGTAGTAGTAGCAATGGTAGCAATAATAGTAGTAGAATTGCAGTAGTAGTAGTAATTGTACAGTGATAGTAGAAATAGTAATAAGCAAAACCTTATAGGAAAAAGATCAAAACTGGGTCTGATTAGATGAGGTTCAAGAATATGTATGGGAAACAGCATCTCAGGGAGTACCACACAAGAGCTTAGAGGATCACTTTACATGTTATAAACCAATCCATGAGCTTGTCAGAAAAAGGAGTGATGCCCATGGGATCTACCACCAAGGGAACAGATAAAGGAAGATATTAGAAGTAGAGGGTGGGAACAAGAGCAATGGAATAAGTTCAGAGCTGATTTGCAGGGGCTGAAATGTTGCTATTACGTAGATCTCCAGCCACTATCCTCTGTAGGGTGTGTGCTATACCACAGGACCACATTGCTATTCATCCTCTCCCATCCCAACCCAAAGGTAACATCTGAGATTAGAAGTTGTTCACCCATGGACTGGTCAATTTCTGGCTCAAAATCCAGAAAGCTTCTATTGGGAATATAAACAGAGGAAAATTCCAGTCCTAAATGTTAGAAATGAGAGGTCCATGAAAGTGGAGATTACCAGCCCATGTACCTTACAGTCATAAAGAAATCCCGGAGGATACAGATAAAAGGCAAGTTAATGATTTAAGAGAGATCACATGGACTAGAGTATGTTGAGAGGGCAGCCACATTCTAGGGCTGTCCTTCTTTCTGGAGGTTCTATTGCTGACATTTCTGAGGCTCAGCTCTTTCTAGGTTCCCATGAAATCTCTCCGTGGTTTTTCTTTGGTTCCCCCTCCAATCCTTTTATTTGCACTTGTTTTCCTTTCTTTCCAAATAGATCTGAGCCCCTATATTAATTGTAAAAGAAAAGATTTGAAGAAGCCAACTACACAAAGCTTTTTTTACAGTTTCACTTCCTGCTGGCTAATGCTTTGGGATTATCCAGAAAAACTATAACCAAAAGTATTAACAGCTTGGAAGAGTTGCAGACAAACTAACTGGTATCTAATCTGACTATGAAAAAGCTCAGCTCCTTTCTACAGAAAGGCTTTTCTCTGTGGTGCAGTGTAGACCTAGCAGCTGAGGGGAAATAAGCCAGGACTCTGCAGTTTCCCAAGACTTGAAATGAGTCTTCCAGTTTACTGGTCCTCTGACTTTGGGTGATTTGTATCAGTTCTATAGGGCTTATCTTCTGCAGCTGTATGTTGCAAGTAATAATATTTACCTTTGGGGATCCCCAGGTGGCTGAATGGTTTAGCGTCTACCTTCGGCCCAGGGCATGATCCTGGAGTCCCCGAATTGAGTCCCTGTACCTGTGTCTCTGCCTCTCTCTCTCTCAATCTCTCTCTCTCTCTCTCTGTGTGTGTGTGTGTGTGTCATGAATAAATAAATAAAAATCTTAAAAAATAATATTTACCTTGTATGAGTTCACATAAACATGATAGTGCATTAAATCTTCATTAAGTGGGCAAGAAGTATCAAGCCTCCTGCAAGTCCATACTACCTTTATGAGAATAAGAAAAATGTGCTTTTTCTTCTGGTTAACCACCTGGCAAATAGATTAGGATCTCTGAAGAGCAGTACATGGCAACCCTGCCCAAAAGTCACTAAGTGGTAATCATTATGTTGTTGTAGCATATAACATATGCCCAAGCTTGCTTCTTTAGGAAAAGCAGCATGGCTACATATAACAACTTAAAATTTACATAAGGTTTCCTTTGCAACGGTTCATAACCAAGTAGTCAAGGTGAAAAAAAAAAAGTTGTCATCAGATTTCAGGCTGATAAGAAAATCAGTGCAGGCCAGAATGCTGTCAATAGCACCAGTTACATCTCATTGGTCATGATGGAAGGAAGTTTACACTTAACACAGATCTTTTTTTTTTAACTTGGTATCTGATTATATGTCACTCTAAACACTGAATCAAAGCAGGTTGACATAAAAATAAAACACATTCCTGTCTTCCACCAGCTCAGTTAGCTGCCTAGGAAGAATTGATCTATCTACAATACAGAGTGCATAATTCAAATAACAATAAAGAAAAAAAGAAGCTTGCATAATTTCACACACATGAAGGATAAAGTTTGCTGACAGATTTATGGGTTATAACCTGCTGAAGACTCTATGTGCAAATGTTTCACTCACTCCTCTTCACAGACAGGCAAATTCTTTCATCTCCAGAACCTTTGGATAAATTTTCCCCAGGAGTTGTTAGACATTAAATCTGTCAAATAGAGACCCATGAAATCTGACTCAATGCTATAAATGGTCGTAGCTCTAAAGATGATACACACCTCTCCATGTGGCATTTTGTGGTAGAGGACAGCAAAGTTGTTAGAATCGTCATTCTCCAAGATAAAAATGATATGGAGCATTTGAGATTCATACTCTTCTTAGATGAGTCCTTTTTGTAAACATCTGAGTGATACCAGCTCCATGAAGCTGTAACAACTGTCCAGCCGAACTGTGTTTTGCTATCCCATGTTTCGATGGTCAGAATGGGTGGATGAAAAAACTCAGCCAGTTTTCTCACTGGGGAGCCATGTGATCCCCCAGAATTGGTTAAGGAATACTACCCAAAAGACTTGGAAGTGGCGATGTTTTCATTCCAAATTTGGTGGCTGGTGATCAAGCATTCTGAAGGTGTCAGCTTTAGGAACATTTTGATGTAACACACTTCACTGTGCGAGTAAGCCAACAAAAATCCAAGAATACTTAGCCAATCAAATGCTTTATAGTTTGTACCTATCTGGAAACATCTGTCTGCTTCCAGAAAGCAATGCCTAAGCACCAGAACCTAATGAAGGAAAAGATAAATGAGGTCTTTAGATGGTATGTCAGACTATACCTAAAAATAGGCCTAGTATACAACAAGTGTTTTTTAGGAGAATCCTCCTTTCTTGAATATCTAGGACACTCTACCTTTCTGACTACATAATTTCTCCTTAGTGTGGGGGAAGGAAGAATATTAATTCTTTCCAAAGAAAAGTTGGGCCTGATGATTCTCAGAGTCTATTGTACATTGTTATTTCATAAGCAGATAATAAGGAGTTTGGCATGATGGACATCTATTAGGGATAAACACCTGTGGAAGAGTGTTGGAGGAAGTGAGATTGGTAAAAAGGAGAAGTCTAACTGCAAAGCAGGTCATACATGACCTTGGCCAACCCCACTAGAAGTGCTGGAATACATTTGGCTTGTTTCGGTTGCCCCTTGATGCCCCTTGATGGGCCAGGCTTTTGGTCATGCCCTTAGGGGAGTTGGCTGTCTGCAGTGACACAAATCCTGAATGAGCTGACAACAGTCTGTCTGCTAGAATCTGGAGCAGCTAGATTTTTCCTTGAAGAGTCCCATTCTTTCACTGTTAGTCCTCAGGAAAACAGACCTCTCTTAGTTGGGATTTTAATTTCTGTAATTTAGCCACTCAGACTCAATACCTAATCCTCAGCTTTCCGTGTCCTCCTGCTACCACAGATGAGAGCCTTTACTTAAATACCAAGGATGATTTCCTTTCCAATTTCCACGCTTTTATTTTAATTGCTTATTAGTCTCCTGGGACATTTCTATAACATCATAACCTTCCTTAAATCCTGGCCTGCAGGCTATTTATTTGAAGTTAAGTGCTATCAACTGGCCTCTATTGTTCAGTGCTCTCTGATCCCATTGCTATCAATGAGCCTAATTCTCTCCTAATCCAACAATAGCTTCCAGAGAACTAGTCCTGACTACTGTTAGTACACAGATGCCTTCTCTGAACTTTATAGCTATAAAGTTGTCCTTTTTTATTTTTTTAAGATTTATTTATTTATTTTTATTAATTTATTTTAGAAACAGAGAGAGTGGAAGGGAGGGACAGAGGGAGAGGGAGAGAGAAAATTTCCAGTAGACTCCCCGCTGAGTGAGGAGACCAATGAGGAGCTTGATCCCACAACCCCGAGATATTGATCTGAGTGGAAATTAAGAGTTGGATGTTCACTTGACTGAGCCACCCAGATGTCCCAAAAGTTTTCCATTTTTAAATTGATAATTTATTTTGGAGATAAAGAATAAATTAGACTGATTAACAGTATAGACTCCAGAGTCACATGGCTCAGGTTTGATTGCCAGCTCAGCCTGAGTAACCTTTGGGTAAACTATTTAACATATTTGAGTCTAGGATTCCTTACCAACAAAAAGGGTATAATAGTAGTATCTAAATTAGACTACTAATAGAAAGGATATTTAGCAGAAGGAAGGAAGAAAATAAGATAGAAAGGAAGAAAGGAACAGAGAGCAAAAAAGAAAAAAAATCAAATCTCTCTTAAGTCAACTATTTATACAAATGATCTACAATAGAATAGGCTGAAAACATGCTCCATCCTAGAGCATTCCTACCAGTGCTTGTTCTTATTCTTAAATCTCACTGATAATTCATATGAATTAATTCAATATGATTAAAAGATAGAAGATTATATTAACATAGAAGGAACATCAGCTCCCAGAGGCCATTCAAGTGCCAAACACATTTATTGATAGTGGTGGTGGAGAGAGAAGATGCCAAGTCTTCCTGTGGCCACGTGGCCTACCAGAGAACAGCAGATGAATGTCCTTGCCCTTGCTCTGCAATTACAGACACTATTAACAAAAGGAAGTGAAAATAAAAGAGCCGATAGCAGCTTAAATGCCTATCACCAGCCACTCTAGCTACATATATCCTCAGACCCACTGAGGAGCCATTTGGGCTCCAGCCCCAATCTGCTGACATGTCTTCTCATTATCATTTGGCAGCTTCTTATAGAGGAGGGATATGGTGGAATGTGGTGTCCACTTTGTCCCCAGCAATGTTCTTTGGCCCTAAGCTCATGATTCCCCTAAACCTAAAACAGCCTAGTTTTGTGGACATATGCTATAGCATATATAGCATATGCTATAGCATATATAGGTGGCCATATAATTTATTACATAAACCAAAACACTGTTGAGGGTAAAGAGGGTATATTAATAATTCTTTTTTTAAGATTTTTTTATTTATTCATGAGAGACACAGAGAGAGGCAGAGACACAGGCCAAGGGAGAAGCAGGCTCCCTGCAAGGAGGCTAATGTGGGACTCGATCCCAGATCCCAGGATCACGCCCTGGGCTAAAGACAGATGCTCAACTGCTGAACCACCCAGGCATCCCTGTATTAATAATTCTATAGGCAATGATTTAAACTAGACTTATCCCAGGTAAATTGGCCTTACAGTCATCTAATTATAGACAGAGCTGATTCGGGCATGAAATTAGGGCTTCACATTGCATGAATCTATTTAAAAAGCAGGTATGAAATTTCATTGGTCATCATTCTCCATTTGGAAACTATTTATGGTACACTGAATAATTGTCCCCCAAAATATCAGGTCCTAATTCTATAATCTGTAAATATTACCTTAAATGGCAGACTTTTCAGATGTTTTAAATTAAGGACCTTGAGATCAGGAGGTCATTATAGATATTTGTCTGGGCCCTAAATGCAATAACATATATCATTATAAAAGGAAGGCAGAGGAAATTTGATTACACACAGAAGAAATGTGAAGATGGAGCAGAGAGAATTTAGATACTGTTCTTGAAGACTGAGGTAATGCCAGCAGTCATCATAGCTGAAAGTGGTAAGGAACAGATTCTCCACTAAAACCTCCAGAGGAAGTATGGCCCTGTGGTACCTTCATTTTGACCTGGTGATACTGATTTCAGACTTTTGGACTCCAGAACCATGAGAAAATAAACCTCAGTTGTATTAATCGTGACAGTTGCAGCAGCCACAGGAAACATACACACTAATTTATTTTTTCTTTAATAGTGATTTATGAAAGCAAAATAGGGTTTTTTTAAACGTAATAAATACATAATATAAAAGTATGCCAAAAAAATGAAGTTAAAATAAAATCACTGAAAGTTTGAAATCCCAAGGTAGGGAAAAACAGCATTACCATTTGTTGAATATCATTTCTCTTGTCTTTCTATTCATTAAGAATAAATACAAGAGTGGAAAAACAGCTATATTTATAAATCTATTTCAATAGAATTGAAATATATTCAATTTTAACCAATATTTAAATTTAATTTAACATGCCAAAGGTAATGGAAGTGAAATAAAAGGAAATTTTACACTTCAAATAAATGCTTCTCCATAGCAAGGAAGTGGAGTTTTGACTCCCAAACTCACCAGAACTCTACAAGACTACATATCTGAATACCTTTCCAACATAACCCAAGTCTAGTGTCAGTTTAATGTGGGTTAAAGAGAAGGTTTGGCCTTAAGCAAGGCAACAGCCTGGTGGTGACACTAAAGAAACACTGAAGATATTCCTTATGCCAAAATCTCTTCCCAGTGGTCTTGGGGTATGTAATATCCACTCTCAGACACTTGTTTTTGGAAAAGTCCCTGATAAAATGTAGAAGTACATCATGGAAGGGTTGTGTAGGACAGGAGGTTGGGGGACCAAAGGCGCAGTGCTTGATAAAGATAGGACACCAAAGCTTTTCATCCTTGTCATTTTTACTTGCTGCTAATTATCACTCAAGTTTTTTATTGTGGTTATATTTTCTTCCTTTAAACCTGGTGTTAAGATCAAATGTGAGGCATCAGTTGAAATCTTCAAAACGTATAATTTTAAGGTATGTTTAGTACAGTAGCCCATTCATTCATTATGCATTTAGGATTTTGACCCAGGAAAAAAAGAACAAATAGAAGGGTACAATGGAATGAGTCTTATTTCTATGGCCTTGATCTAATTTCTTAAAATTCCTGACCCTCAGTTTCCATCTTTAAAATGTAAATAGTAATAAAACTTGTCTCATAGAGTTATGGTGAGAATTAAATAATTTACCCTATAAAATGATCATAATACAGATTCAGTATAAACATTTTACAAATGACACTTAACAAAATACAACAAAGCAAATTTTCATGAAGAGAATTGGTCAAGGAAACTGCAAGGAGAAGGCACTCCCTGAGATAAATAGGCCTGAATAGGGTTTGGCACTGTGGAGCCAGTGTCATGGACAGCTCTAGAAAAGCATAAGGGCTGCCCAGAATGGAAACAGACAAAAAAAGCCATTTTCTCTAGGTCAGATTTTTACTTTACCCAGCTCCACTGATCATGGATCCTATTCAACACTTTGAAAGTGCAAACTCTCTGAAAAACACTGTGTGGGATAGAGAAGTATGATGGTGAAGAATATGGGCCTTGATTCAACCACTGGCTTAGCTATGAACAGGCTATGTGTCCATGGACAGATTACAATCTCCCTATTTCTTCATCTGTCATATGGGACTAATTATCCACTTAATATAAAATGTGGAGAGGATTCTGTTTGCAGTATATCTGGAAGTAGATAGTTTACTAGAAGTAGATACCTTACAAATTGGAGCTACTTGCGTAACTAATTTTATAAGAACTTGCCTTTAGCAATGCCCACAATAGCCAAACTGTGGAAGGAGCCTCGGTGTCCATCAAAAGATGAATGGATAAAGAAGATGTGGTCTATGTATACAATGGAATATTACTCAGCCATTAGAAACGACAAATACCCACCATTTGCTTTGACATGGGTGGAACTAGAGGGTATTATGCTGACTGAAATAAGTCAATCGGAGAAGGACAAACATTATATAGTCTCATTCATTTGGGGAATATAAAAAATAGTGAAAGGGAATAAAGGGGAAAGGAGAAAAATAAGTGGGAAATATCAGAAAGGGAGATAGAGCATGAAAGACTCCTAACTCTGGAAAACGAAATAGGAGTAGTGGAAGGGGAGGTGGGTGTGGATGGGGGCAACTGGGTGACAGGCACTGAGGTGGGCACTTGACAGGATGAGCACTGGGTGTTATTCTATATGTTGGAAATTGAATGCCAATAAAAAATAAATTTATATAAAAAAAAACAAGAACTTACCTTTGAAGAAGTTACAGCATAGCTGGAGGGACAAAACTAATCAAAATGAAATAAATGAGCCACTAATATAGGATGTGGGAAACTATTAAAAGTTAAAATTAGAAATTGTTTTCCTCAATACATATTAACTATGTATTCTACTAGTAATGGTGTATCATCATGTGTCAGCTACTATGCAAAGAGTAGTACATAAAATAGCAACATTCCCTGACTGATGGCATTCATAATCTTGGAGTGTTGGTGATTCTATAGGAGTCCATCCCACCATGACTCTCACTTCCTTCTGCTACTCCCAAGACCAAATATAATCAGGAAGGAACGCTTATTTGGTGTCCCCTGGCCATTTTCCCTCCTGTTCCTGACTAATATAATCCAGAACCACTTGCAGAAATTTCTGTTAATATCCAGATCTAAATTTGCAGAGTCAAAGGCTACAGCCCTTGAGTCCAATTTGCATTCATAAATATGTAGTAGGATATTCCTTTACAAAAGTGGCAGTATCTAAGAAACGATAGATATACAAAAAGCCATAGAACAAGTTATTTGGTGTCCAGACTTGTCCTAAAAAATGTGCTTTGAATCAAAAGGGAAACTAGGCAAGAAAGAAAACCATCATTCACTGAGACTACTCTGAATCAAGCCAGCTGTTTTGGAATATCAGTAATAGGAAAAACTAGTCCATGGGGTTTGCATTGTTATCCCAACCTCACAGATGAAGAGCCTGAGGTTCAAAGATATTAAGTGACTCTGACTCGCCTAAGGTCACAAACCCAGTAAAGGACAAAGGCAAATTTCAAAACCTAGTCTATTTGACTCTCATCCTAGGGTTCATTCCAACCCATTGTGGAACCTCAGGCAACAGATATCCTGGCACTGGCTCTGTCATTAACTCACTGTAGCCACTAGAGACAGAACATGCATTGCCTCTTGGGCTCTGTGTTTGTGAATAATGAGTGCTTTGGACTAGAGGACTTCTGAACTCTTTCTATGCTCTCTTCCCTATCTTCTGGCTAAGGCTTGACCATTAAAGACAGAGCTGGGAACATCATCAAGAACAGGGTGTACTACTTGTAGAAGAATTTCTCTGAATATGGTCCCACCTCATACCCAAAGTGCCTTTAGATGACCCTCTTTACCCAAGACATTGTTGATGTCCTCTATCCTAGGAATTCGAGGATGGCCTTTAAAGAGATCTCTATTTATGGGAGACAATTCCGATGGCAATTTAAGGGAGCATCCTGTGGCATAAACACGGCCAAGAACAATAGTTACAAGCCTAATTAACCTAGAAAGGCCATCTAATATTGCTTAGCTTCAGTTCCCTCATCTGTAAAATGGGGGATGATATGTATTTTCATTTGGATCTCTTAAGCTCCAAATGATAAAATTAAGAAATTAAGATGGGAAAATGCTGCAAAAAAGATAAAATGGTCTCATAGGCAAGTTAAATGTCTATAACTAAGAGAGATCACAGAGCTAATATCAGAAAAGGTATAAATACATTTCAATTTGTATATATTAAAGTTGATATAAATTTGATCATTTATATCTGCTCATATTAATATTCTATGTATTTTTAAGATTTATTTATTTGAGAGAAAGAGTGAGGTGAGGGGCACAGAGGGAAAGAATCATAAGCAGACTTCCCATCAAGTGTGGAACCCAATGTGGGGCTCAATCTCATGATCCTGAGATCATAACCTGAGCAGAAATCAAGGGTCAAACACCTAATCAACTGAGCCACCCAGGCTCCCCATGTCTGTGTATTTTAACAGAATTCTAATATTAAGGACAAAGACCACATTTTCTGAAAAATTCATTTATACACAACAATATTCCTCATCATGATCCAAAAACATAAGTCAGAAACAGTGGGGGCACTTACAAAAGCAGGTGCTTATAACACCGACAGGACCAGTTGCTTCAGAATTTCTAGGAGTGGGACCTAGAAATGTATATTTTAACTAATTATTTAATTCCCGAACTGACTCACATCTACAGGATTCCAGAGGCAAAGGGGGTAGGCTGAAAGCTTTTGATGGTAAAGGTTAACAATGAAATACCTAACTAGCCTGGGATTAACTAAGCAGATGACAATCGGTAGATGGCAGGGTTAGGTGGCAGATGTGGGTGGACCTTCCTTGTATTACAGGAGGTGGGAGTCAAGTTTAATCAGGATGCAACAAAATCTTCCATTTCTGTTATTCTGAATCTATAGAACCAGAAATTTCTCAAGATGTTAATACCTGGCTAATGGACT
Source organism: Vulpes vulpes (assembly GCF_048418805.1). NCBI lineage: Eukaryota > Metazoa > Chordata > Mammalia > Carnivora > Canidae > Vulpes > Vulpes vulpes. Next base: position 98,136,292 of record NC_132794.1, read on the forward strand.
AGAAAATAATCCTAAATGCTCTGAGAACCTTAGATGATCCATCAAGGGATCATAAAAGTACAGTGGGTAGGAATGTGGCCTCTGGAACAGGGATGGCAAGGGCTAAATCCTAGCTCTAATAACTATTAATTATATAACTAGGAGGGTTAGCCTCATTTTCACTTCATCTGTAAAATAGGGGTAATAATAGTACCTATGTTGTATAATTTATGTAATAAAGTATTCTAAATGCAGTACCTGGCACAGAATGAGAGTTCAATAAATGTCAGTCACCTAGGAAAATGGATCACCTAAGTCATGTATTTGGATCTCAGTCACATTTAGAAAACTTGCTAGGTAAGCAATTATAATTTCTTGGGGGATATCACACACATACACACACACATATTTGAATTGAGAAAAAATCTTGAAGTGAATGAAGGATCCATCACTCCTAAATTAGAGAATCCAAAAGAAACAAAGAAAGAAAATCCCCAAGAGCTAATGGTGCCCTTGTCTCCCTTTCCTGCAACTGAACCACATGTCTTGGTAAGAGTTGTCCAACTCTTCTCCTATCCAGAGCATGCAGATTCTTCCATAATTCTTGATTTACAGTGAGAAAATGAGAATAATCATTAATGACACACTTGTTAAGAATTTTGCCATATTTCAGGACTGAGTGTTTTATGTTATAAAAGATTACATAGAGTATTTACCTTTCCTAAGGACCCCTGTCAGACAGATATTGTTATCTCTGCTGGATAGGTTAAGCACTCAAGACTGCTTGGTCTCCTTCTACATTTCAAGATCTCTTAGGGGACAATGTCTTACCTTCTTTGACGATGCTCTCAAAGTTAACAAAATCCTTGAATACAGATAGTGCTTAATAAATATCTGTGATAACTCCCAGCAAGTACTCCCATGAGATTTTAGCTGTGGCTTTCTAGTCCTTACATCAAGCAGCTGTAGTAGCAGCTTCCTGCAGCGGATACTTTCAGTGAGTGTTCTATAAAGTCTGCCACGTTTCTCTCCTCACACAACCCTTTCAAAAAGCTTTTAGGCTTCTCTGAACCTGGACAGCTCCAGTGTAGTTGCTTCCACAAAGCAGCTAAAATATAGCCCTAGTGCAAACCGACTAGTAATAGATATTACGATGCAAATAGTATTTGAATCCACAGAGGCTCTGCCCCCTGTACATTAGATGACTTCTGTCCCCCAGGACAGATAGATGCCCATGAGTTCACTTTGGCTTAATGCTACAAAAGTCCTTTTCCCCCCCTCATTCATAGGGTAGGAGAGAATCCCACACATAGTCTCACAGTTTCCAAGCTCTGATGACAGAATTTACCGTAGACTCTTCCACAAAATCCCCAATATTATTCACAGAGGACCCTATGCAAACGAAAGCCTAGAAGTTACTTTATTGCACCTATAATATAATTTGATATGCAAACTAAATTCTAACAGTGACTCTGAGGTTATGTGGGACTAGTGTTGGAGAAAGAGTATGGGAAAGGATAAAAGTGTATATTCCTATTTCAATATTCTCAAAGTGTGGTCCAAGGGCCATCACACTATAAATAAATGGGTGGTTTTGATAAAATCTAAGTTGAAAACCACTCAAGATACAGATGCAGTGAAAAGCTGAGACACCTACACCCCAATGTTCATAGCACAATGTCCACAATAGCCAAACTGTGGAAGGAGCCTCGGTGTCCATCAAAAGATGAATGGATAAAGAAGATATGTTCTATATATACAATGGAATATTCCTCAGCCATTAGAAGTGAAGAATGCCCATCATTTGCTTCGACATGGATGGAACTGGAGGGTATTATGCTGAGTGAAAAGTCTATCGGAGAGAGACAATCATTATATGGTTTCACTCATATGGGGAATATAAAAAATAGTGAAAGGGATTATAGGGGAAAGGAGAAAAAATGAATGGGAAAAATCAGAGAGGGTGATGGAACATGAAAGACTCCTAACTCTGGGAAATGAACAACGGGTAGTGGAAGGGGAGGTGGGGAGGGGGATGGGGTGACTGGGAGACAGGCACTGAGGGGGGCATTTGATGGGATGAGCACTGGGTGTTATACTATATGTTGGCAAATCAAACTCCAGTAAATAAATAAATAAATAAATAAATAAATAAATAAATAAATAAATAAACCACTCAACTAATTATTGGATGTGACTGGCCCTCTACCTCCACAAGAAAAAGAGAATATACAGGACTCTTGATTTATAAGTCCCTTCTTTCCCAAACAAGCACACAAGATGACTCACAAAGAAAATGTATAATTTAAATTGATTAATTATGCACTTCAAAGCCCACAAAGCAATCCTCCCAGCTTACCAATGATATACTCTGGGGAACCTCAAGATGAGGCCTGTGGATGTGCTGAATGATATCTGTAAATCCCCCTTATGTGTAGTCTGGTTCTTTCTGTTGTGAATGTCAGAAAACCCATCCCAAATTAGCTTAACCACAAAGTGAATGTATTGACTTCTTAACTGACAAATTAGTTTAAAACTGGATCTGGAGGTTTAAGTGATATTAAAGGGTTTCTGTTATTTTTCATCTTTCAAGTCACCTGTCTCCAGGTGATAGGCCTCAAAATCTTCTGTTTTAGACTTTCCCTGCTATGAGTTCAGCAAAGAAGATTCGCCATCCTAAAATCTCCAGGATAGGCCAGTTAAAGTATTCCTGACCTAATCATGTGACTAGAAAAGGAACTATCCCTTACCCCACACACTCAAATAATAAAGGGGAAGGATGTTTCCTCTGACCAAAAACAAGTCCACATGCCTTTAGCAGAAGGTGTGCATAGATATTATACAAATCAACAGATTTCATCATCGTACATAAATTTATCTCCCCACCTCCATCCTGAGAAGAGTGTCTATGGCTTTCATCAATCTCAATGTGATATGAAACCTTTGAAGTTAACAACTGATCAAAGCCTATAGTTCTTTCTATACAATGAAGGCAGTTATAAGATGGAAGACAAGAGTTCTAAACCAGGAATGAAAAGGTACAGGTTATTCTATATCCTCCTAACAAATTCGTAGAAATTTTTTTCTTCATCTATGTTTACAAAAAGCAAAAATAATAGTATCAACAAAACCTATAAAACTTCTCCATCCATAACATTCTTTATACTTGTAATTACTTTTTTAATGCCTGACTTCTTATTAGATCAAAATTGTGAAATAAAAATTAAGTGTTAGCCATACGTATAATTCTAAATTTTCTAATAATCAGATTAATAAAAATTAAGGGAAATTGCAATCAATTTAATTATAGATGCTTTTAACCAAATGCATTCAAAATATTATCATTTTAAATGAATAAAAAGTCATTAGTGAGTTATTTTAAAAGCTTTTTTGATATTTAAATATGTAAAGTTCATCTACATAGGACATATAATTCAGTCATTTTTAGTATATTTGCAGAGTTGTGCAGCCATCATGAGAATTTAATTTTAGAACCTGAAAAGAAATCCTATAACCATTAAATTAGTAATCACTCCCCATGCCACCCCTCCAGTTCTAGACAATGTCTAATATACTTTCTATCTCTATGCATTTACCTATTCTGGATGTTTAATATAATGAAGGGAGAGACTGAATATGCACACACACACACACAGAGATAGGCCATGTATAAATATAGAGTATACACATAGAACTCCCAGTCCAAAAAGTCAACCTACTATATAGAGTAACCAGTCAAGGAAGTCAGACAATAAACCCAATAACAATAGGTCCACAATATCTAGGACTTGATTAATAACTGACATTTTTCTAATTCTTGCTCCCATTTCCAACTTAGACCAATCAGAGAAAGCCAAATATTTACCCCTTATCAATTACTTAGGATGTCCTACTTCTAATTAGCCCACCTACAGCTTCCCTATGTCAACAGCATCCAATCCAAACATACCTGAAATCATCTTTCTTTTTCCATTATAAAGTTTTCCTACTCTTCTTCCTGCCTTTGACTCTACCAAGTCCAAGGGATGGCGGCTGCCTCCCTTACCGTAGCAAACTGAATACATAGACTTTTCTTGTTCTCATTTGGGTGGCCTTTCTTTATTTTCCACAGAATCATACAATGTGTGACTTTTGTGTCTGGCTTTCTTCCTTAGCATAATGTTTTAAGGTTCATCCATGTTGTAGCATATGTATCAATATTTCATTCTTTATTATGGTTGAACAATACCCCACTGTATGGTTATACAACATACCATTTACCCATTCATCAGTTCGTAGACATTTAGGTTATTTCTTTTTTTTTTTTTTTTACTGTTATGACTAATGCTTCTACAAATATTTCTGTAAAAATTTTTGTATGGACATGTTTTCATTTCCCCTAAATATATACATAGGAGTGGAATTGTGTGGTCATATGATAACTTCATACCCAACATTTTAAGGAACTAATAAACTATTTTCCAAAGGACTGCACCATTTTAGAATTCACTGGTTATTGTCTGAATTTTTTATTTTAGCCATCCTAGAGGTATAAAGTGATAACTTGTAGTTGTTATTTGCATTTCCCTTATGACGAATAATATTGAGCATCTGCTCATGTGCTTTTGGCTATTTGTATTTCTAATATGGAGGTATAGCTATTCAAGTCCACTATTTTCACATTGAGTTATATGTCTTTCCATTATTAGTTGTAAGGGTTATGTATTCTGTATACAAGACCCTTATCATGTGTATGATTTGCAAATATTTTCTCCCACACCATGGATTATCTTTTCTCATGTTACCAATAAAGTTGGGAAACAAGTGCATTCTATTTCATTCTTTTCTATTAATTTGTACTTATGGGATAAAATTATCTGGGGAAAAAAATCTGTGTATCAAAGGAAATATTAGAAAATGTATATTCTAATTCCAGCTTTTCTATTATCCAAAAGGGTAAAATTTTATGATTATTAACTTTTCTGAGCCTTTATTTTCTTATATGTAAAATATGGGGATTAAAGTGAATGATCCTTAAAAGTCCATCCAGATATAAATTATATGGGTTTGATATATACTAGAAGAAAGTATGATATGTGAAATATAGCCACTTCATATGTCAAAATCCTGATGTAAAATAATTGCTCTACAATCATATATCATGCATATGAGTTGTGACTCCCAGCACAATCCATCATATACTTTTCTCATCTTCACTTCCTTTCCACTCTTTCATGCATTTAGTTACCAAACACTTGCTCTGAATGTGCCTGGTCCAGAGGAGATTAAAAAAAATTTTAATTGGATTTCTCTATATCCCTACCTTCAACAAGGGACTTCACTGTGGTGCCATAGTACAGATCTTCCTCTTCCTTGGCTTACAATGGGGTTATATCCAGATAAACTCATCGTGAACTCAAAATGTCCTCAGTCAAAATGCATTTAATACACCTAAACTACCAAACATCATTGCTTACCCCAGCCTACCTTAAACATTTTGAGAAAACTTATATTAGCCTACAATTGAGTAAAATCATCTAATACAAGCCTATAGTATAATAAAGTGTTGAATACCTCATGTAATTTATTGAATATTGTATTCAAAGTGAGAGAATGGTTGTATGGGTACAGAATGGTTTTAAGTGTATTGGTTGTTTATACTTGTGATTGCAAAGCTGGCTGGGAGCCTCTGGTCACTGCCACTTGCCAGGTATCTCAAGCAAATGTTGTAACACATATCACTAGCCCAGGAAAACACCCAAATTCAAAATTCAAAGTATAATTTCTGCTGAATGTATATCACTTGAGCACCATTGTAAAGCTGAAAAATTGCTAAATCAAACCATTGTAAGCTGGGGACCATCTGTATCTGTCTTTTTAGATTTCCTGATCTTGAGTGCTCAACCTATTGCATATTATATAAATTACAGACTGTTTCTCGCTTTGTATTGCATAACCCTTTGAGAATAGAACTTTGGACATAATAATATAACCAAATATACATTGGAGAAGGACTCCTCTCTGGTGAATTTCTTCCTCCAGTATGGATTAATTTGACTGAGCTTACTTCCCTGAAAAATTTCCTAGCCCTCAACCATATATCAAAGCTACCCATGCTAAATTGACTCCCATGATGTATTACACCTGGATGTGAAAAAAAAAGTCTTTCTTCCAACGATATACTTCATACCACAGGTACTGCAGCTTTCCCCAGCTTGTTCATTGGTTCAAGTCCATTAATAAAACAATGATCAAATAAAAAGGCCTCAGGCATAAACACAAGAGGAAAAATCTAGATGATGGTTTCCACTCATTTGTAATATATTTTTCCAGCATGTTATAAGATTTTTACCTTAAGCAAAAAGAAGTTGATGATTTTATAATAGAGTTTTCTTTCTAAATCTTTTTCTTTCTGCTTAAAAACTGCTGACTTTTACCACAGGCCCTCATACAATTGCTTGCCAACACACATCTCTAAATTTAAAAGCTACTTCAATAATGTCTGGTTAATTGTATGGGCACTTGGTTGCAAGCAGAAGGCACAAATTATTAATTGCCTAAAATGTAGCATTTGAATGCCAACTATTCTTCTTTAAAAATCTCATTTTAAATAGTAAATAGTATTTATTTAATTCCAATCTTCTAAAAAAAATTACTTTATACTAATAGTGTCCTAGCAATTCAGAACTATAATTAGGAGCTTTCCGGTTTTATAGATACAGATTCAAACCCCATCACTATCATTTTTAATGATTAAAGTGTGTATGCCACTTAAGTTCTTTAAGCCTCAATGCCCTCATCTTTAAAATGAAGTGATAATAGTAGCTACCTCATAAGGTTGTGGTGAAATTTTTGAGATATAGCTTGAGGTGCTATACAGATGAATTAATAAAAACTTCACAAATACTTGTAAAGCACTTAAGAACAGGATCAGCATGAGTCATGTTCTTGTAAATGCCTGTGTTCCTGCTTTCCCCTTTGTACTTCACTTTCATCATTTTAGATCTTTAGTTCTAGAAATGGTTCAAAGCAAAGACAGAAGGAATACTGTAGAAGATATGATATGATCGGTTTCCTCCTGACCACCCTCACATGTAAGCAGTGTGCCTATATTCCTAGAATCCCTTTTCACACCTGCAGCCAAAGGGGACACCAGTTTGTTTTCTCTTCTGCCTTTCTTCATCTCCCCTCTCCTTTCTATGTAGTTCAATCAATTACAACCCACGTCCATCCACTTTAGACATTTTCCTGAATCCAGAACAACATAGTTGTAAAATCTCTTATTACACCAAAACTAAAGGTGTTAGATTGCCAAATGGGAGCCATTGCATCACAAGCATTAGTCTATTTTTCACCTAAGGTAAGAGATGCTTACTCTGCTTCTGGAGCAATCTTTGCACCATTTTCAGAATCAAAGTGTAGAATTGTTTTTCAAGGTCCAATGAGAAAAACCTTGGTTATGGTACACCAGAGCTAGAACCTGTTTTAAATCAATTGTTTCTTCTGTCAGATTACTGTGGGTGGACAGCCTTCGATTTTTGTTTGTACATCTTTATTTATGAAATATTTTTCCCTTTCTCACTGGCTAGGTAGAGGTGGGAGCCCCAGCTACATTATTCTAAAGGAAGTACTAACACCACTTATTTCTTAAAGAGATTTTCTAATACATGTCTTCATTCTCCCAGGAATGCTAGAGAAATAATATAAAAAGAAATTAATAGAGATACCCAGGTGCTATATTAAAATGTCAACTCTGACCTTTCAATATCAGAACCAGATAGCCATGATTAATGATTAGTAGGAGAAAAGTCACATTTATAAATTACAACCTGTAGGATGAAGAGAAGAAGGTGTGTGTTACTTGACAGAGTGTAGAAAGCAGACAGCCCCAGTGTTCTACCCTCTTGACTATTTCCTAATTATCCCACTTTAAAATCTGTGTCATTTATTCTTAAGTTGTTTTTTTTAAAGATTTTATTTATCCATTTATTTATCCATGAAAGACACAGAGAAAGAGGCAGAGACAGGCAGAGGGAGAAGCAGGCTCCAAACAGGAAGCCGGATGTGAAACTCGATCCCGGGTCTCCAGATCATGCCCTGGGCTGAAGACGGTGCTTCAGACCCGTGCTGAAGACCCACCCGGGCTGCCCATATTCTTAAGTTTCTACCATATTCACTTATTTATCAATTTAATATATTTTTCTTAAATGCTTTAATGGCCATATGTCCTCCATGTTTTAGAAAGAGAAAAGCTAGGCAAGGATCCCGACAACTCACCATGTACTTTCTCTCTTCACCTGAAAAATCTGTCAATACTTCTTCCTTGCAATTCCTAAAATAGGCTTAAGGGGCAATGCAGATGGTTGTGGACATGCCAAGCACCTCTTCTCCAACACTGAGCTATGAACAGGTGACATCATAGTTTTTGCCATATGTTTATGAGATAAAAAAATCAAGTTGAAATAACCTCGGTGATCAATAGCTGGTTTTTAAATACTGCAACACTAGCAGATTCCAGTGTCTAGAGGGAAGGCTCTAGATTCAATTTCATTAACCGTTTACCTTCATGTCTTCCACACATATAATAGTACACACATGCACACATACACAAGCACATTACTGGTTTAAATGATCACATATATACATGCTGATAAGGGTTTGGAGAAATACTATACATTGATGGATGAAATACAAATTAGTACAGTCTTTAGGGGGAGCAAATTAACAATATCTGTGACATAGTAAATCCATATAGCTCTTAATCTAGCAATTTCTTTTCCGCTATTTATCCTACAGTTACACTACTATATGTCAAATGTTAGAAATAATGTGGAGGCCCATATTAGGCCTGGGGTGAATAAACTATGGCACATTCATATCTTGGAATGCTATATAGCTATAAAAAATGAATAAAAGAGCTCTGTCCATACTAACATGGAATGATTCCCCAAGATATATTGTTAAACAACAATAACAATCACAAGTCTCAATGCAAACTTATATGTATTTTAAGAAAGAAATAAAAAAGAATATGCATACTTACATATACATACATAAAATATAGCTGAAAAGGATACATAAGAAATGGATAATAGTGGTTATCTCTGGAGAGAAACACTAGATTTCTAGGGCTCAAAAGTGGAGCCCTACTTTATATCATTTGATAATTTTTGAATTTGGAACCATTAAATGTTGAATTATCCTTAATTAAATATTTTAAATAAATTTAATATAAACTCTCTGTTTTTTAAAACCCTTTTTAAACCAATGCTCATCTCAGTGTGGCCCCAAAGATGTCTTAGGTATAACAGAATCCCAACCAGGCCAGGATAAAAAAGACTAAGGGAAGAAGCACTTGTGATTCTTAATTTGGTATATTCCTAGTAGGAATCACCCTCACTACATTTAAAATCATCAAAAAGTTACTCTTGAGCCATTATGGTGAGAACTCTCAGGAGAAAGCATCATGAGGGGGAGGTCAGATGTGATCTTTGTCCTGGCTTCCTCACAACCTGCATTCTTGCCCCAGTCAGGGATGGGCTTAGCTTAATAATTCATTTGTCTATTTGTATCATAAGTGATAGAATAAGTAGTTTGTGGGATTTGAGACCTTGGATATCTGTGGGAATGGGAAAGTCAAAGACTCAACATGCTTATTTTTGACTGGTTGTGAATTTGGAGACATGTCCTTCCATACTTTCCCTTCTCTTAGGGAAGTTTTACCTATACCCAAAACAAATGGGCTCAGGTAATCTCAGAAGACCTGATGTGAACAAATGGAAATTGCCAGGGATTTGGTACCAAAGGTTAGTAAGCAAGTCTGAGAGTCAAAGGCAGGACAAGACAAAATTAGAGAGCACAACCAACTTGTCTCAAAAACCAAACTGATCATACCTTTCCTCTTCAATCATAAAAACTCATTTCTAAAAGAGGTAATTAGAATAATGTTAATTTCCAAACCACTTTAAATGATACTTTAAAAAATAAAGAAGACAGTTCTTCATTTGAATTGGCCTCAATAAGCTTTAATTATGCAATGTGAGCAACTGAGCTAATTAGAAAGTATATCCTTGTTTAGGTACATTGCCATCAATGTGCTTTCCTAAATGGTTTTCATTTGAAAAGAGATCATTTCTTAAAATTCTACATTAGAACTTTCTCTTTGTGGATAAAGAGTGAACAAAAAGAGGTATTACGCAGGAAAAAAAGTGAAAGTAAATGTTGTATTGAGGCTTTAAAAAATACAAATTAAATGCTTGTCTGTCTCAATTGAGTCAATTGATTGATCCTACTCTGAGCTCCAAAACAGCTGAAAGATATCTCCTCCTGCCTTATTCCAATTGGGAGATGTTTACAAGCCCCTCAATTTCCATTTAGCAGGAAGGAATTGATTTATTACTGAAGGCTTAAAAGTTACAAAGCGTTTGTCCCAGATCATATTAAATTTTGTGTGAATACATACAGGAACTCAAGTTCTCTTTTACTAGCTAAGTTTAAAGTCAGAACATGTTTTCTTTTTTTTTTTTTCCAGAACATGTTTTCAAAGGAAAACTATATAATTTACTCTGATGTCCTCATTTCTAGTATTCTTGGTAATTTTACTGCTACATTATCACAAATAACTCACCTTGGAGATACATCTGATTTTATTTTCACTCTTAAATACCCAACATTTTGAAGGGGAAACAGTGACCTAGGTGTTCTCTTCAAGCTAACTCTATCCAAAACACTGAAAAATTCTCTATAGGAAAGACCCCAGGAAATCCTAAAAATTTGACCTGAAAATATCAAAACTTGCAGTTTTCTTCCTCAGTCAGGTGCAAAAAATCGATTGATACCACTATTTCTCTGAATCAGCAATACACCATATATCTGATCAGAGTCCTTTCAGTTCTAGGAAAGTGGGGTGAGGGTCATATTAATAAATTTTTGTGGATACTCAATGGTATTCTGTTAGACCAGGTTACTATAATCTACTTTGGAGGCTGGCCCCATATAATCAGCTTGCCCCTCTCTGCACAATATCACGCATACCAGATTAAAAAACATATTTCTTGAAATGGCCCCTATGCTACTTGCTAATATGGTTAATCAATATGTTGGCTGCCATGGCTATCAACTCTTGCTTTTGGTTTTAAATTAATTTTTTACTGAGATAATATATTCACTTGCATTTTGTAAGAAAAAAATGCAGCTAAACTCTGGATGCCCTTTATCCAATGCTATAGGTTGAATTTTGTCCCGCAAAAGATATGTTGAAGTCCTAATAGCCAGTATCTGTGAATATGATCTTATTTGGAAATAGTCTTTACAGGTTTAATCAAGATGAGGTCATTGGAATGGGCTCTAATCCAATATGACTACTGTCTTTGTAAGAAGAAAAGATACACAGAAATAGAGACACACAGAGGGAGGTCAATCATGTAAAAATGAGTCAGAGATTGAAATAATGCTGCCAGGGACGCCTGGGTGGCTCAGCGGTTGAGCATCTGCCTTTGGCTCAGGACTCTGGGATCAAGTCCCACATTGAACTTCTAGCATGGAGCCTGCTTCTCCCTCTGGCTTTGTCTCTGCCTCTCTCTCTCTCTCTCTCTCTCTCTCTCTCTTGAATGGATAAGTAAAACCTAAAAAGAAAAAAAAAAAAAAGAAAGAAAGAAATGATGCTGCCATAACCCAAGGAAATGTCTAGAGCTACCGGAAGTTGGAAGAAGCAAAGAAGTATCCTTCCCTAACAGCACTGGGGGAAGCATAGCCCCACCACCATTATTTGAGACTTCTAGCCACCAGAACTGTGAGAGAACAAATTTCTGTTCTTTGAAGCCACTGAATGGATGGTACTTAGGCACACAATTCTAGGAAACTATTACATCCACTTTCCCTCAATTAATAGTAACATTTGCAAAACTATATGATAATATCACAACCACTATTGTTGTTGATCTTGATACAATCCACCTTTCTTATTTATATTTGCCAGTTGAATTTCTACTCATTTGTGTGTGTGTTCAGTTTATACAGTTTTATTATATGCATAGGCTTTGTGTCCACCATCAAATTAAGATAATGAACAGTTGTATAACCTCAAGGATCTCTCATACGGCCCTTTTCGAATCATACCAACCTCCTAGGATTGTACAGGATTGCAAGGATTTCATCCTTAACCATTTGGAAGCCAATAATATGTTCTGTAGCCCTAAAATGTTGTTATTTCAAAAAATATCATATGCATGGAATTAGATAGCATTTAACCTTTTGGAATTTTTATTTGTCTGCTTGTTTTCCACTCAGTTTACATCCCTAGTGTTTCATTCAAGTTGTTTTATGTCTCTCTCTGCAAAATCTTGCTGAAAATTTGATAGGAATTGCATTAAACTCATACAATAATTTGAGAACAACTGGCACCATTACTATGCCGAGTTTCCAATTCATGAACATTCTATATTTCTGTTTATTAAGGTGCCCTTGATTTTTCTCATCAACATTCTATAACTTTTATCATACAGATTATGTACATGTTTTAAGTATAATCTAAATATTTTCATTGGAGCCATCTTCAAACTATAAGCCCAGTTTTGCATCAAAAAAGGGATTCTGACATATATTTCTAATGAATTCTTAGAAAATAAGAAGGATTGCTTTGAAGTTTTGTCAGTTCTAATGTATCTAAACTTATTTTGATGACCAGTTTGCCATGGAATGTTACACACACCTTTTGTATATTATAAGAAAAAGTGAACATGCATACCAAATTAAGTTTGTTGTTATTACTGTTGAAATTCTGGAACTTTAAAAACAAATACAATCAAACTGTAATACTTCAGACCTCCACTTCTGGTGAGATTCTTGAACACAGAACAAAGGGAGGAAAAAAAAGAAGCAAGTGACCCTTCAGCCCCAACCAAAGCCTGGGCCTAAGGATGTCTCTATCCACTCTTTTATCATTCAAAAACATTTTGATAGATAAAAGAGAATTCAAAATCCTTATTAATTCATTCAGTCTCAGTTGCAGTGCATGCTGCAATGTAAACCAAAGTAAGACACATGGTACAAAATAAGAGGAAGAAAGTTTTGACTGAGCTGGAAAAACTGGCCAGGCTGAAAGGCTAACTCTTGCATGTAGCTAGCATTTCTCAACAGGGTGTAAAGATTTAGCAACCTCAGAATAGTTTCAGAAAGGTTCAGAAAGATTTTTATGTTTATAAAAATCTAATTCGGTAGTGACATCATAGTAGTCAATCCAAATGGGCAGAAGTGCTATGGCTCCAAATAATTAATGTGTTTGCAACAATATGCCAACCTATAATTAGTGATAAAGGGACATAACCCACAGAATAGGGTTATAATTAAGGTCAGGGTACAGTGTCAGAGATCCAGGGACATACTTTGTTTTCAATAGGACACTAAGTAGAGACCACAGAAAATCAGATATAGGAAAAGTAGCAAAAACTGAATCAACGGTTGTAAGCTGAGTTTGAGAAGGTTGTGTCTTGATGAATATTCAGGGATGCAGACCACAAAATAGGCACAATTAATGAGAAATATATGGAAGGCAGATAACCCTACATCCTGGAGGACTAAGACTACTGATGAACTCAGAGTTTGAAGGTAGAAAGCCTCTGTAACTTTACTATTTGTCTTGACCAAATTTTTTGAGGCAGTGGAATAATAATCACAGTATCTCTCACACTCAGCTCCCCATTACTGAAAGTTCACTTAAATGTCAGGGATATGTATTCTGTGACTCAATCTTCCCAGGAATCCTAAGCAGTAAGTACTATTATTAATTCTATTTTAAAAAGAAACACTGAAGGCAAAGGGAAGTTATGGAACATGTCCACAGTCACAGAAACAAAGGTCAAGACTGACTGTAGAGCTTGCACACTTAACCACTAGATTATACTGCATTCTTTTTTTTTTTTTTTTTTTTTTAATTTTCTGGACCACATGAGCAAAAACCAATCCACTGGCCCTAATGTGGAGACATCAATGAAACTATCCACTCTATCGTATCAGAACACATTTTTTTTTTTTTTTGCCTTTGGGTTTTATAATGTCAAGTACTGTGTTTTCATTTGAATATTAAAGCATTTAAGAGACATCCTATGAAGATGCAGTGGTTCCTAATCTGTTGGAATTCAGTCTGGATCTCAGGAAAAACCAAAGACTCTTTCAAATAAACACATACATGGAGGTTGTTTTTTTTTTTTTTTTCATTTCACAGAAGAAAAATGACCTAGGGGTGAGGGCAATGTGTATAGCAATGGAGGTTATCAACCATTTTTTAAAAATATTTTAAGATAACTACAGATTTGGACAGCCACCGTGGCTTAGCGGTTTAGCGCCGTCTTTAGTCCGGGGCATGATCCCAGAGACCCAGGATCGAGTCCCACGTCGGGCTCCCTGCATGGAGCCTGCTTCTCCCTCTCTCTCTCTCTCTCTCTCTGTCTCTGTCTCTCATGAATAAATAAATAAAATCTTTTTTAAAAAAAGATAATTACAGATTTGTTAGTAATTGTCAATAATAATACAGAAATTCCATGTGACCATTAGCAGTTTTCCCCAGTGGTTCAACCATTTTCAAAACCTATATTTGTAAATAAAAATGTTATTAAATGAAATGTATCATGCCATTTTGAAATTGGCCAGCAACGATTGGGCATTTGGGATCACCAAAATAGTTTTATGACATGGCAATGAGCTATAATTATATTTCCTCCAAAGCATTAGACCTAGATTCAGATATTTTTATTTAACTATGGGTTGTTTGTGAATTATATTTCAAACAAATGAGGGTGTGAAAAATTATTAGCAACCTCTAGCTAATAAATCCAGCACATTCTTCACAAAAAGCTAATTTATTTAAGTATATGTATGTTTGATAAATGACTCTTGCTTGGATGATTTATCAACTTAATGTGAAATGGTATTATAAAAGCTGGCTAGTGGTCCTATTTTGCATTTGGATCTTCCATTGGAGGCTGAGAGAAGGATGACAGAAAAATTCTTTTTCAAGAGATTGAGATTTAAAACGAAAAGTTTGTGTTAACTGCATGTTAAGCACATGTTACAAATGAGTTCATGTTAAGAGAATGTAGTTCAAAAAATAGAAAAATTTCTTAAAAACAATAAAGATACACAAATTATTTAAATCAGAAACCATAGAAATTATATATGGTCACTGAAGAGAGAAAAAGTTATCATTAATACTATATAAGCTTATTAAATTGCAAACCCCAAAATTACTAGTTACTAAAAATAAATCAGTTATTAGTTACCAGGGTTGTTACAAAAAAAGAAAAAGACCAACTGCTGCAGCCACCCACAAACAATTAAATTATGATGTATAGGTCTAGGTCTTGAACAGTAATTTATTTTTTTAATAACCACCAGTGATTTTAATGTAGAGTCAAATTTGAGAAACACTGGTAATGATTACATTCTTTAATTGAGAATCTCAATGTATTAATTCACTCTGCAGCATTAATATGTAATTGTGAATATCAATTTATGACAATATATAGATCAGTATTGCCATACATATACCTAAATCTATCTATATCACACATACATACACACATATATACACACATACATACATACACATAATATAGCATAATTCATTGTCCTATGGGTTCTATTTCCAGCACTATACTTAATCAAGTGATTTAACTTTCATGCCTTCTGTTTCTTTATTTGTAAAATAAATGATTAATTTAAATAACTTCTAAAATTCCTCTAGCTCTAAAACCCTAATCTAAGATTAGTGCTTAATCTTCAGGGAGGAGGGCGAAAAAATATATCATCTTTAACTGAGGGATTACGCTCAGTGCCAGTTATCTATACCCTAAGAGATTTGACATACTATACCTCCCTCTTTACCATTATTAATAACACACACTAACGAGAGGCAGAGAAGAAAATAAGATGCTAAAAGTCAGAAATGATTTTCTATTTTTTGTTTCCATTTCCAACATCTCAGAACTGCCATGAGAAGGAGCTCAAGGAAAGCACTTTCAGGTTCCTAATCAGTTTCCAGACATGACATGCTCTTTTAGCTATTAATTCCTGCATAGGAAACTATTCTCAAACTCAATGGCTTAAAGCAACCACGGTATCATAGTATCTCATGAATTTGTGGACTATTAAACTAGATGGTTCTTCTACTACATGAAACACTGACTGAGGTAATTCAATGGTACTCGGTGAGCTACTGGGCTAATGTGGGGGTCCAAATAGTTTTACTCAAATGCCTGATGCCTTAGCTCCTTGCAAGGCTGGGCTCAATTAGGAAACTCTTCTTCTTGGGGCTTAGTCTCAGGGATAAGCACTTCTCACGGTCTTAGGGCTTCTTTGAATCATTTCTCCAACAACATATCAAACTTCAGACATGGTGGCTAAAGAATCTAAAACAGTATATTTTAAGATATAAGATGAATAAAGTTCTGGTTTCGTAAGACTTGGGCCCATAAACTGGCATAGGATCAATTCCACTGTATTCTATGAGTCAAAGCAGTCACAGAGTCCACCCAAATTAGAGGGAAAGAGACATAAAACCCAACATCAAAATGGAAGACATTCAAAAAATTGCAGCAATCTTGAATCAGCAACACAGTCTATCAATGCATCCATCCAACACAGGGAGGTATTTAATTGCACTGCATTCACAGAGTTTTAATCCTAGCTCTACTACTTTCTGGTTCAGTGATTTGAGGAAAATTATTCTCTGAACCAAGCTTGAGTTTCTGGATCTGTAAAATGAGGTTAGTGATAATACTGCATATATCATAGGATTATTGTAAGAATTAAATAGGAGAATTTGTGAAGTGAAAAGTACATAGTATCTGGCACTTGGATGATAACTATAATGTGATTATTAGGTATAAAAAATTCTGCTCAGTATTTCAGGATGCTACAAGATGTTTCAGATCTCAGGGATATGTGCAAAATGTTTATATTCAATAAATGTGAGTGCTCTAGAGTTGAGAAAAAGAAAAAAAATATTTTCTGACTTAGGTGCTCAGAGAAAGCTTCACAAAGCAAAATCCTGAAGGCTGGTTGTGGTTTGGCAAAGAGAGATGGAAGAGATGGACACAGCTATGGAGAACATTTTAAAGGAGAAATGTACTGATTTCCCCAATAATATGGGGAAATGCTTAAGTCTGGTTCACAAATTTATTTCTTTTTCTGTTAATGAAAAAACAAACATTTCTACAGGCCATTTGTAGCCATATGGGTGACTCCCAATTTCACCCACATTCTCCATCATTCACAACCCTGGAACATTCTTTCCTCTTCTTAAAAGAGTCTATTCAACATCACACCCTTTGTAAGGATTTCTCTGAATGAGGCTGAATGAGTCCACTGACCCTAGAATCCCAGAGCAGTTTCTGTGAATTTTCATTGTACCTATCACATAATATTGTCATTATTTGATTAGGTACAGTACCTGTGTATATATCTCTCTACTTTTCAGCACCATATGAATGCTTTGAGAGTGGGACTTATATAATGAGTATGCACATGCATCTAGTTTGGTAATAACAATACACCAAAAGGGAGCCATAGAGATGAACATGCCCTAGGTGTTTTCTGCTCAAATACTGTCTTTAGATCAGAAGTTTTAGAATCACCTGGGAACTTGTTAAAAATGCAGAGTCTCAGGACCTGGCCAACTCTATTGAGTCAGAATCTGCATTTCAGCAAGATCCCCAGGATATCCCTGTGTATATTTATATTTGAAAAGTGTTGCCCGGGCATAAGCTGCAGAGTGGATGCTCTTTATTAAAATGTACCTCATGTTTCCCGATAGGAAATAAACAGACAGTTTTCAACCCTTTCCCCATTTTTGAAGCTAAATAATGAATGTAATACAATTTAGTTAAAACCCAGAAGTTTACTTTTTGATATTTATATATACTTTTTTTAAAAAACCCATGGAGATATCTGTGTTTTGTTCCCTTGTTCTGGAGTTGACACTAACATTGCCCTTAATACTTCAGAAATTTCACACTTCAGAGAATGGAAAAGGAAGAGAAAATTCTGCTTTAAGAAAGCATACTTTATTTTTGGCATTTCATCTTGTTTATTTGAAACTTCTCTCCTGTTGGTTGGTTGTTCACATCCATTGCATTACCAGGAAAAGTGATGGGAGCTGGTGGGGGGCGGGGGGGTGGATTGATCAGAAGAAATGGATCTCCAGGAAAACATCAACTCAGAATGCAAAGCAAAAAAGAATATGTTCTTTAATCTGAATCAGGTCCACAGCAAAAGATGTGGCAGGACCAATAAATGAGAATCAGAGACCCCTCCATCAGGGAGCCAAATGGTATTGCTCATGGATTGGGATTCAGAAAAGATATCCTGGCTTGGGCTATCTGCCACCATGAAAATGCTGTCCAGTGTCTTCTCTGCTGGCAGGGAATGTATTTCATCCCAGAAAGCATCTTTCTGGTATCAACATGCATTTAGGAAGACAAGTCTTATTCAAAGTCCAAGTCTTATTCAAAGTCCAACACGAACAACAGTGATACCATTTCCTTTCATTTATTGAGTAACTTACTATGCGGCAGACACTATCCTAAGTACTTTACCTACATTAGCTCATTTCAATCTTCACAACAACTTCAAAAGGCTGGTATGATGATTCTCATTTTATAGAGAAGGAAACAGATTCATAGTAGTAAAGTGGTTTCTCCCAAGGTCTCGTGAGAGAATCACAGTTTTTAATCATCAAAGTTTATGATATTTGATTCTTATGTAGAAAATAAATTGATGGAACTAATGTTCCAAAAGATGTGATAATAGGCACCAGAAAAACCTTAACACAACAAGAAGTTTGGAAGGACCACAAACACGTGGAGGTTAAGGACCATCCTGCTAAAAGATGAAAAGGTCAACCAGGAAATTAAGGAAGAATTAAAAAGATTCATGGAAACTAATGAGAATGAAGATACAACCGTTCAAAATCTTTGGGATGCGGCAAAAGCAGTCCTGAGGGGGAAATACATCGCAATACAAGCATCCATTTAAAAATTGGAAAGATCTCAAATTCAAAAGCTCACCTTACACATAAAGGAACTAGAGAAAAAGCAACAAATAGACCCCACCCCCAGCAGAAGAAGACAGTTAATTAAAATTCGAGCAGAACTCAATGATATCGAGACCAAAAGAACTGTGGAACAGATCAACAGAACCAGGAGTTGGTTCTTTGAAAGAATTAATAAGATAGATAAACCATTAGCCAACCTTATTAAAAAGAAGAGAGAGAAGACTCAAATTAATAAAATCATGAATGAGAAAGGAGAGATCACTACCAACACCAAGGAAATACAAACGATTTTAAAAACATATTATGAACAGCTGTACGCCAATAAATTAGGAAATCTAGAAGAAATGGACGCATTCCTGGAAAGCCACAAACTACCAAAACTGGAGCAGGAAGAAATAGAAAACCTGAACAGGCCAATAACCAGGGAGGAAATTGAAGCAGTCATCAAAAACCTCCCAAGACACAAGAGTCCAGGGCCAGATGGCTTCCCAGGGGAATTCTATCAAACGTTTAAAGAAGAAATCATACCTATTCTACTAAAGCTGTTTGGAAAGATAGAAAGAGATGGAGTACTTCCAAATTCGTTCTATGAGGCCAGCATCACCTTAATTCCGAAACCAGACAAAGACCCCACCAAAAAGGAGAATTACAGACCAATATCCCTGATGAACATGGATGCAAAAATTCTCAACAAGATACCTAGCCAATAGGATCCAACAACACATTAGGAAAATTATTCACCATGACCAAGTAGGATTTATCCCTGGGACACAAGGCTGGTTCAACACTCGTAAAACCATCAATGTGATTCATCATATCAGCAAGAGAAAAACCAAGAACCATATGATCCTCTCATTAGATGCAGAGAAAGCATTTGACAAAATACAGCATCCATTCCTGATCAAAACCCTTCAGAGTGTTGGGATAGAGGGAACTTTCCTCGACATCTTAAAGGCCATTTACGAAAAGCCCACAGCAAATATCATTCTCAATGGGGAAGCACTGGGAGCCTTTCCCCTAAGATCAGGAACAAGACAGGGATGTCCACTCTCACCACTGCTGTTCAACATAGTTCTGGAAGTCCTCGCCTCAGCAATCAGACAACAAAAAGACATTAAAGGCATTCAAATTGGCAAAGAAGAAGTCAAACTCTCCCTCTTCACTGATGACATGATACTCTACATAGAAAACCCAAAAGCCTCCACCCCAAGATTGCTAGAACTCATACAGCAATTTGGTAGTGTGGCAGGATACAAAATCAATGCCCAGAAATCAATGGCATTTCTATACACTAACAATGAGACTGAAGAAAGAGAAATTAAGGAGTCAATCCCATTTACAATTGCACCCAAAAGCATAAGATACCTAGGAATAAACCTAACCAAAGAGGTAAAAGATCTATATCCTAAAAACTATAGAACACTTCTGAAAGAAATTGAGGAAGACACAAAGAGATGGAAAAATATTCCATGCTCATGGATTGGCAGAATTAATATTGTGAAAATGTCAATGTTACCCAGGGCAATTTATACGTTTAATGGAATCCCTATCAAAATACCATGGACTTTCTTCAGAGAGTTAGAACAAATTATTTTAAGATTTGTGTGGAATCAGAAAAGACCCCGAATAGCCAGGGGAATTTTAAAAAAGAAAACCATAGCTGGGGGCATCACAATGCCAGATTTCAGGTTGTACTACAAAGCTGTGGTCATCAAGACAGTGTGGTACTGGCACAAAAACAGACACATAGATCAATGGAACAGAATTGAGAACCCAGAAGTGGATCCTGAAATGTATGGTCATCTAATATTCGATAAAGGAGGAAAGACTATCCATTGGAAGAAAGACAGTCTCTTCAATAAATGGTGCTGGGAAAATTGGACAGCCACGTGCAGAAGAATGAAACTAGACAACTCTCTTTCACCATACACAAAGATAAACTCAAAATGGATGAGAGATCTAAATGTGAGACAAGAGTCCATCAAAATCATAGAAGAGAACACAGGCAACACCCTCTTTGAACTCGGCCACAGTAACTTCTTGCAAGATACATCCACAAAGGCAAAAGAAACAAAAGCAAAAATGAACTATTGGGACTTCATCAAGATAAGAAGCTTTTGCACAGCAAAGGATACAGTCAACAAAACTAAAAGACAACCTACAGAATGGGAGAAGATATTTGCAAATGACATATCAGATAAAGGGCTAGTTTCCAAAATCTATAAAGAACTTATTAAACTCAACAGCAAAGAAACAAACAATCCAATCATGAAATGGGCAAAAGACATGAAGAGAAATCTCACAGAGGAAGACATGGACATGGCCAACATGCACATGAGAAAATGCTCTGCATCACTTGCCATCAGGGAAATACAAATCAAAACCACAATGAGATACCACCTCACACCAGTGAGAATGGGGAAAATTAACAAGGCAGGAAACCACAAATGTTGGAGAGGATGCGGAGAAAAGGGAACCCTCTTACACTGTTGGTGGGAATGTGAACTGGTGCAGCCACTCTGGAAAACTGTGTGGAGGTTCCTCAAAGAGTTAAAAATAGACCTGCCCTATGACCCAGCAATTGCACTGTTGGGGATTTACCCCAAAGATTCAGATGCAATGAAACGTCGGGACACCTGCACCCCGATGTTTCTATCAGCAATGGCCACAATAGCCAAACTGTGGAAGGAGCCTCGGTGTCCATCGAAAGATGAATGGATAAAGAAGATGTGGTTTATGTATACAATGGAATATTACTCAGCAATTAGAAACGACAAATACCCACCATTTGCTTCAACGTGGATGGAACTGGAGGGTATTATGCTGAGTAAAATAAGTCAATCGGAAAAGGACAGTGTATGTTCTCATTCATTTGGGGAATATGAATAATAGTGAAAGGGAATATAAAGGAAGGGAAAAGAAATGTTGGGAAATATCAGGAAGGGAGACAGAACATAAAGACTCCTAACTCGGGGAAACGAACTAGGGGTGGTGGAAGGGGAGGAGGGCGGGTGTTGGAGGGGAATGGGTGACGGGCACTGAGGTGGACATTTGGGATGAGCACTGGGTATTTTTCTGTATGTTGGTAAATTGAACACCAATAAAAATTAATTTAAAAAAAAGAAAAAAAAAAAAAGAAGAATATACTCAGAAGTAAAAAAAAAAAAAAAAAAAAAAAGGAGTGTTGTCACCAGAGACTACATCATCCGGTAGATGAGGACTTATCTACAACAAAGTCAGTTAGGTGCTAATACCAATTTCTGATGCATCATGAGATATCAATCCTCCACAATCATTTCAATTTGTAACCATTGGCCTCCATAATGCTTAGTGGGGAGAAGACTAATCAGAAGGCTTCACAGAGAAGCATCCTAGGACCTCACAAGGCTGGGCCAGCAGACTCTCCTATAGATGGTCCAAGTGAAAGTCAGATCCCTTTTCTGGAAAGCAGCCCTTCAAGCATCAGGTCATGTGTCCTGAGTGAGTAGATCCACAAATCCTCTTTAGCTCACCACTATGGAGGCTGAGCTCTTGCTATTTATTTATTATTTTGGTTTCCAAGTGAAAGCAATGTAGAAATGTGACAAGCTCTTGTCAGTCACTTTAGGGATGGAAGATACAGAGAAAGAGGCTTTGAATCCCACCCAGAAAACCCTGTAGACCTCTGATACCATTTAAATGGCCAATACATCAGGATTCCAGTTCAAAGTAGATGCCATTTTATCCCCATTACACATCGCAATTATAGAGTCATTTTTATTACTACAAGATGACTGGGTTATCTTTCATGGCATTCTACGTTGCTTGTTTTTTTAAGTGCTACTATATGTATTCTCATGTATGGGGTCAAAGCATCTTTGTTGGAGTGACCTAAAGCATTATGAACAACACAGCCACATAACACATTCCAAACTGAATGTCTGTCCCCAACTTCATTCCATGTTGGGATTTTTGTTGTGATGGAGAAAAACAAAACCAGAAAGTAACTCGAAAAATCCAAAGTTAATTTTTGTTTTGAGAATGAAAAAGTAGTGAAATCCACATTACTCCACAAGGAAAATTAGAAGGGGATTAAAGGGCATAAGGGGAAGTCATATGGCAGGGTGCCAGAGGGTACAGGCTCTCCCATCAGACAGGAGTAAGCCTGAATCCTGGACTCACTATTTGCTAGCTGTGTGACCTGGAGCAAATCAGTCTTCAAGTCTCAATTTCTTATTTGTTAGTGGGACATACCCTAGCTAACTTAAGGGGATTTGGCAAAGAGTAAAGAATAAAGGAAGGAAATGGAATGACAACTATAGAGTCTGTGTATATTAGGCTCTCAAAATTGTAAGCTGAATTTATTTTTAAAAAATTGTTAAACCCCCTTCTTAGGTGGAGTTCTCTGGAAGTAAACGCTAGAATGCAGGTTTTCCTGGAGGAAGTTTATTGAAGAGTACATTTAGAATCAACACATGTAAGGAAGGGAGCTTGGGAGAGGGGGAGGTGGAACTATGATGTAAGTTCAATACCAGACTCTGTTGGTCCCAAAGGAATCATTGACCAGACAGTCCATCAGAGTTGTCCAAATTAAGGGAAGAGAACACAGTCTGTTACCCATCATCCACATTACTGGAGTCCTTGGGGAGAATTGTAATCTTGGGCAGACCAGCTCCCCTCACCAGAATACAATTCTGGAGAGGGACACAAATGTGAGACTCATCGGTAAACACTTCTGGCAAGTGGAAGAATAAAAAATTGGCTCTCTCCTGAAGCAGGAGTCTGGACAGGGTACTATATTATCCACTTCAGATCCAAAAGTCTCATAGACAGAATTCTGGTTCCAGGACCTTGGAAGATTCTTCTTATATCTAAATCCAATGAGACAATAGCGGCAATGTTTGCCTTTGCACTTCTGAACAAAATCTCAGGGCCATATCCTATCACGATGCTGAATAACATCTTTATACATCATAAAGAAAAAGCACTGGGTGTGTGGTTTCATCATCAGTTTTGTCATTAATAGATGCGCAGTGCTTATCATGGTCCCTGCAAATAAGAAAGGTTCAATAATTATTGAATAAATGAATAGATCTACACATTGAACTGAATTTACCCTAAAGGCAGATGCAGAAAAAGCCTGTATGAAGGAATCATACAGGCCTTTCTTCAACAAAACACCATATGGGGTCTTAAAAGTTACTCAAGTTGCTTCAGAGTTTATTTCATGTGTTTTAAACAAACAAAAAAGCACCAAAAGCCTTATAATAAGAATAAAGAATAATCCGAGGGAAAAAATTTATTCTGGAATTTAGTCTGTTTATATCCCATAATGAATGTAGCAGCAAAGATAGTTTTTATAATAGTCTTTGAATCTCTGTAGGGTTGGAGCAAAAAAAAAAAAAAAAATGTCAGAGATCTATTTCCCTGGATGGCAGCTACCAATTTTCTAGCAATCAGAAAGGAGATGCAGAATTAGCTTCATAATATCTTATTAAACAATGTCAGCCTAATATTTCTAAGAAGACACATACAAGGCACAGGGGACAGCTACTTATCCATGTATTTAATAGATACATTGGCCTGGCTAATGCTTTTCACATTAGACCATAGGTTGAGGTGACACCTGCCTAGAGCTTGAGAGCAAATAAATTTATGTAGCTGAAAATTACATGTAGCTTCCCCAGAGAAACACCATTTCTCACATTTCAAATTTAACATGATTTACATGATGAAAAACACATTTATGAGAGCCAGCTAGCACTTTCATGCCTTTGATTTTGGGTAATTACTTTTACACTGAAAGATTTTTACTATGTTCCTATTACTTTTGCCCATAAGCATACCAAGTTATTCTTTTCCATTCTCTCTCTATTTAAAAGACATAAATAGAAATTTCTCTAAAAATTATTTTCAGAGGCAACTGATTGCCCAGAAGTTTATCAGGAGAGTGTTCTGTTTCTGCAGCCTGAAGAGCATATTCCAATCTGACAGAGCCTGGCTCAGTGACAGGCAGGCAGAAACACATGGATGTCTGAGTTCTATTTAAATCACCTTCCAGTGTGTTCGCTGAGAACTTTTACCAAGACCACTGCTACAGTTCCCACTTGGCCTCCTGCTTCTCCTCTTGGCCCTCTTTAATACACTCACTACACAACAGCTGGACAAAGGTTATTAAGCATAAATCAGATTTTGTCACTTCTCTGCTTGAACTGTTTCAATGGCTTTCCCTGACTCTTAAAGTGAACCCAAAATCTCATGCTATATCCTCAATGGTACTCATGATCTGACTGTAACTCTTCCACCAGGATAACCTTACAAGAGTTTTGAGATACCAACTGAAAGCATATTAAATTGGTATTTATCTATATGGTCATGGTCTAAGAGATTTGTCCTGGAAAATGACTGGCAGGTCTCCAAGCACCCCATCTATGATTGCCCATGAACCATTCCTCTCTCTGTCAATATGCTTGTAACCTATACCTTAAATAAGCTTCTTGTTTGTTTGTTTCTAAACTTGCCTTTGGCACTAAAATAGGAACAGAGACTATGGAAATAGCTTAGATCTGAGACTATGGGGAACAGTATAATTTTTATCCTAATGATCCTTACATTTGATCCTTTTATAGCTTTCAATTTAGCATCAAAGATTGACAGCTTATGCCACATTCTAAAGCAGCCTAGCCCATTAGAGGCACATAATAGCAAGCAGAAGAAAGTTCTTTATGTGCTTTGCAATGAATTTAGTGTGTAGGGAATAGCTCATTTGCTGCAACCCTACAAATTTTCTTGCTCTTAGTTTGTTCATCTATACATATCTTTTTCATTGCTGAGGCCCAGACATGTTTTGCTGTGTGTGGTGAGTAGATGAAACCAGTTGACATTTTATTTCCCATGTAATTCCTATGCTAACTCACAGAGCAAAAACTTTAGAAACCCTCTGTGGTTACTGTGCTTATATTAGAAACTGGGAAATAGGGATCCCTGGGTGGCGCAGCGGTTAAGCGCCTGCCTTTGGCCCAGAGCGCGATCCTGGAGACCCGGGGTCGAATCCCACGTCGGGCTCCCGGTGCATGGAGCCTGCTTCTCCCTCTGCCTGTGTCTCTGCCTCTCTCTCTCTCTCTGTGTGTGTGTGTGACTATCATAAATAAAAAAAATAAAATAAAATAAAATAAAAAGAAACTGGGAAATAAGAGAATTTATGATAACTGTTTGCATCCCACAGGAGGTCAGGAAGGAGAGGACCTGGCCGAAAACAGCAGATGATGGTGATGGAGCAGCAGGACCAGAAGCTGCCACTTCGGGGTTGCACAAAAAGGAAAATGTAATGAGCAAATATGAAGCCCAATTACCAAGGACCCCTCAGAACCCCATGGAAGCCTCCTCTCTTCCTTATTTACTCAATAAATATTCAAGAATATGGTCAAGATTAGTGATCCATTCAGCTATAGCATACAGGGTACTCTAGTTCTGTCGTATAGAAGTATTTATAATAATTTAATAATACATTATACCCATTATCATTAATATATGAGAATTTGAACTCTTCTCCTTCTGACATGTATGTGAAAAAGTCATTTGTCAAATCAACCAAAATTTTCAATGCTAGCAAAGAAAAACTTCTCCATTTTCATCAGATTTATTGGATGGTACCATCATAGCCATATCTCACACTGACATGCAATCTATAATAATGTGAAGGAATTACATTCATAGCTGGGCGATTAAGCTTAGCTATGAAATAAGAAGTGATGGAGATCGTGATTTCAATTGTTTTGGCAATACATGTTGGAGGAATCTATCACCTGAAGGGAGCTATTTCTCAAATGTGTGTCTTCTGACGTTTCAGAATAATAAAACTTTTGCAGTTAAAAAAACCTGTAACTTCTCACAAATACATATGCAGTGTCATCAAACGAGCAGCCTAAAAAGCTGAGAAAGAAAGGTGGGAAAAGTTCTTACATACTTTTCCTGCAAAAGTGAGAAATAGCACTTTCATCAGAGAATTCCCAAAATCATCATCTTTATGGTTAAGTTAGTGGTTATTATAGTCTGACTTTGAAATGCTTCATTTTGAGTGAATGGTGAAAGACACTCAGCAAAATCTCAGAAGCAGAAAAGCTTTAGAATCATAGTCTTCTCTGGGATTCATGCCAACTCCCTCTCTCTGCAGGATGTGATCCCTTCTTGGATTCACAATAATGTGCCTACTAAAAAGGATCTCTGGGGAAGTCCTGAAGTGCTTTTGGGAAACACATCAAAGAAATTATCAAGGTCCATTGATCCTATTCACTACAGCTAGAGCACTGTTAGAACTAGAATTTTGATTACAGTTTTATTTTGCCTTCCACAATATTATTAAATTTGAATATTTAGGCAGCCTATTTAAAATCTACTCATTTTCTATGTCTATCAAATTGGTTAATAATCCTACATTCTTTGTAGAGTACTTTTGAATTAAATAAGTAAATGAAACAGGGAACCCCAGGTGGTTCAGTGGTTTAGCACCACCTTCAGTCCAGGGCCTGACCCTGGGGTCCTGGGATCGAGTCCCACGTCCGGCTCCCTGCATGGAGCCTGCTTCTCTCTCTGCCTGTGTCTCTGCCTCTCTCTCTCTCTTTCTCGGTGTGTCTCTCATGAATAAATAAATAAAATCTTTAAAAAAAATAAAATAAAAAATAAGTAAATAAAACAATACACTCCAGGAAGAACCTGGCTTAAAGAGAAATTTTAGTGGTAACTATCATACTAACATCATCATCATCATCACCATCATAACCTTGTAATAAACAATAAATTATGAACTACTCAGGGTTGATTTCATTGTGGAGGAAACTTTGATGCCTTGGAAAGTAACATTAACTCTATTTCCTGGGAATGTTTTTTAAATTAATTTTTATCGGTGTTCAATTTACCAACATACAGAAAAACACCCAGTGCTCATCCCGTCAAGTGTCCGCCTCAGTGCCCGTCACCCATTCCCCTCCAACACCCGCCCTCCTCCCCTTCCACCACCCCTAGTTCGTTTCCCAGAGGTAGGAGTCTTTATGTTCTGTCTCCCTTCCTGATATTTCCCAACATTTCTTTTCCCTTCCTTTATATTCCCTTTCACTATTATTTATATTCCCCAAATGAATGAGAACATACACTGTTTGTCCTTCTCTGATTGACTTACTTCACTCAGCATAATACCCTCCAGTTCCATCCACGTTGAAGCAAATGGTGGGTATTTGTCATTTCTAATTGCTGAGTAATATTCCATTGTATACATAGACCACATCTTCTTTATCCATTCATCTTTCGATGGACACCGAGGCTCCTTCCACAGTTTGGCTATTGTGGACATTGCTGCTAGAAACATCGGGGTGCAGGTGTCCCGAAGTTTCATTGCATATGTATCTTTGGGGTAAATCCCCAACAGTGCAATTGCTGGGTCGTAGGGCAGGTCTATTTTTAACTCTTTGAGGAACCTCCACACAGTTTTCCAGAGTGGCTGCACCAGTTCACATTCCCACCAAGCTGTGGTCATCAAGACAGTGTGGTACTGGCACAAAAACAGACACATAGATAAATGGAACAGAATAGAGAACCCAGAAGTGGACCCTGAAATGTATGGTCATCTAATATTCGATAAAGCATGAAAGACTATCCATTGGAAGAAAGACAGTCTCTTCAACACATGGTGCTGGGAAAATTGGACATCCACATGCAGAAGAATGAAACTGGACCACTCTCTTTCACCATACACAAAGATAAACTCAAAATGGATGAGAGATCTAAATGTGAGACAAGAGTCCATCAAAATCATAGAAGAGAACACAGGCAACACCCTTTTTGAACTTGGCCACAGTAACTTCTTGCAAGATACATCCACGAAGGCAAAAGAAACAAAAGCAAAAATAAACTATTGGGACTTCATCAAGATAAGAAGCTTTTGCACAGCAAAGGATACAGTCAACAAAACTAAAAGACAACCTACAGAATGGGAGAAGATATTTGCAAATGACATATCAGATAAAGGGCTAGTTTCCAAAATCTATAAAGAACTTATTAAACTCAACAGCAAAGAAACAAACAATCCAATCATGAAATGGGCAAAAGACATGAAGAGAAATCTCACAGAGGAAGACATAGACCTGGCCAACAAGCACATGAGAAAATGTTCTGCATCACTGGCCATCAGGGAAATACAAATCAAAACCACAATGAGATACTACCTCACACCAGTGAGAATGGGGAAAATTAACAAGGCAAGAAACAACAAATGTTGGAGAGGATGCGGAGAAAAGGGAACCCTCTTATTTCCTGGGTATTTTTATATGTTATATGCTTTGTGTTCTGAGTAAATAAAGAGATCTCTACAACTTTGATAACATGTTTGAACTTATCGGTTTGGTCATGAGCTGAAAGCATCCATATGCTGGCAAAGAATGAAGATGGAAAACCACTTCTGAATTGTGTGTGAAATTCTTCCCAACAGTAGTGCTCTAAACTGGATGAGCAATGAAGAGTATGGTCATTAAGCTTGAGTATGAGCAAAAGGAACCTGGCAAATTTTTATGGTTCTAACTGAGGACCTGGAAATCCCAGTCTTAGTGCTGATAGCCAGTGATTTGCAAGAAAACATGTTCTAAAAGACATCTCTTGCTGCCCTAAGGTGTGTATGCCTATATCTTTGTCACCTACATCTATATCCATAATCTATAATCTATCTCTCTGCCTATCTAACTTACCTCCATTGGTGACGTGTAATTATAAATGTCTCTTCTTTTATTTTTTTTAAGATTTTATTTATTTACTCATGAGAGACACACACACACACACACACACAGAGAGAGAGGGGCAGAGACAGGCAGAAGAAGCAGGCTCCACGCAGGGAGCCTGATGTGGAACTCGATCCCAGGACTCCAAGATCATGCCCTGGGCCAAAGGCAGACGCTCAACCATTGAGCCACCCACACGTCCCAATGTCCCTTCTTTTAAAGCTTCAGTGGTATTGTATGTCACTCACAGTGTATGTCTCTTATTTCCTGTCTTTTGCCATACAATTTCAGCATCTCCTAGCATGGGCGTTTCAATGAGAAGCCTTGAATTTTGTCTCTCTTCTATCTTTCCATTTTTCTGGTACACTTCCCTATTCCTCCATTACTGTGGCTCCCTAGGATCAATCTCAATGAAGAATATCACTATGGCGGGAGTAATTAGTTCAGACATAATTACTTTTTGTAGAATTTTTGAAAAATTTTCAATTCTAATATTTGTAATTCTTTTGGAATTATCAGTTATGATCATTACTTTTCCAGCCTCAGGGGTGAACATCTGATTCAGTCTGTCCAATAAGAGTACCCCATCCTCCTTATATCTTATACAGTGATTGGTCTGTAGTTGGGCACTGTACTAATTTTCTAGGGCTTCCATAACAAATACAACAGACTAGATGGCTTAAACAATGGAAATTTATTTTCTCATAGTTTTAGAGGTTAGAAGTCTAAGACCAAGATGACAGTAGATTTCATTCCTCCTAAGATCCCTTGCTTGCAAATGGCCATCTCTGACTATGTCTTTACTCCGTGTGTGTGCATCCCTGGTGTCTCCTTGTATATCCACATTTTCTTTTATAAAAACACCATAAAGATTTGATTAGATGCCTGTGATGATTAATTATATGTGTCAGTTTGGCTGGATCCCAGTCCCCAGATATTGGGTCAAACATTATCCTGGGTTTTTCTGTGTGGATTCTTTTTTTAAAGATTTTATTTATTTATTCATGAGAAACACACACACACACACACACAGAGGCAGAGACACAGGCAGAGGGAGAAGCAGGCTTCATGCAGGGAGCCCAAAATGGGACTTGATCCCAGGTCTCCAGGATCACACCCTGGGCTGAAGGCAGCACTAAACCTCTGAGCCACTGGGGCTGCCCTGTGTGGATATTTTTGAATGAAATTTACATTTAAATCTATGACTTTGAGTAAAGCAGACTAACCTCCTAACATGTGGGTGCACCTCATCTGATCTGTTCAAAGCCTACTTAGAACAAAAGGCTGACCTCCACCAAGCAAGAGAGAATTCAGCCAGCAACTACCTTCAGACTTTATAACACTGGCTCTTCCTGGTCTGTCAACATTCTGCCACTCTTTCCTGAGCCCCCAGCTCTAGATTTTATGCTCCCCAAGCATACATAATCACATGAGCCAATCCCTTAAAATGTCTTTCTGTATATACATATATATATGTTTGTGTATGTATGTATGTATGTACATATCTCCTATTGGTTCTATTTCTCTGGATAACCCTAACATAGGCACATACATATGACCTCATTTAATCTTAATAACCTCGTTAGCAAACTCACATTCTAAGGTACTAAGGCTTAGGGCTTCAACATATGAATTTGGAGGGAAACAATTCGGACCATAAAATTATGGCCTTTCGTAATCCTTTGTTGGCATTGATATAGGTACCAAAGGAGAAATATTTGAACTCTTACACTGGAAAGATGAATTTTAAAGATTTTGTAAACCCAGGTCTGCTAGATGCCATCTTGCTGCCTGATAGGGAGCATACTGAGAAGGAAATCAGCTCAAAGGAAATTAAGCCAAGATGTACATAGAGAAAACCCTGTACGACATCATTCAAAAAATGGAATCTAGCTCCATCTAAGGTCAAATATTGGACTTTCAGATATAAAAGATAAAGCTTGAAATGATATTTCTTTGATGCTCCTAAATCTAATCAACAAATATAAAAATCATTTCAATTACACATCTCAAATATCTCTTGAGGGGCGATCGAGTGGCTCAGTCAGTTAAGTGCCTGCCTTCAGCTCAGGTCTTGACCCCCAAGTCCTGGGAGGGAGCTCTATGTTTGGCTCCCTGCTCAGTGGGGAGTCTGCTTCTCTCTCTCTCTCTGCACCTCCCCCATTCACATTCTCTCTCCCTCTATCTCAAATAAAATAAATATAATCTTTTAAAAAATAAAATAAAATACCTCTTAACTATTATTATATCCATTTCATTTCAAGTTAGCTCCCTTTGGTCTAGTCTCCCAGTGCCCCTTGACTAAGACAATTTTAACAGCCACTTGTCTCTAGTCCCTCTCTCTCCCCAAGACTATCTTCCATACCAAACATTTTTTTTTAGATTTTATTTATTTATTCATGAGAGACACAGATATATATAGAGAGAGAGGCAGAGACACAAGCAGAGAGAGAAGGAGGCTCCATGCAGAGAGCCCGGGTCTCCAGGATCGCCCTGGGCTGAAGTCGGCGCTAAACCGCTGAGCCACCCGGGCTGCCCCCATACCGAACTTCTGATAACACGTCCCATTCTCATTTGGGAATCCATCCTTCCCGTACTCTTTCAATCCATGTGGCTCAGTGGTGTTAACTCCATTCAAGCAACCTAGGTGCCACATAATCTATACCTATCCAGCTAACAATACTGTGACAACAGTAACTGACAGAGGAATGAGCATGTGACCCAGTCAAACCAACCAGAGATGATAATGTTTAATTCTAGGACTTTTTCAGCACAATAAAGGGAGTAGGTACACATTTCAGTCCTCAAAGAAAGCAGAGGAAATGTAGCCCAGGAATGACTGGCACCCAATGTGACCAAGTGTGAAAATCCTCACTGAAAATAGAATTAACACAAAAATGATGATAATAGTGTTAACACTAAGTTATAGTGTGGGAGAGAAACTAGACCCTGAAGACATCTTTTAAAGCCCTTGTAACCAGCTATGCCTGACCCTACTGCCAAAGAGTGTGATTCGATAGGTCTATGAAGGAGCTCTAAAACTTAAGTTTTGAAAGTATTATATACTTTCTATAAAGTCCTTATCCAGAATTTCTTTTGTGAAGCTATGACACACTCTTTTCCTCTGACTTTACCCCTGACTCACATTTCCCACTAACTCACTTTTGGGCCAGCTCTCAACGCTGAGCAAACCCATCTGGTTTTCTATCTAGCCCAGTGAATTGGAATCTGTGGCCTTTTGAGCTGGAGGTTCTTTAACAACAAATTTTTTTTAAAGATTTTCTTTATTTATTCATGAGAGAGACACACACAGAGAGAGAGAGAGAGGCACAGACACAGGCAGAGAGAGAAGCAAGCTCCACCCAGGGAGCCCGATGTGGGACTCGATCCTGGGTTTCCAGCATCACACCCTGGGCCGAAGGCAGGCGCCAAACTGCTGAGCCACCCGGGCTGCCTCACAACAAATTTTATACTGTGTTTTGTTTTCCAAATCCATGCTAGATGATTTCTAAATGTATTCATTTAACATGTATCTAGAATGATATCACTCATTAACTCACACAGACATGCATACGAATTTGAGTCTCTCTTTCTTCAATACTTTTCTTTTAATGTTAAATTTATTTTAATAATACATTTAAATAAAGTTGGTGCTGATGATTGTGAGTTCTTTCCTTGATGATTCTAAGAGCAAAGCATATGTACATGCTCAAAAATGCTCTCTTTTGAATCAGTCTGTGGACTACCCTGTACTTATTTGTTTGTCTTGTATACTTTATAACAGCCTTTGGCTAAGGGTATGCAACCTGACACAACACTGTTAATTTCAGAAAGATAGCTAAAGTGTAAATGTCACTAAGAATAAAAGAGCAAATGTCATTAAGAAGCAAAGGGAAAAGCAACTAAAATATGTGTATAGGAATGGCAGGCATAGCCTTGAGGTTTGAAACTGAGGAGAAAGACTGTGTTGTAGATAGAACATTCTCTAAACCTAGTGAGAATTTTCATATAATGAAAAAAATGACAGAAGTAAAAAAAGATAGTGAAGGGAGTGAGAGACAAGGATACTTGGGAGGAACATCTATAACCCACAGATCTTTGGGGTTTCTAACATTGAGGAATCTAGGTTCAAATTTCTGAGCTTATTGGGACACTGGGGTGGCTCAGCGGTTGAGCATCTGCCTTCCCGGTTCAAGTCCCACATTGAACTTGCGGGAAGCCTGCTTCTCCCTCTGCCTATGTCTCTGCCTCTCTCTGTGTGTTTCTCATAAGTAAATAAATAAAACCTTTAAAAATATTTCTGAGCTTGGGATCCCTGGGTGGCTCAGCAGTTTGGCGCTTGCCTTCGGCCCAGGGTATGATCCTGGAGTCCCGAGATCGAGTCCCACATCAGGCTCCTTGCATGGAGCCTTCTCCCTCTGCTTCTCTCTCTCTCTCTCTCTCTCTCTCTCTCTGTATCTCATGAATAAATAACCAAATCTTTAAACAAAAATTTCTGAGCTTATTCACTTCCCTTTCAAAATCTTATCCCTTTACCTCTCACACTAAATCACAAAATAAATTTGGAGTGACGGGGTAACATGCAGCCAGGGCAATATCTCCATTTCAAAATAAATCATATTATTAACAACATTTTCTTTTATGAATACTTTTATTTCTATGACTCATCCTTTTCCCCAAGACCAAGCTCCAAAAACTGTAAGAAAGTGGCTTTATCATTAGTGTATGGAAGATGTTTACTCAACCTATTGTGAGTGAAGGTTTCTAGTCTGAGCCAACACCATTCTCAAGCTTTTCTGCCCCAAACACCACCCAGTCATGAAAAATATTCCAAACTATAATAAATTCAGATTCAGAAGAAATCATATTATGGAAATTGAAATGATATACATGATAATAAAGGATTGAATTTTATTGAGACTTCTATCCCTTCTGAATTTCCTATGTGTATTCACTTGCTATCCACATGCAGGGGTATGTACACATTTACATCGATCCAAGGTACATGGTAAAAAATATGTTTTTATTGAATGATAGCTTGAATGAATGATATGAGAGTAACTAGGAAAACAAATAAACATGTAGAACAATTTTTAAAGTTTCTTCCTTAGCTGTGTTCAATTATTATATCATATTGCCTTTCATTAAAGTTGGCTCATTTGTAGGGTCAAGTGTAGAATGGGACAAAAGCAAATTGTCTTAGTTCAGATACACCCCACCCATGCCCCCCCCCACAAGCAAGCAGGCAGGGGGACAGGATTTGCATGTGATTTATTAAACGGATTTTCCCAAAAGAAACCAGGAGGGCAGTGAAAGAAGTAAGGAGAGAGGTAAAGCGCCCAAACAGTGTTCTACTTTAGGCATCATACTAGCCTTCAGCCCAATGGCAGCTGGGGCTCTGCAGCACAATTTCATCACAGAGTTCATCTCAACTCAAGGTGGAACTGGGTTTTCATACTCCTTCAGGAATTCCCACAATCTCCAACCAGAATAAAACTCCCAGGCATTTCTGGCTTCTGATTTGTCTGATCAAAAGTTGTTCCACAAACCCAGTGATCAGCCTCTAAACAGCAGGTACAAACCCTTAGGAGAAGCTCACAGAAACACAGGAGCACAGGACTTACCCACAGAACTGGTGTAGGAGATCTGGGGGACATCAAAGATATTTTATACAATATTTAAAACGGATGAGGAAAGATGAAAGCACCTACTCTATTATCAAGCAGAAGTGGGTCTAAGTCTTCCCTGAGCACCTAATTGCCTGCATTACATTAGGCAAGTTACAACATCTTGATCCTTGGTTGTTTCATATGTGAAATGCAGATGATAGTAATACCTGCTCTATGTTTAGGACTAAATTAGAAAATATATATGAAGCAATGTAAAACTGTGCCCTCTATGTAATAACGACTCAATAAATGTTATCATATCGCCATCCTCCTCATAATCCTCACCATTGCTTGTGACAGAAAATTTTTTGGTAAATCTCAAATTTTGACATTTTATAATGCCTAAATTCCAAGCTGTCTTGGTTTTTTGTTTTGTTTTGTTTTGTTTTCTGGTCCTAAAATACATAATTCTCCAACTCAGTTTTTCAACCTCCAGAAATATTTTAGCTCTCCTCCTCCTCTTCATCCTTCTCTTCCACATCTCTAATCCTCATGTCTGTGTTGCTCTTGACCTTGACTTTGGAGCCAACCAGTTCACTCTTTAGCCAACACTGGGCTGGTCCAGAGAAGGGAGCGTGGATAAAAAATTAATGAATATTGTCAGTTATCCACATTCTGAAATTAATGGAATTATTGCCAGCCACTTGGAAGACCTGCCAGAGAGGGAAAGTGACAGACTCCTGGCAAAGACAATGATAGGATGAGCAGTCTTTCTTAAAACACAGCAGGGTAGAGCCTGAAACATGAAACCACTGAGGCTCAGCACTGCTGAGGATTTTGGACAGTCTCATAACATTTAAGGCAGCATTTCAAGTGCCTTAGCTGGTAAATTAATTTCTGATGCAAATAAGGAGGGAAGAGAATAGTGTGTTTTCAGGGGAACTTTTTCCTGGGCGCTTCCAGTACTTAGCAAACCAGAAACTGGGAGAACTTCAACTTTTAAGGCTTCCACAAGACTTACCAGGTTTGTCATTGGTTTCACCTGCTTGGGTCAGGACAACCCCTTTTTGTTGTTTGGAAAGTCAAGAATGTTCCCATGTAACACCTTAAACCCTTCCTTGGATTTTCTGGCCAATGGCCCTAATCATAGAAGGGCCTGACATTTAATTATGAATATTTTGCTCTTAATTATGGAAATACCTAATAAATACAATAGATTTTCAGAACCTGGCCCCAGCACTGAAGATAAAGACTCCAGTAAGGTACTGGAGTGGCTTTGCAGGGAAAACATTGCCCTTTGACATTTGTTACTGTTTTTGCCAACATGCCTAATGACACAATGATTTGAAGATAATGGAAATGAAAACAAAATTATTCACATTCTTAGATTATGTTTCATATTAGAAAATAAAAATTTGTTTGGTCTATTTTTCTCCCATTAAATTGATCTAAAACAGAATCATCTATTAACTTAAGATACTAGTTTAACATAGACTGAAGATTCTTTGTTGAGAGATGCTTCTTGGAGGCATACCAATTGGATATGTATTTGCTTTTATGTGACATTTTACTGCTATTTCTTTGCTCATCTAAGATTCCAAGTTGGCAAAGGAGATGCCAGGAAATAATTGCAGTTGCACAAATTATCTTAAGTCTTGAAAGTGGTAGCACTAGAGCTTGAAGCCAATCTTGAATGCACATACAAGCACATATGGCCCCAATCTGTAAATATGGTAGAGCATTAAATGAATAATGTATTGGAACATAAAATACTCAACATTCTGTGGATTACTTGTGACTATATGAAAAGGCAGGGTGGGAATTTCATAAAATTCAGCTCTGCATCTCACCTTCAAGATGAGGAAACAACATAGCTTCATGATGGTAACTACTACAACCTAGTTTCTTGCTCCCTCACTGATAAGCTGCAAAGAGGAAAAGGATATGAAGATTTAATTCATGATACTGGTGTTTTGTTGTTCCTGTGTAAAAATCTGGGAAGATAAAGCAAGGGAAAAAAACTATAATGCTAAATATTTTCCAAGACCCAATGAAACAAAGAATCAAAATGTCTTAGTTTCTTACAACTATTATACCCTCCATACTGTGCTTTGTGTTGAGGGACAAAACTGTTTTGAGAGAGAAGAGTCTAGTGGAGAGGGCAAGACTATAATGCATGCAAAATAGACTGAAAGAACACAGGACATGCTAAAGTTGCCAGAAAATATCTTGGATGGAGGGAGATACATGACAAAATTCTTTTTTTTTTTTAATTTTTTATTTATTTACGATAGTCACAGAGAGAGAGAGAGAGAGAGAGAGAGAGAGGCAGAGACATAGGCAGAGGGAGAAGCAGGCTCCATGCACCGGGAGCCCGACGTGGGATTCAATCCCAGGTCTCCAGGATTGTGCCCTGGGCCAAAGGCAGGTGCTAAACCGCTGCGCCACCCAGGGATCCCCATGACAAAATTCTTATAAAGCAGATAAGTAAACCCTCTTGTCTGGAGTAATGTCAAATAAAAGATAATTACATTCCTGAAGGCAAAAAATTGATTAAGCTGTCCCCTAAATACAGTAGAGGCAATTCCAACTTTCCACTTCCAACTTCTAAATTTAATTTCATCCTAAAGTTTCCTTTGGAAAATGAGGGATACTTACAACAATTGCAATATAGTAGGGATGCTTCTGTTCTGCTCTTTGTGTTGGTATATTAATAATGAAAAAAGTCCCCAAGACCAATGCTTCTCCTGTCCCTCCACCTATTCAATATTGCCTTCATCTATCAGGGCACAACTGAAGTACTGCTTTCTCCAGGAAGTCTTCTCAAATGACTCAATCACTTGTTGTTCATTTGTTTCAAATGGCAATCCTGTTTCTTCCAAATGGATTGCATTATATTTTTTTAAAAAATAGTCTATGCAAAACAAAGTAATATGTTTATGTTTATCAAACTGTATTATTTCCCTAAGGGAAAATTGAAAGACTAAATTTTCCTGCCCCTAGGTGAAGTCATTTGAATACTTTTATCCATTAGAATATTAGTATAGTGATACTCACTATTCCCAAGCCTGATCCCTAAAGATCCACCGTTCATGATTTTCCTGTATCCCTTTCCAACAGAGAACCAAATATTTAGTATAGCCATGTCTAAAGATGGAAAAAGCCTGGATCCTTGAGTCAGTGGTTGGAGAAGAGCTACTCAGGAATATTCTCTGTCAGCAACAATCTCAGAAATATGAGTAAGAAGTAAAATGCTATTATATTAAGTCATTGAGATTCCATGATCATTTATACAGTAACTAATATTCATAACCCTATTTAATATAATATGTTATTTTTATTTATGTTTAACCTTCTATGGAAGTATAGTGTACTTCAGTATGGGTTTTTTTTTTTTTTTTTTTAGATTTTATTTATTCATTCATGAGAGACAGAGAGAGAGAAGGCAGAGACATAGGCAGAGGGAGAAGTAGACTCTCAGGAGCCTGATGTGGGACTCAGTCTCAGAACTCCAGGATCATGCCCTGAGCCAAACGCAGATGCTCAACCACTGAGCTACCTAGGCGTCCCTCAGTATGTTTTAATATGAAGTATAACATACATATATTTTGTATATATGTACCGAAGAAAACCAAAATCAGGGTACAATTTGATGAGTTGTCACAAACTAAATGCATCCATGCAGCTAGCCTCAATATCAAGAAAAATAATGTTATCTGCTTCCCAAAAAGCCACCCTCATGCCCTCCCAAAGCGATAGCCTGTTACAGTTACCAGCACAATGGCTTCCAATAGCACAGATCAGTTACTACTTTATAGAAATGGAATGACGAGACTACAATTGAATGGGTTACCAATAGAGACCTCTCCTGAGACACACAACTCTCCTCACATTGAACTTGGCCTCCCCATTGCTGTCCCCTAACCACTTCATTCTATAATAAAATGAGTGGTTTCTCATGCCATAGAGTGCAAGCAGAGAGAGAGAGAGAGAGAGAGAGAGAGAGAGAGAGAGATGGCTAAGCGCTAGAACTTCTGAGTGGCTGGGCTCATAGTTAGTAGGCATGAGATATTGGGGACGAATGTGGGTGCAGAAGCATCATCTAAGGCTTTGTTCTCAAATCTTACTGCAATGTGCCAATGAGCTAGTGTTAACCTAATGAACAAAGAGAACTAAAAGGCCTTGCTATCTCAGTAGTAATTTACTCTAATTCCAAACCCTAAATTCAGCTCATTAACTCTTCACCCTTAAAAAGATAAGGTGAAGGCCAAGAAGAACATAAATCAAAAAGAAAAAAAATGAGGGAAAATAAAACACAAAATAGCACATAGAGTTTAAATATGCACATGCTGCAGTCATTCAGAGCTAGGTATGAAACACTATCATTCATTCAATTTGTAAACTAATACTCTGATTCATTATTTTTTAGTATCTGCATAATATTTCAAAGTGCAGCTGTTCTGTAATTAAGTAAGCCAATGTGCTATTGGGATAAGTAGGTGGCTATAAAGTGGGTATCATGAGGGAGTGTTTCTGGAGTTCTCCATTTACAGACACTCACTTTGTACTCAGTTGCTTGCCACTAAGTACAATGGTCTCATAAACATTCTTGTACATATACCTTTAAAAACCTGGAGCTCTTATTTTTATGGGAAAGATTCAAATAGTAGGTCTTCTGGGACAGAGGGTTTATGTAGTTTCAAGTTTTAACAGCTGTTACAAGAGTGCTTTCCAAAAAAATTGTGGCAATCTACATGTTCATTACTAATGTATCAGCATCCTTTTACCCAAATTCCTGCCAGCAATAAGTGTTAGCCTTCTTAATTTTTGTTTTCTTTGGAATGCCTGAGTGGCTCAGCAGTTGAGCGGCTACCTTTGGCTCAGGGCATGGTCCCAGAGTCCCAAGATCGAGTGCCACATGGGGTCTCCGCATGGAGCCTGCTTCTCCCTCTGCCTGTGTCTCTGCCTCTCTCTCTCTCTGTCTCTCATAAATAAATAAAATCTAATAAGTAAAATAAAATTTATATATATATATATAAATTTTGTTTTCTTTGTACTTTTCCCAACATACAAAATAGAGAAAATGTATAACAAACTCCCAAACACTCACCACCCAGTTTCATTGATATACCATTTCTACAAGGTTATATTTTTTAAAGGTTTATTTATTTGAGAGAGAGAGAAAGAGAGAAAGAGAGCACATGACCAGGGGGAGGGGCAGAGGAAGAGAGAGAGATAAAATCTCAAACAGACTCCCCATGGAATGTGGAGCCTAGCTTGGGGCTTAATCCCAGGACCCTAAATTCATGACCTGAGCCAATTCCAAGAGTCCCACACTTAATCAACTGTGCCTTTCAGGCACCCCTACAGCCTTATATTTTAATTTTTGAGGCATCTTTTATATCTAGAAAAAAGTATATCCTTTTTAGTATATAATTCTATGAGCCTTAATGATTGCATACCACTGTATAACCACCCAGACAGTCATGATATAGAGGTTCTATCACAGTATAAAGTTCCCTTGTGCCCTTTTATAATCAAACATTCCTTTCACATACTAGGCCCTGGCAAGCAGCGGTATGTTTTTCCCTATATTTTTGCTTTTCCAGAATGTTATAGAAATGTAATCATACAGAATGTAACCCTTTAAATCTGGTTTCTGCAATTTAGCATAATGCACTTGAGATTCATTCATATCAGTACTCAATCGGTTGCATGTTCCTTTTTATAGCTGAACGGTATCCAATTGTAAGGGCATGCCAGAGTTCACATATCCGTTCAACATTTGAAATTTGGGGTGATTATGAATATAGCTGCAATAAACATTGATGCACAAGTGTTTGTGGGAACATAAGTTTTTATTTTTCAGATAAAAACCTAGGAATGGAAGTAGTGGATCATATTGGTTAGTATATATTTGACTTTATAAAAAAACTGTGCACCTGTTTTCCAGAGTGGTTATAATATTTTACAACCCCATCAGCAATGTATGAGAGGTCTAGATTCTCTGTATCCTCAGAGGTATGTGGTACTGTCAGCTTTTTTTTTTTTTTCAAGTCACTCAAAAACATGAGTAGTATTTCTTATTGTGGTTAGAGTTGCATTTTCCTAATGATGAATAACCCTGAGTACTTTTTCTTGTGCATATTTGTATTCTTTGCTAAAACATTTTTCAATCTTATTTTTAAATTAGATTGAATGTTTTCATATTATAAAATTTTGAGAGGCCTTTATGTATTGTAGGCACGTGTCCTTTATTAAACGTGTGTTTTGAAAATGTTTTTTATTTTGTCTTGTTTTTCATTTACTTAACAATAGCTTCACTTTTGTAAAAGTTGATTTGTTGGTAGTACAGTTCTATGAATTTCAACATTATAGATGTCCATGATAACACCACAATAATACAATAATCAGTGCACAGAAAACTCAATTACCAAAAAATAAATAAACTTTACAATTCACTGATACATTTTTCAAATCTACAGTTTTCTTTTTGGGGGGGTATTACGCACATGTAATCATATAGTAGTAACGTTTGGAGACTACATTCTTTCACTTGCTATAGGGCCTTGGAGATTCATGCAAAAAGGTGTGTACGATAATTCTGTTCCATTCTACTATGAGTCTGAGTTGCACTCGATTGTGTGGATGTACCTTAGTTAGCTTATCCTTTCACCTATCAGATATCTGGTCTGCTTCCAGTTTGTGTCAGTTATTAATAGAGCTGTCATAAATATCCACGTAGGGATTTTTGTATGAACATATATTTTCATTTTTTTAGGATACATTTCCCAAGGGTGGGGTTGCTGGGCTCACAGTACACTATGGTTAACTTAGTAAGAAAACACCAAACCATTTTCCATTATGACTGTACCAATGTTTATTCCCATCAGCAATCCATGAAGTGTTCCAGTAGCTATGCCTTCCTTGTCAGATCTTGGTATTGAATATTTTACTTAAATTTAAATTTAACCTTTCTATTAGGTGTGTGGTAGTGTCTCATCATGATTTTAATTTGTAATATATGACTTTAAATAACTTTTCATGTATATATTTGCCATCTTCATATCCTATTTGGGGAAGTGTATGGTCATGCCATTAGCTCTTTTTTAAATTAATGTTTTCTCTTTTTTTAAATATAGTTGACACACAATGTTACATTAGTTTCAGGTATACAACCTAGTGATTTGACAAGTTTATACATTATGCCATGTTCACCACAACTATAGCTACCATCTGCCCCATCATATCACGGTATCAGTGACTGTATTCTCCATGTGTTGCTTTTTATTCCTGTGATTCACTCATTCCATAACTAGAAGCCTGTATCTCCCTCTCCCTTTCATCCATTTAGCCCAACCATCTACCCACCTCCCCTCTAGCAGCCATCAGCTTGGTTCTCTGTATTTATAGTTCTGATTCTACTTCTTGTTTTCTTGTTCATTTTTTTTTAGATTCCTTTATGAGTAGAATCATATGGTATTTGTCTTTCTCGTCTGACTTATGTAACTTAGCATAGTACCCTCTAGCTCCATCCCTGTTTTCTCAAAGTCATAATTTCATCTTTTATATGACTGTGTAATATTCTATTATATATGTGTGTGTGCATGTATGTATTACACTATATGCAATATAATATATATACATATATATAATACACACATACATATACACTATGTTATCCTTATCTATTCACCTATTTTATTTATTTTTTTTAATTTTTATTTATGATAGTCACACAC
This sequence comes from Vulpes vulpes, assembly GCF_048418805.1. Classification (NCBI taxonomy): domain Eukaryota; kingdom Metazoa; phylum Chordata; class Mammalia; order Carnivora; family Canidae; genus Vulpes; species Vulpes vulpes. The sequence goes on from NC_132794.1 coordinate 98,179,391, forward strand.
ACAGAGAGAGAGAGAGAGAGGCAGAGACACAGGCAGAGGGAGAAGCAGGCTCCACACACCGGGAGCCCGATGTGGGATTCGATCCCAGGTCTCCAGGATTGTGCCCTGGGCCAAAGGCAGGCGCTAAACCGCTGCGCCACCCAGGGATCCCTCTATTCACCTATTGATGTACACTTAGGCTACTTCTAAAATTTGGCTATTGTAAATAATGCTGCAATGAACATAGCAGTGCATATACCTTTTCAAGTTAGTGTTTTCATTTTCCCTGGATCAATATCCAATAGTGGAATTATTGGATCATATAGTATTTCTTTTTAATTTCTTGAGGAACTTCTATACTGGTTTCCACGAAAGCTATACCAGTCTACTTTCCATCAACAGTGCACAAGATTTCCTTTTTCTTCACATTCTTGCCAACACTTGTTGTTTCTCATCTTCTTGATTTTAACAATTTTAATAGGTGGGAGGTGATATCTTATTTTGGTTTTGATTTGCCTTTCCCTGATGATGAGTGATGTTGAGTATCTTTTCATGTGTATGTTGGCCATCTGCATATCTTCCTTGGAAAAATGTCTATTCAGGTCCTCTCCTGTGTCTATTTTTAAAATTGGATTGTTTGGGGGTTTTTGGTGTTGAATTGTATAGTTCTTTATATATTTTGGATATTACCCCCTTATTGGATATACAATTTGCAAATATTGCTCTCCCATTCAGTAGGTTGTCTTTTGGGGTGCCTGCCTGGCTCAGTCAGCTAAACATCCGACTTTGGCTCAGGTCATGATCCTAGGGTCCTGGGATTGAGCCTCATGCCAGGCTCCCTGCTCAACAGGGAGCCTCTGCTGGCCACTCCCCCTGCTTGTGTGCACAGTCTCTCTCTCTCTCTCTCTCTCTCTCTCTCTCTCTATCTCTCTGTCAAATAAACAAATAAAATCTTAAAAAAAAAAAACTAGCTTGTCTTTTAGTTTTGCTGAATGTTTCATTCGCTGTGCAGAAGCTTTTAATTTGATGTAATCCCAATAGTTTATTTTTGCTTTTGTTTCCCTTGCCTTAGGATACATATCTAGAAAATGTTGCTATGGCTGATGTCAGAGAAATCACTGCCTGTGCTCTCTCCTAGGATTTTTATGGTTTCAGGACTCAATTTAGGTCTTTAATCCACTTTAAATTTATTTTTGTGTATGGTGTTAGAAAGTAGTCCAGTATCATTCTTTTACATTCAGTTTCCAGTTTTCCCAGCAACATTTATTAAAAATACTGTCTTTTTCTCATTGTATTCTTTCATCTTTTATCATATAAATGTGGGTTTATTTCTGGGGTCTCTATTCTGTCCCATTGATCTGTATATCTGTGTAGTATCATATTTTCTAATTTTTCAGTTTTGAAAGCTATTTATAAATTCCAGTTAAAATCTATTCTAAAATATATGGTTTGCAAATATTTCTCTTCATCTATACTTTATAGGCTATTTGTTCATTCCCTTACTTATATCATTAGTAAAATTAACATTTTAAGTTTTAACAGAGCCAAATTTATCAAATTTTCTTTTATGCATTGGGTCATGTATACAAATTCATCATCAAAGTCACATACATTGTTCTGTATTTTCTTCTAAAAGATTTACAGTTTTACATTTTATCTTTAAGCTAATGATCCATTTGAGATTATTTTTGAACATGTAAGATTTAAATAAAGATATTTTTCTTAGTTTTGTTTATTTTCCATATATATCTAATTGATCTAGCATCATTTGTTGAAAAAACTCTTTATTGAATTGTTTTGTAACTTGGTCAAAAACAAATTATCTTTATTCATGTGTATCTATTTCTGAATTCTATTCTGATCTTTTTTTGGTTTTGTTTTGTTTTGTTGTTGTTGCTGTTATTGTTTGAGCTGTATCTCTCTCTCTTTGGCAGTACCACAATCTTGATTACCATGGCTTTATGGAAAATCTTAAAATTGAGTAACATTACTCTTTTTCAAAATTGTTTTAACTATTCTAGTTCTTTGGCCTTTACATATAAAATTTAGAATGAGTTTATGTATATCTACCAAAATAAAATCCTGCTGAAATTTTATTGGTATAAAGTTTGATCTATAAATAATTTGGGAACTATTTGACATCTTTCCTATGATGATTTGTTAATCCATGAATATGGCCTGTCTTTCCATTTATTTAGCTCTTTTGAATATTTTTATCAGTGTTTCATAGTTTTCAACATACAGATCCAGTGTATTTTTTGTTGGTCTTATACCCAAATATTTAATTATTTCATTATTTTTTTAGTTCATTGTAAAAGTAGAAGTTTAATTTTGGTCTCCAAATATACATTGCTAATCTAAAAATATCCAACTGGCTTTATATTTTGACTTTATCCTGTGAGTTTCTTGTAAATGTATGTTATCAACAATAGGGATCATTTTATTTCTTCCTTTCTGATCTGGCTATCTTTTGTTTATTTTTCTTGCCTTATTACACAGGCTAAGACTTCCAATTCTACCTTGAGCGCATGTGGAGTAAGTTTCTTTCACTACATTTGAAAGATTAAAGGAAAGAAAAAGTTCAATTGGATTGACTTGTTGCCATTGAGAAGCAACAGTCTTAAAAGCATGTAGACACATAGTTGTGTCTACCCTCAAAAGAGTGTGTGATTTGTGCTATAGAACCTGAGGAGAATCCTTGGATGGCAGTTATGGAGGACACACAGTGTAAAGGACTCCTGTTTCCACCACTGCCACACTCTGATCATTTTGACCAGAGGAAGCACAATATTCTGAACACAGACAAGAAAAGAACTAGTGGCTCATGCCCAGTGATTAGTTGTAGACTGTCTATAAATCAGAGCCCAGAATTTGTCTTGTGTTCCGCATGAGTAAGTCTCACCCAAGATCTGGATGTTAGCACTATTCTGGAAGCAAACCTCATTTAATCTTGAGAGAGAAATATTGTGATGGTCAGCAGGAGTATTCCACTTACCAAGTTGCTTTCCCAAATCAGACCCTGACTATGAACCCCAGGAATGACCTCACAGTTACAGTCCCAGAGTTCCTTGGGGCATGTAGTCAACTCCTTGTATGGAGTGGATGGTTGGAGTGTGCTTCCAAATAAGAAAGACCAGAGACTATGTGGATCTTGGTCAAGGCTAGGGTACCATGCCTAAATAGCACTGCCATATTAGTTGGTCCTAAGCACCATACAGGACTCCAAAGTTTAGGGGGTCCTGAGGCATGGGTCTAAATACCCAAGATCCCTCTTGCCTGAGCCTATAGGTAGTCCTACTTTGAAAATCAAAACAAGACTATACACAATGTGAAAGGAATAGTTCCCACAGAAAATTTAAGAGCTCATTCCCAAGCAAAGAGAAAGTGATGCTTGGCTGTCATGAATAGCAGACATCAGTTGCAGAGTAATATGGTATTATAATAATTATAGTTAATATTCCTTATAATTAGAGCTAACACTTAGTATTCACTCTGTTCCAAGCACTGTTCTAGACACTTTTCATATTTTAATTCATTTTACCTTCAAAATCACATTATGAAGAAAATAATATTATTATCTATTTTTTACAACTAAGAAAATAGAAGCAGAGAGAAGTAAATGATGTATTCAAGGTCATAGAACAACTAAAAGGTGGAGCTATAATTTGAACACAGGCCAACCGGAACCAGGGTCTGTACCTTTAACCCAACTTTTTACTGTTTTTTGAATGTGTCAGTCCATTCTTAACTGAGAAATACACCAGACAGTTTAAAGCAGAGGGAAGAAAAGGCCTCAAGGCATTAAATTCTTCCATTTTTCTGTTTTATTTTGTTGTGTTGTTTTATTCCATGTACTGTTTTATCACATTTACTGAAAGACTTTTCTAATCATTTGATAGATAGATACAAATTCATGGTTTTGCTTTCACTGAAGGCCAGAAGATGCAACATACAGAAACACAGTAATTTGTAATGATTTAACACATGAAATCAGAATTTTTATCTTCTCCAAAATTCTAAGGCTTTAGTGCTGGCCTTGCCAAAATAATTCTTCCTTTTTTATTAAAAAAAAAAAAAAACTATACTCTCTTCTTAAAAGCAGGTATGATCACTAATACCAATTCAGTTGAAGTCCCTCATGAAAATATTGAATAGAGTCACATAATTGGAGACCTAGCAGAGCAGAGTAAGTGTTAGACAGTGATAGTAAAATCAGATATGGCTATTATCTCAGTGCCTGAAAACCTAGGCATTTCACACTAGAAATAATTTACCAGTCTCAAGAGGGACAAAGAAAAAGAAGCCTCAGATAGTATATTTACAATAGCCAGCATATCAGTATTCTTGAAAGGTTGCTGCAATAGTCAAGGTTCAGTCCACCTAAAGCATATGCCAAGGACATACAAAAAAGAATGTCAAATAAGAAAATTTTGTTGGATTGGGCTCTAAAACAGACAAATGTCCAATAGCAGAGCTGATATAAGAACATAATTTATTATCTCTATTTTTCCTAACAGTGAGCATTCATTATGATTTGTGACTTTAATTTTGTACATGCTACTCCAACTGAAAATTATATTTACACACAGACAATCCCAAAGCTTAACATTAATTTAATATTTTTTTCCTTAAAAACTGTTCATCTTCATGGACTTTTAAGTCATTATATATCATTATATTCAACTTATTCTATTATAATTGCCATCATAAAATGAACTAAACCAGAATCTCCAAAAACCTTTAGTAAATCTGCTTTCTGAAATAAAATATTTTTAAGAAAACTTTAGTGTTAAACATCTTCTCAAAGTCATTTCCATACCCGTGTAAATCTCATTCATACCCACCTATATGTGGTTTGGAGGAAAGAATCAGCAAATGTTTAGAAAATAAAAGTTGTTAGAGAATTGTAATATATACGGGGATGAAATGATGGAGGGAGAAGAATATCAGATCGAAAACTGCATTTTAACATAAGATTATAGAAAATTTATCCAGCACAAAAAAAGGGAAGAAAGGTTGAAAGTAATCCTGACTTTTTATTTCTCTAATATTATTTCACACATAAGAAAGTCTTCTCCAGGATGGGGAACCAGAAAAGAACTCATTTTGAAGGAGAAAGCAGATAGCTTGTGCAGGAAGCATATTCTATTAGTCTGATGGAATCCAAGGAAATCATACTTTGGTTGCATTTTTATTGTTCAGAGGTTCTCTTCTCATCAAAGTAACTTCAATGGCATTCAATTCTATTCTCTAGAATGAAGGAAGGAGAGAGGGAGGGAAGAAGGAAGGAAGGAAGAGAGGGAGGAAGGGAAGAAAGGAGGGAAGGGGGGATCCCTGGGTGGCTCAGCAGTTTAGCGCCTGCCTTTGGCCCAGGGCGTGATCCTGGAGTCCTGGGATCGAGTCCCGCGTGGGGCTCCTGGCATGGAGCCTGCTTCTCCCTCTGCCTGTGTCTCTGCCTCTCTCTCTCTCTCTTTGTGTGTGTGTGTGTGTGTGTGTGTGTGTGTGTCTATCATGAATAAATAAAATCTTGAAAAAAAAAGAAAGGAGGGAAGGGGAAGGAAAGGGAAGAAAGAGAGGGGAAAGGGAAGGAAAGGAGAAGGAGAAAGGAAGGGGAGGACTCAATGAGTCTCTAGTCTTAAGTTAGCAAAACAGAAGAGCAAAAGTTTTACAATACATTATATTTATATAAAATACACATTAAAAGTAAGTGTGCTATAATGAAAGGAAGAGAGAGATCAGGAAGAAAGTTTAGAAATGTGAAAGAAAGGCAGAAACACATGGTAAAAGTAGTCAATAAATACTGGAAATGTCAAATTGGAAATATTTAATGAATTCTCCACATTAATTGGTAAACAGAGAAAAGAGAGTAAGAAAGCTTTCCTACTACCCAGTGTGTGAGGGGCATCTTGAAAATTAAGAAGAAATGCAAGAATGAGCTAACCTTCTGAGCATCAAGACTCCTGGAAGAGCAGAAATGCCCAGTCACTCATTCAGCTCATATTAAACAAATATTTAGTGCCTTCTATGTGATATAAATGTTGTGCTAAACACTGAAAATTTAAAAATACAGAAGATACTTGAGAACCATTAGTCCAGACTTCGAGTCCTTGTAGGATTCAAAAGAACTGATTCTAGATGGTTCAGCTAAAAACAAAAAAGATTCAGGGAAAAGCAATGGGTAAGAGAAGGCTACAAAAATGGAGTTCATCCTGAGCACAACTGCCAAGCAGATCCTGTGAAGGGTAGGTCAAATCATGTCTCATCTCCGCTTTAAAACTTCCAGTGGGCTCCACATTTCTCTTGGAACAAAATGTCCTTACAGTCCTTAAAATGGACAACAATGTCCTACACAATCAAACCATCATTCTTCTCTTTGCAGTTCTCGGCAGTTCTTTCTCCTCTACCCTCTCTCCACTCATTCAGTCCCAATCATGGTGAATGGAATACACACTGCTGTCCCCTCTTCCCTCTGTCTACGATGTTCCTGCCACAGACATCCACAGGGCTCATACCTTCCCATCTTCCTCAAATCTTATCCTAAATGCCACATCTCAACATGGCATTGCCTGAATGCCACACATTATAAGTGTGACATCTCCACAGACAGGTGCTTCTGCTCCGTCTTTATTTTTCCCATTTCAGGTATCTTCTAACACATTAATATAATGTACATATTTATTGTGGCTTCACCATTCATTATCTGCCTCCTGTCACTGGAATATAAGCTGTAGGAGGGAAAAGGGATTTTGGTATTTGTTTTGTGTTTTTTTTAAATCACTGTTACTGAAATAGCTTATGCATTTAATATATGTTTGTTGAAACAAAGAACAAATATTCAAAGAATAGATATATATAAATTCCTTTTGGGGTGTTTCATGTTGGAAAATAAATTTTGGATATATCATTTATAAGAATTAAGTGAAATTTCATCTTTAGGGACCCATAAGAAAGTCATAAGAAAGTCATAAGAAAACTAGCTAGCCTGCGTAGTGTCAATAAGCTCCTATCTTTCAGAAAATGTGAACAACCTGAGAATATTCAGGATCATTTCATTGTTCTGTCCTAAAAGAAAGGGTAATTAGAAAAGAAGTGGATATTGGATACTTCAATGACCATCCCATTTGAAGAGCATACCTCTGTGCATTAGCATAGCTACATGTAAAGAGGTGTCATTATAGATTGTTCCACTTAAATATGTCCAGCCCTTACAGTGCTGTATTGTCTTTTCATATTACCTAAATTCTTCACATACATTGATTTCATATTCTATTTTGAAAAAAATTGGAGTTTTTATCAGTACAATATAAACTATTTACTTGTATTGAATACAGTATGACATGATTTAAAAAAAAAAAAACAAGATTTAGAGGCATGCAGACTAGAGATGTCGGTTTCAGTTCTGCTGTTTACTAGGCACCTGGTCTTGAACAAATTACTGAACTTCTTCAAGTCTTCCATTTTCCATTCTACAAAATGTAGGGAGTTGGTAATAACACCTGCTTTATGGGAATTAAATAAGATAATGTATGTAAAGCACTGCCATAGCATTTGGAACAGAAGGTCATTAATACATTAGTGATAATAGCAACAGTTAATTAAGAATTTTCTATAACCCAAGTGCCAAGTGGTTTCCATGCATTATTTCCCTTCATTACAGTAGGGTAATGGGTAGGGTAGAAACTATTATAGTCCCCATTTCACAGATGAAACAAACAAAATTTACTGGGCCTAACTTGCCCACTGATTACAGAGGCAGAAAGCAGAAGAGCTAGGGTATCATTTCTAGTCTTCTTGAGTCTAGAAGTAGAAAATGCAAACACATATCTGTACTGTGTTGTATACACTAATATGCTAATTCCCTCACCCTTAGATTTAAGAAAAACTTTACATGGCCTTACATTTACTTACTCTAAAATAGATTGTATTATTGCAAATCTCCAATGTATCACCATCCCCTAAACTGCCATCGTGTTTTCAACTTCCTCGTGGTTACTCTCACTAAACAATGCCTCTTGCCCTTTGCACTTTCTCTTTATTTGGTGTGGAGTGCTGGGAGAAGAGATTCAGAGAGCTCTTTCTCATTTCAACTTTCCTTCATCGTCCTTTTTCACAAACCATCAATATTTAATGCCTTTACCCGGACAGGTCACCTCTCTGGCCTGGTCCTTCATTTTGCTTCCTCTTTTATCCATTTATTGACAACTTCCAAGTACAGGGATGCTCTGAGATAAAGCAAGGTTCCAAAAAGAGGCTCGCAGATCCCAAATTTCTACTCAAGAAGATTCACTTCTGATTTCTAAATTCATCCTCCCAGTGCCTCCCAAAACAGGAACAAAGTATTCTAAAACTGAGTTTGGTAGTTATAGTGATGATCACAGATGTAAGCCTGCTTAAATTCTAAACAAAGAGGGTTAAGAAGAAGCCCTGAGGCATTTTTTCAGATGAGAAGCAAAGAACAGACAAACCAAAGAGCTGGAGATAATCTAATACCTCCATTCCACTTATCTGCATAAGACAAATATTTGAATAATGATTGCTGGGTGAAAGTACACACATACACCCTGACATAAATCAAGAAAGTTGAAAACACCCAATAAGTTCTGCTAAGCAGTTAAAAATGAGACACCATATAAAAAAGAAAGCAGAAAGGCTGCCCTAATACACAGTGTAAACAAGCCTTTTCAAAGAGCTCCATATATTCTTTGAAGCTACAGGCAACAAAGAAATTCTATGGAGAGCCCAGACATGAATAAAACCAAAAAGAAAGGGGAAAAGTAAAGAAAAGGACGGAGGTGACAGAGGGTTGCAGTCCCAAACTGAAGAACGATCCTAAATACACAACTCATTAAGACCCTACTAAATGTCAGATACATTGGACATTCTGTGTTCATTATCTTAAAACAACTCTATGAGCAATGAATCTACTTCATACAGATTAGAAAACTGAGTGCCAACCATTACCCAGAAATTATTTCTAGTCAGAAGTCTCAAACCCAAATTTGCATAATTTCAAACCCCTTTATCTTAAGAACTCTCTGTCCTTCTAAGAAACACCTATAAACCCTGCTTCCTTATTGGAATTATCTTGTGGGGGGAAAGGGTTTCCAATCCAGGGAGAGGTGGCTACACTTAGCAACCTGGAATGTGTGAATGGTCCAGCGTGTGGTTTTCAGCCACTTTGATGTTTATAGCTACATAATGTTTAGCTGCCATGATCTGTGAAAGTCTTTCTGTGCCAAAAGCGGGAATCCATTTAAATATGCAATTGAGCTTTATTTTTATTTTATTTCTGCCTCCCCTATCAACACACCCTGCACTGAAAAGCAATAAGGCAAATATCATATTTAGTAGGCTTCTGAGTATATGAAAATGTCTATTTTGGCAGGAAAGTCTAACTACAGCAAGCAGGAAAATAGATACTTTCTGTTATGATTCCAAATCTCTTCCTAGAATGTATTGGAGAACAATGATTGTTTAGGGCTTTTTGGAATTACTGAGGAATGTGGAAAAAAAAGATCTGTCGATTGATTGTATCATTCACCCAAACTGAAATTCTTCTGAAAGAGAAAGCGGATGCTAGTTGGACAGGATTTGGGTTCAAACAGGCAGGCATAAAGTAGGAATTTCCTGGATATACTGGGAATTTGGGTCCACTGGTTATTTGTAATTTTGCCTCCAAGGAAAGGGTGAGTTCTCAGCCAAATGAAAAATGTTAGATCCCACCAGGACAAGATTATTTGCAATCCAGGGAAATACTTGGTTTGCTCAAAAGAAGATGATAGTTTGTTCAAAATTGGAGTAAAATCAACTCTGGGTGTCTGTGCATTATTTGAATAAAAAGAAAAATATCCATTGCAGTTGACTCAGGTTCTATCACCCTGTATATGCAACAAAGTATGTAAAATTGTTTTCTCTATTTGTTACCTGTTCTGAAATGCCAGGGATTAATACGTTTTTCTAAAATTAAAGTAATATTATCCTCTGTACCCACCACCATCCCACCTATGTATAAAAGTTTTGTGTTCTTTTCTTCTAAGCCAACTACTTTAATATGATTCAAATCTCATTAGTTAACAAAATATACATAATTCACCTCCTAATACCATTTTGTGCCCAGATGTGCCTTTCTGGTAATAATTTATTCCATAGTATGAAAAACATAGGCCAAAAATTATCTAAATGGTTAATAGCACTCAAGTTTTATAATCTTGTATGTTTAGTACAGTGCGCATTCCTTAAGGACAAGGAAATTTGTTTTAATTATATTATCTATCTTCTCAGCCCCCAGCATGTTGATTAACATATGATACGCAATGCACATACATTACATGGAATAACAAATTAATGATTGAGAATGGTATTGGGTGCTCACTTCAGCAGCACATATACCAGGGCAGCCCCAGTGGCTCAGCGGTTTAGTGCCACCTTCAGCCTAGGGTGTGTTCCTGGAGTCTCGGGATGGAGTCCCACGTCAGGCTCCCTGCATGGAGCCTACTTCTCCCTCTGTGTCTCTGCCTCTCTTTCTCTCTGTGTGTCTCTCATGAATAAATAAATAAAATATTTTAAAAAGAGAGAGAGAATGGTATTGGTAAACTGAGAGAGACTTGAGCTGGCATATATTTTCTGCAACACTATCATGTAGCAGAAGTTCACAGATTTCTCTCATCACACTTAAGCTTAACTCCCATTCTTTTTAAGTGGCTAAGAAATTTTAGGTATAAAATGCCTAAATTATAGCATGTTGTTTAAAGACACAACCAAATAGATCCACAAAGCTTTCTGGGACCCTGCTAGGTAGACTAATTTATTTGATGGCCACAACTGCAGTAATTTCTTATGACCACATTTAATTCTCATACATGATTTCACTCCTCCAGTACAGTAGACCCATCTATGACAATTCCAAGGAGCCCATAAGCAAGGTGGCATGCTATGTCACATAGCATTAACCTGAGCACTCACAGTCCTGAACCTCTTTGCTTCCATCTGCAGCCACTAACATTCTCTGGAGGACAAGTTCCATGAAGGCAGAGTGGACTCTCTAAAATACTCAGAACACCTGGCAGACAAAAGGCATTCAACCAGCATCTTTCTGTTGGAAGTCAGTATATCATAGTAGTTAAGGGTTTTGAACCAGACAAAAACAGAATAACACCTACTGTCTATTAAATGTGCCCCTTTGGTGAGTTATTGAAAATCTCTAAGCCTTACATGAGCTATCTAGTAAAATAATGTAGGTTAAGCATATTACACTGCTTGACATATAATTAACATAAATGTTAACTGAAAATGTTCCTCTTCATCTTCATATGCTACCTCTCTGTCTCAGACCATGTTATAATTTCTAAGTGTTCTAGACTCCCACATGTTAAAACAAGTCTTATTAGCCCCATTTGATGATTTGCAAAAGCAAAATTCAGGAAGTATTAGTGATCTGTCCATCACTCAAAAAGTTAGGGAGGGAAAAACTTCATCAAATTAATCAAGAAACAAATATTAACTTTTAAGATATTTTTGTGTAAGATCATTTGTATTGTGGAGAATTTTATGTAAAAAATAGGTTTTTTGTGCTGTAACCAGGAATTTTAAGTAGATGAGAGAGATGAAGTAAGAGTATGAAAGTTAAATAGGACTTTTACATTGATTCTAGATTTCTCTAGAATCAATTTGATAGTCAAAAAAGCCAAATATGTTCAAGTATTCATATCTGGAATGGTGACTGTCTCTAAGCCTTGAAGGAAGAAGAAATAGTCTCTACCAAAGGGACAAAATGGTTAAAATTAGGAGCCTAGTTTAACAAAAAAAAAAAAAAAAAAAAAGGAGGCAAAAACCCAAGCTTTTCCCAGGCACAGATCCATTCCTAGACCATGAACCACTACAATAGAGGCACAGATGGTTTATGTACTTTTAAAAAAAAATGAAAGACAAAGATAGCCCAATGACTGTACAAAGGGACAAATTAAAAAGGCAAGGAAGTCAGAAGAGACTCTCCAGACAACCCATCAAAGGTGGCTCAATTTGATAACAGAGCAGATGAACCAACAGCTCTCTGATTATATGCTTTGTATCACCATTACTTGAATTAATTATCTCCTTTTAAGACTAACCATTTTCTGTGTTTGTTTGATTTTAATATCCTAGGAAAATCTCATGTGCTTTAGGAAGGAAGGAAGGGAGAGAGGGAGGAAGACTCAAATTATAAACCATGGCCCTGACTTTCTCAAGAACACCAATTAAAATGGTACAAAAATGATCTCTCAGATGTTCCACATTATTATTTTTTAAAAGATTTATTTATTTTAGAGAGACGGCAAGCATGTGGGGAGGGGCAGAGGGAGAGAGAGAGAGAGAATCTCCAGCAGACATCTACTGAGTGTAGAGCTTGTTGAGGGCTTGATCTCACAATCCTGAGCTGAAATCAAGAGTCAGAGATTTAACCAACTGAGCCACCCAGGGACCTACATTATTAAATGAACAGATCTGCCTGGTTTCCCTAATTCTAATAAGATAGATGGGAAAAACAAAGCTGATGTAGGGATTTCTAATTTAAGTTTCCTTCTACACCTTCTACCTGACTCACCTCAGGTTCCATAAAACTTGTGATATTTCTGTTCCCAATCACCAGTAAGCTAATGACAGGAAAATTAAATAATAACCTTATCCAAGTCAGATGTTTTGAAGAATGGTTTTTATGCAAGAGAATCCAGTGTTCAGAATGTGACTGCTCAATTGAGGAATTCTCAGAAAATAATTCATTCCTTCTCAGAAATGGCAGATATCATTTCATAGTAAAAGATAACCTCACTGCCTGCCTTTCTGTCTCATTGATTATTATAACAATAGGCCAAATAAAGATGTCTTTGTGTAAAACAAAAGAAATTACTACATACATGAAGACACTTCAAACATCTGGAAAACCAAAGTACCTCACTTGTCCTCCTATCTAAAATATCTAAACTAAGGTTTCACTTCTTTCAACTATAAGACAGAAGGCTTAAACATTAATATCTCTAAGAAGAGAAAATTCATCATTGGGTATAAACATTTGAGTCAATATTTTTTTCTGAAGATAAATTTTAATTTTAGGTCAGTTGTGACCTTAGCAAATCATGAAACTTCTATAACTATCAGTGAAATATCCTTCAAACGTGAAATATTAATAGTGGTTTGTGAGGATCAATTGAGAAAATAAATGCACATAAGTTAGAACACTACCAGGAGCAGTAAGAACACAATTAATTTAAAAATTAATTATCTTTTTTATTAACATGTTGGTGTGCAGGAGTTAGGGGTTGAGAGGAATATATATGAATGAAAGATACTTATCCAGTAGCCCAGACTAGAACAAGAGTAATAACAACATTTTCAAGTTTCTAGGTTTTACTCATCTTGTTTTCATTAAATTTCATTAAATGTTTTCATTTCATTAAAGAAAAGTTAAGCCATTTCTGTATCTGGTCATTCTTCAAGATCCTTTTAAGGCAAATATTTAAATACCTCAGTTCTTCCCACTAACTTTGAAAATTAAGCAGTGTCTGGCTCCAGTTCTGACATGTAAAGAGCTCAGAAGTTGTCACTGTCACTCCTTACAGCTAGGTGAAAAAAAAAAAACTGAAAATCAACTACTTTTTGTAGTTGCATCAGAAAATTTAGGTCACAAATCTAACAGCCACCCTAAAACCTGGAGAGTTAGAGAAATACAGTATGTGAGATCTATTTACATGGAGCAGAAGTTTCTGGAGTTATAAACTGGTAGGAACACTTACTTACATGGTAATTTTGACAAATTGCTTTAACCTAAACACAGATGAGCTTGAGAATGAGAAACCCCTGGTAGACTCAGTCTTAGGACAATCCACACAATTTTATAGGCTTTTCCACTGGGAACATACAGAGTTATCACAATGAGGATCCAAGAAAGTTTCCTTTCTGGCTAGGAGCAGGAAATAGGAGTGTAACCATTATGCAATATATGTGGAAACTTCTTCTTAACAAAAACCTACTCTCCAGGAAAGAAAGATTTTTCCACAGTGCAATTCTGAAAGCTAATCTCAGCTGGGGGAAGGGGAACCCTCCTCCTGTCAGTATCCTCCAGCCTTCTTATCTCATTCAAGATGGGGGGGGGGGAAGACAGTCAACAGGAAAAATACATTTAAATAAATATAGGAAACACTACAGCAGAGAAAGAAGTGGGCAGTGGGTGCAGGGGTGGTTATATTACTAATGTCAGTGTGGAAACATTTGTGAAGATCACAGCTCTGAGACATAAACCACTAAAAGGATGAGAATTAATCCAAGGCTATAGAATGTACACCTCCTGGATACCTTACCAACACACCAAATATAAGAACAGTGAACTATAGCTGAAAAAACTGCAAGGTAAGCTCTCATCTTCTCTGACTAGAACACATAGAGAACCCCAAATTCAACAGGGGATACAAAACCAAATACACTAGAAAAATGTGAAGCCTCTTGAACCTACAGCTATAAGACGCATTAAACACAACCAACTCCCAACCAGATGAATATAAATTCTCACATTAAAGGACTATCTACATCATATGGTACTATCCAGCACAACATATTCAGATATCAACAAAAATTACAAGCCATGCCAAAAAGTAAGAAAAAAACACATTCTGAAGTGCTTTCCATCAATTTATTCAACGTAGCCAGGGCAAGGATCAGTGAACTCGAAGAAAGGTCAGTAGAAATTTACCAATATGAAATGCAAAGAGGAAAAAAAGAAGAAAACAAAACAAAACATCCAAGAACTTTGGACAATACTGAAAGATGTAACATATGTATAATTGTTTTCATGGACACTATTGAAACAGGGCTCCTTGGAAAAACCGCTGATTCTATAGCTTGACCAGGAAATGTACAAGATGAGCCTGGATCATTGCATAATGCCAAAAAGTAAGGAACACACATGATGGAGGCATTTTAGAGAGACACAGAGCCAAGTAAAAGAGGTCCCAATGGTTAAAGTTGAAGCAATTTAAGAATTTAAAAGTAAGTAGCTTTGAATTATAACCCATAGTATAAAATAATACTCGTAAGTTCACACTTACATAAATGAATGATTGGATAAACAATTAATAGGTAGAAGAGATAAATTCCCATCCGAAAGATTCCAAGCAATTTGTGTGGATACTTTGCCCTCAGCGAGGTAGAACATAACTCTCCCTTCTTAAGTGTGGTTAGCTCATAGTGACCTCCTCCTAAAGAGTACAGCATGGAAAGGGAGAAGGAAAAAAAGTATTTTGATAATGGAGAAATTTGACAAACAGTACTCCACCAGGTGGTCATGATTAACACCATAATGAAATGGTATACTGTAGAATATTCCTTGATATGATATAATGAGAATGGCATTTTACCTCTGTAGCTTCCTCCCAAAATCTATATCCATAAAGTAATCATAAGAAAAACATTAGACAAACCTCAAATGAGGAACATTCTACAAAATAACATATCCTCAAAGCTTTCTGTCATAAAAAGAAAAGGAAAGTCTGAACAAGTGCTATAGTTATGAAGCACCTCAGGACACATGATGACTAAATGTAACGCAGTATCCCAGATGGGATCTGAAGCAGAATAAGAACATTAATTAAAAATTTAGACACTCAGGATGCATGGGTGGCTCAGTGGGTTAAGCAGCTGACTCTTGGTTTCTTTTTTTTTTTTTTAATTTTTAGAGTTTATTTATTTTTTAAAGATTTTATTTATTTATTCATGAGAATACACAGAGAGGAGAGCGAGGCAGAGATGCAGGCAGAGGGAGAAGCAGGCTCCATGCAGAGAGCCCGACGTGGGACTTGAGCCCGGGTCCAGGGCCCTAGGCCGAGGGCTGCGCTAAACCGCTGAGCAACCTGGGCTGCCCTGACTCTTGGTTTCTGCTCAGGTTGTGATCTCAAGGTCCTGAGATTAAGCCTCACTTCTGGCTCAGCATTTTGTACTCAGAGCTCAGTATGGAGTCTGCTTGTCTCTCTCCTTCCTCTCCTCCCCTGTTCATGCTCTTTTTTCCCTCTCTCAAATTAATTAATTAGCTAATTTATTAATTTTAAAAATCTTTTAAAAAAAACTTAAGGAACTCTAAATTATGTAACTTAGTTAATAATATTGTAAAAAGCATTGGTGAGTTAATTAGGATAAACTCACCATACTAATATGTGAGTAATAGGGGAAACCAGATATAAAGTATATAAGAAGTCTGCACTATCTTTGCAAATTTTTTATAAATCTAAAATGATTCTAAAATTAAAAGTTTTTAAAAATATATAAAGGGATGCCTGAGTATCTCAGCGGTTGAGCCTCTGCTTTCGACTCAGGGCATAATCCTAGGTCCAGGGATGGAGTCCCACAATAGGCTCCATGTGAGGAGCCTGCTTCTCCCTATGTCTCTGCCTTTCTCTCTGTGTCTCTCATGACAAATAAATAAATAAATCTTTTAATGTGTGCGTGTGTATATATATATATATATATATATATATATATATATATATATATATTGAAAGATTTCTAATGTTGACATTTTATTCCTAAACATGTACACAATGGAAATTAACATTCACATTAAGACCTCATTTCCCTTGATGAGTAGCCTGTCAATTGTGGTTATTTCTTGAGAAGCATGATGACTCCCCAGCCATTCATACATTTAAACAGGCAATCAGTGTCATTAAATCAGAGAGCAGCTCAGTCAAGAATATAAAATTTGAATTTATCTGAAGAGAGAGGAAACTGCCAAATTTGAATCCCTGTTGTATAACTGGTGTGCTACAAAATTAAGACAATGTCCTCTAACCTTATGTTCATTAACTGTAGTAATAGATAAGAAAACTCCAGGGTTCCATTTACTTAAAAACCAAGACAAGA
The DNA here is from genome assembly GCF_048418805.1 of Vulpes vulpes. Lineage (NCBI taxonomy): Eukaryota > Metazoa > Chordata > Mammalia > Carnivora > Canidae > Vulpes > Vulpes vulpes. The sequence continues at coordinate 98,196,251 of NC_132794.1, forward strand.
TGCAGAACTAACAAATGAGGGCAAAGAATCCCAGGCCAGGATTGCCAAAAACTACATATGGAGGGAAAGAGAAAAAGACCAGATGGAGTATTCTATAAAAAATAATTTGTACAAAGAAGACATAGAATAAGAATGTATATCTTTTAAGGCACATTACCTATTCTTTTTTTTACAATAATATATACTCATCTTAAGGATTTCAAACCATTCCTCCAGAATTCAAAGAAACATATTAAACATCATACTTAATCTCACCACTCCGTGATAATTACTATTAATTTGAATTTCCCTAGACATTTCTCCATACTTAGAAATACGTATGTTGTATTATATATATGTTACTTTTTCTGTCTGCATTTGTCAAGCCACAATGACCCATGAGCATCTTTCTAGATCAATTAATAAAATGTTATTATTATTTTTATTGGGTTGATATTTCACTAGCTTACAAATGCTATTTATGAAATCTTACGCTATGAAATTTAGTTTGTTTTGACATTAAAATCTACAGTAAGCTTAAAAATAGTTCCTACTTTCCTAATCTCTTTGGCCTAAATATTTAACTTTTGTCACAAGTAGCAAAATGGTATAGGAGAAAAGCTCTAGATGAAGAATTGAGGCCTAAATTCTGATATTCTACAGATATATATGAAGAAGAATGTTCTTCTTGACAATCTTCTAATATATGAACATGAAATGTCTCTCATTTATTTATGTGTTCCTGAATTTCTCTATGCAAAATTTTGCAGTATTTAGTGTATTAGTCTTACCTTTCATTTGCTATTTTAATTTCATTTTAAGTTGTTCATTGTTAATATGTAGAAATATGATTAATAGTGCATGCCATTCTTGTATCCTGAAAATTTATTGAGCTCCTTTATTATAATAGTAGAGTTTCAGGGGTTTGTAGAATTTTCTACATAAAGGATCAGGTCATCTGCAAATAAAGACAGTTTTATTTATTTTCATTGCTAACTGGATATATCTATCTAATTTTCATTTATTTGCCTTATTGTTCTGGCTAAATGTTTCAATAAAATGTTGAACAGATACAGCAAGAGTGGATATTCTTGCCTTATTCCCATTTTTAGCAAGAAAATATTCAGTCTAATATCATTAAGTATGATATTAGCTATAAATTTGTAATATGTACCCTTGATCCTTTTGAGGAACTTTCTTTTATACATAGTTTATTGAGATTTTTCATCTTTAATCTGTTTTTATTGTTTAAAAGATTGTATTTACTTATTTGAGAGAGAGAGGGAGAACACGTGTGTGTACATGGGGGCAGAGGGGCAGAGGGAGAAGAAGAAACAGATTCTTGGCTGAGCAGGGAGCCCAACTCCTGGCTCAATGGCAGGAACTCAGCATCATGACCTGAGCCAAAAGGCAGATGCTTAACAGACTGAGCCACCCAGGTAACCCCTGTTTTTATTTTTGTTTTATGTCTATTCCACATCTACTGAGCTAATTGTGATTTTTGTCATTCACTCTATTAATGTAGTGTATTGTATAAATTGACATTTTTTTAAAAGATTTTATTTATTCATGAGAGACAGAAAGAGAGAGAGGCAGAGATATAGGCAGAGGGAGAAGCAGGCTCCTCACACACAGTGACTCCGATGCGGGACTCAATTCCCAGACTGGGATCACTCCCTGAATCAAAGGCAGATGCTCAACTGTTGAGCCACCCTAAATTGACATTTAAATGTTAAACCAACCCTGCACTTTTTATATAAATTCCACTTAATCACAGTAAATTAGTCTTTTTGTATTTTACTGGACTTGATTTGCTAATACTTACTTGGCTTAGGATTTTTGCACCTATGTTCAAAAGGATTATCATTCCATAATTTTTGATTCCTATAATATTTTTATTAGGCTTTAGTATCAGAAAATATTGGCTACATAGAATAAATGTGAACATGTTTTCTCTTTTTTTACTGACAGAGTAAAATGCTTTACAAAGCATTCCTATTATTTTTTTCTTTAAGAGTTCAATCAATGAAGTCCTGTAGGTCCAGGCTTTGCTTTGTAGAAAGATTTCTAATTACTGGTTCCTTTTTAAACTTGTAAGTCAACTCAGCTCTTTTTATTTTCATAATTTGTGTCTGCTTATCTTTGTCCATTTCATTTGTCTAATTTTTGGTAGAAGTGTGTTTATAAAATTTCCTTTTAGACCTTTTAATTTTCATAGGATTGGTAATGACATCTCCTATTTCATTACTGATTTTGATATTTTTTATATTCTATCTTTTTTGGTCTGTCCTGGTAAAGGTTTGTCAATTTGTTGGTTCTTTTCAAAGACCACTTCTTTCAAATTTCTGTCTAGATTTCTCCTAATGTAGAATTAACTAGACTAAGACTTGTACTAGCTCAGGTAATGTTTTTGATGTTTGCAACAGCTTTGGGTATTTGCATGTGAGGGTCAGTGAGAGTAAGAGTGAGATATTTTTATAATTTACCATAAATCAGGTCTTCAGATTATTTGGTTGGGTTCCAACTGAGCTCTGTTTTGTTCCATTCTTATGGTACAATAAGGGTTAAGAATGAAGTCTTCCGGGCAGCGCCGGTGGCTCAGCAGTTTAGAGCCGCCTTCGGCCCAGGGCTGATCCTGGTGACCTGGGATCGAGTCCCACGTCGAGTCCCATGTCGAGTCCCACGTCGGGCTCCCTGCATGGAGCCTGCTTCTCCCTCTGCCTGTGCCTCTGCCTCTCTCTCTCTCTCTCTCTCTCTTTCTCTGTGTGTGTCTTTCATGATTAAATAAATAAAATCTTAAAAAAAAGAATGAAGTCTTCTTATTTTGTCATTTTCTTATATTGTCTATTTCTTATATGATCACTATATAGTTTATATAACTTCTTCCCTAAATATACTAACACAAATTTATTTCTAGTTACAAACCTTTATCTTTCCCCTCAATTGCATGCATTTCATTTCTGTTCAATATAATCCACTTTGTCTTTTTGTTTAGAAATAAGACACAATTTTTAAGCATTCTCTTTACATTTCTTCCACATCTATGAAACAATTTTAGTTTCTACCTTTATCACATAAATGACCTATCAAAATCATTCTAAAACAAGAAGGTCTGTAACCATCTCCCAAATGACTGCTCTAAATATACTCTATACTCTCTCCATCATAACAGTCAAATATTTCTCCACTAATAGCAAATACTTTCAGAAGATCAGTTGACTGTCACTTTGAAAAATATTAAGGATACAGACTAACAAAACTAGTCAATTTGAGAGTATAAATTATATGAAGACATACTAGAGGGTCAAGAGAAATTAAGGAAAATACTTGCATAAACAAGATGATCAGTTTCTAGTATAAGAAGTGTTTTTAGTAAGGAACGTTGAGCTACAGTGAACCTTAAATAACATAATCCAAAAGTGCTTCGATACCCACAAGCATACCTCCTCCATAAAATGCAGATGGCTATCCTAAGACAAAGTTAAAGTCATAAAAGAACAATTTTAATTCATTCTAATAAGTCAAAGTTATCCCCAAATGAAAAAAAAAAAGTACTTTATCACTAGAAACATTCCATCAGATACTGGCCTGCAATCAGCCAAGGATGCTGTAGGAAAGATTTCTACACTGAATAGGCAGTGGAGTTTATTACCTTGAGTAGTCATATCCTGTTTGGACCTCAGTTGTCCCTCAGGAATATGGGAATAATAGCAATAGCAATAATTAAACCTGTCTGATGTTCTTTTCAAGATTATTGCCAAAATACTGTTAAAACTATAAAATAAGATTTTGAAATATAAGAGATTATAATTACACAACTTTTCCAGAAGTCAGTTCAAGGGGACATAGCTTAGTCCTACTACATTTATTTATGGGGACGTAGTCTTCCAAGAAGCAACAAGAACACCCTCTCATACCAAATGATAAATCTGCAGTTCTGAAAACCTCATAAATGCTGAGCTTATGAAACACAATGCATCAGCTGATACACAGATTATATTTGTTTCCAAACAGAATAATCAACAAGAGAAGGCCACTTTCACTAGCTGCTGCAATCCATTGTTGGCTTATTTTCTAAATTTCTCTATAACATCTGCAAAAGCAATAAAGCAATTATAGAAGCCATCTGGAACAGAGCAGAGAAGAAGATTTATTTTTAAAAGATTCTACTCTGAATAACTGGCACTGTAATAGGTAACACGTGAGAAGAACAAAGATATTAAGAAGCCCATTATCATTAAGGGAGGGAAGAAAGAGATTTGCATAAAGAAAATCATGATTGTTCATTGCCAAATATGATGAGGTCACATGACAACCCACTGCTAAAACAGGCTGAACATCCATCTCCATTGTTTCCTGAGTCATAAGCCAACGCCTTCAGTTCATTCATCATGTGATACTGGTTACCCTAAAGGACTGAGTACAGCCAGCTAGCTGAAGACTCATTCAGATACCTTGGGAAAATTATTCATGCCCTTCAGACATTGGAATCATTAATAAAAATAAGGATTTCTTTTTTTACCATCAATTCACACCACAGAGCCACAGATTATTGAAGAAACACAGCAAGAGGATAGCTTCACGTTTCAACAAACCAACGCTGGCCAGCCCCGACCAACCTCACCCACTCAGAGTTATAACTGATCCAAGAAATACAACAAGATCCAACGCTGAACCTCATCATCCCTAGAAGGATGGAAAAGTAAAGCAAATATAAAATCCACACCCTAAAATCTATCCCCTTTCATTCCATAGCCTTTTCTAGCTATATGTACTACTTCATTTCAATTAAGGCACAATGGTGGTTTTAGAGCAACATCAGCAAGATGGACAATAAGACATCCCTTTTATGTAACCCCCAATCAACAACCATAATTTAGCATCCATCCTTGAACAAAAATGACTTAGAGCACTTGGATTCAGGTAGGAGATGGTGAAACCGCATTGGAGTCTAAGACCATGGAGAGCCAATTTAAGAAGGCAGGTTCACACACCAATGGCTGACCTGTGAACTGTGATCCCAGCTGCATAAATGCAAACAGCTCCATATCCTTATCTTTGAGGATGCAGCTACAGCTCTTTTTGGCTTTGGGTCGCCAGCACTATATGTCAAGGGACCCAGGAGGAGTCATGCCTACCTGTGTGCTGGAAAATAGGCATATTTTCCTCTGTTCCAACTGTAGAGCTCTGTCCCAGCTATGGCTTATGAACCAGATCCATTCCCCCTCAGTCATAGTCCAGGAGCTTTTGAAGGTAAGTCCACCAAACTATAAATTCTGAAAGGACCCCTTAACTGGGCTTCAGCCTGTCCCAGTCATAATCCATGAACGACTCCTGCTGGCACAGGGGCCCTGAAGAAGGCAATCCTGTCTGTGTTCCAGAGACCCTGAAAGGGAACTGTTCAAGGCTCCAGCTTCCTCACAACCACGTCCTGAGGGTCAGGTTCCAGAGGGAAACACTCTACCTGCACATCCCGAATGAGAACTCATTCTTAGTCCCAGCTCCCTCACAGAAGTATTCATAGGCTGGAAGGATTAATATCGTCCATTCCACCTAAAGTCATCTATAAATTCAATGCAATCTTTATCAAAGTTCCAATAGTACTTTCACCCATTGATGGACAAAGAGGATGTGGTGTATATATACGATGGACTACTACTCAGCCATCAAAAAAAAAAAAAGAAAGAAATCTTGCCATTTGCAACAATGTGGATGGAACTAGAGGATATTGTGCTATGCAAACTAAGTCAATCAGAGAAAGACAGTTATCATATGATCTCACTCATATGTGAAATTTAAGAAACAAAATAGAGGATTATCAGGGAAAAGAGGAAAAAATAAAACAAGACAAAATCAGAGAGGGAGAAAAATCATAAGAGACTTCATCATAGGAAACAAACGGAGGTTCACTAAAGGGGAGGGGCATTAAGAAGGTGGGTGATGGACATTAAAGAGGACAATGATGTAATGAGCAATGGGTAAAAGACTGAGGAATCACTGACCTCTACCTCTGAAGCCAATTATACATTATATGTTAATTAATTGAATTTAAAATAAAATAAAAATAAAAAATAAAAACAAACAAATAATCTCCTTATTTCCCCCTGATTGATGGGAAAATCCTGAGGCCAACAGATGGTTTTTGGGCTGACTCTACTTCTTACTTTCTACTCAGGCTTAAATAGCCTTTGAATTATTTTAGGCTCAGCTTTTCTATCTATAAAATGAGAGAAATAATATGTTTGTTCACCAATTTTGATTTTGAATGTCAAACTCTAAAACTTATGAAGACATTCTTTGTGAACTTAACAAGTTCTGTTTAGTGTTTACAATCTTTAATGTAGAAATCTTTTTCCTGAGCAGCCCTGGTGGCGCAGTGATTTGGGGCGTGATCCTGGAGACCCGGGATCGGGTCCCACGTCGGGCTCCCTGCGTGGAGCCTGCTTCTTCCTCTGCCTGTGTCCCTGCCTCTATCTCTTTATCTCCTGTGAATAAATAAATAAAATTAAAAATTAAAAGAAATCTTTTCCCTGAAAATTTGTCCTAAAAATATATTTAAAAAAAAAAATACTTGAGGGGATCCCTGGGTGGCGCAGCAGTTTGGCGCCTGCCTTTGGCCCAGGGCACGATCCTGGAGACCCGGGATCGAATCCCACATCGGGCTCCCGGTGTATGGAGCCTGCTTCTCCCTCTGCCTGTGTCTCTGCCTCTCTCTCTCTCTCTCTCTCTCTCTCTCTCTGTGACTATCATAAATAAAAAATTAAAATTAAAAAAAATAAAAATAAAAAATACTTGAAGCCATAAATTCATAGATATATTATTTTGATTTACCAAATAACTATAATCAAACAAAATGTCTAATAATTTACTTAATTTTTTAAAAGATTTTATTTATTTATTCATGAAAAACACAGATACATAGGCAGAGACACAGGCAGAGGGAAAAGCGGGCTCCCTGCAAGTCCCAGTGTGGGACTTGATCCCAGGACCCTGGGATCATGACCGGAGCCAAAGGTAGACGCTCAACCACTGAGCCACACAGGTGCCCCAATTTACTTAATCTTTTAAATGAAGCCCTGTTTTCATATATATCACCACTTTTAAAAATCACTACAACCTGGAGGAAGACAAGAATAAGTATTTTATTTATCAATGAGGGACACCTGGGTGGCTCAGCATTTAAATGCATCTGCCTTCAGCTCAGAGCATGGTCCTGGAGTACTGGGATCCACTCCCACATCAGATTCCCTGCATGGAGACTGCTTCTCCCTCTGCCTGTGTCTCTGCCTCTCTCTTTCTGAGCCTCTCATGAATAAATAAATAAAAATCTTTTTTAAAAAAAGAGAGAGAATACTAAGTCTTAGACTCAGTTGCTTATCGAAGGTCACACAGCTCTTAGGGCCTCAGTTCAATATTCACTTCACTGCACTACTTTGATTTGGCTTCCCCAGCATCACTGTAAGTGTGTAGCACTTTTGCAAATTAAGATGAAAGATCAACAATTCACAGAGCAACTAATTGAGCAGGGCACAGGAATGGATGCATTAAAACCGATCACTTCCCTAGGAAGCACTCATAAGAGAGATGCAACCCAACCAGCATCATCATAGTCATCCCTCCAAATGAAATACTCAGATTTGTAATGCATGTCCATTAGCTCCTTGTAAAATACAGATACATTTCTTCCCAAGCTACCCGCTAAGCACATTAATATGCATTTTTCCCAAATGTAATGAATGACATACTTAAACCATCAGCAGGTAAAGCCATCAGTAAAAGCCATTCAAGCACAAGAAGGCAATGAATTACTTAGTAGCTTTTGACAAATCTGTCTATTTAGCGTAGACTTCCAGCATGTACTTTCAAGATAAACAACTTCAGGGAGGTGACTACACAGAAGATTACAAAGCAGAATGAAGAATCAAAATGAGTGCCTGGCAGTGCTATCAAGAAACGCCAGATGTTTACTAGTGAGCTGAGGTCCTTGGCTTTAATTCACAGAGGAAGATGAACTTTTGCAATGAGAGAAGCTGGTATTATCAGTCACTCTCATAGAATCTCTGCACAACCAGGAAACCAACTGAGTGTGAAGGTCAGTTCCATTCTGTGTGAGGTGGCAGGGAGGCACCAGCTCATTCCTCTTCCTGGGCTGCTGTTGGAATTTGATCTTGCTAAAAAATCCTCTGGAAAAATAGAATCCAGGGACACTCAAGGAAGTCTTTTAAACTGTGGGCATTGGTAATTAAGGAGTGGAGAAGAGAAGAAAATGCTCCTAAATTCTTAAGATGACTTTTTAACATTAAGGAAACAAGATTTTTGAGATGTTCTTGGATTAACTTCTAAGAAGTTAACAAGATAAATGGCATTTTTTCTTTAAAACAAGGGTTTATATGTTTTATTCTTCAAAAGTATTTACAGAACACATACAGATATGAGTTCAAGTAGCCCATAGCTACTTAATACTTTTGTGTGTATACATACATATCTATCTGTACATATGAAGGACATGTGTGAATATATGTACATATCTATGGAATTGGCAATATGTGTCTATTCAGGTAATATGTATGTATATATGTGCATGCATATATATATTATTTTAATTAGGTTCTTTTGTTCACAAGTAACAGCAAACAGTGTAAGCAAATAGGAAAAGATAACAGATTATTTTACCAACTGGAGTCTGTGGCATCAAGGCATCTCAGTTTTTATTGATGGGCTCAGTGGAGTTTATGTAGAATATATGCCCATATGCTCACCTACCTAAGGATAGTCTTGAATTGATATGCTAAGGCGAGCTTTGGTATATTTAGCACTGGAAGCTCACACACCCAGAAGTTCAATACCTTGGGACATGGCAAATCCAGTTCCCGGATTTGCATGACACTCAGGCTGCAGTAGATGTGTATCTCCTCTGTTCACATATTCTTACAGTAATAACTTTTCACTTTAGCTAATATGCATGAGCATAATCATTTGCATTCATTCTCACAGCTCAGACAAGCACCTGTCCATAACCACTGCCAACTTACAGTCGCTGAATGTTTTGACTCAAATTACAAAGTCCCCAAGAGAAACAATATTACTAGCCTAGCTGAGAACCAACATCCACTTCTATTCCCATCCATAGCGGCCAACTATGAAAGGCAGACTGTACAAAGAAACACAGAGTCACAGCTAATGCTGCTGTTCTGTCCGTCCTTAGATGTTCCAGAAAACAAGAGAGATCATTAGGAGATAGGCAGATGCCTTTTTTAAAAAATGACTATAATTAATAACTTTCTTTGTACCAGTTTCTCTACAGAAATGAGAAAAATCACACCTGTCATCCACCACATCTGCCTTATTATTTTTTCATAGCTCCTAATCTGCTATATATTTTATTTATTAATAAATATAAAAATCCTCTTGTTTTTCTCTAGTGAAATGTAAGCTTTGTGAGAAGACAGCTTTTTATGTGATGGCTTTACTAATGAATTTCCAGGGCTTTAAGGGACATCTGGACAAAGTAGGTGCTCAATAAATATACTGAAAGGTAATAACATGACTTAATATTCTTAGGATGAAATGAGATAAGCAATGTATCTGCTACTACATAGGATGAGTAATGGTTATTTAACACTTATATTTAACATCTCCAAAATAATTTGTACCCTTATAAAATAACAGAAATAAGGGTGCCTGGGTGTCTCAGTCAGCTAAGTGGCTGTCTTTGGCTAGGTCATGATCACAGAGTCCTGGGATGGAACCCCACATTGAGCAGGGAGTCTGCTTCTCCCTCTCTCTCTGCCTCTCCCCACTCAGGTTCTCTCTCTCACTCTCTCTTACTCTCCCTCCCCTCTCTCTTTCAAATAAATAAAATAAAATAGCAGAAATGATTAACTTGCTATTGTAGTTCCAAGATAATAGATCTCATTTAATAATTCTTTAGTAATTGAATAAAAATAATAGCTAATATATATCATGCACTGTTCAAAATGTGCTACATGAATTAAGCCATCTGATTCCACCACAGCCTCATGTGGTAGGCAAAAGGTTATCTTCTTCTCCTAAATGAGGAAACTCCAACTGCATAATTTACGCAAGGTCATTCAACTACTAAACAGCAGCACTAAGGATTTGAATCTGGCTGTCTGAATCTGAGTCCTTGCTAATTTCCCAAGGCCCCAGTTGCAGGAAATAGATGGGAAAAAAGATAAAACAGAATGGGTGAAAACTTTAGGGGTAGAAAAGATGCGATCCTGTACCCAAAATAACAACAAAAAAAAGAAACACTTTACAGAAGAAAAAAAGATTGAAAGAGCATCACATGTTGTTACTGCTTATTGTTAAATGAAGAAACCAAGATTCAGAAGGTTATATGTAATATGATTCCATATTAAATGTCAGGCTTTTAAAAGTCTCTTTAATATGATTTTGATTTGAAAGATCTACAAGTCAATGAGTCTGGGTCAGTTTTATTTTTTTCCTTCTTGTAATCACTGACTTCGTGTGGGCATTCTGACTCAACCATCTAAGCCTATATCCTGAAACCTCATGTCCTTACAGACAGTGAATAAGAATGAGGTGGGCTGAGTATATGTACAATGGGGTCTGGTGGCAATGGTGGAAAACTGCAGAGTCCACACGCCAGAGAGCTTTCCAGTTCCAGGTGATCATCAGAAGAATTCAAGCCCCATTATGCCAGATACCCCATTTTACAAGATTTGATCATAGTCTTCATTTTAAATAAAAATTTTAAAGTGAGAGTAACTAATTAATAGAACACAAACAAAAGTTCCCACGTTGGGACGCCTGGGTGGCTCAGCGGTTGAGCGACTGCCTTCAGCTCAGGGCGGGATCCCGGGTCTCGGGATCGAGTCCCACATCAGGCTCCCTGCAGGGAGCCTGCTTCTCCCTCTGCCTGTGTCTCTGCCTCTTGCCCTGTGTCTCTCATGAATAAATAAATAAAATCTTTAAAAAAAAAAAGTTCCCAAGTTTATCCAAATTCTCTTTGTGTTTGCTCTAAGTAGCTACAGACTTGACAAAAGGAGATTATCTTTGCTTCTTTTATCTTTCCTGCAGTGCCTACCACCCTGTGGGGCTCACTATGGGCCCCCAACATAACAAACTGACCTGACAAGCTCCAAGATGGGCTGCCCCATCCTAAAACAGGGCAAAGTCATCATTGCTGCCAACAAGAACAAACCATTGTGCCAAACCCTTCCTTTCTACCTTCCCTGAGGACAAGTTTGCATTTGATATCATTTCCCCTCTTATGATCTGACCACTGTGCAGAAAATTATTTTGTCCTCATTCTCCACTCACCAACTGGCCCTCCACTGCTGTGCATAACCTACTTGACCAGGCTCAAACTACTAACAACCCTAGAAAACATTGCTTTCCCATAGGTAGTGGTGTTTTAAAAGTGACTGACATTAAATTGGGGGGGGGGGGGGAGAATCTAAGCATTAATGAAAACAATGTGAAACAGATTAGCTCATAAACTCTGGTGAGAACATTATTGGGAATGTCATAAAGGAGTGCAATCCAGTACTACGTAGTAAAATGTAAAATATGCCTACATTCTCATGCAGGACTTTTTTTTTTTTTTAAAGGAACAAAGCACTCTGAAAATGCCTGACATTTAAGACATGCAGTAAAGGAACAATTCTGGTCTTTTAGAAGAATAGATTTACATGGGAAAATTAGAAAAGAAGAAGTAGTCATTGAGAGCTGAGGTGGCTTTAGTAGAATAAGTAAGATGGGATGAAGAAGAGCCTGGAGCAACCAGCAGTTCAAGAAAGCAAACACAATCACCTGAATATGAGACTCAGGGTGTTGTGAATGGTCCTCACAATCACATTGAGATGTTCATTCCACAGATGAGAAAACAGGCTCAGAAAGCTTATAGTTATCAGCTCTTTTTCTGGCATAAATATGATTAAACAGTTGAAAATGCACAGATCAGAAACGGTGAGTTCAGGGCAGTGAGTTTCCATGGGAGAGGAAAGGTATTAGACAAACTGTCCTTACAGATATTTCATCAGAATTTCAACGTTGTAGTAGAATCAAATTTGGAAAAGACCTCCCGTCATTCTGAACAGCTAAATTTCAGTTGCCTTTAACCTTAATCATTCTCTCTGATGCAGTAGACAGAAGAGCCAGAAAATTAATCCATTGTATTTGTGAAAACTCAGCATTTAATTATGCAGATATTTATCCATCTTCATTAGTATATCCCATAACCGTGAGCAAGAAAGAGTAACACAAGTATAATTTATCACCTTGTCAAGTTCAACAAACACCATTTTGATGTGCTAACAGTTTCTAATGAAGATATAGAATATCATAAATTATTAGATGTATGAATATATACTGAAGGGTTCAGAACACATTTATGGGCCCATTTGCTTGACTGTTTCTTATCTGGTGCAAAAGCAAAAGAGTAAAATGTAGCATGGTCAATGGAACCGTTACAGTGAAAGAGAATTGTGTTAAAATAAATAGAAAAGTGGGAAAAATAAACAAGTACTTCAATCATTACTAGTGGCTTGGAACTAATAAGGAGCTTATATTATTAGCCAAAGGAATGATTTTATTTCACAATGGCTCTGTGGAGTTGGAGCTGTTCCAGCCACTATATGCAGGGTTGGCTACTTGTTTGTAAGAAACCAACTGCCCTTGGATTTGAGGGTTGGAGGCCTATGGCTGAATTTAAAATGCTTGTTGTTGCCCTATTTCAAATGTTTATTCATAAGTTATTTTTCACCTGCTTGCTAAGAAGGATCTGAAATGGTTGAAAGCACACTTGCTCCTGAACCAAGGCTGTATTGTACCACTGAGCCAGGCAGAGGAGAGCCAGAGCTGGTCTATTCATTCCACCCCATGTGGCTATAGGGCTATGGCACTGAGGTGGGGAAGGCAGGTAGATAGAACAGGGAGGGAAGATTGTCTGTTCTGTTTCCAAACTAAAATCTCATTACAAGTAATTGTTAAGTCTTTTGCTTATTATCATCTTTTCAAATCTACTCTAAATCTGGACACATTCTCAACCAGGAATAGCAACTTGCAAGACTATTAAAATAAAAATGGCAACATCCCAGGCCCTACTTCCAAAAATGAGTCAATGGACCTGGATGAGGTTTAGGAATCTAAGGGAAATCTAGTAGGCTGGATCCAGTATAATAAATAGTATTTTTGAAATAGTATAGTGAATAGTATAATGAACAATAGCATAATATATATCTTTGAGAAATAGTATAATGAACAATATTCCCAATGGATTAATTAATACTTTCCATTATGTGTTGATCAATCAGCATTGCCCATTCCTTTTTTTCCACTGACATCTACACCCACCTATCCCCAATTTTAATTACCTCCTGTAGACCCCATTGGTGAAGGAGTGATTTTCACCCTGCAGTTTTGGGGATGGCCAAATATACAACATGTGACAATGGACAGACATAAATGATAGCAATTTATTCTTCACATATAGTCACAGACCAGAGAAAGGGTCACTATTTGCCGGTAGGGACATAGGGAAACTGAATAAACAACCAGAGTATGTTCAGGAGGCTGACTTTGTAATACCAAGAGGGTGGGATGATTCCTGGTTCTGTAGGAGGATATTATTGGTTTGTCTGTATAATTCTACAGGCTGTCAAGGAATTAGAAAATCCTCTTCAGGTCAGATGTGACAAGGGAGTTGTTTGGCTGGGGGACCATATTTGCAGGATCAAAGTAGGGAGGTAACCTGCAGTTGGGCCATTCAAGACCCTCTCAGTTCTATATTTCAAGGTATTACAAATTATTTAGCCTTAATTTTAGGCCTTACTCCACTCTCACCCTCCTAAAATCTGACCTTAGTCAAGTGTGCAAATTAAAGTGGCTCCTTGTGGGAAGGTTAATTTATGTACTAGTCAGTGTTCTCCAGAGAAACAGACGAATTGAATGTACATATTGATTTACAGAAAGACATTATGAAGACTTCCAAGTCCCAATACCTGCAGGGAAAGTCAGCATGATGGAAAGTTAGGAGAACCAATGGTATACTTCTTGTTTGAGCCCAAAGGCCTGAACAGCAGGAGAGCCAATAGTGTAACTCTGAAGGCTGGCAGACTTGAGACCCAGGAAGTGTCAAATGCTTCAGTTCACATCAGAAGGCAAGAAAAGGCAGATGTCCCAGTTCAAAGGCAGTCAAGCGGGTGGATTTCCTTCTTACTCAAGCTTTTTGTTCTATCCCAGCCTTTAAATGATTCGATGAGGTCCATCCAAATTAAGGAGAACAATGTGCTTTACCCAGTCTACTGACTCAGGTGTGAATCTCCTCCAGAAACATCCTTACAGGCACATCTAGAATACTGTCTGTCCAAGAGTCTGAGCACCCCATGGCCAGTCAAGTTGACACGTAAAATTAATCATCACACTCCATAAATCTAAAGTGTCCATTTCTGGTACTGGCCAATAAATAACTGGAAGGACAGAAGAAAATTCAGGCTCAGAGAATAAAAAAGCAATGATAATCTCACTAATTATCACAACATGTATCTGAACATGGAAAATACAACCCACTTTTTAATACTCTAAAGAACTGATGTTCTGAAAGTTTAAGCAACTGAGCCAAGATCACACAGTTACATGCAAAAGCAGGAGGGAGAACCAATGTGTTAGGAGAGATGGGAAGCACAAAAATTGGGAGGGAGTTTCCTGTGAATTAAAGGCTTGTCAGTTGCTATTACTAGTGCTCTGTTTATGGATTATAATGGCTCACTGTTTCCTGAGGGAGCAATGTATCTCAACAAGCTGAGTCTAACATGTCCCGAAGAAAATAGAGAAGCAAAGAAGTTTGTCATCAAAGTCATAAGTGAAAGATATAAAACATATGACAATTCAAAGTCATAGGGTCACAAACTTCAGTGTGCATCACAATTAAATGTGTTAATTGAATATTAAATGTGTAAAACACAAATTGTTGGACCTAACTCCTGAGTTCTTGATTTAGTAGATCTAGATGGCCCTGAGTACTAACCTTTAAGTAAGTTCCCAGGTGATGCTAATACTATTGCCCATGGCCTCTACAAATCTTTGCTTTAAGGAGGCAAACAGGGCCCCTGGGTGGCTCAGTCCATTAAGCATCTGCCCTCAGCTCAGGTCATGATCCCAGGGTTCTGGGATTGAGCCCCATATTGGGCTTCCTGCTCAGCGGGAAGCCTGCTCCTCCCCCTCCCTGATGCTTCCCCTGCTTGTGCTCTCTCTGTGTCTCTGTCTCTGTCTCTGTCTCTCTCTCTCTCTCTCTCTGTCAAATAAATAAAGTCTTTAAAAAGAGAGACAGAGACAAAGAAAGAGGGCTCAGCCTCAAATCTATACAGTCAGGCTGTGTGAGAGAGCCGGTTCTAAGGGTGTGTGCATGTGTGTGTGTGTGTATATAATAAACCTCCAAGAAAAGAAATTAACACCTTTCTTAAACAAAGAGCAAGATGAGATCATGCTAGTCAAAGGTTAGTACCAAAGAAAAGGACTTGATAACTAACTTCTTCAACCCCATCCACAAACTTTTCTTTTTGAGGGGAGGTTAGCATGAGTTTCTCAAGTCACATAAATCAATTCTATTTTGGGATATCTGGGTGGCTCAGCAGTTGAGCATCTGCCTTCAGCTGGGGGTGTGATTCTGGGGTCCTGGGATCAAGTCTCACATCAGGCTCCTTGCAGGGAGTCTGCTTCTCCCTCTGCGTATGTCTCTGCCTTTCTCTCTCTCTACATGTGTCTCTCATGAATAAAGTAACTAAATTTTTTTAAATATCAATTCTATTTCATTTTGATCTATACACATCAGTTTCTCTCCAACATACTCTTTCCCTGCCTTCTTGGAAATAATTTGCAAATTAACCCCGTGTAGTCTGCCTGGATTAGAGTTCTCATAGCTCCAGATAGATGGAAAGACTCGGGGCACTTAATCCAGCAACTACAACCATTAAAAATGGGTAGTGTTAAGCCATCAGGATGAAAGAAAATAATATTTCATACATTTCAAATGTAATCTATATGTAAATTTAGCCAGCCGGCATTTAAAATAAATAATTTGTGAATTTTTATGTTTACACCATTACCCTGTGAGAGATTCATGCTTTTAATTAATGGTTTAGGAGCAGCATTCTTGTATTTTATAAAACCAAGTATTGTCTGAGGAGATACAGAACATAGGGCCATCTCCTGTTTAAAAATAAACAAAACCACTAAACCACATGTAAGCTAATAAGGAAAAGGGTGAGGCTGATCTGAAAGCTGCTGATTTTCAGTAATTTATATTCAGAGGGTGTTTGGGAATCTTAAGAAATGTCTTCCAAATGCACAATTTTCTAATACTAAGTAATCACCTAAAAATATAAAGGACAAGTCACAACTGAAATGTTGGCATTGTTTAGACATGGGTTTAGGTTATAGGAATCAAATAATAGACAACTTTCATCCTTTGTATCCTCGGGGGCTAGCACATTGTTGATGGCGTGATATATTCCCTCATGGAGTTTCTTATGCTATTTCCTTAGAGGAGAATTCATGTAGAACAGCAGTTAGGATCTCACTAGGTGCTAAAGAGCCCCCACAGTTCTGTGACTTAACACATTAGAAGTTTACTTCTGTGTTCATAGAAGTAATAGAACACAGTTGTTTTCATGAATTTCAAGGAAACCTAAATTTCTTCCATCCTGTGAAAATAGCATCCTCTAGAGCCTAGTGTACAGCCCACCCCCAGGGAGCCAAAGGGGATTGAGTGTGCAGAAGAGACAGGGCCAGTTCAGTTCTTCAAAGCTTTGTCTCCACTCACACTCTATTATCCAAAAGCAGACACACTTGCACCTGACTGCAAATGTACTCAAAAGACAGAGCACCAATTCCAAGCGTAAAAGCTGTACTTTCAAAGGAGAACACACCCTTTGGTAGATACACAGTTATCTCTGACATAAAGGGAATCATAACACATCACCCAATATAGTATTTCCAGACCCTGGGGAGTTTGTTTAAAAAAGAGAAATAGAAGTTCCCTGGGCTCTGGATCCTGAGATTGTGATTTTGAAGTCTGTATTAAAGTCCAAGGATAAATATATTTAAGGAGTTTACCAGTTGATGCTGATGCTTCTTTGCCCAGAACCATGAGGCTCCATGCCACTCTTCATCCTCAGACAGACACTCAACAGCCAAACCCACACACAAATGCTTATCCACCCATGTAATGTGATGCACATAAGAATCCTGGATCAGGACCCAGGAACTTATATTTTAATATTAATTGACATCAGGGATCCCTGGGTGGCGCAGCGGTTTGGCGCCTGCCTTTGGCCCAGGGCGCGATCCTGGAGACCCGGGATCGAATCCCACATCGGGCTCCCGGTGCATGGAGCCTGCTTCTTCCTCCGCCTGTGTCTCTGCCTCTCTCTCTCTCTCTCTGTGACTATCATAAATAAATAAAAATTTAAAAAAAATATTAATTGACATCATTAATAATGCTAGCTAACTTTGTCAAATATTTACCACGGTGAGTGTTATTAGAGCTCAAAATACCAATAGACTTATTTAATCTTCAAACAACCCTACTAGCTTGGTATCATTATTCTTATTTCACAGAGGAGGAAACTGAAGGGTCAAATAAATAAATTGCCTACATTTACAAAAATAAATGGAAAAGCTGAGATCAAACACAAGCTGAGCCTTCATCCTTGCCTAGACAGAAGAAGTCAGAGGAAGAAGATCTTACAAAAGAAGATCTAGGAATGGATCATTGAGTTCAGGAGAGATAGGCAGAGGCCTCTGCTCAGTGCCCCAAGCTACACTTTGTGAAACTGATAGTGAATCAGTGCTTCTTCCTATTACTCTCAAATCTGAATGGCCAGCACAGAGGTTTCCTCTCTGAGCTCCATGGATATGGACCATCTATGCTGGATGTGCTGCACACCCTTCATGAATGGACTCACAATTTGCCTGTGCCACGGTTCCTCCCCTTGTGCTCCCGTGAGAAGGAACACTACCACTTTCCACTAAGTTACACAAACTCAAAATCTGGAAATTGTGTCTCATACCTTCATCACACCCCAGTTAATGATGAGTCCTTTAACTCTTGTCTGCCTCATACCTCTCAAAACTCTCTATTCCCCATCTCCCTGCCACTCCCCAGGCAGTGTGACCAGCATCTCCCCACAACTGCTGTGATAGCCTCTCCAACGCATGCCTCACGCACCAGTGAGAGTTTCTTTCCCCAACTGATGCATGAAACCCAGGATCCTCAGCATTTTCTGTATACCCTTACATGTGCCCTGCCTGCCTCCTGGGCTTATTTCAAACCACTCTGCTCATACCCATGTTCCAGCCATGGGTCATTATTTTAGTCTCCACCACGTTCCTTGGCCTCCAATCTTTCACATACTCTGCCTGCAATGCTCCCCTTAACCTGCCTTAAAAAAAGTTATTTGATCAGTCTAATCTTCAAGGCCTTCATCTATAAAATAGGTATAAAAGATATCAAATAACTGTTAAAAGATGGAATGAATTATATTGATAAGTGCCTATTACATAGTAAGAGTTCAAAAAATGTATTTCCTGAACATAACCCAGCATTTTAATTTCTCCTATTAATCATCATATCAAAATGTAGTATTCATTTCTATCATTTTTCTAGTTAATTTTTCTAAAAATCTAAGATTTAAAAGAACCTATGAAAGAACTATCTCACTTTATAAATTCATTGAAATCATAATACATATATCTCACTGTGAACTAGTTTTTAATTACTGTCAAGTTGGCAATATCCCTTAGATGTTAGCATCTTATACGTATTGGACTGTACAATTTTTTTAAAATATTTTATTTATTTATTCATGAGAGACACAGAGAGGCAGAGACACAGGCAGAAGGGAGAAGCAGGCTCCATGTAGGGAGCCCGATGTGGGACTCAATCCTGGGACCCTAGGATCATGCCCTGAGCCAAAGGCAGACGCTCAACCACTGAGCCATCCAGGGCATCCCTACAATTTTTTTTTAAAGATTTTATTTATTTATTCATGAGAGAGGCAGAGACATAGTTAGAGGAAGAAGCAGGCTCTCTATGGGAGCCTGATAAAGAACTCTGTCCCAGGACCCTGGCATCATGACCTGAACCAAAGGCAGACACTCAACCACTGAGCCACCCAGGTGCCCAGACTGTTACAATTGTCTAAACTGCTGCTTTTTTCTATAAACCACTTAATAAATGGGTAAAAATAAATAGAAAAATCTACACCCTTTCATAAACTCTGGCATAAGCAAAGAAAGAATCTAAATAAATATTAATTAGCACCTAACAGGTAGGAGCAGCATGGGATACAGAGTAATCTGACTATGAAATGAACCTTTATGTGTGCTGTATAAAATGGAAGCATAGTTGAGGATGTCCGATATATGTAGGATTAGCATCTCCTTAATAAGAATACTATTAAGGAAATGGGTTTGTTGGAAGAGCAAAGCTTTATTATGTGAAAGATAATTAAGAGCAGATTATCTGCCCAGTGCTGTAAGAAGAGATTAAGAAAATTATCAGTGTAAGAAAAATTTGGAAGTAGGTTGAAATTCTGGAGAAAAAAATGTTCATACTATTTTCAAAACAGCAATGTTATTTAAGTACCAAATCATTCAAAACTTCCATTTGTATGCCATTTTGAAAAATATTTTACAAATAAAAAAATAACTATTTGATATTGAAATGTGGACACTCTGTGTATGTGATGGCTTTCTTAGCAAAATCTTTAAGAAACTTCACATTAATTATTTGAACTCAACATTTGGCAGTTATCTAATTCCCTTGTGCAAGTCCATATAATTCCTAGTTATGCTCACTATGAAAAGTTGGAGCAGGAAGCATTAGTTGTGTTTAGCAGCAGGTGTGATACTCAGAGAAAGGAGATAAAGTAAATGTATTTGAACTGGCAGGTGTGAGTGCCCAGCACCCCTAGGACAGAGGGCCCCCACTTCAGACTCAGGCAGACTCGGTCCGTCTCACCACTGCCCCCTACTGGCTGTGGATTTGGGGGGGAAGTTACTTAAACTTTCTAAGTCCATTTCCTATAAAGTGGAAACAATACCTGCCTCACACCATGATTGAGATGATTGAATAAGGTGGAGAAGAGGAGCCAAGATTCAAAGACAAGAAGCCTGACTCCAGAGCCTCTGCTTTCAAACAACGCTTTTAACATTTGACCAAAATGGGCCAACCAATATAAACGATACAATTTGACCTCAAAATACCAAATTCAAAGCCTGAGACTGCCAGCTAGGCTCAGCAGGAAGTCAGAGGAGACTGTAAAGGAGAGAGGGAGTGCAAAGCATCAGCCAGGGATCCATTCCTGAAAAGGACCTGCAGAGCCCAAACAGGGCATCCAACCTGGACCATGTTATTTCCTATCCCCATCTCCATCTCTGTTCCCACTGACTGGTGAGTCCTCCACCAAGGAGGGATAGACTCGCAAACTAGCACTGGTATGAATGATCCTGGTCCTGGCCATGAGACCAGTTTTCATCTCTCACAGTTTTCAGGGGAAATCAGGAGTTTACAAGTTCACCTTTTTTTTCCCCCCACACTCAATGCTTGTATCTACAAGAAGTTTGGGTCAAAAAGGGGGGGGGGGAATCTTAATTTAGATACACTGGAGTTGATGACAAGGCCCTCTGATAAAGGTCTTGGGAAAGCAGAAAAGATTTTATTATAAAATACTTAAGCATTCTCCAGGATATTGAAAATTGGAAAACCTGGCCTTTTATCCTGAGCTTCCCTGATGTTCATTCAACAATCATTAGTTAAGCACCTAAGGTGCACCAAGCCCTGGGGACATACAATCAAGATCAAACAAACTCTCTGCCACAAGGAAGCCTGAGGGCTGGGGCCCAGAGAACAGAGAAGAAAGGCTACAATGTTTGCTCTTACCTGGAGTGGAGTAAGACAGGGTCTTGAAACCGGCTTCCCAGCAGAGGTAGTGATTGACTTGAAACTTGAAACAGTATGTACTTCCCAGCCAAGTGGAAAAGAATGGCCCTTCAAGTTGAGTCAAGTGGAAAGTCATGAGGCTGTAACATATGTGCATGATTCCTCTAATCCTCAGTGTTCTCATTCCTGGATGGGGCTTTAAAGCACTTTTCATGACAGATAGACCAGGCTGCACCACTCATCAGTTGTGTAAGCAGGAACCCAGATATTCCCCTCCCCAGAGTCTGGATCTTCTTTTAATACTGTAAATATCCCTAACCTCCTTCTACTGCTTTACTTTTCTGTTGCTTCTAACGTACCATCTACTTTACTTATTTATTCATCTGATTTCATCTGCCAAAATGTAAACTTTAGAGTGTAGAAGTCTGTGATTCTTGTTCTCTGTAGGATCACCATCAGCTAGAACAATTGTTATTTGTTGAAAGAATGACTGAATAATTAATTAAGTGTAAAGTGGGAAGAATAATATTAAGTATTTCATGATTTGGCTTGAAAGTGACACAGTATGTAAAGCATTTAGCACAGTAGCAAGTACATATGTGCTGGATAAAATTAGCTATTACTAATGGATACAATAAAACTTGTCCAGTATGCACACGAAGAGAAAATGGTGTGTGTGCATGCATGTGTGTGTGTGTAAATAACTACAAAATGTTGTAAGAGTAAATCACAGCACGGTCATCACACCCATGTGCATATCACACTTGCTGTAGTGGGGCTTGCAGGAGTATTTTTCACAAACAAGCAGCTTGAATCCTAAGAAAAATATTCTCAATATAAATTATCCACTTTGTTCTGGAGAAATTTTCCCTCCAAGACCTCATTTTCATTTGCCCATTGCACCCATGAATCAAATATGCCTTGGGCAAAAAAAAGGATGTGGCTGCAGACACATGGGTATTTTTCCCAAAATACAAGCAGTGTTTTAAAATGCGAGGATAAACAGCTACCCTGAGAGATCACTGGCAGTGGATGTTGGAGCCCTCTTGTCATCACACAGAACTGAGCTACAATACTAAAAGGCTCAGTGATGGATGTGAACTCACCCCAGTGAAAGAGCCAGGATCCAGATGAGGCAAGTGTCAAAAAATTCAGAATTCAAGATAAATAACATTATAATTCAATATTTTAAAAAGTCAAAATAATGCAGAAAAATCTCCAGTGAGCCAAATGTCAAATTTTTAAATAAAGATTAGTGTTATGCTGAATCATACTGGAGACTTAGAAAAAAAAAATGTTCACCTCTACATACATGTTTTTTATGTGATTTTTAGTGATTAATTTTTCCAGAATACTAAAGTAGTTATACAATTTTTTTAAATGGGAAAAAGGCATATAGAATTAACCTCATTAAAAATTCATTTAATTCATTTAATTTTATTTAATCAGCTAATTCATATAATTAACTTCATTAAAATTTTTAAAGATCATTTTCGGTCAAGAGAAATTGTCAAATATTGCAATTCTCTTAATGAAACATGAGAAAAGCAACAAAGTAGATTATGAAAATATTATTGATGAATTTACTCCCATTAAAGCCAGGAAAGTAGAAGTATGATACACAATCTGTTACTGCTATAAATAAAATATTTAAACTGAAAATCATATTGTAGTTTTCTTTTTTATGAAAATTTTAAGATACAATATTTTTACATGTTAGCAACTAGTTCACTATTTTTAAGGCCTTTTGAGGGCCAAATTAAATATATCTTTCTACTGGCCAGAGACAGCCAGAAATCTATAAACTCTGATCTATTTGTTTCTAAAGATGCTATGCTTTTTATTGCTATTTATCTCCTCAATTAAAACATAAGTAAGTCTCCTGAGTATAGGAACGCATCATAAAATATCACAGAAAGAATCATTTGAAAAACCCTTCATTAATTGCTGATTAAGAGACTACTTTGTAGTCATGCCCTTCGCCCTGGCACATACAATGTGATCTACCATACAATCTTCCATATCAAGTCATTATGACCAAGATGGTGCCCTTAATCTGAAGCCAGACTCATACCACAGAAAATGACAAAAACATCCTCACAAAGGCAAGGCTGTACCTGAGTCCAAGCATTGCTCCAAGAGCTTCTCAAATGACATCAAACTGCAAGTTGGAAAACACAGTTCGCTGTCCTCTAGCAGAGGGTTAAAGAGAAGTAGACAAGGCCATAAACCCATTTCTTTAAAGAATCCCATCTCTATTTTAGAACAGTTGAGCATAGTTTAGTTAGAACAGTTTTCGAATTACTGTTTTGTTTCCAGCCTTGTTTGTTGAGCTTCAAAGTCAAACTTTTCTTTTGAATGTTCTTGCATGTCCCATGCTGGAATTCAAGACCTGAGTTTGAGCCCCTGGAAGCTTGCCCGATGTTGTTAATCTCCCTGATCCTATTGTCATCTTTGAAGTGTGAAGGGCATCGATAACAATCTCAATTCACTGATATAGATTCAGTGTCATACCGAGAGGAAGAGCGCAGATTCTGAAGTCAAATATAAATAGGAGTCTCAGCCATGCAACTTACTACCTTTGTAACCTAGAGAAAGTTACTTACTTAGCTGAAACTTAGTTTTCACTCCTATAAAAAATGGGGTGCCATAATAGCTCCTATTTCATAGGATCTTCTGAGAGTTCTCTGAAGATGAGCTCATACCTGTAAAATAGTGAGGTAGTAAAAATCCTACCAACAAAGAGAAATCTTTCCATATTAATATGGAAATAAAGAAAACTGATGTATTTAGAGTAGATGCATATATGTAGTCCACCAGAGACTACAAAGTCAGAATAAAATTTCACACAATTTAAACTACAAAGCAGATCCAAAATTCACTTGGGATTTGAGGTAGCTATTTGTTTAGTTAATTGACCTCCTCTGTAAGAGTAATAAAGCTTCTCTTATCTCCTGGAAAAAACAAATAGTTATACCTCGAAATAGACTCCCAGAGGTGTATTTTCACATTTCAAGGGGGAATGAGTCTCATGACCTTGAACACAACTCTGCATTGCAAAATTGAAGATTGGGCTTTTCTAGTCCCTGGAGAGATTATTCTACGTTGCAAAGGTTAGAGAAAGGTCTCAGCCCACACCCACAATGGCCCCTAAAAAGACATTCTAAGAAGGGGAAGGCAGGAAAAGAGTCTCTTTCCCCTTTCGTCCTTTGTCATCCTTGTAAAAGCCCCCTCCTCCTAAATTATAAATATGAGAAATTATTAAATAGGCATAAAAACTGTGGCAAACTCTAGGTGTGTTTTTATTTTTTAATTAAATGTTTTTATTTGACTATTTTATTTTGACATACATTTTGTTTCTCCTCCAAGGTTGCAGGATCACGTGAAGAAAATATCCCAGGAAGATCTACTTTCCATTAAAAAGGAGTATGGTGTCCTCCTCTGAGACTGCTACTGCCAACCTGCCTCCCACACTGTCCACCAAGAAAATGTATCTAGGCAAAATCACATCTATGAAGAGGCACTAAGCAAATAATACCACAGTGGCACACTAAATTCTGCTCACAGTAAAGATCTATTTTTTAAAAGTTATTATGTGTAAATAGTATTAAATCTATGTGTATATGTGTATGATACTAAACATAATATATATATATAGTTACTATATATGGATATATACTAATGTAGGAAAAGATGTTAGGGTTCAAAGCCGACAGTCAAGACAGGATTCTCGAAATGTCTTAGGTGCAAAAAGGTGGTTTTATTAAAGTGCAGGGACAGGACCTGTGGGCTGAAAGACCTCCATCAGGGTGATGAGGAGTGGAGTGACCCATTATACATTTTCAAGTTGGGAAGGGGTTAGGGATAGCATTAAGTCACTAAGGAATTTTGGAAGCATTCCCAGGACCTTGAAGGGGCTAGTTATTGTTGGGAAAAGGTCATTTATTGCTGTCTAATAAAACCTTAGTCATGAGACCCTTCAGATGCATATCGATGAGCCATATGCTTGGGGAATGATTGCCAACACATATCTTGAGGGGTTTAAAGATAAAAGAAATTTCTAAAGGAATTTTTATATGTTAAAGTAGACTTACAGGATCCTGGGGATCAGGCTAAACTTGTGTTTTGCCCTTAGCAAAGTATTAACAGTGAGGCAGTTGAGTCCCTAGAGGAATGTCACTTTGCCTATTTTGAAGACTTGTCCATGGGTTGTAAGTAGTAAGGAAATTTAATAAGTTTTCTTCTGCCTTTGTTTCCCATATCATATATTATATGATTGTGTATATATGTATATATATATATACATACATATATACACACACACACACACACACATCTAATTAAGAAAAAATGTAGCTGACTTAATTTCCATATAAACATTTCACATCCACTGCAGATGTTTAAAAGACCCAAAAAGGATTTATTGGCATAATAAACTGAGCACTTATAAAAATTTTAATGTATGTTTTTGAACATTTGGACACAGGAGAGGAAGGGAAAGCTTCACAATTGGACACACTGTTCACCTGGAAAGCGGAGTCTTGCCTAGTCCCTGAGGACACTTTTTGCAAATTAAAAAACTTCTTTTCTCCTATATGCAGCTCCCTTTCACTTCTAAGATGAGTACCACACTCCAATTAACATCTCACATAACAGTAGGTGCCATCCTGCTGAAAAGATCTTATGGAAGATTGGGCATTCTGACTGTCCATCGTACTCTTCCTTAACCCTTCTCTCCCACTCAAAATTTCTATCTCTAGAAAACTCACCAAGATTCTGAGTATTTGAAGTCTGCAATCATTCAGGTTAATAGATCAACTCTCAGACGAGATAAAAGATAAATCCCCAAATACAACTTAATTCTCACTACTGCATCTAGCTGTGTAAATGGAACACAGTAGATATTCATTAAAAATATGCTGAAATATTAACTGACTAAATTGCTTTTTAATGACCCAATAATCCCAAATAGGCAATTAAATGGGCTAATTTTTTGGCACTTAAAGGAAACACAAAGCCAATAGTGAAGATTTTCTAGGTCAATATCTTTCTCATTAAGAAGATATTGTTTTATTTTTTTAAAGATTTTATGTATTTATTTGGAAGAGAGAGAGAGATTGAGCAGAAGAGTGGGGCAGAAGGAGAAGGAAAGGGAGAAGAAGACTCTCTGCTGAGTGTGGAGCCTGACCTGGGGCTAGATCCAATCCCAGCATGACCCGAGCTGAAGTCGGATGCATAGCCCACTTATACATCCAGATGCCCCAAGAAGATATTCCTTTTTTTTTTAAAGATTTTATTTATTTATTCATTCTGAAAGACACACAGAGAGAGAGGCAGAGACACAGGCAGAGGGAGAAGCAGGCTCCATGCCGGGAGCCTGATATGGGACTTGATCCCAGGTCTCCAGGATCTCCCCCTGGGCCAAAGGCACATGCTAAACTGCTGAGCCACCCAGGGATCTCCCAAGAAGATATTCTTGAAGAACAAAGTAAGATAGAGATAGGAAACATGGGCCCTTGTATATTAGCCAGATTTGATGATATTCATTTTAGTAGAAAGAAATATAAAGAAAAAAAGTATTTCTTAATCTCAAGAGGTTAAATAACTCACCTCAAATCATTTAATTAACAAGTTGGAGAAACAGTTTCACTTCAGATCATATGACTCAGAATCTATGTGCCTAACCAGTAAAATATACAGATACTAACTTTTGTTATTAGCAACCTGAGCTACTTGAGTGCAAGAGAGACTAATCAGGGTCCAAAAGTTTGAGGAAAGACTTAATAGAGAAATTATGAGATTCCTATTCCTAGAAAATTTAAAACAAGAAAAATATCTGCTTGCAAATTTTAGAGGAAGCAGTGGTGCTAGAGACTGTCCATTCATCTCTCTTATCATTGAGAAACCTCTCTCTCCTATAGTTGAGAAAATTGATGCCCAGACACAGAAAAAAGTAGTATAGTCACTAAGCAAGTTGCAGGAAATCCAGAATAGAAACTCAGGTACATTTATACTCTTCACCTTCAGATGAAGCTCATCATATTAAGCTACTTGATTTCTCGTTAGAGTGGTTTGACCATAGCCTGTTTGAAGGGGGAAATTCTTGCTGACTGTGCTACTAGCTATACATGTGGAGCCACAAAGATTCTGTTTCCCTGATGCATTTTTTTAATAGAAAGATCAAAATCTCTTTTCCTACAAAGACTAAGAAGGATGTGTTCTCAATTATCTCAAACTCATAACTGATAACATGGGGAAATGATCAGCAGCATTACATAACCTAACCTTTACTATGAAAGATTTTAGATTGACTCTCACTATTAATTCAGCATCTGGTTCAGAGCAACAGTTTCTTGGAAACAAATAATAAAAAACATATTAAGCACTTTTCTTCTCTAATGCCACTTAATCTATATGTGTAGCTAGGGAGAAAATCAAACAAAACATTTTTCTTTTTGTGAGGACCCAAACATTCCTCAGAAATAATTGTACACCTTAGAGTTCCCACAGAGCATGTGTTTTGTTTTTGTTTAATCATGTCATCATAAACTATTAGTCAAGTAAAACTTCTAAATTGACCTTACTTTCCAGTAGATTCTAGGGCCTTGATCTGTCCCATAGTTCTGGTTATCTCTTACAAAGTTTCCCACATACACACTCATCTGCCTTTGTGCTACCAGTCTCCAAAAGAAACAGGCTTCCTCTTGATGATTAGAATTCAGTTCCTAGAGCTATAGTGCTGGACCTTGAGACTCTGGAGATGAAGGAAAGCAAATGCCAGATTAAAGGTTGGCAGTTCTTAAAAACTGGTAATCAAATAGTGACCATTAGAGAAATGTCAAGATTGAATCCTTCGGGGAGGAATAAAAAAGGATTAAGACAACTGAATAAATTAGGGGAAACATGTAAAAGGAAAATAAAAGTCCACTATTTCTTTTTCTACTGAATTTAGCACATGCATGCACAACACATTTCATCGTTTTGTTTCTCTTCAACTAGATTCATAGAAGTCCTAGAATTGAAAAACACAAAGGAGGAACACCTGGGTGGCTCAGTGGTTAAGCGTCTGCCTTTGGTTCAGGGTGTGATCCCAGGGTCCTAGGATTGAGTCCCACATCGGGCTCCCTGCATGGAGCCTGCTTCTCCCTCTGCCTATGTCTCTGCCTTTCTCTGTGTGTGTGTGTCTCTCATGAATAAATAAATAAAATCTTAAAAAAAAAAAAAGAAAAACACACATACACACAAAAAAAAACAAAAGTTGGATTTATACTCCAACTAGACATCTTCCATCTATCAAATCACTATGCAGTTGTTCAATCTGTTGAATAACTACAGAAATGTGTATGTGTGTATGTGTGTGTATTATTTTTGAGGGGTAGCAGAATTGACAAATTTGTTATCCTAAAATATGCCTTTTTGGCATAAAAAGTATTTTAGGCTGATCATATTTTTAAAAACCAGCCAATAGAAGACAAACTCTGAAAACCAAGTGGAAATTACCCTTTTGAATGAGTAATTTACATTTATAAGGGAAATCTCCATTTGTAAGGATATCTCTCTGTGTACCAGGAATAGAACTAAGTCTGTAGAAACTCCTATCAATGGAGAGGGTGTGGATTTAAACCTGCCTAACAACCATAAACTTGGTTACCATGCTTTGCCTGAAAACCTGGCTCTCTCTCACCCAATATCTTCTGTCTTCAGCTGGAGTTGGTATTTAAGTGATGGCCTGGGTCATTTGGGGGAGTTACTCAGTTTTCTTGGGTATTTACCATGTGTATATAGGAGGTATACATGCTATTAAACTTCTGCTTATTTCTCTCCTATCAATCTTTTTTTTAAGATTTTATTTATTTATTCATGAAAGACACACAGAGAGGGGGAGAGAGAGAGAAAGAGAGAGAGAGAGACAGGGGCATAGACATAGGCAGAGGGAGAAGCAGGCTCCATGCAGGGAGCCTGACGTGGAACTCAATCCCAGGTCTCCAGGATCACACCCTGGGCTGAAGGCGGCGCTAAACCTCTGATCCAACCTGAGCTGCCCTAATCTGTCCTCCCTGCTGAGAACCTAGAAGGGTAGAGAGAAATTATCTTTTCTTCTTCTATATTTTCCATATAGAAAATAAAATTATTTTTCATTGATGTTTCCCCAAATATGTAAGAATACAATAAATTTGTTACTCCTATACACTGCGTGGGAACATAAGAAATTGTTACCAACTTTCAGGAAAACACTGTGATAAGGAATATAATATGCAATCATTTTGATGTAGTTGAGATAGGGAACTGAAGGCACTCCATTTTTATAAAGGCTCCTTTCTACTGTTTTTCTGTGAGGCCCTATTGATTCATGTTCTGTATTTTACCTTGCATCTGAATAAACCAAATAAGCTATGTTCTTACTCCAAGGGGGAAACCAGAAAGTTGATATTTCTCTGAGTTATATCCTAGGCCCCCAACACCTGATAACATCTAAGAACAAGATCCCAAACATGTTCCAAGACATTCGCTTCAAACAAATCTCAGCTGACGCTGGCATCAATACCTCGTATCTTTGATGATTTATGAAATAACACCTATTAGTCACCTGTCATTCACCTTTGATCAGACACTAACATGGACTCCTGAAGAAACACATACCCTGGACCCCTTCCCAATATAAACCCCTATTCTCAAGTGATAAAGAGACTCTCCTTTTCTTTCTCAGTCTCCCAGATACTCTGTCTGCTAAATGTCACTTACACTATTCAATAAACTTTCACTTCCAGGTCACCTGGGTGGTTCAGTGGTTAAGTGTCTGCCTTTGGCTCAGGTCATGATCCTGGGGTCCTCGGATGGAGTCCTGCATCAGGGTCCTGGTAGGGAGCCTGCTTCTCCCTCTGCCTATGTCTCTGCCTCTCTCTGTGTGTCTCTCACGAATAAATAAATAAAATCTTTAAAAAATAAGTAAACTTTCACTTCCTCCTGGATCTGATTTAATTTCTATCCTGTGGAATCCAAGGACTCAAGGACACTCTTGGATGGTCCTGCAGGACCCTGCTGGGTTCACACCCCTGGCCTGCCTGCATTATAGTAGATTACATTTCTTGTAATTATCTTAAATTTTGAGAAGTTATAAACACAAAAATAGCAACTATATGATTGTGAGTTGCTTTTCTAACAATAAGATAATAGCTGCATCTGTAATGTTGACATAACTGAATATCATACATTAATTCTAAATTATGGTCAGAAAAATATAGCATCATGGAATTTTTTTTTTAATATGATGTTCATTTAAAAGAGCAGCATAGGGCAGCCCAGGTAGCTTAGCAGTTTAGCGCTGCCTTCCACCCAGGGCGTGATCCTGGAGACCCTGGATGGAGTCTCACCTCAGGATCCCTGCACGGAGCCCGCTTCTCCCTCTGCCTGTGTCTCTGCCTCTCTCTCTCTCTCTCTCTCATGAATAAACAAAATCTATAAAAAAATTGACAAATATCCACCAAAGACATAAAATTACATTATATGTAATGTAATTACATGATTACAACCAGTAAAACTATTGCCATTGGAAGTAGACTAGTAGGAACTCAGTCTTCCACTTATACATTGAATAGTACTCAGGTTCATACTTTGAAGCTTGAGTGACTTCTTTTTCTATTTATCAGTATTCTATAATTGTAATTCTATAATTCTGTAATATATTCTATAATTATAATTCTGTAATTCTGTAATATATTCTATAATTGTAATTCTGAAATATATTCTATAGTTCCAAATAATTTTTCTGTTTATTATTAAAATACACAAAATTTGAGAGCATTCTGTTGAGCTTAACATCAAGCTTCTGTTGTCAAGATATGTATTTCTTTGTAATACGCTTTCTCTACAGCACCTTGAGTAGAGTTTAATACATAAAGTTAATAAATATTAAATAAAAAGAAAATAGGAGAGATGAGGGAAGGAAATTACACAATATATATGATTCTACATGGAGTTAATAGAATATCTGCCACAAGTTCAGAGATAGTTTCTTCGTCTTTCAGCTCCTTCTTATCCACTTCCTCATTATTATCATCATCATGATTACTATGATGTTATAATCTATTTCATAAAGAATCTGATACAATCAAGTCTGCTCATGCATCTCAATTAAGTTTTCCTAATGAGTAGCATAACAAAAATAGCTATAAATCTCACAATCATATAGTTGCTATTTTTGTGTTTATTAACTTCTCAAAATTTATGATAATGACAAGAAATGCTATCTACTATGATGTAGGCAGACCAGGTCTGAGGACCCAGCAGGATCCTGCAAGACCATCTAAGAGAGCCTTGGCTTCCACAGGATAGAAATCAAATGAGAGCCAGGAGGAAGTGAAAGTTTATTGAATAGTATAAGTGACATTATAGCAGACTGAGAGACTTTACAGCATCTGAGAGACTAAGAAAGGAAAGGAGAGTCTCATGTCATCACTTACAGACTCAAGATCAAAGTAATATTAATCAAAACCTTAAAATGTGTGAAAAAATAATTTGCAATTTCATTAATAAACAATCTTAATATTTTGAAAAGTTGGTAGATAGGTATATGTGGTAAATAGGTAATTAGACAAAAAGCTTAGAGCAAACAAGCAAAGTTTTTCTGTTATCAGTAAAAAGATATGTTCAGATGCTGTTCAAAACATTAGAGAGAACCTTTCTTCCCTTGAAATATGCACAATCTGAAGTGCAGTTTTGGAAAAAGACAGCAAGGTAAAGTGTCACATATTAGACAGAAAAGAACTTAAAGTATGTATCAGTTAGAGTGTACAAATGCTGTGGTGGGTAGACTAATGCCCCCCCCCCCCCAAGCATGTTCACAACCTAATTTAAAGAACATGTGAATATATTATCTTTTATGACAAAAGGAAGTTTTTAGATAAGTAAAGATCTTGAGAAGGGAAAATTTTCCTGGAATATCCATGTAGACCCAATGTAATCACAAGGGTCCTCATAAGAGGGAGTAAGGAGGGTAAAAGTCAGAGAGAGAGAAATGTAGGGGTGGAAGCAGAAGTTAAAGAGGAGAAAATATGCTATGCTTCTGGCTTTCAGGACCAATGAATGTGAAGATAACCTCTATAAGTTTCTTCATTGGAGCCTCCAGTAGAAACACAGCTTTGTGAACACTTTGATTTTAGCCCCTTGAGATATTTTTCAGACTTCTGACCTCCAAAGCTATAAGATAATAAGTTTGTGTCATTTTAAGACACTAAATGTACAGTAATCTGTTACAGCAGCAATATGAAACCAGTATACCCGCCTATCAGTGACTGAAATCATAACATCATCCACTGTTTACCTACTAAGAAATCTGGAAGTTGGCAGGTCCACCATCAGGGCAATGGCTAAACAGTGTTTTCAGAAAATCAAGTTCTTTGTGTCTTTCTGTTCTTCTATCTTTTAAGTATTGATTTTCATTGGTAGAACTGTTTGTTCTCCAACAAAAGATGGCTATCATATCCCCCAACACTTTCAAGATTTACTAAAGATTTACTCCTAAATAGAAATACAGACTGCAATTATCACAACAACAAATCTATGAGCAAATACCAAAGCAAACACTTTTGGCACTAACACTAAATAAAATCAAGTAAAGAGCTATCCCTTTGTTTCTTTCCCAATCAGGAAACTCTAGAATCCTATACCTTCACCCCACTTGATGTCCCTTTTTCTTTCATTGTCCAAAATTGGGTTACTAAGTCACCCTCAAGTACAAAGGAAGTTGAGACAGTGAATATCTGGTAAAGTTCATAAGAGTTCAATTGCTCCTCTATTACCCTCCAAAAGCATGGTTTATTAGCAAGATAGAATAAATCAGATCAAAGAATGCCCATGGGAGGGCAACTAACTGTATCTGCTACAAGATATTTATCCTGGATGAGTCCCTTAATGACAACAAGGAGCAACTATTACAATTAGGTGAGGGCCTTTCATGATGTCACTCTCCAAAGGAGAGGATCATTTTCCCACCTGATTTGTTAATCAGTAAACTGCAATGAAAACGAGCTGTTTAAATCAGCTTTTTCCAAAAGGGCACACCAGAAGACTGGTCTTCAGGGATAGTTTGGGGAACAAAAGATTTCTGTTGTATGTGTGCATGTATGTATAAATAAATTAAATGAATAAATGAATAAATATATTCTCATTACACATAAGCATATTAAAAGTTTTGATAGTTAAATATTTAAATATCTCCCAAAGCAATAAAAAAAATAATATATTGTCTTATTTCACAGTAATAGCCCATTGAATGCCTTTCAGGAAGTTTAGTAAATGATGTCTCTTCTCCCTGGTCCCTCAGGAGGCAGACCAGATTCTGGATAGGTATTTAATATGTATCTTAGGAAAAATCTGAAGGTACTATTGATAGCCCAGCTCACTGCTAATTGTATGGCACATCAACAATGCTTGTGTTTATTCTTCCCCTTTGATCGGATCCAGCAAGGTATAAATTAGGCTGGGATGGGTAAATTGTCTTACATTTTGTCAGTTAAGGAAACTTTGACAGAAACTGATGAGTTTAACCAAGCAGAGGCAACACTGAAATTTAAGCAGCTGGCATCTTGAATTGTAATGAGAAAAAAGAAAATGTTTAGGAAGACTTAGAGAAATTATGAAAAATGGAAACAGCCAATTAGAGTTGTGCTTATTGTAATGGATGCTTTCATTTAAGTGACTTGGTGACAGATCTCTTTCCAGTTCTCAGCTCTGTAAATAGCCCATAAGAAAGAATAAGTCACAGAGTTAGAAGAGCTCTGAAATTACATGCTGTCTTTCTGTCCTCTTTCCAGAACTTTGCTGGTGTTCCCTTCTTAGCTTTCAACATTCCTTT
Organism: Vulpes vulpes; assembly: GCF_048418805.1. Lineage (NCBI taxonomy): Eukaryota > Metazoa > Chordata > Mammalia > Carnivora > Canidae > Vulpes > Vulpes vulpes. The sequence continues at coordinate 98,230,012 of NC_132794.1, forward strand.
TCCTAGAGCACTCAACATGCACCCCAGCCAGCATCCAGAAGCCAGGAGAGCCTGTCATGTGTTTCTAAAGCTAAGTGCTATTGACCCCAAATTTCGTGGCCTACATGCTGATACGCAGAAAATATGTTCTTTGAATCTTCCACCTGCGCTTTTCAAAGATGTTCCTTACTGCTATATCTAACAAGGTCAAGTACAGGGTGAAATCAAACTCAGAACAGAACCATCAAGCAGACACTGGATCTCCATTTGGATCCCAAAGAAATTCTGCAGATGCTCCCTCACAGCTGTCAGTCACTTTGGGAAAGAAACATTTTAACCCTTTGAACAGAGATATTCAATGTACACTGAAGCAGCATTAACTTTTCTCCAAGACTCATAAGGTTTACTCAACAACTAAACTCCTGTATAGTCAAGAAAACCAATGTTTCCAAGGCTTGGAGCATTGTCCTGTGAATGCCATAAGCAATCAGGCTGGTGGATCAGAGTATTAGCACTCAGATTTCACATATGAAAATTTACATATCAGTTGAATTCCTCCAGATACTTGGATTCCAAGGACTTGTCAAAAATGCTTTTTCCTCCCTCCTGAACTACCCACTTGACTTTGGGCTCTGTGGTTTAACTGAAGACACTCATGGCTCAAAGAGCCTAGAGGAGGTCTAGTGGATAGATGTTCAAAGTACAAATAAAAGGAATATAAGAATTTGGTTCTCACAGCCAAAGTGATCATCTTTACTGTACTATATCCACTTTTTTAGAACATCAACCAACCAACTCATCTATACACTGCCTGCCAAACACAGATACTCAGCTATTAAGTGGCTGAGCTAGGGTTTGAACACAGCCTATGTGCCTGACTCAGCTATTAAGTGGCTGAGCTAGGGTTTGAACACAGCCTATGTGCCTGACTCCAAAGCCCATTTATCCTCATCACTGCCTCAAATAACAGTAAATATATAGCTCACTCTGGTAAGAAGTGGCTTGGGACTTTTAACCAGGAATCCTGAGCTCAGAGTCTCACTGATATTGGTCAGGAACTGGTAAGAGAAATCACATCCACTAACATACAGTCTCCTTTTTTAGACTTAAAGCACTAAAATGTTTGTGAGGTGAAAGAAGGGTCACTAGAGAAGAGATGAAAATAAGTAACACAATTGGGACACCAACAGGTAGCACTTCCATCAAAGAAAAAGGCCACCAGTGGCTTCACTGGCAGTTCTCAGCCTGTACTTTAGACATGCCCCCAGCAAGGAATTGCTATCAAAGTATATTCAAAGCAATGAGTCAAAAGTGCTAGCCTCTGGGATCCCTGGATGGCTTAGCGGTTTGGTGCTTGCCTTCGGTCTGGGGTGTAATCCTAGAGTCCTGGGATCGAGTCCTGCATCGGGCTCCCTGAATGGAGCCTGCTTCTCCCTCTGACTGTGTCTCTGCCTCTCTCTCTCTCTCTCTCTCTCTCTCTCTCTCATAAATGAATAAAATATTTTTTTTAAAGTACTATCTTCTTTAAAATATGCCTCATTTTCATGGTGACATCAGATTCTCTTACTTTGCATCCTGGAGAATACGATAGATTCTTAATAGAATCTATAACCAGGCCTGGTTGGTTTCTAGAAGATGCAGATAATATAAATGCCCTCCCCAAGAGAAACCCAGGTGTGTGGGGTGTCAAAGGCACATGGCAGCTAGCTGGGGTGAAGTCATATTTTAAATCATACACTACAGAGGCCATTTTCCTTTCTGTATACTGTCCAGAGATGCTAAATTCTGTATCTGTGTATTAAACATAGCTAGCAGGAGAATGTCAAAAATGTCATCAGGGATTTGGTCTGCCACAGCTATTTAATTTAGTCATCCCATGGGACATTGAGGGAACATGGTATTCTTTACAATGTACTTAATTTCTTGTCATCTCTCCAGAACCAGCTCATTTCATCTTCACAAGCATTTTAACTATCATACAACTATAAATTAAATTTTATAAGCTACCCTGAGTTCATTTTCAATGACAATCTTATGGATCAAACCCAATTTCTAAATACTCTATTGAAGGTTCTTCATGGAGTCTCCATTTCATGATTATACTGTTCCCTTCTTTCATCTCTGCAGATCCTATGCAGTGTAAAAGCAGAGTTAAAAGATTTTTCTCCAATACCTGAAAGAATTCTTCCCTCTTCTGGACTCCCATAGTCTTTTGTGTATCCTTGGTCTATGACATTTATATGTTCCTCATTTTAGAGATATTTACTTATACCTCATCTTCTCTTCAAACTGCAAACCCCTTAAAAACATTGAGGTGCATTCATCTTTTTTATCTCCCCTGTGTCTAAACCAGTCCTATATATACACCTAATTCAATCCATTCTTATTAAATAGAATATGATTTTTTAAAAAAACTCAATAAATTTAGTAATAAATATGACACAGAGAATCAGAGAAAAGTAATGTGGTATGAGTATTAAAAGCATGAATTTTATTGTCAGACAGCTTTGCAACTCACTAATTATGAAAATTTGGTAAATAAACTTAAATATTCTAAGTCTTAGTTTCTTGAGATCTGTGAGATGGAGATATCTCTGCGACATGCTTCATAGAGCTTTGGTCAGAATTTAATGGGATGATGCCTTTTCAGCAGCTCAGTGTAGTAAATGCCTAATAAATATTGCTATTATTTTTTAGTTGAAAATGAAAGTACCAAGACATATAAGACATGTTCATGCTTTCTATTTATCTCTCTTTCTATGTTTTTCAATATCTTTCTCTCAAAAGACACACACACATGCACACACACCACATATTTTATATGGAATCACATCAGTAAAAATAATGAAGTGCCACAAAAGGATTAATTATCACTTACATTTTATCATTCTTCAACACTTAAAACTTCTGCCAAACAAAAAACAAATCAAAACTTAATTGAGGACAGACTTTTGTCAATATAACTATTGCAATAGAGCATTCTCTGCTCCAACCTCAGGATCTGTAAGTGTCTCAAAACTAAGCAGAAAAAGGCTTTTCTTTTATAGGAAGAGTTGAGTAAGTCTGGCAGGAATGTTATTGGGAAAGGCAGCAATCAATGAAGACTAGAAAACAGCATGATTGCAGTGGTTCAAGAGAAAAATGTTCCTGTCTGTGATGGGCTGATTCTCAGAATGAGTTGTTAAAGGGTGGAAGGATGGAAAGCTATATTCTGCATCTTATTGGTTGCTGAACCAAGCCACAGTTTAGGGGTCTATGGGAAGGAGAGGCGTCTGACTAAAGTTTGGTCAACCTAATTAGTAGGTAAGCAATAGGCAATGATGAACATTTGGTCATTACATATCACTTGTATTTCACTGACCAAAGCAAGTCACATAGCTATACCCATTTTAGAGGAGGAAGGAAAGTACTATCGAAATGTGTCAAATAGGATAAGAATATATTTATGAATAGACCAAGTGACTACCACAGTAGCTTTCAATCTCTCCCTTCCTCTTCATAAAAGAAATAGATCTCCTGACAACAGGTGACTTCTACCAGTGTGACCTTGCCTTACATAAGGAGGTTTCAAAATGCTATTCTTGCAGGAACTTGACCAAGGTATCTTAAAATGGAAAAAAGTATGCATTTTCCCCAATGTTCATTAAGAAATTAGAACAACAGATTGAATTATTTGCAGTTATATATTTTTCTTTCATAAATGTTTAACTTCAATAACTGCTATAACCTATAATCTATTAATGTTAGGCACTAGGATAATTTATTTAGCCCTCAAGGTATTCTATAGGTACTTTGCCACATGAATAGATTTGAGTAGCTCTACTGCATCTCATAGGCCTGAGGGAATCTCTATCTTCTCTATCTAGTAGATCAAAAACTCTGGATAACAAATCTAGATAAATCATCCATTCTATTTACAAATCATATGAGCAAGTAGAGATAAGAATAGTTGCCTAGGGGTGCCTAAGGGGGCGCAATGTTAAGCAGTTAAGCAACTGACTCTTGATTTTGGCTCAGGTCATGATCTCAGGGTTGTGAGATTTCACATGGGCACTCTGTTTAGCAGGGAGCCTGCTTGGGATTCTCTCTCCCTCTCCCTCGTCTCCCTCATGTCTCCTCCCACCCAGAGTTTCTCTCTCTTAAAAACAACAACAACAAAAAAAAAATATGAAAAAAAAAAGAATATCTGCCTAGTGAAGGGGTAGTCATGAAGATGAAATGACATAATGTGAATGTGCTTTGCAAATGTAAAGGCATAAATAAATGGAGAGGATTATTATTTATATGTCAGAGTCTGTTCATTAGAGTTTGACTCTAAGCCGGGAACACTTTCTATACTTATTCCACTTAATTATTCCTAAAAAATAATGAGTTACTATTTCTATGCTACAGATGAGGAAACTGAAGCTCAAAAAGTAGAGCCCACATAATACTCTTTTAACTCATAAATTGTAAGACCAAGTTTCACTAAGCCCTCTTGTGATCAAAAAGCCCATAATCATTAATTAATTTCCTTCCCTCTGATCCACACATCAGATAAATAAAAACCACTAAAAGCATTACTTAATTTCAAGAAAACCGGGGCACCTCGGTGGCTCAGTCAGTTAAGTGCTCTACTCTTGATTTCCACACAAGTCATGATCTCAGGGTCATGAGATGAAGCCCCATTTCGAGCTCCATGCTCAGGGGAGAGTCTGCTTGATATTCTCTCTTTCTCTCTTCCCCTGCTGGTGCTTTCTCTCTAACATAAATAAATCTTAAAAGAAAAGAAAAAGTTAACCAAAAAGATCCAGTATTCCTCACCTGCCACAAGCCTTATTCCAGGTCATGAAATGATGGTATGCTAATGAATTCTTCATTGGGATCCTGCAAACAATGAGCCCTCTGCTTTGACTAGTGGAGAAGTCAGGAAATGTGAAAGAAGCAGGTATGTTAAGTAAAGAGGTGCTACCAAATATGCATATCCTCCTCTGATTGTAACTACATTCCCCTTAATAGTCTTTGTCTCTTATTTTTAGAGGTATGGCCTTGAGGAAAGAATTAATTATAATAAGCCATCACTCTTCCCCACTAATAAAACACTTTTCACAAACTTCAGGCTAGGTATATATTTTCCTATTAAAGACTGAAATGACAGGTCATTTCTTCCCTGGTGAGGGCCAAAGGACAGATCTTGATGTACTGCTTTTAAGAGATACTCATATGATTTTAAAGAAATTTCATATTATAATCAGAAGCTAAATTCCTTAGAGTGAAATCATCTCTTCTTTATTCTAAGATACCCATGCATGTTTGCATCTGGATGACACACACACATACTTACAAATGTCCTTACAAATACACACACTAACCCTTACTTCGGAAATAGGGACTGCATTGACAGCATGATAGACTCCATACCCAAAAACACAGATGGGAAAGAGTCAGCCTTTTGGGGATAGTGGGCTCTGTCTTTTAAATTTTGTAATAACTTGAGCAGATTACTTCTCCACTTTAAAATGTGGTTTCCACATCTATAAAATGAAAATAATATCTTTCTATGTGGTATTCGTATAGATCCAATTCAATAAAATAATGCATATAAAAATTTAGCTCAGTGCCTTGCACAAAATGAGAACTTAGCAAATGTTCTGTATTCAAATTCTTGGGACCCAAGATTGCAAAAAATGGGACTTTTATGAAATGGAAGTGGAAAAGGCTAGAAGCTACATTCAAGAAACAAATATATTGACAGGTACAACGTTACAACTCCTGGACCTGAAACAGAGGTCACTGAAATATGCATTTGGACACTGATTCAGCTAGTAGAGCAGGAATATACACAAGGACAAAAATGCTAGCAAGGAAAGGTGGAGTCTTCCCCCAAAAGCCTCTGAGTTTCTGAAGATGAAAAGGTAAGGGGAACAGCACAGCTAGAAAGAACATGTCTTCCTCACCTGTGTCAGTCTGGAGCCAATCAGGACAGAGAAACCACATAGTAACTTGAGCAGGGAAAATTTAATAAAAAGATTGTTAACAATGACAGGGAATTGACTAATAAGAAGTAAAGAAAACTATGAGGAACACAGGTACAGTACTTATTAGAAACTCCTACTAACCACAAAGAAGAGTATCCCCCACTGCCAGGGATCACCCAGAAATAAGATCTGGGCTTTGCTGACAGGACACAGTGGTAGCCCACAGAATAGTAGAGGAGTCACTGTGGTTCTCCATCAATAAAACTTGCTGGGAATCTGCCCACTAGGGGGCTAAGGAAAGCTGTTCGTGGGGAGAGGGCTAGGAAAACTGCCTGAGGGGGTGCCAGTAAACTGCGGGCACCTGGGTGCTGCTTGCTGCCATGCAATGTAGGAGCTTAGTGCTAGAAAATCATGAATTCTGCAGAATCCTGCCAAGCAGGCACACTAGAACCAGAATGCAAAACACCTTCTGTCCAGAAGTGTCTCTCAGTGCCCTCTACAGAAAAAGCTTCAATGCTAGCTGGCAAAGGGACAACGTTTAGAGGACTCAAATCCACTCTCATAGAGCAGTCAAAAAGAATGAATTCAATAACTGGCACACAGTCCTTCAGTCGATGAAATTTTCCAAATAGATCAACAGCAATTGACCTTTACTTTCCACTTGCTTCCACAGTGATTACCCATTTAGATTTTGCTTGTCACCAGGGAGCAAGTTTGATCTAGGTCTTCTCTAACCCCCTTTGCTCTACCTCCTCCCTGTGAAGCTTTCATTCTCCAAATGCATCCAGGAAGAGCTATCACTACTAGTCATTCGCTTCTCCATGTAATCAGATGAGAGTTAGTGCAGTGGTTGTCATAGTGTAGTTTTTTTTCATCAGTGTCCACGAATTTTTTAGAAATGCAGATCTTTAGGCTCCAATTGAGACCTATTGAATTAGACCCTCTGAGAGAGCCCAATCACCAGGTGAAACTGATGTTCATTAATGTTTGAGAAACACAGCTGTACAGTAAAACAATCTGATTAGACTGATACACCTGGAAGGTGAATAACTGGGTTAAAAATTATTGAGCCATTTACTTTTTAAAGAAGCTTCAAAACAAGTTTGGTAGCTTTCACTTTCAACTAGACTGTCCCTGTTTCTATGAGAATCAGTGACAGACAGTAGTATTTCCACCCAAGAGTATGGAAGCTATCAGACCTGCTGGAATGAGAATCTGCCCTGGCCAGGAATTGCAGTATTCAAGCCAGATTCTGGGAAGTAGAGGGCAGGAAAGGGGGCCAATAAAAAAACTAAGTTGCTAAACTAATTGGTACTTGAAACTTAATCTGCAAAAATCCAATCTGGGCCCACTAGGGAAATGGTTTAAGTGTAATTATAAATCCTTTGTCCTTCATGACCTTGGCCCTGGCTTAGTGTGCACAAATTCAGATTACAGCAAGAGGGTTGGTCTCCCTCACTTTTGAAATTGAGGATAAGACAGAGGAGGGAAGGGAAGAAAAGTGGCCAAAGAAAATCAAGTTACAAAAAGCAATCTACCACAGCTTCCAGGGAATCATAAAGGATATTAAAGATAAAGACACACTATAGTATCTGAATCCCAGACCTCATTTGTATGTTTTGGTTTCAATTGCATTTGATATAATTTTATGATCTTATGCAATTTGCTAATGTGGTGCACCCAAAGATATGTGGCTCAAAATCAAGAATAATAAATATAATATGTTTTGAGCACCCATTTGGAAGCAAATTGGTCAAGCATCATTCCATTCAGGAATAAAAGGTCCTGGATACTTGCAATTGTGAGAGAGATGATGTGGAAAGAAAACTGTCCTTGATTCAAAGCTCTGCTGCTGAAGCAATTTCATTACCTTTGACAAATCATAGCCTTGTATGATGTTCAATGAAACTGCAATTCTACAAACTACTTAATGCTACCAGGTCTTTGCACATGCTGTTCCCTCTGTGAGAAATGTCCACTTGATAAATTCTCTTACTTCAAGTTTCAGCTCATGGACAATCTCATTAGATATTCACAGATCTCTTCAGGTAGAGGTAGCAGTAAAGTCTTATCAATAATTTTAAGGAATATTTACTAGTATCATGCATATAAAATGCATGTGCCAGTGGGTTTCATTTATCACAGAGTATTGTAATTATTTGTCTACTGGTCTATCATCTTTATCAGGCTGATAAAGAACAAAAGAAAAGTTTTTAATTGTACTTGGCAGGAAGAATAAGGAAAAGTACATTCACTCCATCTACTTACAAGTAGAAATCTTCCTAAGAACATTTCATATTGAAGAAATTGCAAATATGGACAGAAATATAAGGTAGACTTGTCCTCAAAGAGCGTACTGCTTGATTGACCAGTTTGGGGACAGAGAACAGGCTCTACTCCCTAATGTCTACAGGGTGAATTGCAAATTCCAGCTCTGAGATGTAAAACTGCGCTGTTCAATACAGGAGTCACTAGCCTCAAGGAGCTGTTTACATTTGAATTTAAATTAAATTGAATCGAATTAAATTAAATTAAATTAAATTAAATTAAATTAAATTAAATTAAAAATTTATTTCCTCAGTTGTACTAGTCACACTTCAGCTGCTCAGTGGTCACTTGTAACTAGTGGCTGCCATATTGGACAGTGCAGATATTCAATATTTCTAGAAATCCCAGAAAGTTCTATTGGAGGAACTTTTTTATAATCATTAACTATTTGATACAAAGAAACTCAAACTTAAAATAAAAGTGAGGAAAGAACTCCTGAGAAATTGCCACTTCCAATCCCTTGATCACATGGTGACCACTTAATCATTGCTATGCTCAGAACTAGAGAAAAGATATCTTGGCATGAGGTGCTATAGGAAGAGCATGCTCATTATAAATGAGGGGCAGTGTGGTCTGTTACAGGAGGTTCAAGCCTCTCTTATCTCAGACACAATGGTTGCAGTGCTTGGCCTTTTGCAGAAATAAAGGATATTTAAATGCTATGAGACTTAACAGAGGGTTGTAAAATGCTTTTTTAGTTTACCTGTAAATTAGGGTCTGTGTATCAAATAAGGACAAAAATCACAATCTATACTAATGAAGCCTAATTAGATATTAACACCTAATTGAGAATCATCTGGCAATATGCATGAGATACAGACTCTTGCCAGACAGATATTTAAATCAGTAAAAATAATAATGGTTAACTAAAAATATTTATCAATATTTCTCACAAGTTTGAGTTCTGTTTCCTTTACAAACACACACACACACAGAGTATTGTTTAATAATAATATGTGAGTGGATAATATGTACACCCATTAAAAAGAGGGGGAAAGTCCTATTACCTCACTATTACATGAAGCCTTCATATTTTTTGGTTTATTTTCTCAAGTTGATTCATGATTGGTTTTTTTTCTCTCTCTTTTTTTTTTTTATTGGAGTTCAATTTGCCAACATATAGCATAACACCCAGTGCTCATCCCATCAAGTGCCCCCCTCAGTGCCTGTAACCCAGTCACTACCAACACCTGCCCACCTCCCTTTCCAATGCCCCTTGTTCGTTTCCCAGAGTTAGGAGTCTCTCATGTTCTGTCTCCCTCTCTGATATTTCCCACTCATTTTTCTCCTTTCTCCTTTATTCCCTTTCACTATCTTTTATATTCCCCAGATGAATGAGACCATATCATGTTTGTCCTTCTTCAATTCACTGATTTCACTCAGTATAATACCCTCCAATTCCATCTACGTTGAAGCAAATGGTGGGTATTTGTCGTTTCTAATGGCTGAGTAATATTCCATTGTATACATAGACCACATCTTCTTTATCCATTCATCTTTCGATGGACACCGAGGCTCCTTCCACAGTTTGGCTATTGTGGACATTGCTGCTAGAAACATTGGGGTGCAGGTGTCCTGGTGTTTCATTGCATCTGCATCTTTGGGGTAAATCCCCAGCAGTGCAATTGCTGGGTCGTAGGGCAGGTCTCTTTTTAACTCTGAGGAACCTCCACACAGTTTTCCAGAGTGGCTGCACCAGTTCACATTCCCACCAACAGTGTAAGAGGGTTCCCCTTTCTCCACATACTCTCCAACATTGGTTGTTTCCTGCCTTGTTAATTTTCCCCATTCTCACTGGTGTGAGGTGGTATCTCATTGTGGTTTTGATTTGTATTTCCCTGATGGCCAGTGACGCGGAGCATTTTCTCATGTGCTTGTTGGCCATGCCTATGTCTCTTTGGTGAAATTTCTGTTCATGTTTTTGCCCATTTCATGATTGGATTGTTTGTTTCTTTGCTGTTGAGTTTAATAAGTTCTTTATAGATCTTAGATAATAGCCCCTTCTCTGATCTGTCATTTGCAAATGTCTTCTCTATTCTGTAGGTGTCTTTTAGTTTTGTTGACTGTTTCTTTTGCTGTGAGGAAGCTTCTTGAGTAAATCCCAATAATGCATTTTTGCTTTTGTTTCTCTTGCCTTCATGGATGTATCTTGCAAGAAGTTGCTGTGGCCAAGTTCAAGAAGGGTGTTGCCTGTGTTCTCCTCTAGGGTTTTGATGGAATCTAGTCTCACATTTAGATCTTTCATCCATTTTGAGTTTATCTTTGTGTACGGTGTAAGAGAGTGGTCCAATTTCATTCTTCTGCATGTGGAAGTCCAGTTTTCCCAGCACCATTTACTGAAGAGACTGTCTTTCTTCCAATGGATAGTCTTTCCTGCTTTGTTGAATATTAGTTGACCATAAAGTTGAGGGTCCACTCCTGGATTCTCTATTCTGTTCCATTGATCTATGTGTCTGTTTTTGTGCCAGTACCACACTGTCCTGATGACCACACCTTTGTAGTACAACCTGAAATCTGGCATTGTGATGCCCCCGGCTATGGTTTTCTTTTTTAAAAATTCCCCTGGCTATTCGGGGTCTTTTCTGATTCCACACAAATCTTAAAATAATTTGTTCCAACTCTCTGAAGAAAGTCCATGGTATTTTGATAGGGATTGCATTAAACGTGTAAATTGCCCTGGGTAACATTGACATTTTCACAATATTAATTCTGCCAATCCATTTCTTCAGTCTCATTGTTAGTGTATAGAAATGCCACTGATTTCTGCGCGTTGATTTTGTATCCTGCCACGCTACCAAATTGCTGTATGAGTTCTAGCAATCTTGGGGTGAAGACTTTTGGGTTTTCTATGTAGAGTATCATGTCATCGGTGAAGAGGGAGAGTTTGACTTCTTCTTTGCCAATTTGAATGCCTTTAATGTCTTTTTGCTGTCTGATTGCTGAGGTGAGGACTTCCAGTACTATGTTGAATAGCAGTGGTGAGAGTGGACATCCCTGTCTTGTTCCTGATCTTAGGGGAAAGGCTCCCAGTGCTTCCCCATTGAGAATGATATTTGCTGTGGGCTTTTCGTAGATGGCTTTTAAGATGCTGAGGAATGTTCCCTCTATCCCTACACTCTGAAGAGTTTTGATCAGGAATGGATGCTGTATTTTGTCAAATGCTTTCTCTACATCTATTGAGAGGATCGTATGGCTCTTGTTTTTTATCTTGCTGATATGATCAATCACATTGATTGCTTTACAAGTGTTGAACCAGCCTTGCATCATGGGGATAAATCCCACTGATCTGTCATGGTGAATAATCTTCTTAATGTATTGTTGGATCCTATTGGCTAGTATCTTGTTGAGAATTTTTGCATCTGTGTTCATCAGGGATATTGGTCTATAATTCTCCTTTTTGGTGGGGTCTTTGTCTGGTTTTGGAATTAAGGTGATGCTGGCCCCGTAGAACGAGTTTGGAAGTATTCCATCTCTTTCTATCTTTCCGAGCAGCTTTAGTAGAATAGGTATGGTTTCTTCTTTAAACGGTTGATAGAATTCCCCTGGGAAGCCATCTGGCCCTGGACTTTTGTGTCTTGGGAGGTTTTTGATGACTGCTTCAATTTCCTCCCTGGTTATTGGCCTGTTCAGGTTTTCTATTTTTTCCTATTCCAGTTTTGGTAGTTTGTGGTTTTCCAGAAATGCGCCCATTTCTTCTAGGTTGCCTAATTTATTGGCGTTGAAGCTGCTCTAATAAGTTTTTAAGATTGTTTGTATTTCCTTGGTATTTGTGGTGATCTCTCCTTTCTCATTCATGATTTTATTAATTTGAGTCTTTTCTCTCTTCTTTTTAATAAGGCTGGCTAAAGGTTTATCTATTGGATTAATTTATTAATTCTTTCAAAGAACCAACTCCTGGTTTAGTTAATCTGTTCCACAGTTCTTCTGGCCTCTATTTCATTGAGTTCTGCTTGAATATTTATTAACTCTCTTCTTCTGCTGGGTGTAGGATCTATTTGCTGTTTTTTCTCCAGCTCCTTTAGGTGCAAGGTTAGCTTTTGTATTTAAGTTCTTTCCAGTTTTGGGATGGGTGCTTGTATTGTGATGTATCTCCCCCTCAGGACTGCTTTTGCTGTATCCCAAAGATTTTGAACAGTTGTATCTTCATTCTCATTAGTTTCCATGAATCTTTTTAATTCTTTCCTAATTTCCTGGTTGACCCTTTCATCTTTTAGCAGGATGGTCCTTAACTTCCATGTGCTTGAAATCCTTCCAAACTTCTTCTTGTGATTTAGTTCTAGTTTCAAAGCACTATGGTCTGAAAATATCCAGGGGATGAGCCCAATCTTTTGGTATTGGTTCTGAATGCCTGTTTCCCTTCCCAAGTTAGGGAAGTTCTCAGCTATGATTTGTCCAAATACATATTCTGGACCTCTGTCCCTTTCGGCGCCCTTGGTAACCCCAATTAAACGTAGATTTTTTCCTTCTGAGGCTGTCATTTATTTCCCGTAACCAACCCCACGATCTTTAATTGTTTTTCTCTTTTTTCCTCAGTTTCCCTCCTTGCCATCAACTCATATTCTATGTCACTCACTCGTTCTTCTACCCCGTTAACCCTCATCGCTGGGACCTCCAGTTTGGATTGCATCTCATTTAATTGATTTTTAATTTCAGCCTGATTAGATCTAAATTTCGCAGTCATGAAGTCTCTTGAATCCTTTATGCTTTTGTCTAGAGCCACCAGTAGCTTTATAATTGTGCTTATGAATTGGCTTTCTGACATTGAATTGTAATCCAAATTTTGTAACTCTGTGGGAGAGAGGACTGTTTCTGATTCTTTCTTTTGAGGTGAGTTTTTTCTTCTAGTCGTTTTGCTCAGTGCAGAGTGGCCAAAAACAAGTTGTACTGAAAAAAGTAGAAAAAGGGAGAAGAGAAAAAAGAAAAGAAGAAGAAGACGATGAAGACGAGAAAGAAGAAGAATAGAAAAAAAAAAAAGGTGGGGGGAAGCGAACAGAAAACAAAAAACAAGGGGGAGTATCGTCTGATTCTATACACTGTAAACCCCTCGTCTTCCCCTGGAACTTTCCAGTGCTGCTTGGTCAATAACTTGCTTTTCCCCTGTCCATCTACCTGGTCTTCTGGTGGAGCGGACTGCTGTGCTGATTCTCAGGTGTGTGCACCTGAGGGAGCTGCTCAGCCCCCTGCCTGGTACAAGGCTCAGTGGGAGCTGTTTATCCTGTGAGGCCATTGTGATGCTCAGTGGGGGTTGTTTATCCTGTGAGGCCCCAGGAGGAACAACCCCACTGGCGGCGGCCAGCTCCCCATCCCTGGAGTCAGCTCCCGCAGTAACTACCGCAGCTCCCAGTCTGCAGGGGCCTGGATGCTCCGGGGCGGGGGGCGCTGACCTGCACAGCTCTGGGGCACCTGGCGGCAGGAGCGTCCTGCCTGCCCTGTGTCCTCCCTGCCTCCGCCTGTCCCGGGGGAGTGCAGGGTCCTGGGCTGTGTCCCCCCGCACCCTGGGCTCCGGGCCTGCACCCCCCGAATCCCGCCCTGGGGTCACACATCCCCCTCCCTGGAGCCGTCGCCTGAGCCCCCGCCCAAGCTGCTCCCAGGCCCAGGGCTGTAGCCCTTTAGGAAGCTCGGCCGCGGGGTGTGGCGCTCTCCCCACGGCGCAGGTGCTCTGCTAGTGCCCCTGGGAGCCTGAGGGCATCCCTGCCCCTCCTGGGATCCTGCCCGAGCTCCCTGCCAGCGCCTTTCTGTCGGGGAAGATTGGTGAAGCTCCTGCTTCTCCGGGACGGGGCTCTCCTGTCCTGGGGGCACTCCCCCTTGGATGCTTTTTTATTTCTTTATTATTTTTTTTCCGTCTTCTGACCTTGATAGAAGCACGAACTCTTCTCACTGTAGCATCCCAGCTGTTCTCTCTTTAAATCTCAGACCAAAATCATTGGTTTTTCAAGATGATTTGAAAGTTATCTAGGTAAGTTGGTGGGGACAGGTGACTTGGGGACCCTACTCTTCTGCCATCTTACCCCACCTCCCTCGATCCATGATGTTAAAGCTAATCATATTGATTTCGTATGACAATCACTCCAGCATTGAACCAGTTCTAACTCATTCTTAAGTCTGAGATTATATAACACCAAGTTCTTGTTTTTATAGTTTTTGTTTAAAGGAATTAAATGATCGAAAAGTGTAATCATAGAAACATAATTCTGTAGCAGACAAGAATCTTAGTCATCTTCTCACTCAACCCCAATGTTTAAGGTAAGGAAGTTGCTATCTATAAGGTGAAGGTAACATCACAAACTGGAAGATGAGAGGTCAAAATGACCAAATTGCAAGTCCTACCATATTGCTGCTATTTCACACTGCATCTAGCGAGGAAGATAAGGAATCTACAGAAAATGAAAACGGTTTAGTGAACTAAAAGAACATAGGACTGGCTATCATTTCTGGCTTTCCCTAAGTATACTTGGAAAAGACAGAAGGAGATATAATGAGTCAACCACAATGTGGCAGGGCCTGGAGTATGGAGGAAGTAAGAGTAACAAGATAAATACCACCAACATTGAGCACTGGATAGATAGCTCATTGATATCCCTTTTACCTTAGTCATGAAGCACATTGTGAATAATGGAGCAGATCATGAGATCCTGAAGAAGCCTTGGTTTTCTCATCTGAACAATGGAGAACTATTATCTGCGTGTTGGACTTTTTTGAGTTTTAAGTGAGATAGTGTATTGCTTTATTTACTATAGTGCTTAGCAGTAAAATTCAGCTATTATTGTTATGATTATAATTATTTTCACTCAACTACTACCACCACCACTACTATCATAGGTCCAGCCTCACTGTACCAACTACAGACACTCCATCTCCTAGCTTCTTCTGGAGAAACCAATGGTATTGCCTGCTGATTAATTCTGCTCTGGACTCTGGGTTTCCATAAATGTTGATAAGGCTGATTTCTAGAAAGTCAGCCTTTTTCTCAGGGGATCACACTAGTAGGGAAACTGCAATACAAACAATGGAAGAGCATTTTTCTTTTTATCTATTTATTTTCCTGAACTAAAGCTTTATTAGCAGATATTTGACACTTGGAAAGAGGGGGCCAACAAGATAGGAATTAATAGACAGCTAGAGATATCACTATATTAATATATTAATTCAGGGACACTGATGCTATAGACAGATAACTCATGCAGGTAACAGAGAAACTCATGCTTTTCAGGGCAACATGAGAAGTGAACATAGAACAAATAGTTCATCTTTGAAAGGCACTAAGTGAAACTCTTATCAAGGTCTTTATTTAATGCATCATTTTTATCTCCTATGCTATATTCACAATACTCAGAGATTTATTTCAAGTTTATCAGTTTACTTATTTTACTCCTTATCATCATAGTGGTCAGAATTCTGAGTTTTGGTGCTCCTTGGAATTAGCCAAGAGGCTTAGTAAAGCTGTAGAAGACAACAGAATCCTTCCTACAAAAAAAGTGAGGGTGCAGTTTGCTTGATCTTCCTGTTAAACCTAATCAAGAATAAGTTGTTACTCCAAAAGCTGCTTTCTTAAAGCTGAGTCAAACACTGTTAGGAGTTCTGGCCTGCTTAGGTAGATGACATTGGGTAAGGGCACTAGGGAAAGAGCTCTTTCATCAGACTCAAGCTCTGCTCTATTTAAATAGATTTAATGCCACAGTTTCCAGAGTATAAGGATACCTCTTATCACATCACTCCTCTGTTTAACCTCCCTAACAATAACTATCCCCGTTCTCTGGGCAAAACTGAAAATCCTCAACACCATCCACCTAATCCTGCCTGACCTGGCCCTTGTTTGTCTTTCGGATTTAGACTTTTTTTTAAGTGTACAAGAAAAAGAAAGAATGCACCATTGATTGAGCAGGAAGCAAAAAATGTATTCTCTTTATAGATTTAAGTGGCCTTCTAAAAACTACAACATGAGAAAGCATAGGAAGAATGATTTTACAGAAGAAAAACCTGGCAAACATTACCTAACAGGTGTTCAAGGTCAACATCAGCAATGATAGTCATATTGGTAGTAGGTATCCTTAATATGATGTAATTAAAACGGCACTTCATCTCTGTGATCTTCCTCCTAAAAGCTGCACACGTTTATGAGACATTCATGAGAAAAACATCAGATAAATCCAAGTAGAAGTACATTCTACAAACACAAACCAGTATTCTTCATAATTGTCAAAGTCATCAAGACAAAGAAAATCTAAGAAATTCTTACAACCAAGAGGAACCTAAGGAAACATAAGTACTAAGATGCTGCATGAGATTCCTGGAACAGAAAGGTAAAAACTAAGGAAATCTAAATGAAGTAGGAGTGCTTACTCATCAGGACCATAGGAGTGAGGTGGGATTATATCCTCTCACAAATCTCAAATTATACAGTTTCAGAAACTAAGAGTAATCTCATAGAGAAACATCATTTACACAACACCCTGACACGGCCCAGCTGACTTGCCTCTCTGGTGGAATCAAGCTGAAACTGGATTTCTCCTGAAACGTGTTTGCCCAGCTTCTTCTCCTACACTTTTTTGGTTTTTGTTTTTGAGTTTTGCTCTCTTACTGGTTTCACCTGAGAGCACTTCCTTACTGTGTCATTTACACAATAATCCCTATAGAATAAACATATATTGGGAACCAGATTTTTTTAATGTTTTTAATTTTTATTTAAGTAATCTCTACACCCAGTGTAGGGCTCAAACTCACAACCATGACTGAGTGAGCCAGGCATCCCTAGGGAACCAGAATTAAAACATGACAAACTCAAAAAATTAAAAAAATTAAATTAAATTAAATTAAATTAAATTTTTAAAAAAATGACAAACTCAAAGTTCCTATGGTTAAATCTAGAGACAGTGATACACCTAAAAATAATTGCCAATGTCAGTTTTGACAGAACTGTGCAAATATAAAATAATTGTTGATTTAAAATTATTTACACAGAGCTAGAAAATGATTACAGAAACCATTGAGTATCTCAGAGGGCTACAAGTGAGTGCCACCCCCCACCCCCAACCTGTGTCACTCAACTCTGACCTCTATAGGTTTTATTCATGACATTTTTTACCCGTCTGAGAGGGTCAAATCTGACAGACCTGCTTTCCAGCTGCACTTTCAGTCTTTGGAAGTCCTGCACAGCCAGCACCTACAACTTGCATGTTGCTTTCCTCTTATAAGCCTGTATAATCAATCATTGAGAAAGGCAGAGGACTGTAGAGGTACAGTGGTATCAAGAAGGAGATGTTTCTGGGATGCCTGGGTGGCTCAGCAGTCAAGCGTCTGCCTTTAGCTCAGGATATGATCCTGGTCTGGGGATTGAGTCCCACATCAGGCTCCCTGTGAGGAGCCTACTTCTCTCTCTATGTCTCTGCCTCTTTCTGGGTCTCTCATGAATAAATAAATAAAATCTTTAAAAATAATAATTTTTAAAAAGAGGATGTCACTAAGACCCATGAGACACAATGTTTTACCGTTTGATTGTATCCATAAAAATTGTTGGAAGACACAGAGATACATTTATAATAATAATGGGCTTTGGTCATTAAATTGCAAAGCAAAGGAAATGTGACCATCTTTTATCCATGTAATGATTAAGCTGAGTTGGATCAATGAAAAGAGTCTCATCAGTGCTAAAGGTTTCCAAATCAATTCTCTGCACAGGAAAATACCCCAGGTTTCCAGTCTTGGGAACCACACGGCAGTAGAGCACAGAAAATATCCCAAAAATATACTGTAACAGCTTTGCACCAGTGTTATCTGGGCAGAAGCTACTGTGAATAAGAGGGGTTCAAGCACTTTTTCCAAGTTAAAAGAAAAGGACTATAGATGAAACAAACCATGTAACCATTGGAAGCAATATATACAGAGGTTTGTATCTACATCAAATTGTGGTTGGAAACAACCTGATGTAGCTCATAGATAATATGCCGGATTGATTTGGGGTTTAAGAATGTGTGTCTAGTATATAGATATATTTAGCTTTAGTCATAAATCCTTAGTTTTGTTGTCATTCTCTCCCATCTGTAACACAGGGAATAATGGCAGGTAAGACAAAATACCATTAAGATTTACACAAGTCAGTTTTGTTTCCCTTTCCCCACTTCTCATCACTTCATTGTCTACCATTCACTATCTCCTGCTTTATTCTTGTTGTCAATGTAGCTTTGTAGCCAATGCTTGGCCTGTGTTAATGTCAAGCTGGTTATAAAATAAAACACTTTTTGAGCATTAGTAAGCAATTGATCCTACAGTGAATTTTTTACAAGAGGAATGAAAGTGCTTTGGAGGGGGGTGGTTTGGTTCACATGGTATATGCCTCAGCAAAGCAATGGACCTCATAGGTACTCTGTTTCACTAGGGACTTTTTTCTTTTCTTATGTAAAAAAGCAATTCTAAAAGAACAGCTAGCAAAATGTCAAAACCACCAGAAACTCCAAGGGAGAAATTTGAAAGCAAAGCTAATCTATTTTAAGTGACAGGCTGAGATAAGGGAGGAATGGCTTTTTGGTGTCCAGTGAGATGTTGTGATTATTAATGTTGGTAGCAGATCCTTTTCACAATGTTTCATCCTATTTAAGCCTTCTATAAACATGACTGAATTTCAAGCAAGTGTCTGTTGCAAACCAGATGTTGAACCTTTGATCTATGCTTGTCTACCGCTCACATCTACCCGCCTCTGTCCCTTCATTAACCATGTAACAGAGGGTAGGTATTTATTTCCCAAGGTGCAAATAAATTATATAATTCCACGAAACCTGAAAAATTGTAATCTGCATTCTGATCTTTCCCACAACACAAATGCCCCCCACATATTTATATGTTTCTTTATAAGTACTTTAGGACATTTTCTGGGCTTATATTTACTTTGTTAACGTATATAACTGAAAGATATATAAGGAAATAGACTAAGAATTCTTTTTTTTTACAAACCTCAACAATTCAATTTGGTATTTGTGATTACTTATTTGTTGTTATATTTATCTTTTATGTATCTCTCATAAAGTTATTTAACTTTACCATGTATGTGCTTTATCTTCATAGCAGAGCAACTCTTCAACCACACATATTCATTAAGGGATTCTGAAGACCAGTCACTTCCAGAGATGGAGAGATGAGAAGAATCCATCAATGTCCTTGCTTGGTTTTTAGTAGAGGCCATACCACAGTTGCATATATAATAACATATGCAAAATTACTTATGTTTCACCTACTTTCAAAAGCAGACTTGAGGCTGCCTACAAAATGCTCAAATAGATGTGTGAGACGTTAGGTGTAAGACCTGAGTCTTCAGCATCTATTTCCAAGTCAAGGAAGGTGCCTGCATAGACATGAGGGCTCTCAGTAAGATCTTTTCATGGATTGTCACTGGGCTTAAACTACATCTGCATAGTGTACAGTAAGGAATCCAAAAATGTACCAACACAACCACTGTCCTCACGGAAGTGACACCTAAATTAGGAACAATACAAGATTGTGTTCACATCAAGTTATTAGTAAGTACTGAGCTATATACCTGCCTTACATAATCCAACTCTCAATCATTCAAACCTATGAACAGAAAGCAGAGCTTACAATGGGAGGTTAAAGCTATTTTAGAAGGTAAGAGTGCTATGGAATAGTGATCTTGATTTATTTTTAAAATGCTTTCTATTAGGGGTGCCTGGATGTCTCAGTCGGCTAAGCATCCAACTCTTGATTTCAGCTCAAGTCATGATCTCAGGGTCATGAAACTGACCCCTGCTGAGGGCTGCCCCAGTGGGGAGTCCACTGTGATTCTCTCTCTCCCTCTCCCTCTGCCCCTCCTCTGCTCAAATAAATAAATAAATAAATAAATAAATAAATAAATAAATCTTTTTTAAAACACCTTCTATTACATCCTTTTTAACAGTTCCAAATGCATGTACTCAGCTTTACTTCATGTGACATGGATTAAACAACATAAAACTCACAGATATCGTCATTTCCTCCATTTTCCCTAATATATTTGCTACAGTTTGAGTGAGATTTGAAAAAGTACCAAATGTTGCATTGTACTAAAGACTCATCAGAAGCCAAGCTCACAGAGCATCAGCCACAAGCATAAAAAGTAATTGATATGAACAGCAGGGAAGTAGAGTCATTACTACCCCCAACACATCATGGATTTCCTTCTGACTCAGGACCCTAAAAATGTTAAAATGATTTAGCATCCTAAAACATGTGTAGTTCCATTCTATCTAAACAGTAATTCTCCCTCAATTTCTGATTATGCTGCATGACTCCTTGGTAACCATGTTGTGACCAGTAAGCAAAGGAAAGTCATTTGTCTCATTGCTTTTAAGCATGCTCTATGAAAGGATCCTTTAATACCTTTCTCATTATACACCCATAGATTTACCTGGCTCGATTCATTTCCTTCATCCCTTCCTGCCCTGCTTACTTCTACTCCAGTCATAGAAAACTTCTCAACTACTTCCCATACTATTCCATTCCTTCACTTTCACTGTTGGCCAAGTAATTCCTCAAAGGCAAAGTGCTCTAAAGAATGAATTGATCTCTATTCTTAGATCTCATCAATTAAATCTCATATATTAAAACACTATAATGACTATTGTTACACATAAAATAAAATCCAAAGCCCTAACAATAACCCACAATACCCACCGTGAATCACCTTCCCCTGCCTCTTTTTCATTCCTCACCTTATGACACTCATCCCCCTTCTTTTACCCAGCTAAATACCATAGTTCCTTATGTTGTTCACTCATTTATAAACACCATTGTTGTCAACCCCTCCCTCCATTGTGTTCAAGTGCCAACCTCAACTCAGCTTAAACTTATCTATATTTTGCCAACAGCTGTACAATAATCACCTGGCTGTGAGCCTGAATGTGATACCATAATGGATGTTGAAAGCTGTGAAGGGAGAAATGAGACAGAAGTTGCTGTCCATAGAGGCCAGAGCTAATGGTAGGAGATGCTATTACAGAACTATTCTCGCTTTAGCAATGAAAATTATAAGGTTCTGAAACAGCAGAGGTCAGATGATAGCATTTAACTATTAAGACAGCGTGGGCATAATTATAATGAGCTGAGTTGTAAGGTAAGAATAGTAGCCAATGTGGTCTTGATCTACAGAGAGTTTTATGGATACTGTGTTCTATGAAACACAATATCTGTACTGCCAAGGTAAATCTATATGCTCCAAAGAAATCAAAGATGGATAACTAAGAAGCTAAGGGCAATTTTCTCAACAAAGTCACAATCTCCTGCCCAGTTTCTAGATCTGAGCCAGTTCTCAAACTCAGAACCAACTGACTGAAGAAGACTTATTACCAGAAGAAAGGAGCTACAATATAATGACATTAAGCATATATGATCATAATACTCATAATTCTTCCCCAAATATGATCATAATACTTATAATTCTTCCCCAAAGGGAACTACAACCATATAATTGGGTAACCATACTGCTGGGGAAAGGTGAATATCTAAACATTCCAAAAACTACTGGATACGTGGCTCTAATAGACATTAATATCTGGGAACCCATAGTATCATCATGCTTCACCCAATTAGAGTAAGATGCCAGTTAATAAATGGAGCTGTGACCCAGGTCCAGCTTACATATAATCCACTTAGTCCAAAGACATATCAGGGGTCATTTCCCTAGTCTTGGAATTTATCATTAGATTTTTACATACTTGCTAATTGGCAGAACCCCCACATTGATTCCTTGGCTTATGGGTAAAAGCTATCACAGAGTGAAAAAAAAGTGAAAGCAACAGAAACTCTCCTATTAGAGAGGCAGAGATTAATGCCACTGATAAACACCTAAATGACAAAGAAGTGGTACTTTCCATTATATCCATTTAATTTACCAGTCTGGCCACTAGAAACATCAGCCAGAACCTAAAAAATGACAGTGAACTATTACAAACTCAAACCAGATTCAGACCCAAATATAGCTGTTGTGTCAAATGTGGTCTCTTTGCTAAAGAAATTTCCAAAAGCAAGTTAACATGATCTTTAGATACAAAGTATTGATTGTTCATCTGGAAAATTCATTATTTTGCATTAGGAAAATAATATTTTGCATTTACTTGGGATGGACAAGAGTACACATATATAGTCCTGATTCTCTTTGTTAGGACCACTTAATTATCTGACATTGTATAATTTTAAATATCCTTGCAAGATGTTGAGGGAAGATTTTATGCAAGGGTGGATTTGATCTTAACCTTGCAGTAGGACAAATTTCTACTTGTATCCCAGACTGTCAACCCCAACTGATGGTACTCTTGTATTTTGAAAGGCAAGAATCAAGTTACCTGACACACTAGGGATACATGAAAAAGGACTTCAAAGATATTTAAAGGTAGCTGTGTGCTAAGAGTCAAAATGTATTTTCATTTGTTTAATTTTATGATTTTTTTTCTTTTTTTGTTTGGATCTGTGCCTGATATTAATTTTGGTCATTTTTTCAACCTATCTTCTCTCTGTATTAGATACAGGAAGCAAAAAGGCCTTATAACCCAAAAAACCACTTTATGTATTTCCTATAGGAAAATGTATTAGAGTTTTCAGAAGTAAACTCAGAGATGTTAGGCATAAATGATGAGGGAAATGCCCATCAATCAAACTTCAACTGATGATTTCTTGAAGAACTTGAAACAATATAGTTGGAATTTTCTCTTTCTGCCAAAGTCTATACCACTAAACATCTTTAAAGAGACTTTATGAGCAGTTTTTCTGTAGATATATTGTTTGCATGCAAGAACATCAATCTCCTTAAATGTTGGGCAGAGAGAACATAGACAGTGAATTAGCTAGGCCTCTTGTCCAGAAACATGGTAAAGATAGGAAATCAAATGCCAAACGTGCTGTTCTGTAGAAACCCATTTCATAATGCTGTATTTTACATCAGAATGTGAACTTTGAGTTTTCAAGCTACAAATAGAGATTTAGAAAAAATAGCTTTATCTCTTTCTTCTCACTTCTAAGATAATTACACAGACAAAAAGACATATCTCTAAGCAAACTAGAAAGTAAACAATAAACTGGAAAAAATTTTGAAAGACTTAGAGAGGAAATAGTTATATTAGCCTCAAAACAATTTGTTCCTTCACATCAATATGATAAATTGAACATCATAACAGATATATGTTCAAGATATGATCAAAATATATGCACATACAAATCACAAATTAAAAAGGCTAAGCTCATAAATAATCTAACAGATGCATAGACTAAAACTTATTTATCTAACTTATTATCAAAATTAATGTTGTTTTTTACATTTTTTGTAATGATAATACAGTGTGATAGGGCTGTGAGTGAGTACAATATTTCTTGAAAGCAATTTGTTGTTATGGGTCAACTGTCTTAAAAATGTGTAAATAATTTGACCTAGTAATCCCTCTTTCAGGAACCTGAGGACATAGCCGTGGGTATACTCAAAATTTATTCTATTAAATTTAACAAGAATCCCCTACCCCCGGACAAGCAGAGCAGGACTAACTCCATTTTGTGCTACACCTGCCATCTCATGTATAACCCCCACATGACCTGCTTATTGCTTAAGGCACTCCCCCACCCCAGTCAAGCCGCTGAGCACACCCTTACCGAAAACCAGCTCATGGGAATGCGGAACCCCTAACCGCCAAAGAATGTAAACCCCACCTTTTGCCCGCCAAACCTGCACGCCAATTCTGACCAGAGTGACAGGCTAGTTCAAACGGTCACTACAGGGTAAATTGTAATTCAATTGGCCACCTGGGTGTGGACCGACGTGACTATGCAACTTTCTGTGTGTGTTACAATCTCACTGGCCACTGGCCCCTATAAAACTGCTACACCTCTTAACCTCGGGGTCCAAGCCCCTGCTCCGCTGTGTCGGGTATACTTGGACCCAAGCTCCAGCTTGTTAATAAACCCTCGTTTGTTTGCATCGGAAAAAAAAATTATTCTATTAAAATGGGCACTGAATAATTATTTATATTTTTTAGGCAAACAGCCTAAATGCTGATAAACTAATTATGTAAACAATGGTACACTCTTATTATGGACTTGGAAACAACTATTAAAATTATTTGTATGAATACTTAAAGTATAGGAGAGAGGGCCCAAAATATCATATGGTGGAAAAGTCTACATAGAATTATGAAACTGAAATAACCCCTTTTTTTGTTAAAATTGCAGTCAGTTTTCTGGCTAGGAAATTTATATATTACTTATGCCATTAAATATCATTACCTATTTTTATATACACATATGTGAAGAATCAGAAAGATTTATAAGACAATGCATTTATCCTTTTCTGGTGGGATTTTGGTAGTTTTTATTTTTATCTGAGTATTTTCCTTTCTGTAGTTTGCAAATACTGGGCACTAAATATCTATTACCTTAATGATTATATGCTAGTAATAAACACTGCTTTAAAATAAAAGTTCCCTCCTAGCCATATTTCCTGCTCTATATTTCCCACTCTTTCTTTCTTCAAGACGAAAAGCAGAGTACCACCACAATTTGATTTTGAACATCTACAGAGACATCTGCCATAATCTAAATTATTATAACCCATAATCTCTAAATTCTTGGGCTCTGGGCCTATCAATCAGAAGCATTCAAACTCTAGAGTCAGCAAGGCTGTTCAGAAGTAACTGTTGACTATTCTGATGAGAGCCTGACATCTTAATCTTTTAAGAATTGAATAAATCTTAAAAAAAAGAGAGAATTTAATAAATCTGATCCCCCCCAAAGCTCACCAGCCAACTTCTCCATCAGAATCCCACAGTGTTCATCTCATTTGAAAAAAAACAAAAAAACAAAAAACAAAAACATGAAGAGCATCTCAAGGAGATACAGAATCTCAATGCACAGGAAACCACATTGTGCTTTCTTATCCAAACACAAAGCTTCTTAAACAAGCTGTGGGAAATCCAGATGGACTTGGATTCTGATGAAGTATTTACATTCGTCTGTAGAGATGAATAACCTGCATGAGCACAGTTGCTATAACAGTTTGGACCTGAGTTGCCAGGTACTCTAGATATTTCTAATATCATTGCTACCTCTGACATTAATCTTGTCCCAGACAACATAAAATGTTACTCTCACTTTTTTAGGAAAGAAAGAGCATCCATATCTATGGTACATATTGACAAAATCTACATTTGAGAATAGTATTAGAAGTACCAAGAACCAGCACCTCCAGGGAAAGCATCACCTTTGGCAAGTTAGTATATATGTTCTAGAATATTCCCCTAACCAACTGAAATTTTCCAGCCTTCCAGTTGGAAAACTCCTTCAGGATATTAAGTATAATAGGATAAGGCTGGCCAAGTGTGAAGGCACAGAGTTGAAAGACCTAGAAGGTATCTGGCCTTTGGCAAAATGTCTATGGCAAAAATTGCAGATAGGAAAGACCTGGCTCTAGAGAAATAAGATGAACCGGAAGAGGGTGCAGGGTAATCCTGGTAAACTTGGCAGGAGGAGCTAAAGCCTGAGGATCAGTGCCTCAGAAAAATGAGCCCTGCCCAGTCAATACAGAACACTACAGGCAATCTGGGGCCACCATCAGAGGATATGGAACCAGCCCCATGATTACTGACTGCTGGGTAAAATGACCTGCTCTTAGAGACAGGCAGTCAGATATCTTTGAGGGAAAACATCTAGACTGGAACAAGGCAGAAATGCTGACCCTGAGGAGCTCTTTACATGGAGGAGAACTTGGATGTACTATGCAGGGAACAAGTATTTCTATGACTGAGGTGGGGGGAGGTCTTTCTTTCCAGAAAGTCAGGCACACCAGAGAAATTCAGAATCAACACCAGTGCTCAGACTTAAAGGGTCCCAATGAAAGGATGAAGGATCTTCCAATGAGAGCAAAAATGTGATTGCAAAGCGTTCCTGATGATTCCAAGCATGCTTGGAGACACAGGTCCATGCCTGGGGAGAAGCAAATTCATATCTCCCTTTTTTCTCAGTCCAAAAAAGAATAACAAATGCATACTAACATTTGTTTGTACTGTGTATTACAAAGGGCTGTTGTTATTTTGTTCTGAGCTAGACAGCTCTTATATTCACTTACTGTCCTTATTTATATTTTGTAGCACAGATGGAATGTAAATATGGGAAGGAAGAGCTATCCCTCCCCCTTGAAAATGAGTGGACATGAAATATCTCTAAACAAAGGAACTCATGATTAATAAATCCTACATTTGACAAATAGTTACTTCTTGACCCCCACTTCGCCTGCAGGGTAAGTAACAGTCGTCATTCTATGCCTTAAGTGAACAAGAGATCTAGTCACCCAGGAATGACAAATTATTTATTTCAGAATCATACTTTAAATTGCAAAGACAAATGAAAATCTGAATGAGAATAAAATGTAGTAGTGCATAAACTATCTCCAATAATTGCAACATGTACACAGAATTGGAATAGCACAGAATGAGAGAGGAAGAACCACATTCTCATCCCAGATCTTTCACAAACAAATTGTGTGACTTCAATTGTTCAATCCATTTGAGTTGCAGTTTCCTCAATTAAAAACCTAAAGGGTTAGGAGCAGTCATGATCTCACAGTTGTGAGATCGAGCCCCACATCAGGCTCTGTGCTTAGTGCAGTCTTCTTGAAAGTTTCTCTCCCTCTGCCCCTCCTGCTTATGCACTCTCTCTCTCCCTCTCTCAAATAAATAAATCTTTTTAAAAAGTTTTTTTTTTAATTAAAGTGTTAAATTTAACAATCTTGAAGGTCCATTCCCCTTTAATCAACTATTAGCTTGTGAAAATATAAATTAGTGAATGTGTGTAGATCATCAGGGATTTATATGTGTGGATAGCAATGTCAGTAATGTTAAGCTGCCTATTCTTGTTATCCTAAATGCTATAATAAGTAATACAGGAGTATTGTTTCTGCTGCAAACTATTTCTGCTATGCATGTAATGATAAGGGATATCTTTGGTCATATGACTCAATAATATCACAACAGGCACATCACTCCCTGTTTAGTTCAAAGGCAAGTCCATTTCAGTCATTAGCATTACACAGACTGTAAAGATCTGCTGCATGCTATCCATACCTGTTCAGGAAAATGTTATTCAGTGATCCCTCTCTTCTTCTTCCCTTGCTGAATTTCAGCACTGACCAGTCGTAGGATGTCAGTAAACTAACATCTTTATGCCTCCGTTTTTCTTGGGTGAAATAATAAAGTTGGGTTAGATCTTTGTTTCCCCAAATGTTTTGCATAAGATGTAGCATATGAACAACAATAACAACAAAAACTGAACAAGATTCAGAAAATGCTGCAAACTCCATCCCCTCTCAGACACTTGCCATCACATTACCATCCTAGAGGCTCCAAAAAGTCTTACAGAACAGAAGCGTGACTAATTTTAATTCATCTGGTTTAACCTAGAACAACTGATCAGGGGATCCTTTATTTCCAAGTGAAATCCCTTTCTAATGGTACCTCAGCAGTAACAATCTCTGGACTCACTTTGGGAAACCTCAAACATGATACTTCCATGGACCCAAGGATCCTTTACTTTTGGAAGTTGACACGGGAAATATCACAGCTAATAAGGACCTTCCAGATGTTCTAGGCTTTTCCATAATATCTCTCACTCAGTCCCAAATGGACAACTGCATTACATCCTCCTGTACTACATCTTTCAGTTCTCTTGTGAGAGGGGTAAAGCAGCTCTGGTCCAAACCTATATGTTTTTATGTATTTTTTGGGTAAATCAGAGTCACAAAGAGCTCTATTGACACAAGGCATTGGAACAATTAGTGGAGGTAGCCCTGCCATTGTCACACCTCATGAGGAGAGCTATTACACTTACACTGACAAAGCACACACAACACAGAAGGCAAGTCACTATTTGTGCAGAGTTTCAGCAATCTTAAGAAGTTTTTGAAACCAACCAGCCCTGAGTGGGATTATTTGCCAAGTTAATAGATTCCACTGTATCCTGGAAGGAAGAGCCAGGAATCCAAGGAGTAGATTTACTCCTGGGAATAAGGCTCCACCTGAACCACTGCTTCAAGCTGTGTATTTCTTTCAGATCTCTTCCTTATCATACTATTACCTAAATTTTCCTGTGTCTTGTCTTCCCATCTAGACTATCAGCCCTTTCAGTGGACAGATTATGCCTTTTACTTCTCTTGTTTCTCACACAGCTCCTAGAAGAGCACCTAGATAAAGCAGGAGCTCAGTAAATATTTATTGGATGAAAAATAGATTGACCCATAAATGAGTAAGTAGATAAATTCTAATTGTATTTTCAGACTGACTTTTAAAAGTTGTCTTATAAATCATTTTAACCATTTAGAAAGTGTAATGACTAGGGGTGCCTAGGTGGCTCTGTTGGTTAAGTGTCTGACTTCGGCTCAGGTCATGATCTCGGGGTCCTGGGATAGAGCCCTGTGTCAGGCTCCCTGCTCAGTGGGGAGCCTGCTTCTTCCTCTCCCTCTGCCCCCTCCTCCTGCTCCTGTTCTCTGTCTCTGTCTGTCTGTCTGTCTCTCAAATAAATAATCTTTAAAAAAGTAAAATGGCTAATAAAAGGAATAACAGGGAAGCCACTACAAAGATCTCCATATTGAATTCCTATCCTGTGACTCCTTGCTATTCACAACCCCCTCACTCCTCAGGGATAACCATTATATTAAACTCGGTGTTCATTATTCATACACAACTCTTTACATCATTGCTAACTATGTATGGATCCCTAAGTATTTTCCAATATAATTTTTCTATGTTGGTAAACTTTATCAAATATTATTATATTCTTCTGTATTCATCTGCAAATTGCATTTATAATCAAGAATATAATGAGGTAAGTTCATGTTGATATAAATTATTCTAGTTCAGTTATTTTCAAGGCTGAATTGTATTTCATTGTATGAATATGCCATAATTTATCTTTCTCACATGAATAGAATTTGAGCTACTTTCCAATTTTTCAATATTACACAAAAACGTGTTATGAACATGTCTATCCTGGTCTCTGTGTGCACATATGAGTAGATTTTTATAGGGTATATCCCTAGGGGTGAAATTGCAAGGTCATAAAGAACGCACATTCTCAATTATTCTAGGGCTCTCTGGAGAACTCTCCAAAAGAGCTATTCCAATTTGTTGTCTCATAAATCCTGTTTTGTTAGACTTTAGTTTTGCGGCACTAACTTCTGGCTATTTGAGTATTGACTTCACGAAAGGAGCCTCTTTGCTGCCAAGCTTGTCAAGAACTGTGTCTGAAAGCTTCGGAGACATGCTGGTATCTGTTCAAAGTCAGGGACACCAGCCTTCTGTGGTATAAATGAATCCCATTCCTCCAGCACAGGTTCATGACCACAAGCCATAGCGATTACTCAATGTTTAAGGTATAAGAGTTTTTTTCTTCTAACCCTCAACTGCTTTTATTTTAAACACAGATCCCCACCGTAATTAAAAGTAGACTTTAATGGCAATGAAAGGGATGCATTTATCTAAATGTTATCTGTGTTAGCAGGAATTATTACAGTCCTATTCATAAGCTCCTAGTCTCCCTGTGCCCTGGTTACATTAATATCCCATCACATTGTGTTGTGGGATCATAGCATCCCAGGGCAACAACATGACAGCTGATTTTCAACATCGGTTTCGACTTACTGCCTCCTCCCTGAGATTGATTAAATATTGAAATGCTTCAGAATGCAGCTCATGAAAATAAATCAGTCTGTGTAGTAGCCAGGCCGTATTCAACAGAAACTTTAAGAGAGGATCATTTCTATGATAGAGACTTGCTGTCCAGAATAGTCCATCCTAAATTGTTATGTTGTTAGTACCGGTACCTCTTTCTGCATGCCTGTTCGTCTCCAGTCTCCTTAGGAAACTGCAATCCCTCAAACAAGGTGAGTCTTCGTAGGGTTTTTTGTGTTTTTTTTTTTTATTATTTTATTTATTTATTCATGAGAGACACAGAGAGAGAGAGAGAGTCAGAGACACAGGCAGAGGGAGAAGCAGGCTCCATGCAGGGAACCCGACGTGGGACTCGATCTGGGTGCCTCCAGGATCACGCCCTGGACTGAAGGCGGCGCTAAACCACTGAGCCACCCAGGCTGCCCTGTGTTGTTTTTTTGATGTGTTTATTCCGAGTCCTTTTTTTCCAAATATTTATTTATTTGAGAGAGAGAAAGAGAGAGAGAGAGGAGGGAGGGGCAGAGGGAGAGGGAGGGATAGAGACAGAATCTCAAGCAGACTAGCCACTGAGCATGGAGTCAACACGGGCCTCAACCTTAACACTCTGAGATCATGACCTGAACCAAAACCAGGAGTTGGATACTTAACTGACAGAGCCACCCTGGCCCCCCTGGGTTTTTTTTTCCAGTAATGATTTCATATGGTTGTAATATTTTTGTTTTGCATATTTTGTGTTAAAAAGGTTTTTTGAAGAATAAAATACATATAGAAAAGTACACTGAATATACAGAGTGATTAAACAAGCCCTGTAACCACCATATAGATCAAGAAATAGAATATTGCCAGAAACACAGAAGCTCTCCTGCACCTTTCCAGTTATCCCATTCCTACCCCAAGGTAACCACTCTCTGTGTTTGTTTTTAATTAAATGGTGTAAATTATCATTGACATTTAATTGCTTCTTTTACCTGAGTTCAGTAAGGTCTACTAAAAAATCCAGAGAGTTAGTGCAAGGACTAGAGCCAGGACTCGGCCCTTTTGCACCATCCACACCCATTCTGCTTATGTCATGCAGTCACTGGCCTCATTTTCTCTTCCACTGAAAAACTGGCAAGAGATTCAGTGATCCACTCAATAATGCCACATTCCTCTCCATTAAGGAGGTCTTCATTGTCCAGTTTGTACCAACAGTGGATTCCCACTTCTCCCCTCCTCCCAGAATTTGGAACTTGGTTTCTCTCACACATGGGTGGAGATCTCTCTCTCTTTCTCAGTCTCTCTCTCTCTCTATCTCTCTCTCTCTCACACACACACACACACACACACAAATTTCCACAGAAAATGACATTGAGTCTGAAAAATAAGAGATAGGCAAAAAAAAAAAAAAAGATGACATTTTGGCATGTTTACATATTCATGTAAAGTAGGTGAAAGAGGGAGAGGGAGAGAGGATAGAAGGGAGATAGAGAAAATTTAGGGTATACATATATACTGGAACAGTTGAGAGCAGTGTCTACCTAAGCAGTCTCAGGGTAATAGTGGGGTTTCTACTGAGTTGTCCAGTGTCCCAAAGGGAATGATCAGAACTTGGGGAGTTCTCAAGAAAATGGTCTCAGGTTTGTTCACATTTCTGAGCCAGAGAAATCCCAACTTCTGGGGCAGTTGGAGGAGCCAAGATAAGCTTTGGAGAAGCCTTTCCATGTAAGCAAAACTCATTAAAGGTCAATAAAGACCTCTGCAAAACTGTCAAATTAGAAAAGTTGGCCCTTGATTACTGGTTCCCCAACCACCAGATTAAATTGATCCATCAAGGTTCCCAGAAGTGCTTTAGATTTCCAGTCTATGATTTCAACATACTTTCCATCAAAATTTCTATTGCCCCTATGATTTATCCTTAGCTTTAGGAGAACATAAAAGGTGTGAAGATTGTACTCCTTTTGAGTTTTTAATAGCTGATAAAAGTGTCCTACATCACTTTTCTATATTTGCATTTAACATGTAGGGATTATAGCCACTGTTATAAAGACAAGGAGATGAATTTCAGAGGTTGGGATAGGATGGCATTCATGCCACATGGACAGACATTTGTTTTCAACTCCTTGCCACTTGAACAGGAAATGAGACTACTTCATGGCAAAGACACTTTCTCTTACTGCATTAACCACACACACACACACACACACACACACACACTCCTGCACATACACACATATACATACACTCATGCACACATGTAGATGCAAAGTCATACCTCACAGCAAATAAGGACCCAGCAAGGATTTCTAATCAATCCTGCCTCACTTCATCATTAAACCTTATTTCCATCAGCCATAGAGGCTCTACAATTATACACTAGAGCTTTCCAGCCAAATCCTTTTCTCCCCCAATCCTTCAATAATTATTTTAGAGGAAATTACATTATACGTTGAATAAAATAATTTCTTTCCCAGACAGATCTCAGACTTCAGGCATTTATAAGTTGATACTATGTAATAAAGTAATTGTGTAATTAGGAATACATTTGTCAAGTAGATAATTATTATGCTTAGAACACATAAAAATGGCTTTTTAAAGAGAGAGATAAAAAGATGGTATTAAGAATTTTACTGGATCAAATGAAAGCTTCAAGTTTTATTGGAAAGGAATAAATGGCCTTAACCAGAATTGGTTTTATGAGTCTGTAAGTCCATTTTTAAAAATATCAGATAATGAGTTTGGAGGAGAACTCTGATCTGACTGAATTCTCACTAATATCCCTTTGCAGCATTAAGTTGGCCATGAACGTCAAAATCCATGTCTGTCCTCCCCCTCTTCCTCTTCCTCTGACATCAACCCTAGCTCCAGTTGGTTATTGAGATTCACTTCTCCCATTATCCAACTCCATAGTCCTATCCCTAGCATGAACTAGTCCTCAGCCCCCTAGACAGTCTCCACACCCACTCTTTTTGTTTGTTTTCTTTGCTTTTTATTGAGGTAAAATTCATATAACATAAAAGTAGCCATTTTAAAGTGTACATTTCAGTGTCATTAGGACATTCACAGTGCTGTGCAACCACCACCTACATCAAGTTCCAGAACAACTTCATTTCCCAAAAAAACCTGACAATCATGGAACTCCATACTTAGTCCCTATTCCCTCCTCCTCCTAGCTGCCAGCAAGCACCAACCTGCTTTCTGTTCCCTAAGGATCCATCTCATCTATTCTGGATATTGCACATCAATGGAATCATACAATCATACAATATGTGACTTTGTCAAAATTTTAATTCCAGTATAACTAGCATACAGTGTTGTATTAGTCCAGATGTACAATATAGTGATTCAACAATTCTGCACATTTCTCAGTATCATGGTAAGTGTCCTTTCACCTATTTCATTCTTCCTCTGCCCACCTCCACTCTAGTAACCATTAGTTTGTTCTCTGTACTTAAGAGTTCATTTCTTGGTTCATCTTTTTTCTTTGTTCATTTGTTTTGTTTCTTAAATTCCACATATGAGTAAAATCATATGGTATGTGTTTTTCTCTAACTTCTTTCACTTAGCATTATACTCTCTAGCCCCATCCATGTCATTGCAAATGACAAGATTTCATTTTTATGGCTGAATATATTCCACTTCATATATATATATATATATGTGTGTGTGTATATATATATAACCAGATATGAATGGATATGGATATATATAAATGCACCACAGGAACATTTCATACATACACACACACACACACACACACACACACATACACGTATATATGACATCTTCTTTATCCATCCATCAATAATGAATACCTTCCATATCTTGTATATTATAAACAATGCAGCTATAAATAAAGGAGTGCATGTATTCCTATGAATTGGTGTTTTTGTATTCTTTGGGTAAATAACTAAAAACCCAGTAGTGCGATTTCTGGGTTGTACATAGGGTAATTATATATTTAACTTTTCGAGGAATCTTCTTAGCGTTTTCCACGGTGGCTATACCAATTTGCATTCCCACCAACAGTGCATGAGGGTTCCTTTTCCCCTACATTCCTGTCAGTACCAATTGTTTCTTGTGTTGATTTTAGCCATTCTGACAGATGTGAGGTGATATCTTATTGTAGTTTTGATTTGCATTTCCCTGATGGGAAGTGATGATGAACATCTTTTCATGTATTTGTTGGCCATCCATATGTCTTTTTTAGAGAATGTCTACTCATGCCTTCTGCTCATATTTAATTGAATTATTTGGTTTTTGGGGATGTTGAATTTTTAAGTTTTTTATATATTTTGGATACTAACCCTTTACCAGATATATCATTTGCAAATATCTTCCCCTATTCAGTAGCATATATTTTAGTTTTATTGATTGTTTCCTTTGCTGTGCAGAAGTTTTTATTCTGATGTATTCCCAATAGTTTATTTTTGCTTTTGTTTCTCTTGCCTCAGGAGACATATCTAGAAAAAAGTTGCTACAGTAGGTATCAAAGAGGTTACTTCCTGTTTTCTCTTCTAGGATTTTTATAGTTGCAGGTCTCACATTTAGGTTTTTAAACCATTTTGAATTCATTTTTGTGTATAGTGCTTTTTAAAGTGGTCCAGTTTCTTTTGTACATTGATGTCCAGTTTTCCCACCACCATTTGTTGAAGAGACTTTTTCCCATTGAATATTCTTTCCTGCTTTGTTGAAGATTGACCATAGAACTGTGGGTTTACTTCTGCATTTTTTATTCTGCTCTACTGATCTATGTATCTATTTTTATGACAGTACCACACTATTTGATCACGATAACTTTGTAATGTATCTTGAAATCTGGGATTGTGATACCTCATTTTGTCCTCTTTTTCAACACTGCTGTGGCTATTCAGGGTCTTTTGTGGTTCCATACAAATTTTAGGATTATTTTTTCTAGTCTTGTGAAAAATGTTTTTGGTATTTTGAGAGATTGAATCAAATCTGTCTGTTATTTTGGGAAGCATGGGTATTTTAACAATATTTGTTCTCCCAATTCACGCACACGGAATATCTTTCCATTTCTTTGTGTCATCTTCAATTTCTTTCATCACTGTTTTATAGTTTTCAGAATCCTGGTCTTTCACCTCCTTGGTTAAGTTTATTTCTAGGTATTTTACTATTTTTGGTGCAGTTGTAAATGGGACAATTTTCTTAATTTCTCTTTCTGCTGCTTCATTACTAGGGTAGAGAAATGCAGCAGATTTCTGTACATTAATTTTGTATCTTGAGATCTTACTAAACTCATTTACCAGTTCTAGCAGTTTTTTGGTGGAGTCCTTAGTGTTCTCTACATATAGTATGTCATCTGCAAATAATGAAAGTTTCACTTCTTCCTTACCAATTTGGGTGCCTTTTATTTCTTTTTATTGTCTGATTGCCGTGGTTAGGACTTCTGGTACTATGTTGCATAAAAGAGGAGAAAGTGGATATTCACTTTCCCCAGGAACAGTTTGTTCCTGATCCTAGAGAAAAAGTTCCCGATTTTTCACAATTGAGTATGATGTTAGCTGTGGATTTTTCAAATAGCCTTTATTATGTTGAAGTATGTTCCCTCAAAACCTGCTTTGCTGAGGGCTTTATCATGAATGATACTCTAATCTGCCAAATTCTTCTTCTGCATCTATTGAAATCATATGGCTTTTACCCTTTCCCTTGTTGATGTGAAGTATCACATTGATTTGTGAATATTGAACCACTGTTACATCCCAGGAATAAAACCCTCCTAATCATGATGAACAACTTTTTAAATGTATTGTTGGATTTGGTTTGCTAACATTTTGTTGAAGATATTTTCATCTATGTTCGTCAGATATTGGTCTATAGTTCTCTTTCTTCGTAGTGTCTTTATCTGATTTTGATATCAAGGTAATGCTGGCCTCATAGAATGATTTTGGAAGCTTTCTTTCCTCTTCTATCTACTTTTTGGAATAGTTTGCGAAAAATAGGTATTAACTCTTCTTTGTTTGGTAGAATTCACCTGTGAAGCCATCAGGTCCTGGCTTTTCTTTTTGGGAGTTGTTTTTGGTTTTTTGTTTGGTTGTCGGTGGCTGTTTTTTGTTTTTGTTTTTCAAGATTTTATTTTTAAGTAATCTCTACACCTAACATGGGGCTCAAATTCACAACCCTGAGATCAAGAGTCACATGTTCCACCAACTGAGCCAGCCAGGTACTCCTGTTGGGAGTTTTTTGATTACAGATTCAATTTCATTGTTGGTAATCAGAATACTCAAATTTTCTATTTCTTCCTACATAGGTTTTGGGAGGTTATATGTTTCTAGGAATTTATCCCTTTCTTCTAGGTTGTCCAACTTGTCTTGATATTCTCTTATTTTGTATTTCTGTGATGTCAGTTTTTATTTCTCCTCTCTCATTTCTGTTTTTATTTATTTGAACCCCTTCCCCCTGCCAATGAGTCTGGCTAAAGATTTATAAATTTTGTTGATCTTTTCAAAGAACAAGCTCCTGGTTTCATTGATCAGTTCTATCATTTTTTTCAGTTTCTGTTTAATTTGCTTCTGCTCTAATCATTATTATTTCCTTTCTTCTACTGTTTTGGGGTTTTGCTTGCTCTTATTTTTCTAGATCCTTTAGGTGTAAGGTTACGTTGTTTATATAATATGTGACTTTTTGTGCCTGGCTTCTTTCATTTAACATAATGTTTTTGAGGTTTATCTATGTTGTAGCATGTAATAAATACTTAGTTTCTTCTGGGTGAAGAATATTCCATACTGTATATATACCACAATTTGTTTATCCATTCATCTGTTGATGGATATTTATTTTCCAAGGATTCCACCTGTTATCTATTGCAAACAGTGCTGCTATGAACATCTATATGCTTATATTTGTTTGAGTACCTGTTTTCAATCCTTTGGATATATACTTAGAGTGGAATGGTTGTGTCATATGGTAACTCTATGTTTAACCTTTTGAGAAACTGCCAACTGTTTTGGATGGCCATTTGGCCATTGCCCCCATTTTACATTTTCACTGGTAATAAATGAGGGTTCCAATTTCTTCATATCCTTGCCAGAACATTATTTTTATTATTATTTTTATTGCCATTCTAATAGGTATGAAGTGATATCTCACAGTGGTTTTGATTTGCATTTTCTTAATGACTAATGATGTTAAGCATCTTTTTATGTACATATGGCCATTTGTATATCTTTTTTGGAGAAATGTTTAAGTCCCTTGTTCATTTTTTAGTTGGGTGGTTTACCTTTTTGTTGTCAAGTTGTAAAAGTTCTTTATATATTCTGAATACTATTTGTAGCAGCTAGGTAACTTGGAATTTTACATTTTCTCCTCTTATTGATGTCTTTCTCCTCACCTAGATGAGGAATGCCATCAGGGAAGGCTCTACTTCTGTTTATGCTCATAATTGTCTCCTCCACTTATCATATTGCCTGGCACAAAGGAACATTCACAAATAGTCAATTAATGAGTGAATTAATGAATGAATGAGAAGGCCATTGTCTTCTCATCAAAGTAGGGGCATTTTCTTCCTACTATAAGAAGTAGAGCTTAGGTATAGAGTGTGGGAAGAAAATAATTCTCGTGGTATCACCTTTAAAAGTTCAACATTTTAGTAGCTCTTCTACTTTCTATTACTTATTTATTAAGTATATTATTCTTGTCAGTCTCTTAGAGATTGGACAACATGTTAGGCACCACAGAAATAAATGTGAAAAAAAAGGTCTTTCTTATAGTGGGTATTTGTAGATATATTTTACTACCCAGAAACGGAACCTCTTTCTTATGTTTAGGTAATTCTCCATCTCATGCATCAATCATGTAAGATGAAATACTGGATACTTATATACCCAGCCTTCATTGCAGCTAAGATGTAGGCATTTGACCTGGCTCTACAAATCAGAGTCATCCACATTGGCCTTAGATTGCACAGCTGATGAGGCAATGAAGCATGGCCATCACTGATTCTATTCTGGTCAGGCTGATGAGAACAGTAAAAGAGATAGTACCTCTCAGTATCCAGGGACAGTGGTAAGTCTCAGTTCTGGAAATACCTTTAGGTGCCTAGGATAAGAGGCATCTTTATAGGATCTGTTCTGAAGCATAACTCTAGTGATTTTTATTTTCTGTGGCACTTAATCTTGGTTCTCTAGCCTCTTAGGGATTCTTCAAATTGCCAAATATGCTTTAATAAATTCATTTTCTACTCAAGTTATGCACAGGTGATTACTTTGCTTGAAACTGAGAAACCTAACGGAATATTGCCCTCATAGAGCTTATGCTCTAGAGTTAAGACTACCAAAATACTGCCTTTAAGTCATTGTCTTAAAATTTTATTGGAAGATAACCATGCTTATTCATTTTCATATCGTCTATGGATGCCTTAGAGCTGCAACAGCAAAACTGAGCAGTTGACACAGAAACCACTCACAAAGCCTAAAATATTTACAATCTGGCTCTTAATAGAAAGAGCTGGGATCCCTGGGTGGCGCAGCGGTTTGGCGCCTGCCTTTGGCCCAGGGCGCAATCCTGGAGACCCAGGATCGAATCCCACGTCGGGCTCCCGGTGCATGGAGCCTGCTTCTCCCTCTACCTGTGTCTCTGCCTCTCTCTCTCTCTCTCTGTCTGTGCGACTATCATAAATAAATAAAAATTTTAAAAAAGGATTATAAAAAAAAGAAAGAGTTTACAGACACCTGCCTTAGAAAAGGACTCATACAAACAAACATGCAATTCCAACATAATATTTTCCAAACTTCTGTTTAGACATGTTTTAAAGTAATTATATTTTCCAGTTATATCATATTTGAAGGTGACACATTTTTATAAGTGGCCCCAGAGGCCTTCCAAAACATGTATCATAATACATAATTCCTTCAACAAACCGCTTATTATAAGAAATAAGATTTTCTTTTATTTGTTACAAATTTGCCTTAAAGAAGGCAGTCCTTGGCCTAGAGATACCTAAATCAGTAGAGAAATCCACTTTCTCCTGGTGTTAACTTTTGTTATTACCATAGATTACAAAGATTATAAATGACTTTATAGTTTACCTGAATTTGTGTTGATCTAACACTCAAATCTCCTATCCAGTGACCACAAGCGTTTGAATCTCTCCAAAAACAGAAAATCCACACATTCTGAAGGAAAACTGTCCCCTTCTAGTCAGTCACCATTGAAACTAGGTTTGTCATTTAGCCAAAACTAATTTGTTTCTATTCACCAGTAACCAGAAAAAAACATTTAATCCCTCTCCGTTAGTGCATTTAAATATTTGACAACCACTACTCTGCCCTCCTGACTTGTCTTTTTTTTTTTAACCTTGGAACAATATAACATTATAAGAGATGTGCCAAAGTTTTCTGAGGGTCTTATCCACATTTTCTCATTAGCATCTAACAGTGACACTAGGGGGACAGAATTACCATCCCTATTAGACAACTTGTCCAATCCAAGTTCACAGCTGGTAAATGATGGAGTGGAGTTTCACATGGTTTTCCATTATGGCAAATATTTTGATTCAAATTGCATGTCATTCCATATGGCAAACAACATTTTGTACTTTCCTTTGCCATAGCTCATGTCCTCTCTCAACATTTGTCTTTCTAAGCCAGAGAGATTCTCCATCTCTTTCTCTCTCTCTCTCTCTCTCTCTCCTCTTCACCCTCTCCCTCCTCTTCTCTCTCCCTCACCCTCTTCACACACACACACACACACACACACACACACACACACACACTTTATTTTTAATTTTATCGTGTCCTTATATGGCAGCAGGAAACCCCTTCATCTTCCACCGCTTCTCCCAGTTTGTCTACTTCTAGCATGTCCTTTGAATTGCCCTTTCATATCATTTTAATTTTAATGATGTAATTGCTATGCCTAGTAAGTAGTGCCTAGAGTGTCAGTGGTTCTGTCCCTTACTAACTATGTGACCTTTGGCAATTATATTTCTGCCCATATGACCTCCCATTTGCTTCACACTTTCTGTGCCTTATTAAAATGGATGCAATACCTAGGTTTTGGGTAAAGTGAGGGTTAATTAAGATATTTACATAAAGTGCTAAAAAATGAAAGCCAAGCACATTATTATGGCTGTAAATACATTTGGAAAATACAACCAAATCTTTCCTATAGACATCTCTGCTGGAAGCAAATTTTCCAATTCTACAGTGATCAAGATAAGACATCAACATAAGCAATCTAACACCGAAATTTATTTTTATCTTTTTATTGGAACAAAGATTTAAACCCTTGAAGAACAACTTGAAGATGAAACACATAAAAAATTGCACTTCACACATCAATTCTATGCAATTAGATTCAGGGCACAAGATTTTTTTCATTGTGGAGATAAACCAAGTTAAAAACAAGGTCTCTTTTGTATCAGATATATGCCTTTATTCCTAAAGACTGGAAAACTCTTTGCCAGGGTCCAAAAAAAGTGGTTCTCTGTGCATAGGCCTGTGTAAGCTGAGCTGATTTGGAAATGCGGTGTCCTTGGAGACAAGAACAAAATTTCATATCCAGAGAAATGAGCAAAAGTACTCTCTAATACATGAGATTTAGATTTAATTATTAGGTTGAAAATTAGGGGACACTAACAGAGGTGACTATGGACAAGTTGTTTAATTTATATAAGCCTCAGTTGCATTATCTATAAAATGATGAGATCTACCTCATTTGTTATGAAAAAATACCAACATGAGAATCAAGATCAAGTACTCAGTAACTGGTTGCTGTAAACAGAAAGTGGCAAAATGCAGTGATGACAATAGTCATATGTCTGGTTAGCTATGTGACTATAATCAAGTTATTTAATTTTATTAACCCATGGATCAGTTTTCATGTCTATAAAATGGAGATAATGATATTGCTTCTCTCATTTGGTAGTTATGAGAATTTAAGTAGGCAGGAAGGGTAAGTATACAGGACAGTGCCTGATTCTTAGTGAATACTCAGTAAATGTTAGTTGTCACCATCACCACATAGCATCAAAAATACATTATTCTTTCATCAGTGAACATTGGCCAAATACTAATACTTCACAAATATGAGAGCTTTTTATCTCTGCCTCTCTCTCTCTCTCTGTGACTATCATAAATAAATAAAAAAAAATTAAAAAAAAAAAATTTAAAAAAAAAAAAAATACATAAAGTAAAAGTTAAAACTACTGCTAAGAGGAGGATTTTCTGTTTAAAAAAAAGTCACAGAACCCTTGTAAACCATTTCCAATTCTGCTATTGTCTCCAAATTCCAGACACTGCCTTGTTAGTTGAATCTCCTTGTTTTCTCTGATGCCCTACATTAAGACGGAAGCAATCCTACAGATTTCTCAGAATGAGAAGGGTATGGTAGGGTGGTCTTGTGCATTTGTTGAAAGGGTCACTTCAGCCAATTTTAGTATAAAAATTCCTAAAGTGTTAATGTCCTCCTAAGTGATATTTGATGACAAAACTAGTATCTGCATGAAGTATAATGAGTAATTTTTTGTGAAAATACCATATAAGTTGACAGCAGGTAATAATCATACTGTCAAAGACTACAAGATTCCATTTTCTCAGAGCCATCTATATCCTCAGCTTCAGTTGTACAGGCTGTCATCAAGGTGGTAAGATTTGTTTCTCCTTACTAACTATGTGACCTCTGGCAATTGGTGCTTTTGCAATAGCACCATGGCAGCCAGCTTTATAGGACATATAGCTGTGGTGTCCACTTTTCAAAAGAGTACAAAATCCTTGGCATCACTTTCATATGCACAATGAAGAGAATGGCTTTCATGCCAAAGAACCCAGGCCCATTCCCCCTGAAGGCTTATAGAACCCTGGAGTGCAATCCAGATGTCTAAAAATGTCTAGCCAGTGACCAATTACTCAGGGAAAGATACAAAATGGTTTGCTCAGGACGTCAGGCCCCAAGGAACTGCCTCAAGGAATGCAAGTTTGACCTCTTTTCTGCAACTTTCTGTAGTTTGTTTTCTCGTGCATTAAAATATAGGGCATGCATTAAAAATCCTTCATGGCTGTTTCAAGATCTGTGTGTTGCTTCCTTCCCCTTAAAAACCTCTCCAATGGGCAGCCCGGGTGGCTCAGCGGTTTGGTGCCACCTTCGGCCCAGGATGTGATCCTGGAGACCTAGAATCGAGTCCCACGTTGGGCTCCCTGTATGGAGCCTGCCTGTGTCTCTGCCTCTCTCTCTCTCTGTCTCTCATGAGCAAATAAATAAAATCTTAAAAAAAAAAAAAAACAAGCAAACAAACAAACAAACAAAAACACCTCTCCAATTTCACATGTGATTCATTATAGGCGGATAATGGTGTAGAGCTCAGGAAAAGGAAGTAGTCAGGGGCTGCCTTCTCACCTTTGGCCACTATACTGTCACTGTAGGACTGGCTGGTTGGTTTCCATTTACCCTAACTCCCCAAATGTTCATTTATGCTCAAAATAATTTATGCTACATGTGTCTTGTTTTGTGATAGATCATGGAACTTTATGCAGGAAGCCAGAAGGGACACACATCATATGTCCCAACACTCAGAGTGCATGTATTTGAGAACTAAGGTTTGCATTTATGAAGAATTACCTTTGTACTATCAGATGTGAATTAAATAGAACTAGATGTGCCAGTGAATGGCTAGCAGAGCTGGGTTATTAAAATCATAAGCTTCAGCATCAGTCTTCCTAGGTCTGAATCCCAATGACATCACTAACTAGCTTCATGACCTCTATAGCTATGGGAGAGCTTCCTACTCTGGGCAGCAAACCTGGCTAGAATCCTGGCCTGGGCATTTAGGGAAACTTCAAAAGGATTAGTAGTTTGATAGATGAAAAGTGGGGAACTTGGTGTTTAAGCAGAAAGAGCAGCATGTAAAAAGGTAATGAGGAGAGAAAAAGATACAGTAAGTTCAAGGAGCACAGAAACGAGACTTTTGTGACTCAACCTAGGAAGAAAGAGTATGGCTAGAATTGATTAAGGTGGTGCAGATGGCAGATAGCTTTGCATGTTGTGGTCAGGGTTTGTTTTGTTTGTTTCCTTTAAAAACTAATTATTAATTGAGGATGACTGCATAATGAATACAAGTTGTCCTTTGAGAGGGATGAATATGTTTAGGAACTAGATAGAGGTGATTGCCACACAACACTGAACATCCTAAATGTCACTGAATTGGTACACT
The DNA here is from genome assembly GCF_048418805.1 of Vulpes vulpes. Lineage (NCBI taxonomy): Eukaryota > Metazoa > Chordata > Mammalia > Carnivora > Canidae > Vulpes > Vulpes vulpes. The sequence continues at coordinate 98,273,103 of NC_132794.1, forward strand.
TTAAAGTTGTTAATTTTATGGGCAGCCCAGGTGGCTTAGTGGTTTAATGCCGCCTTCAGCCCAGGGCCTGATCCTGGAGACCCAGGATCGAGTCCCACGTGGGCTCCCTGCATGGAGCCTGCTTCTCCCTCTGCCTGTGTCTCTGCCTTTCTCTGTGTGTGTGTCTCTCATGAATAAATAAATAAAATCTTTAAAAAAAAAAGTTGTTAATTTTAGGCTATGTGAATTTCATCTAACTGCACAATAAATTTAAAAACTAATTATTTTAAAATTTAATATATGCACAAATGGTGCAGAATTCAAAAAGTATAAAAAACTGTCCAGTAAAAAAAGTATAAGAAATTGTCCTTTTTTTAGCCTCCTACTCCTGGTCCCTAGTTAGTGTTCTTCCTTATAGACATCTCAGTTATAAGCACATTTTCATTAGTTATCTTTCCAGATAATACGTGTATGTATGCTGTTGATTTTCTTATCCAACAAGTTGCATTCTGAGCCTTGCTTCTGTCATTTACTCATCATCTTAGAGGTCATTATATACAAGTACACAAAGAGCTACAACAGGCTCTCCAGTGGCTTCGTTGTAGGGTTTTGCAGTTCCAATTGCTGAGTATTTTTGTTACTTCTAATATTTTCCTTTTATAAGGAAATTGCAATAAAAATTATGTTTTAGTTCTCACATTTACAAGTAACTCTCTGGTCTAACTACACATTTCTCTTTACTCTTCTAGTCTTTAGCCAGGAGCTGGCTAAAACTCCACACCATGAGAGATAATATATTTTTTGTATTTTCTCCCCACAATTATGTTGAGATTTGTTCATGTTGTTTCATGTATTAATAGTTAAGTCATTTTTATTGATGAATAGCATTCCATCTTATGGATATACCACAGATTATTTATAAACTCACCTATGGAAAGACACTCAAGTTGTTTCCTATTTCATGCTGTTATAAACAAAGCTACTATAAACTTCTTCTACAAATCTTCATATAAACATATGTTCTCTTTGTTCTTGGAAATATACCTAGGAACAGAATGGCTGGATTGTGTGGTAGGAGTATACTTAACTATTTAAAAAATAGCCAGACTGTGGGCCTAAGTGGTTATACCATTTCACATTCCCAACAGCAGTGTCTGAGAGTTCTGCTTCCTCTATAGGCTCACCAATAATTGATATGATCAGACTTTGTAATTTTAGTCATTCTAATAGATATATAACGATATCTCATTGAGTAATCATGATGATCATCTTTGTGGACTTATTTGGCATCTTTGAGGATCCAATCTCGGATTGTTTGTTTTCTTATTACTGAGTTTTGAGCTATCCTTATATGTTCTGGATACAAATTCTTTATCAGACATGTGTTTTGCAAATAATTTCTTCCAGCCTACTGCTTGTCTTTTCATTCTCTTATGAATATTTTTTAAAAAGCAGATTTAAATTTTAAAAAGATAATTCTTTTAGTTTTTGTGAAGTATAATTTAGCAATTCTTTATGAGTAATGATTTTGGTGCTGGACCTAAAACTCTTTCACTATGCCAAAGTAACCTTTTCTTTTGTTCACTTTTTTTTAAGATTTTATTTATTTATTCATGAGAGATACAGAGAAGGAGGCAGAGGGAGAAGCAGGCTCCGTGCAGGAAGCCCGATGTGGAACTCAATCCCAGGACTCCGTGATCACACCCTGAGGCAAAGGCAGACGCTCAACCGCTGAGCCACCCAGGCGTTCCTCTTTTGTTCATTTTTTAAAAATGTTTTATAGTTTAAAATTTTACATTTACATTTATGTAAATTTATGTAAAAATGTTGCTTATGTTTGTTTATGTAAATATTTAGTTTATTTTTCTAAGTGGTGGAAGGAATGGATTATCATTGGTGTTTTTGCACTTTTTGAAAGACTATCCTTTTTCCATTGATAATCTTTTTATTTATTTATTTTTTTTTTCATTGATAATCTTTTTAAATTGGAATGGTTGTTCACCCTATCAATCTCTTGAAAACTATTATATCAGCCATGTTGCCTGGATCCTGGTTACTTCAGGTCAGAGAGTAAGTTTTGGTTACTTTATCCTAACCAGAAGTAGAAGTCTGGAGCTAGTTTTCAAATTTATTTTTCCCACTTTAAGCTGGCTTTATAAGTTTAATCAACATCATAATCTCTGTGTTGCAGATTTATAAACTGAAAGTCAGCGAAGTTAAGCAATTTGCCCAATTTATAGTATTGTTGCAGTGATTAAATGAAATAAGCTTGCAAAACCCATAGCATGACATATGACATCATAATTGTGCAGCAGTTGATAAATAAGGGCTTTTAATATACTTAATGATTATTTATTAAATTTACCATAACAAGTGTCCGTCTTTAGTATATTCAACATCCATCAATATTTTCCTTTGAAAACTGCCCACTTTTACTTTCCTGTCCAGGACACATTGAAAAGTGTTTTCTCAGCCTGATCCGGGAGTCCCATTTGAACCCCCTGCATCAGCTGCTGATCTTTTGCATTTTTCAGCAACCCGTGAACTACATTCATTAGATGCTAAATTACAGCTCCCAGAAAATGACAAGTAAGTGCAACATTTCACCAACATAAAGCTCATTCAATAAAAATTAAAGGAGCCTTAGAGAAGACAGGTTTGGAGGAATCATAAATAAATATATGTGTTAGATAGTCCCTGCTTATCCAAGTGTCAAGATCAGTGAGTTAATGCTAAGAAATAAACAGCTTTGGTTAATGAAACAGGCTGTTAAGAAAACAGAACTGTTCTCATCACTTGCCATATAAGAGAGTGAATCTATTACTTTCAAATACAGCCATATTAACAGAAACATTACTTGTTCATATTAAGATATTTTCCAGAGCTATACTTTTATCAAAATAAAGACATCATATGGTTTGTGGAATGTTATCTTTTCATTTTTGAGACCCTTCCAGTAGCAGCCTGAGTGTGGTACATAGGATATTGGAGGTTTATTTCATGAGATGGGTTGCTTATGTGGGATTTCATTGGCATTTTGGAACCAGACATGATACTCTGAACCCCAGAGCTGTCTCTGCAACAACCTGGAGTCTAACCACGTGTGTTTTTGTGAAGTAGAAATCCAGACTCTCAGACTCACAAGCAGGAATGCTTGATGTAATGGTAAATTCATCCAGCTATCCCCCTGTCTCACTGCATCATTTCAGTCTTACTTTTCTGAAGAGTTTTCTCCCTTCCTCACCTCTTTATCACTTCTCTGAGTGTCCATGCTACTACTCCATCACTCCATCCCAGTGCTATCACCAAAGTCATTAGTGATCTTAAGTCACTAAACCAGGGGATATATTTTAGACATCCTCTAACTTGACCCGTCAAAAGTATATTCCACCATGACACACTCTACTTTTTAGAACATTCTGCCCCTTGGTTTCCATGACCACCAGTGTACTAACTTTCTTTTGACTTTCCATCAAATTCCTTTTTAGATCCATTTTCCTCTAACCTCAGTCACTAAATTGTTAGCTTTATTTGCATGAGTCCCTAAGGGAACTCACCACAGCCAGGGCTTCAACTGCCATCCATACACAGATGGTTCACATGCCTTCCCTCTGAGCTATGGTCTCCCTAAACCAGGTGTCCCGCTGGTATTGCCATAGGATGTCTCAAAGAAATTCCATGTTCATCATGTCCAGATCTATATTAAAATAATAGAGCTCTTTTTAAAAAAAAGGACATATTTCCATTTCCCCCACTTAAAATAAATACTTAACAGTTTCTCACTATTCCTAAATGAATATTAACATGAGTCACATGTAATTCAGCCAGGGCCTATCTGTCCAGTCTTTTCTCACACCACACTCCATGTTCTGTCTTTGCTTCAAGCACACCAACCACACACCTCTGCTTTATGTCTCACACCTGCCACACTTCGTCCTACCAAGGGAACTTCTATCTGAGACACTTCTCTCTCTCTTCCCCAGTCATCTCCTAGCTAACTGGCATTCCTCCTCTAGATCCTGGCTCACATATCACCCCTCAGCTTCATTGATCCCAACCTCCCAGAAAAGGTTAACGTTTTCTGTTTTGTGATCTCATGATGCAATATTCTTCTGAGGGTTGAATTTAATTTAAATGTGTAACTATTTGATTAATGTGAATCTCCTCCCAGAGTGAGAGCTTCACAATAGAGGGACAAATCCTGCCAAAGTCTCCAGTGTATCCTCAGAGTTAGCAATTGGTGATCAGTAAAATTTGTCAGATTTATTGACTAATTGTAAACCAGGAGGCCTAGGTCCCAGTCCCAGCTCTACTTTTGTTAGGCTTACGGATGCTCAGCATGAAGGACTGCAGTTGGATGGAGGAGGGGTCTGTCCTTATCATATGGAAGGATAGTAATACACTGTACAAATCCTGCCTACTGGAAGGACCCAGTGAATTTGCTGGTAAATCCATTAAGCATGCTTTCAGTCTTGAGCAGCTTGGATAGAAGGAATCTATAGCCCTTTCCTATTTCATCAAACTCCCAAGTTTCTTTTTTTTTTTTTTTAATTATTTATTTATTTATTTATGATAGTCACACAGATGGAGAGAGAGAGAGAGAGGCAGAGACATAGACAGAGGGAGAAGCAGGCTCCATGCACCGGGAGCCCGACGTGGGATTCGATCCGGGGTCTCCAGGATCGCGCCCTGGGCCAAAGGCAGGCGCTAAACCGCTGCGCCACCCAGGGATCCCAAACTCCCAAGTTTCTTTACCAGTGTCTGCAAGTACCCTAAGGTGCAGTTTTCCATAACTGAACTTAATGACTATTGCGATAGGGTCACCGATACCTGCTTTTTCCTGGGCATTCAGAGTACATAAAGTACACAGTTAATACTCCTTTGAGGGAGTATCTATTGTTTGGAAAACTTAAAGGAAAGGCTTTAATGGAGAAAAACATTAAGAAAACAGAATAATCGTTGACACCTAACCTTCAGAGAGAAAAAGTGAATCTCTGGGTACTATCTACCCAAATTCCAAATTCACTGGTGACTCCACTGCCTTCTTCTACTGAATATATTATTCTTACACCACATGTGTTTACAAGCAGTCAGCACATATTGATTTTTATTTTTTATAATTGTAGGATGCTAAGAATCACATAATAATTTCATATGCATGTAATCATTTCATCTTCATTAAACCCAATAATACAGTCTTATCTTTGTTCTCATTGTTTTCAGTTTAGGATACTGAATATTAGAGACACCAAATGACCCAGTGTGTATTTTCCTTCTTGTAAGCCTGGCTCCAACTCAGTTGCTTTTATTCCGAGAGTTGTCATTCTTTTCCCCATTATATTAATTAAAACTTCCTTAACCTATTTTCTTTTAATTTCTGGACATAAATTTGTGTCTCTTCTTCCCACATGCACTATAAATTCCTTGGGGGCTAAACACTCAACTATGATTCTATATCAAATTAGACTGCAGCACAAAGCAAGTGATCTCTCTCTGAACTGGGGCAGGGCAGACAGAAGGAGCTGACAAGGCAGCAGACACAAAGCCCTTGACATCAGAGGTGATGCAACTGAAAGAGACTTTAGTTTGCTGAAAATATCAAGGGGGACAGATGATTTATTTATCACTGGGTGGAATGGCTTTGGGTCAGGACCAGCTAGCTATATAATTTTCAGGGCCCTATGAAAAATTAAAATGTGGGCTTCCTTGTTAAAAATCAAGGAGAAAATATTTTTTTCTTTCTTCCACTGACTTTTTCTTGACTTGTTGTAGTGTTTTTTATATGCTGGACATTGGACATGGGGATGTTTGCGGGTCGAGTGCAGACGCTGTGCCTGTGCCCAGGTCCCTGCTGGGGAGGGAAGGTATCAGCAGCCACCACAGAGGGGCTAGGGAGCAGGCTGAGAGCCATTCCAGGAGAGGCAGAAAGCACAGCACGTGAACAAGACTCCCAGCCCCCACTGCATGTTCCATTGTCCCATCAGATTTCACTTAAAAACAGAATCATATATAAAATTTCATGACATAAGAATTTCATGACAGTAATTGCATAGCATCAAACCTGAGAGTGGGAGCTCTTCTCTGAGTGTGGCGACCTTTGCAGCTACACTGGTTACACACCCTAGAAGCCAACCTTGCCTTGGACTCACATATAAAGGAAACCAGGACAAAATCAGAGGGTCTTGAACCACTGAGTCTTTACCTTCTGCATGCCCTATAAGGTCAGCACTTGGTGGCCTTAAATAAATATAGTATTGAATTGGATTGGAGAGATTGTCAATAAAGCACAAAAGACAAGATGTGTTTTTTAAAATCCTGGTATTAAATTAAGCTGGACTTTTCTTGGAAACTCAAGAGGAAAGTCTTTTGGTACTTCTTTCATATTAATACAAATAAGAAGATGAAGTCTCAGATGCACAGGTTTTTAACCTCAAATTTAACTCTTGGAAGCAATGGTAGATGAGACTAAAGGCACATCCCTCAGTCCTGATCTTTACAGGGGGACAATGGTCTCATCCAAAGCCTACACATTTAATGGGTAGAATCGTCTGCCATCTTCAGGGAGCGACAGCCAAAGGAAATTCAGCACTAAAAGTCTCAAACACACTCTTGTTAGTATTAGGGTCTCCTTGGAGCCCAGGACCATCCTGGGTTGTATTTGCCATGCTCCCTAATTTTGCAGCTGTCCCGAGCCACTGCAGATAGAACAGCAGCTCTAAAAGCTTCCAATGGGGCAGCCTGGGTGGCTCAGCGGTTTAGCGCCGCCTTCAGCCCAGGGCGTGATCCTGGAGACCCGAGATCGAGTCCCACATCGGGCTCCCTGCATGGAACCTGTTTCTCCTTCTGCCTGTGTCTCTGCCTCTCTCTCTCTCTCCTCTGTGTTTCTCATGAATAAATAAATAAAATCTTAAAAAAAATAATAAAATAAAAGCTTCCAATGGAAGTGACTGGAAGAACCTTTCCAGGTTATGCCTTAGCCTTCTCACACCAGAAGGATCTGTGGGCAAAATTGTGCTTACAGACTTAAGGAACTTCCCCTGGGGGTAGGGCACTATGATCCCCTCAGTTCACACTGTGTGTGCCACTTTACACAAGAGTTATCAGTCACATTCCCGCTTAGTGAGGGTGGTCTCATTTTCATAAACTGGGTTCTATTTTTAATGTAAGGTAACTTGGTATTTGAGGGAATGCTGAGGCAAATCCTCTAGGGACCTAGACTCCCCTATTCTGGAAATAGCCATGACTCTCAGGAAGATGTTGAATAATTAGCATGAGTTTAGATTTGCATTTTGAATTGGAGATGCCTATGGTTTCTCCTCAGAGCAGTTCTATCCATTGTTATGCATGTGGTTCTTCATTTTATATGCATAGCATTAGTTTTGTTTTGTGGCCAGCATGCTTCTTTCCTGAAATGCAGTCCTTTACACTGACATCTCTAATAACATAATGCTAAATAGTGGATGTAGTAAATGTCCTATTTTAGATTAAATCCAGAGTAGATGGAGGGTTATGGAGGGTTACCACATGATGTGTCACACACGGAGAGCAAAGCAAAAACAATCAAGTCCTGAGAAATGTTCCTGTGTTTGTTTCCAAGAAACATACTAGGTACCACTAGTACAAAATTACAAACTAGTCAGTGAGCTCCTAAATTCGCTTTCCTTGTAATTTGGGGTTGGCTTTAAACTGTTGGTTTTTTATGGAATGCACTAGTTTGATAGGACTGTCATAACAAAGTACCACTGATTGAGAGACCTAATAGCAATTATTGTTCTCACAATTCTGGAGGCTAGAAGTCGGAGGGCAGCAGAGTTTTCCTTCTGAGGCTTCTTTCCTTGACTTGTAGATGGCCACCTTTTCTCTGCACCTGTCCCTGTCCAAATTTCCTGTTCTTAGAATGGCACCGGTCATACTGGATTAAGGCCCACCACGATGACCTCATTAAATTAATTATCTTTTTAAGAAACTTATCTCCATATAATACAGTCATATTCTGAGGTACCAGGGATTAGGACTTCTACAGTTGAATTTGGGGGGGGGGGGGGCGCAACTCAGCCTGTAACATGGAAGAATAGTAAATATAAGAAAAGAAAGGCACTTTTAGGAAAACTGTCTATTCTGATTAATGGTGTACAGGTCTACAATACAAATATATTTATAGAGCAAATTTCAAAACAGAGAAAACATTATTTTTTCCATAATTTTTATTTTAGAATGTTGTCATACAGAGAGGATTTATACTAAAATAGGCCTCATTTTCTGTAGCTCACTCTGAGGGAAATGAAAAGACCATTATGAAAAATATCAAGTACCCTTAATAGCAGGAGAGTTCTCATATTCAACTCATGTAATATGAATTTCCCTAGGTTTTCACTTTGAGGAAATGTTCTGAAGCTATTAAGGTTCCCATTAGTCAGTGTAGGCTGAGCAAAGCAGAAAATACTGCCTATTTCCAAAAACTAATATATGGGCTGATATATTCTCTGTCCCAAAGATACAATAAATTCCTGTCAATTCTAACACAAGAAGAGAAGGTTAGGCAGTTGGCATTGGAGTTGGTTGCAGATGAGCTCCTGATAATGTGCCTTCTTCCTGTGCATGGTTTGCATCTTCGGCTGCAAGAGAAGGATGAGATCTCCAAGAAAGAGCATCTGTTCAAGGCACAGTTTACTGAGTTAACCTCAATGAAAGTGCTCCTGTTTTTTGGATTGATGTGAGCCTTTCTGACTCCCTAGCCTTTCACTGGGAGAAATTCCCACTTTACAAGCCCTCATAAAACTATTCCCCTTTGGGATATAAATAACAGTTAAAAATATGCATCCAATGCCATGGGTAATTGGCTAATTCTAACTTTATCACTAGGCTATAAGCCCCAGGACTACAGGGATCAGGTATGTTTAATTTACCTTTATGACTCTCACCAACCAGGCCTGGAGACATGAAAGCAAATCTGGAAACAAGTAGAGGCAACATAACTCTCAATGATTACTGTTCTTGCTAAGTGACAATAGTTTCAGATTCCAGCCAACAGCTTTCTAATAATCCCTAATTAGAGAAACCAGAAATTATATTCTTTATATGGGGTAAACCAAACCTAGGACAATGAATGTGTAGCTTAAAAATATTTATATGCATAATAATAAACAAAAATTACATGTATTTATAAATGCATATTTAATTTAAAATCCTGGAAATGTCTCACATCTTATTGTGTAAATGATTATTTTCTCTCTGAATTCGTACAGCAAACTCCCATCATAGCTTTAATATTGAAGACATTCCCAAAGTTTACTTGCTCATGTGTCATCATTATCATAATGCAAAATAATAATAAGATCCATTAACCTAACACACTGCTGAGCCCTTAGAACATGCACAGGAAATATTTATGGCATCCAATTCGGCAGTCCCACTGGTAATAAAATCCCCTCCCAACATCTCCAACAAGGAAATACGGTTAGAGTTAAAGATCTCATTAGCTCCTGTAAATTCGTACCTCTCCATCTGGATTCCAGACCCACATACTTCACAGGTTGGGCATTTTTCACTTGCAGGCCCACCAAATCTGTTCTGCTTTTATGAATAAAGTTTTATTTCATCACAGCCACACTCATTCATTTACATGTTATCCTATAAATGGTTTCATGCTAAAATGGCAGGATTGAGTAATTGTCACAAACAGCCATATGACCCACTGAGCCAAAAATTATATCATCTGGCCCTTCACGAAAAAGTCTAAATGTCCTTTTCACCACTTACCTCCCTGAGTTTCCATTTTCTTATCCATAAAATGGGGATGATAATAATCATAACATCTATCTCATAGTGATGTTGAGGATTGAATGAGGTACCACCCACAAACCACTTAGCCCATGTCTGGCACACAATAAGTACTTACCCATACTGGCTCTTGATGTTAATATTATTACTCCTCATATTTCAAGACTTAGACCACATATCTTCAAGAATATTCTCTGGCTTGCCTTACTCCATCCCATCCTATCCTCAGTCTTCCACTCTGCTCCCAACATAATCTGAAGATACCTTTATTTTAGCTTTTTCTTTGTTATATGTATATGTAGTCTTCTGTCTCCCCTCAGAAGACTGTGAATATCTTAAGGGCAGAGGTTGTGCCTCCTTCATCTTAAATCTGCAGAGCTAGCATCTTGCCCACTGCTGACATTCAGTGCACCTGAGCTCCACATGGGAGGTCACAGAATGTCAGTGCCCAAAGAACGTGTATTCATAGACAAGGAGGTTGCCAGAGCTTTGATGTTTTTGGCTTGATGGAAGGTATTCACTCAATTGACTTGCAAATCAGTAGTTGGAAGTTATATTCTGGCAGTAGAGCACTACTGATCAATGTGGAGAGCTCATAAAATAGGCACCCACTCTGGACTCTAAATCCAAATTCGTGTAAAGAAGCCAAGCCCCAGATCACACCATCAGCAGCTGACTTTGATTCTAGTCCCTTCATGTGATTTCGCATTCATTTTTTTCTCAAGGAATTCCGAATGGGCAGAAAAGCACCAACTGCTAATTTAAGAGAGAAAAAAAAAAACTTGCCACCCAGAAAATGGCATTTAGGGCAAATCTGAGAAGTATTCACCAAAATCAAGACGAAAATATGTATACTTTCATATTTTGCTCATTTGCTTTTTTTAGAATCTGCCAATTTTTTTTTTAACTTTCCAAGAATAATAAACACAAATTGGGACTCATTTCCCATCTCTCCATCTAGAATTTCAGAACAGCCTCTCATTGTTTTGACAACTTTGTTGTTTGTTTTTTTTTATCTCTGGGATTAAGAGTATGCTATTTAATCTCAAAGAACTATTTGCAGGTTTATTTTTTTAAGACTTTTTTATGGGAGAGAGAGGTGAGAGAAAGAGAGATCACAAGCAGGGGGAAGGGCAGAGGGAGAAGCAGACTCCCCACTGAGCAAGGAGCCTGATGGGAGCCCAGGATCCTGGGATCATCACCTGAGCTGAAAGCAGATGCTTAACCCACGGAGCCCTATTTGCAGTTTTAAAGCTCTTAGAGAGAGGTTGTTTTCCTCTCTTTGCTTTGTCTTACCAGAATGCCCTGAACTTGATCATCATTCACAGAATTATCTTCAGGGGCTAAATTTTTAAAAATATGCAGAGCCTTTAAATATTCCAGCAGAAAAATTTCAGTCTACCAAGGATCATTTGCAAAACACTTTCCTCCTACATCCAGACAACTTCAGTGGTCCTCTCTCCTGATTACTCAGGGTTACATAGTAATAATATACAATTATTTATCAACACAACAGCTTGAGGAAAACTCAGAATCGATACTGTCAATTTTCAGTTGGCTCTCAAAACTACCTTTCCTCATTCTTTGCTTCCATTCGTCCTCCTTACATCATGTCTATAACGGTCTTCTTCCACTTTTTACTTGATTCCAGATCTATGAGTGACAGACAATACTGAACTCAAGCAAGACTTTTCTGTTTCCTTTCACTTTCTGTACAGGGAGAATGGAATCACTGTTTATGCAAAAAGATTTTGCCATTACCATGATATTTTTGATGGTTGTATACTTTAAAAGCAAAACCTAAGTTAGAAATTTCGAATAGTTCTATCTTATTCTTGCAAAGACAAATCGGATGGCTTATTATATTAGAGTTCTGATACATTTTTTATTATAGATGATGAATCCTCCTAGAAAAAGGAAAAGCAAAAATAAATAAAAAAAAGAAAAAGGAAAAGCTATCATAAAGACTTCTTATATAAACTTTCCTTACCTCATATGTTTATGTTGCATTTGATATCATGACCTATGATGATTTTCTATATTATGCTACCTTACAGTTAACTCAATACAAGTAATTTTCAAAAAAGTAAGGATGTAAATAAGTTAAGATAAATATAAATTGAATTATCTATATTCAAGTCCTAATTATTGGGGGAGGTAAGAACCTAGACACACACACACACACACACACACACACACACACACACACACGAGATTTTCCTTAACTAGATTCATAGAATATTGAACTTTTTCTGACATATAACTTTTGCCTTCCTCTTACATATGAATATATTAACATTTTATGGTCATGCTCTCTCTTCCTCATATCACAACCTTATACCTTTCCCTGTGTTTGAGCTGACCAACTCCTTTTCAATTTTATATACATATATTGTTTAAAAGCCACATTAAGTTATATCACTCATCTCTAAATCAATCCATCCATATTCTGCTTTATAATACTATGATTGGAATTCTGAAAACTCTATTTCTAATTTTTTCAGATGGTTTCTTGTTGAGTTCCACTGATATGGGTGCTAGTTTGAACCTGGAAGGCATGAAGCTGCTCTTCCCATCAGCTTCACTACAGCTTCATTCTAGCAATGAGGAATCAGCTCCATCACCATCAGGAGCTATTAGCCTTGGTCTCTAGTAATTTTAGTCCTCCAGGAAACAACATCACTGTGTTCCTTCATAAGCACTAGCACTTACTGGGAGATTGCCCATTCCCAAAGGTCTGGACCCAAACTCCGTAGTGTCCAACTTCTGATCTCCTAAGGTGTCAAGAGTAGCCATGCAGTACTTCCTCTTCAGAGTTTGGACCCTAGCTCTGCAAAGTCCCTTTTCTATGTTCCTGTGCTATTAGCTACAGCTGCATAATACCCCATGCCCAAGGATCTGAGTCTCATTTCTCCAGGGCAACTTCTCCAAGTTTTCAGATTCTGGAAATCCCACTAATTTTTATACCTCAGTCCTTAGGGGCACAATTCTGTTAGTGTTCTATTTTTATCTTTCCATCCTCTAATACTTCTCTGTCCAATTCATTACACTAAATTCTTTCTCTTGCCATATTTAGTATGATTTATCTGTTTCTAACTGGATCCTGAGTCAGATACTATGTTGGTATCAAACATAATCCCAGGGAACAAAAACCTCATAAATGAGATTGATGGATTGGTCTGGCTGTATTCTTGACCTTGAAAAATGTGTGGAGCTCCTCACCAATGGGAAAAGAGAAATCAGTAATTCTTAGAATGCCATGCATCATGATTAATTAAATTGTCAGTTGTGGTTGATTGTTATCAAGTGTCTAAAGACACTTATGGAACCAAGCATCTGCTTTTGATGTATGTAGGCTAGAATATTTTCTTACTGTACTAGAGAGCATACATAAAGAGAGTGACAAGCTCAAGGCTATAAACTCATAGCCCAATTGATAGACAAAGAACAAGACATCTATATATCCCTGAAATAATCTCTTATTTCACTGAAAATCACACTCAAAATTCAATTGTGTGTGTTGCAGAATTAAAAACTAAGTTGAATTCACAGACTCAGGACTTGATAGCCCAAGGCTTGGAAAAATAGTATTATAGCATGCCCAGAAGCCATCTTATTTTTTATTTTTAATACTCTTATGTCTGCTAGTCACAAAGCTTCAGAGTAAACATAAGCATACAACATAATGATCCCATTGTAGTGCCCAGGAAGCATCCAAAAAAGTAAGGATGTAAATAAGTTAAATAGTTATCTTGGAGTACCTGCATAGGGTTTGTAGGACACAGCAAGTATTGATATAATTGTCCAGGGAAAGTTGATTGAGAAGAGATTTACCCAGAAACCCTAGGAAGCAGATAATATGTCTACTGCACTTGACCTGAGACAATAAATGGGAATATTTGTGGGAGGTGTCGACAGTCCTTTGACTAGTGGGTAGGTCTATTGCAGCTACCATGTTTAAGCCTGTATGTAGTTTTTAAGTTCCTTTTGTTTAGGTCTCTTCACTGGCATTAGTTCACTGATTTAGAGGACTAGGGCCCAGTAGCCATGTTTATCTCCCTGACCCTCTGGCCATAGTAGGCTGGCTATTATCTGATTCAGTAGAAAGATTTCCAAAATTAGTCAATTTTATATTCTTGAAAATTACCATGTTTTTGGGTTTTGGTATTGTGCCCTGCACTTACAAAACATTGTTTCTTCATCACCTCTAGCCTTCAGATCTTAATCCCACTCCTCTATGAAAAACATTCTTCATACCTCAATTAACTAGTTCAGACAAGTTTACATAGCATCTGGTTTGAGGTTAACACCTGTTATAATATTCCCCTCCTGGATCAACATATCATCAACCCCAATCTTTCCTGCCAAAGTCAAGAGTGGGCATGAGATTCTCAAGTGCTCTTTTCCTCCATAATCCTCACCTTCCCTTCCTTAATTTCCTGTCTTCCATAATCCATTCCACTTGTTGATTATGTGCCAGTTTCCTGAGCATTATGTATAACCCATATAATAGCCACAAAGTAAGAATTACCATTTCTTTTTGACAGGTGAGTGAATTTAAGCTCATAAAAGGCTGTGTAATGGGCCAAATGTCAAACAGCTGTTAAGTAACAGAAATAGAATCTTAACCCAGGATCATCAGACTCCATGGCCCAAAGCTCCTTCCAGTGCACCAGATGGCAATTCCCACTTCCTGCTAGACAGACACTTTTGTACTGTGTCTTAGACAGTTTCTCCTGGGATAGCACATAATCCCCCTGTTACTGGAACATATGGGCATGGGAACAGTGGAAGCAGATGAGCCTGGAGATGCAAGGAGCAGAAAGTAGAGAACAGATGTAATTCTACAGAACCTAGGAGCTCACAAAGAGTTTTAAGCAGAAAAAATAGCATAACCAGATGTGTTTTTGAGAAGCTAACTCTGGAGAGAAGCAAACTATCAGACAATAGAGAAAGCAAAAGAACATGAGGACCAAATCTGAAGCAATGGCTGTCCCTTCAAAAGAAGCCCCTGTATTTAAGAAATATTTTAAAATAAAATCTCGAATGTAGTAATTTATTAGGAGGTAGGGAGTAAAGGAGAGGGGTTATGGGCAACTCCAAAGTTTCTGATTATGAATGCCATGGAACATGACATAAAAAAATAAAGAATAAATTGAGTATAAATGAAATTGATAGGGAGAGAACAATTTCTGTTGTGGATATATTAGGTTTGAAATATCTGTTTATATGTATTTATTCCTTAACAGTCTTTTCCAGGGAAAAGAGAATCTGAATAAATGTTACTAGTTATCTGGGAACTGAGAATTAAAATCTCAACCTCAGGAAAATATTATATACCCATCAGCACATCTAAAATTTAAAGGGAAAAAATCTTCAAGCACAAAGAGTTGGCAAATATGTGGAAAAATGGTTACCTCTGTACACTGTTAATGAGTACAAATTTGTACAAACATATTGGAAAACTATTTGCAAGTATTCACTAACACTGAACACATGCACACCTCAAACCCCAGAAAATCCCTGATAACATTTACACACAACAGAAATGCATACATTTATTCACCAAGAAACAAAAATAAGTATGTTCAGAACAGCAGTTCTCATAGTTGCCCAAACTGGAAGCAAAAGCATACATTCGAATGCTGTGCATCAATGAAAATGAAGGAACCATAACTAAACAGAGCAACACAGAAGAATCTCACAAATATAACATCAAGTGAAATAAACGAGCCACAAAATACATGCATGCTGTATGATTTCAGTTATATAAAATTCAAAAACAGGCAAAATTGGTCTGTTCTATTGGAAGGCTTGACACTCTGTGTGTGTGAGGGATTACTGGAAAGAGACATCAGAGATAACTTTGCATTTGGTAATCTTCTATTTCTTGGCTTGGGTGCTGCTTAGCTGGATAGAATCTCATTGAAATGTACATTTATAGTCTGCATTTTTTCAGATATATGACATTTAAATTTAGAAGTTTACATTACAAATAAATTTGCCAATCTCTTCCAGTACTAGTATTCATAAATTATTCAATAAAAATACTTAATAAATGTTTAACATGAGCCAGTTCTTTTGCTTGGCCCAAATATGGAAAGAAAAGGTATAAAATTGCATTGTGCAGATTTGGAAAATTATGTCGCAGAAGATCTGAGACACTAGGTAGCACACAATGTTGGCCAGGCTCCCCATCAGAGCTTTGCTTACCTGAGATTGAAAATGAAGACATTATCAAGACCCACCTCACTGAATTTATTGTGAAGATACAAACAAAATGGTGTGGGTGAGGAAATGAAAAACATTATGCATATGTTATTTGTTTTTGAAGATAAGGTCCTTGGTTGTCTTCGAGGTTATACTTCAGTTGAGGAGATATTCACTTATGAACCCTAAAAGAAAACTTTGAAGAACAACTGTAAAATACAGCAGCATTTGGAAAGAATTTTGATCATATATCATAGGTTTATGGATTTCTCTTCATGTCATAATTCAGTGAAACTAGCATAAAGCAAACTTTGTTTCTCAAAGAGGCAGGGAAGTTGAATAAGTATGTTTGGTAACAACACTTTGTCTTTCTAAGACTAGACCAACAAGTCAGCTCCTTGGTTCAGAAAAAAAATGGTTTCTTCACAGCGCCTTGCTAACAGTGTAGCAAGTCCCAGCTGCTGCTGAACCAGATGCAGAGCACAACTGCCTGCAGAGAAGCTTGCTCCAATGACTCCACCTTAGCTTCACACTTCTCTGTTGCTCCTTCTTTAAACCAACTCAGTTTTGATAGGAGAAAAAAAAATCTTTATCAAAATTAACATGAATATTCACTTTATGTGGAATCTAAAAAAATGTAAAAGTTGATATCACAGAACACATTCTGTTCACAGTGAACAGAATGGTGATTACCAAGGGCTGAAAAGTAGGGGAAAAGGAAGGGGGAAATATTGGTCAAATAGTTTAAATTTTCAGTTACAGAAAGAGTAAGTTGATCTAACATACAGTATGGTGACTACTTACCACAAACACACACACACAAAGTTAACTATGTGAGGTAATTAACGTGTTAGTTATCTTGATCTTGGTAATCATTTTGCAATGTTTATGTCATTTTGCAAATCATCACATTGTAGGACTTTTCCTTTTTAATTTTTTTAAGTAGGCTCCATCCCCAATGTGGAGCTTGAACTCACAACCCCAAGATCAAGAGTTGCCTGCCCCACCAACTGAGCCTCATCACATTGTATACTTTAAATATATACAATTATAATTGTCAATTGTTTCTCATTAATTTTTTTAAAAGAATCAATGTCTTAACCTAATATAGATTAATAAAACTAAAGATACTTTTACTAACACATTTGAACATTCAACGTTAGCAAGAAGTTATAGTAGGGACTTTATGTATGCATTACTAGCTTCTCACACCATCACCTACCAATTTATTGCTCCATCCTCATTTCCCTCTCCTTCCTTCTCTCTCCCTACAATCTACCACACATGCCTTTTTTGTTTGTTTCTTGTTCTCTTTAACTGTTACATGAACCCTTTCTTATGTCTAGAGTCCCTTCTCCCAGACTAATCCCTGAGGACTTAGAAAGTTCATGCTTACTCTTCAGTTAAAATATTAGGGAAGATCAAATCTATCTAATGTACATCCATAGAAACTCAAATCACCTCTTTATTGCTCACTTTAAATACCTAGATAGTAATTCAACATCTGTCTTTCAGGATTGTCTATATACGCCAGGGGTTCCTAGACTACATCTGTCTTGCTCTCTATAGCCCTGAGGTGTTTCAGCTGGCCAAAGTTCATTAAAAAAAATCTTTAACATATTCTTCCAAAAATGTTAATTTCAGTAGATCTTAGCTAAGTATATCCATAGAACTGTCTATTTTTAAAATCAGTATTTTTAGTGGAGTCACATGAAGAATCTACATTTTTAATAAACCTGATAACTCTTATGTATCAGGCTGTTTCATTCTTCTATCATAAAAACCAAATGTCAAATTTTTAAATAGTTCAGAACTTATAAAAATATAGGAACATAGTTAAAAACTTCATTTAATTTCCTTTTGTCCAGGCAGAAGAGCTATAACATATCTTCTCCTGCCATACTGTTTGAGTTTATGGGTTTTTATTTTGCTATTTGTACTTTGTATAATGTACTGCTTCTAATGCTTTAAGACAGCTTTTTACAAATAGATAAATAAAAGCTATTTCTAAATAGATGTAAATTAATGAACACAAAAATATATACAGGAATAAAAGCATATGTGTCACATGATAGCACCATGTATAATTTATTTTTGTGTCTTCCACATTGCCCAGCATGGTGCATTCCACACGGTAGGTGCTCAATCACTGTTTATTGGAAACGAGAACTTACACTGTTGAGTCATTTAAATGTAAGATTATGGGAGGTACAGTGAGAGAAAGCTATATTCCTGTTTTGCTTAGAAACAACACTTTTCTTACTGGACTCTTTACCAGTCTTACAGATACCAAACTGGGATTTGAATCTAAAGAAGATAGTAGGTGCTCATTAAATATATGATTGATCGATTAATTGATTCAATCTGTATCCACTAATCTGTTAGAATTTACCAGGGCAGACGTTTGCTTGAGAATAAAGGCAACTCTTCCTAATCCAAGGCCAGAGCTTTTAAAACTTTAATTATGGCACCAGAGTTTGGCTCAGATCTCCCCTTCTCAACCTTATGGCACTAGGCATTATATCAGTGTCTACAGTGGGCAGCAATAAACTTATTACCTATCAACAATCTGGATGGTAGTTTACCATACACATTCGTTGAAAGGAAATAATCACACCTTCCTTCCTTCCTTTCTTTCTTTTCTTTTCTTTTCTTTCTCTCTTCCTTCCTTCCTTTCTTTCTTTTCTTTTTTTTTTTTTTTAGAGAGAGAGAAAGCATGAGTTGGGGAAGGAACAGAGGGAGAGGGAGAATCTTAAGCAGGCTCTATACCCAGGGAGAAGCCTGGAGCCCCATGCAGGGCTGGATCTCATGACCCTGAGATCACAATCTAAGCTGAAATCACAAGTCAGATGATAAACCAACTGAGCCACCCAAGTACCCTACAACCACACATTTCTGAATAGCTGTATTAAGAGAACTTCAGGAAATGAATGAATGAATGAATGAATGAATGAATGAATGAATAATAAAGCTTTGCAACTATTGCTTGTCCTTGCATAAAAAGCAACATGTTGCTTTTTGCTGTGACTACCTCATGATGCCTATAGCCTCCACCCAAGAAGGTCTACCCTTCAATTTCATTGGATTTAATAAATCTTCTGCTTGGGGTTCCATTTGGGGCATACATGCTATGGCTGTATATGAGTAACTTATGCTGCTGTGTTTATAAATATGCTGCCCTAATGAGATAATATATTTACTTATTAAAACGATAAACACAGCTGCAAATGAACCATTAAAAAAAAACAGATGAGATAACAGATTTCTCTACCCAAAGTGTCAGTTTTAATTGAGAAATAAATTAAATAATCCATCTTTCTCCTACCATCTATTCCTCTATCTTCTTGTGTACCTATAATATTCAAGACCAGTCAGCTTTACTATATTAATTACAGAATAATAAAACTCCATACAGAAACTGATTGGTCATATAATACAATTTTGACAACACAACATATGGTAGCCCTTCCAATACACTCAAATGTAATGACTATACAGAACTATGTCTACTTATTAGCAGCTTTTGCTTTATCATGCAAATACTATTAAGATTTTTCTTTATTAAGGTTCTACAAGCAATGATGCAAATGACAGATCATATAATAAGAAAAAATAATCTAATATATGTTCTAAGTGATTTTTCTCAGGTATGTGAGTGGAGAAGGAGGGACTATTTCATGTAAATTATACAAGACCAATTTTTTCCATTAATATTATTCAAAAAAAGGATGAAATAAGAGACATTGGGACCCTTTACACATAATTGTACCAATTTATTTTTCCCCAACACATGTTATAATAATCCTAAAATGATGTAGCATATGCCACTCTGAGGAAAAGCCACAATAATTTCATTCATGTTTTACAAATATCTTAATTTTATTCCTTCCCTGTTCTGAAGCCTTTGGTTTTTTTTTTTTTTTCTTAAAATCTCCTGGCCCAAATTTACACATTTAATGCAAACCTTTATTGAAATACCATGGTCTTTCTTCAGATAGTTGGAACAAATCATCTTAAGATTTGTGTGGAATCAGAAAAGACCCCAAATAGCCAGAGGAATATTGAAAAAGAAAACCAGAGCTGGGGGCATCACAATGCCAGATTTCAGTTTGTACTACAAAGCTGTGGTCATCAAGAAAGTGTGGTACTGGCACAAAAACAGACACGTAGAGCAAACAGAATAGAGAACCCAGAAAAGGGCCTCAACTCTATGGTCAACTAATATTCAACAAAGCAAGAAAGACTGTCCACTGGAAAAAGGACAGTCTCTTCAATAAATGGTGCTGGGAAAATTGGACATCCACATGCAGAAGAAGGAAACTAGACCATTCTCTTATACCATACACAAAGATAAACTCAAAATGGATGAAAGATCTAATGGTGAGACAAGAATCTATCAAAATCCTAGAGGAGAAAACAGGCAACACCCTTTTTGAACTTGGCCACAGCAACTTCTTGCAAGATACATCTATGAAGGTAAGGAAAACAAAAGCAAAAATGAACTATTGGGACTTAATCAAGATCAAAAGCTTCTGCACAGAAAAAGAAACAGTCAACAAAATTAAAAGAAAACCTACAGAATGGGAGAAGATATTTGCAAATGACATATCAGATAAAGGGCTAGTATCCAAGATCTTTAAAGAACTTATTCAACTCAACAGCAAAGAAACAAACAATCCAATCATGAAATTGACATGACATGAGCAGAAATTTCACCAAAGACATGAACAGAAATTTCACCAAAGAAGATACACACATGGCCAACAAGCACATGAGAAAATGTTCCGCATCACCTGCCATCAGGGAAATACAAATCAAAATCACAATGAGATACCACCTCACACCAGTGAGAATGGTGAAAAGTAACAAGACAGGAAACAACAAATGTTGGACAGGATGTGGAGAAAGGGGAACCCTCTTGCACTGTTGGTGGGAATGTGAACTGGTGCAGCCACTCTGGAAAACTGTGTGGAGGGTCCTCAGAGTTAAAAATAGACCTGCCCTATGACCCAGCAATTGCACTGCTGGGGATTTACCCCAAAGATGCAGATGCAATGAAACACCAGGACACCTGCACCCCAATGTTTCTAGCAGCAATGTCCACAATAACCGAACTGTGGGAGGAGCCTCGGTGTCCATCGAAAGATGAATGAATAAAGATGTGGTCTATGTACACAATGGAATATTACTCAGCCATTAGAAACGATAAATACCCACCATGTGCTTCAACGTGGATAGAACTGGAGGGTATTATGCTGAGTGAAGTAAGTCAATCGAAGAAGGACAAATATTTTATGGTCTCATTCATTTGGAGAATATAAAAAATAATTAAAGGGAATAAAGGTGAAAGGAGAGAAAATGAGTGGGAAATATCAGAGGGGGTGATAGAACATGAAAGACTCCTAACTCTGGGAACCGAACAAGGGGTAGTGGAAAAGGAAGTGGGTGGGGGGTTGGGGTGATTAGGTGATGGGCACTGAGGGGGGCACTTGACAAGATTAGTACTGGGTGTTATGCTATATGTTGGCAAATCGAACTCCAATAAAAACGTATACAAAAAAAAAATCTCCTGGCCCATCCATACATCAAGTCAAAATGTCTTAAAATATTTGGGAAAAAAATATTTGGGGAACAGCAAGGGATATGAATCTCTGTTTAAATGTCTTTGTTGGCAAAATTTATCTTTTAAATTTACATAATTAATTCCCAGTCACTGAAAAAAACAGATTATAAAACAATCAAAAAGAAAAAAAATCGCATTCCTATCACCCAGAGATAATGAGTGCTACCACTTTCTACTGTATAATTTCAGATTTCTCTTCAAAACAAATGGCATAATACTCCACTTGTTAGTTTTTATTTTTAAGGTATCATATAGCCATTTCATTTTTTCCCAGCTTTATTGAGGCATAGCTGACAAATAAAAATTATGTATATGTAAGGTATACAACATGATGACTTGACATATATATATGTATATACATTGTGAAGTAATTACTAAAACCAAGTTAATTAGCACATCCATCACCTTACATAACTATCTGTGTGTATGTGTGTGTTCACGCACTAAGAACATTTAGGATATATTCTCTTAGGAATTTTCAAATACACAATACCATACCGTATGTTAGAAATCTAGAATTTATTCATCTTATTTTTTTTTATTTTTTTTTAATTTTTATTTATTTATTTATGATAGGCACACAGTGAGAGAGAGAGAGAGGCAGAGACACAGGC
This sequence comes from Vulpes vulpes, assembly GCF_048418805.1. Taxonomy (NCBI): domain Eukaryota; kingdom Metazoa; phylum Chordata; class Mammalia; order Carnivora; family Canidae; genus Vulpes; species Vulpes vulpes. The sequence continues at coordinate 98,295,309 of NC_132794.1, forward strand.
AGAGGGAGAAGCAGGCTCCATGCACCGGGAGCCCGACGTGGGATTCGATCCCGGGTCTCCAGGATCGCGCCCTGGGCCAAAGGCAGGCGCCAAACCGCTGCGCCACCCAGGGATCTGAAAGCCTATACCCTCTGACATTTGTGAAGTCCCATCCTGCCATTGTTACAGATTTACCCAAAGTTAAGTCAAAAGTTTCATTCCTCGGCATTTGAGGACAGGAGAAGGCTGCTAGACAGAGGAAAAACTACATTCTATAAGAAATATGGTCACTGGGATACCTGGGTGGCTCAGTGGTTGAATGTCTGCCTTTGGCTCAGGTTGTGATCCTAGGGTCCTAGGATTGAGTCCCACATTCAGGCTCCCCACAGGGAGCCTGCTTCTCCCTCTCCTATGTCTCTGCCTCTCTCTGTGTCTCTCATGAATAAAATATATATATATATATATATATGGTCACCGTGAAAGAGAAGCCATTAAGGAGGAGAGAGAGAGAGGGAGAGAAGGAGCAGCCTTCATGTGGTATACTGGTCCACACAACTAAGAGCAGATGGTTCACCAGGACTCAAATAGTTCTACTACTATTGCTGTCTACGCCTTTGTTGCAACAAAGATTCTGATCCTTGGGATTAGAGGAAAAAATTACCCACAGCATGCCTGAGGCATAGCACAGGGCTGAACTAAACACAATGTATAAGCTGGGAGCCATAAACCCTATAAATCAGCCACTGTCATAAAGTTTTCTAACCCACATGATACTGATATGAGATTCTTTAGGGGGAAAAATATATGCATATGAGTCAGGTAGCCCCCCTCCATGCCCACAAAAGTATATCCAATGGGGGAAAAAATGGAAAAACAAAATGAAGAAAACTGGATACAAAGGAAACAAAAACAACAAACTGAAAGGTCTGCAATTTGGCCCAATTTGAAATCCAAAATTTAGTAAAAGAATTAATAAAATAAAAGATCATTGGCTTTGTGCCTCTACAACATAGGTTCAGCATTAACTCCACAGTCTGATGAAATGCACCAATTGGCAAACATTCATGGCCTTAATCCACATTTGGGCTCAAATTACACTTAGACTTTGGCATTCCACTAAATTTAATCAAAGTGTCCTCTACAATCTTAGGGGCCTTCCTAAACATAAAATAGATAGGGCGAGATGCCTCCCCCTAATCATCAGAACTATCTCTTGGCCTAAATTTCCACCGGTCATATCTCCCATTACCCTATTATGTCCTATAGTGAGCATGGACACTCTGACTCAATGAGTAATAAATTTAAATTAAATTAAGTCTTAGGCACTTACAAATTGGCTTTATACAATAAGACCCTATGGACTATCTCTCCCAGTTAAAACAATTAGTATGGCCCAATCTAAATTAAAACAAGTCCTTCAAGGATTGGAATCTATTATGCAAGACCCATTTAGAGAAAGAATGATAATGCCCATTGCTTCTTCATCTAACAGTCCACTTTGCTCTGTTGTTGAACCTCAAAAGACTAAATGACATCATATAGTAGATTACCACTTCAATGCCTTAGTTGCACCCATTAAGGCCTCCATACTCAGTATTACTGAAATGACTAATTCCATCCAATCAGTAATCTTTTGCTATTATAGATTCGGCTAATGTCTGTCGGTGCCTATTTCAATAGCCTCTCAGCCACAGTTTGCCCTCACTTTTGAAAGAACATAAAACATCTTTCCTTGGCTATCCAAGGGACATCTCAGCAGCCTTACCATCACTCACAGTTTTTGCACACAAGGGCTCAGCCACATCCACCTTTCTCCAGGAGCCCAAGAGTGACATTATATTGATGACATCCTCCCCTGAGGAAATTCATTACAAATACTCATTCAAGAAAATTATTTACAAAAAAAGCTCACAAAGAGGGATGGACCATTGCCCTACATGTAATACAAGGTACTGCTACCTTGGTAAAATTCCTGAAAATTACTTGGTAAACCAAGGGCTGCTCCCTCTTTGACACTGTCAAGAAACAGCTATTAACCCTTTCAGGTGCTCAATGGTAAAATAATACCCAAGTCATTTAGGCATTTTTTTTTATTCTAGAGTCAACATATTCCTTCTTTACAAATTTTACTTAAGCCAATTTATGTTGTTACTTGAAAATTTACCCAACTTGAATGAGACCCCTGCAGAAAAGGTACTGAAATCTGTCTAAATTGTAATGCAACAGGCATTCCTTTAGTGCCCTCCAAAGATCCCTTCACTATAAATCCTTTAGCAGTCTCTTCTTATGTCTTTTGGAGTCTCTGGACCACCCATAATGGCCATGAACCTTTCATGATACAAGAAAATGGCCACCTCAGCCTCACACTGTGTGTCATTAGAGCAGCAGTTACTGGCCACAAATTGACTGGGCTTTCCTACAAATAGAGTCCCTAAGCCTGTGACCTTCTGTACCCAATCATCTATTACGCCTTGGACCATGGAAGCAGCATCCCACAAACTTCGTACATCAACTGAGGCTTTCTTGCTATAGGATGGAGTCAAATCTGGGCCTTGTTCTCACCTATAGGTAAGAACGGCATCTCTGATAAAGAATGGGTTCCAAGGATAAAACAAAATTGGCCAAACTTTACACAGTTATCTCAGCACTGGAGGCACTAGCCAATTCTATACATTTTTACAGACTCTTGAGCCACTGCTAATGGTCTGGATGTCTGGTCTTCTCAGTGGTAAAGGTTTCCCACTTGGAGATAAAAAACAAAAACAAAACAACAAAAACAACACCTCTGAAAATCTCTTGCCTCACAGATACCAAAATATAAATCAAGGTCACACATATCTCTATATTTATTAAGGCATCACTTAATAAGTGAGTTCCAAAGATGACTTATAGTAACCATAGCATTCATTTTATTTCTCAGAATACATGATGCTAGGCTCTTGAGCAAGATATTCAGTGAAACTTTCATCTTCCTTATAAGCCTCATATTGTAGGCCTCACTGTAGACCTTACTGGCTTACTTAAGTTCAAATTCAATTAAATGAAATGTGGCATGTTTAGCCATCAGTGAAATATCAAGGGTAAATTGTTTTAAGAGTCTGACTCTCTATTCTTGATATTTGACTGTTAATAACTTAAACCCTCACCATCAACCCCCTTTCTCTTCTGTTCCACACTGAACAGCTGATACCCAAAGCTGGGGCTCCCTCCTTTCGTACCCTAAAATATCAAACCACACAAGCCTCTGTCCATGTCTGAGTATCCTCACCTTTGCCCCATCCCATGGCCCAACTTCAACTTTCATACACTTCTGGTGGGAATATAAAAGGTATAATTACTCTTGTAAACAATTCAGCAGTTTCTTTAAAAAGTTTGGACACAAAGGCTTATAGCAGCCTTATTTATAATAATCATAAATAAACAAAAACCCTCATGAGAAAGTGAGTGGATAAATAAGTCATGGTCTATTTATACAACAGAATACTAGAAATCAGAACTCCCTACTCCTACAGAGAGCAAAGAGTGGTTCAGTACATTAATTTATTTGTTTTTTTTAAGCAGCTATTTTTCCTATGCGCCTCTCTAAGGTCCCTTCTTCTACCAAGAATGGCCAGAAGGGCCAAGTGAATTTGGTCAGAGTGTAGTAGGAAGGCTGGAAGATGCTGGTTTGGAAACAGAAGTACTGTACATCATTCCCATCTCTGCTATTAATAAACTCCGTGACTGAGGTACTTACTTTTCTCTAAGCTTCAGATACCTCCACCAAAAAAAAAAAAAAAAAAAAAAAAAGAGGGATAGGGCTCATAAGTTGTGCCTTTCAGGATTGTCATAGGAACTGAGACACTATCCCTGAATGCCCCTAGCATATTGCCTGTCACATAGTAGGTGCTCAGTAAATACTAGCCTGAATAAGGACAAAGAAATACCTTATATGTCATGTTTCTATTGAAGCTTTGGTAACTAAGACGCTTTTGTAATGTTCACCACTTCCTACCTTCTTTAGGAGATTTAAAACCTTTCTAGGGGGCCTGGGTGGCTTGGTTGGTTAAGCGTCCAACTTTTGATTTTGACTCAGGTCATGATCTCAGGGTCATGGGCTTGAGCTCCACCTTGAGCTCCATGCTCAGTGCAATGACGTCTGCTTGAGTTTCTCTCTCTCTCTGCCCCCGACCCCACTCATGTGTTCTCTTACTCTCTCTCCCAATAAATAAATCCTTTTTTTAAACCCCACTTAAATGATTTTGTACTTTATTAGTAATGCTAGTGCTTCTTAGAAGTGCCTCCTTCTTCTCTATAATTAGTTGGGTGATTACTGAAAGTACATCTATTGCTGAGAAGTTTGGTTTTCACATCTAATCCACCTACAGCAGATGAGTTGAGAGACAGGCATCTGCAGTAACACAAATACAACCTCCCTTGCAGGGCAGGCCACCCTTCTTCAGCACCAGGAAGATTCGTGGATACGGGAGGAAGGTTTGGGGGAATTCTGTGTTCTTGGCTGGTGACTCTTGAATGAGATACACCTGAATCTGGCAAACAAGACAGGGAGCACTAAGTGATTATTTCCCAAATGTATCTTTCCCAGCATGCCCCACAGAGTATTCTGTGTAAATCACATCCCATGAAAAGAACCTCAAGAAAGGTGCAAGGGAGGCTGTGATCAAATAACCTGAAAAGCTTAAATATACTCACTCTCTCCACCTTAGACTGCACAATGCACTTTAACTAATAAAGATTCCAGAAACTCCTGCTATGAGCCATAACTAATTAAATTTAGGAAAATATAGGTTCAATGCACTTATTTAAAATTGAAGCAATTATTCAAACAACATTCATTTATATATGAATAATTTATATAAAGTAGAAAATATTTTAGAAATGCCAATCTGCAAAAATAATACAGATTAAAAGCTTCAGATAGAATAATATACCTCTGTACCAGGTAAATGACTTGATTTAAGTGGGAGGAACCACTTGCTGAAGGAAAAGAGAAAATTGCTTGGCTTTTCTATCCCACACCCTAAATACATGGGATTCTCTTCTCTCTCTCTCCATGGTGAATGATCTTGGTCACCTATAAAATGAATGTTGACTGGAAGCCCTCCAAAAAATACTTAGAATCTCTCTCTTAACCTGTTCATATATGTTTTTCCTTCAAAGTAATCCATTGAGTTTTGATTTTTAAATGTTTACTCTAACCACTGATCTAAAGGTCTTATTTCTGAATGCTAGCAGGGAGGGGCTCACTAATAAAGGCTTTTCGCAAATTTCAATGATATTTTGAAATTTGTCATTTTTGTATGAAAAAGAACAATACCATATATAAGATATTACTCCAATGGATGGTCTCTGTCTGTATATTAAATAGGTAAAATAAATACTATTTCCTCTCCTGCATGTATATCTTATCTTCCTATCCCTATATGTAAGTAGTAGGGATACAACAGATTTTATGGGCTCGACTAATAGATTTTATGGTTGAGAAAGAGCATTTTCTTGGTTTGGGGTTAAGATCTAGGTAATATCTTTTTTCCTTGTTGTTTTGGGTAGTTGTCTCTTTGTTTGAACAATGGTTTGGGGTCTTTAAATCAGGAACTCTGGTGACACCTATTACTCATCACACTTGTTTGGTTAATAGCGTTTGGATACTGCCTGTTGCCTCACAGAATGTCTTAAGACATAAATGTATTTTACTTCATGATGATAAAAGAAATATAACCTCCATACACCTTAAAACACTTAACAAAAAGCAGTTTCATCCTTGAAGTGGGCATGACATTATTCTTTTTCATAAACACAGTTATTTTAAACTACAGCCAATAGGTTTGTTTCCTATCTCAGCTTAATACACTTATACAAGGTAAAGCCCTTCTGTTCAGTTGAATAAAGACAAATATCTTTTAATATTTAGTTGGCAGCTACCTGACTTTAAAAACCAATTGTAACCAGTAACAGTTACCTGTGGCTGGTGAGTTACTGGGTTTAGTCATCCTGAAAGCTGAATTTCTACTGAAGGAAGAGTGGTGAGGGAGAAAGACTAACTGGAACTGTTCTTTCCTATGTTGTAGCCAGGCTCCGGAGAAGGTTCCAACTGCAGCCACCTAGTAATGGTCTTTGGACTGGCTTAGGCAGAGACCATGCCTTTAACTAGCAGGGGACACTAAGTGCCAAAGGAGGACAGACAGCTTACATGATTAACACAAGTCCTTGGTGATAGTATTGGGCACTTAATTTGATTCATTAACTTTACATTCATTTATTCATCAAATTTGGATATCTACTCTGCCCCATGCACTGCTCTAACTGTTGGGCAAGAAGCAGCAAGCAAAACAGACTAGATGGTTTTCTCATAAAGCTGGCATCCCAGTAGAGGAGACAAAAAAGTAATACCATGTAAACAAAATCTGAAGTAAAATGCACCTGAAATCGTCTGTTCCTGTCCTTCTCACTCTCCTCTATGTAAAGAGGCTATTTCTTGAGAAGGAGGGGCCAAGAGGTTAAGAGGTAGAGGATTTGGGTGTTGGGACAAAAATTACTTTTTTCTTCACATTATGCTTCTTCTCTCCTATTGAAACTAGCAGCAGAGCTTGCATTCCTGCCACTGTACTGCTTTTTAACATGACCATGTCATTAAAATTAATAGCTATTTATTATAAGAAAAGGAAAACAACGCAAGGATATAACTTTAGAATATAGTTATATTTATGAAGGATTTACTTGTCTTTATTTCTTTTCCAGTTCATTATAGGCTGCTAAAAGCTTTGTCAAAAACTACTGCTGGGGGATACCTAGGTGGTTCAGTGAGTGACCTTTGGCTCATGTGATCCCGTTGTCCTGGCATCCAGTCCTGCTTCAGGCTCCCCACAGGGAGGCTGCTTCTCCCTCTGTCTATGTCTCTGCCTCTCTCTGTGTGTCTCTTATGAATAAATAAATAAAATCTAAAGAGAGAGAGAGAGAGAAATGACTGCTGGATGACCACTCATACCAGAAGCCCTAGCACCAAGACATCACAACATGGAGGTTTTCAGTTCTTATCCCAGACTTATGCTCCAGATATCATAGATTAAGAGTTTAACCATGTTAGTCATTGTTAGGATGCTATTCATAATTCATTTCACAAATGCCCTTCAAATACCTAGACACAATACCTGAGTTTAATCCCTTTTCCACCTTTTACCTTTAATAACACTTTTCTGGTTTCTGAAACTATTATACCCTAAAGCTTGACAGAGTCAAGAGTTTGAATATGCCCACCAGGTGAGCAAAGATCCTTAACATAGACTCCAAAGGCTTCAGGGATCTAAGAATTCCCTATAATGCGCCACAGAATTTCTCCAATCTATGCAAAATAACCCCCCACACACACACACACACCCTACAGGAAAAAGACCCACAGCATTTAAATAATTGTTAAAGGTTCTATACCCTAAAAGAGCTTAAGAACCACAGTTCATGGCTTAGTCTCTAAGTTACTAACATTTTTGGGAAATTCACTTGACCACTCTATATCAGTTATCCCAAATATCACATTAGAGTAATATTATTCCTTACTGATATTTTTTTCAAAAGGATAAAAATTAAATGAAGGCATATAATCATGAGCTATTACTATTTTTCTGCTCTCATTTTCCTCTGTAGAGCTTGTGAACGTTAGCCTGCAGTTGCATGAATGTACTTCTGAGTCTGCTGCTTTTGCCTTGTCTTTTAGAAACTCTTTCTCAGTATTTTCCACACATACATCTCTGTAGATATTTTAGTATTCTGTACTTAGTATTTTCTGAAAATTGTTACATCTATTTGCTCCCAAAAGCCAATATAAATTTTCAACTGAGAATAAGGGTAAACTGCAAGTATGTTCGCCCACCAACATAGGGATGGGATTAAGAATGAACAGGCTAATTCTCAAATGTCATATGATAACCAATAACTTCTAAGGAGATTAAAATACCCCAATAGCTGTTATCTTAAACCAGACCATCTCTTCTGTGGAAACATGACATAATACTGGGTGGCTGTTGAGGGTATCTTTTTTTTTAATCTGGTTTATTTTTTTATTGTTTTTAATAATAAATTTATTTTTTATTGGTGTTCAATTTGCCAACATACAGAATAACACCCAGTGCTCATCCTGTCAAGTGCCCCCCTCAGTGCCCGCCACCCAGTCACCCCCAACCCCCGCCCTCCTCCCCTTCCACCACCCTTAGTTTGCTTCCCAGAGTTAGGAGTCTTCATGTTCTGTCCCCCTTTCTTCTAATACCATAATTATTATTACTATCATTTTTATTCAGGAAAATAAATTCAATATAATGTGCTTTTTTTTCTCCCTCCCACCCTACCTAAAAAATTTTTTTCAAGTTCTTCTGGAACTCAGTCAGTACTGAGTACAAAGTGTCATCATCATTCACTTCCAACTACACTGTGTCCATACATGCAGCACAATTTTTAAATTTTACTTTAGGGGTTTTTAGAAGCACCATTAAAATTACATCATTTCAAGGCCAATTGAAGTCCAACTAATGGTTTGTTTCTTCAAGCCTAAAGCCTGCCCTATGGAGCCTAACTTCACTAAACACCAAAGCCCTGTCTCACCATCACTCTCTGCACGAGAATAACCAAAATTTTAGATAGCCAGATTTAGCTAATGAGAAGACATGATGCTCAGTTACACTTGAATTTCAAATAAACATCAAATAAGTTTTTGGTATGACTCACCTATTGCATGAGGCATAATTATACCTATAATGAAAATTACGTGTAGTTAATCTGAAATCAAAATTAACTGGAACCAGGGATCCCTGGGTGGCTCAGAGGTTTAGCGCGTGCCATCGGCCCAGGACGTGATCCTGGAGATGTGGGATCTAGTCCCACATCAGACTCCCTGCATGGAGCCTGCTTCTTGCTCTGCCTGTGTCTCTGCCTCTCTCTCTCTCTCTCTCTCTCTCTCTCTCTCTCATGAATAAGTAAATAAAATATTTTAAAAAAATTAACTGGAACCCTGTGTTTTACCTGCAATCCCATCAATAATGAGTGAGGATCCCATGAACTAGTCAACATTAGAGGGTTGTATTATGACATGTTTCATGAGAAAAGGTCAGAAATGTGGCAATTATATGAGGTTAAACCATTAAGGCCATAGACAAAACTGTACTAAATTTATGCTATCTAGGAAAATATATAGGTAATATAAAAGGAAGCTATTTTCCTGCTGACTTCTTGAACATTAAACAAAAGTATATTCTTATAGCAAAAGGAGAGAAGTCATTTTTGCATAAATATCTCACCTTCCAAAATCTGGATGGGAAAGTTCAATTTTCTATACCATGCCTCCCCTCAACCATTTAGACATTAGTAATACTAGTCATAACCTTGAACTGATTTAACAAGAAACACAAAATGAACAAAGAAACCTAAACAAATTAAATGGATCTATTCTTTCACTGCACAATGGATTTTAGCTTTGCCCCAAGGAGGTATTATATTTCATTATTACTAAATATGTCAGCAATATTTCCCTAAGAAGAGCACAACTTTTTCCTTCTATTTTTCCATCATATTCAAAACCCCTTATTGCATATTTTATGAGTCACAGGAGGTCTTAATTGCTGCTTTTCAGTATTACAAATTCTGAAACCCAAGGTAGCATTTTGCTAAATGGATTTTGTACATGTAGAGTTGTTAAGCATAAAAGAAAAAGCACACAATGAGAAAAACATTTCTGGGATGTTCTCTTGTGTGTAACCTTCACAAATGGAAATAATAGGTAATTATCAAGGGATCCAGCCAAGTTCCTGTTCCTAGCAACTTCATGCTCTTTTCTTTTACCTTGAGTGACATAGTCTACAAGCTACTTATCATTCTCTCTCTCTCTCTCTCTCTCTCTCTCTCTCTCTCTCTCTCTCTCCCATGCACCGTTCAGTTTTGAGAAATCTGTTAATAAATGTAATGTAGAGAAAAATCATGAGATGAAATTTGGAGTGAGTGTCTTGAGCCTCCAGCTTCCTCCTTTGCCTTACTCACTGGAGTAATTTGGATCTTAATCAATCTTCACTCTATCATTAGTGTGCTAAGACTGTCAGAGAAAAAAAAATATTTCCTTTTGAATTTGGGGAGAATTAAGAGGCTGCCTTGGGAAAATGGAACAAAAGAGTTTCAGGGAGTAGTTGAATTTGGGAATCTGGAGTTTTGGAAATTATAAAAGTTGTATGTCATAAACCCTCAGGATGATATGAGAGAAGGATTTTAAGAATGAAATGTGATAAGGCATGTGAAGCACTATGTATATAGGTCCTAGCACCTGGAAAATGTTAGGTATTATTAAGGGTAGATGGCACTGTCCAGTAAAAAGAAATGTGAATTTGATAAGGATTGCACCACTTGAGATAGCTCTGCTCAAAAGAATGTTTTGTCTCAGATGGGCCCAATAATCCTGCTGGCCTCTCCAAAATAGTGTTGGCTTTGGACTCCCCTAAACAGATCACCTTAGGGAAATGGTGGCAACTCTATGAGTGTTAGTGTCATTTACTTGCAGGGTAAAGAGCACTGAGAAACACAGTTCAGTCCTTTAAGTTTCTTTATCGTCCCTTCCCATCTTTCCTCAGGACCATGTCCCAGCTATGCCCTAAGTCAAGAAAGAAGGCCATTTTCTCCGCTGAAAAAAGAGGTTACATTTATGCAGCCACCTTCTTCTTGATAGTTTCAGACCTTAGAAAAACTGAAATGGAGTATATTTTCCTTTCATTGTTTACCCTCTCTCCTTCTAACACCACCTTTGTTTCTCCCAAAAATTCCCAAATCTGGTGCCTTCACACAGCCTGCAACCCAGTGCTGGAAAACACCATTTGACCTGCTTCTACTGCATCTGTACAACTACAAGCAGTGACTGTTCTCTTTCAGTCACTATCCAACCATCATGTATCTTATTCCTTTGAACTCTTAGTCAAGACAGGGTTGCTTCAAATTCTGAAATAGTAGGTGACTTGGGGTGGTACAAGTGTATGGTAATAACAAAAAGCAAACGTTCACTGAGTATATCATAGGTACTGTACAAACTCAAGTGTTTTATAATTCAATCAACAACTCTATGAGGTGGATACTGGTTTTATCCCCATTTCATAGGTGGTAAAAACTGAGGCTGGCAGAGATTAAACAACTCCCCAGGATGCTTGAGTCTAAAGTCTGAGCTGTTAACCACTGAGCTAGTACATCTTCATCCCAGGTAACTTTTGACTTACTGGGATATTTTAAAAGAAAATAAACCCTTGAACTCATAATTTAAAATTTTGCAAAGCAATGACTTAAACCCAGGATGCTTGAGTCTAAAGTCAGAGCTGTTAACTACTGAGCTAGTACATCTTCATCCCAGATAACTTTTGACTTACTGGGATATTTTAAAAGAAAATAAACCCTTGAACTCAGTAACCTAGAACTTAAATTAAATCAATCCAGATTACTACCATCACAAGTTGGCAAATCAATACCATTCCCTAAAAGAAACTAAATGTAGCCCTAATTTAAACACACTAATGGTATGAGCAAGTAAGACTATACCAAGTTGACTCTTCTACTGATAACTATAAACTTTGGGAAAAATACATTAGGCAATTACCTGAGAGCTCTGGAGACTGAAGAAAGTCAGACACATCTTGGAAAGGAGTTAAAAACCTAGATGAAATGACAGCTCCTGGATGAACGTCCCATTTATGGGATTTTGTTCTGAAGATAACTGTAGTCGCAGCATGGTATAGACGGACTAAATCTCTTCAGGAAAGTCTGCCATGCTTCCGGCCAGAGAAAACTGAGTGAGCTGCCTGAAGTAGCAAGCATCACCAGCAAGAGGTAAATCCTAGAAAGGAGAACACTAAAGAATGCAAAAACCAAATACAATGTATAAACTCTGCAAAATTCTTGGCTGTCTGTTTAGTTATTTATGCATGGTACAGACTAGAAGCAATCTGATCTAGAATCTAGGCTATTAACCACTATCCACTCCATCCAAAAGAGTTTTCAGTTTTGAGTCTAATCAAGCTAATTAACTGTTTAAATAAAAACAGTAGGGATCCCTGGGTGGCGCAGCGGTTTGGCGCCTGCCTTTGGCCCAGGGCGCGATCCTGGAGACCCGGGATCGAATCCCACGTCGGGCTCCCGGTGCATGGAGCCTGCTTCTCCCTCTGCCTGTGTCTCTGCCTCTCTCTCTATCTCTCTGTGACTATCATAAATAAATAAAAATTAAAAAAAAAATTTAAAAATAAATAAATAAATAAATAAAAACAGTAATGTTCTTCACAGAATATTAACAGAATCCAGAGTCTCAAAAACATATTATTTATAGAATTCAAGATGCAAAGTAAAATTACTCAACATAAAGAGAGAAAAGAAAACGTCACTCATTCTCAAGGGAAAAGATAATTAAAAATCCAATCCAAGATACCTTAGTAGTTGTAATAAGCAGCAAATGCTTTTAAAATAGCTCTTATAACCATGGTCAATGGGTAAAAAAAATATTCTCATAATGAATGAAGAACAAGGAAGTCTCAACATGGAAATAAAATATTAAAAAGGAATAAATGTAGTATTGGAAGTAAAAAGTATAATCTTTGAGAAAGGTTACCTTGAAAGGCTTAGGAAACAGTGAATTTGAGAATACATTAATAGGAATTATCCAATCTGAAGGAAAAAATGTTTAAAAATCAACAGACTCAGAGACATGTTAGACAATATCAGAAGTTCTTAACATACCTGTTACTGAAATTGCTGAAGGAGAGGAAGTAGAAATAGATAGAAGGAATACTTTAAAAAATAATGGTAGCAAACTATCCACATTTGATTAAATACATAAATTTACAGATTCAGCAAGCTCAGCGAGTTCCAAATGGGATGTGTATGAAGAAAACCACATCTAGGAAAATTATATTCAAACTGTTGATAATCAAAAATAATGAGGAATTTCTGAAGCCAGTCAGAAATAAAAGACATGATATAAGGAAAAGAGCAAATAAAAATCATGGAAACCAGAGGACACTGGAAGCATGTCTTTAATATACTGAATGAAAATAAAATAAGATATCAACTTAGAATTCTATATGCAGTAAAAATAGTTTCAAGAGAATGAAGGCAAAATAAAGATTGTTTTAGATGAGTGAAACTAAATTTGTTGCCAGTAAACCTACACTATGCAAAGTGCTAAAAGATTTTCTTCAAGCTGAAGAAAAAGATACTAGTGACAATCAGAACTTCCATAAGGAATGAAGAACAGTTAAAATGAAAAATGTCTGTGTTAATATAGGATTATTTTGCTCTTAATTTCTTTAAAATGCATAAGACTGTCTAATGCAAAATTATATTTTTCTTATGGATTGTTACTCTATGTAAATGTAATACTTTTGACAACTATAAAATGAAAGATGACAAAGAATGTGGTAAATTGAAGTAGAAAAAAATTTTTTACAGTTTATGAGCAGTATTAAAATATCAATTCTAAGTAGACTGTTAAAATAAAGGACATGGCAGCAGTTTTATCCCTAGAGAACTACTAAAAATACAAAAAGTATAGTAAAACAACCAATAGCTAAATTCGAATTCCATTTCTAAAATATATCCAAGCAATTCAAAAGAAGTCAGAAGGGGTAGGGCACTTCAAAGAAAATAAAATTACAGACTTGACACCAAAAACATAATCCCAAAAAAATCAAAAAAATAACTGACAAATTAGAATTCATCACAATTAAATACTTTTGCAAGGTGAAAGGTCCTGTTAAAAGGATGAAAAGATAAGCTACAGGCTGGGAGAAAATATTTGCAAACCACACGTCCAACTGAAAACTAGTATCTAGCATATATTAAAATATCTCAAAACCCTACAGTAATAAAAATAATTCAATAAGGAAACAAGCAAATGACATGAAAAGACATTTTACTGAAGAAGATACACAGATGGAAAACAAGCACATGGAAAGATGTTTAACATCATGAACCATTAGGAAAATAAAAACTCAAACTACAATGATATATTATAACACATCTATCAGAATGGTTCAAATAAAAAATAGTAACATCACCATATGCTGGTGGTTGAGAGGAAATGGATCACTCATAAAGTGGTGATGGAAATGTAAAATGGTACAGCCACTCCAAAAAAACATTTGGTAGTTTCTTACATTACATAGCACAACCATTGCAATTTCTAATCATTAATCCAGAGATATGAAGAACTTCCATTCACACACACACACACACACACCAAATAAAACCTATACACAAATGTTCAGAGAAGCTTTATTCATAAGAGCTGAAACCTTAAAACAACCCAGATGTCCTTCAACAGGTAAATGGCTAAACAATCTAAGACATACCCATACCATGAAATACTGCTAAGCAATGAAAGAAAGAAAGAAAGAAAGAAAGAAAGAAAGAAAGAAAGAAAGAAGAAAGAAAGAAAGAAAGAAAGAAAGAAAGAAAGAAAGAAAGAGAAGGGGGAAGAGGGAAGGAAGGAAGGAAAGAAGGAAGGAAGGCAGGCAGGCAAGCAAACTCTTGGCATACACAACAACCTGGATCAATTTCCAGAGAATTTTAGCAAGTGAATAAAGCAATCCCAAAGGATTACTTACTGTCTGATTCTATTTACAGAACATTCTTGAAATAACAACATTATAGAAATGGAGAACAGATTAGTAGTTGCCAGGGGAAAAGGAAAGAGTGGGGTGTGAGTGAAGTGAGTGTTAAAAATGCCGTTCCAAAAGTGAAGAAAAATAAAGATGTTCTGAGACAAGCAAACACTGTGGGAATTTATTTCCAACAGATCTACTCTTTAAGAATTATCTAAAGAAGTGGGGATCCCTTGTTGGTTCAGTAGTTAGGTGCTTGCCTTTGGCCCAGGACATGATTCTGGAGTTCCAGGATTGAGTGCCACGTCAGGCTTCCTGCATGGGGCCTGCTTCTCCCTCTGCCTGTGTCTCTGCCCCCCTCCACCTCTCTGTGTCTCTCATGAATAAATAAATAAAATCTTTAAAAAAAAAAAGAATTATCTAAAGAAGTACTTCCAGCAGAGGATATGAACAGAGCTCCCAGTGGCCAAATCTGTAATAATCTGTACAAGAAAATAATGTTACTATGGGATTATAATCCAAAGAAGAAAAAAAACTTCCATGAGGATATACTGATATAAACAAATTATGAAACAAGTAAATAAATAGAAAAGAAGTGGTATCTCCTCCTGATAAAAGAATTTTAATAAATGTAGAAGGGATGAAGGAAATATAAAATGACTATTAGAACAGCATAGTAATGATTACTATAGGTGATATTCACTGATGAATGCTAAAATTAGTAGGTAAAAGTTTGAGAAGAAATACAATATTTGACTAGCCTCAGAGTACTTCTCTAAAATATTTATTAATGTGAAAGGGGAAAATAGTTACTTTTCAATTAAAAAAACCTGGCAGACATGACTTTAGTCAAGTGATTAAGGTTCAACTTCACCAGTGAAGTTATACAGACACCTTTTATAAGTCTAAAATTATTTCAAAATAACAAGTTTTTTTAAGAGGAGAGGAGATAGGCAAAAGCTATGAACAGTTAATTTACAGAACATGTTTGCCCAATCCATGTAAATATATATTTAGCAACCCTAATAATCAGAGAAATGAAAATTTTAAGACTTATGAGGTACGATTTTAGATCTTCCAGACTGACAAAAAGTTAAAGACCCTGAAAGCACCTACTAATTGTGAGAATGTTAAAGTGAGGCTCCTCAAAAACGCTCTCTTTCATTATAAATAGAAATGTGAAAAGTAATCTTTAACAGATCAACTTTGCTCTTTTATAAGTGAAAATCCAAGTACTCATTCACATATCATCAGTACCTCTCTTGAAATTTATCTGAAAGAAATTGAAACAATAGTTTGTGGAACGTCATGGTCTCTTATCCAATGATATTCAAAACAGACTTGGTCCAAGTGGCCAATTGAAATCACAGTCTAAAAAAATAAACAAAACACAAATAATTCCTTACAAATAAACTAATAATTAGGGAGGGCACATGATGAGATGAGCACGAGGTATTATATTGTATGTTGGCAAATTGAATTTAAATAAGAAAAATTTTAAAAATAAAACTAAAAATATAAACTGATAAATGAATTGGATAATAAGAAACTAGGAGAAATTTCTAGAAATTTCTATTTTTCATTAAAAAATATTACTTCATTCATTCATTTATTCATGCCTGTCTGCCTATCCTCTACCAGGACCTCATCGGTTTTCTGGCTTGGAAAGAAGAGTTAATGCAGATGAAAGGGCTTGCATAAGAGAAGTGGGGAAGTAAAATAACAAAAGAATGAATTTTTAAAAATATATCCCCAAATATATCACACCTGAAATAATCTCATCTCTGTCAAACAATATATGTGTATGGATATATATCTAAAGAAGATGCAAAATGTCATCTAATGTCTAGGGATCATCTCAGAATTAAAGGACTTAAGTAAGATTTGGGGATCTTTTATACACTTCTGTACATTTTTCAGATTATTCCAAAGAGCATAAGGTAATTATACAAATAGAAACAACAATAAAGTTGGTTTCACAGTGAGGAGGAAAAATGTACTAGTGAGAGTAAGTTTCAGAGGTGGTTGATTCTTAGCTATAAATTTACACTTCCATTCTTTCAAGTCTAGAAATAGAAGACGTTTTTCTAATAGGACAGTGATACCTGAAGCTGAGATTTCCAATGGAAAAATACTAAAACCAGTGATAGATTCCTTTTCTTTTTAAATCTGTAAGAATGTATTTAGTTGTTAATGTCCATTATGCCACATAGGGAAAATAATTCCAGACTCTTCTAGACTTTTAGGTTATAAAAGTCATCAAGTTCATGGAGAAATCAGTTGCTCAATAAACATGTAAATATAAGAAATAAAAATGAGAAATCTTTGACAAATCAGCATTTATTCAAAGAGTTTTTCACTTTACTCTTTAATTCATTTATTCATTCACTCAATCAACATATTTGATCACCAACTGTGTACCAAGCACTAAGCTAGTCCCCAAGAAAAAATGGGCAAAAAATGATGATTTCAGAGGCCTGCAAAAATACCAAGAAAATTTCAGATTAAAAAATACTATAACACAGAGTAAAAAATAATGCATAAAGGAGATGTAGTTAACTTATCTTAAGTGGAGTGAGGGGAAAAGGAAGAAAGAATAGGCAGGGAGAGAAAATTCCAAAGTAAGGTGATGTTTGACCCTGATTTTGAAGTCTCAAAATGAGTTTGCTAGATAAAGAAATAAGAAAGAAGCATTCCAGGCAAAAGGAACAACGTATGCAAAGGTAGACTTTAACAAAACATAATACTTTGGGAAAATATGAGTGGCTCAATATGGTGAAAGTAAAGATGATAAAAGTAAAGTAATAGAATATGAAACCAGAAAGTAGACTGGCTGGATCATAAAGAGACCCATGTATGCCAACCTAGGGAGTCTGAGTTTTATCTGTGAGAGTCAAAGAATTACTAAAAGATTGTTTTTCTTAGCAGAGAGGCACAATTATACATGCATTTTAGGAAAACCACACTAAAATTGTGGAAGGCGGATTTGAAATTAGCAAGGCTGGAGAAAGGGAGAACAGCGAACAAGGTACTATATTAATTCCGATAAAAATATAAGGGAGGGGTAAACTAAGCAGTAGATGGAGGATGCAATTGTCTGACAAAGGGAAAGAGGATTATGACAGTCTAAAATCAACATGATTTCATGAGCAATTAGCTGGAGGAGATGAAAAAGAGAGTGAAAATAGAAAGAAAATCTCCCGTAGTTGACCAAAAAGAAAGAGATGACCAACATGAAAGAAGCAGTTTTGAGAAAGAAGAGTTCAGAGGGACACGACAAGTCAAAGGAGCCTGCCACACCTGAACATGCAGCAGCAGTTAGAAATACTAGTTCTAAGTCGAATCTCCCTGTAAAACCCAAATAAGCCATCACTTCTTAGAAAGCACTGATACATAATTCAACTCAAGAAGGAGAAATATGAAAAGACTATCATGTAAGGAGAAATGAGGAAGGGTCATGAAAACAATTTAGGAGGAAGAGAAGGACTTGGACAGAGAGGAGGGAAAGGCAAGTTATATGAGTGACAAATGAAGTGATTAAACTTTTCACTAGCCTCTTTCTCAACCATCAGGTACTTAAGTGTTCACAGTACTCTGTTCTTTGGAGGCAGAATGAGTTATTTTCCTTCTTTAATTGGAATCTGATTTTCTCTTGAATTCTGTATCTCAGACTAATGGGGTTTTTCAGGAGAGTGAAATAAACCTGGGATGGCTGTCTTCATGCTACATGAGTCACTTCTTTAATAACTACTCATGCTTTAATAATAACTCATAATAATAATAATAATAATAATAACTCATGCTACATGAGTCACTTCTTTAATAACCCCTCTTAATCCTCCTCTATGACCACCGTACCTAAGCCACTGTCCCAGGCAGAGCCTAACTTTTAAGCCCTTGCAGTTGCCCATAAAGGCTTCCTTAGCAAACAATGGTGCTACAGACTACATGGTAATGTCCTCCCAAAATTCACAAGTCAAAGCACTGACCCAAACTGTGATCATATTTGGAGATGGAGACTTTGGGAGTTAATTATTGTTAGATGAAGTCATAGAGGTAGAGCCTCATTATGGGATTGGTGCCCTTATAAGAAGAGACAGCTTGTTCTCCCTCTCTCATATGCGCACAAAGCAAAGCCATAGGAGCACACAATGAGATGGTAGCCACTTAGCCAAGAAAATAGGCTCTAGGAGGAAACTTACCTTTTTGGTACCTTGATTTTGGAGTACCCAGCCTCCAGAACTATGGGAAATAAATTTCTATTGTTTAAGCCATAATCTAAGGTATTTTGTTAAGCAGCCTTAACAGATGAAAACAAAAGGGCACCAGAGATGTATGTATGTATGTATGTATGTATGTCACCACCAAACGGTGTGTGATAAAATTTCAACCTTAAGGTAGAAGACTTTTCCAAATTAGACAAGTCTCACCTGCTAGATCCCCATGTGCCCTGTTGACTTGTAGTATGTCTGTAATAATATAGGGAATGCTGTGTTGCCAAAGAGCAAACTCAAAAGGGATAAAGGATATGAATATATAGTTCACGGGACCATGAAATTTATCTATTTATTCTTGACACTCAACTTTAGTCCATAAAGAATTGTTATCTATGTAACACATGTCCTTGAAATTTGGGCTACAGTTTGGTTTTTGCTTTCTTCCAGGAGGATAAGTGGAAACACTTGTTGAGTGCTATAAGTCACCATGTTATGGACCTTATTTTCTTTTCACATTGGATTGAAATACAAACAGCTGCATTACACACAGCAGTTAAATACAGGCATGGAAGCATGACGGAAGGTAGATGTGGTAGTGCACAACAATAGGCTGGTCACAGTTATATGAAAATTAAATGTTTAAAGCTATTGAGTCTGAACAATCATATCTGCCAATCAAGGATCCAAACACCAATGTCAGCTATAACCATAGACTCTAAAACAAAGAAAGAAAGAAACAAAAAACAAAACCTCCAACCACAGAAAATTTAGTCACATGACAATAATGTGGAAAGAACAATGTCAACATCCACCTGCATACTCACATATTCTCAACAGCATCATCCTTAAACACAAAGATGAGTGACAAATGCATCAAAAATATTCCACAGGACTTAGAAAGAATCCCGTGATTCTCTCAAGTCTAGAGTATAGAAAAATATGAGATGAAATATTAGTCACAGTATAATCTGTCAATGCCAGTCATCTGATATCAGTGACATGCTCTGTATTAATTAAATCTTCAGTATACAATATTAAATCTAAAATGTTGATTTCCCCCATTTGTCCTTTAATTTCATACACTTTATCATTTCACACCAGGAGTCTACTTAGGTTGTTTCTATAATTAAACCAAAACAAAGATAAACTAATTACCTTTCACAATGGAAGTCAAAACAGAATCTAATTCATTAATAAATTTTTATCTTCCTCAATTCATTAATATACCTAATGCTGTTCCCTCTGATAGAATTTCATCTTTAGCTACAACATTTTCCAAGCATCAGACTAGAATTAAGCAGGATAATGTTTACTGAATCAAACTTTTCTAAAAGTAACTCAAGTTGTTCAACAACCAGAATATATTTTTTAGAAGTAAATTTGGTGGAGAAGCTTGAATCTATTCTGTATCTTTGTTAAGTAGCATTTTTAGCACTTCAGGCAATCTACGCATCCAAATACAGCAGGGACCTCTCTTTGTTTATTTTCAAAAGCAAAGTGTCCTATCACATTGGTGGTTGGATCTCCTTTGAAGTGTAGTCAGTACATTCACCATCTATTATATAGTTACTGTCACCTCCACTCTTTCAAGAGATGTATTTCTTTTTAGGGACAAGAGAAAAGTAAATCTCCTTAGTTGAGTCAAAATGCTTTGAAGGAGAGAGGAGACTCTTGCAAAATAAAGGTCCTCCAGGCTACTTTTAAGATTTTCATTTCTCTTATCACCTGCTTTATTTTTACTGCAAGTTTCTAGGTTAGAAAAAAATATGTCCAACTAAAAAATAAATCCCAGCACAGACCACAAACAATTTACCTGAAATCCCAGTCTGTAGACACTGGAGCAAAAGTTAATGAAATACACTGTCAGCAATCTAAGCTAAATGAAAGAAAATTATTCATTACACAGCCTGCCAACTCTCAGGTCTTGGTAGTGAAAATGAATAATGGAAATAAATATCGATGGTGATGTAAGAAAGAGGAAAGAAAGGCCTGGGGATGGGTGATAGGGTAACAACAGTGGGAAAATATTAATAGTTAGCCTTAACATATGCTTAATAAATGTTAGGCACTTACTAAATAGTTTACATCTGTTATTTAATTCTTATAACAAGTATATAAGATGTTCTCTAATATTGTTTCCTTTTGACACACGAGTAAACTGGGACTTAGAGAGGTTAAGTAGCTTGATTAGGTAACAAATAAATCAAAGTCTAAATTCAAATGCAATCAGTGTGACTGCTAACCATTATACACATAGTGTGAGTTAACTTGATCCTTATTTTGAAACCATACTCATCTAAGGAATTTGGCTATGGTGCAAGAAAGAGAAGAAAGGAAAGATCTGAATAACTAAATTCTAATATTGCCTTGTATTCTACTCAGTGGCCATCTGGAAAGAACAAAAGATAGGAATCAGAAGTGCTGTTCTCTTCCTCACAGGAGCAGCTCTTGGTATCATTCCAATGTTCAAAGTTTTAATTTTTGATACATAATTGTCCCTAAGATTAAGCCAAATATTTTAGCAGTATATCAAACAATAAACTCATCAGTTCCAACCCAAGAAAATCTTGCTATGTTGAAGTAATAAGAGAAGACATGTTGGTCTCCAATGTGGTATTTTCCTACGATATTTCCAAAGCAACTTTAACCCTCATCACACATCTACCTAGAGAACATAACCTCCCAGTAAGAGCCAGTTCCTCTCTGCTTCCAGGTTCTATATACTCTCTTCTATCTTAAGAGCCACAACACTCAACTCAGGTGCTGTCTTAGTTTGGGTTCCCCTAGAAAACAGACCCTGAGAATAGAATGCTAGTGAACATTGTTATTTGGAAGGCAATCCTAGAAAACATGAAATGAGGAGTAGGAAAACAAGGCAGGTAAGGGAAGGAGGCTGATAAAGGGTGACTTTCCAAGTAAACTCACTGTTCCTCCTAAAAGGCCAATTATGCACTAACACATGTATTGATTATTGCATGGAAGGGGTCCTTAATTCTCTAGAACTGCGAATGTTCCATGCCCATCCTTCACAGACAGCATCAAGCAGAAATGCAGATGTTGGTAGTTGGAAATCCAAAAGGTTCACATCACAATTATAAGACCAGAGAGGCACAGACATTTCTATTCCAAGTGACTTTTTCCCCCTAATTATATATAATAGAGACTTTGTATTAATAATGACTTTAAAGAAATGAAGGTTTGGAGAATTATTATTCAACCAAGTTAAGTTAAAGATAAATGATTTCCCTTCATAAGGATGGGATTTTCCCTCTAAAATAATTCTCAGTTTTTGTCTAATAGTGTTGAATAGTCCAAAAGATTTTTTTGTATTTGGTTGCAGTCATATGTCTATTTACAAAAACAGGTGGATGGAGAGATTTCCATAGGAGAGAGATGATAAAAATAATGCCAACACAATCACAGCATGAGAGATGGAAACAGATCAAGAGATAAGAGGTAGAGACATAGACATACACAGATAATGATACATTCCCCTTCCAATTTTTATATTTATTTTCTATTTTCCTTTTTTTTGTAATTTCCCATGTGTCTGTTCATTATGCTTATGTCTTCCTTTACATCTTTGAACCTATTTGCTATAGTTATAATAGGAATCAGGTTCCTTATATGCTGATTCTGTATCTTTCATTTCTGGGTGTATTTCTATTGACTTAGTTTTCTTGATTTTGAATCATATTTTTCCACTTCTTTGCTAAAGTGGTAATGTTTTCTTGGACAACAGAATTGTGAATTTTACATTATGAAGTGCTGGGGTTTTTTATTCCTTTAAAATATTTTGGACTTTCTTCTAGCATGCATGCAACTAAGTTACTTAAGGATGATTTTAATAGTGTTATGGATTGCTTTTAAGCTCTATATTGCAGATCCCAACTTTTAACCACCATGTTGTATAATGCCTCTCATATTAAATGCTTTAGAAAAATAACTCTGGCTTATAGAATTCAGGGAAGTGAGAGGAATATCAGGGAGAGATTCCAAAAGTTTGTATAATACACATGATGAAAGATAACAATTTCGAATGGTGGTAGGGATGCGGAAACACTGTATACAAACTGAAGGCAGGAAAGATGACTCAATGACTTTATAAATCACAAGCTACCTACTTCCCTTAAAACTCTTTTCCTTACCCTTGAATTTGTAAAGTAGAACTTCAGAAAAATCTGAGGCTAGAGAATTTCAGTGCTCAACATGAGCCCACTTGCCCCATCTTAGCTTCATATGAGACTTGCCAACCAGGTTGCTTGCTCCATAGATAAAACGTGCTCTTCCTTTCTTGCCCCAAAACATAAATTATATTTTTCTTCATGGAAAAGTTTAAAGGGAAAATTATACTACATATTTTCTCCATTGTGGACTGTGTAAATTCTTCCCAAAACTCAGAGAAAAACATATCCTTGTTTTAGTAGGATGTCCTGGCTATGTCTGGTGCCTGAAAAGACTCTAGCTAACCTTGGGGTAGGGGCAAGCATCACCTGTTCGGAGACCAGCCCATGTACAAGGGCTTAAATCATGATCTGATAAGCCCAGGCATAAATTTCTTTGTGCATTCTGTTTGCATTAGGGATTAATTTTCTTCTACTATATAGCACTGGGAATGGCATTTAATGTCCAGATTTAGTGTAACTATAAAAAGTATGATTTATTCACCAACTTTTCTTTTCCTATTCAAATCATAAGGCAGAAGGTAAGCCAGCCACTTGCTCTTCTTGCCTCATATTATTTTATCCCCACAAATTTTACCCCTATCCACTAACCCTCATGACCATCATGAACAGAAGTGACCAAAAATACATTTTCTGGGGATCAGAAAGATTGATTAAAAAGTGGATAATCTTAAAAAAGAAAGCAGAAAAATGTAGGTTATTTCAGTGATTATCCCAGGATGCTGTGGATAATTACAAAGCCACAACAAAGAGTGTAGCATAGAAAGTTCTAACCAAAATTGGCTTATACCTAAGGTTAAGGATTCAGGGCCTCTATAGGGGTTCCACTGGATAAGAAGTCAAAGGTGAGGGGGCAATAGGACCTGAAACCTAGCTCTACTCCCTTCAACAGTTCTTGAACCCATGAGGCTAAGCCACCCTAGAGGGAGAGCCTTTGCCTAATTTGCAAAATAGCCTCATGAGGCTCAGAATCCAATTTTTTTTTAATTTTTTTTAAATTTTTATTTATTTTTATTTTTTTTAAATTAATTTTTATTGGTGTTCAATTTACCAACATACAGAAAAACACCCAGTGCTCATCCCATCAAGTGTCCATCTCAGTGCCCGTCACCCATTCCCCTCCAACACCCGCCCTCCTCCCCTTCCACCACCCCTAGTTCGTTTCCCCGAGTTAGGAGTCTTTATGTTCTGTCTCCCTTCCTGATATTTCCCAACATTTCTTTTCCCTTCCTTTATATTCCCTTTCACTATTATTCATATTCCCCAAATGAATGAGAACATACACTGTTTGTCCTTCTCCGACTGACTTATTTCACTCAGCATAATACCCTCCAGTTCCATCCACGTTGAAGCAAATGGTGGGTATTTGTCGTTTCTAATGGCTGAGGAATATTCCATTGTATACATAGACCACATCTTCTTTATCCATTCATCTTTCGATGGACACCGAGGCTCCTTCCACAGTTTGGCTATTGTGGCCATTGCTGATAGAAACATCGGGGTGCAGGTGTCCCGGCGTTTCATTACATCTGAATCTTTGGGGTAAATCCCCAACAGTGCAATTGCTGGGTCGTAGGGCAGGTCTATTTTTAACTCTTTGAGGAACCTCCACACAGTTTTCCAGAGTGGCTGCACCAGTTCACATTCCCACCAACAGTGTAAGAGGGTTCCCTTTTCTCCACATCCTCTCCAACATTTGTTGTTTCCTGCCTTGTTAATTTTCCCCATTCTCACTGGTGTGAGGTGGGATCTCATTGTGGTTTTGATTTGTATTTCCCTGATGGTAAGTGATGCAGAGCATTTTCTCATGTGCATGTTGGCCATGTCCATGTCTTCCTCTGTGAGATTTCTCTTCATGTCTTTTGCCCATTTCATGATTGGATTGTTTGTTTCTTTGCTGTTGAGTTTAATAAGTTCTTTATAGATTTTGGAAACTAGCCCTTTATCTGATATGTCATTTGCAAATATCTTCTCCCATTCTGTAGGTTGTCTTTTAGTTTTGTTGACTGTATCCTTTGCTGTGCAAAAGCTTCTTATCTTGATAAAGTCCCAATAGTTCATTTTTGCTTTTGTTTCTTTTGCCTTTGTGGATGTATCTTGCAAGAAGTTACTGTGGCCGAGTTCAAAAAGGGTGTTGCCTGTGTTCTCCTCTAGGATTTTGATGGAATCTTGTCTCACATTTAGATCTCTCATTCATTTTGAGTTTATCTTTGTGTATGGTGAAAGAGAGTGGTCCAGTTTCATTCTTCTGCATGTGGATGTCCAATTTTCCCAGCAACATTTATTGAAGAGACTGTCTTTCTTCCAATGGATAGTCTTTCCTCCTTTATCAAATACTAGATGACCATACATTTCAGGATCCACTTCTGGGTTCTCTATTCTGTTCCATTGATCTATGTGTCTGTTTTTGTGCCAGTACCACACTGTCTTGATGACCACAGCTTTGTAGTACAACCTGAAATCTGGCATTGTGATGCCCCCAGCTATGGTTTTCTTTTTTAAAATTCCCCTGGCTATTCGGGGTCTTTTCTGATTCCACACAAATCTTAAAATAATTTGTTCTAACTCTCTGAAGAAAGTCCATGGTATTTTGATAGGGATTGCATTAAACGTGTAAATTGCCCTGGGTAACATTGACATTTTTACAATATTAATTCTGCCAATCCATGAGCATGGAATATTTTTCCATCTCTTTGTGTCTTCCTCATTTCTTTCAGAAGTGTTCTATAGTTTTTAGGGTATAGATCTTTTACCTCTTTGGTTAGGTTTATTCCTAGGTATCTTATGCTTTTGGGTGCAATTGTAAATGGGATTGACTCCTTAATTTCTCTTTCTTCAGTCTCATTGTTAGTGTATAGAAATGCCATTGATTTCTGGGCATTGATTTTGTATCCTGCCACACTACCAAATTGCTGTATGAGTTATAGCAATCTTGGGGTGGAGCCTTTTGTGTTTTCTATGTAGAGTATCATGTCATCGGCGAAGAGGGAGAGTTTGACTTCTTATTTGCCAATTTGAATGCCTTTAATGTCTTTTTGTTGTCTGATTGCTGAGGCGAGAACTTCCAGAACTATGTTGAACAGCAGTGGTGAGAGTGGACATCCCTGTCTTCTTCCTGATCTTAGGGGAAAGGCTCCCAGTGCTTCCCCATTGAGAATGATATTTGCTGTAGGCTTTTCGTAGATGGCTTTTAAGATGTCGGGGAAAGTTCCCTCTATCCCTACACTATGAAGGGTTTTGATCAGGAATGGATGCTGTATTTTGTGAAATGCTTTCTCTGCATCTAATGAGAGTATCATATGGTTCTTGGTTTTTCTCTTGCTGATATGATGAATCACATTGATGGTTTTACGAGTGTTGAACCAGCCTTGTGTCCCGGGGATAAATCCTACTTGGTCATGGTGAATAATTTTCTTAATGTGTTGTTGGATCCTATTGGCTAGTATCTTGTTGAGAATTTTTGCATCCATGTTCATCAGGGATACTGGTCTGTAATTCTCCTTTTTGGTGGGGTCTTTGTCGGGTTTTGGAATTAAGGTGATGCTGGCCTCATAGAACGAATTTGGAAGTACTCCATCTCTTTCTATCTTTCCAAACAGCTTTAGTAGAATAGGTATGATTTCTTCTTTAAAAGTTTGATAGAATTCCCCTGGGAAGCCATCTGGCCCTGGACTCTTGTGTCTTGGGAGGTTGTTGATGACTGCTTCAATTTCCTCCCTGGTTATTGGCCTGTTCAGGTTTTCTATTTCTTCCTGCTCCAGTTTTGGTAGTTTGTGGCTTTCCAGGAATGCGTCCATTTCTTCTAGATTTCCTAATTTATTGGCGTACAGCTGTTCATAATATGTTTTTAAAATCGTTTGTATTTCCTTGGTGTTGGTAGTGATCTCTCCTTTCTCATTCATGATTTTATTAATTTGAGTCTTCTCTCTCTTCTTTTTAATAAGGTTGGCTAATGGTTTATCTATCTTATTAATTCTTTCAAAGAACAAACTCCTGGTTCTGTTGATCTGTTCCACAGTTCTTTTGGTCTCGATTTCATTTAGTTCTGCTCAAATTTTAATTAACTCTCTTCTTCTGCTGGGGGTGGGGTCTATTTGTTGCTTTTTCTCTAGTTCCTTTATGTGTAAGGTGAGCTTTTGAATTTGAGTTCTTTCCAGTTTTTGAATGGATGCTTGTATTGCGATGTATTTCCCCCTCAGGACTGCTTTTGCTGCATCCCAAAGATTTTGAACGGTTGTGTCTTCATTCTCATTAGTTTCCATGAATCTTTTTAATTCTTCCTTAATTTCCTGGTTGACCTTTTCATCTTTTAGCAGGATGGTCCTTAACCTCCACGTGTTTGTGGTCCTTCCAAACTTCTTGTTGTGATTAAGTTCTAATTTCAAGGCATTATGGTCTGAGAATATACAGGGGACTATCCCGATCTTTTGGTATCAGTTCAGACCCGATTTGTGACCCAGTATGTGGTCTATTCTGGAGAAAGTTCCATGTGCACTTGAGAAGAATGTGTATTCAGTTGAGTTTGGATGTAAAGTTCTGTAGATATCTGTGAAATCCATCTGGTCCAGTGTATCATTTAAAGCTCTCGTTTCTTTGGATATGTTGTGCTTAGAAGACCTATCTAATATAGAGAGAGCTAGATTGAAGTCACCAAGTATAAGTGTATTATTATCTAAGTATTTCTTCAGTTTGGTTATTAATTGGTTTAAATATTTGGCGGCTCCCACATTCGGGGCATATATATTGAGGATTGTTAAGTCCTCTTGTTGGATAGATCCTTTGAGTATGAGATAGTGTCCCTCTTCATCTCTCACTATAGTCTTCAGAGTAAATTTTAATTTATCTGATATAAGGATGGCAACCCCTGCTTTCTTTTGAGGACCATTTGAATGGTAAATGGTTCTCCAACCTTTTATTTTCAGGTTGTAGGTGTCCTTCTGTCTAAAATGAGTCTCTTGTATACTTCAGGGATCATTTCTATAGTTTGCTACTAGAGAAGTTTCTCTGAATGTGTAGGGTACCAGGAGCTTTCATGACAGGCAGGAACTGAAAGAATATGTAACCTCCAAACCAGCTCTGCAAGAAATTTTAAGGGGGACTCTTAAAATTCCCCTTTAAGAAGAAGTTCAGTGGAACAATCCACAAAAACAAGGACTGAATAGATATGATGACACTAAACTCATATCTCTCAATAGTAACTCTGAACGTGAACGGGCTTAATGACCCCATCAAAAGGCGCAGGGTTTCAGACTGGATAAAAAAGCAGGACCCATCTATTTGCTGTCTACAAGAGACTCATTTTAGACAGAAGGACACCTACAACCTGAAAATAAATTTTTATTTATTTATGATAGTCACAGAGAGAGAGAGAGAGAGGCAGAGACATAGGCAGAGGGAGAAGCAGGCTCCATGCACCGGGAGCCTGATGTGGGATTCGATCCCGGGTCTCCAGGATCGTGCCCTGGGCCAAAGGCAAGCACCAAACCACTGCGCCACCCAGGGATCCCCCAGAATCCAATTTTTAACCAAATTTTAAATTTGTCAAAGTAAAAGAAATGCTTTGTGATTGAAAGACAAGAAATAAAATGCTTTAAATTCGTTATCAAAATACCAAGATAATGGTTGGGTCTCAGGAAATCAGATCCAGTAAGATGCTCCTATCTTTCTTATTTCTATGTGTAAGCCAGATTCTTCTCTCTCACTGCAGAGCGTCTTGCTCCACATGACCAATCATGACTGCTGAGAGCTCCCCAGGTTTATACCTAACAGCTTCAGTATTAGAGGAAGACTGGCCTAGTTTCTATTTCCAAGACTGGTTCAATATTCTTTCTATTTCCGAAAACAAATTCCTGGGCAAAAGATTTTTGGTCCAGGCAGGACTGGACAGCCACAGTATTCACCTTTCAACCAATCAAACATGACCAAAATGGCAAGATCTCACGGGGGAAAAAAAACTATTTAGAAGGTATGAAATGACTGACTGGAGGTGTATGGAGAGAAAGCCTTCTGCAAGAAAAGAAATATCTTTTTCCAAAAGAAAGTAAGCTGACAGAAAAATAAGTGCCTATTAAAATTATATATAAGGGAAGGCCCCACATCACTTACGTTGAATTTTAAGTGTCTCTTGAGAAAGCAAAATCAAAAAAGTGTCATCTGTAAACACTCAGACAAAAAAAACAACAATTTTGTTCCCATAAGCCAAATCTCAAACCCTATTGAACAGTTCTCTTCCTACATTTAACCCGGCTTAATTCCTACTCACTCCATGAAGCTTATTCCCAGAATCCTTCCCCAAATATCATACATTCCAGTGATGTATTTCTAGCCTCCACTGATATCTTGATTCATATGTTATATTTCTTAACCAGATCCTGCCCTTTTTTGTTATTTATTACATGAATATATCTCATTTCCTCTTCTGGATTTTAAGCCCTTAAATACCTTTATAACAATTATGACTCACAAAGTTAATAATTAAAGATGACTTTTTCCATATGCCTTGCAACTTATAGCACAATGTCAGGTTGCATGTAGTCTTAGTATTCATGTTTGGATACAGACCCTGGGAAGATGGAATTTATCATTACTTACACAAAGTATACCAACAGTGCCACAGCAAGTAGATCAACTGAGTGACAGTTACTGATTTTTTTCCTGAGATGTGCACTGAATAATATGCTAAGAAAAAATCTCAAGCCACCAAAGAATATGCAAAGTAAAGATCTCAGGTATTTGTAAAATATGTGACAGCACGTGGTGCTCAATAAAAAAAGTCATACTAATAATGAGCAATGAGTGAGGACACATTTACCTCCACTTTTATTTTTCTGTTTTAAGAAATCCCAAAGAAAGGGGAAGTTCAGAAGACTTACAGAAAGGAACAGTCTCTCTACAGAGCAATGGAAGCTTATAATTCAACCCAGGTTTGCACATCTGAGATTTCCCAACTAAGGTGTAGAAAGTAGTTAGCAAGTCTCACGAATTTGCATTTACTGAATAGCCATCATTTTTGACTTTGGAAAGTAAAACTTATGTGCCATGTTTAAAAAGCACAAAAACTAGAATCTGATTAAATGGTAAGAGAAATATTCCACAGAGAGCATCTTGTTAGTGAACTCATTATGAAAATTTTATATTAGCATATTTATTTATTGTTAGATTGTAAACAATGCTCCCAGACTGGCTGAAATAGGCTTTTCTGGGGGGAAAAAAGTAAGGCAAAGTACCCTTTCACTTTAGAGTTTAGCAGCACATTATCATGTAATTTTTACATGACCTCTCACCCCTTTCACAGGTTAAAAAAAATGAATCTTAAAAAGTTTACCTAACTTGCTAAAGATAGATGTAATCTGAGCAAATTCTAAGTCAAATAAGGCTAAATAAATATAATTTTACTTTTGTCTTTCTTAAAAGACGTGTATGCTCATACAGCAAACATAACAAAGAAGGGGAAGAAAAGAAAGAAAAACACTTGTCAGTTCTAAATTTCCTAAACTCTTTTATTTAATTCCAGTATAGTTGACATACAACATATATTAGCTTAAGGTATACAAACAATATTGTTTAAGGTTTTACTTGTATTCCAGTTATCATACAGTGTAACATTAATTTCATTTATACAATATAGTGATTCTACACTTCCATCCATTACCCGGTGCTCAACATATAAGTACACTCCTTAATTCCCATCACCTATTTAACCCATCCTTCCACCCATGTAAGGTATATATAATATCATGAATCAACAATTCTGTACAGTACTTGGTGTGCATTATATTAAGTGAACTATTAATTCCCTTCACCAATTTCAGGCATCCCCTCTCCTACCTCCCCACCTGGAACCATCATTTTGTTCTCTATAGTTAAGAGACTGTTTCTTAGTTCATGTCTTTTTTTTCTTTGTCTTGTTTCTTGAATTCCACATTGAGTGAAATCATATGGTATTTGTCTTTTTCTGACTAATTTCACTTAGCATTCTACCCTTTAGGTCCATCCATGTCATTGCAAATAGCAAGATTTCATTCTTTTTTATGGCTGAAAAATATTCCACTATATATATTTACCACTATATATATTTACCATATATTTATTTTTTTATTTATTTTTATTGGTGTTCAATTTGCCAACATATAGAATAACACCCAGTGCTCATCCCATCAAGTGCCCACCTCAGTGCCCCTCACCCAGTCACCCCCACCGCCCCGCCCACCTCCCCTTCCACCACCCCTAGTTCGTTTCCCAGAGTTAGGAGTCTTTCATGTTCTGTCTCCCTTTCTGACATTTCCCACTCACTTTTTCTCCTTTCCCCTTTATTCCCTTTCACTATTTTTTATATTCCCCAAATGAATGAGACCATATAATGTTTGTCCTTCTCCGATTGACTTATTTCACTCAGCATAATACCCTCCAGTTCCATCAATGTCTAATGGCTGAGTGATATTCCATTGTATACATAGACCACATCTTCTTTATCCATTCATCTTTTGATGGACACCGAGGCTCCTTCCACAGTTTGGCTATTGTGGACATTGCTGCTAGAAACATCGGGGTGCAGGTGTCCCGGCATTTCATTGCATCTCTATCTTTGGGTAAATCCCCAGCAGTATTTACCACATTTTCTTTATCCGTTTACCTATCAGTGGACACTTGGGCTGCTTCTACAATATGGCTATTGTAAATCATGACGCTATAAATGTAGGGGTGCATGTATTCCTCTGAATTAGTTTTTTCATATTCTTTGGGTAAATAACCAGTAGTGTAATTACTGGATCAGAGGAAACCTCCATACTCTTTTCAGTAGAGGCTACACCAGTTTGCATTCCCATCAACAGTGCACAACAGTTCATTTTTTTCCACATCCTTGACAACATTTGTTTCTTGAGATTTTCACTTTAGGCATTCTGATAGGTGTAATGTGATATCTAACTCATTGTGGTTTTGACTTGCATTTCCCTGATGATGAGTGATGTTGAGCATCTTCTCATGTGTCTATTGGCCATCTGTACATCTTCTTCAGAGAACTGTCCATGTATTCCGCCCATTTTTAATTAGATTATTTGTGGGGGGGGTGGTATTGAGTTGTGTAAGTTCCTTATATATTTTGGATACTAATCTTTTATCAGATACATCATTTGCAAATATCTTCTTCTATTCAGTAGGGTGTTTTTTAGTTTTTTTGGATGTTTCCATTGCTGGGTAGAAGCTTTTTAATTTGATATAATCTTAATAGTTAATTTTTGCTTTTGTCTCTCTCCCCTGCCTTATGAAACATATCCAGAAAAATATTAGTTTGGTCAATGTCAGAGAAATTACTGCCTGTGCTCTCTTCTAGGATTTTTATGACTTCCGGCTTCACATTTTGGCCTTAATTCCTTTTAGAATTTAAGTTATTTTTGTGTATGGTATAAAAAAGTGGTCCAGTTCAATTCTTTTGCACAAAACTGTCCAGTTTTCTCAATACCATTTGTTGAGGAAACTGTCTTTTTCCCATTGCATATTTTTGCATATTTTATTGAAGATTATTTGACTGTATAATTGTGGGTTTATTTCTGGACTCTCTTTTCTGTTCTACTGATCCATGTGTCTATTTTGGTGTCAGTAGCACACTGTTTTGATTCCTACAGCTTTGTAGTATATCTTGAAATCTAGGATTGTGTTACTTTGGCTTTGTTCTTTTTCAACATTGCTTTAGCTCTTTAGGGTTTTTGTGGTTCCATAATCATTTTAGGGTTATTTGTTCTAGTCCTGTGAAAAATGCTGTTCATATTTTGATAGAAATTATATTAAATCTGTAGCTTGCTTTGAGTAGCATGGACATTTTAACAATATTTGTTCTTCTAATCCATAAGTATGAAACACCTTTCTATTTGTGTCATCTTAAATTTCTTTCATCACTGTTTTATAGTGCAGGTTTTTCATCTCCTTGGTTAAGTTTATTCCTAGATATTAGTATCTTTGGTACAATTGTAAGTGGGACTGCTCCTAATTTCTCTTTCTGTAACTTCATTATTAGTGTAGAGAAATGCAACAAATTTCTGTGCATTGATTTTGTATCCTGTGACATTACTGAATTCATTTTTCAGTTCTAGTAGTTTGTGTGTGTGTGTGTGTGTAATCCCTAGAATTTTCTATATATAGCATCATGTCACCTGCAAATAGTGAAAGTTTTACTTCTTCCTTACTTTCTATCAATTTGAATTTTTTGTCTGACCGCTGTGTCTAGGACTTCCAGTACTATGTTTAATAAAGATGATAAAAGTAGACATTCTTGTCTTTCCTGATCTTAAGGGAAAAGCTTTTTTTTTTTTTTGCCATTGAGTATGATGTTAGCTATGGGTTTTTCATGTAAAGCTTTAATAAGCTTTTAATAAGCTTTTTAAAAGCTATGAAAGGTATGTTCATGTAAAGCTGAGGTGAGGTATGTTCCCTCTAAACCTGCTTTGTTGTGGGTTTTTATCATGAATGGATGTTGTACTTTGTTTAGTGCTTTTCCTGTCTACTGAAATGATCATATAGTTTTTATCCTTTCTCTTGTTGATGTGATGTATCACATTGATTGATTTGTGAATATTGAACCACCTTGGTATACCAGGAATAAATCCCACTTGATTGTGGTGAATGATTTTTTTAATGTATTGTTGGATTTAGTTTGCTAATATACTGTTACCGATTCAATTTCATTATTGGTAATCAGTCTGCTCAAATTTTCTATTTCTTCCTGATTCAGATTTGGGAGGTTATGTTTCTAGAAATTTATCCATTTCTTCTGGGCTGCCCTATATTGTTAGCATATAATTTTTCATATTTCTTCATAATTCTTTGTATTTCTGTGATGTTGGTTGTTATTTCTCCTCTTTGATTTCTAATTTTTGAGTTCTCTCTCTCTTTTATGAGTTTGCCTAAAAGTTTATCAATTTTGTTGACCTTTTCAAAGATCACCTTCCAGTTTTATTGATCTGTTCTATTATTTTTTCAGTTTCTGTATCATTTATTTCTGCTCTGATCTTTATTATTTCCTTCCTTCTGGTTTGGGGTTTTGTTTGTTCTTTCTCTCAATCCTTTACTTGTAACTTTAGGTTATTTATTTGAGATTTTTCTTACTTCTTGAATAAGCCTGTATTGCTATAAACTTCCCTCTTTTAAGAGCTTTTGCTACATCTCAAACATTTTGGACTGCTGTGTTTTCATTTTCATTTGTCTCCATGTGTTTTTTTTTTTTTTATTTCCTCTATGATTTCTTGGTTGACCTATTCATTGTTTAGCAGCATGGTGTTTAACCCACATGTCTTTGTGTTCTTTCCAGATTTTTTCTTATAGTTAATTTCTAGTCTCATAGCATTGTGGTGGAAAAAGACTCATGGTATGGCTTTGATCTTTTCAAATTTATTGAGACTTGTTTTGTGGCCCAATACATGTTCTATTCTGGAGAATGTTCTGTGTGCACTTGAAAAGAATGTATATTCTGCTGTTTTAGGATGGAATGTTCTGAATATATCTGTTAGATCCAACTAGTCCAATGTGTGATTCCAAGCCATTGTTTCCTTATTGATTTTCCATTTCAATAATCTATCCATTGATGCAAGTGACATGTTAAAGTTTCCTACTATTATTGTATCATATTGATTACCTCCTTTGTTATTAGCTGATATATATATATACATATATATTGTATATATATACATTCCCATATTGGGTGCATAAATATTTATAATTATTACATCTTCTTGTGGATTCCTCTATTATACCCTGTCTTTGTCTCTTGTTATACCCTGTTTTAAAGTCTTCTTTGTCTTTTAAAATTCCCCCTGGCTATTAGGGGTCTCTTCTGATTCCACACAAATCTTAAGATGATTTGTTCCAACTCTCTGAAGAAAATCCATAGTATTTTGATAGGGATTGCATTAAACATGTAAACTGCCCTGGGTAGCATTGACATTTTCACAATATTAATTCTGCCAATCCATGAGCATGGAATATTTTTCCATCTTTTTGTGTCTTCCTCAATTTCTTTCAGAAGTGTTCTAGGGTTTTTGGGGTATAGATCCTTTACCTCTTTGGTTAGGTTTATTCCTAGGTATCTTATGCTTTTGGGTGCAATTGTAAATGGGATTGACTCCTTAATTTCTGTTTCTTCAGTCTCATTGTTAGTGTATAGAAATGCCACTGACTTCTGGGCACTGATTTTGTATCCTGCCACACTGCCAAATTGCTCATACGAGTTCTAGCCATCTTGGGGTGGAGGCTTTTGGGTTTTCTATGTAGAGTATCATGTCATCGGCGAAGAGGGAGAGTTTGACTTCTTCTTTGCCAATTTGAATGCCTTTTATTCTTTTTTGTTGTCTAATTGCTGAGGCAAGGACTTCTAGTACTATGTTGAATAGCAGTGGTGCTGAGGGCATCACAATGCCAGATTTCAAGTTGTACTACAAAGCTGTGGTCATCAATACAGTGTGGTACTGGCACAAAAACAGACACATAGATCAATGGAACAGAATAGAAAATCCAGAAATGGACCCTCAACTTTATGGTCAACTAATATTCAACAAAGAAGGAAAGACTATCCACTGGACAAAAGACAGTCTCTTCAATAAATGATGTTGGGAAAATTGGACATCCACATGCAGAAGAATGAAACTAGACCACTCTCTTGCACCATACACAAAGATAGACTCAAAATGGATGAAAGATCTTTTTTTTATAAGTTTTTATTTATTTATTCATGAGAGACAGAGAGAGAGAGAGAGAGGCAGAGAGGCAGAGGGAGAAGCAGGCTCCATGCAAGGAGCCCGATGTGGGACTCGATCCTGGATCTCCAGGATCACACCCCAGGCTGCAGGCGGTGCTAAACCGCTGCACCACTGGGGCTGCCCTGGATGAAAGATCTTAATGTGAGACAAGATTCCATCAAAACCCTAGAGGAGAACACAGGCAACACCTTTTTGATCTTGGCCACAGTAACTTCTTGCAAGATTCACCCATGAAGGCAAGAGAAACAAAAGCAAAAATGAACTATTGGGACTTCATCAAGATAAGAAACTTTTGCACAGCAAAAGATACCATCAACAAAACTAAAAGACAACCTACAGAATGGGAGAAGATATTTGCAAATGACATATCAGATAAAGGGCTAGTATCTAAGATCTATAAAGAAGTTATTCAACTCAACAGCAAAGAAAACAAACAATCCAATCATGAAATGGGCAAAAGACATGAACAGAAATCTCACAGAGGAAGACATAGACATGGCCAATAAGCACATGAGAAAACACTCCACATCGCTGGCCATCAGGGAAATACAAATCAAAACCACAATGAGATACCACCTCACACCAGTGAGAATGGGGAAAATTAACAAAGCAGGAAATCACAAATGTTGGAGAGGATGTGGAGAAAGGGGAACCCTCCTGCATTGTTGGTGGGAATGGGAACTGGTGCAGCCACTCTGGAAAACTGTGTGGAGGTTCCTCAAAGAGTTAAAAATAGACCTGCCCTATGACCCAGCAATTGCACTGCTGGGGATTTACCCCAAAGATACAGATGCAATGAAATACCAGGACACCTGCACCCCGATGTTTCCAGCAGCAATGTCCACAATAGCCGAAATGTGGAAGGAGCCTCGGTGTCCATCGAAAGATGAATGGATAAAGAAGATGTGGTCTATGTATACAATGGAATATTACTCAGCCATTGGAAACGACAAACACCCACCATTTGCTTCAACGTGGATGGAACTGGAGGGTATTATGCTGAGTGAAGTAAGTCAATCGGAGAAGGACAAACATTATATGGTCTCATTCACTTGGGGAACATAAAAACCAGTGAAAGGGAATAAAAGGGAAAGGAGAAAAAGTGAGTGGGAAATGTCAGGAAGGGAGACAGAACATAAAAGACTCCTAACTCTGGGAAACGAACTAGGGGTGGTGGAAGGTGGGTGGGCGGTGGGGGTGACTGGGTGAGGGGCACTGAAGTGGGCACTTGACGGAATGAGCACTGGGTGTTATTCTATATGTTGGCAAATTGAACACCAATAAAAAATAAATTTATAAAAAAATTAAATAAAACATACATACTTTAAAAAAATAAATAAAGTCTTCTTTGTCCAATAGAAGTATTGGTACCCCATATTTCTTTTCACTTTCCACTCTTTTCTCGAGTCCGTGAGTATCTTTATGACCATTAATTTAAATTCTCTATCAGATATAGTACTTCTATCCATTTATTTTAGCTCTCTTGCTGTGATTTTTGTCCTGTTCTTTCATTTGGGACTATTCCTCTGTCTTCTCATTTTATATGGATCTGTGTTTCTTTCTATTGTTAGGAAAGTCAGTTATGTCTCCTGCTTTTGAGAGTAGTGGCCTTATGGGGAAAAAAAGGTCCTATGGTTCTCTGGAGGGCAATGCCCCCTGTTCATCAGAATCTGCTGCTTCAGGGGTTTCTCCTATGTGCATTGAGTGTGCCCTACTATTGTGGCTGAGCACCTTTTGCCTTCAGTTCAGTCATCTGCACTGGTTCCCTTTGCCTGCTGTGGGCAGTGTTTGGTCCCTGTGGTGTTATTGGACCAGTCTGGAGCCACCTTGGGCTTGAGTTGAGATGCAGTAGCAGCAAACTTCAGGGGCTTTCCCTATGTTGTCCCACAAGAAGCTTTCATTAGTAGTTGGGCCTGTAGTCAGAACAGGGGCTACAGTCAGACTGGTATAGATAGTTATCTTTCCCTCTCCTCAGGACAGGAGTCATTTTGAAGTAGTCCTGGCCACTGTTGGGGCTCCTTGCACACTACCAGGCTATGGCACTGCTTTGGATGGGCTCTGTCCAAGGGTGCACTGGAGGGAGGCAGATTCATGAGAGAACACAGGATAAGGGTATGTACAATTAGAAAGGTTTGCAACACAGGTCTGTTGTGGGAGGAGACCTGGAGTTTCATTAGAAAACTCCTATGGCAGGGCTGGAAGGGGCAAGTCTACAGGAGAGTGTGGGGTCAGGGTGCACAGTGCCAACAAGATCTACCCTTGCCTACTATAGGAGGGGACCTATAGGCAGCTTCATAGGCCTGATTGAAGGAGGAGATCCACAGAAGAGTGCAGGGGGGAGGTGTGCAGTGTTACCAAGGTTTGTTCAGATCTGCTGTGGGAGAGGACCTTGAGGTGAGGTTTGGCTGGAAAGGGCATCTTTGCAGGAGAACAGCATGGGCAGGCTGTTAGGGAAGGCAGAGGGGGTCAATGGCACCTGCCAGCAACCTTGTTCCTAGAGAAGTCTCCTAAAGATCCCTGCCCCTTTAGCACACTCTGAAATTAGTAAATAAGTCTTCCTATATACCCCAGCATTTTTCAAACTGCAGCTTCTATGCTATATCTTCAAGGGGCTTCATGCTGTCTCTTTAGGGGCAAGGACTGTTCCCTATTAACCCCCATCTCTCCCACTGACTTTTAAAGTGCCAGGTGTTAAGCCCCACAGGTTATAAGAACTCAAGAAATTAAGCCCCTTTGGTTTTCCAAAGCCAAAGTTAATGGGGATTTGTCTTCTCTGTGTGAGTTACCCACTAGGGTACTTGGTGTCTGTTTCTCTCCCCTCTCCATCCTGCCATGTCCCTCCCTCATATGGGCAGTCCAGCAGGCCCACTTAAGTCCCAACCATGTCTCCGCCCCTCCTACCTTCGTTATGTCTTCTTCTCTATGTTTAGCTGTGGAGAGTCTGCTCTGCCAGTCTTTAGATTGTTTTTTGGGTAATTTACACTGAGGTAGGTGTCATCTAGTTGTATCTGTAGAATGAGGTGAGTTTAGGATCTTCCTGCTCTGCCATCTTTCCTGGAAGTCTCCCAATACTAAACTCTTAATATTGATGAAGGATTTTGGGGGAATAGATCAAGAAAAGGGGGAAGTCCACCCCTGTCAATTTTGGCTGAGCTCAACTACAGTGTAAAATGTACTATTCCCTTATTGGTAATACTCTTCCTATTTGAAGAGAATTATGTGTACACAAATACATTTTTTCACATAAATCATATAATGATTTTAATTTTTAAGTCTATCTAGTAAGAGCAGATAATTGACAGCAAATTACTTTTTGAAATTCCACCCAAAATGTTCTCTCCTTCCTATCTCCTCTCCTTCAACTGCTCCTGCAGAGAGATGTCTTTAGAGGAAATTAGATTCACTGTTTGCATAAACCAATGTATTTAGCTGGTGGCTCTGTAGGTCCAATTAACTCCTCTAACAATATGGGTGAAATGAGGTTATGTTTATGTTTGTAACCAATTAGAATTGTTTTGATTGAACACTCACTGTTGTATCTTATTTAAAGTTAAGAAAACACAGCACTGAAATGTATTTCATGGGCTGGAAGAGGATGCCTGGGGGGAAATGGAGGAAAAATATCTAGGTCATTATATGAAATGTATGACCTCTCATTTATGTAAAACAGAAAGAGAAAGCTTACCTGCACAAATTTAAAAATACTGTGCATAACACACTTTGAAGACATATATGTTATAACTACTAATATTGTTACTGCATTATGAACAAAATAATATTGATGACAAAAAGGTAAAAATTGAAAAAACACAGAGCTGCAGCCAGTAGAACCCCGCCCTAATGCCAGTTCCACCAATAGTGAGTCACAGCCTCTCTGAATTTAGTATTACTTGTCTGGAAAGTAGAAAGTAGCTTCTGCCTCTGAGAATAGAAAGAAATGTAAGATACAATTACTCTTCTCAAACAATTTATAATATATTTGTCAAAACAAAGTAATTCACATCAAAGATAAAAATAACCATTCAGGGATCCCTGGGTGGCGCGGCGGTTTGGCGCCTGCCTTTGGCCCGGGGCGCGATCCTGGAGACCCGGGATCGAATCCCACGTCGGGCTCCCGGTGCATGGAGCCTGCTTCTCCCTCTGCCTGTCTCTGCCTCTCTCTCTCTGTGTGTGTGACTATAGTGAATAAATAAATAAAATCTTTAAAAAAAAAAATAACCATTCATTAGGTACTTTTCCAAAAACAGTATCATCAACTTGTTGATCTTCATAAAAACCCAAAGAGGTAGGCATCATTATTATTATTTCTCTTTTACACACAAGAAAACTGAGGCCTACAGTGATTTGAAAACACTATAAGACCTCTCTGGTTAAGTAACAGAACCAGGTTGCAAACCCAGCTAGCTTCAGAGTATGCCCACTCAACTACCATATGGTATAATGACAAAAAATGCTCTACATTTAAGGAAGGGAAAAGTAGGATAATTAATTGGGGTAATTATACACCAAGCATAGTCAAGAATTGGAGTGACAAATAAAGGTTCTGCATCATAAGAGGTTGGTGTGCCAAATCTTAAAGAATGAGGAATATTTGGACAGAGAAAAATACAGATGGCAGCAGAGTGAGGAAATTCAGCATGAAGATGGCAACAAGTATGGGTGCTGGGGGGAAGAACCCAAATGAACGGCAATGACAGATAAGGCTGAACAGGTCGATCATGGAGAACTTTTTCCAAGCTCCCTAGGCGGCGCTGTTCACCTGGCCTTCTTTTAAGTTAATCTCCATAGCTGAGCTTTCTGGAAGCAGCACCTGAAGAGCAAGCAAAGATTCAGATGGTAACCATTCTTTTTTTTTTTTTTTTTTAAGATTTTATTTATTCATTCATGAGAGACAGAGAGAGGCAGAGACACAGGCAGAGGGAGAAGCAGGATCCATGCAGGGAGCCTGATGTGGGACTGGATCCCTGGGATCACACCCTGAGCCAAAGGCAGATACTCAACTGCTAAGCCACCGAGGTGTCCCAGATGGTAACCATTCTAAAGATCCCCATCAGGGCCCCAGCTGGCCTTCAGGAAGCCTTTGAATTAATTAGGTAAAAGTGCTTTCACCAAATAAGCGCATAGTTTGGTGAGTAGGCTGTGCCTTTGCATGGTGTAAAGAAGGTGAATCTTGGGTGGGTGCAGCCCCCTGGTAGGCTTGACTGGCTCAGCACAGGCTGAACTCAGTCTCAAACACATTCTCATGAGATATGCTCCAAACTGTACATATCAGCCCCAAGGCAAGACACAGTCACATTCTCTGGAATCATCCTTCAAATTTGCAAAGGTCTATATAATTTTACATAATTACAAAGACTATTTATACTTAAAGGTGGCAATAATCACTTTTATATGATCTTTTGGGGGAAGAAAGTTGTAAATTTTGAAAATCAATTACATGAAAAGTGGTATGTCAAAATCCAGTGATTTTACCTATGTTAATCAATACTTTTTTTACTTGAGGAAATCATACACAAATACATAATACTCAATTATAGTTTACATTGAAATAAAATTAGAATCAATATGGTAATTTGGAGCACACAATTAGTAGATTGTGATGCAGAGAATCAAATGTTTACATTTTATGTTCCTGATTCTATGGGGAAAATATATTAGGAATTCTTTTAAGTACAAAATTCTACATAGAATTTGACAGCCATCTACATATCTTTGATTTTTTTGGTGGCCCACTGTGTATCTTAAATGCATTTATTACAATATGATTTAAATGAATACAAGGGAACTTTTTGAAGGATGGATGTGTCCTAAAACTGTACTGTGGTTATTGCTATGAAATCATATAAACTTAGAATTCATTGAATTCTACCTCTACTCTTTTTATGGAATGTAAGTTATGCCTTACTAAAGCTGTTTTTAAAAAAGACTAAAGCTAATAACTTTGGGTAGATGTATTGCAAATTATTTTCATTTATTTCTCGTACTTTCCAAGACTGCCCCATTTTTTTTACAATGGTATGTACTACCTACATAATGGAAAAATAATATCCGTGCAATTCAGTTTAATGTGTACATTTACCTAATACACTAAATGTGCTTAGCATTGTGATGGAATCTAGAGTTGCAGGAAATAAAGATAACACTTTGTCCTTTCCTTAAACTTACAATTGAGTAAGACTATGGAAAGGTAAACACCACTTATTTATAGCAGAATGAAATCACCTTTTGATCAAGTTGCAAGTAACAGGTGTTGGTAAATTGAATAAAAAACAATCAATGAGAGGAGGGGCAAGATGGCAGAAGAGTAGGGTCCCCAAGTCACCTGTCCCCAACAAATTACCTAGAGAACCTTCAAATCATCCTGAAAATCTACGAATCAAGCCTGATATTTAAAGAGAGACCAGCTGGAATGCTACAGTGGGAAGAGTTCGCGCTTCTATTAAGGTAGGAAGACGGTAAAAAAGAAATAAAGACACAAAGGCCTCCAAGGGGGAGGGGCCCCGCGAGGAGCCGGGCTGAGGCCGGGGCGAGTGTCCCCAGGACAGGAGAGCCCCGTCCCGGAGGAGCAGGAGCTGCACCAACCTTCCCCGCGGAAAGGCCTCCCGGGGAATTGGAGCAGGATCCCCAGAAAGGCAGGGATGCCCTCGGGCTCCCTGGGACACTAACAGGCACCTGCGCCCCGGGAGAGTGCGCTGAGCTCCCTAAGGGCTGCAGCGCGCACGGCGGGACCCGGAGCAGCTCAGAGGGGCTCGGGCGGCGGCTCCGGAGGGGGCTGCAGGGCAGGAGCGCGAATCCAACAGCGCAGGCCCCGGAGCACAGGGCGCCGGGACACAGCCCAGGATCCGGCCTCCCCCGGGACAGGCAGAGGCCGGGAGGGCCCAGGACAGCAAGGACGCTCCTGCCCCGAGCTGAGCAGATCAGCGGCCCCAACCGGGAGCCCCCAGGCCCTGCAGACAGAGAGCCCCGGAGCTACTGCGGGGGCTGACTCCAGGGCTGCAGAGCTGCCGCCGCCACTGTGGCTTCCTCCCGGGGCCTCAAAGGGTAAACACCCCCACTGAGCCCTGCACCAGGCAGGGGCTGAGCAGCTCCCCCAAGTGCTAACACCTGAAAATCAGCACAGCAGGCCCCTCCCCCAGAAGACCAGCGAGACGGACCAGTTCCAGGGGAAGTCAAGGGACTTAAAGTATACAGAATCGGAAGATACTCCCCCGTGGGTTGTTTTTTTTTTTTTTATTTCTCTTTGCTTCCCCCA
This sequence comes from Vulpes vulpes, assembly GCF_048418805.1. NCBI lineage: Eukaryota > Metazoa > Chordata > Mammalia > Carnivora > Canidae > Vulpes > Vulpes vulpes. The sequence continues at coordinate 98,338,287 of NC_132794.1, forward strand.
CCCTTTTTTCCCTCTCTTTCTTTTTCTTTCTTTTCTTCTCTTTTTTTCTTTTTTCTTTATTTTTTCTTTTTTCTTTTTCTCTTTTCTTTCCTTCTTTCTCTCCTCTCTTTTTCTCCTTTTCCCAATACAACTTGTTTTTGGCCACTCTGCACTGAGCAAAATGACTAGAAGGAAAACCTCACCTCAAAAGAAAGAATCAGAAACAGCCCTCTCTCCCACAGAGTTACAAAATCTGGATTACAATTCAATGTCAGAAAGCCAATTCAGAAGCACTATTATACAGCTACTGGTGGCTCTAGAAAAAAGCATAAAGGACTCAAGAGACTTCATGACTGCAGAATATAGATCCAATCCGGCAGAAATTAAAAATCAATTAAATGAGATGCAATCCAAGCTAGAAGTCCTAACGATGAGGCTTAACGAGGTGGAAGAGCGAGTGAGTGACATAGAAGACAAGTTGATGGCAAAGAGGGAAACTGAGGAAAAAAGAGACAATTAAGAGACCATGAAGACAGATTAAGGGAAATAAACGACAGCCTGAGGAAGAAAAACCTACATTTAATTGGGGTTCCCGAGGGCGCCGAAAGGGCCAGAGGGCCAGAATATGTATTTGAACAAATCCAAGCTGAAACTTTCCTAATCTGGGAAGGGAAACAGGCATTCAGATCCAGGAAATAGAGAGATCCCCCCCTAAAATCAGTAAAAACCGTTCAACATCCCGACATTTAATAGTGAAGCTTGCAAATTCCAAAGATAAGGAGAAGATCCTTAAAGCAGCAAGAGAAAAAAAGTCCCTGACTTTTATGGGGAGGAATATTAGGGTAACAGCAGACCTCTCCACAGAGACCTGGCAGGCCAGAAAGGGCTGGCAGGATATATTCAGGGTCCTAAATGAGAAGAACATGCAACCAAGAATACTTTATCCAGCAAGGCTCTCATTCAAAATGGAAGGAGAGATAAAGAGCTTCCAAGACAGGCAGGAACTGAAAGAATATGTGACCTCCAAACCAGCTCTGCAAGAAATTTTAAGGGGGACTCTTAAAATTCCCCTTTAAGAAGAAGCTCAGTGGAACAATCCACAAAAACAAGGACTGAATAGATATCATGATGACACTAAACTCATATCTGTCAATAGTAACTCTGAACGTGAACGGGCTTAATGACCCCATCAAAAGGCACAGGGTTTCAGACTGGATAAAAAAGCTGGACCCATCTATTTGCTGTCTACAAGAGACTCATTTTAGACAGGACACCTACAACCTGAAAATAAAAAGGTGGAGAACCATTTACCATTCAAATGGTCCTCAAAAGAAAGCAGGGGTAGCCATCCTTATATCAGATAAATTAAAATTTACCCCGAAGACTATAGTGAGAGATGAAGAGGGATACTATCTCATACTCAAAAGATCTATCCAACAAGAGGACTTAACAATCCTTAATATATATGCCCCGAATGTGGGAGCTGCCAAATATTTAAACCAATTAATAACCAAACTGAAGAAATACTTAGATAATAATACACTTATACTTGGTGACTTCAATCTAGCTCTTTCTACCCACGATAGGTCTTCTAAGCACAACATCTCCAAAGAAACGAGAGCTTCAAATGATACACTGGACCAGATGGATTTCACAGATATCTACAGAACTTTACATCCAAACTCAACTGAATACACATTCTTCTCAAGTGCACAGGAACTTTCTCCAGAATAGACCACATACTGGGTCACAAATTGGGTCTGAACCAATACCAAAAGATTGGGATCGTCCCCTGCATATTCTCAGACCATAATGCCTTGAAATTGGAACTAAATCACAACAAGAAGTTTGGAAGGACCTCAAACACGTGGAGATTAAGGACCATCCTGCTAAAAGATGAAAGGGTCAAACAAGAAATTAAGGAAGAATTAAAGATTCATGGAAACTAATGAGAATGAAGATACAACCGTTCAAAATCTTTGGGATGCAGCAAAAGCAGTCCTGAGGGGGAAATACATCGCAATACAAGCATCCATTCAAAAACTGGAAAGAACTCAAATACAAAAGCTCACCTTACACATAAAGGAGCTAGAGAAAAAGCAGCAAATGGACCCCATGCCCAGCAAAAAAGAGAGTTAATTAAAATTCAAGCAGAACTAAATGAAATCGAGACCAAAAGAACTGTGGAACAGATCAACAGAACCAGGAGTTGGTTCTTTGAAAGAATTAATAAGATAGATAAACCATTAGCCAACCTTATTAAAAAGAAGAGAGAGAAGACTGAAATTACTAAAATCATGAATGAGAAAGGAGACATCACTACCAACACCAAGGAAAAACAAATGATTTTAAAAACCTATTATGAACAGCTCTATGCCAATAAATTAGGCAATCTAGAAGAATTGGACACATTCCTGGAAAGCCACAAACTACCAAAACTGGAGCAGGAAGAAATAGAAAACCTGAACAGGCCAATAACCAGGGAGGAAATTGAAGCAGTCATCAAAAACCTCCCAAGACACAAGAGTCCAGGGCCAGATGGCTTCCCAGGGGAATTCTATCAAACGTTTAAAGAAGAAATCATACCTATTCTACTAAAGCTGTTTGGAAAGATAGAAAGAGATGGAGTACTTCCAAATACGTTCTATGAGGCCAGCATCACCTTAATTTTGAAACCAAAGACCCCACCAAAAAGGAGAATTACAGACCAATATCCCTGATGAACATGGATGCAGAAATTCTCAACAAGATACTAGCCAATAGGATCCAACAACACATTAAGAAAATTATTCACCATGACCAAGTAGGATTTATCCCCATGATGCAAGGCTGGTTCAACACTCGTAGAACAATCAATGTGATTCATCATATCAGCAAGAGAAAAACCAAGAACCATATGATCCTCTCATTAGATGCAGAGAAAGCATTTGACAAAATACAGCATCCATTCCTGATCAAAACCCTTCAGAGTGTTGGGATAGAGGGAACTTTCCTCAGCATCTTAAAAGCCATCTACGAAAAGCCCACAGCAAATATCATTCTCAATGGGGAAGCACTGGGAGCCTTTCCCCTAAGATCAGGAACAAGACAGGGATGTCCACTCTCACCACTGCTATTCAACATAGTACTGGAAGTCCTCGCCTCAGCAATCAGACAACAAAAAGACATTAAAGGCATTCAAATTGGCAAAGAAGAAGTCAAACTCTCCCTCTTCACCGATGACATGATACTCTACATAGAAAACCCAAAAGACTACACCCCAAGATTGCTAGACCTCATACAGCAATTTGGTAGTGTGGCAGGATACAAAATCAATGCCCAGAAATCAGTGGCATTTCTATACACTAACAATGAGACTGAAGAAAGAGAAATTAAGGAGTCAATCCCATTTACAATTGCACCCAAAAGCATAAGATACCTAGGAATAAACCTAACCAAAGAGGTAAAAGATCTATACCCTAAAAACTATAGAACACTTCTGAAAGAAATTGAGGAAGACACAAAGAGATGGAAAAATATTCCATGCTCATGGATTGGCAGAATTAATATTGTGAAAATGTCAATGTTACCCAGGGCAATTTACACGTTTAATGCAATCCCTATCAAAATACCATGGACTTTCTTCAGAGAGTTAGAACAAATTATTTTAAGATTTGTGTGGAATCAGAAAAGACCCCAAATAGCCAGGGGAATTTTAAAAAAGAAAACCATAGCTGGGGGCATCACAATGCCAGATTTCAGGTTGTACTACAAAGCTGTGGTCATCAAGACAGTGTGGTACTGGCACAAAAACAGACACATAGATCCATGGAACAGACTAGAGAATCCAGAAGTGGACCCTCAACTTTATGGTCAACTAATATTCGACAAAGAAGGAAAGACTATCCCCTGGACAAAAGACAGTCTCTTCAATAAATGGTGTTTGGAAAATTGGACATCCACATGCAGAAGAATGAAACTAGACAACTCTCGTGCACCATACACAAAGATAAACTCAAAATGGATGAGAGATCTAAATGTGAGACAAGATTCCATCAAAACCCTAGAGGAGAACACAGGCAACACCCTTTTTGAACTTGGCCACAGTAACTTCTTGCAAGATACATCCACAAAGGCGAAAGAAACAAAAGCAAAAATGAACTATTGGGACTTCATCAAGATAAGAAGTTTTTGCACAGCAAAGGATACAGTCAACAAAACTCAAAGACAACCTACAGAATGGGAGAAGATATTTGCAAATGACATATCAGATAAAGGGCTAGTTTCCAAAAGAACTTATTAAACTCAACACCAAAGAAACAAACAATCCAATCATGAAATGGGCAAAAGACATGAAGAGAAATCTCACAGAGGAAGACATGGACATGGCCAACATGCACATGAGAAAATGCTCTGCATCACTTGCCATCAGGGAAATACAAATCAAAACCACAATGAGATACCACCTCACACCAGTGAGAATGGGGAAAATTAACAAGGCAGGAAATCACAAATGTTCGAGAGGATGCGGAGAAAAGGGAACCCTCTTACACTGTTGGTGGGAATGGGAACTGGTGCAGCCACTCTGGAAAACTGTGTGGAGGTTCCTCAAAGAGTTAAAAATAGACCTGCCCTACGACCCAGCAATTGCACTGTTGGGGATTTACCCCAAAGATACAGATGCAATGAAACGGTGGGACACCTGCACCCCGATGTTTCTAGC